>NC_072401.2:171712500-172962500 GCF_028858775.2 Pan troglodytes
TAGCTGCTCTATGTAAAAAGTAATGTCATGGCAGATAAAACTTGTTTCAGTCTTTGAAAGTGATGGCAGCAGCAGCTGTCCGGTGCGGCTGCCATCACGCCAGCCGCTGCAGGGCATGGGGAGGAGGCAGACAGCCCCCTCACTTTCCCCCACAGCTTGCAGCGGGGAGCAGCACAACAGGGGAGCAGGGAGATCAGGCAGAGAGGGATCTCGATGTGGAGCTGGGGGGTCTTAGGGACGGACCAGGCAGAAGCCCCGCCCTTGCTCCTACCTGCTTCACAGCTGCAGTCGCCCAAACCAGTGGCTGCAGACTTAGATATTCCTGCACTCTTGGGGGCCTGGGAAGGCTCCCCTGCTTTTGCAGGCTTGGAAGTCCCTGCTCCTGCTGCCTGACTTCTCCCTACTGTTGGCACCAGCTCTGATCTTGGAGCAAAGTCTGGCCAAGCCTGGGTGCCATGAATGGCAGGAGGCAGATTCCTGGGTGGAAGGGGCCAGGGAGGGCCGGAAGGCTGCAGGAGGGGCTGCCAGATCCACCCACTGGAGTGTGGACTTGTGGTGCCTTTTCTGGCCTCCCCATGGACCAATTGGCACATACTTCCTACCCTATGAGGTCCATAAACGCAAGCCCCACCCCGCTCCCCAGCTCAGCCAGGGCAGATCAGAGGATGGAGAGTCACTAGAGGACCAGCTGCAGAGAAGAGCTATCCTATCTGTGGAGAGCTGGGAAGATGATGGGACCACCAGCTGCAGAGAGGAGCTACAGTATCTGCTGAGAGCTGAGCACACGTTGGGAGGAGGCTCCTCTCTGCTGAGAGCTGCAGAGTTGATGGGACAACCTTCCTGCAGAAAGGAGCCACCCACTGTGGCTCTCCTCTGAGCTGTTCCAGCACTCAATAAAACTCCTCTTTGTCCTGTTCACCCTTCATTTGTCTAAATACCACATTCTTTCTGGATTCTTCCAGGAAGAATCCAGGACGTAGGACAAGAACTCAGGCAAAGGTGCCACCGGACACCCCAAAGAAAAAGCAACACCCCAAAGATCCCAAAACATAAGGACATGTTGTTCTAATAGCACAGACCAGGCATGCATTTCCATTTGGTATCTGAGTAGAACTTACCATTCCATGAAAGCAGACTTGATGGAATGTGTAACTACCCTGTCCATTTCAGGCCACGTGGTTGATAATGTACATCTTGGCCAGGTGTTTTTATTGTAAGTCATTTCAAGCCCTTTTTGGAAACAGGGATGCCAATGAAATAAGTACAGTAAATAAACAAGGATATATGGACAGTTATTTTCTTTTTCTTCTCAGCATCAGCATAGTATTCACCCTGAAGATGGAGAGTCATAGGTTTGAGGATCAGTATCAGGGGCATTCTGGATCATCTTTCAGAGTGGCAGTCCAAGCTAAAAGCCCAGTTCCACCGCACAGGGTACATGAGCCAGCTGAGGCAATGTTTGGCTGAGAACAAGAAAAATGACTCAAAGAAAGTCAGTGTGGACACCTAAAGCCAGGACGATGTTCCAACAAGCTGATGATTTATAGAGCATGGGTGCAACCAGCCTTCTACCTCATGCAAAACCCAGGGAGTAGCCTCATATGGACCCTTTTGCTACTTTTTAACTGGCCTCCACCACCGGCCACACTTAAGTTTAAATTGGTGCAGTGGCTCATGCCCGTAATCCCAGCACTTTGGGAGGCCGAGGCAGGTGGATCACCTGAGGTCAGGAGTTCGAGACCAGCTTGGCCAACATGGTGAAACCCCATCTCTACTAAAAAGAAAAAAAAGAAAAAAATTAGCTGGGCATGGTAATGCACACCTATAATCCCAGCTACTCGGGAGGCTGAGGCAGGAGAATCCTTTGAACCTGGGAGGCGGAGGTTGCAGTGAGCCAAGATCACCCCATTACACTCCAGCCTGGGCAACAAGAGCAAGTTAGAAACACACATACACAAAACATTTTTCACAAACTGTGTTTTCCTACAGAAGGAGTTATATTTTGTTATTGAGCCTGCTGTAGGGAAATATGGTTAACAGATAATAAGATAATAGTAAACTCCATCTCAAAATAAATAAATATAAATAAATTAATTGGTGAATGAGAATTTACTTAGAGTCCTCTGCATGAGTTTCTCCCCAATCTGCAAGTCTAATGGGGTGACTACCTCTGACTACTTATGTTGGATTTCACTGTATATGTTTATATATATAAAATATTGAGATAAAGGCAGTGCATTTTGATTGATAGGTGTTATTAGTCTGCTTGGTTTGCTGGAACAAAGTACCATAAAGAGGTTGCACCCAAGAATCTTCCAGAATCCTACTGGTGCTAACTCTCCATAGGTTGGTTATTGTCATTCTGTCTCCCCAAAATTCATGTTGATATCCTAACCCCAAGAAGCTTAGAATGTCAGGTTATTTGGATATAAGGTTGTTGCAGATGTAATTAGTTATGATGTGGTCATGCTGGAGTAGGGTGGGCCCTTAAATTCAATATGACTGGTGTTCTGATAAAATGGGAATATGTGGACACAGACGCGGCTCAAACAACAGAAATGTCTGACAGGTCTGGAGGCTAGAAGTCAAAGATGAAGGTGTCTGCAGGGCCATGCTCCCGCTGAAGGCACTAAGGAATCATCTGTTCCAGGCTTCTCTCCCAGCTTCTGGTAGTTCCTTGTCTTGTGGCAGCAAACTCCAGTCTTCACACAGCATTCTCCCTTTGTGTGCATCTGTGGATGTCGACGTGAATTTTGAGGGGACATAATGACAATAACCAGCCTATGGAGGGTTAGCACCAGTAGGATTCTGGAAGATTCTTGGATGCAACCTTATTATTATTATTATTATTTTGAGACAGTCTCCCTCTGTTGCCCAGGCTGGGGTGCAGTGGTGCCATCTCAGCTCACTACAACCTCTGCCTCCCGGGTTCAAGCAATGTTCCTGCCTCAGCCTTCCAAGTAGCTGGGATTACAGCTGCACACCACCATGCCAGGCTAATTTTTATATTTTTAGTGGAGATGGGGTTTCACCATGTTGGCCAGGCTGGTCTTGAATTTCTGATCTCAGGTGATCTGCCCGCCTTGGCCTCCCAAAATACTGGGATTACAAGCATGAGGCACTGCGTCTAGGCTCCTCATGCCTTTCTCCCAACCCAGTGACCCCTCTCCTCCTCTCTGTCTCTCTGAATCTCCCCATCATCCCAGCTCCAGCTCACCTTATCGTCATTAGGAAATCTTTGTTCTCACTGGCAGGGACCTTGCCCAACTCTGCACTTGCAATCTTCACCACCAACCTCTAGTAATTTGGTTCATTCTGTCTCCTTATTTTTTTCTAGCCGATATTTAAAGCATAACCACCATATGTTATCTATCATGCCATGCATTTACTAGGTTCCTGGCATTTATAAATTGAGCACTTTCTGGTTTTATTATGAAAAGGAACTCCGATACTTAGGCACATGAAACTTTTCCGCCTTCAGATTAATCACCTTAATTAATCTTAAGAGTGGATATGTAGGCCAGGCAGGGTGGCTCACGCCTATAATCCCAGCACTTTAGGAGGGCGAGACGCGCGGATCATGAGGTCAGGGGTTCGAGACTAGCCTGGCCAATATGGTGACACTCCGTACAAAAATTAGCCGGACGTGGTGGCGCGTGGCTGTAGTCCCAGCTACTCAGGAGACTGAGGCAGAAGAATCAGTTGAACCCAGGAGGCGGAGGTTGAAGTAAGTCGAGATCGCGCCACTGTACTCCAGCCTGGTGACAGAGTGAGACTCTGTCTCAAAAAAAAAAAAAAAAAGTGGATGTGTGAACGTGTTGGGGTGGAGTTGAGCAGTGAGGTAGCAATGAGTCTGTTAATTATTGAGTACTCAGCTGACTATACATTGTCCAAAAAGCAAACCAGCCGCCATTTTCCACTTTGATAACATAAGCAAATTGCTGGGAATGTATATTCAATCATGTATTTGGGAATTTGAGAGTTTCCAGGGACATCAGACTCTATTGGGCCTGTCTCTGTGACAAGGTTATGTGTGAAGGCAAGAAGCTTTTCTTTTACTTCTTAAAGCCCAGCATAATTCTGGGGACGGAGGCATGCTTATTAATGCATTACATTAGCATTAGTGAAGCCAGAGATTTCCTTAATGTAAATAAAGTAAATAAAGAAAAATGTGGCCAGGCACAGTGGCTCACACCTGAAATCCCAGCACTTTGGGAGTCTCAGGCAGGCGGATCACTGGAGGTCAGGAGTTCGAGTTCAGCCTGGCCAACATGGTGAAACCCTGTCTCTACTAAAAATGCAAAAATTAGCTGGGCGTGGTGGTGGGCGCCAGTAATCCCAGCTACTCAGGAGGCTGAGGCAGGAGAAGGCTTGAACCCAGGAGGCAGAGGTTGCAGTGAGCCAAGATCACGCTACTGCACGCTAGTCTGGGAGACAGAGTGAGACTGTCTCAAAACAGAAAAAAAGAAAAATGTGTTCTTACTGTAATAGACTCAGTAAATATTTTGCAACTAAACATAAATTTACTATAATTACCAAGTGGAGTTTGTCATTTTAATTTTGAATAGCATGTACTACGGTTTGAGTATGCCCTCCAAAACTCATTTTGAAATTTAATTGCCATTGTGACAGGTTTTTTGTTTTGTTTTATTTTAGCTTTTGTTTTTTTGAGATGGAGTTTTGCTCTTGTCACCCAGGCTGGAGCGCAATGGCCTGGTCTCAGCTCACTGCAACCTCTGCCTCCCAGGTCAAGCGATTCTCCTGTCTCAGCCTCCCAAGTAGCTGGGCTTACAGGTGCCTGCCACCACGCCCTACTAGTTTTTGTATTTTTAGTAGAGACGGGGTTTCACCATGTTGCTCATGCTGGTCTCGAACTCCTGACCTCAGGCAATCCACCTGCTTCGGCCTCCTAAAGTGCTGGGATTACAGGCGTGAGTCACCATGCCCAGCCTATGACAGGTTTAATAGGTGGGACCATTAAGAGGTGTTTAGGCCATGAAAGCTCTGCCCTCATGAATAGATTAATGTTGTTATTGTAGGAGTGGGTTTGTTATAAAAGCAAGTTTGGCCCTCTCGTGCTCTCACCCCCTCTTGCCCTTCTGCCTTCTGCCATGGGATCATGCAGCACTAAAGTCTTCACCAGATGTCAGCATCATGCACTTGGACTTCCAGGACTCCAGAACCATGAGCCAAATAAACTTCTTTTCCTTATAAATTACCTAGCCTGTGGCATTCTGTTATAGCAACACAAAATGAACTAAGTATGTGACATATGCTTTTAAATGTTATAAAAATTGCAACCATACATTAACCGTTCTAAAACATTGAAAGTAATATTTCTTTAGAGTGAATGAAAACTTATACATTTGAAAAAAATGAATGAGACTTCTGAGGTATGTAATATAAAATTATATAGGCCTGACATAGGAAGGCAAAATAAATTAAATATCTTAATTGGAAAATTGATATTTAACTGTATTTGCCCCCCTATGACTTAAGAGTAGTCTAGACATTATACTTTTCTATCTAGTGTGCTGAAATATGTCTTGATGGTAAATTCAAGTAATAGCTACACGTGTCTTGTATTTTTGCAGTTAGTTGAATGAACAGGTTTAGTTATCATTAGTCATGGAACTCCAGGCCACAGTATGATTAAATAATATTCAATTTATAATTCATTCTAAATATGAGTTTTATATTTAGATTCCTGTTGAGATATCACATAGAATAAAATAATTTACTGTAATTCTTTCTGCAAGCTTTTAAAGAAATTATATGAGGTAAGACTGCCGCCTGCTGGTCAAGATGTGTTGCTCATTTACATTTCAAACTTGTTTTTCACGATAGCGTAGGATGTGATAAATCCAATTCAAAGCAATCCAACATACAGACTTTTGAGATGTCCTAGGTTGTCACAAATTATTGATGCTTGGACATTCTAACAATTATCATTCCCACAAACCTTTCGTGTTTATCCTTCCCTCCTGATGACCGTTGATAACAAATCTCTGGCTGCATATTTCTGAGTCTTTGAAATGTACAACTTAGGGGCTAAGTTGCATTTATGCTCCTTTCTCTTGAGCAGTGTGAGCTAAGCATCCATCTGTAGGTGAGAGATCTCTAAGTGTTGCTGAACCTGCTGCATAACTGCACTCCTCTACCTTATCTTTTTCTGACGACATCTCACAAACATATGGGCAATGCTGCTTTGTCCTCTTCTGGAACCCCAGCATAAAGATGTCCCCCACTCCTCTCACTGGCTCTGAGACCAGCCCCGAGGTCACCCATCACTCAGGTGATCCTCAGCTCAGCCCTAAGGTGACACAGTCTTGTATCATGACTCCAGGGGAGCAGTTCCCAACCTTTTTGGCACCATGGACTGGTTTTGTGGAAGACAATTTTTCCATGAACCGGGGTTGGGGGGATGGTTTTGGGATGATTCAAGTGCATTACATTTGTTGTGCACTTTATTTCTATTTTTATTACATTATAATATATAATGAAAAGTTAGACAAGTCACCGTAATGTAGAATCTGGGAGCCCTGAGCTTGTTTTCCTGCAACTAGATGGTTCTACCTGGGCGTGATGGGAGACAGTGACAGATCATCTGGCATTAGATTCTCATAAGGAGTGTGCAACCTATATCCCTCACATGTGCAGTTCACAATAGGGTTCACGCTCCTGTGAGAATCTAATGCCCCTGCTGATCTGACAGGAGGCGGAGCTCAGGCAGTAATGCAAGTGATGGGGAGCAGCTGTAAATACAGATGAAGCTCGCCTCCTGCTGTGCAGCCCAGTTCCTACTGGGCCATGGACTGGGGGTTGGGCAACCCTGCTCTAGGGGACAGATAATTGAGTTTGAAGGCCTGCTCTACCCCTGACTACCTCAATTACTCATTTTGGTTGTGATGAGCATGCACTCCTATAATAAGTTAAAAATAAGTTGTTATAAACATCCTTCCCTAAATGCTTCAACCACCAACCTGCCCTGACCTGAGGCTGATGCTGAGTTCCAAGGGGGCTCAGGTCTAAGAAACAAAGTTCAGATGCAAGTTCTTGGGTGTCAGTTTCAGTTCCCAGACATTGCTCCACCTTCTCCTTATTCCCAAGAATACCAAATTATGCACATCCTGTCTGCTCTCCCCAAACTTACTGAGCATGTTGAAATTAAATTGTACCCTGACAACTTGAAAATCCTTTTCATGATTAAACAAATATTTATGGAACACTTTCCAGGTAGCAAGAACTTGCTAAATACTGCATTTAAAAAGATGAATGTGCTTTCCAAATGCTTAATTTGCACCATGAACACTGCTTATTCAGGATTGCCAAGAGAGACCCATCCAGCAGAGGTATCTATCAACTCTATTGAGGAAAAAAAGGCAAACACAAGAAATTTCAGGCACGTGAAGTTTGTAAGACCAAGAAAGGTAAAAAAGAAATCTTGAGAAATTCAAATGTGACATTATGTAATAGCCAGGAAAGTTACTTTGTTGTTGGGATTAAAATAGTTAAGAGATTTTTGTGAACTTCTTCTGGACATGGGCTCTTTTCCTGATCTTGTATTTCCAGCACCTCTCACAGTAGCTGCATATAGTTAGCACTTAATTAACATTTATTGAACTAATTGCCTCACTTGCTCTTGCTTACTGAAACAGTCATAATCATTATCCCCTTCATCTAGCAAATACAAAGTTAGGCGGAATGCGCACAGACTAAGTAAGAAACAGACAAGTGAAGCTGGAGAAGCTTCAAATGTTTGGAGGACGCCTGGGGCATTTCTCCCCAGGCTCCAGATGAATTCTGTGGTGCTAACTGTGATGCAGGAAACTTGGAGTCCCTGGGATTGCAAAGTCTGTCTGCCAAGGAAGGAGGTCTTCAAAGTACATGAGAAAGGAAAACGAGAATGAAAAATGGATTTGGCAATAAAGATGAGGGAGAAAGTCATGCATCACATCTCGGTGAACCTTTTAACTGCTGATAATAGACATGTATAGCAGAGTCTTCTAAGGCTCACAAATAACAACAATGACGCTATGTGCTTTGCATGCATTACCTAAGTTAATGTTCAAAACAACTGGAAGCAGATTTGCCCCATTTTACAAATGAGGAGGAAACCGAGGTTCCGGGAGGTTGCTAGCTGCTCGGTGCAAGAGGCCTAGATTTCTGCGTATCTCAGCTTTCAACATGCCTTTCTCACTAAGCTTAATTATTTCTAGCTTTTGATTTAAAGTGAGAGACTTGAGATTCTTCCTTTCACTTCAACACTTAGAGGTTATTGCAAGATTCTTTTTTTTTTTTTTTTTTTGAGACAGGGTCTTGCTCTGTCGCCCAGGCTAGAGTGTGGTGGCACAATCTTGACTCACTGCAGCCTCCACTTCCTGGGCTCAGGTGATTCTTTCATCTCAACCTCCCAAGTAGCTGGGACTACAGGTGTGCACCAGCATTCTAGTTAATTTTTGTAGTTTTTGTAGAGACAGGGTTTCTCCATGTTGCCCAGGCTGGTGTTGAACTCCTGGACTCAAGTGATCTGCCTGCCTCAGCATCTTAAAGTGCTGGGATTACAGGCTATTGTAGGATTTTTGATTGATTGATTGATTGATTGATTGATGAGATGGAGTCTCATTGTGTTGCTCAGGCTGGAGTGCAGTGGCGCAATCTCAGCTCACTGCAACCTCCACCTCCCAGGTTCAAGCGATTCTCCTGCCTCAGCCTCCCAAGTAGCTGGAATTACAGGCATGTGCCACAATGCCTGGCTAGGTGTATTGTTTTGTTTTTGTTTTGTATTTTTAGGAGCGATTTGTATTTTTGGTATTTTTAGGAGAGATGGGGTTTCACAATGTTGGCCAGGCTGGTCTCAAACTCCTGGCCTCCAGTGATCCACCCGCCTTAGCCTCCCAAAGTGTTAGGATTACAGGTGTGAGCCACTCTGCTCGGCCGGTATTGTAGGATTCTTAATTGGCCTAATTTCAATATTGTTGCGTCTCAGAAAATAGGGAGGCCTGAGGAGAGAGATGGGGAAATGGCTGGTGTGTGAAACAGAACACACATAACATTTATTGATGAAGTTTGCTATCTTACAGGGGCACAGTTCATGGCAACCCCCAAAATTATAATAGTAATGTCAAAGACAATTATCAAGCAACATAACATATATAATAATAATTAAAAAGTGAAATATTGTGAGAATTACCCAGATGAGACACAGAGACGCAAAGTGAAGGCATGTGGTTGGAAAAATGGTGCTAATGCAGAAGGTTGCCACGAACCTTCCATTTGTAAGAAATGCAGTCTCTGCAAAGTGTTATAAAGTAAAGCTCAATAAAGTGAGGCAGCCCTGCACACGCCTTGTTTTCTCTGCTGCTGCCATGCTGGTCTCCTGCCTTTTCCTGGGCTGCTGAATTGAGGAGGCTCAAACTTGCTTTAGGGCCTTGCTCTTCCCTCAGCCACCACTTGTCTAACATGAGTCTTTGTTCACCTTCTCACTTTCTCAATGAGGACTGAGCACCACCCCACTGAACACTGCGACATGCTCCTCCCCTGCACTCCCAGACCCTCTTCTTTACCCTCTCCAACCCATCATGGTCCTTTTACACTTCTAACATCCTATGCAATCCACTTATTTATTATGCTTATTCCTTTTTTTTTGAGACAGAGTCTTGCTCTGTTACCCAGGCTGAAGTGCAGTGGCGTGATCTTGGCTCACTGCAACCTCTGCCTCCTGGGTTCAGGCAATTATCCTGCCTCAGCCTCCCAAGTAGCTGGGATTACAGGCATGCACCACCACACCTGGCTAATTTTTTGTATTTTTAGTAGAGACAAGATTTCACCATGTTGGTCAGGCTGGTCTTGAACTCCTGACCTCAAGTGATCCACCCGCCTTGGCCTCTTAAAGTGCTAGGATTACAAGCGTGAGCCACTGCGCCCGGCCTATTATGCTTATTACTTATGGGCTTTCCCCATATTCGAATGTAAGCTCCACGATAACAAGGACCTATTCACTGATAGTTCACAAACACTCAGAACGATTCCTGGCAATGTGGGCATCCATACATACAGTTTGAATAAACATATCCTTTTGTTCGCAAATAAAAATGGGATTGTATTGTAGAAACTGCTTTATAAAGACTCTTTGGTCTCATATTTTTTGAATGTGTTCTCATGTCAACAGACATACGATTCAAATATTTTTCTATCCGCATCATGGGCTACTACTGTATACCTGTTTTCGTCAGTTAATGTTTAATCAATCAAGCAATTAATTTGCTTTCATGGTAACCTTTTTTAAAAACAGCTTTATTGAGATGTAATTCACATACCATAAAATCCACCCATTTAAAATGTACAATTGACCTGTAATCCCAGCACTTTGGGAGGCCGAGGCTGATGGATCACCTGGGGTGAGGAGTTCAAGACCAGCCTGGCCAACATGGTGAAACCCCTTCTCTACTAAAAATACAAAAAAAATTATCTGGGTGTGCTGGCGAGCGCCTCTAATCCCAGCCATTCGGGAGCCTGAGGCAGGAGAATTGCTTGAACCTGGGAGGCGGAGGTTGCGGTTAGCCGAGATCGTGCCACTGCACACCAGCCTGGGCAACAAGAGCGAAACTCCATCTCAAAGAAATTAAAAAAAACAACAAAAAACAAATAATAAAGTGTACAATTCCATGGCAACACATATCTATTGAGAGCAAGACATCTGCACTGCAATCGGTTCTGAGGTTACAGCTGTGAAGATATAGTTCTTGCCCTCACAGAGATTATGGTCTGTGGGGAGAAGGGGACAGGCAGAAATTAACAAATACTTGCACAGATAATTACTTCTTAGTGTGGTAAGTGCTACACAGGAAAAGAGACGGCGTGTCCTATGTGTAATTAACAGAAGACCCTAACTAGTCTTAGGGCCTAGGGCAGGGTCCTGCCAGGAAGTGGAATTTACGCTGAGCCCTGTAGGATGAGTAGGAGTCAGGCAGGCGAAGGGAGAACGGCTGGTGGGGGGACTGGAATGTTGTTGTGGATGGATATGTAGGTTGTTTAATTATTTCACTAATAAATGCTGTAATGAAGGGCCTTAAATTATTTCCTTAAGGCAAATCCCTAGAACTGATATTGCTAGGTCTAGATGTATGCAGATCCATCCTCCCTTCCTCTCCTTTTTTTTTCTTTTTTCTTAAACCTTTCCTATGTATTACATTGCTGGAAGGGTGGTGGTTTAGGTGTCTAGGGAATTCCAAGTCCCCTACTATTTTGCTGCTTCCTTCTCAAGATGATTCAGACAGGATTCCAGGAGCCTTGGAAAATAAGACCCTATGGGAAATCTTTGCAAACTGAGGCTGGCAGGTAGCTGCAATGCCTCAAGTATAAAGAGCATCGAAAATGCTGAACATTCAAATCAGGTTCCAGTAGATCTGAAGTGTAGCGAGAAGTCTTCTCATCCTCCCACTCCCCCTCCCCCTCCCCCCTCCTTCTTCTTCCAGTCTCCCTTTGGAGTGCAGTGCTGCGATCTTGGCTCACTGCAACCTCTGCTTCCTGGGTTCAAGCAATCCTCCCACCTCAGCCTCCTGTGTGTGCACCGCCACACCCAGCTATTTTTGTTTTTGTTTTTGTTTTTGTTTTGTACAAAAGGGTTTTCCCATGCTGGCCAGAGAGCTCAAGCGATCGCCTGCTTTGGCCTCCCAAAGTGCTGGGATTACAGACATGAGACACCACACTTTGCCTATTTTCTCTTTACTTAGTTTCTTTCTTAAATGGAAAGTCATTGAAGAACTCTATAAGGTTCTAATTTTGATTGCTTTTTCAGTGACTCTGATGAACACATTATTGTAGTATCCGGGCAGTCTAGCTATTTAAATACTAAGTGGTACTGAAATTATGACCATTTTGCAGGTTAGTACTGAAAATTTCAATTTCAGTTTTAAATTCCAAATAAAAAAAGGCACGAAGTCGTTTACAAGAAGCACATGAAATAAAATGGAAATTAAAAAATCTGAAAGCAGGAATAAGGAAAGAAAAAGCAAATTGGCCAAATCATACTAAAGAGAGAAATAAGATGAGTTATATACTCAAATTATATGAGAGGAGAAGGCATATAATACTTATTTTACCTTAAATTCATTGAGTGGCCTTTTTATATTCAGTTTTTCTTGAAAAAATAGTTTTGCTTCTCTCCTCAGACATCTTTGTGAATTGCCCTTCACTTTAGTTAGGTCTTGCCTTAAATGCCAAGACATCAGAGTTCTCTCCCATCACACTAATTAAAATAGAGCGTCTGTCTCCAGAATCCTACATGGTCTTCCAGCTTCTACCTTTGTTCTTTCCGATCCATTCTCTATGCTGGAGTCAGAGTGCTCTTTTGAAACCCAAGTCAGCCCATGCTGTTCTGTTTGTTTATTTATTTATTTAGAGATGTCATTCAGGCTGGAGAGCAGTGGCTTGATGTCTGCTCACTGCAACCTCAGCCTCCTGGGTTCAAGTGATTCTCCTGCCTCAGCCTCCCAAGTAGCTGGGACTACAGGCGTGTACCACCACGCCTGGCTAATTTTTTTTGTACTTTTAGTAGAGACGGCATTTCACTGTGTTGGCCAGGCTGGTCTTGAACTCCTGACCTTGTGATCTGCCCACCTTGGCCTCTCAAAGTGCTGGGATCACAGGTGTAAACCACCGTGCCTGACCTGTTCTGCTGTTTAAAACCCTCCAATGGCTTCCAATTTCCATTAGAACAATTTGGACACTCACATGGCCTGTAAGGCCTTTCCTAGTCTGGCCATCTCACTCCTATCTCTGACTTTTCTTCTTTTACCACTTTCCTGTTGTTGCGAGCTGAATTGTGTCTCCCTACCTTCCAAATTCATGTTTAGAGGTCCTAACCCCCAATACCTCAGAATGTGACCTTATTTGGAAATAAGGTTGTTGCAGATGTAATTAGTTAAGATGAGGTCACACTGGAGTAGGATGGGTCTCCTAATCCATTATGATTGGTATCCTTGTAAAAAGGGGACATTTGGACACAGACACACACTCGGGGAGAATGCCTCGTGAAGACTGGAGTGATGCTGCCACAAGCCAAGGAAATACCAAGCCTAGGAGATGGCCTGTAACGGATCCTTCCCTACGCCTTCAGAGGGAGCATGGCCCTGCAGGCACCTTGATCCTGGACTTCAAGATTCCAGAACGGTGAGACAAGAAATTTCTGTTAAGCCACTCAGTTTGTGGTACTTTGTTACAGCAACCCTAGTGGACTATTACACCTCTGTTTGCTCTTTAGCATTCTGGACTGTTATGGTTCCTCAAACAAGCCAGATGTAGTTCCTCCTCAGGGCTTCTGCATTGCAAGTTCAGGCTGCCTGGTATCTTTGCACAAGTATTTGCATGGCCCACTCCCTTGCTGCTCTCTGCTCAAATGCCACTTGTTCTAGGGGTCTTCTCTGGGCCCTCTATTAAAAACAGCACCCAGGCTGGGCGTGGTGGCTCACACCTGTAATCCCAGTACTTTGGGAGGCCGAGGAGGGTGGATCACGAAGTCAAGAGATCGAGACCATCCTGGCCAACATGGTGAAACCCTGTCTCTCCTAAAAATATAAAAATTAGCTGGACATGGTGGCGGGTGCCCATAATCCGAGCCACTAGGGAGGCTGAGGCACGAGGATCACTTGAACCTGGGAGGTGGAGGTTGCAGTGAGCCGAGATCACACCACTGCATTCCAGCCTGGCGACAGAGCGAGACTCCATCTCATAACAAACAAAAAACAAAAACAGCACCCCCGCCCTTTCATGCTCTATCCCTTTACCCTGTATTATTTTTTCTGTGGCACTTCACATATGATGTACTTTAATACATTTTACTGTCATCCCTCACTAATCCCTTACCCCAAATATAAGCTCCATGAAGGTAAAGAATTTCTTTAATTTGTTCACTGGTATATGCTGAGTCTAGAGTAATAGGCACTTAATAAATATTTGCTGAATGAATGAGTAAAATATGTAAGTAAAGGCTAGGCACGGTGGCTCACGCCTATATCCCAGCACTTTGGGAAGCAGAGGCGGGTGGATCACTTGAGGTCAGGAGTTCAAGACCAGCCTGACCAACGTGGTGAAACCCCATCTCTCCTAAAAATACACAAATTAGCTGGGCATGGTGGTGAGCACCTGTAATTCCAGCTACTTGGGAGGCTGAGGCAGGAGAATCACTTCAACCTGAGAGATGGAGGTTGCAGTGAGTTGAGATCATGCCATTGGACTCCAGCCTGGGTAACAGAGTGAGTCTGTCTCAAAAAAAAAAAATATATATATACACACACACACACACACACACACACACACACACACACACGCACATATATGTGAAAATTTAAATCCTGAAGCTTGGAACTAGGGTTAACTGTGAAGGCATGCTAACCAATACATTCCTTTTTAAAATGAGATATTCCTAGTTACCACTGGGTCGTAGAGAAAGAATACGGTTCTGGACTTCAGAGAACTTAAAATGTTAATAAACACACATCACTAGTGAAAATTATATGACCGGTCGATATTTCACTTTCATTAAGACTTTAGATTCTCTAAAATAATTAAACCTACTTTTGATAAAGTTAATATTTCCTACCCACTGAGTATTTAATTAGTTGTGTTAGAAAAGAAATTTGAAGATATACTATGCTCTACATGAATTACAGGGAAAGCATCTTATGTGCAGGGGAGGAAATTCCTAGAGTGGACAAATAGTCAAATTTAAATTAAAAGAGAACTATGCCAAGTGACAACTGCTCCATTATCGGCCACCTTGAAATTGCCATGTTGAATACCACCAGGACCAGCTACTCCAGCTGCTTGAAGTCATTGTAGACCATGACCAGGGAGACCATGGCTTCCACACAGAAGCTAAGCAGACCACGGTAGGAAACCCATGTAATTTTTGTTCAGGCCCACACTGACGGTGACTGCACGGATGTGACTTTCAATGTGGTTCCTATTGCTTGGTAGTAGCCCCTTTGCCACTGATATTTATATATTTTTACCATTGCCTTTAGGAATCTCTGTTTGTCCAACTGAAAAAGGGATCATGTCACCAGTTCACTTAAGGTGTTAAATGTATTTGTAAATGATAAAAGAGCCACGTTATAGAATATTTTGAAAATAAGGAAAAAATTACCCAACTGTTACCATTTCAGTAATGTTTTCTGTGTTCACATAGTTGAAATTAAACTATGGCTATGCTTCTTTTTTTTTAGGTGAGACGGAGATTTACTCTTGTTGCCCAGGCTGGAGTGCAATGGCATGATCTCGGCTCGCTGCATCCTCTGCCTCCCTGGTTCAAGCGATTCTCTTGCCTCAGCCTCCCAAGTAGCTGGGATTACAGGCATGTGTCACCACGCCCGGCTAATTTTGTATTTTTAGTAGAGACGGGGTTTTACCGTGTTGCCGAGGCTGATCTCGAACTCCTGACCTCAGGTAATCCGCCCGCCTCGGCCTCCCAAAGTGCTGGGATTACAGGCGTGAGCCACTGCGCCTGGCCAACTATGGCTATGCTGCTTATACCCTGGGTTTTCATTCCTATTATGCTCATTTTTACCTTACCGCCTCATCATAAAATGAGTAATACTGCTTCATAATGGTGTTTTAGTGGTTGCCTCAAATTCAGTTAAGTGGATGAACCATAATTGACAACATTTTCCTATTGTGAGATCTTTAAAAGTCACAACACCTCTGCCCCTGTCCCCAGCTTTCTGCTATTTTAAACTGCAATTACTATCTTCACATTTTTAAAGCATCTTCCATAGTTTGCATAATTCTTTACTACAAATGTCTAAAAGTGGGATCCCTGGCAGGGAGGAAAGGGTTAACTGAGCGGATCTCGGCCACTTAAACCACACACATTACCAATGAATGGGGGTTTTCATGACTGGCCCTTGGCTGGCTCCTTGGAACTGAGCCCTTGCAATATTCTGACTAATATAGAGCATTTTGCCTGCTGGGAGGTCTTCAGCCATACTGTACTTCATTTAGTTTTTCCATTTAGTTTATCCTAACAATGTGATTTACAGTGAACACCTGCGTTCCCTCTCTGGTTGCAGCTTCAGTAACTGAGGTCAGCCATGCAGGCACTGTATGCGTATGTGATGGCCATTAAGAAAAACTCTGGGCCACCAGTCTCAGGTGAGGTGAGGCGTGGTTGCATGTGTTATCACACATCCTTGCCGGAGGAATTAAGTACATCCTTTGGGACCTCACAGAGACTCTACTGAGACAGGAGACTTGGAAACTTGTGCCTGGAAGTTTCCTCCAGATTTCGCTCCATGCACAATCACAGGTGAGTCCATTTAGTAAATCGTCAAGCTTGGAGACCCTTGACACCCCTGGCTATACTGATTGGCATCAGTTGCAGATAATGAAAACTACTCTAGCTGATTAAAGCAATAAGTGTTTATTGTCATGTATTCTATGATTTCCAAAATTGTTGAAAATTATTTACTAGCACGTATTCTGTGGTTTCCAAAGATGTTGGAATTGCTAAAAAAGTAAATGGAGCTTCCAGGAACCATTTCTAGCACCAGCATTTCACCGCTTCTGCCAGAATTAGAAAGCCACCAAACTAATAAGCTATTTGCTATAAAAATCATACTGCCTTAGCTAGGATCGGTGTCAGAAAAACGCGTGCCTTACATCTTACCTTGCTGCCCTCTTAACTCACCCCTGAATCCAGGCATCTGAATGACAGCCATATCTGACACTGTAGCTGCAGGGGCATCTGCAAATGGAGCATTTTGCATTTACAGTGCTCAAAGATACAAGCAGGAAATTAGAATTTATGCTGAGTGAGCTAATCCACAGTATCTAACACATTGCATTCAAGGGTATGAACATTTTAACATTTCTTGGTAGACACTGCCAAACTGCTTTTCCAGAAGGTTGGAGAAATTCACAGTGGCAATAGCAATGAATAAGGCTCCATTTTTCCAACACTTTATAGTTTCCTAATGAGGGAAAGATAATCTCAGCAGACAAAAACAAACACTAAGTCATAAGGCACTGTGTGTGCTCACTCTTTTTCTTGCTGTTTTCTTTGAAGAAATAGATTTGTTAAGATTGTGGTGAGGAATAATCCCTTGCTTGAAAGCTGCAACTCTAAGTCGATTTACAAATCGACTATTCTATGATGGTGACTTAAAAACAAACAAACAAAACCAAAGCAAGGCACTCATCTATGCAATGCTGGACTAAGCAATTTTGGTTATTGTTGAAAAGTACTGAATAAAGTATGGGGAAGGCTTTTATAAGTCTCTCTAATTTATAATTTTCTGTTCCCACAGTGAAGAGAATTGTCAGGTTCCTCATCTTGGTCCTCCTCCAGGCCCTGCGTCTCTTCAATCAGTCCTACATAATTACCACTGGTTGCCTTAGAAATAGGGATTTGGGCTTGGGGTCAGCTGCTTTGATCTTTGAGGTTGAGATTTCTGCTTGAGAATTTTAGCTGTTGAAAGATGTAACATCTCATCCAGACGTGCAGGAAAATAATAACTGTGATGGAGATGTTTATATACACAAGGGATGGCATAAATGATAATGACATAAACTTCCTAATCCCTCAAAGATACTTACAACTTTACAATTATTGGGTCATAGAACACTTCGTCAATTTGTTAAACAGAAAATGAATAGAAAATGAATACAGGGTATTTATGATACACTGTCACAATGAGATCCTATTCTAGATATTACATGTGTATGCAGAGAACATTGCAAAGGAAGCATGCTAAATGCTTATAGCAGTTATCACCAGGGGTGAGACAGTGAGTGGCTTTTACTTTATTCCTTATACATTCTGGATTGTTTGAAAACTCTAAAATGAGCATATCTTACTTCAATAAAGATTTTAAAAGGCGAGAAAAAATAGTTAAAAAATATTTCCTAATACCTTAAACGGTGGTAGTAGATTTAAATTACATAATTGATAAGAATGTATTTTTGTAAATTATGTAGTATTATGAAAATACAATGTAGTAAATTTTCCTAAGTCCATGATCTCCCCTCCTTACTTAGAATTAATGGGTCTGATGCCTTTAGGTATGTTTAGTTTAAGAATTTTATTTTAAAGGAATTTCTGTGGCATAACATAAGGTTTATGGTACTTTTACTAAAAGTCACTTATAATGACCAAATTATAACAATTTTTGCAATAAGCTCTCATTAAATTTTCCTAAAAGTAGAAAAAGTACACATTATATACCATTTTGCACTTAATTACTTCTTTAAAATCTCAAAATAATTCAGTGTAAAATGTTAGTCTCAAAGACAATTTATGGGAAATTATAAAGCAACTACAAAGTTCTTCATAATAAATCCAAGATAAAAGTAACTTTTTACAGGTTGAAAGTTTTTCAAAATGCCTAAGTGGATTATAAATACAGTTTGGCCATCTGATGAATTTAGGCACTTTAAAAGGTGTCTAGTTGAACTACTACAGATAGGACATGTTTGAGGAAATTTAATCTGTAAGTCTAATACCAGTGTTCATTTCTTCCTGCCAAAACAAGAAATTTATTGGAAAAATCCATGAGCAGCATGATTAGTTTGATTTCTTTCTCTTTTTTTAGAGACAGGGTCTTGTTCTGCCATGCAGGCCAGAATGCATGCAGGCCAGAGTGCAGTGGTGTGATCGTAGCTTACTGCAGCCTTGAATTCCTGGGTTCAAGTGATCCTCCCTCCTCTGCCTCCCAAAGTGCTGGGATTATAGGTGTGAGCGACCATGCCCAACCTAGTTTAATTTCTTCATAAAGATTCTTTTATAAGTTGTGCTAATACCTGGAAGGCCTAAAACAGAAAAAAAATTAGAATTAATTAAATTAGGATACTATATTGGAAAACTCTGTAACAACTTTAAAAATCCAAACAAAGAGTATCTGTCTAAGGTTGAGAGAAGGCATTGAAAAGTCAAGTTTAACATCAACTTTATCTGTGCAGGATACCATCAATGTCTATTAAAATATGAAGACTGAAGTACATCAGATTTTCAGGATTTTGTTGTTGTTGTTGTTCTCGTGGCCTTCAAGATAATTTTCCATTTTATCCATAACATGGATTATTTTAGATTTTACATAATCTCTCACCTGCATTTTATATAGATTCAATTGCCCAACTCCACTAATACATTAAAACAGAGAGAACTTATGAAAAACACATTTAATGACACGAGAAAGCAAGTAAATAAAGAACATGCCAAAAATGTCCCTTTCCAAGGATAAATATAAACTCTTCTCAAGGTTAATGGCACTGTTCAATTTATAGCTCTTCTGTTTGATTTCCACATACACAGCTTATTTTGGTTAAAGCTAGATTGTGATTCAGAATATTATTCTATTTGACCCTTGCTGATACTTTTTTCTTCAGAGAAAGAGACTGATAGCCATCATGAATTTGTACTTCTGGCTCATGTTAATTCAATAAAGGAAGGAAAGAAGTTTTCCTCATAACGTGACAATTTACGCAGCTCAGTAGGTTGTGATACATTATTCATGCAGACAATAAATTTTAACTCCAATTTAGTCTCATTTCTATAGAAGTCTAGCAACAAAGTAAAATGGGTCTTTTAATGATAGTTCATGACTGGTCAACAAATATCTGAATTTTAGAAACCCAAACAGATATTAAGTAATATTCTAATTCAGAAAGTATACACGTGCATTAAAAAAATAGAACTGCTAGCTAGTATTACTGAGGAGAATACTACACTCACCACATCCATCTGTTCTGGAGAAGCTGAAGAGAAGGATGCTCTCAAGTAAGGGCTAGGAGCTGAGCTATCGACGTAGAAAGCATTTCCAGGGAGCATTAATACCTAAGAGAGTTGGTGGAAGATAAGTAATGTACCACTAAAGAAAAACTCAAAGATAATATAGTTAAGCCTAATCTCAGAGTAGGGAAGGATGTTTTAAGTTTAAAAGCAGTTAAAGAAATCACAAGAAAAAATACTAATTTATATAAAAATTGTGTATGTCATACAATGAACAAAACTAAACACATAGAAACTGAAAAAATGTTCAGAATCAATATGGCAAATGCTCTCTTCTCAAAACATCAGGAATACACGGAAACTGAGAACACTCAAATTTCAGCTTTAATGTAGAAAGGACAGCTTACTAAAGAAAGATGAACGGTAATAAATACAAACAAATGTTTAATCTAACTAGAAAAGTAATTTTTAAGTTAATAAGTCTGAAAGTTACTTTTAAGCTGGGGCCTGAAAGATAAATTACGTCAGGCAAAAAGCAGGGAGCAGTATTTGAGGGCAAAGACACAGAGAGTAAAGGCCGTGAGATGGGAAGAAAATTGGTGCATTCAAAGAACTGAAAGGAGGTAAAAAATGTAATGTATAAAATGAAGGAATAAAAGTATTAAATAAGCGTGTCAAGATGGGGTGGTCGGAACAGCTGCTGTTCTTGATGGCCACGCAGGCAGACAGCTCACTGACTGTAAGCTCCATTTCCTCTTCTTCCGGGGCATCACATGTACCCTATTCCCCAGCCTCTTTCTAGCTGTGTGTGACCATGAGAGCGAATCCTAATCAATGGATGTGAGTAGAAGCCAGGTAAGAGATGTCTAAGGCTGGCCCATACAAATCATCCCATGTGTGATCTGCCATGCTCTTTCCATTTTGTAGCCATCTTGGAATCCGTGTGTTGAAGAATGAAAAGCAACGAGATGTAAGAAACCCGGGTCTCTGAATCACTGTTGGAACACAGAGGGCTGCAGGTCACATCTTAGAATTATATGTGAGTCAGAGATAAATTTCTATTGCTTATTAAGTCTTTGAGATTTTCAAGTTTATCTTCTGTGGTGGTTAGGGCTGACTAGTATGATCTTCAAGAGCATTGAGTAACTGCTTGTTACACTGTCTGCTAAGACAAGAGGAGTTGGGAGTGACATGATTTGGAGTACTCTGGGCAAAAGATTTCAAAGCAGAAGATGGGTTTCTCTGTCCTGGTTAAAAATTAAGTGAAAACCATCATTTCTCCCAGTAGCATGGAAAAGTTCTGGGATGTACTAGAAGCAAGGAGCTGAAAGAGAAGGGAGTGGTAATAATCTCTTCACAAGATAACCAACATCTGGGCTGACAAAGTGGGGATAAAGCTGGAGATTATTTAGAAAAGGTAAAAAAAGAACATGTAGCAGGATATATGGGATAAATGAAGAGGACTGAAGAAGAGTAGAGTAAAAACAAAGTCTATATCCTTAGCGCCTCGCTTAGACATACCTACAGATAACCACTTACCACATATTTTGAGGATAATGGCATTGACAGAAAAGAATGTATCAAATTGATTTATTATACTACAATGCATTTATTTGAAGTAAGTCAATTGTTTATCAAGTACCTACTATGTGCTGTGATTAGGGTTAGAACAATTAATGAAGTCTGAGTCCTGCCCTCAAGTAAGATGGTTAAGAGAGGATAATAGCTTTCCCAAGGTGGTGGAGGTAGGACTGAAGTCCAGGCAGTCTGTCTCTAGGTCTAACTTCTAGAGCACCTTGTCTCTTATGCACCAGCATGGCACGTTGCCATCATCAATCCAATCTGTCCTTTAGTTCTTATGATTCAAGACAAAAGTGAATCTAGCAGTAGGGTTTCAGTGTGTATAAAAGACTGACAAACATGCAAATGGCTTTAATTAATGGAGAAGGAATAATTTATCTGGTAAACTGGAAAGCTACACAGAAAAATATTTAGAATTTTCAGCTTACTTGATGCCCCCAATGAAACCTAAGTAGATTTATAATTTAAATATAAAAAGAGGAAAAAAAAAGAAACCTAGAATACATTCTACGAGCTAATTTTAAGTGAAAAAAAAGTCAGGATACAAACTTTTCTGTATAATTTTAACTATGTAACATAAGTGCACAGCCAAAATACTGTAAGAACAAGCTTTTCAAGGAACTATACTATAAATGGTCACAAAATCTGGGTAGTAAAATCATGGGCTATTTAAAAAATTTTCATTGTGCTTTTATACATTTTCCAAATATCCTACCACGAGTATACTTTATCTCCATCATCAGAAAACAAACCCTTCATTTTAAATACCAGTGGCTAATACTTACTGAGCACTGAGTATGTGCCACATACTAGTCTAAGGGCTTTACATATATTAACTCACTTTATCATCAGAGCAACCCTATGAGAGAGGGATTCTTATTACCTCTGTTTTACAGAAAAAGCACAGAAAGGGTAACCTATTCAAGGCCACACATCCCCTAAGGGGTGGTGCTGGGATTCAAACCCAACAGGTGTGGCTCCGGAGACTACCCTCAGCCACTACGCCAATCAGTAGCTGAGATGAACAACTATATTTCCACTAATTTAGACCAGCTGGATAATTACATAACCCAAAAACCTCTTATGATTTTGATAATGCAGTAAAATATCTAATATTAGAACATTATGAGTTGGCTGGCGGGCAACAAGAAACATTTCTTTCCATCCTATTCAAGCAAAATATTAAAGAAAAAGTATAACTTTTCCTTAGGTTTCCCAGCCCTTCACCTCCCAGTTTTACCCCCATCTTAACGGCCTTTTCTTCAATCAGTTCTTTTACATCATTAATGCCTTTAACTTTAATCCATAAAAACATTCCAGCAGCAGGAACATGCCATTCTGCCAAACCTACAAACAAAAGAAGAGAATAAATGTCTTCCAAAGGAAGGCATTTTTGATGATATCAAAGTGTGTTGTTAAATGGCATAAGTGTAGTAAGTAGAAACTAGTATTCCTAAAAAAGTTCCTTCAATTATAGCATTTTTTAAAATATCATTTTGTGAGCCTTCAAAATTGACGTTCTGGGTTTTATTTCAAAGAGTTACTGTGGGTGAGGGAAGAAGGGAGGGGTAGGGTGGGCAAGTGAATAGCTCACGTGTGCGTATTTACAATGTAGTCAGTCTTAGGGTAGTGCAAGAAATCCCACTCCTCTCTCCTTCACTTAGAACCATACCTAGACAAACATGGCTATTTCAATTTAGAAGAGGATTCTTCCATTATTTGTGGATTCTTCCAGCATTACAACAAATCCTAGTATTCTTGTAATAGTTTAGATGTCCAGTGGATTAGCATTTTTATCAGAATGTAATTAATTATGAAAAGAAATACTTAAAATTCAAGAATTCCAGAAGCAGTTGTGGGCTTTATGTTTCATTGAGTATTAGGATAGAGAAATCAAAAACAAGCATAATGATCTTTGATTTAAATTACTATCTTTTTAAAAAAAGAACTTGCTGTTGATTCAAAGTTTTTCTTCAGAACTATTATGCAAAGTGGTAAAATAGTGCTATTGTCAAAAAGATACTAATTCTGTTTTTTTTTTTTTTGGATGGAGTTTTGCCTCACCCAGGCTGGAGTGCAATGGCATGATCTTGGCTCACTGCCACCTCTGCCTCCCAGGTTCAAGCGATTCTCCTGCCTTAGCCTCCGAAGTAGCTGAGATTACAGGTGCCTGCCATCACGCCCAGCTAATTTTTATATTTTTAGTAGAGATGGGGTTTCACCACGTTGGCCAGGCTGGTCTAGAACTCCTGACCTCAGGTGATCCACCCACCTTGGCCTCCCAAAGTGCTGGGATTACAGGCATGAGCCACTGCACTCAGCCACTAATTCTGTTTTTACCAAGACTTTATAGAAAATAAGATAAGACAGAAATAAGGAATTGCTATTTTTGGTTTACTATTATTTATATCAAAGGCATTTTAATAATATAATTAAAGCCATGTGATTAATTTGACCTTCATAATAAAAAAATGAATCTAAAACATTTTGCAATCCAGTTAGCAATAGATAATACTACAGAGATAAATGAGGTTAATGATTAGAAGGCAAATAATTTGTCAATAAGACATCTGCCTTTGTACAGCTTAGTTAGAGAAGAATGGTTTGACAATTTTACCCTTTGGGGTAAAATTCTGAAATAACTAAAATTTTTGAAAATAGATATTATTAAGCTTTAAGTAAGTTAGTGATTGATTTTTAGATCTTTTTTTTTTTAATCACAAATTCTTTGCAGCAGACAGGTAAAGTGGATAGGAAGGTCTGTGCCCAGGTTTATCAAATGTTGCTTCTGAGATGATTTATGGTGTAATGTTTCCTTGGCAAGAATACTCCTGGACTGTTTCTTTTCCACCAGGATTGTTAGTAATATTCAGTGTTTATCCCCTACTTTTACAGATGCTACTGTTTATCATGAGGACAAATATACGTTCCACTCACCAGTTAACCACTTGTCTGCAGCTGCCAGTATTGCATCCTTCTGGTTACTATAGAAATCAATAACCCTAGAAGAAGAAAACAATGAAATGGATGTGCTCAGTACATTGATTGCAGAAGCAAAACAGTCTCCAGAGTCCAGGCTATAAGAATTTGTTTTCTATCTTGATTAAAATATTGAATGCTTGATAGAAGAATGGAGCATATTTGTTTCACTTGTCTGGTGAAAAACTTTTAACCGCTGTGTTTTTTCCTTCATTGTAGAATAATTAAAAAATAAAAATTCATAAAGAGAAGTCCATTTCTATGTAAAATATGGAACCCAGAAGTAGCAGGATCAATCTTTGTGTTTAGCTGTCTAAATACTGGTTCTCATCACTCAGGATAAAAGACAATACTATTGAAATAATGAATCACTGGTCTGGGAATGTGAATACCCCATTCCTCCTTATTTCTAAATGTCCTAGGAGGTACCACATTTACACAGCTAAAGTAATCCATAACTTGTACCAATATACAGACTATTTAGGGAAATTATGTTCACCTTCATCTTTACTTGAGCCAAATCCCGTGTCATGTATCCTTCACAATTAATCATTATTAAATAAAGTATTTATGTGTATGAATAGTTTACCCATTACATCATTTAAGTAAGTAAATCTTAACCTGGTGGGGATTTTGGACTACCTTAGGAGTGGGTGGACACTGCTTTCAAACCACACCTTGGATGCTGAGAAGACTTGCTAGGTGAAGAACTAATAAAATGAATAGACTTTTGACTTATAATAGACTGTTCCTATTGTCTCTCCTTTCCGAGGATACTTAGGAAGGAAGAATAAATCAATAATGTAGGTGATCTGTACTATGTTCACTGGGCTCCTGTTTTGTTCATAAATATTTAAAGAAATGATACAATACCTGTCTACATGAGCCATGAAACCTTCTTCTCCCCATTCGTGTAGAAGCTGTGATATCATGAGCTAAAAGAGATAAAATCATAAATACCATGTTTCATCCCCTGAAAATGTAATTTTTGCCATATATAAAAGCAACTCACTTTTGATTACATGTAAACCACAGTAAGATATAACAAGCTGAGCCTAGCTTATATAGTCAGCGATTTAAAACAAATGTCAATTAATAACAATGATAATACTAGTAAAAATAACAAATATTGATATACTACTTGTTATGTAGCAGGCACTATTGTAAGATACTAATATATTTTACCAAATGTAATCTCTATAAATTTCTATTTTACTAATGAGGCACAAGGGTTAAGTTAACTTTTCTGAGTCCCACAGCCTGAATTCAGTCAGGCTATCCAGCTCCTGACCCGCACTGTTAATTGCCATACTATACTGCTTCTCTAAATATAAAAATGTACAGTAGATGTGTAAAGTTACATGACATATTTGGAGATTTTCTTTTTAAAATAGAAGTTCTAGGCTGGGTGCGGTGGCTCATGCTTGTAATCCCAGCACTTTGGGAGGCCCAACAGGGGCAGATCACCAGAGGCCAGGAGTTAGAGACCAGCCTGGCTAACATGGTGAAACTCTGTCTCTACTAAAAATACAAAAATTAGCCAGGCATAGTGATGCGCGCCTGTAATCCCAGCTACTCGGGAGGCTGAGGCAGGAGAATCGCTTGAACCCGGGATGCAGAGGTTGCAGTGAGCCAAGGTCATGCCACTGCACTCCAGCCTGGGTGACAGGGCAAGACTCTGTCTCAAAAAAAAAAAAAAAAATTTAAAATGTTATAAATTGATAGTGAACTTCTGTTGATAACAGATACAAAAAATATGAAAAAGTCTCCAACTTGGTAAAACATGGGGCCATCTGCACTTTATGGAACATACAATATCAAACAAGTGTCCTATTCTACACAAACTTTTCTATTCTATTCATATTCTTGCAACCTGCAAGGTTGTGTTACACACGGATCCAATAATTTCTCAAAGTTTGTAAGGAAATTTACACATTCTCTTAAATTAATTTTACTTTATTTTAATTAAAATGCATTCCAACCCATTTCTTTAGAAAGATTAGCATGTCTGCAAAGAAGGCAAACTATGAGTCACTAAACAGGTTTGGAGTTTCTGTTCTCTACCATCTATTTTTTTTAAAAATTCTAATCTGATTACAAAAAAAAAAAATCGATTTCCTAAATTGTCCTTACCTGGTTAAAAGTGCTGGGGTGCAATGTTGAAACTTGTATGTGTAAAATAACTCTCTCTATTAAGGGTTTTGGACCAGTTAAAAATCCTATTCTCAACCTATGTGGAAAGAGAAAAGGCACGATACCAATTCCATATTAACAATTAATACATATCACTTTCCTGATTTCATTAGACAGACAATTGTGACCTGGGGACAAAAGGATCTAGATAATTAAAACATTCTAATAAAACTAACTACTTCTTATTTCAAAAACAAATTTAAGTGTACATTTAAAACAAGATCGACCACGTATTTCCAAATGTGCCCTTTCATACCTGATATCAAAAACCTGACTGGTCCCACTACAACTTTAGATAAACAGCCAAGAATCTTTGACTATTGCAGGTGAATAAAGGGAAAAAAAGGCCTGTGTTAATATTAATCATGAAACTGGTATTTTAAAACAAGTAGACTACAAGCATTTTAAGTGAAAAAAATTGTCTAGACTAAAAGATACTGAGGTACTATCTCTGGCTGTATTAGATCTAGCGTCAAGTTAGAGACACAGGGCCTTACCCAGAGGAAATGATTTTTGAAAAAGAGTCAGCTCTGATGACACGTCCATCAACATCCATGGAAAGAAATGTTGGTACCCTGAACTTAAAATGAAAAATAAAAAATACTGTTGGTCTGAAAGCTCTGTTAGTCACTGTACGATTATTTTGAATAGAGAGTAGACAGGAGATGGATTTGGATAACAACAGTACAAATATTCTCTTACCTTTATTTCAACCCTTTAACATGGAATAACAAACAAAGATGCATATTCTTTTATTAGCATCTGCTTGTCTTCATGGCTTTTCTGCCAAAAACACACACAAGGGCTTATTATTTGCTCCAGATGCCATTATTATGAACTTAGGGAAACTTCAAACAGGCCCTCTTTGCCCCAGAGGTTGAAATCCAGGATTAACAGACTTACAGGAGGGACTCAAGAAACACTAGTTTGAACAAGACCATAATGAGGATGGCCAGCAGCACTGAAGGGTGTTCAGAGAGAGAACGCTGATCCTTAGGACTGACAGAAAGAAAAATGATGAGAATGAAGATGAGAAATTAGTCAACATGAAAGACTGACTTCGACATTTACTTTAAAAGTAGCTACAAACGAGAAATGAAATTTGCTGGCATGCTGATGGTGGGAGGCAGGAGGCAAAAGTGATGTTTTAGGAAACCCTGTAGAGAAATCAAGAGTTCTTATCTCTTCCCAGTATATTTAAGGGGCAAGCTGAATCCAAGTACATGTTCTTCGCAGCCCTAAGAGCAAAGAAAGTGTTGGCTTTTGAAGAATCAGGCTTTGGTCTTAACATTATTATCATCTATCAGAAAAAAGTCATCATGAAACGTAGCTCACATACATGATAGTGTGAGAATCAATCTAAATGCCCATTACTCTGCAGTAAGATCCAGGACATAAATGACAGGGTGGCAAATGTGTGATGCGCTGCCTGTGATGCCTCCTCTTGTGTCCATCGGGGACGCTGCTAACAGAGCACAGCCTCTTTCTCCTTCAGCTTGAGCACGGCTTCCTAATCCTTCTCATACATCATTCTAATCGGCCACCACCAAGACACAGAAGTCAACTGCCAAAGATGAAACTCAGTTCACATCCCTGGGTGATGTTTGAGGAGCTGTTAACTTGGATGTGGAGTTTAAGACGTCCATCAGCCCTGATGTACTCTGTTTGTCCCAGTGCCTGGTATAGAAAGCCAGCTACTATTTTGAAGGTAAGTAATTTCTGGAAAGAGCAGTAACACCAAAAAAGAAAGGTACTAATTCCATAATAAAACTGGAAGACTGAAAAGTAAAGTAGTAGCAAATTAATCATAATTGATTTATTTTCCATGTAAAAGTGGATTAGTTCTGACTCAGCAGTCAGCCCAATACCCAACAGAGTGCAGTAACTTAAAACAACTTATCTTCTAATAGTGAAGTAAGTTCACATAATCACTTACCTTGTTAAACTGGAGAAAATAGTAAGGATCATCTTCTATTATGAGGAAATCATATTTTCTTGCAAGCTAAAAAAGGTTGAAGTAATTGTTTATTTCTTAAAGTAATCTATTTATTTCTTAAAAGTTATCTAAAATTAAATTCATTTGGAATTATAATTCTTTGTACTCATTCAAGGAACTACTGTGTCTATTGTCTTAGACAATGAGGATAAAAAGAGGAACAAGGCATTAAAGGCTCTTATTCTCATGGAAGTTAGATTCCAGGGGAAAGACAGAATATACATAAGCCTGTGGATCATGAGCAGAATAAACATTAGATAAGTGGTTTTATTTATTTTGTTTTTTTGAGACGGAGTCTCGCTCTGTCGCCCAGGCTGGAGTGCAGTGGCGCGATCTTGGCTCACTGCAACCTCTGCCTCCTGGGCTCAAGTGATTCTCCTGCCTCAGCCTCCCGAGTAGCTGGGATTACAGGCATGCACCACCACACCTAGCTAATTTTTGTATTTTTGGTAGAGATGGGGTTTCACCACGTTGGCCAGGCTGGTCTCAAACTCCTGACCTCAAGTGATCCACCCACCTCAGCCTCCCAAAGTGCTGGGATTACAGGCGTGAGCCACTGCACCCAGCTAGATGGGTGGCTTTTAAGTGCTGGGCAGAGCATTACAACAGGTGAGGGAGAGAGTGACAGGGTAGCTATTTCAGGTTCAATCACTGAGAAGGCCTTCCAGACCAGGTAATATCAGAGCTTAAAATGACAGGAAGGAGTCAGTTGTGCAAATATCAGAGAAGAAGAATCTAGACTGAGGGATGAATGCGGGCAAAGGCCCCAGGATAAGCAAAATGCTTGACATGTTTAAGGGCTAAAAAGGACAGTGCGGCTGCCCCAAGTGCAGCAAGAAGAATGATAAGAGAGAAGGCTTGAGAACAGACCAACCATGTTACCTAGCTCTGCAAGGCAGATAAAAGAATTTGGGCTTTATTTTAACTGCAAGGAGAAACCACCGGAGGGCTGTAAACAGGAGAACCCGGAGCTGGGCTTTATACTGACATTTCTGCAGGGACAGATGTGGCTGGCTGCTGTGTGAAGAGTGTGACTGGTTAGAGGGCAGGGCGAAATGCAGCTGGTGTAGTGAAGAAGGCATTGGAGGAGTCCAGTGAGGGCAGGCAGGGGCTCAGAAGATGGGGACAGTGATGACAACAGAGAAAAATGGATGGACTTGGATAAGCTCAGTGGTAGAGTCCACAGGAGAAGCAAGATGTGGGGGATGGGGGGCAAAGGAGGGAACGACAGGAATAAAGGGTAACCATTCATAGTTGCACTCTTTATGGAGATGGAGAATGTGAGAGGCTGTAGATCAGAGGTTTGGGGTGGGGCTGTGGAAAATCAGGAGTTCTATTTTGGGCATGTTAAGTGTGAAATGATTTTTAGACATCTCTGTGGAGGTATCAGCAGAAAGTTGGATACAGAAGCATGGGCCTCAGGGAAGAGGTAGGGGCCAGGCAATGTGCCGGTCATCGTGTACGTAATGGAATAGACAGCTACAAAACTGGACAAGCCTGTCTGGGGAGTATGTAAACAGAGAAGAGAACTCAGGACAGAGCCTGGAAAGTACAAACATTAAGAACATGACTGTGTGTGTGTATGTGTGTGTGTGTATACGTGTGTTTATATAGATACACGTATATATATGTGTGTGTGTGTGTGTGTATATATATATATATTTAGAGTTGGGGTCTTGCTATGTTGCACAGGCTGGTCTTGAACTCCTGGGCTCAAGCATCCTCCCACCTCAGCCTTTCAAAGTGCTGGGATTACAGGCGTGAGCCACTGCACCCAACCTGAGGCAATATTTTGAACCTAAAAATTTTCTAAGTAAAAGGAACTGGCTGAAATCTTTCCTATGATTCCACTGGATGTGACTAAATTCTATAGAGTTTAACATGGGTTTGGTATTTATTTTAAAAAGCTATTTGTAGTGAAAGGTTGGAGACACAGTCAGGTACATAAAAGAGACTTTCCAAAAGGCACATTTCTCTTATTTTTCAAAGATTTCTGGGGAGCTTAATATATGTTTGATACTTAAAAAAATGTTTATAGTGAAAAGCTAGGCATCATCGGTATCTCAAAGAGATTTTATGAAAGGGGAGCATGCCTCTTATTTTTAAAGAATTCTTGGTAACCTAAGATGACAAGAAGTAGGAAGCAGAACAGACAAGTTAACAACACGGAAAATAATGGAACTCAAACTTGGGGTAAAATATTAAATAATCTCAAAATTTAACATCAGGCTACGGATGCTATTTCTTTTATATTAAAACATCAATTATGGGGAAAGAAAAATCTCATAACTAATGAAAGATGCAGAAATTTATTGTGTCTAAATTTATTAGGACCCTGAGCATATATGATTTCCTTTTATTCAAAATTATATTCCTTGAAAGCAAAAGGCTAAGAAGAAAGGGAGCTTGCATAGTGCTCTTCTAAAAAGTCACAAAGAAACAGGAACACAACTACTTTAACCCATTCTTCTACAATACCTCATAGATTTCCTTTTTGCGTTCACTTGTTAATGAGTTTCCAGTAGGGTTGTTGCCATTTGGAACAGTATAAAGAAATTTGGGGGTGTTTTTCTGGGGATTCTTTGAATCTTCTGGTTTCCATCTGGAAAGTATGTCTCTTAGGGAATCTGGAACAATCCCGCTTTCATCACTGGCAACATTAATAATGTTGCAGCCCAGTGGGTGCAGCTGTTGAGCACAAAAGAAAGCCTGAGTCAGTCATGATTACAAATGTAAGTGCTATTGGTTTTTTTTTTCTTTCTAACTAAGAACTTGCTCATTCATACCCTTAAAAATATATAAACCCGCACCCAGCTCTGAGTTCCTGAGGATTGAGGTTATACATTTATTTTTTTTTTTGAGATGGAGTCTCACTCTGTCACCCAGGCTGGAGTGCAATGGCGCGATCTTGGCTCACTGCAACCTCCCTGGTTCAAGTGATTCTCCTGCCTCAGCCTCCCGAGTAGCTGGGACTACAGGTGCACGCCACCACACCCAGGTAATTTTTTGTATTTTTAGTAGAGACGGGGTTTCACCATGTTAGCCAGGATGGTCTGGATCTCCTGACCTCGTGATCCGCCCACCTCGGCCTCCCAAAGTGCTAGGATTACAGCCGTGAGCTGCCACACCCCTGGGGCAGATTCCATTATTGTTCAAAAATACCTCCTGTCCCTTCCCAGAGAATTATATAATTCTTTCTTGCCCCATTTACGTCAGGTATGGCCATGTGTCTTGCAGTGGGCAACAAATTCGGGGCAGAAGTGACGCATGTTCCTTCCAGGCAGAAGCTTTAAAATCCAGCTTGTGGTTGTCTATGTCTCTTTTCCCTCTGCTCTAAGATTGACCATGTTTCAGATAGAGATTGCTTCTGTCAATCTGGGGCTTAGAAGAAAGATGGCATGGAACTGAGCTCCAGCAGTCTTGTAGTGGATATGGAATGTAAGGGAAATAAAACTGTACTGGGGTCATTGGTTGCAGCATAACCTAGCTTCTTCTGACGGAATTATCTTTTTTTCTGATTTTTCCTTTATTATTATTACTTTTTCAACTTTCATTTTAGATTCAAGGGGTACGTGTGCAGGTTTGTTACATGGGTATACTGCATGATGCTGAGGTTTGGGGTACAATTGCTCCTGTCACCCAGGTACTGAGCATAGTACCCAATAGGTAGTTTTTCAAGCCCTTGCCCCCTTCCTGACTCCCCCCAGCAGTCAGCCTCAGTATCTTTTGTTGCCATCTTTATGTCCCTGATGAGTACCCATGAATTATCTTCATAATTATAATTATTACTGGTTTATGAAGTAGGGGTTTGACAAAAGAATGTTTTTTGATAGAGTAAATAAATCACATGATTAATTTACTGTTGTGTTCATATATAAAATAGTCACAAGCAGAGGTGATATTAAAAATATTTAACAAGTGGCATAGCATGGGTATATCAGATACAGCACAGCCTGGAATGGGGACCTGTAGGCCCCCTGTTATGCCGACATTAACTCTGGATCATGGGAGGTTCAGGGTGGTCCTAGGAGAGGGGTCAAGGAAGCCAGGGTAGTGGCGGGACACTGAATGGGATGAGCAGATCACCAGGCAGTACAGTAGAATTTCCATATTTTACCAATTGCTAAGGCTGAACTGGCATGTACTGGTATTGCTTATAGACTTAGCTTTATACAAATTTGTGGAATCTCATTCATGGTTGAGCATTAAAGAAAAAAAAAGGAACTTAAGAAATAATAATTGAATGAGGTTCTAAAAAAATTGCAAATGAAAACCAAACACTCTTTTAGCAGTCAAATGTAGAATTACGCATAAAAAAAGAACAATTCAGATCCTCCTTATGACAAATTTAAAAGGCCTTAACCTTATAAAGCACATCTACCATGAATAAAGCAAATCAATACTGGGCCATAAACTAAACACATACTGCTTATTAGCATATTTCCTCAAAGCTTGGCATAGTTTCTGTTTTTCTGTTTGGGTATGTGAAAACATTTGTGCATGTGTATATGCACGCTTCATATGTAGACACTGGTTTTACATTCATAGACATTATGTAATCTTAAATCTTAGGCATTTAGGAAAATAAATTATGAGTATCCAATCATTAAGAAAAAGTAATTATTTTATTTTAGTTTTATTGTGGTAAAATTGTTGCCATTTTAAGCCTTTTTCGTTTGTTTATTTTTTTAAGCAACAAGGTCTCACTTTGTTGCCTGGGCTGAAGTGCAGTGGTGCAATTATGGCTCCCTGTAACACCACGCTCCTGGGCTCAAGCAATCCTTACACCTCGGCCTTCTGCCTGGCTAATTAAACAAACAAACAAAAAGTTGTAGACACGTGCTTTGCTATGTTGCCCAGTATGGTCTCGAACTCCTGACCTCAAGTAATCCTTCAGCCTCAGCTTCCCAAAGTGCTGGGATTACAGGCGTGAGCCACCTCGTCTAGTCCATTTTAACTATTTTCAGGAGTACAATTCAGTGGCATTAATTACATTCACAATGTGTGCATCCATCCATCACCTCTGTCTATTTCCAAAACTTTTTCCTCACCCCAAATAGAGACTCTGTACCTATCAATAACTCTCCATTCTCTACACTCCCCAGCCTCTGGTAACCACTCACCTACTTTCTTTCTCTATTAATTTGTCTATTCTAGATGTTTCATATAATTGGAATAATACAATATTTGTCCTTTTGTGTCTGGCTTCTTAAAGTTAAAATGCTTTCAAGGTTCATCCATACTGTAATATGTATCAGATCTGTGTTCCTTCTTATGGCTGAATAATATTCCATTGTATGTATATACCACATTTTATTTATCCATTCATCCACTGATGGACACTTGAGTTGCTTCTACCTTTTGGCTATTGTAAATAATATTGCAATGAACATTTGTATACAAGTATCTGTTTGAGTCCCAGTTTTCAATTCTTTCTGGGTATATACCCATGAGTGGAATTGTGGGTCACATGGTAATTCTATTTTAATTTTCTGAGGAACTGACAAACTTTCCCACAGTGGCCATACCATTTTACATTTCCTTCCACCAGCAATGAATGAACCCAGTTTCTTCACAATTCACTATTTTTTTTTAATAATAGCCATCCTGGTATGTGTGAGGTAGTATCTCACAGTAGTTTTGATTTGCTTTTCTCTATTTAAAAAAATCTTTTTCCCCAAGCCTGAGTCTTGCCAAATAATCAGACTGCAGGTACAGCTGTCACACATTGTAGAGTACTAACCACTACACGATCATGGAACTTGCGGCTTTCATACGTTGATTTATGTTGCTTTGCATTTCTCTAATCACTAATGATGTTGAGCATCTTTTATGTGCTTATTGGCCTTTTGCACATGTTCTTCAGACTAATGTCTATTTAAGTCCTTTGTCCATTTTTAAATTGGGTTGTCTATCTTTCTGTTGTTGAGTTGTAGGAGTTCTTTATATGTTCTGGTTATTAAAGGTTTATCAGATATATTATGATAAATATTTTCTCCCACTGTATAGACTTTTTTTCACTGTTTTCATAATGTCCTTTGATACACAACTACTTTTAAATCTTCAAGTTCAATTTATCTATTTTTGTGGTTGTTGTTGCTCATATTTTTGGTCATATCTAAAAAATGCACCAAATCTAAGGTCATAAAAATTTGCCCTTATGTCCTAAGTGTTTGTAGTTTTAGCCCTTATATTTAGGTCTTTGATCCATTTTGAGTTAAATTTTCATATGGTGTGAAGTAAGGGTCCAAGTTCTTTTATATGCATGTGGAAATCCAGTTGTCCCAGCACCACAGTTGAAGAGACTATCCTTTCCCCCACTGAATGATCTTGGCACCCTTACTGAAATCAACTGGATTTGTGGGTTTATTTCTGGATGCTCAGTTCTATTCTATTGGACTATATGATTGTCTTTATGCCAGTACCACATTGTTTGATTACTGCAGCTTTGCAGTTTTGAAATTGGGAAGTGGGGGTCTTCCAAATTTGTTCTTTTTCAAGATTATTTTGGCTATTTAGGTCCTTTAAACTCACATCAATTTGAGGACTGGCTTTTCCATTTCTACAAAAAAGGCTGTTGGCATATCGATAGGGGTTGTATTGAATCTGTAAATTGCTTAGGGTAGTATTAATATCTTAACAATATTAAGTCTTCCAATCTATGAACTGTGGAAGTCTTTCCATTTATTTGAGTTTTGCTTAATTTCTTTCAGCAAAATTTTTCAGTTTTTAATGTACAAGTCTTCCACCTCCTTTGTTAGATTTATTCCTAGGTATTTTATTCTTTTGAATGCTATTACAAATGGAATTGTTTTATATATTGCTTTATATGTTGATTTTCATAAAAATAATATAAAATTTGAAAAAAATAAAAGGATCCATGAAGTTGGAATCAATAGAGCATAAAAGTCATCGCATTCAATTCCCCTACTCTAAGCTAGAATTACTTTAGCCATATTTGTGTTAGGTGGCAGTCAAGAGTGACTGAGCACCTACAGTGATGGGCAATGTTGTAACCCATTATGAAGTCCGGTAAGGCCAATGGTTAGCAAGTTCTTATACAGAGCTGAAATTGTTTCCCTGTGGTTCCAGTTCTATTAACCTAAGGTCATGTACAAATAAATCTAATTCTTTTGTCACATGGCTAACTTCTATGTATTTGAGGACAGTTTTCATGCCTCTGTTGAGTCTTTTCTTTCTGGGGAAAATAGCTCCAGTTCCTACAACCATTCATCATATGATATGGCTTCCAATTCCCTATTTACTCTGACTATCTTTCTCTGAGTATGCTCCAGTTGTGGACATTTCTGTCTTAAAGTAGACTGCCCCAAACAAACCTAATTCTCAGCAATGTGCTCTGACCAGTGCAGAGCAGAGTCAGATCATCAGCTTCCTCATTCTGTAAATCACAGTTCCACGGATCTAACCTTGGAATGGAAAGTCGTCATTATACCATATAAGTATACTAAACTGACATATAACATAGTTGTACTTATGCATATGGTAATAAGATAGTAATAAAAAATAAATTTTTGTAATTTAAGTTACATTTCAAGTAAAATATTAAGAGAATTGGACATGATTTTGCATAATCTAATTTTAATGCCTATACACTTGGATTTCAAAAAAGAAATGTATAAAGAAGAGAATACATTTCACATATGTTGTATATATCCTTTAAGATTATCCTGCTTATGGGTAAAAGATGCTATTTCATTTTTCTGTGGACAGATTATTTTAAAGTTAATAAGATATTAACTTTATTATAATAAAGTTATTATAAAACCTTTATTATAAGTTTTCTTCTTATTTACTACAAGAGAGTTGCCTTTAGTAAAAATGTATACTCACACTTTGAAGAGTTCCTGCATAAGCAGGTTCATCTAGGAGGACATTATCTCCAGGGTTAATGATCATTTCAAACACCTAACAAAAGAAGCATAGGTTAGCTTGTTAGTCAGCATAGGTTAGTACTGTTTCCATGCTCAGAAGCCCATTTTTTAGTTTGAGCTCACATGGTTCTAGAGTAAGAATTAGCAAATTGTTTATAAAGGGCCAAACAGTAAACACTTTGCGGGTCATAGTATCTCTGTTGCAACTACCCTGCAACTACTCTGCCTCTATAATGAAAAAGCAGCCATAGACAATATATAAATGAATGGGTGTGACTGAGTTCCAATAAAACTTTATTTACAAAATTTGATGAAGGGCTGGATTTGGCTCTCAAACCATAGTTTGCCAACTCCTGTTCCAGAGAAAGGTGAACAGAGGTTTGGCTGCTAACATTCATTTATTCCTCTTATTGCTTCTTTGAAAATCTATTAAATGTTTACTATACGCCAGGCCTGTGTAAAGTGTCAGAGATAAAATAGCAAAATGACATGGTTCTTACTCTCATGGAGCTACTGGTCCACTGGGAAAGCTAGACACCAATTAAATAACTACCCAATAAATGTGCAATTAAAAACGGTGGTGAGTGATATTAAGTACAGATGCACAATGACATAAGAGCTCATTGTAGGAAGACCTAGGCATTCAGGGAATTCAGGGAAGGCATCCTGGAGGAAGCGATGAGTTGGTGTATGGGGTAACAACAGTTAGATTTGAAAAACCAAAATAATTATGTGTCTTGAGGCAGAATGTAGAGAAAAGAGTGGTGTGACATCAGACAGAAGTGGGCAGAGACCAACCATGTAGGCATTTGAGCCAAGGGAGGCAAGTAAGGATTTTAGAAGAGAGTGGGGAGGAGGAGTCACATGATTAGATACTCATCTTGAAAAGATCAATCTGGCTGCAGTATGAAAGAATGAAAGAAGGGTGAGAATACATGTGGAAAGTTTGGAAAGTTTTTAGGATTGTTTGGGAAGTTACTGCCACAGGCCTGGAACAGGTAAGGGTCATCTTAAAGTAGAGTGGTGACAGAGGAATTGTGGAGAAGAACTGAGAGGTATTAGGAAATGAAAAGTAATGGAACATGATTATGGACAATAGGGAAATGAGGAAGAGGAGGTGTCAAGAATGATGCCTAGATATTTGGTTATGGAACTAGATAGATGGTGGGGGTGGTGCCATTCACTGAAACACATAACCAAAAAGCCATCCATATCTGAGTGAGAGGATGATTTGTTTTAGTGTGAGATGCCTTTGAAACACCCTGTGATGATGTCAGATGGATAGATGGACAAATGGATTTGGAAGGAGCCTGGAAGTTACTGGCATATGGTTGATCATGTGAATGTAAATGGAGATACCCAGGAAAAGTACATAGACTAAGGAGAGATGTTCAAGGACTGAGCTACAGGGAACTCCAATAAATAATGGCTGGGTAGAGGAGGACACTGCAAGGAAGGGAGGGAAAGTGGGCTGGAGGAGAACCACACAACATGCTACTGAGAGAGCTAGAGGAGGACAGTGTTTTCAAAAGGGTGGGGGAGACTTCCAGTTCCAAAATGGTGGTGTAGAAGCAAGTTGACTTCATTCCCTCCCACAAAACCACTAACAAATATACAGTGCTAAAATTTACACCAGAAACAACCCAGAACTCAAATATGAGGATGAGTCAGTTCCTAGGACTACAGAGAAGTGAAAAAACTCTGAACAGATGGTAAGAAAGGCATACTTCAGCATCTATGATACCCCTCCTCCCAATTCTGCCTGGCACCAAGCACGTGGAAAAACTCCCCCTAATTCACGGCTTCTACACTGGAAAAAGTGAGATTGAGGTGGCCAAGAGTTTTCCCCACCATCTTTGGTTCCCTGGCTGGAGACCTGTCCTTGCCTTTAACCCTTTGGAAGCATCATGACTGCCTGGAGGGAAAAACATCCCTGAGGACAGGCAGAGACAAAATGGGGAGGCAGGACTACCATCCCAAGCCCTGGAAACTCTGCACTGTAACTCAGCGAAAGGCATGCCAAAACAGAGTGACTGTTCAGCAGCACCACACTGCAGGAGGAATGTTCCAGAGGTTCCTGGGTATAATTCTTTTGCTAGCCATCTCATGCCAATGGAATAAATCCTTTGGGACCTCCCTGATTTGGGACAGGCTGTTCTCGAATTATTTACTAAACCTGGACTTAAGGTGCCATCTTGGAAGATGCCAACAAGGAAGCAGTGACCCAACAATAGAGATTTACTAAGCAAATATATCCAATAAAAAGCAAAGCAAGCCAGACAAATCAAACAAACAAACAAAACTAGAATAAATAACTAATCCTTTAATGCAAAAAACTGATGTATACATACAAGAAACAATAGCCAACAGGAAACCATGACCTCCCCAAAATGACAAAGCAAAAATCCAGTGACTGATCCTAACAAGATGGCAATTTGTCAGCTTTTTGACCAAAAATTCAAAATAGCAGTTTTAAGAAAACTCAGTGATCTTCAAGGTAACTCAGAACAGCAATTCAGAAATTTATCAGAGACATTTAACAAAGAGATTGAAATAATAAAAATAACAAAAAACCCCAGAAATTTTGGAACTGAGAAATACTGAACTCAGAATTGTTGAACTGAGGAACTCATTAGAGGCTCTCATCATCAAAATGGACCCAGCAGAAGGAAAAATAGGTAAGCTTGAAGATTGGCTACGTGAAAATACAGTCGGGGAAAAAAGAAAAAATAACAAAGAGTGCCTACAAAATACAGAAAATTACCCCAAAAGACTAAATCTAAGAATCAGTGGTCTGCAAGAGGAAGGTGAGCAAAAGCAAGGAGTACAAAGCTTATTTAAAGAAATAATAACAGACAAGTTTCTAAACGTGAGAGAGATAAATATCCAGGCCACAGAAGAAGGTCTGAGAACATCAAACAGATTCAATCCAAATAAAACTACCTCAAGGCATATAAGAATTAAACTCTCAAAGGCTAAGGACAAAGAGAAGATATGAGAAGCAACAAGACAAAAGAAGAAAATAATACATACATGAGCTCTAATTTGTCTGGCAACAGACATCTCAATGGAACTGTACAGGCCAGGAAAAAGAGAAATGACATTTTCAAAGTGCCCAAAGAAAAAAGCTGCTATCTAAAAATATACATATATTTTTATTGATTGATTGACTGAGATGGGGCCTCGCTATGTTAACCAGGCTGGGCTCGAACTCCTGGCCTCAAGCAATCTTCCCATCTCAGCCTCCCAAAGTGCTGGGATTACAGGCGTGAGCTACCATTCCCGGCCCATCCAAAAATATTGTACACTTGATCTTAGCCAAAAGGCCGAGAAGCGATCATCCAAGAATATTGTATCCAGCAAAATTATCCTTCAAATATGATGGAGAGATAAAGTCTTTCCCAGACAAACTAAAGCCGAGAGAATTTACCACCACCAGATCCATCTTACGAGAAATGCTAAAGGGAGTTCTCCAACCTGAAAGAAAAAAATACTAATGTGCAAAAGAAAACTTTTCAAGGTAAAAAACATAGTGGTAAAATTAAGTACGTGGACAAACCCAGAATACTCTATGATTGTAATTATGGTGTGCAATCCACTCATAATTCTCATATGAAGCCTAAACGACAAATTGATCAAAAACAATAATAGCTACAGCAACATGTTAAGATAGGTAATATGTAAATTGAGACATCTCAAGCCAAAATGTGGGGGGAATGGAGTTAAAGAATAGAGGATTTTTTTGTGTTTTTTGCATTTGTTTGCTTCTCCAAGATAAGTTGATCCAAGATAAGTTGTTACCTCTTTAAAATAACTTGTTATAAGATTTTTTTTTGTAAGCCTCATGGTAACCACAGTACAAAAACTTATTATTGATTCACTAAAAACAAAGAGCAACAAATTATAAAATACTACCAGAGAAAATCACTTAACCACAAAGGAAGACAGTAAGAAAGGAAGAAAAGAAGAGAGGAGTCTCAAAACAACCAGAACACAAGCAACAAAATGCCAGTAGTAAGTTCTAACTTATCAATAATAACACTGAATGGAAATGGTCTCCATTCTCCCATTAAAAGGCATGGAGTGGCTGAGTGGATAAAGAAACAAGACCCAATCATATGCAGCCTACAAGAAACCCACCTCACCTATAAAGACACACAGTCTGAAAATGAGGAGGTGGAAAAACATATTCCATGGAATTGGAAACCTAAAAAGAGTAGGTGTAGCTACACTTAGAAAAAATAGACTACAAACCTAAGATTGTAAAAAGAAACAAAGAAGGTCACTATATAATGATAAAGGGGTCAATTCAGCAAGATAATACAACCTCCCAAGTATACAAATATTAGTAAATTTAAAGGGAGAGATAGAATGTAATACAATAATAGTAGGAGACTTTTTAACATTTCACTTAGTAATGAACAGATTATCCAGACAGAAAATCAACATGAAGAAACAGTGAGATAAAACTACATACTAGATCTAATAGACCTAGTAGACAGTTACAAAAATATTCAACCAACTGCTGCAGCATATACTTTCTTTTCATCAGCACAATGAAGAGTCTGCAGAACAGACCATACCTTAGGCTATAAAACAAGTCTGAACAAATAAAAAAACCCAAATCTTATCAAATATCTTTTCTGACCACAATAATAAAACTAGAAATCAATAACAAGAGGAACTTTATAAAATATGCAAACACACGAAAATTAAACAACGTGCTCCTGAATGGGTCAATGAAAAATTCAGAAGGAAATTAAAAGTTTTACTGAGATAAATGAAAATGGAAATGCAATATACTAAAATTTGTGGAAGACAGCAAAAACAGTACTAAGAGGAAAGTTTATAGCAATAAACGCCTGTTTCAAGAAAGTAGAAAGACTTCAAATTAACAACCTAATAATGCACTTCAAGGAACTAGAACAACCTACAGGAGAGGAGAAAATATTTGCGAACTACCCATCTGACAAGGGATTAACAAGTCAATAGCAAAACCCCCAAATAATCCCATTAAAAAATGGGCAAAAGATCTTAACAGACATTTCTAAAAGAAGACATAAAAATGGCCAAAAGACATTAAAAAAGTTCAATATTACCAATGCAATCAGAAAAACCTCAAAACCACAATGAGATATTACCTAACCATATTCAAAATGGCTAGTTTCAAAACGACAAGTGATAACAGATGCTGATGAGGGTAGAGAAAGGGGAACCCTTATACACTTTAATGGAAATGTAAATTGGTACAGCCACTATGGAGAACAGTACAGAGGTTCCTCAAAAAACTGAAAATAGAACTACCATATAATCCTGCAATTCCACTGCTGAGTATATATCCAAAACAAAAACATCAATATATCAAAGCAGTATCTGCACCTCCATGTTTATTATGGCACTTATTCACAATAGCCAAAATATGGAACCAACCTAAGTGTCCATCAGCTGATGAATGGATAAGGAAAATGTGGTATACACACAATGGAATATTATTCAACCATAAAAAAGGAATAAAATCCTGTCATTTGCAGCAACATGGATAGAACTGGAGGTCATTATGTTAAGTGAAATAAGCCAAGTACAGAAACACAAATATTGCATGTTCTCCCTCATCTGTGGGAGCTAAAAAAGTGGATCTCATAAGGATAGAGAGTGGATTGGTGGTTACCAGAGGCTGGAAAGGACAGGAGGGAGATAGGGTGAAGGAAAAATAAAGAATATAAATGTACTTATTACCACTTAACTGTATACTTAAAAATGGCAAGGATAGCAAATCTTATATGTGTATTTTATGGCAACAGAAAAAATTAAAAATTAATTTTTTAAAATAAAATGGATGGGGAGATCAACGGAGTTAAAGAATATTTCTAGGTCAAGTAATAAAAGGTTTGACAATCTTTGTAAATTATGTGGATAATATGATTTCTACTACAATCACTAGAGCCAGGCAATAGATTTTTCCAGCCTGAATCAAAGGGGTCTATTATGACTAAATCATACATAAGTCACAGAATAATTGCTTCTTAACTTGTGATGTTTCACAATCCCCAGTTTGAGTCCTTTTTCCTATCATTTTAACAACCCACATCTCACCACAAACAGTAGGGCCATTATCAATTGAGATAGAAGATTTGACTTTTGTTCCCCAACTGGCCTGTGATGTTGAATTTACCTTTTCCTTATGAGCTTTTGGCATCTTATGACAAACAGTATCCTCCTCCAAAAAGTTTCTAATTGACTTAAGCTTTACAAGACATCCTAGGACCAAAGGAATCACTTGGGTGGCAGCATGTACATATCAACAGATCAAATGAAAACCTAATTAGCGTTGATCCTTGAACAACATAGATTTGAACTGCACAGGTTCACTTATATGCACAGTTTCTTCTGCCTCTGCCTCCCCTGAGACAGCAAGACCAACCCCTCCTCTTCCTCCTTCTCCTCAGCCTAAGCAACATGAAGATGAGGATGAAGACCTATATGATGATCCACTTCCACTTAATGGTAAATATATTTTCTCTTGCTCATGACTTTCTAATACCATTTTATTTTCTCTAGTTTACTTTATTGTAAAAATATAGTGTACAATACATATAAAATATAAAATATGTGTTAATTGACTATATTATCAGTAAGGCTTCTGGTCAAGAGTAGCCTATTAGTAGTTATGTTTTGGAGGAGTCAAAAGTTATATGCAGATTTTCAACTGCATGGAGTCATTGCCCTTAAAGCCCTGCGTTGTTCAAGGGTCAACTGTAAATATATTTTTCATATCAGTTAGGGGACATACAAATTTCAAATATCCTAAATTAGAAGGGAAGGCTGTTTATCATCTGGGAGCACTGTTTAAAAGATGAGAGAGAAACACAGGAGTCTAAAATAACATGACTCCTGGAGAACAAAGTGGAAGAAATATTAAACCAGATACATATTAGTGCCCCTATAATAAGCATGTCTGTAAGTAGTAAGTTATTGACGTATTTAGCCATCTATGCTATCTTCCTTTTTTGTGTAACTGGTGTTGTGATGGATAAAGAAGAAACTGTCTTGAGCAACTTTCTGGAAGAAAAAGTCCATAGTATCCTTTCTTGAGGAAAGAATTTATTTCATTAAAAAATACTCTTATATCATTCTATACAATCACAAATGTTTCTCTTCAAGCAAAGACTCAAACACTAGCTAATTCTTTTACTTTTCCTAATTAAATACAAAAAGGGTAAGTTTTTTTAATTTTTAAAAACTTTAAAAAATATTTTTACTACTGTAACCCATTATTCTGTAACAATAATTTAATTAAAATTCATTAAAGCAAACCAGATTACAGTTTTCATATTTCCATGAAAAAGAAAACTACTCTGGTTTAAGATAAAGATAAATGGGAGTCATAGATTAATTTAGATCTGAGAATGAATATAGAGAATCTTATTATTCATGGAAAACAAAGGAGAAAATATACCAGCACTTTGGGAGGCCAAGGTGGACAGATTGCTTGAGCCCACGAGCTCAAGACCAGCCTGTCCAACATGGCAAAGGAATATAAAAATTAGCTACGCATATTGGTGTGCACCCGCAGTCCCAGCTACCTGGGAGGCTAAGGTGGAAGAATTGTTGGAGCCCAGGGAGGTCGAGACTGCAGGGAGCCGTGATTGCGCCACCGCACTCCAGTCTGGGTGACAGGGTGAGACCCTGCCTCAAAAAAAAAAAAAAGAAAGAAAAGAAAATAACAGATCAAACTGAGGACCACAGATGTGGTCTCTTTATTGTGGCAACTAACCAGTGGTGTTTACATCTGTGGAGTTCCTGGAACCCAGAAGGGAAGAAGATGGAATAACTAATGCCAGGGGGAGAGGGAGAGAGAACCAATCCATGTAAGAAGTCAGAAATACAGACATATAAATAGATGTAGAGAAATACACCCAAGAGGGGGACAAGATACAAGCAGTGGCAAGCAGAGATTCTACAGACAGATATGTAAAAGAATATAAATATGTGTATCTCAGGAATATGAAAGCATGCCCTCTAAAAAATTTTAAAATTGTATTGAAATTTCCTAACTATAGGCGGAAATCAAATGTAACTTGAATTTTTGAGCCAGATGATGAAATTAAGCAGTGTTCACTAAGCTTTTGGTAGGAGTTGAGTACTCCCTTAGTGGGCATCCTGCTTTAATGGTTAATAGGTCTGGGTAATTGACCACATGCTCTGTATTTAATATTTAAGAAAGATTAGGCTAGTGAATGATGTTAAGAGCAGATAATTTTTCAAAGTCCTTGTGTTCACAATGAGGAAAACTAGGGGGAAATATTGATAGATCAACCTACAATATTTCCACCTGGCTTTTGCTTACAGTCAACACCCCCTACCCACCCTTGCCCATCCCCGGCCACAACTGCTCCCACCCCCATCCCATGACTTGTCTTTTAGTTCCCTGTTTATAATTCTAGGTGAAGACAAGAAAGACTACCAGTAATCCATAAAATATAATTCTCTGTGGTTAAGTGCGAGAGGACTATAGAAATGAATGCTTCCAATTCTATATTTTGGCTGAGTTTTCCTTTCAGTCTTACCTTACAAAGACCTTGTTGGCTGCCGGATGTGACACATAGGTCCATTTGTCCTTGACTGGGTGGGTAATGGATGGTAGGAGGATTATGCAATTTTATTTGTAACTGTTTTAGCCAGGACAAAAGCTCTGGAATTCTAAAGCAAAAAATGTATATTTAAATTCATAGTAGTAAAAATCATAGTAACAGTAGTAGACAGGAAATAATAAATGACAGCTTTATCAAGCACTTTGTACACTCAATTAAAAAACCCTCAAATGCTTTTTGCCAGTATGAATATTCCTATTTAAAAGATAGGCAGTAGACTTAGAGATTAGGAAATTCCCGTAAGTCATTCAGCCAGAAATTCTCAGAAAGTCAATTATGTAATAAATGAGCTGAGATTTGAATCTACATCTTTCTTATTCCAAACCTGAAGTCTTTAGCGCATGCATTGCATAATCGATTCTTTGTTCTCTCTAGGAAGAGTTCTATGGCTACCTAGAAGTTCAGACTCAATAAGTTGTTTGTATCATGGAATGTTTGAATAAGCCTATGTATATTTAACATATTACATAACTAACACATATATACATGAATAACATTTCAATACACTTTTCAATCACAGAACAAAGCAGGTTTTAATAAAGTATAATTTATAGATTCTCTATAAATTATCCTTTATCACTTGAAGAAGACCAGCTAAGAAAGTCAAGGTATATGTTTCAGCTTGCCTTTAAGAAATTAAAGACATTTGAACCTATGAGGGCAATGTATTTGAATGGCTGCTTGTTTAGACTATAGAAATGAATGACTATATTCAATGTATTTGCATGACTGCTTGTTTAGACTATAGAATGAAGAAACGGAAGATCCAGGAAGCTTCAACTTTTTAAAGTTGAAGCTTCCTGGATCTTCCGTTTCTTCATTTCTCCTGATATGTTTTTTTCACCTGGACATCTTCTTATTTTTTTGGACTCAGCTCTAATGGTATTTCCTTCTAGAAGCCTTCTCAGTCATTTGCGATTGAGAAGCAATCACTGAGGAGTGTTAAACATTCAATATCCTTTCTGCTCTTAATTATCCTTTGAAAACCTTTCCCCAGACCTTCCTAACCATTGAATACTCATTTGGTTAGTATTCAATGACTGAGTATTTGGTCACTGAATGACCAAATGGGTCAATAGCTTTAGAATATTTATGAATGGACCTTAGAATATTTCTTTAATATTCTTTATCAATGGGCCTTAGAATATTTCTCATGAAAATAAGCCAATAAAATTATGTTAAGTATTGATACTTACCCAGCACTCGGAGAATACTGAAGTGCTCTCTTCATCATCTCTTCTCCAAATTGGATGGTCTTTCCATTTTCTACAGTGATTACAGCAGTCTTAAAAGGAAACATGTTTGGATTTGGTAAGCCACCAGCCAAGGAGATCATCGATTTTGGTCCTCTGCTCAATATGTCAGCTACAATACACATGGAAGAGAAGAAACAATTTCATTGAAGACTGTTATAAGCGGAGAGTTAAGCATGCATTATAGTCAATAAAACTATAAAGTTTAACGATTTCTAGTGATAGAGTGTGCTATGGTCTAAATGTTGGTGCTCCCCCAAATTCATACTTCGAAGTTAATACTAATGTGATAGTTTTAAGAGGTGGGGTCTCTAGAGGTGATTAGGTCAAGAGGGATCCACCCTCCTGAATGGGATTGGTGCACTTATAAAAGAGGGCTGAGGGAATGCCCTTGGCCCTTCTGCCACGTGAGGACATAGGTTCTCCCTTCTACCACGTGAGGATGCAGCAAGATGGCTCTGTCTATAAGGAAGGGCTCTCACCAGACACAGAAGCTGCTGGCACTTTGATCTTAGACTTCCTAGCTTCCAGAACTGTGAGAAATAATTCTATTGTTCATAAATTACCCAGTTTGTGGTATTTTGTTATAGCAGCCTGAATGGACTAAGACAAAAGCTAGTCTAAAATAAACATACAGAATAACTTTTTCTGGGCACCTCACTTGCGGAGGGACTAAAGAATGAAGATGACCAAAGAGAAGGCAGAGGGATCAGAAAGACAGCAAAGGGCCACAATAGCAGAAGCCCTCCTCCACTTAGCCCCGACCTGTCTGTGAGCTTCATGGCCCACCCCTCTCCCATTTACCTGGCCCTCTCCACTGCACACCCATCTGCACGCTGTGCATGCCCCTTCTCAGCTTCCCAGGAAGAGCCTTTCTTGATAGCACGCCCCCTCCCTTCCAAGGCCGTGCCCCACAGCAGTCTGCGCCTCTCTACTGTTGCTCCTACTCTGCTCCAGCAGAAATACCCGCCTTCCGTTTCAGCCCGAGTTCTTTGAGAACAAAGGCTGTGTCTATTTCATTTCTGCACGCAGAGCCTGGCTCACCGCGAGCGTGCACAGGGGTACGCATGGAGGCAACCAAGCGGTGGCTTGCTAGGGAACCCTCCTTAGAGGCTGTGCGAGGAATGCCCCACCCCAAAGGAGAGATGGTCACCCCGTTTCTCACTCATGGTCCGGATGGGAGAAGGGTTTCTGGCTGCGCTCGCTGCCGTGATGAACCGTGCGTAATTCATGTCTTCTGACAGCCAAGCATCAAGCTTCTTCTTCAGTGGTTGAGGACTAGAAAAACCAAAGAGCCTCGTCAAGTCCTGCCTGCTAACTCCTCACTCTGGCAACGCCACCGCGAGCTGTGTCCCCCCGCTGCGTCTGGCTTCCCGCGCGCGGTGCCCGGAGAACGCCGCCGAAACTCCCCGGCTGGACGCTGCGTTCGGTCTCCCGGTCCTAAACGGGTCTGGGGCTGTGTGGCGAGCCCGGCAAAGTCCACGCCACACGCGCTCCGGCGGCCGCCAGGGCCCAGGCCGGTTTTGCCCCGCCGCGGGCCTCGCCGCGCCCCCTCCCGCCCCGCGCCGTGGCCTATGGCCGCCCGCGGCGCGCGCCTCCCCGTCCCGGATCATCGCCCTCAGAGCGCAGGGCGCGCGGGGGAGCCCAGGCGCGAGGCGCTTGCAGCCCCAGGCCAATGACTCTTGACCTCGCCGCTGGGAGTCACCGCAACCCGGCGTCCGCTTTGGCCGGCCTAGGCGCCGGCCCAGAGGCTAGCCCAGGGGCTGACCGAGGGGACCGGAAGTGCCCGTGATCCTAATCCTCGGGAACCATCTGGCGGCGGCTTGGGTCCACTGCAGGGGGCTCCCGAGCTGCGCCCAGCCTGGAGCGGCCCCACCCTCGTTCCCGCGCGCTCCGCTGGCCTCCTCTCAGTCACTGGGACTGTGCATTTTGCCCGCTCAGACCATGGCTATGCTAAATACCCATCTTTCGTTAGTGAAACTCTGGGCACTCTCCTGGGAAGCATCCCGGCGACCCAGACGAATTTCAACATCACTTTCTCGAAGATCTCAGCATTTTGGAGTGACGATGGAGTTCTGACAAAAATTTTTGAAAAATCACTCTGAGAGTCTCTTCAATTTTAGTGTATACCCTCACATTGAATTTCTGACCTTTCGTTAAATAATTATCTTGGAAGTGACTATCCGGATCTTTTTGGGTCTAGCACCTTGCCTTTTTTTTTTCTTACAAAATAACCCTTCTTACTCCCCACCTCCCTCAACTTTTCTGCAATTTCTCCTTCCTGAATCACCAAAATGGAATGTACAAGGTTTAATGGGAGCACTTAATGAGGGAAGGGTTTCAGACAACCTCTCTTTGACTTTAAAAAATTCTTTAATGGTTATTAAAATGAATGAACAGATTCATTCATTCAGCACAAATTTACTGAGTACTTCCTAGATGATTATTGACTCACTGCCAAATGGCTCTCTTTTAAGTTTACCTAATAGGTTGGTCAAGGAGCCACTGTTTTTATCTAGGTCCTGGCGGCAAAAAGCTGCAATAACCCAGTAAAATCTTTGTGCTAGCAGCTAAATAACAAAAAGGGAGTATTGAGAGGTGATAGCCTGCTGGCAGCCCTCGCAGCCCTTGCTCACTCTTGGCGCCTCCTCGGACTCAGCGCTCACTCTGACCGCGCTTGAGGAGCCCTTCAGCCCGCCGCTGCACTGTGGGAGCCCCTTCCTGGGATAGCGGAGGCCGGAGCCGGCTCCCTCAGCCTGCGGGGAGGTGTGGAGGGAGAGGCACGGGCGGGAACCAGGGCTGTGCGGGCGCTTGCGAGCCAGCTAGAGTTCCGGGTGGGCATGGGCTTGGCAGGCCGGCACTCAGAGCGGCCGGCCGGCTCCGCCGGACCCGGGTAGTGAGGGGCTTAGCACCCGGGCCAGCAGCTGCGGAGGGTGTGCCCAGTCTCCCAGCAATGCCGGCCCACCGGCGCTGCGTTTGAATTCTCGCCAGGCCTCAGCTGCCTCCCAGCGGGGCGGGACTCGGACCCGCAGCCAGCCATGCCTGAGTCTCCCCACCACCCACCCGTGGGCTCCTGCGCGGCCCAAGCCTCCCTGACGAGCGCCGCCCCCTGCTCCACAGCGCCCAGTCCCATCTACCGCCCAAGGGCTGAGGAGTGCGGGCTCACAGCGTGGGACTGGCAGGCAGCTCCACCTGTGGCCCCAGTGCCGCTCCACTGGGGGAAGCCAGGTGGGCTCCTGAGTCTAGAGGGGACTTGGAGAATCTTTGTCTAGCTAAGGGATTGTGAACACACCAATCAGCACCCTGTGTCTAGCTCAGGGTTTGTGGATGCACCAATGGGCACTCTGTATCTAGCTAATCTGATGGGGACTTGGAAAATCTTTATGTCTAGCTAAGGGATTGTGAATACACCAATCAGCACTCTGTATCTAACTCATGGTTTGTAAATGCACCAATCAACACTCTGTATCTAGCTCAGGGTTTGTAAATACACCAATTAGCACTCTGTATCTAGCTAATCTAGTGGGGACTTGGAGAACTTCTGTGTGTAGCTCAGGGATTGTAAACACACCAATCAGCACCCTGTCAAAATGGACCAATCAGCTCTGAAAAATAGGCCAATCAGCTCTCTGTAAAATGGACCAATCAGCAGGATGTGGATGGGGCCAGATAAGAGAATAAAAGCAGGCTGCCTCAGCCACCAGCGGTAACCCGCTGGGATACTGTTGCACCATGTGGTGGTTTTGTTTTCTCGCAGTTTGCAATAAATCTTGCTGCTGCTGACTCTTTGGGTCCACATTGCTTTTGTGAGCTGTAACACTCACCGCGAAGGTGTGCAGTTTCTCTCCTGAGGCCGTGGAGACCACGCACCCACAGGGAGGAGTAAACAAATCCAGCCGAGCTGCCTTAAGAGCTGTAACACTCACCGCCAAAGTCTGCAGCTTCACACCAGCAGCCAGTGAGACCACGAACCCACCAGAAGGAAGAAACTCCCAACACATCCGAACCTCAGAAGGAACAAACTCTGGACACGCTGCCTTTAAGAACTGTAACACACCGCGAGTGTCTGCGGCTTCGTTCTTGAAGTCAGTGAGACCAAAACCCCACCAATTCCAGGCACAGTATCTAGTAAACCTGTTAGAAACCCACGAGGCAAAATGCTTCTGCGTTCAGAGACTTCAAGTAGTTGAAATCCCACTTGATGGCTTAATAGCTGGGTGTCTTTGGACAAGTTAATTAACCTTTCTCTGTATTGGTTTTCTCGCAGGCATGTTGACAGGAATAAATGGGATAATCTGTGTTAAACTAATCAGTGCAGTGGTCTGCACGTGGTAAAAACGCTATGAACATTGGCTGTTGTTAGTAACATGCATTTAAGCAAACCTTAAGGCCTCAGCCTCCAAATGTTTTTGACTAGAGAAGCTATTTGGCAACTTTTAAGGCGTGTTCTCAGTTAATCCATGCACACAGATCCTTATCTGTTTGAGCTTGTCCATTCTAAAAGTAGTTGTTGCTGAATTTTTATAGAAGTTAACAAGCACTGAAAACATCTAAATAAGGTGTAGACCAAGGTAAATTATAACTTGTAACTAGATATGTTGATGTTCCTGGGGACTTCAGGCTTTTTTTTGATAGGGGGAGGACTCTAACTGAGCAAGGTTTCCTTAGATACTTGGAAGAAAATTTAAACTTTGGCCAGGAGCTGTGGTTCACGCCTGTAATCCCAGCACTTTGGGAGGCCAAGGTGGGTGGATCAACTGAGGTCAGGAGTTGGAGACCAGCCTGGCCATCATGGCAAAACCCCATCTCTACTAAAAAATATAAAAATTAGCGGTGTTTGGTGGCAGGTGCCTGTAATCTCAGCCACTTGGGAGGCTGAGGCATGAGAATTTTTCGAACTCGGGAGGCGGAGGTTGCAGTCAGCTGAAGCCGAGATCACGCCACTGCACTCCAGTGGGGGACTGAGCTGGGGGATTGAGCTGGGGGATAGAGCGAGACTCTGTCTCAATTTAAATTTCTTCCATTTGGTAGTAGGAACCTGTTCGGTCAAAGGAATTTGGAGTCCTGGGCCAAAGAAAAGACCAAAGGTTTTTGTAAGCACGTTGATGCACCGGTCTGTGATTTGTAGTATTTATTACTCACAGGCTATTTATTTTATTTTATTTTGAGAGGCAGAGTGTCTAGAGTCTCGCTTTGTTATCCAGGCTTGAATACAGTGGCGCCAACCATAGCTCACTGCAGCCTCGTCTTCCCAGGTTCAAGCATTTCTCTCACCTCAGCTTCCTGGGTAGCTGGGACTACAGGTGAACACCACTACACCAGGATAATTTTTAAAAATACCGTGTAGAGACAGGGTCTCCCTATGTTGCCCAGTCTAGTCTTGAAGTCCTGGCTTCAAATAGTCCTCCCACTTTGGCCTCCGAAAGTGCTGAGATTACAGGCATGAGCCAGCGCACCTGGCCTCACGCAGGCATTTTTAAAAATACGTAATTAATTGATTTTTTTTTACCCCCTTTCCAATCAGTGGTAACACAATTTAAGGAAGCCAAAACTGAAGAGCTGTGAGAGCATCAAATCCTAAGGTGCAGGTTTTCAACCCTTAAACAGTTTGCTGAATTTTCTATTTGGCCTGCCCTGGAGTTGTACTGGTGAGACGGTTGGGGGTGCTGATTGATTGCAAGCTGGCTGATGATTCAGGCCAGATGGAGAGGCAGAGAAATGGCCCATCAGGGCAGGCTAATGGAATGCAGGGGCACTGGGGGGTCATGATCAGCAAATGCAAGGCAGAATATAGTCACAGTGGTGGGGAAGGGACAAGCAAGGGTTAAGTTGGGAAGAGCTTACCAGACAATAGAAGCTGAAGACTGAAGGTAAATTTGATTGCCAGAGAAACCAGACTTTGGATTTGTCAGGCACCAAGAGCAGAAGGCTTCTCCTGAGGGACTAAGATAAATGAGCAAGGTTCATAGCTCAGTGTTGCCTTTTTAGAAGCTTGGCTTAGGACTGCCCAAGGACAGAATTAAAGACACCAGATTCTTTCTCCAAACATTTACTGAATTCTTACTCTGTTCTAGGAACTGTAATTGATTTAAAAAGATAACTATGACAAGTCACTACTCTTGAAAAGCAACTGTTTGTACATTAAGACATCAACAATTTCAGATAATACAATGTTTGTGGCAGAGGCAGGTACAAGCTGCTAAGGAAAGCAGAGAGAAGGAGGTCTTTTTTTTCTTCTCCTCTCCCCTCCCCTCCCCTCTCCCCTCCCCTCCCCTCTCCTTTTCTTTTCTTGAGTATCCCTTATCTGAAATGCTTGGGAACAGAAGTATTTGGGGGTTTTGGATTTCTTTACATTTTGGAATATTTGCATATACATAATAAGATATCTTGGGGATGGAACCCAATCCTAAACATGAAATTCTCATTTACATTTCATATACGCCTTATGCACATAGCCTGAAAGTAATTTAATACAATATTTAAAATAATTTTGTGCATGAAACAAAGTTCATGTACATTGAACCACCCATGTAGGCCCTCTGTGGTTGTTTGGCATCATCATCATTCCTGACTCTGAGTTTATATGCTACTGATAGGCAATCATTTTCTTATAATTATTCACACATAGTAATTAACAGTAAAATATTTTGTTAATCATTAGTACAGTGAAGAGATAATGTGTTTAGGTCAACTGAGCAGCACAGCAGCATCAGCACATTACCTGTATCAGCTGTTAAACAGCAGTAACAGCAAACAATGGCAGGAGTTCAGTCTCTAGATATGATGCTGTGTTTTGATTAAGGTTATGTAGACCGTATTTTATATTTTAGATGAGAAGAAATGTCAGAAGCATTTGAAGGACCAGAAAGTGGGTCCCGTAGGGATGAGGAGTCAATCTGCTGGATGGATTTTAAAAATCTGTCCTCCAGAGTCATCTGCCTCACCTCATTAACAATGGTTTTTGTCTGAGAAGGCACTCTCTGATTTCATAAGCTGACACGGTTTCTTGTTCTCTTATACATGCATGCTGCTCTAGTGCTTAAAAAAGCCCATCACAGATTTTCACCATGTCAGCTATAGACACTTTTCCTGCTGAGTTAACATTATCTTTATCATCCACTTGTGGCATCATTTTGGTGCTCAAAAAGTTTCAGATTTTGGAGCATTTTGGATTTCAAATTTTTGGATTAGAGATGTGCAACTTGTACAAATAAGATCACATTCACACGTTGTGTGTGTGCACGATTTTTGGGAGACTATTCAGACCACTATAGTCAATGACTAAAGGAGCCTAATATGTAATAGTCTGAGAGATTAGAGGACAACCAGAAGTTTACAGTGAGAAAGACAGCAAAGGAAGGGAATGTTTTGAGAAAGACCAAAGGGCTCCTAAGAGGATAAACTTATATCTTTTATCTCGCAACTCCAGGGTCATAGATTCAATTACCACTAACTAATACGAGTAACACTCAATTGCTTTAAGACTGTTTTGGGTTCTTATGCTAGCCCATGTCTCATCAAGGAATAAGCATGAGATTGTGTCTTAGTGTCTTAGTTCATTTAGTGTTGCTAAGCAGAACACCCGAGGGTGGGTACTTTATAAAGAAAATAGGTTGATTTGACTCATGATTCTGAAGGCTGGAAAGTATAAGAGCATGATACTTGCATCTGATCAGCTTCTGGGGAGGGCCATGTGCTGTGTCAAGACATGGCAGAGAAGTGGAACGCTGAGGGGACATATGCAAAGAGACAAACACTAAAGGCTGGGCTTACTTCATAACGCCTGTTCTTACAGTAACTTATCCAGTCCTGTGAGAGTGAAAACTTACTCTCATAAGATGGCATGAATCAATTCATGAGGGATCTGCCTCCATGGTCCAAAGACCTCCTATTAGGCTCCACCTCCCAATGCTGCTGCACTGGTAATTAAACTTCAACATGAGTTTTTGTGGTGACAAACAAAATCCAAACCACATCACATAGTAACTTGAAAAAATTGCTATTCATAAATGGCATCTACCTCAGAAATAATTCTTTGAGTTAGGGTGGACAGCCTTGCCTAATGGCCAATATATCCCTGTTGAGGTTATGTATATTGGAGATCTCAGTCATTAATTTGGGTGCACTTTGGAGTGCAGAAGAGAAACACAAAAATAACCACTGGATTCTGATAGAGACAGAAATGTACTGAGGTCCATAGTGTAACCATCATAATAGAATGGTCAGTCAAAGCTTGAGGGATGGCAGATATTACTTGTCATGAAATGGGTAGGCAACTCTAGAACTTCATAATTAAATAGAAATAGTATCATCTTAGAGAACTGTTCAGAATCAACACCCTTGTGTGTTGAGTCTATGGGTATGGTCTTTGGAAAGAGACACAATATATCTTTAGACTGAAGACCATAGGATGACTCTGTGGAATGCTGTCCTTGTCATTCAGGATGCTGGCTGCTCAGCTTTTAAATAGCTAATGTTCATTTGGTATAATGCCATTTTTCTGTTACATGCATCATATGTAGGATACTTGTTTATATTATATGTATTTTAAATCTTCTCAATCTATTCTTCATTTCTTTTAACATCTTTCATATTTTATGACTCTCACTGTGCTGTGTCCTTGTGGATTTTGTAGTTATATTTTTCAAGTATTAATTTTTAAATTCAGTTATTTGTAGTTGTTTGCACATTTTTCTCAGTTGTTTTTTCCTTTTTTCGAAAATAGGGTCTTGCTGTGTCACCCAGGCTGGAGTGCAGTGATGTAAGTATGGCTCACTGCAGCCTTGACTTCCCAGGCTCCAGTAATCCTCCTATCTCAGTCTCCTGAGTAGCTGGGACAACAGGTGCACACCACCATGCCTGACTAATTTTTGTAGCTTTTGTAGAGACAGGGTTTTGCCATGTTGGCCAGGCTGGTCTTGAACTCCTGAGCTCAAGCAATCCACACACCTCGGCCTTCCAAAGTACTGGGATTATGGGGATGAGCCACTGCACCCAGCCAAGTTTTAAATATCAATGAAAATATTTTTTGTTTCTAGGATTCTGATGAATTCTTTTCCATATTTGTGATTCTTTCACATATTCATCTGCTTTATTTAGATTTTGAAAAGGGGATATCATTTTCACCACTAATTCTTTCAGGTCTTAAATATACTTGTTTTTAGGCGTTTCTCATATTGCTTTCTTATTTTCATCTTCATGAGAGTGAATTCCCATCTGTTGAGCTTCTCTTGGCCCATATTTCATAGTGTCTGCTTTCCCCATGTCTTTGACATTTTGAATGGGTAGTTTTGTGTTTTCTCTCCTAGTACTCTCTCCTTTCTTCTGGCAGTATTCATTGCTTCCTCCAAAATTCCAAGAGAGGTAGAATCAGCTCTACTGTAGAGGTTTGTGGCTCTTGTCCACAGGATGTCACAGATGGGCTCCCATAGCCTTGGGCAGCTCCACCTATGTGGCTTTGAAGGGTATAGCCCCCCTTCTGGCTGCTTTCACAGGCTGGTGTTAGGTGTCTGTGGCTTTTCCAGGTGCTGGTGTTGAGGGTCTGCGGCTCTTCCAGGTGCACAGTGCAAGTTGTCAGTGGATCTACCATTCTGGGGTCTGGAGGACAGTGGCCCTCTTCTCACAGCTCCAGTAGGAAGTGCCCCACTGAGGACCCTGTGTGGGGGCTCCTACCCCACATTTCCCTTCCATACTGCCCTACTTGAGGTTCTCCCTGAGGTCCCCCACCCCCACAGCAAATTTCTGCCTGGACATCCAGGTGTTTCCATACATCCTCTAAAATCTAGGCAGAGGTTCCCAAACCTCAATTATTGACTTCTTTCCACCCTCAGACTCAACACCACATAGAAGCTTCCAAGGCTTGGGGCTTGCACCTTCTGAAGCCATGGCCCGAGCTGTACTTTGGCTCCTTTTAGCCACAGCTGGAGCTGGGACACAAGGGCACGAAGTCCTTAGGCTGCACACAGCAGGGGGGCTCTGGACCTGGCCCATGGAACCATTTTTTCCAACTAGGCCTCCAGGCCTGTGATGGGAGGGGCTTTCATGAAGGTCTCTGACATGCTCCGGAGACATTTTCCCCATTGTTTTGGTGATTAACATTCAGCTCCTTGTTACTTATGCCAATTTATGCAGAGGCTTGAATTTCTCCCCAGCAAATGGGTTTTTCTTTTCTATCACATGGTTAGCTGCAAAATTTCAAAACTTTTATTCTCTGCTTCCACTTGAACACTTTTCTGCTTAGAAATTTCTTCCACCAGATACCCTAAATCATCTCTCTCAAGGTCAAAGTTCCACAGATCTCTAGGGCAGGAGCAAAATGCCTCCAGTGTCTGCTAAAGGATAACAAGTGTCACCTTTGCTTCAGTTCCTGACAAGTTCCTCATCCCCATCTGAAACCACCTCAGCCTGGACTTTATTGTTCATATCACTATCAGCATTTTGGTCAAAACCATTCGACAAGTCTCCAGGAAGTTCCAAACTTTCCTACATCTTCCTGTCTTCTGAGCCCTCTGAGTCTCTAGGAAGTTCCAAACATTCCCACATTTTCCTGTCTTCTTCTGAGCCCTCCAAACTGTTCCAACCTCTGCTTGTTACCCAGTTCCAAAGTCTGCTTCCATATTTTTGGGTATCTTAATAGAAATACCCCACTCTACCAGTACCAATTTACTGTATTAATCCATTTTCATGCAGCTATGAAGACATACATAACACTGGGTAATTTATAAAGAAAAAGAGGTTTAATGGACTGAGAGTTCCACATGGCTGAGGCTTCACAATCATGGCAGAAGGTGAAGGAGGAGCAAAGGCATGTCTTACATGGTGGCAGACAAGAGAATGTGTGCGGGGGAACTGCCCTTTATAAAATTATCAGATCTTGTGAGACGTATTCACTATCACAAGAACAGCATGGGAAAAACACGCCCCCATGATTCAATTACCTCCCATGTTGTCCCTCCCATGACATGTGGGGATTATGAGAGCTACAATTCAAGATGAGATTTGGGTGGGACACAGTGAAACCATATCAGTCCTATTCCCTTGCAGGAGTTGAAATACCAGAAGTCATCCAAAAGATTTTAAATAAAGACAAATAGTTGGAAAAAAAAAAAAGAAGAAGAAGACATAGTAACAGTGCTGTGCTGAGTATATCGGAGTTGGGGCAAAATAAAACATCCTCGTTCCCTATCTCTTTGTATTTAAATGGTTGATATTTATTCATCTTGGAATTGCTGCTTCAATTTTTACATTTTAAATATTCTATAGAAATTCGTTCATCCTGATAACTGAGATTTTGGTGCCTTTTCTAATTTTGTGCTGGAGGCTCCTTGCCTCCCTAGTCTCATCTGGTCCAGGTTCTTCCTCCCTGTTCACAAGTGACCAATGTCTTTGTTTTCTTTTCTAGGCTTGGAATATTCTCAATGGCTATCAAGGCCACCATGTGGAGCAGTGCTTCCTGGACCTGGTTTCTTCTTGGCATCTGGACCTGGCCCAGTGCTACAGGATCACCTGCTTCATCTCCTGGAGCTCCTGCTTCAACTGTGCCCAGGAAATGGCTGGGTTCCTGAGGGAGAATAGACACATGAGCTTGCGCATCTTCACTGCCTGCACCTATGATTACCACCCAGGATATGAGGAGAGGCTGCACATGCTGCAGGGAACTGGGGCCCAAATTTCCATCATGACCTCTATGGGTAAGAATGGAAACTTTGGGTGGGCTGGGGTGTGTCGGGGCAGGGAGAGGAAAGTTACTAGAAAGGCAGGGAGGATCGGTATCCGTGGGCAAAAAGCCTTGGTTGGCTGCCTGCAGAGGCTTATGAAATTGCTGTTCATAAATGGAATCCATTCAGAAACAATTCTTTGAGTTAGGGTGGACAGCCTATACTGAGGCTCAGAGCCCTATAGATGTGTGTTTTCATATCCCAGACACCACTATGTAGTTCCATTCTATTTCTGGTTTCATATAGATTTCTAAATTGTTTTTGAACTCACTTTTGTCTTTTTATGTTTTAAAAATATTTAATGCCCTATTGTGTTTTGTGTTTGAAGTAAAGGGAGAAAAACAGATCAGCAAGTTTCTGCATAAAATTTGTTGTGGCAAATTGTTGCTCTTGGTACCTACTTCTACATGTGCATATATATACAGGCATACCTCATAGATATTGTGAGTTTGGTTCCAGACCATTGTAATAAAGTGAGTATCTCAGGATAGTGAGTCATGAAAATTTTTTGGTTTCCCAGTACATGTAAAAGCTATGTTTATACTATACTGTAGTTTACTAAGTGTGTACAGCATTGTGTCTGAAAATCAATATACATACCTTAATTTAAAAATATTTTATTGCTGAGTGGAGAGGTGGAGCAAGATGGCCAAGTGAACCCTCCAGTGATTGTCCCCTCCTGCAGGAACACCAAAGTGAACAACTATGCCCACAAGAGAGCACCTTCATAAGAACTAAAAATCAGAGAAGCAATCACAGTACCTGGTTTTAATGTCATGTCAAGGAAAGAGGCACGAAAGAGAGTAGGAAAGACAGTCTTGAATTGCCTACATCACCCCTCCCCTTTCCCTCAGCAGTGGCTGTGTGGCATGGAGAGAGAATCTGTGTGCTTGCAGGAGGGAGAGTGCAGTGATTGTGGGATCTTGCATTGAAACTCAATGCTGCTTTGTCACAGCAGAAAGCAACATAGACAGAATTCAGCTGCTAAGTGCCCACGGAGGGACCATTTAGACCAGCCCTAGCCAAAGGGGAATTGTCCATGCCAGTGGTCGGAAACTCAGTTCTATTTAGCCCCACTTACCATGAGCTAAAGCACTCTGTAGTCCCAAATAAATTTGAAAGGCAGTCTAGGCCACAAGGACTGCAATTCCTGGGCAAGTTCTGGTGCGGTGTTGGGCTCAGAGCCACTCACAGGACTTGCAGTGCGTGTGACCCAGTGAGACACCAGCTGGGGTGGCCAAAGGAGTGCTAGTGTCACCCCTCTCCTAACTCCAGAAAGCACAGCTTGCAGCTCTAGGAGAGACTCCTTTTGCTTGAGGAAAGGAAAGGGAAGAGTAAAGAGGATTTTGTCTGGCAACTGGGATACCAGCCCAGCCACAGTAACATAAAACAACAAGCAGATCCCTGAGGTCTCCATTCCAGGCCCTAGCTCCTGGATAACATTTCTAGACCCACCTTGGGCCAGAAAAGAACCTGTTACCCTGAAGGAAAAAACAAAGTCCTGGCAGAACTCACCACCTGCTGACTAAAGAGCCCTTAGTCCTTGAATAAACATTAGTAGCAGCCAGGCAGTACTCATCACAGACCTAGAACAGTGACGGCCATGGGAAAAGACTCTTTTTGAAGAAAGGAGAGGGAGGAGTAAAAAGGACTTTGTCTTGCAAATTGGGTTGCAGCTCAGCTATAGTAAAATAAGACACCAAGTAGATTCCTAAAGTCCCCAGTTCTAGGCCTTAGTTCCTGGACAATATTTCTAGACCCAGTCTGGGCCAGAATGGAAGCTGCTATACTGATGTGAAGGACTCAGTCCTGGCAGGATTCACTATCTTCTGAGTAAAGAGCCCTTGGGCCTGAAATAAACATCAGTGGTAGCTAGGCAGTTATTGCCAGTGGCCTGGTGATGGCCATGTGAAGAGATTCCTTCTGCTTGAGGAAGGAAGAGGAAAGAGTAAAAAGGATTTTGTCTTGCAACTTCAGTACCAGCTCAGCCACAGTAAAATGAAGCTCCAAGTAGATTCCTGAAGTTCTTCAATCCAGGTCCTAGTTCCTGGACATTTCTAGACCCACCCTGGGCCAGAGGGGAGCTTACTGTACTGAAGAGACGGACTCAGTCCTGGCAGGATTCACCATCTGCTGACTAAAGAGTCCCTGGGTCTTGAACAAACATCAGCAGTGGCCAGGCAGTAGTCATGAAGGGCCTGGGACAGCGGTGACCATGGGGAGAAACTGTTTCTGCCTGAGGAAAGGAAAAGAAAGAGTAAAAAGGACTTTGTCTTGCAACCTGGGTACTACCTCAGCTACAGTAAAATGAAGCACCAAGTAGATTTCTAACATTCCTGATTCTAGGCCCTAATTCCTGGACAACATTTCTAGACCCTCTCCTGTGGCCATCACCATCCCAGGCCCTGGGCAACTACTGCCTGGCTACAACTGATGTTTGTTCAAGGCCCAAGGGCTCTTTAACCAGCAGGTGGTGAATCCAGCCAGGACTGGGTCCTTCCCTTCAGATAGCAGGCTCCCTTCTTGTTCCAGGGTAGACAGAGGTGGGAGGATTTTTTGAGCTTTTGAGCCTGGGAGGCAAAGGTTGCAGTGAGCCAAGATTGCATCACTGCATTCAAGCCTGGGTGACAGAGTGAGACCCTGTTTCAAAAAAAAAAAAAAAAAAAAAAAAAAAAAAAAAAAACAAAGAAAAGAAAAAGCAATGAAATGTTTAAAAAATGAAAATTAAATTAAAAAAAGGAAAATGAAGGAAAAGGATGTTAATGAGCAATCAGAGATCATCTGAAGCTACAAAACTCACTGGTAATAGACAAATACAGAATATTATAATACCGTATTGTAGTGTGTTAACTACTCATATCTTGAGTAGAAAGGCTAAAAGACAAGTCTATCGAAAATAACTACAACAACTTTTTAAGACATAGACAAAATAATGATATATAAATAGAAAAAACAAAGTTAAAAAGCAGGGTGGAAGATGAAGTTAAAGTATAGAGGTTTTATTAGTTTTTTCTTTGCTTGTGGTTTGTTTTTGCAATCAGTTAAGTTGTTATCAGTTTAAAATAATGGGTTATAAAATGTCATTAAGCATAATGGTTACTTCAAATAAGCAACCTACAACAGACACACAAAAAATGAAAGGCAAGAAATTAAAACATACCACCAGAGAATATCAATTTCACAAAAAAGGAAGGCAAGAAAGAAGGAAGACAGGAAGAAGGGAAGGAAGGAAGGAAGGAAAGAATGAAGGAAGAAGGAAGAGAAGGCCACAGAATAACCAGAAAACAAATAACAAAATGGTAGTAGTAAGTTCTGATTTATTAATGATAACATTGATAATGTTGAAGGTAAATGGACTAAACTCTCCAATCAAAAGACAAAGAGAGGCTGAATGGATGAAAAGAAGTAGGACCCAATAATGATCTGTTGCCTACAGGAAACACACTTCACCTATAAAGGCACACATTTACTGAAAATAAAGGGATGGAAAAAGATATTCCATGCTAATGGAAACCATGGAAACCAAAAAGAGAGCAAGAGTAGCAATACTTATATTAGATAAAATATATTTCAAGACAAAACTTTAGAACGAGACAAAGAAAGTCATCATATAATGATAAACGGACCAAATCAGAAAGAGGATATAATAGTTGTAAATAGATATATGTATCCAGCTGTGGAGCACCCAGATACATAAAGCAAATATTATTAGAGCTAAGAAGAGAGAGATAGACCCCAACACAATAATAGCTAAATACTTCAATACCCCACTTTCAACATTGGGTAGATAATCCAGACAGAAAATCAACAAAGGAACAACAGACTTAATCTGTACTATAGACCAAATGGACTTAATAAATATTTAGAGAACATCGTATCCAGCCACTACAGAATATACACTGTTCTCCTCAGCACGTGGATCATTCTCAAGAATAGAGCATATGTTAGGCCACAAAACAAGTTTTTCAAGAAATTCAAAAAAATTGCAATCATATCAAATATCTTCTCTGACCACAATGGGATAAAACTAGAAATCAATAACAAGAGAAATGTTGGAAACTATACAAACCCATGAAATTACACAATATTCTCCTGAATGACCCCTGAATCAATGAAAAAATTAAGAAGGAAATTAAAAAATTTCTTGAAACAAGTGAAAATGGAAAAACAACATACAAAAACCTATGGGATACAATAAAAGCCATACTAAGAGGGAAATTTATAGCAAAAAGTGCCTACATCAAGAGTAGAAAAACTTCAAATAAACAATCTAACAATGCATCTTAAAGAACTAGAAAAGCAAGAGCAAACCAAACCCCAAATTAGTAGAAGAAAAGAAATAATAAGTATCAGAGTATAAATAAATAACATTTAAATAAGTGCAAAAGATCAACAAAATAAAAAGTTGTTTTTTTGACAAAACAAAAAAATTAACAAACCTTTAGCCAGACTATGAAAAAAAGACACAAATAAATAAAATCAGAGATGACACATTACAATTGATACTGCAGAAATTCAAAGGACTTTAAGCAACTTACATGCCAATAAATTGGAAAACCAGAAGTAGTGGATAAATTCCTAGACACATGAAAGCTACAAGATTGAATCATGAAGAAATTAAAAACCTGAATAGACCAATAACAAGTAATGAGATCAAAGCTGTAATTGTCTCCCAGCAAAGAAAACCCTGAGATCCAATGACTTCACTGCTGAAATCGACCAAACACTTGAAGAAGAACTAGTACAAATCCTATCCAGCTATTCTGAAAAATAGAGGAGGTGGGAATACTTTCAAACTCATTCTATATGGCCAGTATTGCCCTGATACCAAAAGCAGACAAAAACACATAAAAAAATGAAAACAATGAGCCTATATTTCTGATGAACATCGATGCAAAAATCCTCAAAAAAACTTGTAAACCAAATTCATCAGTGAATTAGAAAGATCATTTATCATGACCAAGCAGAGTTTACCTCAGGGGTACAAGGTTGGTTCAACATACACAAATCAATCAATGTGATACAAACTATCAACAGAATGAAGGACGAAAACCTGATGATCATTTCAATTGATGCTGAAAAAGCATTTGATAAAATTCAACACCCCATTCATGATTAAAAAAACCCTCAAAAACTGGGGATAGAAAGAACATACCTCAACACAATAAAAGCCAAATATGACAGACCTGCAGTTAGCATTATACTGAACAGCAAAAAACTAAAAGTCTTTCCTCTAAGATCTGGAACATGATAAGGATGCCCACTTTTACCACTGTTATTCAACATCGTACTGGAAATCCTAGCTAGAGCAATCGGTCAAGAGAAATAAAGGGCATCCAAATTAGAAAGAAAAAAGTCAAATTATTCTTGTTTTCAGATGGTATGATCTTATATTTGGAGAATCCTAAAGATGCCACCAAAAAACTATTAGAACTAACAAACAAATTCAGTAAAGTTGCAGGATACAAAATCAACATACAAAAATCAGTGGCATTTCTACATGCCAACAGTGAACAATCTGAAAAAGAAATCAAGAAAGTAATCCTACTTATAATAGTTACAAATAAAATAAAATGCTTAGGAATAAACTTATCCAAAGAAGTGAAAGATCTCTACATAGAAAACTGTAAAACATTGATGCAAGAAATTTAAGAGAACAAATGAAAGAAGGAAAAGAGGAGCTGTATTAGTCTGTTCTCGCACTGCTATAAGGACATACGTGAACCTGGGTAATTTATAAAGAAAAGAGGTTTAATCAGCTCATGGTTCTGCCAGCTGTCCAGGCTTCTGCTTCTGGGGAGGCCTCAGGAAACTTACAATCATGGCAGAAGTTGAAGAGGAAGCTGGCACATCCACCATGGCTGGAGTAGGAGAAAGAGAGACAGGTGGGCAGGTGCTACACACTTTTAAACAAGCAGACCTCTGGAGACGTCTATCACCAGACAGCACGAGGGGGATGGTTCTAAACCATTAGAAACTGCCCACATGACCCAATCACCTCCAAGCAGGCCCCTCCTCCAACACTGGGGATTAAAATTTGTCATGAGATGTGGGTGGGGACAGAAATCAAAACTGTATCAGAAGGCTAAATGGCAAATAATTATTCCTGTTATGCTTTGTGCAAACAACCAGGCCACGTATATTAAGACTGAAGCTTATTTCACAAACAAATCAGTCCTATCCTGATTTGTTTTTAATAAAAATGAGGATTGGAGAGAGAAAAATTATGTTTCAAGAATTACAGTACACCTGTATTTAGATTCTAGTCTCATCAGTTATTTTTGAGTTTTGTCAGCAATTTAGACTAACCCTTCTTATTCCTGTGAAACAATCAGTGATCTCTGGCTGCAGCTCAGAAGAAAAGATGGATGGGTAGTGTAAAAATCTGGATCAATATTCTAATTCTGGGCATGTATTAGAATCAGCTAGCAACTCCATGCACCCAAGTCTTAGCAGGTGTGACTATACCCACCAGCTACCTAGGTGTGTTGGTAGCCCTAGGATTTTTTGGAGCTGTCATCTTCCTCTTTTTTTTCTTTTTAACCATTCTTCTAAATCTGATAACTTGATTTGTCCCCTTTCACCTTCAGGTCATCAAGCTCCAGATGATCCTCAGTGAAGGATACTGACCTCTCAAATATTCAAGAGTTACCCTTCTATAGCGGGCCTCTAGACTGCCCATCAATGGGACACAACAGAGGCAAAATCTTGCCCCTGTCTCCCTTAGGCCTGGCTGGATACTGCTTTTTTACAACCCATAGAGCCAACCCTGCCCTGACAGCTAGTAAGAGGCCAAGACCCACAGAACCACCACCACCGCCCCTCTGTCTGCAGGAAGCAGTTACAGAAGACTGACCTTCATCCATTTTCCCCAAAGAATTGGAGTCTTGGACTCCAGAGGGGGAAATGTTACAGCAGGTAGCTAGTTAAACATGAGCAGGGCAGGACAGGGCTCCCAACCCCCACCAGGAATGTCAGGCGACATCAAGTGATCTCTCAAGTCACCCACTCTGCCCTCTTCCAAGTGTACTTTACTTCCTTTCATTCCTGCTCTAAAGCTTTTAAGTAAACTTTCACTCCTGCTCTAAAACTTGCCTCGGTCTCTCCTTCTGCCTTATGCCTCCGTGGTCTAATTATTTCTTCTGAGGAGGCAAGAACTGAGGTTGCTGCAGGCCATATGGATTCACTGCTGGTAACATGTTGACTGGAGTAGCACTTTTAATTTTCCTCAAGAACTTTTCTTTTGTATTTACAATTGGGCTAATTGTCTGATGCAAGAGTTTTAGCTTTTAGCCTCTGCCAGCCTTTGACATGCCCTCCTCACTAAGCTGAATCATTTCTAGCTTTTGATTTCAAGTGAGAGACATGACTCTTCTTTTCACTTGAACATTTAGAGGCTATTGTAGGGTTCATAATTGGCCCAATTTCAATATTGTTGCATCTCAGGGAATAGGGAGGCCTGAGGAGAGGAAGAGAGATGTGGGAAATGGCTGGAGGGTGGAGTAGTCAGAACACACATACTGTCTATGTATTAAATTTGGTGTCTTATATGGGTGTAAATCTTGGTGCCCCCAAACAATTACAGTAGTAAAATCAAATATCGCTTATCACAGATCACCATAAAAGAAATAACAGTAATGTAAACATTTGAAATATTGTAGGATTACCCAAAATGTGACACAGAGACACAAAATGAGAACATGCTCTTGGAAAAATGGCTCCGATAGACTTGCTTGATACAGGGTTGCCACAAATTTTTAATTTGTGCAAATCATAGTATCTGTGAAATTTAATAAGCTAAACAGTAAAATAAGATGAACCTTTATTGTGCATAAATAGATAATTATTTGGGGGTAATTCTTCACATATGTAATGAATATTTTTGTAGAAAATGTACACATGAGCCAATCATTTCTAAGGAAGATAAAGAGTTTTAGGTAAGGCTGATATGGAAAACAAACTAACCTGAATCTACCAGATAGAGGAACTGCTGCTAATAAATTAAATAATTTTTATAAATTCAAGAGCCTTGAAAACACTAATTGGTCCACTAAAATGTTACAGATTTTAAAATAAATCTTGGGCAATATGTCAACAAACAGGTAGACTATATGACAATTCATTTGTCAAATCTAGTATCAAATAGAGGAAATGAAAATTGAAATTGAGAATATTTTATGTTAGAACACGTTAAGAAAGGATCTAGTAAAGCAAGGATTAGATTGGAGTTATGATTTTGAAAATCTCTTTGTCTCTGAAACAGCCCAAGCAGGCTCGCTGATGTCATCTTTTTTGGGCGAATAATTATTATATAGTTAGAAAGCTCAGGGTCTGATGGTTAACCCACTGCATATCTCTACCCAAAGAATGGGGGCTTGCCCATAGGGTTGGCGCTCCTGAAGCATGGGGCAGGAAAGCAAAGATCTTCTTCAAGGATATCTGGGGGTAGTGTTGGAACGACAAGGCCTTCAGCCTAGAAAAGGGCTTCCTCTGTAAGTGTGGCCATCAGTGACAAAGAAAATACAAAAACAATGATATAACCAACGAGAACAAGCCAAAAAGAGGCTTGTATCAATAATAATAAAATTTAAATAATCTATGCAAAAGATTTTAATTTTTATTTATTTTTGAGACAGGGTCTTGCTCTGTCACCCAGGCTGAAGTGCAGTGGTGTGATCACTGCTCACTGCAGCCTTGATTTCCCAGGCACCAGGGATCCTCCCACTCAGTGCTCCTGACCCCCCAGGTAGCTGGGACCACAGGTACGTGCCACCTGCCTGGCTAATTTTTGTATTTTTGGTAGAGACAGAGTTTCATTATGTTTCACAGGCTAGTCTTGAATTCCTGAACTCAAGCAATCCACCTGCCTCAGCCTCTCAAAGTGCTAGAATTGTAGGCGTGAGTCACCGCCGCATCCAGCCAATTTTTATAAGGCATGAAGTTTAACTATTATTATTAGTAATAGTAGAAGAGAATGCTGTATGTTGATTTAGGAGTGTTTTGGCTAAAATCTGAATTAACAATTTAAGGTACCTTTGTTTTACAAGATATTAGACTTAGTCATATGGGTTCACAGCATTCCACTGAAGTTTCAGATTGTGCTCTGAGAAACAGCCTGCTTAGCAAACTTGGGGAACAAAATTGCTAAAACCTGGAATAAGATATTAAAATAACAGAATATTTTAATAACATCTGGGAGAAGGGAAACAGACATGAATGTTGTGAATTTTATTATTATAACATTTAAAAAATGCAGGATGATCTATTTGTATTTTTTTCAAGTCTCCTCAGTGAGTATGTATACTCGTAGAGGTAATAGTAGAAATTGTAACTGACGATGCAACCATGGCATTAATCCATTCGAACATCTTGCATCCAGACAATGGGATTTGTTGAACAATAGGGAAATATTCTCACTTGACAGGTTTTAGGATTTTGTTGTGGCTGTTGTTGTTTTTGGATATGTGGGTGTTGGCAGGAATAGCTTCCTTAACACATTACATTGATTTCCAGAGTTGACTTGGTGGACCTGGCTGGCAGGGTATTTGGGTGTTTCTTTCCTTTCTATTGCTCCTTACTGGTTGCTATGGCAGCTGTATTCCTGTGAAGAGAGAATGCCTGCCTAGTGTCTGTCTGTTCTTGTTTCAATCAGAAAAGCATGTGGAGCCTTTCCAAGGCAGGCTGGATCTTACCTATGATGTATCGGTAGTGCATGAACATGCCATGGTCAACACTGTCCACCTTGCAGTGTGCCTCTGGGACATGTCCTGAGATGGATGAGGTTTTCAGTTTGTACTTTTTGAGATTCCGTGGTCTGCTTTTTAGAAACCCATACAGTATTACAGCCATTGCTTACAGAAGCTGTCCACTTTAAATAGTGTGGGTTTGAAAATTGAGACCAGAGCTGCTTAAAAGACTCCAGAGTATAACTGAGATAATTTGTTGCACATGGATGGGTAAAATAGGAAAGAGTAGGAGGAAGGGAGGGAGATGATTGCATAAGGAGACAGAAAAGAAGTCTGTGTAGGGCAGTGACTCAGAAACATGACTTACCAGGGCAAAGGACTCATGTATAATAATTGATCTCCAATTCATCTGCTTCTGTGAGGTTTACTACAGATGTCCGTTCTGGTTTTAATTCACCACTTCCTACCATTACCCTGTGAAAGAAAAATAAAAATCGTGAGACTCTAGATTCACTATGCCAAAAGGGAAAAGTTAAGCTTGAAAACTGAGTCATGCCAAAACAACAACAACAACAACAAAACTGCCTTTCCTTTTGTTCCTAAACCAATAGCTACAGGGTAGAAGGTCACGTATCTCTGCAGGTGACCTCTCTCATGCTGACAATGTAAATCAACAGCTTATCTTCACAGGCATGGGACAACAGGAGACTAGAAATCATCCCCTCAATGAACCTGAGACAAACCCCTATTTGACTTTTCCCTGTACTCGCTATGTTTATCTTTTGTAAAGTGCAGGTTTACTAAGCGTGAGACACTAAGCATGAGACAAATACATAATTTATTGTTCCCTCTACCACCTCCTTTTCATGTACAACATGTGGATTCATTGAGTTCTAATCAAAGCCTCACAAGATGTGACCATACCTTCCTCCCTCTTTTTTTCTTTTCCCTCCTGCCTGTTTTTTCCCCTTTAAGTGTTGAAACTCTCAAAATCCTCTTTGGAAAAAGTATGGACCACAGATCTTACTGTGGTTTGTGTCTCTTTTTCCTGGGTGCATCCTCAATCTTCGCAAAATAAACCTCTAAATTAATTGAGACTCATCTCAGCCATTCTCTTTGGTTTTACAATGCTGTGCAGGTTTATCACAGTATCTACAACATTGCTTATAAGCATCTCTCTTTCCAATAGTTGGTAAACTACTTGAGGGTAGAAACTCTTTGAAGGAAATTAAAATATTTTACCCCAAACTATATTCCTTTGACATGTTTAAAAATGGCTGCCACTTGGCCATGCTGTCAGAAATAGCACTGCACAGCTGTCTTAAGTGGGGAGAATTTGCATCTGTAGAGAATCCCCGTGAAAGTAACCTTGCCTCCCTCCCTTTCCTATGCCTTTCCCTGGATCCAGGAGTGACTGACAGTCTGACACCTTTTAAAGCCTGAAAAGAAACATTTACCATCTGTTCCCTCTGAGGGAGGCTTCGTCCACATAACAAGGCCATCTTTGCTAGCCAAGCTTCTTGCTTTCCTTCTGTCTTAACCTGTCTTGCCACTAACCCTGATTTACCTGTTTCTGGCTGTGCTCTGAGTCTGTGTTTCTTACTGTGGCCTCAGGATGGTATATGTTTCCGTAACTCTCTGGGAATTTGGGTCTTCACACCGAAGGCTCCCTTATATATACATTAAATACATTTGTATGCCTTTTCTCTTATTAATCAATCTGCCTCCTGTCAGTGATTTTAGTGATCATTTAGGGGGCCAAGAGCGTATCATCCCCTACAGAACAGGATGATCATCAGAGTTGCTCTTCTCTTCTAGAGGCTACAGGGAAGAGAAACCAAGAGACTGATCTGCTGGCAAAGGGATAAAAATTTCCTACCAACTAGGCTACTGGCCTGTCTTTCTCTGTGTACCCCAGTGAGCAGATGGTAAAAATCCCAGTCTCATCTGCAAGGTTTTGATTAACAGGAAAAAGGAATTTGACTAGTCTTGCATTGTAGTGTCCCTGGTGTACTTTCAGTACTTGTGGTATGAATACTCATATTGTGTGACCCCTTTTCTCTCAGAAATAGCCTTTTCTGTTGCCATTTTCCTTTGTCTTTCTGTGTTGTTCTGTCATAAAGAGGGGTAGCATTGGATAGAACATGGGCCTAGAACCCCTTTATGCCTGCTGTTCAAGCTGACCCTGCATACTGGTCAGTTTTTACAGTTCTGGATAGACCAGCATGTGTTCACACAAACTTTTCTGTGAGTCCCTGATACAAAAATCAGATGAGGTTTCCCTCTCATCTTGTTTTATGTCCTTAAGAACTTGACTTTATGGCTACACGGGGGTACTCTCTCTTAGTCTCTACCATCTGGGAATGTCTTTTTAAAAATTTAACCTTTTCATCAATTGTTTAGAATAGAGGGCATGAATTTTTTGGTTCACATTAGATGGACAGTCTGAAAAGACTGGGAATCTGAGACACATAATATTTTAAGCAAGACACTTTTGATACTGAATGTGTCACACTCTTAGGGAAATTTTGTCTGACAAGACCCATCCCTATGGAGCTTTTGTGATCTTTTGTCTATCTTAACTCTATTTTTCAGAGTGGATTTTTGGGAGTCATGAGGATGTCTCCTTCATGCCCTCTCCAGGAATGTAAAACCTGAAAAATTACCACTTGGGCTTTAAAGAGGCTTTTGAATTTAGTTGCTATTGGAATAAAGTACACCATTGAAAATTCTAATTGCCAATGGCCAGAAGATAAATTAAAAGAAAGATTTTTGAGACCTGTTATTCTAAACCATTGATGAAAAGGTTAAATTTTTAAAAAGACATGTAATAATGTTATGGCTAGCCTTAAGAAATTTTTTTGAGAAAAATTTGCCATAGTTAAGTCATAGCCTTAGTTTAGGCTTATTGATTTCACCTAGGAAGTTACCTTTGGTAAAGAAGTTCAAAAATCAGAAATATCAGCTGTTTGTCCTGACTAAAATCTGATAATAAGAGATTTGAAAGAATTTTTAAAGAGTTCTGTAGTCAAAAGTCAACTTAATTAAAACAGGTATTTAGGCTACATGTGTATCTATATTGTTTTAAAGCCTCTGTTCTCTCTCTGTATCAACTTCTCAGTGAATTCTGTCTGTTCCACCATTTACTTCTTCCTATCTTCCTTCCACTTTCTATCCTGTATGCCACACGAGGGACCTAAAAATACAAAAGGAATTTCTAACTGCCCAGGATCCCCTGGGAAAAATGGAAAATGTACCAGACTCCTGTGTCTGGAAGGAAACTCTGATTTTCTTCATGGAATCCCAAGAGTTGTAAACGGACAGATTCCACTCAGATCTAAAAGCTTTTCTCTCTTTTGTATTGCATTCCCTAATCTTTTTGGCTTTTGGGGAATTGAAAATTACTTTGCATTATGAAAAAATTTTTGACATTGGTGTTTGTAATAGATATACTTTCTGAGATGGCTAATGGTAGTTGCTTAGAGCAAACAGTTATTACTACAGGGGATACTCTGTGTGTTTAAGATAAGAAAGGACATGGTTTAAACACTTAGACAAATGTCTTCATGACAAAATGTGCTCTAAAAATATTATGTGACCTGGCCCTGTGGTATTTTTCTCTTTTTGGGGATTCAGAATTCAGTGTGGGCTCTGCTCTGGGCTCAGTGGTCCAGTTAAAAGATAGTAAATTAAAAAACACCTATCTAAATAAAATTGGTCTGACAAAATACTATGATAGAGTTCTATGATTTTGTGCTGTCTTGACATCCATTTTATTATTTAATTTTATTTTTTGAGACAGGGTCTTGCTCTGTTGCCCAGGCTGGAGTGCAGTGGCATGATCTTGCCTTCCTCCAACCTCTGCCTCCTGTGCTCAAGTGATTCTTGTGCCTCAGACACCGAGTAGCTGGGATTACAGGTGCTCACCACCATGCCCGGCTAATTTTTGTATTTATAGTAGAGACAGGATTTCTCCATGTTGGCTAGGCTGGTCTTGAACTCCTGACCTCAAGTGATCTGCCCACCTTGGACTCCCAAAGTGCTGTGATTACAGGTATGAGCCACTGTGCCTGACCGACATCCATTTTAAAACTTCCTCTAACACACTCAAACTCTCTCTCTCTGATTTGAGATGTAAATTTGCTATCTTGTTTTCTCCAAAACTCAGTGAGGGCATTAGTCATGGCCATGATAAATAAATTTTAACATTTTCACAATTTAATCCAACTGTCTTTTTAGACTAGTGAGTATATCTATCTTATGGCTAAAATTTTAAAATCAAACTATAAAGTCCTGGATAAAGAAAATGTGGTACATATACACCATGGAATGCTATGTAGCCAAAAAAGGATCATGTCCTTTGCAGGGACATGGATGGAGCTGGAAGACATTATCCTCAGCAAACTAATGCAGGAACAGAAAACCAAATACTGCATGTTCTCACTTATAAATGGGAGCTGAACAATGAGAACACATGGACACAGGGAGGGGAATGATGCACACTGGGGCCTATGGGGAAGTGGTTGTGGGAGGGAGAGCATCAGGAAAAACAGCTAATGCATTTTGGGCTTAATACTTAGGTGATGAGTCTATTGCTGCAGCAAACCACCATGGCACACGTTTACCTATGTAACAAATCTGCACTTCCTGCACATGTACCCTGGAACTTAAAATAAAGTAAAATAAAAACTATAAAAAGTCTTTATGTTAGTATAATCTTTATGTGTACATGGGTATATGTCTGTCTGTATACTGTCTACATGGGTTTTAAATTGACTTACTCATAAATAAAGTAGATAATCCTAAATGCTTTTCAAGTTCATATGATTTTAGTAATTTTTGGTAAATAAAGATAGTTTTAAAATTATCAGTAAAATAAAATAGAAGCATGTTCAGAATTTAGACATTTGACCTGAATTAGTCACTGTCTCTGTTTGATGTTTTAAGATGCAGAACTTTGCTCCTGATACTTGCTTAACTTGTCTGTAACTTACGTGCTTAGATTTGTGCCTTTAGGATATGAAGCCTAGCTCCAGGCATCGTTCTTTGCTCTGGGTTATGTACCTGGTACATAATTAAAATTGCTTACTTACTAGGTTTTTTCACTAAAATAAGAGTTTCTGAGAATTAACATTACAATTAATACATGTAATGAACATTACTAGATATATACAAAGTGTGTAAGAAAAGTAAGATGTATTTTTGGCAAAAAAAGTTAAAAGAAGGCATGAGAATTTTTTTTTTTAATAAGGGGAAGGAATTTTGTCTAGTTTAAGGGTTTTTAAGGATTCTTTTAAGTTATAAATAGAACAAAATGGAAGGTGTTTAAGCAAGTTGGGGAAAGTTTGAGAAAAGATTGATCTTGTAAAAGGAATTCTGTATGTGAACGAGTTTGCTAAAATTTGAAGGGGATTATTTAGTTTTTCAATAAATTAAGCATTAAAATAAAAAGCACAGTGACGGAGAGCCAGTATCTGGGCTGCTGTGTCTGAATAACAGAGTTTTCTTGGAGTCTTGATCTATCTGCTTTTTGACAGGAAATTATAAAAGGTTATAGAAGGCTTATGACAACCTTATATTATGGCCAAGTTCATTAAAGTTAGATTTGTTCATGTGGTTTTATTAAAATTAGATTTAGTGCTAATAATACACTACACAAAGGTAAAAATTGGTTTTCTCTTGAACAAAATTTTTGTGTAATATTAAGAGATAGTAAAAGATTTCTGTTTACCTTTTGAGTAAATTGCAAAAGAGCGAGAGACAGATTTAGTTGGCCTCATGCTGTGTCTATTAGGTCTTATTATTTGGGAAGTAAGTCTCCATTCTCAAAGAGTAAAGGTTTTTGCTTTTTGAAAATTTTAAGTTATTATTTTGGGTAAATGATTGATTTATTTTACAATGACTCATGATTCTATTTTGTGATATAGTGTTCTAAACCTTCAATATTTGACAAGTATTCCAAAATCAAATTCTAGATTCAAACTTTTGACCTCAAACTAACTTTATAGAAGTCTAAGAGAGAGAGATTTAGCTTAATTAATATGTTAAAATCATACAGGAAACATTGTCAAAAATAAAACTGTGTTCAACTTTTTTTGGTTTATATTTATGTAAATGTGTTATTAGTATGTGTTCCAAAATTGTGAGATTTCTGTAATTCTGATACATATTAGTATACGTTATCAGTAGTAATTATAATTATTATGTTAAATTGTTATATACCACAGAAATAACCAAATTTCTTTGTCAATTGTGTCTTTGACCATGACTGCTCTAAGACTTTTGTTATCTAAAATTATTTTACTGTGATCTTTTTAAAAAGACAGCTTAATTATAAACTAATTATAGTTAAAGGATTCTTACAGATGCTCTTGAATGCAGGTTTCTGATAACTTTAGAAATTTGCCATTGGAATAGAGAAAAAAGCATCTAGGACTCATGATGTGTTCATGAGGCTTGCTGGCCCAATACTGAGCAGAACAGGGGCAAACCGTGAAACTGCCTTTGCAAAAATTATAACTGAAGAAATTGTGACAGTGAAAGAGATCAGACCTAACAGACTCTATCTTGCTTCTAACCTCTAAGCTGTTCTTGTTCATTCCTGAGTGTCAGGCCTCTGAGCGCAAGCTAAGCCATCATGTCTCCTGTGACCTGCACGTACACATCCAGGTGGCTGGTTCCTGCCTTAACTGATGGCATTCCACCACAAAAGAAGTGAAAATGGCCTGTTCCTGCCTTAACTGATGACATTGTCTTGTGAAATTCCTTCTCCTGGCTCATCCTGACTCAAAAGCTCCCCTACTGAGCACCTTGTGACCACTACTCTGCTTGCCAGAGAATGACCCCCCTTTGACTATAATTTTCCTTTATCTACCCAAATCTTATAAAACGGCCCCACCCCTATCTCCCTTCGCTGACTCTCTTTTCAGACTCAGCCCGCCTGCACCCAGGTGATTAAAAGCTTTATTGCTCACACAAAGCCTATTTGGTGGTCTCTTCACATGGACATGCATGAAATTTGGTGCCATGACTCGGATGGGGGACCTCCCTTGGGAGATCAATCCCCCGTCCTCCTACTCTTTGTTCTTTGAGAAAGATCCACCTACGATCTCAGGTCCTCAGACCAACCAGCCCAAGAAACATCTCACCAATTTCAAATCCGGTAAGTGGCCTCTTTTTACTCTCTTCTCCAACCTACCTCACTATCCCTCAACCTCTTTCTCCTTTCAATCTTGGTGCCACACTTCAATCTCTCCCTTCTCTTAATTTCAATTCCTTTCATTTTCTGGTAGACACAAAGGAGACACGTTTTATCCATGGACACAAAACTCCGGCACCGGTCACGGACTAGGGAAGGCAGCCTTCCCTTGGTGTTTAATCATTGCAGGGATGCCTCTCTGATTATTCACCCATGTTTCAGAGGTGTCAGACCACGCAGGGATGCCTGCCTTGGTCCTTCACCCTTAGCGGCAAGCCCTGCTTTTCTGGGGGAGGGGCAAGTACCCCAACCTCATATCTCTGCACCCCGATCCCTTATTTCCGCGCTCTGACCTCTTATATCTCTGTGCCCCGATCCCTTATTTCCGCGCTTTGACCTCTTATATCTCTGTGCCCTGATCCCTTATTTCCGCGCCCCAACCTCTTATATCTCTGCACCCCAATCCCTTATTTCCATGCCCCAACCTCTTATATCTCTGTGCCCCAATCCCTTATTTCCACACCCCGACCTCGTATTTCTGTGCCCCAAACCCTTCTCTGCTTTTCTGGAGGGTAAGAACCCCTGAACCCCTTCCCTCCATGTCTCTACTCTCTCTTTTCTCTGGGCTTGCCTCCTTCACTATGGGCAACTTTCCACCCTCCATTTCTCCTTCTTCTCCCTTAGCCTGTGTTCCTAAGAACTTAAAACCTCTTCAACTCTCACCCGACCTAAAATCTAAGCATCTTATTTTCTTCTGCAATGCCACTTGACCCCAATACAAACTCGACGGTAGTTCCAAATAGCCAGAAAATGGCACTTTCAATTTTTCCATCCTGCAAGATCTAAATAATTCTTGTTGTAAAATAGGCAAATGGTCTGAGGTGCCTGACATCCTGGCATTCTTTTACACATCAGTCCCTCCCTAGTGTCTGTGCCCAGCACAACTCATCCCAAATCTTCCTTCTTTCTCTCCTGCCTGTCCCCTCAGTCCCAACCCCAAGCGTTGCTGAGTCTTTCTAATCTTCCTTTTCTACAGACCCATCTGACCTCTCCCCGCCTCCCCAGGCTGCTCCTCGCCAGGCTGAGCTAGGTCCCAATTCTTCCTCAGCCTTCTCTCCTCCACTCTATAATCCTTTTATCACCTCCCCTCCTCACACCCAGTCCGGCTTACAGTTTCGTTCTGTGACTAGCCCTCCCCCACCTGCCCAGCAATTTACTCTTAAAAAGGTGGCTGGAGCTAAATGCATAGTCAAGGTTAATGCTTCTTTTTCTTTATCCCAAATCAGATAGCGTTTCGGCTCTTTTTCATCAAATATAAAAATCTAGCCCAGTTCATGACTCGTTTGGCAGCAACCCTGAGACACTTTACAGCCCTAGATCCTAAAATGTCAAAAGGCCGTCTTATTCTCAAAATGCATTTTATTATCCAATCTGCTCCCGACATTACATAAAACTTCAAAAATTAAATTCCAGCTCTCAAATCCCATAAGAGGATTTAATTAACTTTGCCTTCAAGGTGTACAATAATAGAAAAAAGTCGCAATTCTTGCCTCCACTGTGAGACAAACCCCAGCCACATCTCCAGCACACAAGAACTCCAAACACCTGAACCGCAGCTGCCAGGTGTTCCTCCAGAACCTCCTCCCCCAGGAGCTTGCTACAAGTGCCAGAAATCTGGCCACCAGGCCAAGGAATGCCTGCAGCCCAGGATTCCTCCTAAGCTGTGTCCCATCTGTGCAGGACCCCACTGGAAATCAGACTGTCCAACTCACCTGGCAGCCACTCCCAGAGCCCCTGGAACTCTGGCCCAAGGCTCTCTGACTCCTTCCCAGATCTTCTTGGCTTAGCAGCTGAAGACTGATGCTGCCCAATCACCTCGGAAGCCCCCTAGACCATCACGGACACCGAGCTTCGGGTAACTCTCACAGTGGAAGGTAAGTCCATTCCCTTCTTAATCAATACGGAGTCTATCCACTCCACATTACCTTATTTTCAAGTGCCTGTTTCCCTTGCCTCCATAACTGTTGTGGGTATTGACAGCCAGGCTTCTAAACCTCTTAAAACTCCCCAACTCTGGTGCCAACTTAGACCATACTCTTTTAAGCACTCCTTTTAATTATCCCCACCTGCCCAGTTCCCTTATTAGGCTGAGACACTTTAACTAAATTATCTGCTTCCCTGACTATTCCTGGATTACAGCTACATCTCATTACTGCCCTTCTTCCCAACCCAAAACCTCCTTTGTGTCCTCCTCTTGTATTCCCCCACCTTAACCCACAACTATAAGATACCTCTACTCCCTCCTTGGTGACCGATCATGCACCCCTTGCCATCTCATTAAAACCTAATCACCCTTACCCCGCTCAATGCCAATATCCCATCCCACAGCATGCTTTGAAAGGATTAAAGCCTGTTATCACTCGCCTGCTACAGCATGGCCTTTTAAAGTGTATAAACTCTTCTTACAATTCCCCCATTTTACCTGTCCTAAAACCAGACAAGCCTTACAAGTTAGTTCAGGATCTATGCCTTATCAACCAAATTGTTTTGCCTATCCACCCCATGGTGCCAAACCCATATACTCTCCTACCCTCAATACCTCCCTCCACAATCCATTATTCTGTTCTGGATCTCAAACATGCTTTCTTTACTATTCCTTTGCACCTGTCGTCCCAGCCTCTCTTCGCTTTCACTTGGACTGACCCTGACACCCATGAGGCTCAGCAAATTGCCTGGGCTGTACTGCCACAAAGCTTCACAGACAGCCCCCATTACTTCAGTCAAGCCTAAATTTCTTCCTTATCTGTTACCTATCTCAGCATAATTCTCATAAAAACACACATGCTCTCCCTGCTGATCGTGTCTGATTAATCTCCCAAACCTCAATCCCTTATAAAACAACAACTCCTTTCCTTCCTAGGCATGGTTAGTGTGGTAAGAATTCTTAATGCAAGAGCCAGGACTGCACCCTGTAGGCTTTCAGTCCAAACAACTTGACCTTACTGTTTTAGCCTAGCCATCATGTCTCCGTGCAGCGGCTCCTGCCACCCTAGTACTTTTAGAGGCCCTCAAAATCACAAACTATGCTCAACTTACTCTCTACATTTCTCATCACTTCCAAAATCTATTTTCTTCCTTATACCTCATACTTTCTGCTCCCCAGCTCCTTCAGCTGTACTCACTCTTTGTTAAGTCCCACAGTTACCATTGTTCCTGGCCCAGACTTCAATCCGGCCTCCCACATTATTCCTGATACCAGACCTGACCCCCATAACTGTATCTCTCTGATCCACCTGACATTCACCCCATTTCCCCGTATTTCCTTCCTTCCTGTTCCTCACCCTGATCACACTTGATTTATTGATGGCAGTTCCAACAGGCCTAATTGCCACACACCAGCAAAGGCAGACTATGCTATAGAACAAGCCACTAGCCCGCCTTTTAGAACCTCTCATTTCCTTTCCATTGTGGAAATCTATCCTCAAAGAAATAACTTCTCAGTGTTCCATCTGCTATTCTACTACTCCTCAGGGGTTATTCAGGCCCCCTCCCTTCCCTACACATCAAGCTCGAGGATTTGCCCCCACCCAGGACTGGCAAATTAGCTTTACTCAACAAGCCCCGAGTCAGATAACTAAAATACCTCTTAGTCTAGGTAGACACTTTCACTGGATAGGTAGAGGCCTTTCCTACAGGGTCTGAGAAGGCCACCACAGTCATTTCTTCCCTTCTGTCAACATAATTCCTCAGTTTAGCCTTCCCACCTCTATACAGTCTGATAATAGACCAGACTTTATTAGTGAAATCAGCCAAGCAGTTTTTCAGACTCTTAGTATTCAGTGAAACCTTTATATCCCTTACAGTCCTCCATCTTCAGGAAAAGTAGAACAGACTAATGGTCTTTTAAAAACACCTCACCAAGCTCAGCCACCAACTTAAAAAGGACTGGACAATACTTTTAGCACTTTCCCTTCCCAGAAGTCAGACCTGTCCTCAGAATGCTACAGGGTACAGCCCATTTGAGCTCCTGTATAGATGCTCCTTTTCATTAGGCCCAAGTCTCATTCCAGACACCAGAACAACTTAGACTATGCCCCCCAAAAAACTTTTCATCCCTACTGTCTTCTGTCTAGTCATACTCCTATTCACTGTTCTCAACTACTCATACATGCCCTGCTCTTGTTTACACTGCCGGTTTACACTGTTCCTCCAAGCCATCACAGCTGATACCTCCTGGTGCTATCCCCAAACTGCCACTCTTAACTCTTGAAGTAAATAAATAATCTTTGCTGGCAGGACTATGCTGAATCTCCTTAGGCACTCTGTAATGAGATGTCCTGGGTCCTCCCAATTCTTAGACCTTTTTTACCTGTTTTTCTCCTTCTCTTATTCCATTTAGTTTTTCAATTCATACAAAACCATATCCAGGCCATCACCAATAATTCTACATGACAAGTGTTTCTTTTAACAACCCCACAATATCATGCCTTACCAAAAAATCTTCCTTCAGCTTAATCTCTCCCACTCTAGGTTCCCACGCCACCCCTAATCCCGCTTGAAGCAGCCCTGAGAAACATCGCCCATTATCTCTCCATACCACCCCCAAAAAGTTTTCACCATCCCAACACTTTACCACTATTTCATTTTATTTTTCTTATTAATATAAGAAGACAGGAATGTCAGACCTCTGAGCCCAAGCTAAGCCATCATATCCCCTGTGACCTGCACATACACATCCAGATGGCTGGTTCCTGCCTTAACTGATGACATTCCACCACAAAAGAAGTGAAAATGGCCTGTTCCTGCCTTAACTGATGACATTGTCTTATGAAATTCCTTCTCCTGGCTCATCCTGGCTCAAAAGCTCCCCTACTGAGCACCTTGTGACGCCTACTCTGCCCGCCAGAGAACAACCCCCTTTTGACTGTAATTTTCCTTTATCTACCCAAATCTTATAAAATGGCCCCACTCCTATCTCCCTTCACTGACTCTTTTTTTGGACTCAGCCCGCCTGCACCCAGGTGATTAAAAGCTTTATTGCTCACACAAAGCCTGTTTGGTGGTCTCTTCACATGGACGTGCATGAAACTGAGTGTAGGCCAAGTTAGCCTTGGGAAAGGATTTAGTTTATAGTTTAATCCTGAAACAAAGCTGATAATAGTCCTTTCCTGAAAAAACTCCCTTTTTGCCTGTGAATCAGTCTGCCTTTGTAGGACTAACAAATCAGCTACAAGATTAGAAATTACCATTTAGGAGCCTTGCAGCCTCTGGCTGCAAGAGTCTCAACCTCCTCAAATTGCTCCTGGGATTAACATCACTGTTGTAAAACCTAAGATCAGTGCTTAAGATATTTCACAAACCCTGCATTCTGATGTACCAGCTGACATGGCCCAGACCAGTAATCTGGCTCAACCAGTTCTGCAATCCCACATAGGAACAGTTGTCAGCAAGAAGAACTCACTTCAGCCCCTTATGATTTCATCTCCAGCCAGATCTATCAGTACTCCTCACTTCCCAATCATCTACCCACCAAATTATCCTTAAAAACTCCAATCCCAAGTTTTCATTTTTGGGGAGACCGATTCGAGTAATAATAAAATTCTGGTCTCCCCACACAGCTTGGTCTGAGTGAATTACTCCATCTCCATTGCAATTCTCCTGTCTCAATAAATTAGCTCTGTCTAGGCAGCAGGCAAGGTGAACCCATGGGGCAGTTACAATTGATTGCATGGACTGAGCTAATAGAAGACTGAAATAATTTTTTTATGACTTCTTGTGTTTGAAACATTGCTAATTCTTTTTGTTTTACAGAGTCAAGGAAATCTTTTTTGAGTTACTTACAGCTTTTAACAATTGATTAGAGCAAAATTTGAAACACATTTCTTTCTTTGTACTTGATTTTTCCAGAATTTGAAAGCTATTTGTGAGTATTCTTAACTTATGGTAATATAGTTATTTGCATAAATTCAGTAAGATCTATTTTCTTTTGTAACAGGACACAGTTGGAGGCACTGGCTCTTTTACCAAGGCTTTAATTGGAAGGGTATATTTTCAGATATGAGCAGATTTCTGTGAGGAATTGAGATTGACTTATAGATCTGATAAAAGTTCTTTGGAAAAACTGACCTCAAACATTTTCTATGTAGTTCCTTTACAGATTTCCTTACATGTTCCTGACCTGTGGTAAGTAAAGAATGTCACTTTCTCACAGGCCCAGGAACCCCAAGTTATTTTGGGATTTCAAGAAGAGAGAAGTTTCCCAATTCATACAGGTATCTGCAGGGATAAATACTTGGCTGTGTTCATGACTTTTAAAAGGTCTAATTTGTGATTCTTTATGAAAAAAGATTCCAGAAAAGCCAACTTACAACAGTCTGTATGTCAAATAATTATTCTGCCTGCACTTTATGCAAGTAATCAGGCCAAGTATAATAAGACTAAACTAATTTTGCTAAGAAATTGATCCTACTATGATTTTGTCTTTAGTAATATTGGAAGATTGGGGACAGAAAAATTATGTTTCAAAGGAAACTATGGTATAACTGTTATTGGATTTTAACCTTATCCATTGCATTCAGTTTTGATTATTTTCTACCATTTGGACTGGATCCTATTTTTTTTTTTTCTGGCTACAAGTCGCCAAGCTAAAATGTTCAATTTCTGCCCTCCAATTTTTTTAACTTGAAATCACTAGAAATTAAAACTCTGCTTTTCTTAAAGCTCTGCAAACTGAAGCTATACAGCTTAAACTCCAGGAGAAAATAACAGCAACTTATATATAAACAAGCTTCGAGCCTGCTTGCTAATGTAAAGACTTCTCAGAAAGTTAGCCTGAATGCCCGGTTTGAATTACAATCCAGAAGAATTTGTCAGATTGTCATTGCAATCTGAAGATGCCTCAGAGACCTTAGGAAAGCAGTCTATAGACTGCTCCAACCATTAACCTTTGTTTATTCTTCTGTTTTTATAGAAATACCTTTATTAGAGATCCTATTGCCTATATCATATATAGAGGTCTAGCCCATCTGCAATGCCACCTCTCAGAATGGGACACAGTTGTTTAATGGAACTGATCTATTCTCAGTATTCAGAGACTGACTAAAGAAGATATGGGAAGATATATTTAAATTTGCTCCTTTCTATTTATCTCAGTTTGTCTTTCTACTCCTTTCTCTATCTCTGTCTAACAATCTCTAGATCAAATCTCTCCAAAGCTATCAGCTTGGTTTTTGATATGAAACATTTTAAATTGCAAAGTGGAGACTGAAGGAAATTAAAATATTTTACCCCCAAATATATTTATTTGATGTATTTTGAAATGGCTGCCTCTTGGCCATCCTATTAGAGGTGGCATTGCAAAACTGTCTTAAGTGGGGAAAATTTGCATCTGCAGAGAATCTCCCTTAATGCAGCCATGCCTCCCTCCCCTTCCTATTCCTTTCCCTGGGTCCAGGAGAGACTGACAGTCTGACATCTTTTAAAGTCTGAAAGGAAACATTTACCATCTGTTTCCTCTGAAGGGGGCTTCCTCCACATAACAAGGCCATCTTTGCTAGCCAAACTTCTTCTTTTCTCTCTTAACACCTCTTGCCACTGAAGCTGATTGAGCTGTTTCTGGCAATCCTCTGAGTGTGCTTTCTTTACAGTGGCCTCAGGATGGTATGTAAGTGTCTGTAACTCATTGGGATGTTGGGTCTTCATTCTGAAGGCTCCCTTCTATATATTGTTAAATAAATTTGTATGCCCTTTCTTTCATTAATCAATCTGCCTCCTGTCAGTGATTTTTTAGCAGTCATTTAGGGGGCCAAGAACATTTGGCCCTCATGCCTTTTTAATTTATTTCCTTTCATTTTTTAGAATGAACTGCTTTCCTTAGTTTCTGGAACATCTGTGGTACTCCATAAATATTTCTAGGACAAGTAAGCACTTCAATTATTTTACACTGTTTGTGGCATTTGGGTTACATAGTGATATGGTTTGGATTTGTCCCCACCCACATCTCATCTTGAGTTGTAATTCACACAGTTCCCACATGTCATAGGAGGAACCCAGTGGGAGGTGTTTGAATTATGGGTGCGGGTATTTCTTGCACTGTTTTTGTGATAGTGAATGAGTTTCATGAGATCTGACGGTTTTAAAACACGAGTTTCTCTGCACAAGCTCTCTTTTTGCCTGTTGCCACCCATGTGAGATGTGACTTGCTCCTCCTTGCCTTCCACCATGATTGTGAGGCCTCCCCAGCTACATGAAACTGTGAGTCCAATTAAACCTCTTTCTTTTGTAAATTGCCCAGTCTTGGGTATGTCTTCATCAGCAGTATGAAAGCAGAATAATATAATAAATTAGTAATAGAAGTGGGGTGCTGCTGAAAAGATACCCAAAAATGTGGAAGCAACTTTGGAATTGGGTAACAAGAAGAGGTTGGAACATTGTGGAGGGCTCAGAAGAAGACAGGGAAATGTGGGAAAGTTTGTAACTCTCTAGAGACTTGTTGAATGGCTTTAGCTAAAATGCTGATAATGATATTGGCAATGAAATCCAGGCTGAGGTGGTCTCAGATGAGGAAGTTGGGAACTGGAGCAAAGGTGACTCTTGTTATGTTTTAGCAAAGAGACTGGCAGCATTTTCTCCTGCCCTAGGGATTTGTGAAACTTTGAACTTGAGAGAGAGGATTTAGGGTATCTAGTGGAAGAAACTTCTAACCAGAAAAACATTCAAGAAGTGACTTGGGCGCTGTTAAAGGCATTCAGTTTTATAAGAGAAGCAGAGCAAAAAAGTTCAGAAATTTGCAGCCTGACAATGTGATTGAAAAGAAAATCCCATTTTATGAGGAGAAATTCAAACTAGCTGCAGAAATTTGCATAAGTAATGAGGAGCTGAATGTTAATTACCAAAACAATGGGGAAAATGTCTCTAGGGCATATCAGAGACCTTCATGGTAACCCATCCCATCACAGGCCCAGAGACCTAGGAGGAAAATGTGGTTTTGTGCATTGGGCCCAGGCCCCCCATGCTGTGTGCAGCCTAGGGACCTGGTGCCCTGTGTCCTAGCCACTCCAGCCATGGCTGAAAGGGGCCAATGTAGAGTTTGGGCCATGGCTTCAGAGGGTGAAAGCCTCAAGCCTTGGCAGCTTCCATGTGGTGTTGAGCTGCCAGTGCACAGAAGTCAAGAATTGGAGTTTGGGAACATTTGCCTAGATTTCAGAGGATGTCTGGAAACACCTCGACATCCAGGCAGAAGTTTGCTACAGGGGCAAGACTCTCATGGAGAGCCTCTGCTACGGCTGTGTGTAATTTTGATCTGCCTCAGCCATGGGGATACTCACCACCAGGGAGATTACCGCCATCATAGCTACCATTAGATTACTCATGGTCAGCAGCTTGTTCTGAGACCTCAGTTTCTCTTCTGCAATGTGAGCTAGTCTCTTCATCTGCCCCCAGGTCAATGGAGTTGCTTGGTGAGTTTTACTGGTTCCCATCTGCTCAACAGAGATGTTTATCTGAGCCATCAGATGAACTGGGGGTGCAGGGACATTCTGAGGTCTTTTCCTCTTCCTTGGATTCTGGCTCATGGAACAGCTTAAGATGTCTTCTGGTACCCAGACAGGAAGCTGATTCTCTCCTGGTGAGGTACAAGCAAACCCTTGACCCCATGTAATGATTTTGCCCTTTTCCCAGGTTTTAGTTCTGACGTCCTTCCACCACTCATGTTTTCCTTCATGAGGATTTATTTTTTGCCCTGTCAAATGCTGCTCTGCTGCCATTATAACCTGATCTCTAGACAAATCCAAAAAATTTAAAGTGATAATGTGTCTGGAATTGGTGGGTTCTTGGTCTTGCTGACTTCAAGAATGAAGCCGCAGACCCTCACGGTGAGTGTTACAGTTCTTAAAGATGGTGTGTCTGGAGTTTTTTCCTTCTGATGTTTGGAGGTGTCTGGAGTTTCTTCTTACTGGTGGAGTCGTGTTCTCGGTGACTTCAGGAGTGAAGCTGCAGACCTATGCGGTGAGTGTTACAGCTCTTAAAGGCTGCACGTCTGGAGTTGTTCATTCCTTCCAGTGGGTTCGTGGACTCGCTGGCCTCAGGAGTGAAGCTGCAGACCTTCGCAGTGAGTGTTACAGTTCATAAAGGTGGCATGTCCGGAGTTGTTCGTTCCTCCCAACCAGAGTTGTTCATCCCTCCCAGTGGGTTCGTGGTCTCACTGGCTTCAGGAATGAAGCTGCAGACCTTTGCAGTGAGTGTTACAGCTCATAAAGGCAGCACAGACCCAAAGAGCAGCAGCAAGATTGAATATGAAGAGCAAAAGAACAAAGCTTCCACAGCATGGAACGGGACCCGAGTGGGTTGCCGCTGCTGGCTGGGGCAGCCTGCTGTTATTCCCTTATCTGACCTCAACCACATCCTGCTGATTGGTCCATTTTACAGAGAGCTGATTGGTCCACTTTACAGAGAGCTGATTGGTCTGTTTTGACAGGGTGCTGATTGGTGCCTTTACAAACCTTTAGCTAGACACAGAGTGCTGATTGGTGCATTAACAATCCCTTAGCTAGACAGAAAAGTTCTCCAAGTCCCCACTAGATTAGCTAGACACAGAGTGTTGATTGGTGTGTTTACAAACCTTTAGCTAGACACAGAGTGCTGGTTGGTGCATTTACAATCCTTTAGCTAGACAGAAAAGTTCTCCAAGTCGTCACCCGTCTGAGAAGCCCAGCCAGCTTCACCTCTCAGTGGCACTCGCCATGGGATTTAGCGGCACCTAGCCTGGGCACTCTGGCAGCCCAGAGGGAGCTCGTCCCCAGATCCAGCCCAGCAGGCGCCAGCTGGCTATGCTGAGTGTGGGGCCTGCCGAGCCCATGCCCACCTGGAACCCACAGTAGCCTGTGAACGTGGCACACAGCCCCGGCTCCTGCCCACGCCTCTCCCTCCACACCTCCCCGTGAGCAGACGGAGCCGGCTCTGGCCTTGGCCCGCCCCAGAGAGGTGCCCTCATGGCACAGCAGCAGGCTGAAGGGCTCCTTGAGTGCGGCCAGAGTGGACTCCAAGGCCAAGGAGGTGCCGAGAGCGAGTGAGGGCTGCTAACACATTGTCACCTCTCAATAAGAGCCAGTTGTATCTGTGTATGTGGAGTAGAGTATTCTCTGGTTCTCCCCTTCTGTCTTTTGTTTTCGTAATTGAGATTTTAAGGTTTAGTTAGCCCATTCAACAATGGCTTGGCCTTGAGAATTATAGGGTATTCCAGTACTGTGCTCAGTGTGCCATTGTTGGAGGAACACTTGTAAAGATTTACTACAGTAGCCTGGGCCATTGTCTATTTTAATCTTTTGTGGGATGCCTGTGGCAGTGAAACAGGAAAGTAAATGTTTCTTAATATGAGCAGCTGCCTCACCTGTTTGGCAAGTTGTCCATACAAAATGAGAAAAGGTATCTATAGTAACATGGACGTATGAAAGTTTCCCGAATGAAGGTACGTGGGTTACGTCCATTTGCCACAACATATTGGGGGTTAATCCCTGTGGGTTAGCACCAGTCCCTGCATGTGGCAGTTGTAGTACCTGGCACTGAGGGCAATGTTGCACAATGTCCTTTGCCTGTCTCCAAGTAATTTGATATTTTTGTTTAAGTCCTGCTGCATTAACATGTGTTAGGGAGTGAAAATCTTGGACATTAGTAAGCACAGTGGAAACTAGTAAATCACCTTGATCGTTAGCCCTTACAACGGTCCCAGGGAGATTAGTATATGCTCGAATGTGCATGATATAGAAAGGAAAATAGTGATCACGCACTGCCTTTTGTAAAGAAGAAAACAGCTGATAGAGTTGTTCATCCACAAGATATTTAATGAGTGCAGTTTCTATGTATTGAGTGGCTTGAACAACATAAGCTGAATCAGAGACAATATTTACAGGTTGCTTAAAGTCTTCTAACACAGCTATAACTGCCTGTAATTCAGCCCTCTGTGCCGATTGAAAGTCAGTTTGAATAATTCTGTTTTTAGGTCCCACATAAGCTGCTTTTCCATGGCTAGAGCCATCTGTAAACACAGTCAATGCTCCTTCCAATGGAGCACGATGGGTAATTTTTGGAAGGACCCATGTTGTTGGCTTTAAAAACTGAAAAAAAATTTTTTTGGATAGTGATTGTCAAGAACTCCAATGAAGCCAGCTAAATTTATTTGCCAATTGACCAAATTAACAAAGGCTTGCCGATCTGATTTGTATTCATTGGAACTATAATGTTATCTGGATCTGAACCGCAAAGTTTAACAACTCTAAGGTGAGCTTGTCCAATCAAGACTGCCATCTGATCCAAGTATACTGTGAGTGTTCTGACAGTATTCTGAGGCAGGACGGACCATTCAAGTAAGTCCTCACTCTGAACTATAACCCCTGTAGGAGAATGGAGAGTAGGGAACACAATGAGCTGTAATGGTAAACTTGGGTCTATTCTATTATCCTGGGCCTGCTGTATTTTTTCTTCAATCATTTGTAATTCTTTGGCAGCCTCAGGAGTCAGTTCTCATTTACTATTGAAAGCAGGGTCTACTCTTAAAATAGAGAACAGATTAGACATAGCATAGGTAGGGATTCCCAAAGTAGGTCGAATCCAATTGATATCCCCTAATAATTTTTGAAAATCTAAGTTTTCAGAGAGTCTTTTTGAATTTGAACCTTTTGGGGTTTAATTGCCTTTTCCTGAACATGCATTCCACATATTGGAAAGGAGTGGCCGTTTGAATTTTATCTGGTGCCATGAGCAATCCAGCATTGGCTACCACCTCCTGTAAATATGAGTAACACTGGATAAGTTGGTCTTGATTTTCGGCCACACACGATATATCATCCATATAATGAATGATATACGAATCTGGAAACTGATCTCTCACAGGTTGAATAGCCTTCCCCACAGAAGTTTGACAAACAGTAGGACTATTCAACATACCCTGTGGCAGGACTTTCCAATGATATCTGGCTGCTGGTTCCTTGTTGTTCATAGCAGGAATAGTAAAAGCAAATTTCTCAAAATCAGACTCTACTAGAGGAATATTAAAAAAGCAATCCTTCAAATCTATAATTATTAATGGCCAGTCTCTAGGAATCATGGTAGGGGATGGAAGACCTGGCTGCAGGGCCCCCATTGGCTGGATGACTGCATTGACCACTTGTAAGTTGGTTAGCATGTGCCATCTGCCAGACTTTTTCTTTATTACAAACACTGGTGAATTCCATGGAGAAAATATGGGCTCAATGTTTCCTTTGTTTAATTGCTCTTTGACTAATTCCTGTAAGGCCCCCAATTTTTCCTGAGAAAACGGCCACTGCTAGACCCAAACAGGATTTCGGGTCTTCCATTTTAAGGGAATAGGACTTGGAGGCTCAACAGTGACCACCCCTAAAAATGGCAACCTAATCCTTTTCGGTCATTTTTTACAGTAACCTGTATGGGTTCAATAATGCCTGCCTCCTGTTTTCCTAGGCCTTTTCTGGGAACATAGCCCATGTTTGACATTATTTTTTGACTAGCTTGACCATACCTGGGAGAAGAGATTGAAATTTCTGTGCCCCATTGTGGAAGCAGATCTCTCCCCTGTAAGTTAACAGGAATGGGTGTAATTACAGGTTTTATTGTGACTTCCTGTTCTTCTGGACCAAGACCAATAAGATAAAAGTACTTTGGAAAACTTCTGAAGCAGTTCTGACCCCAACAAGACCCACTGGGGCCTTTTGTTTGGGCCAGTTTTTTGGCCATTGATAAAGAGCTATGATTGACACATCTGCTCCTGTGTCGACCAGACCCTCAAGTTATTTTCCTTGAATAATGACCTTACAAATAGATCTTTTGTCAGAGACTTGATTTACCCAACAGGCAGCCTCGCCTGCTGAATTTGTGCTTCCAAATCCTCCTGTTCTTTTTTCTGAGTTGTCTTCTAACTTAACATATGATCAAAGCAACAGTTGAGCTATTCTGTCACCTGGATTAGCACTCCAGGGAACAGTGGAAGAGATAACAATTTGAATTTCTCCCTGGAAATCAAGGTCCACTACTCCAGTATGTACTTGAATTCCTTTAAGTTTAAGCTGGACCTTTCCAGTATAAGTCCCACTGTGCCTTTTGGCAATGGGCTGTAAACTCCCATTGGGACCTTCCTAGGAGGCTCCCCAGGAAGGAGGGATACGGCTTTGGTACAGCATAAATCTACTGCCCCACTTTTAGCTGTGAAGGGGGATGATTGCTTTACATTTGTACAGGGATAGACTGGGCTGGGAACACTCCATTTGGGGTCGGGGACATCCTGTCCTGAATTGAGAATGCCCCATTTTGAATTGGGGCCTGGGGCTGGCCCCTCTGTCCATTTCCCGGCAAGGGCTGTCCACTATTATCAAACTTTGAGTGACATTGATTAGCCCAGTGTTTTCCTTTTTTACATCTAGGAAAGGTACCTGGTTCCCTGCTTTTTCCTCCTGAGTTTTGCCTTTTTTGGCTCTTTGTACACTCTCTTTTTGTATGTCCTATCTGTCCACAATTAAAGCAAGATCCAGGGAACACTCATGTGTTTTTTGTTACCCTTAGTCCAGCCATTGCCTGAGCAAGGAGACTGGCCTTATATAAGCGCCCCCCCAATGCCATCGCAGGCTTTAATGTATTCACTTAAAGTTTTACCCTCATTTAGATCTGCCTTTCCCTTAATAGGTCTAATTGCTGCCTGACATTCTGTATTAGCATTTTCATAAGCAAGCAGCTGAACAATCACTTTCCTGGCATGAGAATCCAAAATAGCCTTTTGAGCTGCGTCTTGCAAATGGGCAATAAAATCTGGATAAGGCTCCCTTGGACCCTCTTGAACTGAGTTAAAAGAAGGATAAGTAGTACGAGGGTTGTGAATTTTTTCCCAGGCTCTTAGGCATATAGTTCTGAGCTGATCAACAGCCTCATCACCCATTACCATCTATTGATTTAGAGTACTCCATGCCTGTCCGATTCCAAGCAATTGATCAGATGTGATATTAACGGGAGGTTGGGCTTGAGCACTTCTGCATGCCTGATTTGTTGCTTCATCCATCCACTAGGTTTTAAATTGGAGAAATTCAGAGGGGGACAGTGTGGATTGGGCTAATGACTCCCAATCCATAGGTATTAAATGCCGGTTGTAAGCCACAGATTGTAACAAGGAATGAACATAAGGAGAATTTGGCCCATATTGTCCAATTGCTTGCTTTAAGTCTTTTAATATTTTAAAAGGAAATGGCTCCCAGCATGCTTGAGCATGTTCTCTGGGCTCCTCAGCTGGTGAAATGATTACTGGAAACCGCCAAGCATCCAAATCCCCCATTTCTTGTGCCTGGTGAATGGATGCCTGATTGTCCCTGCACCATAATTTGTATTTGGGCTGGCTTGCAGCATTCCTCTATCATAATTAACAGGTGGGCAAGCCTGGATCATTCCCTCACTTTAATTGGCTGTTGGGCGAGCTGAAGCTTCCCTTCACCATAGTTAATGGTGGGGGTTGCAACAATGGGAGTGGTGAGTCGCGTCTCAGGCTCCCGTTCCAAAAATTCGTAAGGCTGAGGCGGGGGTGGCCATTCTGGACCTTCCCCTAAAGGTGCAGTAGGTGGCACTATTTCTGCAGTAGGTGGAACTCTTTCTGTCCTAAGTTTTTGGAGGTTAGCATATATACCTTCCCGTTTCCCCTCCTTTTTTAAACCAGACTGTGATGGTTCACTTTGCTGATCATCAGACTCCTGATTATTAAACTTTTCTATGTCATCCTGAAACTCCTCCTCCTCCTCCTCCTCAGTGTGGAAGGGCTCCAGTGCTATTTTAATTGCTGACCACACAGACCAAGTGGAGAAGGGAATATCATGGCCCTTTTGTTGTGCTCGTTTTAAGTCTGATCTGACCTTGTCCCAGTCTTTTACATTCATGGTTCCATATTCTGGGAACCAAGAAGATGAGTGCTTGGGATGAGTGCTTCGGGATGAGTGCTTGGAGGCAGACTCTCTCCCCTTCTAGCAATCTGGGAACTTAGTTTTTTTGCCAGTCTCATGGACTAGACTACAGCCTGCCGCTTCTTTCCTGGTAAGTTTCTGTGGTGGCTCTTGAAAAAAGAAATTCACAGTGTTACTCTCTACCGACTATTCTGTCCTTCCAAGTGGGAGAGGCACAATAACTCTGCCTCCTATCCGCTATCTTGAAAAAAAGACAAGGGAGTCTATAGCAGATATATGGGTACTTAGGGACTGCATGGCCTGGGTTACATTGTGAGAGTAATCAGGGATATATACATAACATTTAGTTTTAATTTACACACAAGTTATACCTTGGATGGCAGTTAAGATGACCAGGGCCATACAGTTTTGCAAAGTAAGGCATCCAATTTGGGTAGTTTCTTTAGTGAGAAGAGTAATAGCATGGCAGGTATCATTGAAGGCTGCAGCCATAGATTTAGCCAGGGCCTCAACTTGTAGCTCTATATCTATTGTCACTGCTTGACAGCCCACAAACACTCAGGTAAGGAGAGGCCAGCCTCAGGGATGGGTGGTTTGTGAGGGATGCCATTTTACTCATCTCAAGTCTGGAGAGTATAATACCCTCGCCTTCATGTTCCATAGACAGAGAAACCATCCCTCGATCAACTGTCTCCCCTTCTATCTGAACCAATTTCCCAGCTCTGCCAATTCTTTAGTGGTATAATCCTGCATTGGGGTTCACTGCAGTCTTTCAGGTGGGGGCAAGTCTTGTGGAGCTACTCCCTGTATGCACAGTTGGTCTGCTTTTATCTTGGTGGTGACAACTGGACATGAAGAGAGGAAAGGAACCTCTATGGGCTTGTCCCAGTCCTCACTGTCCTTCTCACAGTTTCTCTCTATGGGGTTCCAGGACTTAGGGTCCCAGAATTATTTAGTCATAATAGCCCTGACTTGTTGATGTGGCAGCTGGCGACCCTCTGAATGACCCACCTGACAAGCCAGGGTTTACCTTTTGTCATCCTGCGCCCAAAGGTCTCCAATGTTTTAGTCTGAGCTAAGCTGGTATCTCTTTCTAATCTCATCCATTTTATAAGTGAGTCACCCTTGCCTGTACCACAAACTCAGTCTCTGGCTGCTTGGAGCACAGTCAGGAGAGGCTAGCCAAGTGTGGCTGTGATGGCTTGGGCATCTGACTTTCGCTTAGTTGGATTAACCCCCTGCAACAGCTTGTCCAGATCCTTTGGCATTGTCGGAGTGTCCTCATACTCAGGCAGTGGGACCCATCCATCTATTGGGCCCCACATAGATGTAGATAGCCAGCCTGAGATTTCCCCTGAGGATCTCCCCTTCCTGATCCTATCCTTTTGGCGCTCATGGGATATTCTCTGACCTCCTGGCTGGGCTTGGCAATTGTTGGACTGGACCCCTATTGACTCCAACAGGGATGGCACTGTGTCTGAGAGGCCAAAGAAGACACCTGGAGACAGTGAACGAGACATAGGGTTTATTATGGGTAACTTACATACAGGGGCAGTTCAGTGGAGGTAGGCTGGACAGGAGAACTGCTGCTGTTCATAAATGCAGCAGTTTATATAGCATTTTCACTTAGCACCCTCTACCTAGCAACCTACATCTAACTCAAAACAAAGGGCTCCGATCCCCTGTTCGTCCTGTATTCCAAGGGATGGGGCCGAGATTTCATAGAGAAGGAGTGAACCTCTGGGTTGGCCACTCCCAGATTCCTTAGCTCAGAACTCTGAACACACATTCTTTGTATGGTCATTGTCAGGGTGTGCTTAAGTTATTGCTGTCAGGTGCATCTGCCATACACACACTAACTATAATATTTATTTTTAGCCTGGTTGTGCCACTAATATTGCTATGTTTCTTTAGGTGATGTAAATTAACTTAATTCCTCTTTGGAAAATTAGGGAGCTTTACTTGAGATGAAATATTAAATATTTTATTGGAAATGAGTTTAAAAATAAATGCTCAAAAATCATAAAAGATATTAAAATGATGTTTGATATACACTGATTTAGAGGGTAAGAAATCAAGTGGAATTAATTAGTTGCTCAACTCTAAAAGACTCACTAATAAAGAGGTAATGAAATGTTCATGGTGAAATGTTTCTTTTACACCAATTTTTTATGCTGAGATAGGTTCAGCTGGGATGCATGCACAGCTGAGAGGCAGTGAGGCATATGGGAAGCATGTGAGTTTTGGAAGACAGTCCTGGATTTAAATCTGCAGTTTAGAGATGTGTCTGGGTAAATCACTCACAGCCTCCAAATTTCGGTTTCCTCATAGAATTTCTGCATAATAATCCCTGAATGGAAGGACTGCTGTCAGCATTTGAGGTGATATTTGCCGTTTCTTTGGTCCAAAATTTAGTACATACAAGGGACTCAATAACGATTAGATATTGTTATTAGTTGTCCAGAAAGCAATCTGCTTGCACCAGGCCTTTTGCTCCTGGAACATCCCATGTTTTTAACTTCACTGATACTTTGTTTTGCTCTAGAGGGAGTGGAAACTAGCTTAAGGAGGTGAAAACATATCTCGTCATGAAATGGCAATTCATTTTCCTATAACTATACAGGGAATTCAGTTTCCCCATATCTAAAAAGAGTGGGTGGGCTATGAAATATCTAAAAAGAGCGGGTGGTCTATGAAATGGAATGGGTTAAAGACTTCTCTGAAGGCCTTAATTTCTAATATAGCGGTTTGTATTTGCTGTGTACGCAGATGAGAGTTGTACCTAACCGAGGAGCGCGGCGGTCCTTGCAGCGTGGGCTCCAGGAAAGGAAAGGAAGCCTTGACGCAGCATCATTTATGGACTTGAACACTAGGTGTCGCTCGCGCACTTGTTTTCAGCCGTAGGATTCAGAGACGGTATTTTAGGCTTAGACCCAACACTTGATTTACAGTTCTTCTGAATCTTTGCCCCACACTTATACATTGTTTTCGGATGTTTGTGCCAATCTCCTGCTAACCTATGCTCTCTGCCTGAACCTCATTCACCTGCCTCAAATTTCTGGCTTATTGAAGAACAGAACTCCTTGATTCCATTTCACTGCTTTCTAGGTCTCAACGTTTTTGCTCTTCTTTTCTGAGAAGTGTTCGGCAGTATACCATATCTACACTCCCATCCATAGGCCTCTTAGTGCACCAGATCCAAAATATCTTATATAAAGGATGATATAAATATCTTACATAAAATATAAATGTATAATGTCTATAAAATATCTTTCAGTGTCTTTTAATATCTAAAGTACCTTGTGTAACGATCTTATACAAAGTATGACATCTTATATAAAGTATTATATAAAGTCATTGATTCACTGAACAAACATTATTTAGTTTTGTGTGCAGCATAGAATCATCTTATGTTTTGATGTAAACACTCAAGTATTTGTTCCTGATGTATTCAGAAGAATATTTAGGGAATATGAAAATTCCCTAACACATATAAAGGATATCATTTATCCACTGGAGTGTATAGATAGGATAATTTTTCTAAAAATATGAGTTCTCTCTCTTAGAAAAGGATAAATACATTCTGTGTTGCTTCTAATGTTTGTCAGGGGAAGGAGGCCACATTGAGTTCTATTGTGAGAAAAAAAAGAAGCAGAATGAGAATGAGGTCTTTTGCATGGGAGGGATAATGAGAGTTTCGGCAGAGCAGGAAGAGACTACTAAAGAGGGGACGAAGTCAGCAAAAGGATGGACTTGGCTAGGGAGAGCCTGTATTCATGCCCCTGAGAGGTCTGAGCGTGGTTGATGACCTGGAATGGGTGTATTCTTTGTGTCCAAACCTGTGGCTCAGGGATGACCTAGCCGGGCCAGCTGTCCTCATTAAATAGTCATTATTTTTATTAAATGGAGGATCGTGCTTCATTCACAGTCATTAACAGCTAGTATCAACGACTAAGATATTGACTGCCTAGTAGTAGCAACATCCCTGCCTACACCCAGAGAGATTATCAGCCAATTACCTCATCATCTGGTTATGGGGGAATCTGTGTTCTGCGCCATGCCTTGAGCATGACACATATTTTGGCAAACCTATGTCTAGGTTTCCTTTCTGCAATACCATACGAAATAGTAAACTCGAGTGACCACTGGACTTCTAATGGGATGAGCAGTGTGGCAAAAGTTTCTGTTTTGCTAGGACCATCCTAACCTAAGAAAGTCATGAAGTAAACTCCACAGTATCGTGTATGAAATTCTATGCTAGGCATTGTAGACTAAATAGAGATGAATAAGACTTGATTCCTTATGTCTGATTCCTGTTTATGGGGCAGAATGGATACTATGGGTCCATGATAAAGTGTCAGGTCAGGAGGGGAATACATTGGGGGAAGTATTTCCCTACTTGAGACAGTAAATGCAAATAAGGTTTTGTAAGTCCCTTTACTCTTAAGGTAGGGCTCAACTCTGTTTTAATACATTTCTGACTTCTGAGTTCATTGGTTTATGTGTGAAACAGAAAGATTACTTTCTTAATTTCTTGAAAAAGTCCAATATCATCTGTAAAGTCTTTTGTTGATGTTATATGACATCACACAGAGGAAGAATTATGGGTTGGATCATAATACTATTAGCTTGATGAGTTTCTGGCTGAACATTGAACCACACATTGCTAATCTGATATGTTTTCTGCTGGTAAATATCAGAGCCTTGTTGTGGCCCGTATTCTGTTCAATACGTTCATCAGGGATTTGGATAAAGATATGAAGGACACACTCACCAAACATGTGGATGACACAGAGTTAAGAGGGTTCATGAAAAAAAACCCTAAATGACAGAATCAGATGAAAGCAGTCCTAACATGATAGAAAGATGAACCAAACTCTAAAAGAAGTGTGATAGAGATAAACATTAAGCACTATATATATAATATATAATATATTATTTTATATATATATATATTACTTTAGTATTGTTAACCAAAATAAACTAGGTTCCTGCACTAGGCCTGACAGACCAAACCAACATAAAGTTGAACTCCAGGAGCTGAGCTTTAGTTACTGCAGGATGCTCCGTAGCCAGTTAACCAATGAAGCTGTATCCAATTCAGTTTTCTGTACACCGCACTTCTGTTTCCTATAAATGCTGTCAGATCATGTTATTAGTTGGAGTTCTCTGAACCTGCCCTGGTTCAGAGGACTGCCTGATTTGTGAATCATTTTCATTCTGTTTTTACTTTGCTTTGTTTTCCTCTGCTTAAATAAAGTCAGTTAAATTTAAATTTGGTCTAAGGTTTTTCTGTTTAACAGCATTGTTGAATCTTAACATTAGAAGTATAACAAAACAAAAACAAGCAAAAACGTAACAGAATATAATAGTTCAAAACACAATATTTGGTATTACAGTGAGACATGGTTAAATAGGTAAGGCATAAATCTCTCTCTGTGAGTTCTAGATCAGCTTATCAAGATCATTAAAATAGCAACAGCCTGAATCCTGAACTTTCATTTTGTCTCTTTGGAAACTGTATTTTTGACATTGACAGGCTTAAGGCAGCCTTATTTATTCTGGAAATAACTAGACAGAGAAGTTTTCATGAGCAAGAATATCTTAAACTTTCATGATTCCAGCTAAGAATAGCCTGTCTACAGTGTGACATATTGGCTACATTTGTCAGCCTTTTTATTCATGAGGATAGTCACACACTTTTAAGATCACCAAACAAAACCACCCTATCCATCCATTGACTTTCTTTCTCCCTTTATCACTCAAAGTGAATTCAGCATTGAATTTGTTTACCTGCATTAGGTAACAGTTTTGGAACCGGTTGCATGAGGGGAAGTAATGATACAGTTCTTTCATTCTATAATATTTTTCGTGAATCCACTGCAGTGTTTAGGGTTATCCATAGGAATGTTTAAAAGAGGTTTTCTGCAGCCGGGTGCAGTGACTCATGCCTGTAATCCCAGCACTTTGGAAGGCCGAGGCAGGTGGATCACCTGAGGTCGGGAGTTCAAGAGCAGCCTGGTCAACATGGCGAAACCCTGTCTCTACTAAAAATACAAAAAATTAGCCTGGCGTGGTGGCGAGCACCTGTAATCCCAGCTACTTGGGAGGCTGAGACAGAGAATCGCTTGAACCTGGGAGGTGAAAGTTGCAGTGAACCGAGATTGTACCAATGCACTCCAGCCTGGACGACAGAGTGAGACTCTGTCTCAAAACAAAACAAAACAAAACAAAACAAAAACTGTATCCAAGAGTAATTTTTTACTTGATTTGATACTTGAGAGATTCTCATGTATCTGAGAAGCACCTCCATCGTAAATATGTGATCCACCCCAACAACTGAAAGCATATTGGTTACAAGTTTTGCAGAATTAGAGCACAGCTCATGTTCCTTCTATCTCGTTAGGCATATGGGAACATCACTCTGGATGATGATGCAATTTCACAAGTGTTGACCATTGAGGTCGCTGAGTTATCCTTAATTTCTTTTCAGCCCTTCTGTGTGATATAGACAGTGTTGCCTCTTACATGCTCACCAGTCTCTACTCTGTTGTCCTGATTGTTGAACTTTGGTGGTGATCACCTCACTCAGATCCACACCCACCTGTTCACCTGTTTCTGAGAGTAGTCCTGAGCATTTCCAGGTTGGGCATGGTAGAGGTTCAGTGGGACTGGTGGAGATTGAGGTGGCAGTAATGGGATCCATTATTTTAAGGATAAAACTTATAAATTACAACTAACAAGACAAAAAACCCCAACTAATCTTTAAGAACAAGATGCTACAGATTTAGCAGTAATGTTTGTGAAAATGTCTTAGGGGCTATAAAGAAGAATATTCTCAAATGAATCAACTGTAATGTAGCAGCAGAAACATCAATATGTTAAACAATATTAGTGGAAGTGAATTTGAGTGAGTGAATGGGTGTAATCCTCCTCTTGTGAGTTGATCAGGCCACACCTGGGAACTGCTTTCAGGTTTTAGCAATATGCTTTTCTTTCAAAAATGACATTGATTATTTTTATTACAAAGTAATATATTATCACTGTAGAAAATCTAGAAAGCACAGAAAAATACATCAATTAAAAATAATCTATAACCCCGCTGATCGGATAGAATCATTAACATTTTGTTATGTCTTCTTTCAGATATATGCACACACACATAAATACATATGTACATATGATCACATTTTGTTTTGTCATCTTTTATCCCCACTTGACAACATATCTCAGTTTCTCAGTTAAGTGACATTCTGTTGTCTATTCAAACACTTTTAAAATTTATCATATAGGTATACTACACTATTATTCTTAAATATTAGAAGTAATGCTATGATGCACATTATTACAGATAAACATTTGCTTATATTCCTGAACACTTCCCTAAAGAAAATTCTTAGATGTGTAAATTCTGGATAACAAGAGTATTGGCATTACTCTTTAAGAGAGACATGGACAAACCGAGGTATGTTCAGAATAGTGACTTTATTTATGGACTGGAAACAATATCATTTGAGGATAGTTGCAAGAGAAAAAAATGGAGATTCAAAACTTTTCACATATTTCAGTGCTTGTCATTGAAAAGAAGAATTATATAAGTCAAAAATACATTGTTTAGTACCAGTAGCTTGAAGCTACAGGAGACAGATGGTACAGTACCATGTGAAATGCTTGTTACTGTCAGAACTATTAAAAATGAATTAGGGCGAGGGTGACTCAAGGGGAAGAGAGTGGCCTGAACTTGGAGGTACTGAGTATAGGCCAATAGCCATTTAAATGTGGCCAAGGGGATTCAGAGGCTAAGCGTGGATCTTACTAAGGCTAAGGACTTTTTTATTATTATTATTTTTATTTTTTGTATTATACTTTAAGTTCCAGGGTACATGTGCACAATGTGCAGGTTTGTTACATATGTATACATGTGCCATGTTGGTGTGCTGCACCCATTAACTCATCATTTACATTAGGTATATCTCCCAATGCTAGCCCTCCCCCTCCCCCCACCCCACGACAGGCCCAGTGGGTGATGTTCCCCACCCTGCGTCCAAGTGTTCTCATTGTTCAATTCCCACCTATGAGTGAGAACATGCAGTGTTTGGTTTTCTGTGCTTGCGATAGTTTGCTCAGAATGGTGGTTCCAGCCTCATCCATGTCCCTACAAAGGACATGAACTCATCCGGCTAAAGACTCTTCTAACGCTCTGAGTCAATAATTTGTCCTAAGTGGAAAATCTTAAGAAATGAATACCTGATGAGTTTTGTTTTTATGTTTTATTTCCATAGGTGTTTTTGGGAACAGGTAGTGTTTGGTTACATGAAGAAGTTCTTTTGTGGTGATTTCTGAGATTTTGGTGCCCCCATCACCCGAGCAGTATACACTGTACCTAATTTGTAGTCTTTTATTCCTCATCTCCACCCAGCATTCCCCCCGCAGTCTCCAAAGTCCATTGTGTCATTCTTATGTCTTTGCATCCTCACAGCTTAGCTCCTACTTATGAGTGACAACTTATGATGTTTGGTTTTCCATCCCTGAGTTACTTCACTTAAAGCAATGGTCTCCAATTCCTTCCAGGTTGCTGCAAATGCCATTATTTCATTCCTTTTTATGGTTGAGTAGTATCCATGGCTGGTTAGATTGTTTTGTTGTTTGGTTGTTTTTTCATGTTGGTAGAGGGTAGTTTACACAGGGTTTTGGAAAATATAAAATAAAACCAACAGCTACAAGGTGGCTTATTTGAGAATTCAGGTATATTTTCTTGCTAAAATAATTCTTAAAGTTCACACTTACTCATGGATTTTTTTTTTTTTTTGAGGCAGAATTTCGCTCTTGTCACCCAGGCTGGAGTGCAATGGCATGATCTCGGCTCACTGCAACCTCTGCCTTCTGGGTTCAAGCGATTCTCCTGCCTCAGCCTCCCAAGTAGCTGGGATTACAGACATCCGCCACCATGCCCAGATAATTTTTGTATTTTTTTTTTTTTTTAGTAGAGACTGGGTTTCACCATGTTGGCCAGGCTGGTCTTGAACTCCTGACCTGAGGTGATCCACCCACCTAAGCCTCCCAAAGTGCTGGGATTACAGGCGTGAGCCACTGCACCTGCCTGGATTGTTTTGATAATGAAATAGATAATAATTTGCATTGTTATAGTGCTTATTATCACCTGGATATTTTAAAATATTAATCAGTTTTTTATTGTTTATAATCCACTCACATATGTAATAGGATGGATGCCCAGCTAAAGGTCCTATGAGGTGTTTTCCTCCCCTTTATTCTAGGGAGAGAACTATCAGAACTTGTTGTCCTTTGTGGATATGAAGGCAGTTTCCTGACAAAGGGTCTTCCTGGATGCAGTTGGAGCTGAGAGTAGCATTTGACACAGAGTAGGTGTGTGTGAATGGATGAATGGATGGATGAATGAACAGTGTAATGCCCTCTGGAGGGTGAAGAGAATACTTCTATTATGTAAGAAGAGAGATGTAATCAGACTCCGTGTTTCCCAGATGGAAAGGAATACCTGCTTGATCTTTGAGGAAGTTGATTCCTTAGAAGGAAAAAGTGACAGTGGCTTAGGGTCTACAAAGGGAGGAAACTAAGCACACTGCTCCTGGGCTCGCCCCTTCGGACAGGCTAAGGATGAGTGACTAAGGGAGATAGAAAGGCCTGTTCTGTCTTGGTCTAATTCAGAAAGAGTTGGGTTATCCTCTCTTTAAGGTCTACTTGGTTCCTCTGTGGGAACAGAATGAATACCAGCCCCGATGACCAGCATCAAAACCAGCATCAGAATCAGCATCATCTCTTGAAAGGGGACTAGGGGTATCAGCTCCCATGTGCCAGCAAGAAGCAGTGGCATTAGTAACACTGTTAGAAGAGTAAAGTTTCTTTTTGCTTGGGTATAGAAGTTGGACTGCATTCTCATATTTGGGCTGAGAAAGCCATTACGTTCTTGGGTAATGTAAGGATAAGTTTGCCTCTAAAGAAAGATCTAGGAGAATGTAAGCTAACTGGAAGTAGAAATTCCTTCGCATTTTGTTTATTGATGTGTCCCGCGCATAGAACAATGACCGACACATAGTAGTGACTCAATGAATATTTATTGTATAAATGAATACTGTATTTTCTGCTAATGTGGCAAATAGTGCTTAAACTATTAATTAATCAGGAAAGTAAAAATGTGATGACATGTTCTGATTTGTGGAGCATTTATATCATCTCTTAATTATATATTTGCACATAAATAAGAAGATGGGAATATATGGAAAAAGACTACATTTTTATTCTGAAATCAGAACTCTTTTTAACTCATCTCAATACTACAACCTACCTAAACATAATTTTGTTAATGTCATCACTGTTACCGGTGAGTAGATTATAATACTTATCTTTCAAATCAAATTTTTGTCTGTGTTGTGAAAGCCACAATTAGATGGAGCAAGGATCAATAAAATATCCAGTTAATACACCAGAATATAAATGAAATGAATCATAGGAAATGAAATGACTTTTGACAAATGCTGAGACAAATGCTGTGGCACAAAACCACAGGTTGTCATTTGAAACTGATATTGTAGGGAAACTGTAGTTGCAGCATGAACTCTAATATATAAATCTTCCATGGCACAGGTGTTCACTAATTTGATTTCTAAAAATGCTAGGCATTATGAAATGAAACACATTTCTGAGCATTTCTGACTCATTTACAGATTCAGATATATTTCTTTCTTTTTTTTCCCTATAGCTCATATAAAGAGACTAAGAAGGATGTTTATTTTAGAGTTTCGAATTTTCATTTTTATTTAAAAGACTAGCCATAACTAGGCATTAAAACTTGTTTTTTGCTATCTCTTTCCTTTTTTGTAGAAAGGCTTCAAGATAGGATTTGAAAATGTCAACAACAAAATAAGACTATTCAACCTGAAGCCTTTTGGCAAAATAAATACATATTTGTGCTATATTTGATACAAATACATAAAAGAGTTTTGGTGGACAGCAGCCATTAGGCAAATTAAAGCTTCACTCTCCAAAGTGTGCATAGGTTGTATTGTGCACCAATGGACGGCAGTTCCTGAGAAGTATAAGAATAAATGGAAATGTTAAGATCAGAATTTATATAACAAGAAACTTTATAAGGCAGGTGAGAAAATACATATGGATATTATAGTTTTTTTAGCTTTATTGACATATAATTGTCTAATAAAAATTGTACATATTAAAGGGGTAAAATGTAATGTTTGATGTACATAAACAATGTGAAGTGCTTACCACACTCAAGCTAATTAACATATTCACCACCTCATATAGTTACCATTTGTGTGTGTGTGTGTGTGTGTGTGTGTGTGTGGTGAGGACACATAAAATATACTCTCTTAGAAAATTTCAAGAATATTTTTAACTATAGTTCCTCATGCTACACCATAGGTCTCCAGAAATTATTCATCTCATAGCTGCAAGGTTGTAACCTTTAACATCTTCGGATCCCTGCGGCCCCACCCACCACTGTCACTAACCCCTGGTAACCACCCTTCTACTCTCTGTTTCTAGGAGTTTGACATTTTGGGATTCCGCATGTAAATGAGATCATTCAGTATTTTGTCTTTCTGTGTCTGGCTTATTTCACTTAGCATAATGTCCTCCATTTTACCATGTTGCCACAAATGGCAAGATTTCCTTATTTTTAAAGGCCAAATAATACTCCATTATCTATCTATCCATCCATCCATCCATCATCTTTCTCTCTCTCTCTCTCTCTATCACCTATCACATTTTCTTTATCCATTCATCTGTTGATGAACACTTAAGTTGTTTTCCTATCTTGGCTCTTGTGAATAATTCTGTAATGAGCATGGGAGTGCCAATATCTCTTGGAGATAGTGATTTATTTCCTCAGAATAGTATAGTGAGAAGTGGGATTTCTGTATTATATGGTAAATCTATTTTTAATTTTCTTGAGGAAGCTCCATACTGTTTTCCATAATAGCCATACCAATTTACATTCCCACCAACAATATATAAGTTCCCTTTTTGTGACATCCTCACTAATACTTGGTGTCTTTTTGACTTTTTGATAATAGCCATCCTGACAGATGTGAGGTGATACCTCACTGTGGTTTTGATTTGCATTCCCCAGATGACTAGTGATGTTGAGCACTTTTTCATATACCTGTTGGTCATTTGTGTCTTCTTTTGAAAAATGTTTCTTCGGGTCCTTTGCCCATTTTTAAAATTTGGTAATTTAGTTTTTACTTGTTGAGTTGCAGTAGTTTCCTATGCGTTTTGGAATATTAACTCTACTGGATACGTGGTTTGCAAATATTTTCTCCCATTATATGGGTTATCTTTTCATTTTGTTGATTATTTCCTTTGTCATGCAGAAACTTTTAGCTTGATGTAGTACCACTTGTGAAAGGAAAATAAATCTTGGGGCCCCCAAATCTCTAAGCTAAAGGGAAAAGTCAAGCTGGGAACTACTTAGGGCAAAACTGCCTCCCATTCTATTCAAAGTCGCCCCTCGCTCACTGAGATAAATGCATATCTGATTGCCTCCTTTGGAAAGGCTAATCAGAAACTCCAAATAATGCAATCATTTGTCTCTTGTCTACCTATAATCTGGAAGCCCCTCCTCGCTTTTAGTTGTCCCACCTTTTCAGACCGAACCAATGTTTATCTTACATATGTTGATTGATGTCTCCTGTCTCCCTAAAATGTATAAAACTAAACTGTGGTTTGGGCACAAGTTGTCAGGACATCCTGAGGCTGTGTGATGGGCGCACATCCTCAATCTTGGCAAAATAAACTTTCTAAATTAACAGAGACCTGTCTCAGATATTCGGGGTTCACAAACTTACTTATTTTTGTTTTTGTTGCCTATGTTTTTGGTATCATATTAAAAAATTCATTGCCAAGATCAATGTCATGAAGCTTTTCCTCTGTGTTTTCTTTTAGAAGTTTTACAGTTTCAGGTCTTTTGTCTAAGTATTTAATCCATTTTAAGTTGACTTTTGTATATGGTGAAAGATAAGGGTCCAGTTTCTTTCTTTTGCATGTGAATATCCAGTTTTTCCAGCACCATTTACTGAAGAGACTATCTTTTCTCCATTGGATATTTGATATCTTTATCAAAGATTAGTTGACTGTATATGTGTAAGTTTATTTCTGGGCATTCTATTCTGTTTCTTTGGTCTATGTGTCTGTTTTTATGCCAATACCATACTGTTCTAATTACTATCACTTTGTAATATAATGTAAAATTAGGAAGTGTAATGTCTCCAGCTTTATTCTTCTTGCTCAAGATTGCTTTAGCTATTCACAGTGTTTTGTGGTTTCATGCAAATTTTAGGATTGTTTTTCTATTTCAGTAAAAAATGGCATTAAAATTTTGATAGTGATTGCACTGAATCTATAGATCATTTTGGATAGTATGGACATTCTGACAATACTGATTCCTCTGATTCATAAACATGGCATATCTTTCCATTTACTATGTCTTCTTTAATTTCTCTTATCAATTTTTATAGTTTTTAGGATACAGATCTTTTACTTCCTTGGTTAAATTTATTCCTAAGTATTTTATTATTTTTGGTGCTATTATAAAAGGAATTGTTTTATTAATGTCCTTTCAGATAGTTTGTTATTAGCGTATAGACATTAAAGACTGATTTTTGTATGTTGATTTTGTATCATGCAACTTTAAAAAATTGGTTTATTAGGTTTTTTTGTGTAGCATCTTTAGGATTTTCTACATGTGAGATCATGTCAGCTGCAAACAGGGGCAATTTTACTTATTCCTTTAAATTTGAATGCCTTTTGTATTTTTTTCATGCTTACTTGCTCTAGTGAGGACTTCCAGTACTATCTTGAATAGAAGTGGTGAGAGTGGGCATGCTTGCCTTATTCTTGATTTTAGAGGAATGGTTTTCAGCTTTTCACCATTGAGTATGATGTTAGCTGTGGGTTTGTTACATATGACATTTATTCTGTTGAGTTTCCTTGTATATCTAATTTATTGAGAGTCTTTGTCATAAAGGGATATTGAATTTTGTTGGAAGCTTTTTCTGCATCTATTGAGATGATTACATAATTTTTATCCTTTATTTTGCTAATTACAGGCCTATATTCCTAGTGAACATAAATGCTAAATTCCAAATTCTGTTGAAGATTTTAGCATTCATATTCATTAGAAATATTGTCCTATAATTTTCTTTTGCTTGTAGTGTCCTTGTTTGGCTTTGGTATGAGGGCAATGTTGACCTCATAAAGTGAGTTTGGAAGTCTTCAATTTTTCAGTTTGAGACGGAATGATATTATTTTTTCTTTAAATGTTTCATGGAATTCACCAGTGAAGCCATCAAGCCCTAGGCCTTTCTTTGATAATAGATTTTTGGTTACTGATTCAATCTACTTACTTGTTATTAATCTATTTAGATATTCTTTTTCTTCATGATTTATTGTTAGTAGGTAGTATATGTCTAGGAATTTATGCATTTCTTCTAGATTATCCAATTTATTGGTGTATAGCATTGTCTTATCATGCTTCGTGTTCCTATTGTATCAGTTGTAATGTTTCCTTTTTTATTTCTGATTTTATTTGTTTGAGTTGTCTCTTTTTTTTTTCTTAGTCTAGCTAATGGTTTATTGATTTTGGTTATTTTTTTTTGAAGAACGAACTTAGTTTTTCTATCATTTATTTTGTTTTTCTAGTCTCAATTTCATTTATTTAGATTCTGATCTTTGTTATTTCCATCCTTTTTACTAACTTTAACCTTAGTTGATTCTTCTTTTTCTAGTTACTTTAGGTGTAATATTAGGCTGTGTATTTCAGATCATTCTTCTTATTTTAATATGGGTGTTTATTGCTATAAATTTCCTCTTAGAACTCCTTTTGCTGAATCCCATAAGTTTTGCTATGTTGTCTTGCCATTTGCATTTGTTTTAAGATATTTTTAAATTTCCCTTTTTATTTCTTGTTGGACCCATTGGTTGTTCAGGAGCATGTTGTTTAATTTCCACATTTTGTGATTTTTTTAGTTTTCTTCCCACTATTGATTTCTAGTTTCATACCATTGTGGTTGTAAAGTACACTTGCTAAGATTTCAATCTTCTTAAAATTGCTAAGAATTGTTTTGTGATCTAACGTATAATCTATGCTACAGAATGTTTCATGTGCACTAGATAAGTATGTGTATTCTCCTGCTATTGGGTGAATAGAATGTTCTGTATACAACTGTTAGGTCTATTTGGTCTGTAGTGTAGTTTAATGTCAATGTTTCCTTATTGATTTTATGTCTGAATGATCTACCCATTGTTGATACTGAGGTATTGAAGTCTTTATTTTTATTATATTGCTATCTATCTTTTCCTTCAGATCAATTAATATTTGTTTTGTATATTTTGGTGCTCTATTATTCAGTATATATCTATTTACAGCCACTATATTCTCTTGTTGAATTGACCCCTTCATCATATGTAATGGACTTGTATTTTTTTTTCTTTTTACAATTTTTGACTTAAAGTCTATTTTTATGTAAGTGTCGTTACCCCTGGTCTCTTTGCATGGAAAACCCTTTTTCACCTCATTCACTTTCAGTCTGTGTGTTCTTAAAGCTAATGTGAATCTTTTGTAGGCAGCATTTAGTTGGGTATTTTAAAAAAATCCATTCAGCCATGCTATGTCTTTTGATTTGAGAATTTAATCCACATACATTTAAGGTAATAAGACTTACTATCATCATTTTGTTAAATGTTTTCTTATTTTTTTGGTAGATGCTTTGTTCCTTTCTTTGTCTTTTGTGGTTGGTCTCCTTTTGTGATTTGGTGGTTTTCAGTAGTGATATACTTTGATTCCTTACTCTTTATCTTTTGATTTCTTTATCTGTATATTTTTGTGTATCTACTATATATTTTTGTTTTGTGACCGTCATGAGGCTTGCATGAAACATCTTTTAGTTACATAAGTCTATTTTAGCTGATAATGTTAATTGCATACAAAAGCATTTCACATTTACTCCCCCCAATTTATATTTTTGATGTCACAGTTTTTATCTTTTTATTTTGTGTATCCATTAAGTTATCGTAGCTACAGTTTTTTAAAAAATAATTTTGTCTTTTAACCCTTATACTGGAGGGTTTTTTTTTTTTTTTGAGACAGAATCTCACTGCTTTATTGCCCAGGCTGGAATGCCATGGTGAGATTATAGCACATTGCAGCCCTGTACTTCCAGGTTCAAGCGATGCTTCCACTTCAGCCTCCCAAGTAGCTGGGACTACAGGTGTGCACCATCATGACTAGCTACTTTTTAAAAAATTTCTGGAAGAGATGAGGTCTCACCATGTTGCCCAGGCTGATTTTGAGCTCCTGAGTGCAAGTAATCCTCCTGCCTTGGCCTCCCAAAGTGCTGGGAATTCAGGTATGAGCCACCATGCCTGGTCCCTTTATGCTGTAGTTATAAGTCATTTACACACTACCTTTACAGTATTAAAGTATTTGAACTGGACTATGTACTTCATTTTACCACTGTTTTTAATACTTTTATATGTTTTCATGTTATTAGTTAGTGACTTTTTATTTCAGCTTGAAGAACTCCCTTTTGTATTTCTTGTAAGGCAGTTGTAATGGTGAAGAACTCTCAGCTTTGTTTTGTCTGGGAAAGTCTTTATCCTTTCTTCATCCCTGAAGGACAGCTATGCTGAGTAAAGTGTTCTTATTTAATAGTTTTTTTTTCTTTTAGCACTTTGTCTATATCATTCTGCTCTCCTCTGGTTTACAACATTTCTGCGGAGAAATCTGCTAATAGCTGGTTAGAAGTTCCCTGGTATATGAGGATCTTCTTTTCTCTTGCTGCTTTCAAGATTCTATCTTGGTCTTTGATGTTTGACAGTTTATTATCATTTGACTACCAACGTGTAGTTTTCTTTGGGTAGAATTTGATTAGAAACTTCTGAACTTACTATACATGGTTGTTTATTTTTTCTTCCAGATTTGGAAAGCCTTCAGCCATTATCTCTTTAAATAAGCTTCCTGTCCTTTCTTTCTCTGTCCTCTTCTTAAATGTCTATAATATGAAAGTTAGTTCTCTTGATAGTGTCCCATCAATCTTGTAGGCTTTCTTTTTTCCTTTCCATCTTTTCTTTTATCATCTGACTGGATATTTTTAAATAACCAGTCTTTGATCTCACAGATTTTTCTTCTTCTTTATCAAGTAAGCTGTTGACGCTCTCTATTTCATTTTATTCATTGTATTTGTCAGCTCCAGATTTTCTGTTTTTTTTTTAAATAATTTAAATCTCCTTGGTTAAGCTTTTAGTTTTGTTCATGTATTATATTTCTGATATTATTGAATTGCCTTTCTGTGTTCTATTGCAGTTCACTGAGCTTATTTAAAACAATTATTTTGAATTCTTTGCTAGATGATTCATAGATATCTATTTTTGGGAGTTGGTTACTGGTGTGAACCCCAACAATTTGAGACAGGTCTCCATTAATTTAGAAAGTTTATTTTGCCAATACTGAGGATGTGCATCCATGACATAGCCTCAGGAGGTCCTGACGACTTGTGCCCAAGGTGGTCAGAACACAGTTTGGTTTTATACATTTTAGGGAGATATAAGACATCCATCAACGTGTAAGATGAACATTGGTTCAGTCTGGAAAGGTGGGACAACTGGAAGTGGGGAGGGGGCTTCCAGGTCACAGGTAGATAAGAGATAACTGGTTGCATTCTTTTGGGTTTCTGATTAGCCTCTCCAAATGAGGCAATCAGATATGCATTTATCTCAGTGAGCAGAGGGGTGGCTTTGAATAGAATGGGAGGGCAGTTTTGCCCTAAGCAGTTCCCAGCTTGACTTTTCCCTTTAGCTTAGTGATTTGGGGAGTCCACGATATTTTACTTTCACACTGGAAATTTGTTATGCTTTTTTGATGGTGTTATGTTTCCTAATTTTTCATGTTTCTTGTTCTGTTGAGTTGATGTTTGCACATTTTTCTGGAGCAGTCAGCTCTTCCAGACCTTACGAACTGTTTTTGGTGGGAAAAAACCCTTCACCTCTGGGTGGGTAAAGGGGCGTCAGCTATGAGGGGTGCAGTGGTTTCAGTTTCAGTGAAGGTACAGAGGCATAATCTTTTTTTATTTTTATTATACTTTAAGTTCTAAGGTACATGTGCACAACGTGCAGGTTTCTTACGTATGTATACATTTGCCATGTTGGTGTGCTGCACCCATTAACTCGTCATTTACATTAGGTATATCTCCTAATGCTATCCCTCTCCCCTCCCTCTACCCCATGACAGGCCCTGGTGTGTGATGTTCCCCTTCCTGTGTCCAAGTGTTCTCACTGTTCAATTCCCACCTATGAGTGAGAACATGCAGTGTTTTTTTTTTTGTCCTTGTGATAGTTTGCTGAGAATGATGGTTTCCAGCTTCATCCATGTCCCTACAAAGGACATGAACTCATCCTTTTTTATGGCTGCATAGTATTCCATGGTGTATATGTACAGTGGCATGGTCTTCTTGCAGTTCTGTTTGTTGAGGTCAGCATTAGTGAATGTTGCAGGGTTCCTCAGCAGGTAAGGCTATTGTTTTCTTTAGCAGTGGTGAGGATGTTGGGGTTTTCAGTGGTGAAGCCTGTTGGGATCTTCTTGATTTTTTTTTCTCCCACCTGGAAAGTGTGGCTGAGGGAATCTTTCTTGGTCCTGAGTCTGGTTTGTGGATGCATTTACAATGGCAATGGAACTGGTCTCTAATGCACAGTGACAGTGGAGCAACTGTGAAGCTGGGGCCTGAAGCTTGGGCATATGGGGAGCAACAGTGGCTTCAGAACCAGGGGATGGGCTAGCTGCTTGTGGTGGTGTAGCCATTGTGTGGAGCATTGACTTGTGCAGAGATCACAGTTCCAAGCCTCATGGTGTGGGCTAGCTCACAGTGGTGGTGTCTCTAGTATCTGATGTGTAGAGGGGCAAAGTGCAGCCATGGAGTTGGGGTCTGGAGTGTGAGCATGTGAAGACTGACAGCAGAGCTGGGGACTGGGGAGTAGACTATTTCTCTGTGGCAATGGCTTAGATGTCCAAGGCGTGAGTGCTTGTGGAGTGGCTATTATAATTTTTTTTGACCAATTCAGAGGTCTGAGAAACCAAAATTATAAGCTGAGGATTCAACAAAGGTAAACATAGTTTACATACATATCTAATGATTCTAAGTGATTTTTAGGTGTAATATAAACATATTACAGTGAGCTGAGGCTCTGTAATATAGGGAGAAGTTACTTCAATTTGGTTGAGATAGAGTATGAACACTTATCAAGAAAGGGGTTTTGAAGTCCATACTCTTGCTCAAACTACTTTTTTGTGATAAGACTGAAAAAATTTGGCTGAGCTCACACATCCAAACACCAGGAAATCACTTGGTTCAAGAACTTTTTTTATTCACTTTGAAATCATGTATGAGTTTAGATATTTAGGAAATATTCATATTGTCTGAGGGTTAATGCCAAGGCAAATATGCAACTTAAAGCACTTTTTCATGATGCCCTCTCTGGTAAGTTGACAATTAGATGTGCCAACCACCTAGCTCTTGGCCAGAAGCTTACATTTGGCCTTTTGTGAATATAAATGAAGATAAAGGTCAAATATTTTGGACTGGGAATTTTTTTTTCTTTTTCTTTTATTTTATTATTATTATACTTTAAGTTTTAGGGTACATGTGCACAATGTGCAGGTTAGTTATATATGTATACATGTGCCATGCTGGTGTGCTGCACCCATTAACTCGTCATTTAGCATTAGGTATATCTCCTAAAGCTATCCCTCCCCCCTCCCCCCACCCCACAACAATCCCCAGAGTGTGATGTTCCCCTTCCTGTGTCCATGTGTTCTCATTGTTCAGTTCCCACCTATGAGTGAGAATATGCAGTGTTTGGTTTTTTGTTCTTGCGATAGTTTACTGAGAATGATGATTTCCAGTTTCATCCATGTCCCTACAAAGGACATGAACTTATCATTTTCTATGGCTGCATAGTATTCCATCATGTATATGTGCCACATTTTCTTAATCCAGTCTATCATTGTTGGACATTTGGGTTGGTTCCAAGTCTTTGCTATTGTGAATAGTGCCGCAATAAACATACGTGTGCATGTGTCTTTATAGCAGCATGATTCATAGTCCTTTGGGTATATACCCAGTAATGGGATGGCTGGGTCAAATGGTATTTCCAGTTCTAGTTCCCTGAGGAATCGCCACACTGACTTCCACAAGGGTTGAACTAGTTTACAGTCCCACCAACAGTGTAAAAGTGTTCCTATTTCTCCACATCCTCTCCAGCACCTGTTGTTTCCTGACTTTTTAATGATTGCCATTCTAACTGGTGTGAATGGTATCTCATTGTGGTTTTGATTTGCATTTCTCTGATGGCCAGTGATGGTGAGCATTTTTTCATGTGTTTTTTGGGTGCATAAATGTCTTCTTTTGAGAAATGTCTGTTCATGTCCTTCACCCACTTTTTGATGGGGTTGTTTTTTTCTTGTAAATTTGTTTGAGTTCATTGTAGATTCTGGATATTAGCCCTTTGTCAGATGAGTAGGTTGCGAAAATTTTCTCCCATTTTGTAGGTTGCCTGTTCACTCTGATGGTAGTTTCTTTTGCTGTGCAGAAGCTCTTTAGTTTAATTAGATCCTGTTTGTCAATTTTGTCTTTTGTTGCCATTGCTTTTGGTGTTTTAGACATGAAGTCCTTGCCCATGCCTATGTCCTGAATGGTAATGCCTAGGTTTTCTTCTAGGGTTTTTATGGTTTTAGGTCTAATATTGAAGTCTTTCATCCATCTTGAATTAATTTTTGTATAAGGTGTAAGGAAGGGATCCAGTTTCAGCTTTCTACATATGGCTAGCCAGTTTTCCCAGCACCATTTATTAAATAGGGAATCCTTTCCCCATTGCTTGTTTTTCTCAGGTTTGTCAAAGATCAGATATTTGTAGATATGTGGCGTTATTTCTGAGGGCTCTGTTCTGTTCCATTGATCTATATCTCTGTTTTGGTACCTGTACCATGCTGTTTTGGTTATTGTAGCCTTGTAGTATAGTTTGAAGTCAGGTAGCGTGATGCCTCCGGCTTTGTTCTTTTGGCTTAGGATTGACTTGGCGATGTGGGCTCTTTTTTGGTTCCATATGAACTTTAAAGTAGTTTTTTCCAATTCTGTGAAGAAAGTCATTGGTAGCTTGATGGGGATGGCATTGAATCTATAAATTACCTTGGGCAGTATGGCCATTTTCATGATATTGATTCTTCCTATGCATGAGCATGGAATGTTCTTCCATTTGTTTGTATCCTCTTTTATTTCATTGAGCAGTGGTTTGTGGTTCTCCTTGAGGAGGTCCTTCCTGTCCCTTGTAAGTTGGATTCCTAGGTATTTTATTCTCTTTGAAGCAATTGTGAATGGACTGGGAATTTTTAAACGAAAGCAAAATTCGTATTGTTTTTTGGCAATTGCTAAGTGTTCTACTTAAGTTGTCTTTTTAAAAAAAAATTATATGTCATTTTTAAAAATTTTACCTCTAGACACGTGGAAACAGTAAGAGCTGATACTATACATAATAATGTATAATGTGTCTCCATTTTTCCTAACTTTGCCCAGTCATTTATTTCTTTTTATAATTACTCTACTGTCCACATCTTTTCATGTATGCAAAGCATATGGATTGAGAACATTTGATGAGGCCACTGAAGGGCAGGTTTCCCACAGCCCCTGGGCCCCTGACTTCAGGATATCAGGAGGGCTCAGAGCCAGCAGGCTAGTGGCTGCCAGCTTAGTCAGTCAGGGTGATAATGGGAATCTGCCTCAATCTCTCCACAGTGAGGGCTCTGTTGGTTGAACAGTGACCCCAAACAACAGTCTCTAGAAAGTCTTCTACTCTCTGAACAGAGTCAGGTTTATTTTTGCTATTTAAATCTATTAATAATATTAATTTTCTGCTGACTATACAAATAGTTCACTATCATTGTAGAAATATTTAAAAATGCAGAAAAATTAAGAAAACCTATGACTTGCAAGGAAATAGCCATTGTTAATATATTGGTAGGTTTATTTTTATTTTATTTTTAATTTCTTCTTATTTTTAATTTTTGTGGGTACGTAGTAGGTATATATATTTATAGGGTACCTGAGATGTTTTGATACAGGTATGCACTGTGAAATAAGCACATCATGGAGAATGGGGTCTCCATCCCCTCAGGCATTTGTCCTTTGAGTTACAAACAATATTTTGATATGTTTCTTTCTAACTTCTGTCTATGGAAAAAGACAAATTATACCACATTAAATTAGATATAACTCCCTAAATTAGATCATTTTATACATGGTTTAGCATTTATACAATACTTTTCCTACCTAACTTTTTTTCAATTATCTTTATTTTCATTTCAATAGTTTTGGGGGAACAGGTGGTGTATTGATTGCATGGAAAAGTTCTTTAGTGGTGATTTCTGAGATTTGGGGGCACCCATCACTCAAGCAGTGTATACTATACCCAATGTGTAGTCTTTTATCCCTCACCCTCCCACCCTTCCCCACCATCCCCAAAGTCCATTGTGTCATTCTTATGCCTTTGCATCCTCATAGCTTAGCTCCTACTTATGAGTGAGAACATATGACGTTTGCTTTTCCATTCCTGAGTTACTTCACCTAGAATAATGGTCTCCAACTTCATTTAGGTTCCTGCAAATGCCATTATTTCATTCTGTTTTATGACTGAGTAGTATTCTATGGTATGTATATACACCACATTTTCTTTATCCACTCATTGGTTGATAGACATTTAGGGTGGTTCCATATTTTTGCAACTGTAAATTGTGCTGCTGTAAATATACATACACAGGTGTCTTTTTCATATAATGACTTATGTTCCTATGGGTAGATACCCAGTAGTGACATTGCTGGATCAAACAGTAGTTCTACTTTTAGTTCTTTAAGAAATCTCCCTACTGTTTTCCACAGTGGTTGTACCAGTTTACCTTCGTATCAGCAGTGTAAAAGTGTTACTTTTACCACATCCATGCTAACATCTGTTAGTTTTTGATTTTTAAATTATGGCCATTCTTGCAGGAGTAAGGTGATATCTCATTGTGGTTGTGATTTGCATTTCCTTGATCATTAGTGATGTTGAGCATTTTTTCATGTTTTTTGGCCACTTGTATATCTTCTTTTGAGAATTGTCCATTTGTGTCCTTTGCCCACTTTTTGATGAGAGTATTTGTTTATTCTTGCTGATTTGTTTGACTTCCTTGTAGATTCTGGATGTTAGTCCTATGTCGGATGCATAGTTTGCTAATATTTTCTCCCACTCTGTGGGTTGTGTCTTTACTATGCTGATTATTTATTTTGCTGTGCAGAAGCTTTTTAGTTTAATTAGGTCTCATTTATTTATTTTTGTTTTTGTTGCATTTGATTTTGGGTTCTTTGTTGTGAACTCTTTGCCTAAGCCAATGTTTAGAAGAGTTTTTCCAATGTTACCTTCTAGAATTTTTATGGTTTCAGGTCTTAGATTTAAGTCTTTGATCCATCTTGAGTTGATTTTTGTGTAAGATGAGAGATGAGGATCCAGTTTCATTCTTCTACATGTGGCTTGCCAATTATCCCATCACCGTTTGTTGCATAGGGTATCCTTTCCCCACTTTATGCTTTTGTTTGCTTTGTCGAAGATCAATTGGCTGTAAGTATTTGGCTTTATTTCTGGGTTCTCTATTCTGTTCCATTTATCTATGTGCTTGTTTCTATACCAGTATCATGATGCTTTGGTAACGATAGCCTTGTGGTATAATATAAAGCCGGGTAATTTGATGCCTCCAGATTTGTTCCTTTTGCTTGGTCTTGCTCTGGCTATGCAGACTCTTTTTTGGTTCCATATGAATTTTTGGATTATTTTTTCTAGTTCTGTGAAGAATGATGATGGGAATTGCATTAAATTTGTAGATTGCTTTTGGCAGTATGGTCATTTTCACAATATTGATTCTACCCATCCATGAGCATAAGATGTGTTTTCATTTGTTTGTGTCATCAATGATTTCTTTCAGCAGTGTTTTATAGTTTTCCTTGTAGAGATCCTTCACCTCCTTGGTTAAGTATATTTTTAAGTATTTTTGCAGCTGTTGTAAAAGTGGTTGAGTTTTTGATTTGATTCACAGCTTGGTTGTTGATGTATTGCAGTGCTACTGATTTGTGTACATTGATTTCATATACTGAAACTCTCCTTTCTGTAGCAGTTCCCATTCACCCCTGGACTCTGCTCAAGAGTGTTTGCACCCAGTCAAAATTATTACAAAGTTCAGTTGGAAGCTTCTTTCACCCTGTGACCCCTGAGGACCCATGTGAGATATAGTCAGTGATGGCTGGGGTTGAGCTGGAGAATGTGAGTGCCTACAAGTCTCTTCCTACTGCTGCTTTTACTTTTATATTTTACACTAAATTTGTTTCAGCTCTAGGTAAGGTTAAATCGTTCTCTCATAATCTGGATTTTCAGGTTCCTCAGCAGGGATGTGTGTTCAGAGGCAGGTTTTCCTCCTCTCACACTTTGGGAACTCACAGTTTTTTGACTGTCTTATGGAATCTTCAGTGGCCTGTCATTTCTTTCCAAAAATCTGTGATTTCTTTTGGTTTTCCTGGTAGGCTCCTACAGTGGTTTCTAGAGCAAAAGTCAATGGTGTGAGTCTTCACATGCCATTTTCTCTGTCCAAGTGGGAGCTGCAGGTCATACCTGCTTCCTATCCACCATCTTCCCCCCTCAATTCCTTTTTACCTAATGTTATATTAATATCATGAACATTTTTGCAATATTAACTAGCCCTCAAAAACAAATTCTTACTGGCTGCTAATACTTGGATATATAGATACAGTATAATTTATGTGATGATTTTTCATGGTTGAGTATCTCAGTTATTACCAATATTGACTATTTTCACGTAACCCTGCAATGCCCAGTCCTGTACACAAATCTTTCTGTGCATCTCTGATGAGTTTTGAACATTTTATCATGGAAGATGCCAAATAGATACAAAAGAGGGAAGATTTAGTAAAATGAAACCTTCTTTGCACACTGCATGCCTCAGGTTGTTTTGAAGTAAGTCCCAGATGTCATGCATATGCCAACATATACCTCAAAAAAAGGACTATTTAAAAATCATAGCAATTCTGTCATTATCACACCTAAAATAATTAGCTATAATTCCTCAATGTCATAGTCTTTTTAGATAGTGGATTTTTAGAACTGATGTTCCCTTCCTAATATGGCTCTTGATCAATATTACTTTCTAGCAAAGCTTTAAAATATGTACTTCCAAAACAGTATATGCAAATTTCTAATGCTTGGCATTTTGACTCTTCTTGGTTTATCATATTTTTAAATATTGAACAGGGTAAAGGGCTAACTATGGGGAGGCAGTAGAGGGAAGTGGCGATTCACTTACAGTCTCTGGAGCAGGCAGTGTGGGCATGTATCTGGGTCCTACTTGCTACTTGATATTATTATATCTTTGATTGCATAGTCTCATCTTCAGCAACAGCAATTACTCATAGGTCAACACATGTTTTGTAAACTAACTTCACTTCTGCATTTGCTTTAGTTTTTTTTTTGCTTTGATTACATTTACTTTAATTTCACAGAGGTATTAAGTTAGAGGTGTATTAGTTGCTAAGAAATGAAAAACACAAAATGCTAAGACATCAAAAACAGGTAATTCAACTAATCATTAATGTTGCTCCCAGTTTTTGCCTATTATGAACAAAGTTGCAATGAACACATTCTGTGAGCAGAGCCTTTTCCTTTATTTTGATTACTTCTTGAGGACAGCTTTCTACAGGTGGGATTACAAGGTCAAAGGGCATGACATTTTTTTGGAGGGGAGGGAATCTCCTATAGCTATTTCTGACCTGTTTTCTAAAACATTTATATGTATTTACACTGCCTTCTGCAGACCTGAGCTTCCTTTCATCTTTGGAAATATCGATTCTCACCTGGAAAATAGTTATATTTTTTCTAAACAGCTAAATTATGATACCACATATTGTTTGATTACTAGCAGAATAAAATGTTTTCCTCCTATGTTTATTTATTAATTTCATCTTGCATTTTGGCGATGAGTAAATGAAAAGAAAAGCAAAATCTAGGATAAAAATGTAACAAGAGAAGTGATGAAATGGAAACTCTCAGAGTGCTGAGTTGCGCTTTGAGTGCTATCAATGAAATCTATAGACAATACATTATTTGTAAGCTATAAGAAAAACGATGAGCTCTGTGGTAGGAAACATGTGACCTCTGCCATGATAGAATTCACTCTACTCACAGGATACCAGAAACTGGAATGCTTTATAGAAGAAGGGAGATCAGGCATAGAGAAAGCACCATTTGGAGCAGCACAAGAAAGGGGATTTCAGATGCCTCTGTCCTCACTTCTGTTGCTTCAGACTGAGTCCTCACATCTCATCTGGGCCCTTGTAGTGGCCTCCTATGCTTTTGTTGTTTTCACCTGTCCACATGCAATCTGTTTTATTTAAGCTGCTTCCACAGGTATTTCTAAAACACAAAAATGTACATTGTCAAATGTGTCTGCCTACTTAGGGTTTTAGAACTTTGTGGACTACCTCTGATGAGGAAATTTGTGAGCCAGCACAAGACTTCTGAAATTTATTTGGAAACATGTCTGCAAATTGATGGTTGGCTATAAACCAACTTCTCCCTAGAATTTATAGCTCACATTAGATCTTGAGGTCAAGACCACCTAGTTAGTTCTTAGAATGGCAGTTTATTGCCTTGACAGAGATTTTAACTATTTTGTACTATAAATCTTTTGATAAGAATGGTCCCACCTGTTTTACTACTTGAACATGGTTCAGAAATTGCAGAGTATAAAAACAGTAATATTTGTCAACAATTTTAATGTCCTCTTTTCAACCACCTATGTATTTATTGGCAATACATGCTGTGTTCAGCACAATGTGAAGAGTTTTGGGAATTTGGGGAAAACTAGATACAATAATATTGCTTTCATCCTTATTGGAAAGGCAAAGGATGCATATAATAAAATGAAATATCATGGCTTAATAATAGCATATAATAAGGTGATATGATTAAAAATCAGAAATATACATAACAGCTAACCCTTAGTGCTTACTATATGCCACAAATTGTGCTAAACACTTTGCATTAATTATCTTGACTATCAGATTTAATTTTTACAACTACTCTATGAGGTACATGATTAAAGGTCACATGCAAACTATAAATTCAGATGCACTCAATCACTAATTTGCTCAAGTCCAGAGGAGGGAGAAATCATTTCTAGAATTTCTATGGAAGACTTTAAGATGAGATAGAATTTGAACTGTATTTGAGGGCTGGTTAAAAATTGGATAGACAAATGTAAGTAGGTTGCTATTTAGGTAAGAGATGCCATGAGCAAATTCCCAGAGGCAAGGATCTAAGGAATGTTACTGGCAGAGTGTTCCAGAATTATAGAGAATTTGAAACGGATAAGAGAAAACAGATGAAGATATATAGGCCGGGAATAAAATATATATGTGTACAACTATGACTTCCAGGCAGTGAATCCTCACTTTTCCACTTGAGTTTGGAAGAAAAAAGAATTAGGTTCTTGGGCTTTTCTGATTTTACCCTTAACCTTTTGGTAGGCTACTATCTGCTGAAATTGGTCCTCAGCAGCAGGTCATATTGGGAAATTGTCTTGCCATGTAGTCTCTGTTGGAGTTTGAGTAGATATCCACAACCTTGAGGTAGAGTTCAGACGTTCTTGAGGATGTTATTTGGAAACCCTCTTGATTTTTGGAATCAGGAGTTATGGTTTGATCATCCTCCTCATGCCATGGCAATGCATCACACAAAGTAGTAGTTTTGCTACTTTATGTTCCTACCCCTAGATGAGTACTATGTGGTAGACCGTGCATGCATGGGTTGTAGTAATCACTCTGAAAAGGAAAAAAACTGTGTGGATTTCTGGCATTATTCTTGGAAACTTTTCTCTTTGAACTATAGGTTTTCTGAAATGACCCTTCTACACTTAATGTTACTTAGAGTCCCGATATTTCTCTGCTGCTTAGTGTAGTAGTTAGGACTTCAGATCCCAGAGCTGAGTTGTCTGAGTACAAATCTTAGCTGCTCCACTGGTCCATTTTTTTTTTAACCACTAGCATGAGTCTTCCCCTCTCTGATTAGTCTTCTTATCTTTAAAATGGTGATAGTAATTGTATCTAAATTATAGGGTTATAGAGATTAAATAAAATGCACAGTATTCTTTCCATCTGCTTTCAGGAATGTATTTGAGATTGGGTCAAATGTATTTGAGATGGAACGATGATTTATTGTACTTTCATCTTACAGATTTATAATTACATCATCATTTTTTTCTTTTGAGATGGAGTTTTGCAATTGTTGCCCAGGCTGCAATGCAATGGCATGATCTCGGCTCACTGCAACCTCTGCCTCCCAGGTTCAAGTGATTCTCCTGCCTCAGTCTCCCAAGTAGCTGGGATTACAGGCGCCTGCCACCACGCCCGGGTAATTTTTTGTAGTTTTAGTGCAGACGAGGTTTCACCATGTTGGCCAGGCTGGTCACGAATTCTGGACCTTAGGTGATCCACCAGCCTCCGCCTCCCAAGGTGCTGGGATTACAGGTGTGAGCCACCACACCCAGTCAATATCATCATTTATTTTTATTTTTATTTTTTATAAGATGGAGTCTTGCTCTGTTGCCAGGCTGGACTGCAGTGGCCCAATCTCAGCTTGCAGCAACCTCCTACTCCCTGGTTCAAGCTATTCTCCTGCATCAACCTCCTGAGTAGCTGGGATTACAGGCACTTGCCACCAGGCCCAGGTAATTTTTGTATTTTTAGTAGAGACAGGGTTTCACCATGTTGGCCAGGATGGTCTCGATCTCCTGACCTGGTGATCTGCCCAATTCGGCCTCCCAAAGTGTTGAGGTTACAGGCGTGAGCCACCGTGCCTGGCCAATATTATCATTTTCTATTTTTTTTTTCCCCATGAAAACATCACTGTAATTTCATATGTCAATTAATTCTCCCTTTCTTTTTTTTCTTTTTTTTTTTTGAGACGGAGTCTTGCTCTGTCACCAGGCTGGAGTGCAGTGGTGTGATCTCAGCTCACTGCAACCTTCGTCTCCCTGGTTCAAGCGATTCTCCTGCCTCAGCAACCCCAGTAGCGGGGACTACAGGTGCATGCCACCAGGCCCAGGTAATTTTTGTATTTTTAGTAGAGGCAAAGTTTCACCATGTTGGCCAGGATGATCTCCATCTCTTGACTTCGTGATCCGCCTGCCTCAGCCTCCCAAAATTTTCCCTTTCTTTATACTTTTACTACTTAAATTTAGCACCTTTTTGCTATTACTTAAAAAGCCTTCAAGTTTAACCACTAAAATCAATAACATATACGCATCTGTATGTTGTATTTAGAGTGATGAATTCTGAAAACAATAATATACCTCTTTAAATTATAATAATAACATGGCTTATATTACTCTGTTTCAGATGGGTTCTCTAGCTATGGTATAATTATTATGTTTAATCACCCCTAACTTATTTTATTTTAAAATTATATTTGTTTTTATATTTTGAATGTATATTTAGCAAGTAGTAAATATTAAGAAACACTTTAAAAATCACTATCTGGAGATATTTGAGATTATGCTAAATTTGCAGTTTCTAGCAGGTTATCTTTCCTGTATCCTGGTAAACTAGAGTTTTTTTTTTTTTTTTTAGTATTTATTGATCATTCTTGGGTGTTTCTCAGAGAGGGGGATTTGGCAGGGTCATAGGACAATAGTGGAGGAAGGTCAGCAGATAAACATGTGATCAAGGGTCTCTGGTTTTCCTAGGCAGAGGACCCTGCGGCCTTCTGCAGTGTTTGTGTCCCTGGGTACTTGAGATTAGGGAGTGGTGATGACTCTTAACGAGCATGCTGCCTTCAAGCATCTGTTTAACAAAGCACATCTTGCACCGCCCTTAATCCATTTAACCCTGAGTGGACACAGCACATGTTTCAGAGAGCACGGGGTTGGGGGTAAGGTTATAGATTAACAGCATCCCAAGGCAGAAGAATTTTTCTTAGTACAGAACAAAATGGAGTCTCCTATGTCTACTTCTTTCTACACAGACACAGTAACAATCTGATCTCTCTTTCTTTTCCCCACATTTCCCCCTTTTCTATTCAACAAAACCACCATCGTCATCATGGCCTGTTCTCAATGAGCTGTTGGGTACACCTCCCAGACGGGGTGGCGGCCGGGCAGAAGGGCCCCTTACTTCCCAGATGGGGTGGCCAGGCAGAGGTGCCCCCCACCTCCCAGACAGGGCGGCGTCTGGGTGGAGGCACCCCCCACCTCCCAGACAGGGGGGCTGCTGGGCGGGGGCTGCCCCCCACCTCCCAGACGGGGTGGCTGGCCAGGCGGGGGCTGCCCCCAACCTCCCTCCCGGACGGGGCGGCTGGCTGGGTGGAGACGCTCCTCACTTCCCAGACGGGGCGGCTGCTGGGCGGAGGGGCTCCTCACTTCTCAGACAGGGCAGCCGGGCAGAGACGCTCCTCACCTCCCAGATGGGGTGGCGGTTGGGCAGAGACACTCCTCAGTTCCCAGACAGGGTCGCAGCCGGGCAGAGGCGCTCCTCACATCCCAGATGGGGCGGCGGGGCAGAGGCGCTCCCCACATCTCAGACGATGGGCGGCCGGGCAGAGACGCTCCTCACTTCCTAGATGGGATGGCGGCTGGGAAGAGGCGCTCCTCACTTCCCAGACTGGGCGGCGGGGCAGAGGGGCTCCTCACATCCCAGACGATGGGCGGCCAGGAAGAGACGCTCCTCACCTCCCAGACAGGGTGGCAGCCGGGCAGAGGCTGCAATCTCGGCACTTTGGGAGGCCAAGGCAGGCAGCTGGGAGGTGGAGGTTGTAGCGAGCCGAGATCACGCCACTGCACTCCAGCCTGGGCAAGATGGAGCACTGAGTGAGCCAGACTCCGTCTGCAATCCTGGCACCTTGGGAGGCGGAGGCTGGCAGATCACTCGCAGTCAGGAGCTGGAGACCAGCCCGGCCAACACGGCAAAACCCCGTCTCCACCAAGAAATACGAAAACCAGTCAGGCGTGGCGGTGCCTGCCTGCAATCCCAGGCACTCAGCAGGCTGACGCAGGAGAATCAGGCAGGGAGGTTGCAGTGGGTCGAGATGGCGGCAGTACAGTCCAGCCTCCGCTCGGAGACCGTGGAAAGTGGGAGACGGAGATGGGGAGGGAGAGGGAGAGGGGAAGAGGGGGAGAGGGAGTGAGGGAGAGAGGGAGAGAGGGAAAGGGGGCTAAACTAGAGTTTAATTGCACTGAATTAATTCTGTTTTTTAACTGTCCCTATTTGTACTCATTGGTGACTCTCATAATTTAGGTGGCATGGGACATTCACTAGAGCTGTGATTATAGATCTGCTATTGAGAACTCTATTCTGGGAAGTTTGAGTTCTAAATTTGATTTTTTTTTAGGAGAAAAAGCTGACATTGTTTTTGATTAGTTTCGATTTGAGAAATATTGAGTAATACTTGCATTTTGATGCTTCTTGGCGTCATGTGCTTGATATCCTCAATATTATTCTATTATGTCTTTTAGAATCAGTCCTTGTTCCTCCTTCCTCCCATTAAAATCTAATTTGGGTACTTTGATTAGATCATCGAGTCTCTTGACAAACAAACTTTTTCAATTTCTGAGATGTACCCTGTCTGAGGAATGTATCATTGTTTTATAAACCAAAGTCCAGGAAGCCAAACTCTTTCATTTTTATATTATGCATGTGGAGCATTATTCCTTTCCTGTCGTGTTTCCTCTCTCCTGCAGTAAGAGTCACCAAGTGACAGAGCTGCCAAAGCCACTAGCTGGGCTTGTAAGACTTTCTGCTCTACTCTGAGTTTCAAAGTATCTGGAGATGCTTTCTAGTTTTCCTGATTCCATTCAGCTCTACATCGAAGGTGTGGGTAGGCAGTGATGGGTGAGTCTGCTAACTGTGGCTGTGGCTCGGACGGATTGTGCCGGGACGTGTCTGGAGGCTGTCATCCTGCGGCGTGCAGCTTGGCCGCTTGGCTGTGGGAGGTCAGCTCCTCACATCCTCCCTCCAGGAGGGACAGCATGCCTTCTTTTCCTCCAGTATATTCTTTTTTTGTTTTGTTTTTTTTTTTTTTTGCTTACTGAGAATTCTTTATCTAGCAAAACATTCTATCATAAATGAGTCCTCCAGTTTATTCTACGTGGAGCAGCCTCATGCTGATTAGTGGGAAGTAACCAACACAAAGTCTTTCTCTCCATGAACACTTGGAGGTTTGCAGAGCGTGAGATGGTTTCTCTGAGGGAGTCTGAAGCTCTCTCCTATAACTCAGAGTTTCTCCTTTCTTCACTATTATAGTCCTTCACTTGACTACCAGCTTATAGTCATCTCTGTTGACCCTTCAGAATATTATTTCCTAGCTTCTTTTGATATTTTTGTTTCTAATTTTAAAAGAATATTCACTGTCTTCTCCTGCTTGGCTTATCATAACAAAATTGCCGAGACTGGGTGGCTTAACAGAAACTTATTTTCTCACAGTTCTGGAGGCTTGAAGTTGAAGACTAAGGTGCCAGCGTGGTCAGTTTCTGGTGAGGGCCCTTCCTGGATTGTTGACAGCTTTTTTCCCCACTATGCCCTCTCATGGTGACAGAGAGGGGGCTTTCTTCTTATAAGGGCACTGATCCCATTATGAGGGCTCCAGCCTCAAGACTTTAGCTAAAGCTAATTATCTCCCATTGGTTACATCTCCAAATACCATCACATTGAGGGTTAGGGCTTCAACTTTGGGGGGACGCAAACATTCTGTTTATGGCACTCATTAATCTCTAAAGAAGACTTGTGGAGAAACATTCCTCACCAGCTGGGAGAGCAGCTGAGCTGCTCCTGTGGCCATGCCAGAGTATGCCTCTGTTATACTGCAGCCCGCTGCTCAGTGTATTTGATTAGCTCCTTTGCCTCTCTCCTAGACTGTAACTCTTTCAAAACAGAGAGTTTGCCTTATTTTCCCCACGGCAACACAGTAACTCATCAATGTTGTTTAATGAAAGAATAAATCAGCAGTCTCAGTCTTAAACATAAACATCCCCTAAATGTTGTCACCATGGTTTTGTCAGGGCCCATTTTCTTGGCTGACCTTCAGTTTCTGTTGGCTTTCTTATCCCCATTTCCATGTTGTGGCTGATTTTCCTGTGCTTTATAAAATAGGCGATGCAGGAAAATGGGCCTTTTAAACTGCTTAGCACGGTTCTTCCCCTGGCCGCTCTGGTGTATTAGCAGTTGTAGGTTATTAGCAGTTTTATCCTTCTCCTGCATTCATTTTTTATGACTTATTTTTATGTTTATATGTCACACAAAAGGACGAAAGAAGGGCCAAGCTCACTTTTATCATGTGTTCACCAAAGCAAGTTTCTCCCATTTTAGAAATAAGATCTTTGATTGTTAATCTAAGAATCTTTTTCTTTTTTTCTTAAGCATAATTACACAAAATTCATTTTATTGAAAACCCCACAAATTTCAAAATTGTGAAAACAACACCCACCAAAATTCAAAGCTGAATCAAACTAAAAGATAATACAACCACACAGAGACACATACACATTGAATGAAGTTGGCATTAATTTTACACTTTGATACATTGGGAATTTTCATAGCTGTTACGTTTTTGAGCTTAAAAAGATAAAAAATTCTTGTCTCTGAATCAATAACACCAGGAAATAAAATATAAAGCAAAGTAGTGAATTATGTTAAAAATGAAAGGGTTGTGAATCCAGACATTAAATATGGCCAAGTGTGAGCTATTTTATTTCCTTGAGTGTTGCAAGTGCATGAAGCATCTCTGATTTCTCAAGATTCAATATGAAAAGTCAGTCAAGTAGCTGGAGTTCTATTTCTTTGATGGGAAATTAGGCAAGGCTGAAGAGCACAGCAGAGCAGCTTTTGCATATCTTTGAGGTAACTATGGAAAGGGCATGTCTCTCATTAGTATTGGTTACGAACAACTCAGCAAGCCTGGAATATGACAGATGGGGTCTCGGAGCTGACTTAATACTCTAGCATGACAGCAACTCAACTGTGAAAACACAAAGGAAGTTCAGAGGAACAGACTTACCCTTTCTGCAGCCTGGAAGCACTGTTGGTTTTGCTTGGCTTTGTATTATGTCAGTGTCATTCACCCTTACCTGAGTAGCCTTGTCTCCTTGCACTTAATGCACTGCTGTATTTAGCATTTCTACACTGATGTCTCAGCTGACTTCCCAGTCTCTTTTTTGACTTGTCTAGGGCATGATTCAAAATCTTCCATCAAAGACAGCTCCAGCCAAGTTCATTTTTATGATCCTGTTTTGTGAAGCACACTTGATTTTTTTCACAGTTCAACAGATTTAAAACATGATAAAGAGTTTGGAGGGCAGTGATAATCTATGGACTTGTGCAGATCTGTCAAGGTGTCGAGAGGAAGCAATTGCTTCTTTGGTGAGAATGATACATTGCCTGTACCCTAAAGTCTATGAACAGCATTCTAATGGCAACTTGACATTTATCAAAAGATTTCAGCTTTGTACCTGGCTTTATTTGTGCTCAGCCATCTTGAAAGTTAGGCATTTGCAGCAGAATTCAATAGCAGCACTTCCAGTGAATGCGATATTAACTATTTAATCTGGCAAACTCATAGCTCCTGGATGTATGACACAACAGACAACTCTTTGTATAGGACTAATAGCTGTTAGTCCTTTTCAATGCAAAACACACAATACTCAGAATTCTTGCAGGAACACACATGAGAAGCCGAGAGGTTATAATTTTAGAATTACCAGCTGTGTCTATACTATGTCAAAATGTCCACATAAAAAGGAAAAAATATCTGTTGTCATTTCATAGAATCAGATGCTTCTTCATGTTGGATATATCTAAAAATACATATATTTTCATTTTCTGGTTCTGGGAAAGAATTTCCAAATAAAAGTTAGAGAGTTATGCTTTGCTGCTGGCATCAGTATATTCCTGCATGCCTATAAAATACAAAAATTTACTTTAGGGAGAGGTTAGAGGGTTATCTAAGGCAATGGGCTAGGTATTAAGGAATACAAGATAGATGAGGTAAGAGCACAGTCTGGGAGGAACTCAAGTTTCAGATCCCAATGAGGCAGACAGTCACACCAGAAAACACATGTAAAATATGTGTGATTGAGGAAGCAGAGGAAGCTTTCCCAGAAGAGGTGACATCTGATATGCAACTTCAAAGGTCCATAAGCACTTGTCAGGCAGACAAAGGTCCTGAAATGTAAGAGCATGTAGCCAAAGTGCCCAGGCCTCTTGGGACTGGATAATAAAAGCCATCTCTTGATGATGGAAATAGCTTACAACTTTTATATTACTTTTTCTTTGGTTACCTTTAATGGTTATAAGATAAATAATACACACAGAAAACTTGTTACTAATCAGGAAACTTATTAAGAACATTTTTGTAAGAAAAAATAGTAAGATTATTTGTTATAAAAGCAAGTAGATATGGATGAGAGCTGTAAAGGGGTTCCAGGCAATGGAGAACTAGTACACATCTTATTGCAGGACTAGTGTGTGTGTGTGTTTATGTGTGTGTGTGTGTGCATGTGTGAGACAGAGAGAGAGAGAGAGATTTGGAGAGACCTCTAAGTGGCAATGTGAAGGACAAATTTGGACATGGGAAGGGATTGAAAGTTGGGAAGCAGAGTATATTAGTCCATTTCACACTGCTATAAAGAACTGCCGGAGACTGGGTAATTTATAAAGGAAAGAGGTTTAATTGACTCACAGTTCAGCATGGCTGGGAAGGCCTCAGGAAATTTATAATAACGGCAGAAGGTGAAGAGGAAGCAGTGTACCTTGTTCACAAGGCAGCAGGAAGGAGAAGTGCCTAGTGAAGGGGGAAGAGCTCTTTATAAGACCATCAGAGCCAGGCGCAGTGGCTCACGCCTGTAATTCCAGCACTTTGGAAGGCCGAGGAGGGTGGATCACAAGGTCGAGAGATCAAGACCGTCCTAACCAACATGGTGAAATCCCATCTCTACTAAAAATACAAAAATTAGCTGTGCATGTTGGCGCACACCTGCAGCTCCAGCTACTAGGGAGGCTGAAGCAGGAGAATCACTTGAACCCAGGAGGCGGAGGTTGCAGCGAGCTGAGATTGTACCACTGCACTCCAGCCTGGTTACAGAGCGAGGCTCTGACTCAAAAACAAACAAACACCAAATAAACAAAAGCAAAACAAACATCAGATCACATGAGAATTCATTCACTATCATGAGAACAGCATGAGGGAACCACCCCCATGATTCAATTACCTCCACCTGGTCTCTCCCTTGACATGTAGGAATTATGGGGATTATGTGGATTACAATTCAAGATGAGATTTGGTTGGGAACACAAAGCCTGGCCATATCACAGAGATACCCATCAGGAATCTCAAATAGTGTAGATAAAGAGGCTAAGTATATGAACAACAGCACTGCCAAAGGAAAGAAAGAATAAAAAATTTAAGTTGAGATGTTTCAATGGTGGAATTCACCAAATATTTATTCATTCATTGACCAAACATTTAATCACTCATTTGATATTTATTAAACACACTGTATTTTTAAAAAACACTTTATTGAGGTGCAATTGACATAGAAAAACTGTACATATTTAATGTACACAACTAGATAAATTTGGTGATGGGTATTCACCTGTGAAACTATCACCGCAATCCATGCTATAAACATATCAATCACCTTCAAAAGTTCCCCTCTGCTTTCTTTCTTTATTACTACTTTTTTGTGTGATAAGAACACAACATAAGATCTATCCTTGCACCAAATTTCAAACATAAAATATACTATTGTTAACTACTGCTGTACAATAGATCTCTTTGACTGATTCATCTTGCACAAACAAAACATCGAATCTTGTACTAATATCTCCCATTTTCCTCTCCCCTCAGACCTTGGCAACCACCATTCTACTCTCTACTTCTGTGAATTGGACTATTTCAGATTCCTCATATAAGTAGGCTTATGCATATTTTTCCTTGTCTGGTTTATTTCAATCAATATAATGTCCTTAAGGTTCACTCTTATTGTCATAGATGCCAGAATTTTCTCATTTTAAGAGTCTATTTTATTGTGCATATACACCACATTTCTTAATCTAGTTATCCATTCATGGACATTTAGGTGGCTTCCATGTTGTAACTATTGTGAATAATGCTGCAATAAATGTGGGAGTGCCTCTGCAAGATAGTGATTTAATTTCCTTAGGATAGATATTCAAAAGTGGATTGCTGCATCATATGGTAGTTCTATTTTTATTTTTTTGAGGGATTTTTTTTTTTTTGAGACGGAGTCTCACTCTGGTGCCCAGGCTGGAGTGCAGTGGGGAGATCTCTGCTCACTGCAAGCTCTGCCTCCTGGGTTCACGCCATTCTCCTGCCTCAGCCTCCCAAGTAGCTGGGACTACAGGCACCCACCACCACGCCCGGGTAATTTTTCGTATTTTTAGTGGAGACGGGGTTTCACCATGTTAGCCAGGATAGTCTCGATCTCCTGACCTCGTGATCCGCCTGCCTCGGCCTCCCAAATGCTGGGATTACAGGCGTAAGCCACTGCGCCTGGCCCCTTTGAGGAATCTTTAGACTATTTTCTGTAATAGGTGTGCCAATTTATATCCCTACCAACAATGTACAAGAGTTCCCTTTTCACCACATTCTTCTCAACACTCATCTTTTGTCTTTTTGCTAATAGCCATTTTAACATGGTAAGGTAATATCTCGTTGTTTTAATTTGTATTTCCCTGAAGATTATTACTATTGAGCATAGTTTTTTCAGATATCCGTTGGGACATTTTAGTTTCTTCCTTGCAGAAATGTCAATTTGAGTCTTTTGTTCATTTTAAAATTTATTTTGTTTTATTTCATTGCTATTCCTTACATATTTTGGATATTAACCCCTTATCGGATGCATGGCTTGAAAACCTTTGCTCCCATTCTATAGGTTCCTTTTTCATTTTGTTGATTGTTTCCTTTGTTGTACAAAAGCTTTTTAGTTTGACATAGTCTCACTTGTCTATTTTTGCTTTTGTTGCCTATGCTTTTGGTGTCATATACAAGAAATCATCGCCAAAGCCAATGTCAATTAAGATGTTTTCTATGTTTTCTTCTAGAAGTTTTACAGTTTCAGGTCTTACATTTAGTTAAGTCTTTAACCCATTTTGAGTTTTTTTTTGTGTATGGTGAAAGATAGGGGTCCAATTTAATTCTCTTGCATATGGAGGTCCAATTTTCCTAGCACCATTTATTGACAAGGCTGTCCTTTCCCTATTGTGAAGTCTTGGAACACTGTCAAGGATCAGTTGACTGTATATGTGTAAATTTATTTCTGGGCTCTTTATTCTGTTTCATTGTTTGAAGTGTCTGTTTTTATGTCAGAACTATACTGTTTTGATTACTGTAGTTTTGTAATTAGGAAGTGTGATGCCTCCAGCTTTGTTCTTGCCCAAAATTGTTTTGGCTATTTGGGGTCTTTGTGATTCCACATGAATTTTAGGATTTCTTTTTCTACTTCTGTAAACATGCCATTGGAATTTTGATAGGGATTATATTGAATCTGTAGATCGCTTTAAGTACTGTGGTCATTTTAACAATATTAATTCTTTTAATCTATGAACATGGAATGTCTTTTCATCTATTTGTGTCTGTTCCAATTTCTTTCATCAGTGTTTTGGATGCGTAATTGTTTCACGTTCTTGGTTAAGTTTATTTTTTGATGATATTATAAATGGGATTTTTAAATTTAATTTCCCTTTAAGGATAATTCATTGTTACTGTATAGAAATACAACAGATTTTTGTATGTTGATTTTGTATCCTGCAACTATTGAATTTATTAGTTCTACTATTTTTTTGTGGAGACTTCAGGGTTTCTTACATATAAGATTATGTCATTGGCAAACAGAGACAATTTTACTTCTTCCTTTTAAATTTGGTTGTCTTTTATTTCTTTTTGTTGCCCAATTGCTCAAAGACTTCCAGTGCTATATTGAATAGAAGTGGTGAGAGCACAACCTAAGCTCATTTCAGATGTTAGACGAAAAGCTTTCAGTTTTTCACCATTGTGTTGTTAGCAAAAGACTTTTCATATTTTGCTCTTATTTTGTTGAGACAAGCTTCTTCTATACCTAATTTGTTGAGAGTTTTTACAATAAAATTGTGCTAAGTTTTGTAAAATGCTTTATCTGCATGTAGTCAGATGCTCATGTGTCCTCTATCTTTCATTCTGTTAATGTGTATTATCTTGGCTGATTTGTGTATGTTGAATCATCTTTGCATCCCTGGAGTAAATCACATTTAATCACAGTGAATGACCCTTTTAGCGTGCTGTTGAATACACTTTGCCAGTATTTTGCTAAGGATTTTGGGATGTATATTCATCAAGGACATTGACCTTTTCTGTTTTGTCTTTGTCTGATTTTGGTGTTAGTGTGATGCTGGCCTCATAAAATGAATTTAAAAGTGCTATTATTTTTTATATTTTTTAAAAAATCTAAAAAGCATTGGTATTAGTTCTTTAAATGTGTGGTCAGATTCACCTGTTAAGTAATCCAGCCCCGGGCTTTTCTTTTTTGTGAGAATTTTACTTGTTTACTCTCCTTATTTGTTACTGATCTTTTCAGTCTTTCTATTTCTTCTTGATTTATTATTGATAGGTCATATGTTTCTAGGAATTTACACATTGTTTCCAGGTTGTACAATTTGTTGGTGTATAATAGTCCCTTATGATCCTTTTTATTTTTGTGGTATAAATTGTAATGTCTTCTTTGTTATTTCTGATTTTATTTATTTGAGGCTTCTCCTTTCTTTCTTTCTTTGTCTAGCTAGATGTTTGTTGATTTTTAAAAATCTTTTTAAAAAACCTAACTGTTAGTTTTACCAATCTTTCTTATTATTTTTCTATTCTCTATTTCACTGGTTTCTGCACTAATCATAATTATTTCCTTCTGTCTGATAATTTTGGCTTAGTTTTTTCTTATTTTTTATTTCCTTGAGGTATAAAGGTAGATTATTTGAGATTTTTCCTTTCTTAAAATGTAGATATTTAGCACTATAAACTTCCCTGTTAGTATTGCTTTTGCTGCATCTCATAAGTTTTGGTATTCTGTGTTTTCATTTGAGTTTTAATATGGTTTGGATTTGTGTCCCCACCCAAATCTCATGTTGAGTTGTAATCCCCAGTTTTGGAGGAGGGGCTTTGTGGGAGGTGGTTGGATCATGGGGGTGGATTTCCCCCTTGCTTTTCTCATGACAGTGAGTGAGTTCTCACAACATCTCATTGTTTAAAAGTGCGTAGCACCTCCCCCTTTGCTGTTCTTCCTTCTCCAGCCATGTAAGACATGCCTGCTTCCCCTTTGCCTTCTGCCATGATTGTAAGTTTCCTGAGGCCATCCCAGCCATGCTTCCTGTACAGCCTGTGGAACTGTGAGTCAATTAAACCTGTTTTCTTTATACATTACCCAGTCTAAGGTAGTTCTTTATAGCAATGTGAGAAGAGACTAATACAGAAAATAGGTACCTAGAAGTGGGGCATTGCCATAAACATATTTCAAAATGTGGAAGCAACTTTGGAACTGGGTAATGGGTAAAGGTTGGAACAGTTTGGGGGGCTCAGAAGACAGGAATATTAGGGAATGTTTGGAACTTCCTAGAGATTTGTTAAATTGTGGTGACCAAAATGCTGACAATGATATGGACAATGAAGTCCAGGTTGAGGTGGTCCCAGTAAAAGTTTGGAAAATTTGCAACCCAGCCATGTGGTAGAAAAGAAAAACCCATTTTCTGGGGATGAATTCAAGCCAGCTGCAGAAATTGTGTAAGTAGAGGAGACCGATGGTAATAGCCAAGACAGTGGGGAAAATGTCTTGAAGGCATTTGAGAGATCTTCTCAGCAGCTCCTCCCATCACGGGCCCAGAGAGCTAGGAGGCAAGAATGATTTCATGGGCTGGGCCCATGGCCCCACTACCCTGCACAACCTTGGGACAATGCTCCCAGCATCCCTGCCACTCCTGCTGTAGCTGTGGCTAAAAGGAACCCAGATATGTCTCAGTCCACTGTTGCAGAATGTGTGCCAGCCATAAGCCTTGGTGGCATCCATGTGGTGTTAAGATTGTGGGTGCACAGGCAGCAAGAGTTGAGGCTTGGGAGACTCCACCAAGGTTTCAGAGGATTTATGGAAGTGCCTGGATGTCCAGGCAGAATCCTGCTGTAGGGTCAGAGCCCTTATGGAGAACCTCTACTAACACAGTGCAGAGGGGAAATGTAAGGTTGGAGCCCCAACACAGAGTCCCCACTGGGGCACTGCCTAGTGGATCTGTGAGAAGAGGGCCACCCTCCTTCAGACTTCAGACTGGTAGATCCACGGACAACTTGCACTGTGTACCTGGAAAAGCCACAGGCACTCAACACCAGCCTGTTAAAGCAGCTGCAGGAGTTGTGCCCTGCAGAGCCACAGGGGCAGAGCTACCTAAAGCCTTGGGATCCCACCCCTTACATCAGTGTTGCCTGGATGTGGAATGACTTTCATATTCTTAAATTTGTTTAGATTTTTTTGTGACCTAGCATGTGGTTTTTCCTAGAGAATATTTCATGTGTGCATGAGAAGAATGTGTATTCTACTTCTGATGGGGAAATGTATGTGTCTATTACGTCCACTTGGTCTATGGTTTTATTTAAGTCTGCTGTATGGTGTTATTTAACTTTGCTGTTTCCTTATACATTTTCTGTCTGACCTATTATTTTAATCTATTATTGAAAGTAAAGTATTGAGGTCCCCTACTACTATTGTCTTTTCTATGTATCCCTGTGGATCTGTCAGTGCTTGCTTTATATATTTAGATGCTCTGATGTTGGGTGCATATATATTTATACTTGTTATCTTTTTGTTGAATTGACCATTTTAAATTTCTATAAAGACATTCTTGATCTTTTGTGGTAGTTTTTGACTTAAATTCTATTTTGGCTGCTATAAGTATAGCTATTCCTGGTTTCTTTTGGTGATCACTTGCATGAAATACCTTTTTCCACCCTTTAGTTTCAGCCTATGTGTGTCCTTAATTCTAAAGTGAGTCATTTATAGACAGTATATAGTAGAATCTTGGGGTTTTTGATCAATTCAGCTACTGCATATCTTTGGATTGGGTAGTTTAATCCATTTATGTTTAAGGTAATTATTGATAGTAAGAACTTACTATTGCCATTTTGTTAATTGCTTTTTGTCTGTTTTGCAGTTGTTCCTATTTTCATTTTTCTCATTTTCCTCTATAATTTTAATTTTTTTGTAGTTGTATGCTTTGATTCCTTTTACTTTTTCTCTTGTGTACCTACTATAGGTATTTTATGTGTGGTATTATAAGGCTTACATTCAACATTTTGTAGTTATAATACTGTATTTTAAGTTGATAGTAACTTTACATAAATCACACACAAATACTCTATACTTTTACTTCTTTCCTCACTCCACATACTTTATATTAATGATGCCACAATCTACATCTTTTAATATTGTGTATCCACTAACATTTTAAATTTATTCTTACTGCTTTTTTCTTTTAACTTTTATTCTAGAATTAAATGTGATTTACAAACTACATTACAGTATTACAGTATTTTGAATTCGACTATATATTTACTTTTACTGGTGAGATTTATATTTTCATATGCTTTCATTTTGTTGTTTAACATCCTGTTGTTTCAACTTAAATATGTTCCTTTAGCATTTCTTGTAGGGCAAGTTTAGTGGTGACAAACTCCTTCAGTTTTTGCTCTCTGGGAAAGTCTCTATCTCTCTATCATTTTTTAAAAACACTTTGGCTGGTATAGTATTCTTGGTTGGCAATTTTTGTTCTTTTAAGCACCTTGAATATATGATCACACTCTCCTGCCCTGCAAAGTTTCTGCTAAGAAATCTGCCAATAGCCTTATGGAAGTTCACTTGTATGTATTGAGTTGTTTTTTTCTTACCACTTTAAAAATTCCCTCTTTGTCTTTGACTTTTGATAATTTAATTATAATATGTTTTAGTGTAGAGTCCTTCGTGTTCAATGTATTTGGAGTTCTTTGGGCTTCATGTATCAAGATGTTCATTTCCTTCCTTAGATAAGGGTGTTTTAGTCATTATTTTTTAAAATGAGCCTTATGCCCCTTTATCTTTTTCTCCTTTTTGTAGCACTTCCATAATGCAAATATTGATTCACCTTAAGGTGTACTGTAAGTCCTGAAGGTTTTCTTCCTTCGTTTTTGTTAGTTTTATTCTTTCCATTCTTCTGACTAGATCATTTCAAATGACTTGTTTTTGAGTTCACTGATTTTTTTCTTCTGTTTGATCAAGTCTGCTATTGAAACTTTATTGAGATGTTTAGTTCAGTCATTGTGTTCTTAATATGTTTTCTGTTTGTTGAATATCTTCTTTTATGTATTGTGTTTATGTTTTCTTTCAGTTGTCTACTTCTGTTCTCTTGTTCACTGAACTTTTAAAAGATAATTGCTTGAATTTTTTTCCATGAATTTGTAGCTCTCCACTTATTTAGGGTCTATTACTGAAGCTTCATTTTGTTCCTTTGATGGTGTCCAGTTTCCCTGAGTCTTCATGATCTTTGTCACTTTGTGCATTTGAAGAGACCTTCACCTCCTGCAGTTATTATAGCCTATATTTGGCAGGAAAAATACCTTATCAGTTAGCTTGGCCAGAGATTCTGAGTCAGTTGGAGGGTCTGCAAGCAATAGGCTTGGTGCCAGGGACTGTGGGCAAGTGGACTTGCTGTTGGGGCCTCAGGATTGATGTCTCAACATGTGCTGTGTGTGGAAAACTACCCCCACTCTTATTAGATCCTCCCAATAATCTATATGTAAAAATTCCCTCAATATATTCTGAATGAGGCATGGCAGAAACAGGCCTTTTAGATAGTGTCCCCAAATGCTGAAGATGTCCAACATTCACTTTGCTCTCTCTTTCCTTCACAGGAGAACTTGTGGGCTGAGGGGATCTTTCTTAGTACTATGCTGTGCTGACATGAGGGAGGGGTGATACAGGCAAAGTAAAACCATTCTCTTGCTTTTTTAAATGCTTCTTTTCTCATTTCTGTGGTCCATCAAGGTGCTCTAATCTTTCACTTGGATTCCAAAGATCTCATAAAGATATTTTCATCCACAAATGTGCGGATAGTCATTAAATTGGTGTTTCTTTTGGAGGATAGAGCTGAGTCCTTTTATTCTGCCATCTTTCTGATATCAGTTGTGAGGCCTGGCCAATCTGAAAACCTCAGGGTAGGCCAGATTCTGAGGACGCAGGATAGAGGTGATGTTGAAATCTTGAGTTTGAAGGTAATCTGGAAGCAGAATTTCTTTTCCCTCAGGAGACCTTGTTCTTTTCTTTCTTTCTTTTTTTTTTTTTTGAGACAGAGTCTTGCTCTGTTGCCTAGGCTGGAGTGCAGTGGCATGATCTTGGCTCACTGCAACCTCCACCTCCTGGGTTCCAGCAATTCTCCTGCCTCAGCCTCCTGAGTAGCTGGGATTACAGACCTGTGCCACCCCACCTGCCCCTGGCTAATTTTTGTATTTTTAGTAGAGACAGGATTTCACCATACTGGCCAGGCTGGTCTTGAACTCCTGACCTCAAGTGATCCACCTGCCTCCACCTACCAAAGTGCTAGGATTACAGGTGTGAGCCACTGCGCCTGGCTGGTCTTTTCTTTTAAGACCTTCAACTGACTGGGTGAGACCCACTCTCATTACAGTGAGTAATCTGCTTTACTCAAAGTCTACTGATTTAGATATGAATTTCATCTAAGAATACCTTTATGGCAACATATAGACTGGTATTCAACCAAAAACTGGGTACCATGGCTTAGCCAAGTTGACATAAAATTAACCATTATACAAATAAATGAGAGACAGTATTTTGAGTGTGGGTGAAAAATTGTATTTGAGCTGAGCTTTGAAGAAAGAGTTGAAGAAGAAAGAAATGGAAGGCACAGCATGAAAATAAAGATGAAAATGAGAAAAAATCAGCGTATGTATAGAAAACTATAGAGTTCCCTTTTATTGGCATAGAATAAACGAGGAAGGGAGTGATGAAAATTAAACTTGAAAAGGGAGTCATGATATTCCATGATGGCTGGGATAAGTAGTTTTACTTCATTCTAAAGGCAATGGGAATCCAATGAAGTTTTTGCTCAGAGAATTGATATGCTTTGAACTACTGTTGAGTATAAGCTGGTAGTAAATCCAAATCAAGGCCATCATGGAGTTGTCTGGCCTCTTTGGGGCAGCTGTTCTCCCGTCCTATTGTTACTTTTAAAATGATGATAGAGGATAGGATTTTACAGAGTCCTTTAGATATAATGTACAATATCTTGTAGATAGGTAGGGAGATGTGGAAACAGGATTTTTTCCAAGCTAGAATGGAAATTGTGCTTTTAATGTATGTATAAATATTCTGATCCAAGGATATTTAGTTATTGATAAGTATAAATACTTTTGCAAAAATCTGGCTTCCAAGGCCAGACTGATAACTTATCAGGAATATTGTATAGCATGAACTACACAGATTCTGCAAACCTGTTAATATATTCATAACATTTGTATGACCTTTGTTTTATTGTCATGCTGATATTCTACAAAATCATATATGATATGATAGCCAAAATAGGCAGTCATGCTGAAAAGTTTGTTCTTCATGAGAAAAATTCATGTTTTAAAAGTAATAGAAATTTAATTCTGAGCCAGCATAACAACTCTTTCTATATGTATAAATGTATTATAAAACTAGAAAAAACAAAGCAAAGAAAAAAAATTTGTAGTTCCTATCCCTTAAAGCCAGAATGGATACAGAAAAGTGGAATTTTTTGTTTAATTGGTTTCTTTTTACCTACTCCTTTGCTATTTCATAATTCCACTTTATTTTTTATTGACATCTTAGCTCCTCTTTCCATGTGCCCTGCAGCTAGCAATTTTTAGAAACATTTCCAACAACTCTGGCTCTATTTCTTTTCTTTTTGCCTTTAAATAACTGTTAGGTCTTATTCTCTTTCCACTTTTACCCTCTGCAGGTGACTCTTGACTTTAATTTCTTCTTCTGATCAAAACTTCTTTGTCTGGATGCCTCCGCATTAGTCACGTTTAACCTTGATGTTCCCTGAGTGGAATTTCCACAAACTTTTCAGCATGCAGTGCTTTGTATGGTTTAAAAAATTAAAATGTGAGGCCAGTTTTGACAGGAATACTGGACATGAAGATTCTTTTCTGGGTAATGCTAGGTGATCTATAAATGTGACTGATGACTCATGATGAGAATTATAGAAGTTAATAGTACATAATAAAACCTCATGATAAAGTACCTTGTTATTCCATGGATTTGATAATATTGCGGGTCAAATCATTTCTCTCAAGAGTGGAGTAAAATATCACAAATGTATGTCCTTAATGCAGCTCATACACTTACGTGTCAACATTTTTCAACAAATATTTGAGTGCTTACTCTATGTATTGCATACGAATGTTATGAGTAGTTTTTTTTTTGTTTTGAATTTATGAAACATGTTTTTCTTCCCCCAAAAATCAGAGAGTAGCTTTTGGCACATCTTCATAGCAGTTTAATATGGTAAGATCTTCAATAACAAAGGAAAATTTAAGAACTCATTGCTCATTTAAGAAACATTTACGAAGTACCTACTCTGTGTCTAATCTAACATCAGATACTGTAGGGAGGTGGGACATCCTAACTTCAGCAGTCTGTCTTAGAGAGGGAACTGGGGGAGAGAGAGGAAATAAACTATCATTTATTGATCAGTGTTCAAGATCACTCACAAATGTTTTCACTTAATCTTAACAATAACCTCATGATATACTTACTATTTTCTTTATTCGATAACAAGAAAACTGAGTCTCAGGGTATTTAAGTAACACCCCCTAATGTCACAAGACTGGTTAGAATAGGAGAAAGGATTTTACCTTAGTTCTGTTTTCTTTCTGCACACTACACTGGTCACTAAAAGGTAGAAATAAAAAGTACAATGAAAATAAATGGTTATAGAAATTTATAATAGTGTTTTTGCAGAAAAGAATACACAAAAAATAAAGGTGAAACTGATAATCTATTAAACTGGGAATCAGACATTTTGTTACTGCTCCTGAGATAGTAAAAGAGACTGAAAAACACATTGTAAAAACTCTGAAAAACATTCATTACTTGCTTAACGCAGAATTTCTCAGATTCTGCTTGTTTTCTGTTCCCCTACACCCTAACTCTTTATGTGTTCCATATAATATTAACAGTTGTGAAAGTACAGGATGAAAAGTTGTTACATGGAAATTCCCAGTACACCACAGTTGTTTTACTACACAGATTTTTTTTTTATGGGAAAGTTTCTTTCTTGAGGTCCTTTTTATAGGCATGAGTTATGGGAGACTACCAATTGTTAAGCAAAAGCTAAGTTTTAAAATGAAAATGCATCTGATAACTCCTATAGAATCCAGGCATAGGATAATAATAGTAATCTAAAACAGAGTTGGGGATACACATACAATGCATAAAATACTTGTCCACCCCAAATTTACTTCTCTTTCACTTACTGCTGTCATTTCTGCTCTGAGACTAGTATGTGTGTGTGTGTGTGTGTATGTAGGTCTGACTTTGTGAGCAAATGGTTGAATTCTTCACTATCTGAGAAAAAGTTCTTTTTTTCTGATAGTATGTTAAGTTTGGTAATGTTAGAAGATGTACTAGATGCATTGAAAGAGGAAACCATTTCCAGTTAATTGAAGCTGGAGTGTTTATACCAGCTGCTCTTAGTCTCCTCTACATTAAGTGTTGACTCCTTGGACACTTGAATAACCAATAATATTTAGGCTTTATATTCTGACCATCATTTACAATGGATAACATAAAGGTTCCTTTTTTCTCCTCCCCAACTTTTTAAAGGTAAAATTGACACATACAAAGGGTATATATTTACAGTATACAACATGATGTTTTCATATATGTAGATATTACAAAACGATTAAATCAAGCTTATTAACGTATCTATCATCTCACATACTTACCACTTTTTTGGGGTGAGAATATTTAAGATCTACTCTGTTGACAATTTTTAGGTATGCAATACATTATGATTAACTATAGTCACCATGCTCTAAATAGATTTCCATATTTTATTCTTCCTGTCTAAAACTTAGTAACTTTTGATCAATATCTCCCTATTTCTTCCTCTCTAGGCAGTCTCTGGCAATCACCCTTATACTCTCCATTTCTGTGAGTTCAATTTTTTTTGGATTATACATATAAGTGAGATCATGTAGTATTTGTCTTTCTGTGACTGGTTATTTCACTTAGCATAAAGTCCTCCAAGTTCATTCATCTTGTCACAGATGACAGAATTTCTTTCTTTTGAAAGACTGAGTTGTATTTCATTGTCTGTCTATCTATTACATTTTCTTCATTTATTCATCAGTTTGAGATCCTGATTTTATTTTCTTTGGATACATACCCAGAGAAAGATTGTTGCATAATAGTTCTATTTTTAATTTTTTGACAAACCTTCATACTGTTTTGTACAATGGCTGTATCAATTTATATTTCCACTAAGAGTGTGTAAGGGCTCCCTTTCCTCCACATCCTTGCTAATGCTTATTTTTTGTCTTTTTGGTAATAGCCACATTAAGAGGCACGTGATAATATCTCATTGTTTTAATTTGCATTTTCCTGCTGATTACAGATATGGAGCATTTTTCCATATACTAGTTGGCCATTTGTATGTCTTCTTTTTAGAAATGTCTATTCAGTTCCTTTGCTTACTTTGTAATTGGATTTCTTTTTCTTTCTATTGAGTTGTTTGAATTCTTTATATATTGTAGATATTAACTCTTTATCAGATATACGGTTTGCAAATATTTTTCCCACTCTGTGGGTTATCTCTTCACTCTGTTGATTGTTTCCTTTGCTGTTTGATGTAATCCCATATGTCTATTTGACTTTTGTTGCTTATCCTTTGAGGTCATTTGCAAAAACCACTGTCCAGACCTATGTCAAGCTATTCCCCTAAATTTTCTTCTAGTAGCTTCACAATTTCAGGTCTTACATTTAAGTCTTTAATCCATTTTGTGTTGATTTTTGTATGTGGTGTGAGACAAGAATCCAATATAATTTTTCTCTAAACAGTTTTTCCAACACCATTTATTGAAGAGGCTGTCCTTTCCCTATTGTGTATTCATGGTACCATCGTCAAAAATCATTTGACAATAAATGTGTGGATTTAGTTCTGAGCTCTCTATTATGTTTCATCAGTCTATATGTCTGCTTTTAATGCTGGTATCATGCTGTTTTGATTACTATAGCTTTGTAGTACATTTTGAGATTAGGTAGTGATGCCTCCAGTTTTGTTCTTATTGCTCAAGATTACTTTGGCTATTTGCGGTCTTTCATTGTTTTGTATAAATTTAGGATTGTTTTTTCTATTTTTGTAAGAAAGTCACTGGAATTTTGATAGGGATCGCATTGAATCTGTAAATCACTTTGGGTAGTGGGATATTTTAACAATATTAATTATTTTAATCCATGAACACAGGCTGTCTTTCCATTTATTTGTATATTATTCCATTTATTTCATTAAGGTTTTATAGTTTTCAGTGTAGAGGCTTTTCATCTCCTTGGTTAAATTTATTCCTAAGTATTTTATTCTTTTTCATACTATTTTTTCTTAATTTCTCCTTCAGATTGTTGGTAGTGTATAGATACTCAACTACTTTTTGTGTGTTGATTTTGTATGTTTGATTCAGGTGCTCCAATTTTGAATGCATATATATTTACAATTGTTATATCCTCTTATTAGATTAACCTATTAATCATTACATAATAGTCTTCTTTGTACAGTTTATGACTTCTTTTTACAGTTTATGACTTAAAGTCTATTTTGCCTGATATAAGTATAGCTACTCCTGCTCTCTTTGATTTCCATTTGCATGAAATAGTATTCCATCCCTTCACTTCCAGTCTATGCATGTCCTTAAAGTATGTCTGCATATTAGTGTCTTGTTTTTTTGTTTTTCTATTCATTCAGACACTATGTCTTTTGATGGGAAAATGTAATCTGTTTACATGTGAAATAAGTATAGTCTCCCTTGGTATTTGTGGGGTATTGGTTCCCGGGCCTCCTGCAGATACCAAAATTCACAAATGCTCTGTCCTTTATTTAAAATGTTGTAGCATTTGCATATAACCTAGGCACATTCTCTTGCAGGCTTTCATTTACCTTTAGATTACCTCTAATACCTAATGAAATGTAAATGCTATGTAAATAGTTATTATAGGTATATTTTTCAGGAAATAATGACAAGGAAAAAAGTCTGTACCTTTCAGTACAATCATCCAATTTTTTTCCCAAATATTTTCTATCTTTGCTTGGTTGAATCCACAGATGTGAAACCCATGGATATGGAGGGCTGACTGTATTGATAGGTAAGGACTTACTATCGACATTTTGTCTTTTTTAAAAAAATGTTTTATAGGTCCTTTGTTACTTTTTTCTGCTTTCGCTGTTTTTCTTTGTGATTTGATGGTTTCTATAGTGGTATGGTTTAATTCCTTTCTCTTTATCTTTTGTGTGTTTATGTTTTTATTTTGTGGCTACCATGAGGCCTATGTATCTTACAGTTATACAAGTCTATTTTAAGCTTGTAACAAATTAACTTTAATTGCATGCAAAAGCTCTTCACTTTTTATTCTCCCTTATATTTTCGATATCACATTTAATTTTTTATACTGTGTATCCATTAACAAGTTATTGCAGTTACAATTCTTTTTAATGCTTTTGTCTTTTAATGATTATCCTAGAGTTGTAAGTGATCTATACACTACCATTATAGTATTAGAGTATTCTAAATTGGACCATGTACTTTTACCTGTGAGTTTTATACTTTTATGTTTTCATGTTATAATTAGTGGGCTTTCATTTCAGCTGGAAGAACTTTCTTTAGTATTTCTTGTCAGGCAGGTCTAGTGGTGATGAACTCCATCAGCTTTTGTTTTTCTGGGAAGTGTTTATTTCTCCTTCAATTCTGAAGGGCAACTTTGCCAGGTAAGATATATTTGGTTAGTATTTTTTGGTTTTAGCACTTTGAGTTATCACCTCACTTTCTCCTGGCTTGCGAAGTTTTTGTGGAGAAATCCACTGATAGCCTTATTAAGATTCTCTTGCGTGTAATGTTTTCTTTTTCTCTTGTTGCTTCCAAAATTCTCTCATCCTTGATTTTTGACCACTTAATTATAATGGGTCTAAGTGAAGTCTTCTTTGGCTTGAATCTGACTGGAGACTTTTGAGCTTTCTATACCTAGATATTCGTATCTTCCTCTGATTTGAGAAGTTTTCAGGCATTATTTTGAAATACAGCTTCTATTCTTTTCTCATTCTCTTCTCCTTTGAAACTCCTATAATTAGAATATTAGCTCCTTTGATGGTGTCCCATGGTGTCCCATAGATTTACATAAGATTTCTTCATTGCTTTTCATTTCTTTTTCTCCTTTGACAGGATGATTTCAAATAATCTGTCTTTGAACTTGCTTATTTTCTCTTTTGCTTGATCTAATCTGCTATTGCAGCTCTCTATTGCTTTTTTAGTTCAGTTATTGGATTCTTCACCTGCAAAATTTCAGTTTGGCACTTTTTTATGCTTTGTGTCTCTTTGTCAGTCTTCTAATTGTGTTCTTGTATTTTCTTCTTGATTTTATTAAATTATCCATGTTCTCTTGTAGCTCACTGAACTTCTTTAAAACAATTATTTTAATTCTTTCTCAGGCAATTCAGGAAGTTTATTGTGTTCCTTCAGTGGTGTTGTTTCCCTGGTTATTCATAATCCTTGTAGCCTTCAGCAGCTTTTTGCACGTTAGAAGAAGCAGTCACCTACTCCAGACTTTATAGACTGGCTTTGGTAAGAAAATACCTTCACTTGGGGTGAGGAAGGGTAGGCGGGAGCATGCTACACTGGGTCTAGTGGTATGGGGAACCAAGTATGGAGGCTTTCGGTGTCTTCAGGTCTGAGAGGGTCATGGTGTCTTATTGGCTCAGGTAGCTGGGGTTCATAACATTGGGAACTACAAAGTTCTTGATGGCAAATTGGTGCAGGTTGGCCATGGCTCTGAGGGTTGTTAGGATCCTCAGTGGTGCCTCTTCGTCCAGCAGCAAGGGGCCATGGCAGACAACAGTGGGGGCTGGGGCTGACAGTGTGCAAACACTCTGCTGTGGGAGCTGGCTACAGGCCCATGCAGGGCCAGTTGCAGGCACATGCATAGTGGTAAGGGCCAGGGCTAGGTGCAGGAGCTGGAGCTTTCTCTGGGTCCACATATGACACCGGGGGCCAACAGTGTGTGTGCGTATGGCTATGGAAGTCAGAGCTAGCAGTGTGTATATATGATTGTAAGAGAAAGCAGCAGGTTGGTGATAGGGGCCAGGCCATCTGTGAGTGTCTGCACAGCTGCAGGGCCTGAGCTGGTGGCATGCTGGCACATGGCTGCAGGGCAAGATGCAAGCTTAGTGATGAGGGTGAGGACTGGTAGGCGAGAATGGTTGTGTGCTTACATGCAGCTGTTGGGGCAGAGGCCAGCTGCAAGCATGTGTGCAGCTGCAGTGGCCAACTATAGGCATGTGTGTGTCAGTAAGGGTGGGTGACAGGGGTCACAAGGTTTATGCATTTACACAGCTGCAGGGACTGGAGCTGGAGACATGTAGATGCATGACTATAGGGACCAGCTTCCTAGCTCTAGCATGCCTCCAGCCATATCACAAGCAACATGTTGGAGGTTTGTGTCCAAGTTCAGGGTATGCTGCTTATGCATACTCACTAGTAGGGGCTGTGACTGGTGGCATGCATAAGCCCAAAGGTAGGGGTCATTTGTGGACATGAACAGAATGATGGGTTTGGGGACTGTGGTGGAGTCCTGGAGATTATTTGTGAGCATGTATATGGTGTATGTGTTAGATCCTTGGACTGGGAAGCCCATGTCAGCAGTAGCTGGGGCAGCTTCAGTGTTGGGAAGGAGGAAGACAGAAGGGGATTGTATCTCAGGAACCTGGACACTGCAAAATATTCTTAGTTCTTGGTGGAAAAAGTTGAAAGGGGTCCGCTGTGGCTCTGCTGGCTGTTGGTTTTCTCACTGGTGAAAGTTGCTGGTGTTCCTTGTTAAGCAAGCTTCCAGGGTCTGCAACAGTAAACGCTGTGGGGTCCTTGGTGATAAAAACTACAGAAAGTACACAGCAGCCATGACAGCAGCTGAGATCCTCAGCAAAGAAAGCTGCTTGAGTCCTGTGCAGAGGAGTCCACTGGGAACTGTGGTGACTCCCATTGTGTGGGTGACACTAATAACCCCCTTTTCCTTCTTTGTTTCTAGCTGTCTCCAGACATCTTTGCTATGCCAGTCTTCCTAGTAATCTGGGAGGGGTAAAAATAAAGCTTTTTTTTTTTTTTTTTTTTTTTGAGATAGGTTCTCACTCTGCCATGTCATATAGGCCTAAGTACAGTGGGGCAATCATAGCTCACTGCAACTTTGACCTCCTGGATTCAAGTGATCTTCCCACCTCTGCTTCCCAAGTAGATACAACTACAAGTGTGTGCCATCATACTCAGCTAATTTTTTAATTTTTTGTAGGGGTCTCATTATGTTGGCCAGGCTGGTCTCAAGTGATTCTCCCACCTTGGCCTCCCAAAGTGCTGAGATTACAAGTGTCAGGCACCATGCCTGGCCTAAAGCTGGTCACTTGAAGTGTTTCAAAAGGCTGAATGAACTGGTTGTTCACCCACTCTTCTTTTCTCTGAGAAGGGGACTTGTGAACCAGAGAATTCTTTCTCCATACTTAGCAATGCTGACATGGGAGAGGGGGAGATGCAGGTAAAATAAAACTATTGTACTTATGCATTTGTGTGGTTATTCTCAGGTTTCTCTTCTCTCACTGTATAGCTGTCGCTTCTCAAATGGACTCCTGAATTTTTTTCAGTTATTTTTGTTAGCATAGTGGTACAGTATTTGTTCTTTGTTGGGGGGTCCAAGGCTGGGATCTCCTAGTTCACTATCTCATTGACATTTCTAAAAGTTCTTTTTGTTTTTTTTTCAGTTGCAAGATTTAATAGAGTGAAAACAGAACTCCCATAAAATGGGAGGGGACCCAAAGGGGGTTGCTGCTCCCTGCTCAAATGCCTAGGTTTATATCCTGATCATTGTCCCTCCTGCTGTGCTCTCAGGCGATATAGGATTTGACTATTTCTTTACCTCATGATTTAGCCTAATTTGTATTTTAGTGAGCCCTCTTTACTACCCGATTGGTTGGGTGTGAGCTGAGTTTTACAAGGTGGGTGTGGTCACCTTTCTCAGCTATGCTTAGGAATTCTTAGTCAGCCTAGGAAATCCAGCTAGTCCTGTCTCTCAGTTCCCCCTCTCAACAGAAAAACCCAAGAGCTGTTGGGGAGGTTGGCTGATGACTGTTCTTAACTGCTTGCTGCTGAATTGGGGCATAGTAGGGGTTGTGCAGTTGAGATTTCCTCAAGAGGAGTGCCTTCAATGTCATTAACATTGGAGCATAGGCTAGCAGGCTGGTCCAGGGGTCCGCAGTAGATCTTAGTCGTGGACTGCATCTGGGGGTCCATTTGAAGAACGATTTGTAGTTTTACAGCTTCGATTCTGGAAGAGACAAACTTAACAAGGAGGTTAAAGATACAGGGATTGAAATGTATGGCCTGAAGTGCAGGGGCATGTGGCTGTGGGCAGTGAAAGTGGGGGTTCCTTTAGAAAAACTCCTATACGATGGGGCATCAATATTTCTGGGAAGCCGCATTCTCCATAGAAGATCTTGGTAAGGGGAGCTACTGGTAGTACAGCAGCATGGAGGAGGTGCAGTGAGAGTGAAAGTTTTGGTGAAGGGTTTTAAGTAATTTCCATTGGTTAGCTGCAGGCAAAAGTATTTTTCATTCTTCTGTGGCTAGCCATCCTGAGGGGAGGAAACTATGTCCTTGTGAGTTTCCCCATTCTATTTCTTCTGCTGAGTACTGGGGCTTGGTTTCCCGGAGGGGATTACCCCATACTAGGGGCCCTTCTGTAAGTTTTTCTAATGGAGGGTCCCACCTTGTGGCTCTTTTGGCTTCAATATCCACTTGGCGTTTTCCTTCTATTTTCTTTCCTTTCCTTTCTGATGACCCCAGCAGTGTAAGACTGCCACCTCTTTAGGTTTCTGTACAGCCAAGAATAGTCTCCTAATGGCCTCCTGATGTTTGGTAAGTGTTCTCTCGGAAGTTAGGAATTCCCTTTCTCTCCATATTGCTGCATGGACATGGAGGACTAGGTAAGCATACTTAGAGTCTGTATACATATTTACCCTTTTTTCTTCTCCTAATTCTAGTGCCCGAGTGAGGGCTATTCTGCCAACTGAGCACTAGTTCCTGGAGTAAGGGGATTACTTTCAAGTATTCCATTATTACTGACCACTGCATACCCTGCTTTTTGAAGTCCTTTTTCTACAAAGAAACTTCCATTAGTATACAAGTTGAGGTAGGGATCAGTCAAGGGAACCTCTAGAAGGTCCCCTCAATGGCATAGGTTTGAGCAATCACCTGTTGACAGTTATGTTCTGTCTTTATTGTTTGGAAGAAATGTGGCTGGGTTAAGAGTTGCACAAGTGTGCAGTCGCAGCACAGGCCCTTTAAGTAATAGAACCTGATATTTAAGCAAATGGTTGTCTGACAGCCACAAGTCTCCTTTAGCAGTGAGTATTCCATTTACATCATGAGATATCCACACAGTAAGATCTCTTCCCTGTATTTTAACTGCTTCAGATACTAAGACTGCTACTGCCGCCACTAGCCATAAACAATGAGGCCAATCCTTTGCCACTACATCAATTTCCTTACTTAGGTATGCCGTGGGTTGCAAGCTGGTTCCTCGAACCTGTGTAAGGACTCCTAGAGCTATTTCTGTTTTGTCTGTGACGTATAAAGAAAAGTCTTGCCCCATTGTCAAGCTTAATACTGGGGCTTGGGTTAGGGCCTTCTTTAGGGCCTGGAAAAGCCACTTCTGCTTCAGGTGTCGATCTTACTAAATGGGTATTGGCTTTCTGAGTTTCCTTAATTAGTGTATATAATGGCCTGGCTATTTCGCTGTACCTGGGAATCCATATATGGCAGAAGCCTGTTATGCCAAGGAACCCTCTTAGTTGCTTTAGGGTTTTGGGATGAGGATAAGCCAGTATAGGCTGGACACATTCCTTACTGAGGGCTCTGGTGCCTTTGGATAATTTTAGCCCTAAGTATTTAACCTGCTGTGAGCAGAGCTGAGCCTTTTGTTTGGAAACCTTGTAGCCACAGGTGGCGAGGAAATTTAAGAGCGCTTGGGTGGCTTGATGGCACAAGGTTTCTGAATGGGTGGCTAAAAATAAATCATCCATGTACCGAAGGACAAGAGTGTCCAGATATGAGAACTGGCTCAAGTCTTGGACTAATGCCTGGCCAAGTAGATGGGGGCTATCCCTGAACCCTTGGGGTAAAACAGTCCAGGTGAGTTGAGACGTTGGGTTCAAAGGATCTTCAAAGGCAAACAAGAATTGAGAGTCAGGATGTACGGGGATGCTGAAAAAGGCATCCTTAAGGTCCAGGACTGTAAACTTCTCTGCTTCCTCTGGTATTTGGGGAAGCAGAGTATAAAGGTTAGGTACAGCTGGGAATGGAGGGACGATGGCCTCATTGATAATCCTGAGATTGTGTACTAACCTCCACTGTCCATTGGGTTTCTGTACGCCTAAAATTGGAGTATTGCAAGGGCTATTGCATGGTTTTACTAGGCCTTGGGCTTTTAGGTCCTTAACAATCTTTTGGAGTCCTTGTTGGGCCTTGGGTCTAAGGGGGTACTGCCTTTGGTAGGGAAAGGAGGCAGAATCCTTTAGTTTAACTTGAACAGGATGGGCATTCTTTGCTCATCCATATTGTCCTTCTGTTGTCCAGACTTCAGGATTAATTCCTTCCTCAAGCAGGGGACAACAAACAGTTGTTGCTTCTCCTATGTTCAGGTGTATAATGGCCCCTGCTTTTGCTAGAATGTGTCTCCCTAACAAGGGATTGGGGCTTTCAGGCATAATTAGAAAAGCATGTGAAAAGAGTAAAGTTCTGCAGTCACAACTTAGTGGCTGGGAGAAGTATCTAGTGACTGGCTGTCCTAGGATCCCTTGGATAGTGATAGATTGTGAGGACAGTTGTCCGGGACAGGAGAGTAAGACTGAGAAGGCTGAGCCAGTGTCCAGGAGACAGTTAACCTCCTGGCCCTCAATGGTCAAGCATACCTGGGTCTCTGTGAGGGTGATGACATGGGCTGGCACTTGCACCGGGCACCCTCAATCCTACTGCTGGATCATCTGGTTAGTGGCTTCTGACTCAGAGGAACTTCATCCCCTGGGGAAGTGGGCCTCCAACTGATTCCCTTGACTTAAGGGGCATGGACGAGACGGTGGCTTATTGCTATTCGAACAATCTTTTTGAAAGTGTCCTTGTAGACTGTACTAGAAGCAAGCCCTTAAGCATTCGATTTGCTCAGGCTTTCCATGTTCCAGAGCCTCCAATGTCTGCTTGCCTGAGGGCCATGACTAAAGCAGTGGCCTTTTTCTTATCTCGTTTGTCCTGTTCCACCTGCTCCTCCTGATCTCTATTATAAAAAACCAAGGTTGCCAAGTTCAATAGGGTTTTTAAGTTTTGCTCCAGGCCTAAGGCAGACTTTTGAAGTTTTTTTAAATGTCTGCAGCTGACTGAGTGATAAACTTATCCTTTAAAATTAGTTGGCCTTCAATAGAGTCAGGTGACAGAGAGGTATGCTTCCTTAATGCCTCCCTTAGCCTGTCCAGAAAGGCAGTAGGATTTTCTTCCTTTCCCTGTGTTATAGTGGACATCATTGAATAACTCACAGGCTTCTTCCTAGTTTTTGTTAGTCCTTCTAGCACGCAAGTTAGCAAATGTCTGCAGCACCAATCTCCATGTTCTGATTCTGCATTCCAATGAGGGTTTACACTGGGAACTGCCTGCTGGCCTGTGGGGAATTGTTCTCTTTCCTCTGTTGTCATCCTATCATTGACCTGACTGAGATACCAGAGATCGCCAAACTCTCGGGCTGCAGTTATGGTGGCGCTTCTCTCATTTGGGGTTAGTGTCTGATCTAGCAGTAACATTATATCTCTCCATGTCAGATTCAAGGATTGTCCTAACTCTTGTAAAACATCAATATAGCCATCAGGGTTGTTTGAGAATTTACCTAGGTCTATTTTAATTTGCTTTAAGTCTGACAGGGAAAAAGGTACATGCACTCTGACTGGGCTGAATTCTCCAGAATACATCTTAGGGGCATTTTTGCCACAGGGAGAATGTTTCCCATCTGAAAAAAAAAAAAAACATAGGGATGCCAGCACCCCTAGTCATTTTCCAATGAGCATTAGTCCTAGAGCATCCTCTATGGTCCTAATGCTTATTTCTTTCCAGGGTGCATAACCACCCATGGACCTCTGCTTATTGGATTACTTACACTCACTGATGTAGCAGTCCCGCACATGTTTTCCCGCCTTTCTGGACCACAAAGAAAGGGGTCTAGGCTGCTGGATTCTAGTGGTCCTTTACCAGCTTGCCCAACATTGCCTTTGCACTCAGGGGTGAGTTCTAGAGCTGGGCTGTGTTCCTGAGTATTTCATAACAACCCAGCTGCCCTATCAATATGCATTCCCATAAACAACAGTTCTTATGCAAATTTGTTTCAGAGAGGGTGTAGTAAGGATTTTGAGTAAGGATTGAGTAAGGATTGAGATAGAGTTTTTTGATTCTGTAAGTACTTTAAGGCTTGGCTGAGTGCAAACAGCTTGCACATTTGAGCAGACCAATTATTAGGCAATTTTCCTAACTCTGTTTTCACAAGAGTCTCCCTATCAATTACTGAATACCCATTGTGGTTTTTTTTCTCAATCACTGGGAGGAGCCATGTATCTTCCTGTCCTGAAGGGAGTTCCTCTTAGGTCTGGTGGTACCTTTGTATGGTAATTAAGATTTAAATCCCCTGTTAGGAAATCTGCTAGGTTAAGGGATTTTTCAGTGGTTAATGTAAAATCACCTTTTTCTAACAGAATAGCCCCATACTTTAAGATTTTTGAGTTAGTAAGCTACCTTTTTGCTTTTTTGACTTAGAATAATTTTGAACTGGTGAGGTGTGCTCACAATGAGGTTTCCTCTAAAAGTTACTTTTCTACTTTCTTCCTTTAGCAAAGCAGTTGCCACTACAGATTGAATGCATTTGGGCCATCTGCAGGTTCCTGGGTTAAGGATTTTTGATAGGAAGGCTACTGGTTGTCAGTGGTTTCAGTGTTTTCAGGCTATGCCATTGTTTACATGACAAGGTAGTATTGGAGTGTTACAGGGTCATGGAGATGACCTTCAATTATCAATTATAGGTTTTAAATTTACCCTGGCTTTTAAAGGAATAGGGCACACTGTTTTTTCTTTACTACTCTATCTCTTTTTCTCTCTCTCCTTCTCTTTTCTCTCTAAGTCTCTCTCTCTCTCTCTCTATCTCTTCTCTCCTTGACTTACTCAATTCACTTTCATCCTGATCTATTATGTTGTCATAGACCCATTTCCAGTTGTTAAAGTACTGGGCCATCAGTTCTAAGGCCCTGGCCAAGGAGCCAAGGCTTGAAGATTGTATTGCTGAGGGGTAAGCTGGGTAGAAATCAGGGGAGGAGAGCATCTTACACAATGGGAGAGCAATCCTCCTAGCCATTTACAAACTTGGGGCCCTGGCAAGGGTGGTGGGGAACAGGTCTCATATAACTGCCCATGTCGAGAGCTGCATGCCTAAATTGGGAGAGACACCAGGGACAAGATTCCCTGGGTTCATAGCCTAGATGCCTAGGGACAGAGCATAGAGCTTCTTTAGATCCCTTTGGAGATACAACTTGCTCTAATACTTAGGAGAGGAAATGAAAGTCTGAACCATTAGTACCTAGGAGGCAGGGATCAGAGGAAGTAGATTCAGAGGTAAGGAGAATTTTGGGGCTACACTTTCAAAAAAGTCATGGTTGGGGCCCAGGAGGTATGGGTCAGAAGGAAAGGGGTGCATGCATGGGCGACTGTTGAGTAGAGACTTCTGGCTGCGCCATGATCTCAACCAGCTAATGGGAGGAGTTCGGGATGACAGCTTTCTGCCTCTAGTCGGCCCTCAGCTTCCCCAGGAAAATTGAAAGTGGAAGCTGGTTCCAGGCAGACCAACGCTCCCAACCCACAAGGGTTGGGGGTTGTTAGAAAGCCCTTTCCCAGAGAGCCTCAGACCTGGGTCTTAAGTCCGGTGGCCACACTAATTGTTTTTAACTAGCTGACAGGTGCCCGTATTTTCCTCCAATTCTGAGGAAGGATAGGACAGAATAGCAAATGAAAGTGGTCCCGTATTACCCATCACTTTGGAAGTCCCTTCGTGGTCACCAAAATGTTACCAGGGGGGTGGTCCTTGTTCTTAGAGCTCCCAAGATGGTGGTGGGCCACTTCCAAGATGGCGGCAAGCCTCTTGTTCTCTGACCTGGAGTTCTTGGCCTCATGGATTCCAAGGAATGGAATTTTGGGCCATGCGGTGAGTGTTATAGCTCTATTGGAAGCCGTGGGTCACAGAAGAGATCCATGGAACATAGTGACTAGTATTCAGCTCGATTAGGATGAACTGATTAGGATGAACCAGGGCACTTAGCCATGCAGGAACAATGATGAACCTTTAGCCCGAATGGGAGTGGCAATGGGTGCCTCACTGGATCAGGAGCACAGCGGACACCCTGCCAGATCTGGAGGGTGGAAGTCAGTGGTGGGTCTGCAACAGCGGCAAACAGCAGTGGTGGATGGTGAGCAAAAGCTTGAGCTGTAACAAACACGGGCCAGAAGAGTGTGCAGTTGCAAGGTTTAATAGAGTGAAAACAGAGCTCCCATAAAATGGGAGGGGACCCAAAGTGGGTTGCCTGACATTTCTAAAAGTTCTTGTTCCAACACAATAGGTGGCAAACTGCAGCTGCCTGTTTCTATAAATTTGTTTTATTGGAACAGAGCCACACCCATATGTTGATATTGTCAGTAGTGACTTTCATGCTACCCTGGCAATTTAGTAGTTGTGACTATACTGTCTGGAAAGCCAAAGATATTTACTGTCTGGACCTTTAAGAAAAATTTTTCTGATCCCTATTGGAAGTACTCAGACTTCACCTATGTTTACTTACCTGGACTCTTCTAAAAATAAGTAATCTCACACTTGAATTTTTCAGAGCTAATGTTACTTTAATAACTTTCCTTGTAATCATATTTTAAAATAGTTTAAAGTATTTTGAATAAGGAAACTAGGAATAAAATACACACAGTTTATTGATTTCCTCTTCCCACAAATTTGCTACTATATGCCTCCAAATAATAATTGTCTTTCACATAAGCTCATCTGGTCCCAATTTTAAACATAAAATTTTCGAAGAGGGTGTAGTGTACAAAAATGTGATACCTGGCAACATGGAATGAGATGAAATTTAGTCTGTGGGTTTCAATTAATATTCTATAAATACTTCATATCCTTTGCCTCTTTGTCCCAGTATACAGTTTTTTTTGTTTGTTTTGTTTATTTTTTTGAGGCAGGATCTCAGTCTGTCACCCAAGCTGAAGTGCAGTGATGCCATCACAGCTCACTGCAGCTTTGACTTCCCTGGGCTCAGGTGATCCTCCTGCCTCAGTCTCCTGAGTAGCTGGGACTACTGGCATGCACCATCATGTCCCACTAATTTTTGTAGTTTTTTTTTTGTTTCACCATGTTGCTCAGTCTTGTCTCGTACTTCTGGACTCAAGCAATCCATCTGCCTCAGCCTCCAAAAGTGATGGGATTACAGGCGTTAGCCATCATGTCCAACTATATAGAGTCTTAAGATGTTAACTATTCTCTGTATTTACCCCATTATATTTCGGTTTTACCAATTTTCTGAATTTAACACTCCTATCACTATTATTTGCAAATGGCGACAAAGGAAAATCCTGCTGTGGAAATGATTGAGGATTTTAATAAGCTCAAGTTTTGACTCCTTGATACTTGAGTAACAGACAATTCCTAGAGTAATGTGAAAGACAATGAACTCCATCAAGTCTTTTAGATTTCTTGGTAGTAGAAGTCAGTGGAAATAACATATTTGGTACATATAAACAAAGGAAACTTAGGGTTGTTTTCTAACAGAAACCATATTTAAACATTTAAAATTATGTTTTAAATTCCTCATGTCTACCTTTATTTTTTTAAGCCACAGAATGATATGATTGCTAAAAGGGCACTTTACAAAGCTGGAGAAATTTCTTGTCTAGTAATATCAGTATTAATATAATAAGAACATCATAGAGCGGTTCAGAAATCTGTTTTAAGATGAAACCTCATATGGCAGAAGGAAAGAAACCACAATCTGGACAATTTAATTGGAACAAGAATCTAGTTTTAATTACAGTTTTGCAAATGTGCAGCTATAATAACTACATTTCCTTGATGTATATTTTCATAAGGAATCGATAAAATAAATTCAAAGGCAAGCAGATTGCTATCACTAATAACATCATTTCTCCTTAGAAACAGAATACAATTTCTAAATATTGTTTTGTGAAAAACAGATTAATGGCCCCATCTGAAGGCACCATACAACATTTAAATATTTTCTACATTTCTTGTTTGAAATGTCTTTCCTTATGGCTTTTATCAAAGGGTTAGAAAAAAGTAATCCCATAAAGATACTTGATTAGCTTGGTTAATTTCAGTATCTCTAGTCTTCTCTAGATGGCAGTCATGCTACAGGGATTTAAAAACTGTTCTTGTTGAAATCCACATTAAGAATGCTCCAGAATTTCTGTATCTGAGTTTTTTTTTTTGTTTGTCACAGTCCTCAAATAATGCTGATGAGAATGTTAAGCCTAGGAAAATGACAGAACTGTGATAAAATAGGATGGATATAGTGAATGATGCACATCTTAGGGCTTTACATTGGGACATGAAAACAAGGGGCATAAAGAGTACATAGAGAATGAGGGAAAATAAAATCCACAGACTAAAATTTGATCCTATTCTATGTTGCCAGCTATCACATATTTTGTACATTGTTTCCTCTTTGAAGACTTCAAACTTAAAAAATGAAGCCAGTTGTTGTTATGTGAAGGAGAGTGACTATTTGGAAGTGCATGAATTTGAATTTGGGGCAAGAGAAAATCCAATCACATTTTATATATCTTCTGCATTCCATTCTTAGTCTTCTACATCCAGAGGACTTCCAGTCACTAAAAAACACAATTAAAAGCAAAGTGTCATTAATGCAACGTTGGTTTTTGAGAAGCTCTAGTGCAATGTGAGGATTGAGTCCAGGTAAACTTAGATGAAATTGGTGCTCCTTAAGAGCAAAAGTTATTGTTTTTAAAAGCTGGAGGTATCATGCTACCTGACTCCAAACTATACTGCAGGGCTCCAGTAACCAAAACATCATGGTACTGGTACAAGAACAGACACATAGACCAAAGGAACAGGATAGAGGACCCAGAAATAAGACTGCACACATGCAACTATCCGATCTTTGACAAACATGACAAAAAAAAAAAAAAAAAAAAGCAATGGGGAAAGGATTCCCTATTCAATAAATGGTGCTGGGATAACTGGCTAGTGATATGCAGATTGAGACTGAATCCCTTGTTTATGCCATATACAAAAATTAACACAAGATGGATTAAAGACCTAAATGTAAAGCCCCAAATTATAAAAACCCTGGAAGACAACCTAGGCAATACCATTCAGGACAGAGGCATGGGCAAAGATTTCATGACAAAGATGCCAAAAGCAATTGCAACAAAAACAAAAATTGACAAATGGGATTGAATAAACTTAAGAACTTCTATAAAGAGCAATTATCAACAGAGTAAACAGACAACCTATAGAATAGGAGAATATTTTTGCAAACCATGCATCCAACAAAGGTCTAATATCCAGCATCTATAAGAAACTTAAACAAATTTACAAGAAAAAAAAAACCAAACAATTTTATACAAGAGTGAGCAAGGGACGTGAACATTTTTCAAAAGAAGATATGCATACAGCCAACAATCATATGAACAAAAGTTCAACATCACTGATTATTAGAGAAATGCAAATCAAAACCACAATGAGATACCATCTAACACCAGTCAGAATGGCTACTATTAAAAAGTCAAAAAATAACAGATGCTGGTGAGGTTTTGGAGAAAAAGGAATGTTTATACACTCTTAATGAGATTGTAAATTAGTTCAGCCATTTTAGTAGACAGTGTGGTGATTCCTCAAAGACCTAAACCCAGAAATACCATTTGACCCAACAATCCCATTACTGGGTATGTACCCAAAGAAATATAAATCATTCTATTACAAAGACACATGCCGTGTATGTTCATTGCAGTACTATTCAAAGTAGCAAAGACATGGAATCAACATAAATGTCCATCAATGATAGACTGGATAAAGAAAATGTGGTACATAGACACCATGGAATACTATGCAACCCTAAAGAAGAGTGAGATCATGTCCTTTGCGGGGACATGAATGGAGCTGGAGGCCATTGTCCTTAGTAAACTAACAAAAGAAGAGAAAGCCAAATACCACATGTTTTCATTTGTAAGTCAGAGCTAAATGATGAGAAGACAAGACATGGACACATAGAGGAGAACAACACACACTGGGTTTTTTTCGGAGGGCTGAGGGTGTGAGGAGGGAGAGAATCAGGAAAAACAATAATGGGTACTAGCCTGGCTTAATATCTATGTGATGAAATAATCTATACAAAAAAACCCCATGACACAAGTTTATCTATGTAACAAACCTTCACTTGTATCCCTCAACTTAAAAGTTAAAAAAAGTTATTGTTTTATGATAATAATCTTTAACTTGCCGATTTTAAGTGACTTTTTGAATGTGAACCTTGAGGAAAATTTATCACGTAGCATACATTCAACATATAACAAGTATTTTTGACTGCTTATTATGTAGCAAACGCTGTGCCTAGAAACTTAGCCCAATAGCCTGATGAATGTATGCTCTGCCAGAACAGATAAACTCGAAGTCAAATAGGACTCTTTTTTTGTTGTTTTGTGGTTACAGTAATAAATGGAGAGGAATTGAGTAGATCTAATTAGATTTTTCCACCATGGTGTCTATCTAGGACTGGGATTTAATAAAATAATGATAATATCAACAAAACCACATTAAATAATTTATTGTATATGTAAATGGGCTACATGATTCAAATATATTATCTATGCTTATTATATGAATTCAGAAAGGTGAATACTAATATCATTATAGATAATGAAACTTACAGTAAAATGGCTTTCCCAGGAACACAAAACAGAAAACCAGTTTCAGTTGGAATTTTTATAACTATAAGGCTTATGTTCTCACCACACCATGTTGCTTCCTATTCAGAGCTACCTTATTGTGTGCATTAAAAAAATCTGAGAACATCAGATTGATTCTTTCATGCAGAGGTGTTGGGATAATACATATGTCCTTTCACAGGTTGATTTGTATTTAAGAAGATTGGGAAGATCAATGATTAACTTAATAGGCTTTCTTCCTGATAATGAACTGTTTCAGAATAGTAAGAGAGATGTATTGCCATGAAAAATATTTTCCTTATTACTTATGTGAAGTATGCCAGTGACTCTTACCTCACTGGTTCTGATGTAACTTAAAATGTAGCACAAAGGAAAAATAAAAAATTACCCATTGCTGAAGAAGTAAATTCCAGTGCCATGCCAGCCCCTGCAGTCCCAGGAACCAGGCTTGCACCTGTGAACTGTGATTCCAGGCCAGAGCTTGTGGAACAAGAACCCATGCCCACCCTTGCAGACTCACGCTTCAAGATAGCCCAGTGTTAGGCCAGTCCCTACAGTCTTAAGCTTCAGGTTGGCCCACACAGCCCCAAGCACTAACTTGGCACCTGTGAACCCAGAACCCAGGTCCACATCCATGAACTGAGACTCTAAAGTCCACCCACATGGATCCAAGCACCAGCCCAGCCTGCCCAAGGACTCCAGCAGCAAGCTAGCCAGTGGACCTCAATGGCCAGCCCACCTAGAATGCTTGGATACACTGATTGGTAAATAGCTTTTCCTGCCAAAGCTAATGGATAAAGACTGAAAGAAGTGTCTACTTTCTCAAATGTATAGACACCAATGCAAGGCCTCAAAGATTATGAATAAGCAAGGAAACCATGACACCACCAAAAGAACAAAACAAAGAATAACAAACTGACCCTATAGAAATGGAGAGCTATTAACTGTGAGGTAAATAATTCAAAACAGGTATTATTAAAAACTCAATGAGCTATAACAGAATGCAGATAGACAAGAAAATGAAGTCAAGGAAACAATATGTGAATAAAATGAGAAGTTTTATAAAGTGAGAAACCATAAAAAAGAACCAAATAGAAATTTGGAGCTAAAAAACACAAGGATTCAGTTGAAACATTTCATGAACAGCTTCAACAGTGACTTGATCAAGTAGAAGAAACAATCACCAAAGCTCAGAGACAGGTCATTCGATATTATCCAGTGATATGGTTTGGCTCTGTGTCCCCACCCAAATCTCATGTTCAATTGTAATCCCCAGTGTTGGGGGAGGAACCTGGTGGGAGGTGATTGATTGCATCATGGGAGTGGATTTCCTCCTTGCTGTTTTCATGATAGTGAGTGAATTTGCACAAGATCTGGTTGTTTAAAAGTGTATGGCACTTCCCTTTTCTCTCTCTTTCTTCTGCTTTGGCCGTGTGATCATATGCCTTGCTTCCTCTTTGCCCTCCGCCATGATTGTAAATTTTCTGAGGCCTCCCCGGCCATGTGGAACTGTGAGTCAATTAAAGCTTTCTTCTTCTTATGTTACCCAGTCTCATGTACTTCTTTATAGTGTGTGAAAGTGGAATAATACACCCAGCTGGAGAGAAAGAAAAAGGAATAAAGAAGAGTCAAGAAAAGCTATGGGACTTACTGAGACAACATCAAGTGAACTGATGTGCACATCAGGAAATTCCGGATGGAGCAAAGAAAGAGAAGAGGCAGAAAGCTTATTCAAAATAATTACAGAAAACTTACCTAAAGCTTATTCAAAGTAATAAAGACAGAAAACTTACCCAAACTGTAGATGGAAATGAACATTGAGATCCTTGAGAACTTCAAGTGCACTAAACATAAAGAGATCTTCACCAAGATACATTATAATCAAACACTCAAAAATGAAAAAGATAACTTTGAAAGTAGCCAGAGAAAAATGCCTCATTATATACAAGGGAACATGATACACTACATTAACAGAATAAAGAACAGCAGTCATATAATTATCTCAATAGATGCAGAAAAAGCATCTGCCAAAATTCGAGACTATTTTATCATAAAAATTCTCAAAAAATTTAGTATAGAAGAAATGTAAATCAGTACAATGAAGGCCATATATGAGAAATTCACAGCTAACACCATTCTTTTTTCCTCTTTTTTTTACTTTAAGTTCTGGGATACATGTGCAGAATGTGCAGGTTTGTTGCATAGGTATACATGTGTCATGGTGGTTTGCTGCACCTATCAACCCATCATCTAGGTTTTAAGCCCCGCATGCATGAAGTATTTGTCCTAATGCTCTCCTTCCCCTTTCCCACCACTGCCTGACAGGTCCTAGTGTGTCAATATCCTACTGCCTGTGTCCATGTCTTATCATTGTTCAACTCTCACTTATGAGTGAGAACAGGTGGTGTTTGGTTTTCTGTTCCTGTGTTAGTTTGCTGGGAATGATGGCTTCCAGTTTCATCCATGTCTCTGCAAAGGACATGAACTCATTCTTTTTTATGGCTGCATAGTATTCCATGGTGTATACGTGTCACATTTTCTTTATCCAGCCTGTCACTGATGGGCATTTGGGTTGGTTCCAAGTCTTTGCTGTAGATAACATTCTTAATGGTTTAAAGTTGAAAGTTTTTCTTCTAAGATCAGGAGCAAGATCAAAATTCCTGTTGTCACCACTTATATTTAATGTAAGACTGGAAGTCTTAGCCAGATCAATTAATAAGAAAATGAAATAAAAGGCATCCAAATAAAAAAAGTTAACTTCTCTGTTTCCAGATGACATGATCTTAAACATAGTAAACCCTGAAGACTTCACCAAAAACTGTTAGAACTAATAAACAAATCTAGCACAGTTGTAGGATACAAAATCAACATACAAAAATCAGTTATGTTTCTAGAAACTAACCACAAATTATCTGAAAAGGAAACTAAGGAACAATATTATTTACAACAGCATGAAAAATACTTAGGAATAAGACTGAGTGCAGTGGCTTATGCCTGTACTCCTGGTACTTCGAGATGCTGAGGTTGGAGAATTGTTTGAGCCCAGGAGTTTGAGACCAGCCTGAGCAACATGGCAAGACCCAATCACTACAAAAAATAAAAAAAATTAGCCAAGTGTGGTGGAGTGCACCTGTGGTTTCAGTTACTTGGGAGTGCTGAGGTGGGAGGATCACTAGAGATCAGGAGATTGAGGCTGAAGTGAGCTGTGTTTGTGCCACTGTACTCCAGCCTGGGTGACAGAGTGAGACCCTGTCTCAAAACAAACAAGCAAATCAAAACTTAGAAATGAACTTTACTAAGGATGTTAAAGATCTGTACACTGAAAACCACCAAACAATGATGGAAAAAATTGAAGAAGAAACCAGCAAATGGAAAAATTTCCTGAGTTTGTGGATTGAAAGAATTAATACTGTTAAATGTCCATACTATGCAAAGTTATCTATAGATTCATGCACACCTCATCAAAATATCAATGACACTTTTTATAGAAACAGAAAAAGAATCCTACATATATATGGAACCAAAAAGACCTCAAATAGCGAAAGCAATCTTGAGCAAAAAGAGCAAAGTTGGAGGCGTCACACTGCCTAAATTCAAAGTAGACTAGAAAGCTATAGCATACAAACAATAAGGCTCTGGCATAAAAACAGACACACAGATCAGTGGAACTGCAGAAAAATTTTACGAATAAATCCACACATTTATGGTCAATTGACTTGTGACAAAGGTGCCAAGAACACACTGTGGGGGAAAGGAGAGTCTCTTCCATTAATGTTGTTGAGAAAACTGGATATTTGCATGTGGAAGAATGAAATTGCACCATTATATCACATTGTATAAAAAAATCAACTCGAGGCCAGAAGTGATGGCTCATGCCTGTAATCCCAGCACTTTGGGAAGCCAACATGGGTGGATCACTGGAGGTCAGGAGTTTGAGACCAGCCTGGCCAACATGGTGAAACCCCATCTTTACTAAAAATACAATAATTAGCTGGGCATAGTGGCAGATGCCTGTAATCCCAGCTACTTGGGAGGCTGAGGCAGGAGAATCACTTGGACACAGGAGGCGGAGGTTGCAGGAGCCAAGATCACACCATTGCACTCCAGCCTGGGTGACAATAATGAAACTCCATAAAAAAATCAACTCCAAAGAAATTAAAGACTTAAATGTAAGACCTGACATTGTGAAACTACTAGAAGAAAACAGGAAAAAGTCTTCTTCACATAGGTCTAGGCAATGATGTTTTGAGTATGACTTCCAAAGCACAGGCAACAAAAGTAAACAAGTGGGACTACATCAAATTAAACAGCTTCTTCCCAGCAAGGAAACAATCAACTCAGCGAAGAGTCAACCTATGGAATAGAAGAAAGCATTTGCAAATCACTTATTTAATAAAAAGTTGATATTTAAAATGTAAAAAGAACTCAACTCAATAGCCAGAAAACAATCTGAGTTTAAAAAAAGGGCAAATGATATAGATACATATTTCTTAGAAGAAGAAATAGACTGTCCAAAAGGTATATGAGAAGTATTTGAACATGAATAATCACTGGGAAAATACAAGTTAGAAACCATATATTTGGCATGGATTAATATCCAAAATATATAAGAAACTCATTCAGCTTTATCAAAGGAAAATAAATAACTCCAATTTAAAAATGAGAAAAGGACCTGAATAGAATTTTCTGCAAAGAAGACACACAAATTGCCAACACATATATGAAAAGGTGTTCAATATCACTAATCATCAAGAAAATGCAAACCAAAATCACAATGAGATATCATCTCACACTTGTTAGAATGGCTAGTATGTAAATGACAAGGTATAACAAATGTTGGCAAGGACATGGAGAAAAGAGAACCCTAATACACTGTTGGTAGAAAGGTAAATTGGTGCAGTCATTATGGAAAATAGTATGAGGGTTCCTCAAAAATTAAAAACAGAAATACCACATTATCCAGCAATCCCACTTCTGGGTATACATACAAAAAAAAATCAGTATGTTGAACGGATATCTACACTCCCATGTTCATTGCAGCATTTTTCACAATAGGCAAGATATGGAAACAGCCAAAGTGTTCACTGATAGATGAAAGGAAAAAGAAAATGTGGTATACATATAAGGCAGGATCAGAAAAACAAATACTGCATCATCTCACTATGGAATCCAAAAAGTTGAACTAATAGAAGCAGAGAGTAGAGAGGGGAGTTCCAGGTTTTGTATGGGGTGTGGGAGAATGGGGAGGTTTGGTCAAAGGATAGACAGTTTCAGTTAGACAGGATGAATAAGTTCTGGAAATCCATTGTGCAGCATGGTGACTACAGTTAATGGTATTGTATTGTATACTTGAAAATTGCTAAGAGAGTAGATCTTAAATGTTTTCACCACACACACACACACACACACAACTATGTGAGATGATAGATGCATTAATTAACTTCATAGTGGTAGTCATTTCTCTCTCTCTATATATATATCAAAATATCACATTGTACATTTTAATATATATAATTTTTATTTGTCAGTTATATGTCAGTGAAACTGGGAAAACAAAGAAACAAAAATTTTCCTTTGTACTTCTAGGTTTGTGAAATTTGGTGAATGAGTGTGCAGTTATGGAGACAATATTGAAGACATTAAGTAGTATTTCTGCAACTTCTCTTGCTATAAAACATCACAGGAGGAGGTTCCAAGATGGCCAAATAGGAATAGCTCCGGTCTACAGCTCCCAGCATGAGCGATGCAGAAGATGGGTGATTTCTGTCTTTCCAACTGAGGTACAAGGTTCATCTCACTGGGGCTTGTTGGACAGTGGATGCAGCCCATGAAGGGTGAGGCAAAGTAGGGCGGGTCATCGCCTCACCTGGGAAGCACAAGGAGTCAGGGAATTCCCTTTCCTAGCCAATGGAAGCCATGACAGACGGTACCTGGAAAATCGGGACACTCCCACCCTAATACTGCGCTTTTCCAGTGGTCTTAGCAAATGGCACACCAGGAGACTATATCCCACGTCTGGTTCAGAGGGTCCCACACCCATGGAGCCTCACTTACTGCTAGCAGAGCAGTCTGAGATCGAACTGCAAGGTGGCAGTGAGGCTGGGGGAATGGGTCTGCCATTGCTGAGGCTTGAGTAGGTAAACAAAGCGGCAAGGAAGCTTGAACTGGGTGGAGCCCACTGCAGCTCAAGGAGGCCTGCCTGCCTCTGTAGACTCCACCTCTGGGAGCAGGGTATAGCCAAATAAAAGGCAGCAGAATCTTCTGGAGATTTAAACGTCCCTGTCCGACAGCTTTGAAGAGAGCAGTGGTTCTCCCAGAATGGAGTTTGAGATTGGAGAACAGACAGACTGCCTCCTCAAGTGGGTCCCTGACCCCTGAGTAGCTTAACTGGGAGACATCTCCCAGTAGGGGCTGACTGACACCTCATACAGCCAGGTGCCCCTCTGAAACGAAGTTTCCAGAGGAAGAATCAGGCAGCAACATTTGCTGTTCTGCAATATTTGCTGCTCTGCAGCCTCCGCTGGTGATACCCAGGCAAGCAGGATCTGGAGTGGCCCTCCAGCAAACTCCAACAGATTTGCAGCTGAGGGTCCTGACTGTTAGAAGGAAAACTAACAAAAAAGGAAGGACATCCACACCAAAACCCCATCTGTACATCACTATCATCAAAGACCAAAAGTAGATAAAGCACAAAGATGGGGAGAAACCAGAGCAGAAAAGTTGAAAATTCCAAAAATCAGAGCTCCTCTTCTCCTCCAAAGGAATGCAGCTCCTCACCAGCAATGGAACAAAGCTGGATGGAGAATGACTTTGATGAGTTGAGAGAAGAAGGCTTCATATGATTGGTAATAACAAACTCCTCCAACCTAAAGGAGGATTTTGAACCTATCACAAAGAAGCTAAAAACCTTGAAAAAAGATTAGACAAATGGCTAACTAGAATAAATAGTGTAAAGAAGACCTTAAATGACCTTAAATGGAGCTGAAAACCATGGCATGAGAGCTAGGTGACACATGCACAAGCTTCAGTAGCCAATTTGATCAAGTGGAAGAAAGGGTATCAGTGATTGAAGATCAAATGAATGAAATGAAGTGAGAAGAGAAGTTTAGAGAAAAAAAAAGAGTAAAAGGAAATGAACAAAGCCTCCAAAATATATGGGACTATGTGAAAAGACCAAATCTATGTCTGATTGGTGTACCTGAAAGTGATGGGGAGAATGGAACCAAGTTGGAAAACACTGTTCAGGATGTTATCCAGGAGAACTTCCTCAACCTATCAAAGCAGGCCAACATTCAAATTCAGGAAATACAGAGAACACCACAAAGATACTCCTTGAGAAGAGCAACTCCAAGACACATAATTGTCAGATTCACCAAAGTTTAAATGAAGGAAAAAATGTTAAGGGCAGCCAGAGAGAAAGGTCGGGTTACCCACAAAGGGAAGCCCATCATACTAACAGTGGATCTCTCAGCAGAAACTCTACAAGCCAGAAGAGAGTGGGGGCCAATATTCAACATTCTTAAAGAAAAGAATTTTCAAACCAGAATTTCATATCCAGCCAAACTAAGCTTCATAAGTGAAGGAGAAATAAAATCCTTTACAGACAAGCAAATGCTGAGAGATTTTGTCACCACCAGGCCGACCTTACAAGAGCTCCTGAAGGAAGCACTAAACATGGAAAGGAACAACCGGTACCAGCCACTGCAAAAACATGCCAAATTGTAAAGACCATCAAGGCTAGGAAGAAACTGCATCAACTAATGAGCAAAATAACCAGCTAACATCATAATGAAGGGATCACATTCACACATAACAATATTAACCTTAAATGTAAATGGGCTAAATGCTCCAATTAAAAGACACAGACTGGCAAATTGGATAAAGAGTCAAGACCCATCAGTGTGCTGTGTGCTGTATTCAGGAGACCCATCTCACGCAGAGACAGACAGAGGCTCAGAATAAAGGGTTGGAGGAAGACAAAAACAAAACAAAACAAAACAAAAAACCAAAAAAAAAAAAAAAAAAAACAAAGCAGGGGTTGCAATCCTAGTCTCTGATAAAACAGACTTTAAATCAACAAAGATCAAAAGAGACAAAGAAGGATATTACATAATGGTAAAAGGATAAATTCAATAAGAAGAGCTAACTATCCTAAATATATATGCTCCCAATATAGGAGCACCCAAATTCAGAAAGCAAGTCCTTAGAGACCTACAAAGAGACTTAGACTCCCACACAATAATAATGGGAGACTTTAACACCCCACTGTCAATATTAGACAGATCAACGAGATAGAATATTAACAAGGATATGCAGGACTTGAACTCAGCTCTGCAACAAGCAGACCTAATAGACATCTGCAGAACTCTCCACCCCAAATCAACAGAATATACATTCTTCTCAGCAACACATCGCACTCATTCCAAAATTGACCACATAGTTGGAAGTAAAGCACTCCTCAGCAAATGTAAAAGAATAGAAATTATAACAAACTGTCTCTCAGACCACAGTGCAATCAAACTAGAACTCAGGATTAAGAAACTCACTCAAAACCACTCAACTACATGGAAACTGAACAACCTGCTCCTGGATGAGTACTGGGTACATAAGGAAATGAAGGCAGAAATAAAGATGTTCTTTGAAACCAATGAGAACAAAGACACAACATACCAGAATCTCTGGGACATATTTAAAGCAGTGTGTAGAGGGACATTTACAGCACTAAATGCCCACAAGAGAAAGCAGGAAAGATCTAAAATTGACACCCTAACATCACAATTAAAAGAACTAGAGAAGCAAGAGAAAACACATTCAAAAGATAGCAGAAGGTGAGAAATAACTAAGATCAGAGCAGAACTGAAGGAGATAGAGGCACAAAAAACCCTTCAAAAGATCAATGAATCCAGGAGCTTGTTTTTTTAAATGATCAACAAAATTGATAGACCGCTAGCAAGACTAATAAAGAAGAAAAGAGAGAAGAATCAAATAGATGCAATAAAAATGATAAAGGGGATATCACCACCGATCCCACAGAAATGCAAACTACCATCAGAGAATACTATAAACACCTCTACACAAATAAACTAGAAAATCTAGAAGAAATGGATAAATTCCTGGACACATACACCCTCCCAAGACTAAACCAGGAAGAAGTTGAATCCCTGAATAGACCAATAAGAGGCTCTGAAATTGAGGCAATAATTAATAGCCTACTAACCAAAAAAAGTCCAGGACCAGATAGATTCACAGCCGAATTCTACCAGAGGTACAAGGAGAAGCTGGTACCATTCCTTCTGAAACTATTCCAATCAATAGAAAAAGAAGGAATCCTCCATAACTCATTTCATGTGGCCAGCATCATCCTGATACCAAAGGCTGGCAGAAGCACAACATAAAAAGAGAATTTTAGACCAATATCCCTGATGAGCATCGATGCAAAAATCCTCAATAAAATACTGGCAAACCGAATCCAGCAGCACATCAAAAAGCTTATCCACCACAATCAAGTTGGCTTCATCCCTGGGATGCAAGCCTGGTTCAACACAAACAAATCAATAAATGTAATCCATCATATAAACAGAACCAAAGACAAAAACCACATGATTATCTCAATAGATGCAGAAAAGGCCTTTGACAAAATTCAACAGCCCTTCATGCTAAAAACTCTCAATAAACTAGGTATTGAGGGGACATATCTCAAAATAATAAGAGCTATTTACGACAAACCCACAGCTAATGTTATACTGAATGGGCAAAAACTGGGAGCATTTGCTTTGAAAACTGGAACAAAACAGGGATGCCCTCTCTCACCACTCCTATTCAACATAGTGTTGGAAGTTCTGGCCAGGGCAATCAGGCAGGAGAAAGAAATAAAGTGTATTCGATTAGGAAAAGAGGAAGTCAAATTGTCCCTGTTTGCAGATGACATGATTGTATATTTAGAAGACCCCATTGTCTCAGCCCAAAATCTCCTTAAGCTGATAAGCAACTTCAGCAAAGTCTCAGGATACAAAATCAATGTGCAAAAATCACAAGCATTCCTATACATCAATAACAAACAGAGAGCCAAATCATGAGTGAACTCCCATTCACAATTGATTCAAAGAGAGTCAAATACCTATGCATCCAACTTTTAAGGGATGTGAAGGACCTCTTCAGGGAGAACTAAAAACCACTGCTCAATGAAATAAAAGAGGACACAAACAAATGGAAGAACCTTCCATGCTCATGGATAGGAAGAATCAGTATCGTGAAAATGGCCATACTGCCCAAGGTAATTTATAGATTCAATGCCATCCCCATCAAGCTACCAATGACTTTCTTCCCAGAATTGGAAAAATACTACTTTAAAGTTCATATGGAACCAAAAAAGAGCCTGCATTGCTGAGACAATCCTAAGCCAAAAGAACAAAGCTGGAGGCATCATGCTACCTGACTTCAAACTATACTACAAGGCTACAGTAACCAAAACAGCATGGTTCTGGTACCAAAACAGAGATATAGACCAATGGAACAGAACAGAGCCCTCAGAAATAATACCACACATCTAAACCATCTGATCTTTGACAAACAAACCTGACAAAAACAAGAAATGGGGAAAGGATTCCCTATTTAATAAATGGTGCTGGGAAAACTAGCTAGCCATATGTAGAAAGCTGAAACTGGATCCCTTCCTTACACCTTATACAAAAATTAATTCAAGATGAATTAAAGACTTAAATGGTAGACCTAAAACCATAAAAACCCTAGAAAAAACCTGGGGAATACCATTCAGGACATAGGCATGGACAAGTACTTCATGTCTAAAACACCAAAAGCAATGGCAACAAAAGACAAAATTGACAAATGGAATCTAATTAAACTAAAGAGCTTCTGCACAGCAAAAGAAACTACCATCAGAGTGAACAGGCAAACTACAGAATGGGAGAAAATTTTTAAAATCTACCCATTTGACAAAGGGCTAATATCCAGAATCTAGAAAGAACTTAAACAAATTTACAAGAATAAAACAACCCATCAAAAAGTGGGCAAAGGATATGAACAGACACTTCTCAAAAGAAGACATTTATGCAGCCAACAGACACAGGAAAAAATGCTCATCATCACTGGCCATCAGAGAAATGCAAATCAAAACCACAATGAGATACCATCTCACACAAGCTAGAATGGCAATTATTAAAAAGTCAGGAAACAACAGGTGCTGGAGAGAATGTGGAGAAATAGGAACACTTTTACACTTTTGGTGGGACTGTAAACTAGTGCAACCATTGTGGAAGACAGTGTCGCCATTCCTCAAGGATCTAGAACTAGAAATGCCATTTGACCCAGCCATCCCGTTACTGGGTATGTACCCAAAGGATTATAAATCATGCTGCTATAAAGATACATGCACACAGGTGTTTATTGTGGCACTATTCACAATAGCAAAGACTTGGAACCAACCCAAATGTCCATCAATGATAGACTGGATTAAGAAAATGTGGCACATATACACCATAGAATATTATGCAGCCATAAAAAAGGATGAGTTTATGTCCTTTGTCGGGACATGAATGAAGATGGAAACCATCATTCTGAGTAAACTATTGCAAGGAGAGAAAACCAAACACCGCATGTTCTCACTCATAGGTGGGAATTGAACAATGAGAACACTTGGACACAGGGTGGGGAATATCACACACTGGGGCCTGTCATGGGGTGGGGGAAAGGGGGAGGGATAGCATTAGGAGATATACCTAATGTAAATGTTGAGTTAATGGGTGCAGCACACCAACATGGCACATGTATACATATGTAACAAACCTGCTCGTTGTGCCCATGTACCCTAGAACTTTAAGTAGAATTTAAAAAATATTTAGAAACAAACAAACAAACAGAAATCATAGTATTCTACTCAGAAGCAGTTCCTTAGTAGGTTTTGTGATTTTGTCCCCCAGAACTCAGTATGGATGATGTGGTAAGAATTGATATTTTCTGAGGGTGTTTTTATTAGTTTCTTAGGGCTACCATAACAAAGTGCCACAAACTGAGTGGCTTAAAACAACAGAAATTTTAGTATCTCACACTTCTGGGGGCTACAAGTCTGGAATTAAGTGATTGGTAGATTCAATCTCCCTCTGGAACCTGTAGGGCAGACCTTCTTTCTTCTTCCTAGCTTCTGCTGTTTTGCTTCAATCTTTAGTGTATTTTGGTTTACAGGTGATTAACTCCAATTTGTGCCTCCATCTTCACATGGTGTTCTCCCTTTATATCTTCATGCCTTTACATTGCTGTCTTCTTATAAAGATAACAGCCATAGTGGATTAGGGGCCCAACCTACTCCAGTATGACCTCATCTTAATGAATTGCATCTGCAATGATCCTCTTGCCAAATAAGTTCGCCTTCTTAGGTACTGGAGAGCTGGGACTTCAACGTATCTTTTCAGTGCAAACTTTCATTTATAACTGTGAGTCATTAAGCAAAGAACAGATTCTAGTACCAACTCATCATTAGCTGTGTAATTAGCATTAACACCAGATATGGTTTGGCCCTGTTTCCCCACCCAAATCTCTTCTTGTAGCTCTCATAATTCCCATGTGTGGTGCGAGGGACCTGGTGGGAGATGATTGAATCATGGGGGTGGGTCTTTCCCATGCTGTTCTTGTCATAGTGAATGGGTCTCATGAAATCTGATGGTTTTCAAAAATGGGAGTTTCCATATAAAAGCTCTCTTTGCTGGCTGCCATCCATGTAAGATGTGACTTGCTCCTCCTTGCCTTCTTCCATGATTGTGAGGCCTCTCCGGCCATGTGGAACTGTAAGTCCAGTGAAACCTCTTTTTTTTTTTTTTCTGTAAATTGACCAGTCTCTGGTATGTCTTTATCAGCAGCCTGAAAACGGACTAATACAGTAAATTGGTACCAGGAGTGAGGTGCTGCTGGAAAGATACCTGAAAATGTGGAAGAGACTTTGCAACTGGGTAACAGGCAGAGGCTGAAACAGTTTGGAGGACTCAGAAGAAGGCAGGAAAATGTGGGTACGTTTGAAACTTCCTAGAGACTTGTTTAATGGCCTTGCTCAAAATGTTGATGGTGATATGGACAATAAAGTCCAGGCTGATGTGGTCTCAGATGGAAATGAGGAACTTATTGGGAACTGGAGCAAAAGTGACTCTTGTTATGTTTTAGTAAAGAGACTGGTGGCATTTTGCCCCTGCCTTAGATATTTGTGGAACTTTGAACTGGAAAGAGATGATTTAGGGCATCTGGCAGAAAAAATTTCTAAGCAGCAAAGCATTTAAGATGTGACTTGGGTGCTGTTAAAGGCATTCAGTTTTATAAGGGAAGCAGAACATAAAAGTTTGAAAAATTTGCAGCCTGACAATGTGATAGAAAAGAAAATCCCATTTTCTGAGCACAAATTCAAGCTGGCTGTGGAAATTTGCATAAGTAAGACAAGACAATGCAGAAATACCCAAGGCAATGCAGAAATATAATATAAATATAGGTATAAATAATATAATATATATTTAAATAGTATAAATATATAAAAATAAATAAATATGTATGTATAACATATATAAATAATATAAATCCCCAAGACAACAGAGAAAATGTCTCCAGGGCATGTCAGAGGTCTTCATGGCAGCCCCTTCCATCATAGGCCTGGAGGGCTAGGAGAAAAATTTGGTTTTGTGGGCCAGACTCAGGGTCCCTGTGCTGTGTGCAGCCTTGGGACTTGGTGCCCTGCGTCCCAGCCACTCCAGCCATGGCTGGAAGGGGCCAATGTAGAACTTATACTGTGGCTTCAGAGGGTGAAAGCCTCAAGTCTTGGTAGCTTCAACATGATGTTGAGCCTGCAAGTGCACAGAAGTCAAGAATTGAAGTTTGGAAACCTTGGCCTAGATTTCAGAGAATGTACGGAAATGCCTGGATCTCCAGGCAGAAGTTTGCTGCAACGGCAGGGCTCTCATAGAGAACTTATGCTAGGGCAGTGCAGAAGGGAAATGTGGGGTCAGAGCCCCCACAGAGTCCCTACTGGGGCACTGCCTAGTGGAGCTGTGAGAAGAGGGCCACCATCCTCCAGAGACAGAATGGTAGATCCACTGATAGCTTGCGCTATGCACCTGGAGAAGCCACAGATATTCAATGCCAGCCCATGAAAGCAGCTGGGAGGGAGGTTGTATCCTGCAAAGGCACAGAGGCATAGCTGTCCAAGACCATGGGAACCCATCTGTTGCATCAGTGTGACCTGGATGTGAGACATGGAGTCAAAGGAGATCATTTTGGAACGTTAAGGTTGAACTGACCCACTGGATTTTGGACTTGCATGGGGCCTGTAGCCCCTTTGTTTTGGCCAATTTCTCCCATTTGGAATGGCTGTATTTACCCAATGCCTGTAATCCCATGGTATTTATAGGAAGTAACTAACTTGCTTTTGATTTTACAGGCTCATAGGTGAAAGGGACTTGCCTTGCCTTGGATGAGACTTTGGACTGTGGACTTTTGAGTTAATGCTGAAATGAGTTGGGACTTTCGGGGACTGTTGGGAAAGCATAATTGGTTTTGAATTATGAAGATACAAGATTTGGGAGGGGCCAGGGTGGAATGATATGGTTTGGTTCTGTGTCCCCACGCAAATCTCATCTTTTAGCTGCCATAATTCCCACATGTTGTGGGAGAGACATGGTGGGGATGATTGAATCATGGGGGCAGGTCTTTTCTGTGCTGTTCTCATGATAGTGAATGGGTCTCATGAGATCTGATGGTTTTTAAAAATGGGAATTTTCATACACAAGCTCTCTTTGCCTGCTGCCATCCATGTAAAACCTGACTTGCTCCTCCTTGCCTCTTGCCATGATTGTGAGACATCCCCAGTCATGTGGAACTATAAGTCTAATTAAATCTCTTTCTTTTGTAAGTTGCCCAGTCTTGGATATATCTTTATCAGCAGCATTAAAATGGACTAATATACACCTCTCCTGACTTCAGTTTCCTCATCTATAAAATGTGGGGGTTGGAAAATTTACTTCTAAGGGCCTCTTCTCATAACTTGAGAATGATAACCATGACCTCTTGTCACATACCTGGGGCCCATGAACATTTCTGTTAGGACAGGGTATGGCTCATGAGGATAGAAATGATGAAACACCTTTCTTTCTCCCAAGTCCCAATCTCCTTCTTTAGTTAGTTGCTAGGTTTTGAGAATCCTCAGGATCTGCAATTTTATTTATTGCAGAGTGCCATGATGCAACAAAGAAAAAGGCATAAGAATGGAAGATCTGATACATAAACAAGACACAACAGATGTAAAGAAAAAAACCAACAAAAGTGACTGAAGCTCCAATAGGTTAACAGTGATTGACTTTACTACTGGAAGAAAAACTTCCTGGGCTGGCAAGAATTGAGACAAGCCGCAAGCACTGAGAGAAACTGTCATTTTAGACTACCACCCTCTCCCCTAAGCCAGCATAATGTCATTCACAAAGAATTTCCCTAGTTTCTGAGGTGAGAAGAGGGAATTGGAGGTTAACGTTCAGTCTCCATACCAGTCTTAGAATCTTGTGAGAAATCCCATTCTGGTCCTATCTCACAGGAACCCTGGAAGGTGCCAGGAGAGACTAAAAACTTGGGGTGAATTGAGGATAAAGAGCAGAGTGCTGATCACAGCTATTGGCACAGGAATTTTAATAGCTACTCAGTACTTTGATCAGTGAGGATGCCATATAGAAGAGACTAGCTGGTGTCATAGCACTTCAGGTAGCACAATTCATGGGAAAGTCCAAATCCCTGGCCATATTTTTCAGAAAGCTTTTCCACAAAGCACTCCCAGGTGCTTGTGTGGAGCCTTCTTTTGACTTGGAAAGAACTAAATGGTCAGGCTGTGCACAGTGGCTCACGCCTGTAACCCCAACACTTTGGGAGGCTGAGGTAAGCTGATAATTTGAGGTCAGGAGTTCAAGATCACCCTGGCCAACATGGTGAAACACCATCTCTACTGAAAATACAAAAATTAGCTAGAGATCCTGCACACCTGTAATCTCAGTCACTTGGGAGGCTGAGGCAGGAGTATCGCTTGAACCCAGGAGACAGAAGTTTCAGTGAGCCAAGATTGTGCCTCTGTACTCCAGTTTGGGTGAAAGAGTGAGACTCTGTCTGAAAAAGAAAAAAAAAGGAACTAAAGGGTCAGGATTAAGTTTTGGTGCTCACTTAAGTTTTTCCAAACCAGAGAACAATGCAGGGTAGCTATATAGGTCTGAGGCAATGGGCGAGATTTCAGGGCTCACTATAAGTCTTTCCCAGACCAGAAAGCAATGGCAGGGCAGAGATTTAGTTCCAGAGTAGTGTTTAAGTTCAGGTGTTTACTACAAGTTATCCCCAGAATAGGAAGCACTAACAAGCTGGTGTTTACGTTTTGATACTGAGGAGTAAAGGTCTAACACTACCAAAGAACATCTGCAAATAATGGAAGAGGTGGCCCAAATGTGTGAGCGTCAATGTAAAGATAAAAATAATTGTAAAAACTCAGAGAAATATGATACCGCCAAAAGAAATCAACAAAGCTCCAGCAATAGATCAAGAATAATTGAAGATCTAGAAAATATTTCAAAAAGAATGAATAACAATTCCCTTAAAGAAGTTCAGGGAATCACAAGAAAATAGAAATAGGAAATTAATACAATTTGGAAAATAACCCAGGAACAAAGTGATACATATATATTTTTTGAGATGGAGTCTCGCTCTGTGCCCAGGCTGGAGTGCAGTGGTGCAATCTCAGCTCACTGCAAGCTCCGCCTCCTGGGTTCACACCATTTTCCTGTCTCAGCCTCCTGCGTAGCTGGGACTACAGCACCCGCCACCACACCTGGCTGATTTTTTGTATTATTAGTAGAGACGAGGTTTCACCATGTTAGCTAGTATGGTCTTGATCTCCTGACATTGTAATCCACCCACCTCGGCCTCCCAAAGTGCTGGGATTACAGGTGTGAGCCACTGCGCCTGGCTACAAAGTGAGAAATTTTAAAAATCAAAACAAAACAATTAAAAAAATAGAAATCCTAGAAGTAAAGAGCACAATAACTGAACTGAAAAACTAATTGGAAAGCTTCAACAGGAGAACTGAATAAACAGAGGGAAGACTTAGAAATCTTGAAGGCAGAACATATGAAATTACACAGAGGAGTAAAATAAAAAAGTAATAAAAAGTGATGAAGGCCTATGAAAATTATGGGACACCAACAAGCAATCAAATCTTCATATAATATAATTTCCTGAAAGAGATGAGAAGGAAAAGTCCGTGAAAGCATGTTAAACTATTGTCTGAAACTTTCCTAAATCTGGAGAAAGATGACAGTTTTCAGGTACTGGAAGCTCAAAGGTCATCAATAAAATTCAACCCAAAGAGGAATTCCCCAATGCCTATTATAATCAAATTAGAAAAAAATCAAGGACAAAGAAAAAAATACTTAAAGCAGCAAGAGAAAAAAATATTACACTCAATGGAGCCCCAATATATGTATTAGTAATTTTTTCAGCAGGAGCCTTCCTGGGCAGGAGAGAGTGAGATGCTATATTCAAAGTGCTGAAAGAAAAAATCTGCCAAGTAAGAATACTGTACACAGCAAAACAACTCTTCAAACATAAAGGAGAAATAAAGACTTTCCAAGACAAACAAATGCTGAGAGAATTCATCAGAATTTCAGATCAGATTTATCTTGTAAGAAATGCTAAAAGGATGTCTTCAACTGGAAAGAACTAGATACTAATGTGTAACCAGAAAAATGTCCACAAGTAGAAAACTCACTGATTGAAGAAAACAGACAAATCAGTAAAATCAATAAAATACTGTCATTGGGGTAAGTAAACCACTTATATCTTCATTGTGAAGACTACAAGATGAAACTATTAAAAACAATAAGTATGACAATTGATTAATAGACCCGCAATATAAAAAGTTTTAAATGAAAACATTAAAAAGTCAAAATGTGGGAGGAGAATGGTGTTACAGTGTTGTTTGTTTTTGTTACTTTTCTTTTTTTTGTGATCAAAGTGAAGTTGTTATCAGTTTATAATAACCTGCTATAACTATAAAACTGTAAGATGGGCCAGGTACAGTGGCTCACACCTGTAATCTCAGCACTTTGGGAGGCCAAGGCAGTTGGATCACCTGAGGTCGGGAATTTGAGACCAGCCTGACCAACATGGAGAAACCCCATTTCTACTAAAAATGCAAAATTAGCTGGGCATGTTGGCGCCTCCCTGTAATATCAGCTACTCGGGAGGCTGAAGCAGGAGAATCGCTTGAACCCAGGAAGTGGAGGTTGTGGTGACCTGAGATCCTGCCATTGCACTCCAGCCTGGGCAATAAGAGCAAAACTCCATCTCAAAAACAAACAAACAAACAAAAAAACCCACAAAAAACTGTAAGATGTTTTCTGTAACCACAAAACAAAAATTTATAATTGACACACTAACAATAAATGGCATGGAATCAAAACATATTACTAACGGAAATCACTTAATCACAAAGGAAGATAGTAAGAGAGGAAAAAAGAAGAAAGAATCTACAAAACAACCAGAAAACAGGTAACACAACGGGAATAATATTCTCTTATCTATCAGTAATAATCCTGAATGTAAATGAATTTAATTCCCCAATTAAAAAGCAGAGTGACTAAATGTATAAAAAAGGCAATGACACAAATATATATAGTGTCTAAAATAAACTCACTTCACCTATAAAGACTCTTACAGACTGAAAGGGAAGGGATGGAAAAAGATATTCCATGCAAATGGAAACCAAAAAAGAGAAGGAGTAGCTATACTGTATAAGATAGAGTACACTTTAAGGCAGAATGGTAAATAAAAGACAAAGAAGGTCATTATATCATGATAAAGGAGTCAAAACAGCAAGAGAATATAAAAATTGTGAATATATATGTACCCAACACTGGAGCACCCAAATATATAACAAATATTAAGACTGCAATACAATAATAGCAGGAGGCTTCAACACCTTATTTTTGCAATGGACAGCCCATCCAGATAGAAAATTAAGAAAGGAACATCAGAGTTAAACTGCACTCTAGACCAAGTGGACCTAACAGACATTTACAGAATATTCCATTCAATTCTTAATAGCACATGGAGCTTTCTCCAGAATAGTCTATATGTTAGGTCAAAAACAAGTCTTAATAAACTGACAAAAAGTAGAAATCATATCAAGTATTTCTGACCACAATAGAATGAAACTAAAAATCAGTAACAGAAAGAATATTGGAAAGTATTCAAATATATGTAAATAAAACAACAGACTTCTGAATAACAAATTGGCCAATGAAGAAATTGAAAAGGAAGTTAAAAAATTTCTTGGGACAAATGAAAATGGAAACACAACATAGCAGAATCTATGAGATACAACAAAAGCAATGCTAAGAGGGAAGTTTATAGCATTAAACACCTATGTCAAAAAAGTTGAAAGACTTCAAATAAATGATGTAATGACTCACATCAAGGAACTAGAAGCACAAGAAATAGCCCAACCCAAAATTAGTGGAAAGAAAGAAATAATAAAGATAAGAGAAGAAATAAAGAAAATGGAGATTTAAAAAAGTACAAAAGATCAACCAAACAAAAAATTGTTTTCTTGAAAAGATAAACAAAATCGACAAACTTTTAGGTAGACTAACAAAAAAAGAGAAAATCCAAATAAATAAAATCAGAGATAAAAAAAGAGTCATTACAACTGATATCACAGGAATTCAAAGAATCATTAGAGACTATTGTGAATACCAACAAATTGGAAAACCTAGAAGAAATAGATATATTCATGAACCCATGAAACCTATCAAGATTGAACCATGAAGAAACAGAAGAGGTGAAAAACAAGTAACAAGACTGAGTCTGTAATAAGTCTCCAATTAAAAAAAAAAAGACCCAGTCATGATGGCTTAACTGCTGAATTCTACCAAACACTTAAAGAAGAACAAGTACCAAGTCTTCTTAAATTATTCCAGAAAAATTGAAGAGAAGGTAATACTTATGCTATAGTATGGGTATTTGTGCCTTCAAACTCATGTTGAAATTTGATCCCCAACGTTAAAGATGGGGCCTAAGGGAAAGTAGTTGGGTCTTGGAGTTAGATCCCTTATGAATTGCTTGGTGCTGTCCTTGGGGTAATGAGTGAATTCTTGGTTTATTAGTTCCCATGAGAGTTCCTCCAACAGTTGATCCTTAAAAGGGGCCTGTAACCTTCCTTCCTTTCTTGCTTTCTCTCTCTTGCCATTGATCTCTGCACATGCTCCCTGTGCTTGCCTTCCACCATGTGTGGAGGCAGCCTGAAGCCCTCACCAGAAGTAGATGCTGGTACCACGCTCCTTGTACGGTCTGCAGAACCATCAGCCAAATGAACTTCTTTTTCTGTATAAATTACCTAGCCTCAGGTTTTCCTTTATAACAGCACAAAAATGAACTAAGATGACTTCCAAACTTATTCTAAGAGGGCAGCATTACCCTAATACCCAAACCAGGACAGAACACAACAACAAAACCCTACAGACTAATATCTCTGAAGAACATATTATTGTTAAAATGTCCATACTACCCAAAGCTACCTACAGATTCAATGCAATCTCTATCAAAACACCAATGACATTCTTTATGGAAATGGAAAAAAAAGTCTCAACATTTGTATTGAATCACAGAAGACCCTGAATAGCCATAGCAGTCCTGAGCAAAGAGAACAAAGCTGGAGGAATCACAGTACCTCACTTCAAATATACTACAGAACTACAGTAATCAAAACAGCATGCTACTGGTATAAAAACTGACATATGGACCAATGAAATCAAAATAAATTCACACATCTACAGTGAACTTATTTTTAACAAAGGTTACAAGAACCCACACTGGGGAAAGGATAGTCTTTTCAATAAATTGTGACGAGAAAACTGGATATCCACATGCGGAAGAATGAAACTAGATCTCTACCATTCACCATATACAGAAATTAAATAAAATGGATTAAAGACTAAAATATAAGACCTAAAACTATGAATCTGCTAGAAAAAACCTGGGGAAATACTTCGGGATATTGGTCTGGGCAAAGATTTTTTTTTGTTTTAAAAACAAGACCTAAAAAGCACAGGCAACAAAAGGAAAATTTGACAAATGGGATGTCATCAATCTGAAAAGCTTCAGCACAGCAAAGTGAGAAATTAACAGAATGTAGACAACCTACAAAATGGGAGAAAATATTTGCAAACTATTCATCTGACAAAGGACTAATAATCAGAATACATAAGGAACACAAATGACTCAATAGGAAAAATAAACAAATAATCCAATTAAAAAATAGGCAAATGATCTGAACAGACATTTCCCAAAAGAAGATATACAAATGACTAACAGGTGTGTGTGTGTGTGTGTGTGTGTGTGTGTGTATTTGAGTCAGAGTTTCACTCTGTCACCCAGGCTGGAGTAGTGCCATCCTGGATCACTGCAGTCTCAAGCTCCCGGGCCCAAGTGATTCTCCCACCTCAACCTTCTAAGTAGCTGGCACCATGGGTGCATACCACCATGCTTGGCTAATTTTTAAATATTCTGTAGAGACTGGGACTCACTATGTTGCCTAGGCTGGTCTCAAACTACTGGGCTCAAGTGATCTTCCCATTTTGGCTTCCCAAAGTGCTGGAATTACAGGAGTGAGCCGATGTGGCCAACCCCAAAAGGTGTATGGAAAAATACTCAACATCACTAATCATCAGTTAGATGCAAGTTAAAACCACAATGAGATATCATCTCACCCCAACGAAAATGGCTTGTGTCAAAAAGAAAGGCAATAACAGATGCTGGTGAGGATATAGAGAAAGGAGAACTCTTGTACACTGTTGGTCTGAATGTAAATTAGTACAGCCACTATGGAAAATGGTGTACTGGCTCCTTAGAAAACTAAAAACAGATCTACAAATATGATCCCGTAATCCCACTGTTGGGTATATATACCCAAAACAAAGGAAATCAGTATATCAAAGAGCTATCTGCACTCTCATGTTTATTGCAGCACTGTTTACAATAGTCAAAATATGGAATCAACGTATGTGAACATCAATGGATGAATGAATAAAGATAATGTGGTTTATATGCACAATTAAATATTATTCAGCCATAAAAAATAATAAAATGCTGTCATTTGTAGCAACATGAATGAAACTGGAGGACATTATGTCAAGTGAAATAAGCCAAGTTCAGGAAGATAAATATTGAATGTTCTCATTCATATGTGGAAGCTAAAAACATTGATTCCATGGAGGTAGAGAGTAGAATGAGGGTTACCAGAATGGTAAGGTGGGGAGGAGATGGTGAGAGGTTGGTTAATGCGTACAAAAATACAATTATATAAAAGGAATAAGTTTTGGTGTCTGATAGCACTGCAGGTGACTACAGTTAATAATAAGTCATTGTAAATTTAAAAATAGAAGAAAAGATTTGAATGTTGCTAACACAGAAAATGATAAATGTTTGAGGTGATAGGAATCCCTGTTACCCTGATTTGAGTATTATGCACTGTATGAGTGTACCAAAATATTATGTGCACCCCATAAACATGTACAATTATTATGTATCAATAAAAGTCAGTAGAATTTTATCATATTAATAATGAGTATACTTTTATTTTCCCCAAGTAATTATGCATATTAAAACATGATTCTACAAACAAATTTTAAAAGAACATTTAAAATAGCAGCATGATTTATAGTCATTTGGGTATATACCCAGTAATGGGATGGCTGGGTCAAATGGTATTTCTAGTTCTAGATCCCTGAGGAATCGCCACACTGACTTCCACAATGGTTGAACTAGTTTACAGTCCCACCAACAGTGTAAAAGTGTTCCTATTTCTCCACATCCTCTCCAGCACCTGTTGTTTCCTGACTTTTGAATGATTGCCATTCTAACTGGTGTGAGATGATATCTCATAGTGGTTTTGTCATGCTGCTATAAAGACACATGCACACGTATGTTTATTGCGGCATTATTCACAATAGCAAAGACTTGGAACCAACCCAAATGTCCAACAATGATAGACTGGATTAAGAAAATGTGGCACATATACACCATGGAATACTATGCAGCCATAAAAAATGATGAGTTCATATCCTTTGTAGGGACATGGATGAAATTGGAAACCATCATTCTCAGTAAACTATCGCAAGAACAAAAAACCAAACACCGCATATTCTCACTCATAGGTGGGAATTGAACAATGAGATCACATGGACACAGGAAGGGGAATATCATACTCTGGGGACTGTGGTGGGGAGGGGGGAGGGGGGAGGGATAGCATTGGGAGATATACCCAATGCTAGATGACGAGTTAGTGGGTGCAGCGCACCAGCATGGCACATGTATACATATGTAACTAACCTGCACAATGTGCACATGTACCCTAAAACTTAAAGTATAATTAAAAAAAAAAAAAAGTTAAAAAAAAAAAAAAAAGAACATTTAAAAAAGCAACCACCTATCATCTTTTTAAAGTGGCTTTATTGAGATATATTTCACAAACCATAAAAATCACCCATTTAAAGTGTACAGTTCAATAGGTTTAGTATATTCACAATAGATCACATTCATAGTTACAGTAGATAACAGTGTATTCACATTATTTAACAATCACTATAATCTAATTTTAGAAAATTTTATCAACTACAAAAGAAACTATGTAGCCACTAGCAGTAGTTTCTATTTCTTCTAATTCCTATAGCCCTTGGCAATCATGAATCTACTTTCTAACTCTATATTTTTGCATATTCTAGACATTACATATAAATGAAATCATGTACATACATGAATTATTGAGGTTGAGAAGTCCCATGATTTGTCACCTGCAAACTGGAGATCCAAGAGAGCTGGTGGTGTAATTTTGGCCTGAGTCTGAAGGCCTTAGAACTGATGGTATAACTCCAAGTCCAAAGGCATGAGAAGACCAATGTCACAGCACAACCTGGTAGGTAGTAAGGGAAAGAATTCTTAATTTCCCTGCATTTTGTTCTATTCAGGCTCTCAATAGACTGAAAAATGACCACCCACATTGTGGAGTTAACTTTACTTTACTGAGTTAATCAGTTCAAATACTAATCTCATCTGAAAACACTGTTATAGACCAAAACAGAAAAATGTGTAATCTGGGCACCCAATAGCCCAGTCAAATTCACACTCAGAAGGAACAATTACATGAGTGATCACCACCTTTTGACCTGTATGCACGGGGCATGATAATCAAAGAAGTAGTTTCTATATTTTCAGAATTTAGTGGTGAAAAGATGTCAAATTAAATTAAGAAATGAGATATAAAGAGACTCAAATCCTGGCATTTGAAAAAGAGCTTTTTCTTATTTAAAATTTTCTTGTAAATTTCTTTATAAAGAAGAGTAATAACAAGTTCAAAGAAGAAATTAAATGATATAATGTGTTTTCCATTGAGGATTGTTATAGCTTGGGTTAGAAAAATCTGTGAGGAACAAAAAAGGAAAACAAGAAATTCCACACTGCTAATATAGGTGTGATGTTTCAGGTACTAAAAATAAATCACCTTTTCTGATACTGAGAAGAGAAATACCAAATGACTGCAAATGATCATAATATTTACTTTTATTTCTATAATTTAAAAAACAGATTGAGTAAGAAAGATAGAACATAGTTTTGATACTCGTGTCCCTCAGGTGCTATCACTAGGAACTAACAAGACAGATGATTTTTTCCAGAATTTTCTCTCTAGAGCTGGTAGTAGGATCTGTGTGTAAGGCACTGGTTCCAGGAAAGGTGAGATTAGCAGATATCTTTCATTATAACTATACCTTTATGTCAAAGCCAGCTAAAAAAAACTATACACTAAAGTTAAAAGTTTAAAAATACTATGATTATGATTGAAGGACCATTTATAACCACCTTTAAAGAATAGTTTTGTGGCTGGGTACAGTGGCTCATGCCTGTCATCCTAGCACTTTGAGAGGCTGAGGCAAGAGGATTGCTTGAACCCAGGAGTATGGACAATGTAGTGAGACCCTGCCTCTATGAAAAAAAATGTAAATAAATAAAGAATAATTTTGAGTTGATATTAACTCTGGGGACTCACAACACTGCTTAATACAGATTAGAAAATATTATCAGGCAACATTTTATAACAGTAAGTATTATTGCAGAGAAAACATTTTGGGAAAGGTGAACACCAGTGAGAAAGAAAAAGGTAGTTGGGTTATATGAGCACAAGTCTATAGATTCTGGAACAGAATTATGCTGTATTATTATCTAATTACGTATCCAAATCATCGTGGTCAAGTAAAAGAAGAAATTCAGCTATAGGGAGAGGAGGTGGCAATATGGGGTTTTAAACAAAATCTCTATCTCTACTCTTATCTATCTTATGCTAATGAGAGGTGCAGGGTCGAGTTATCCTAGATCTTAACTTAATGAGAGTCCTGGAGGGGAAATGGGAGCCCAGTGGAAGGAGCTAGAGGTGAAATCTTGGATTTTAGGGCCCTGCAGACACACAAACCAGAAGAGAGTGAATGATCCTTATTAAGGGGTCTGCAGAAATGAAGGAATTTCTTAAGAACCCCTACATGTACCAGGTGCCAGAAATAATAAGTTCCTCTTCTAAGCTTCCTTGGTTTTTTTTTGCTCTGTGCACAGCCCTTCCTGCTTAATCTGTAATGAGCACTTGTTTCTCTGCTTAATCTGTAACTAGCAAACCTCTTACTCTGTAAACAAGCCTTCCCACCTAGTTGGTAAGGGACAGCCTCTGCCTTCTCCCCTAATTGGCCTTACTCAATTTCAAACACTAGCCAATCGGGTCAACTTAGACTGTGTGGTCTGACTCCAGCCAATGGGGAAAAGACACAGAACAGGAACTGTGTTAGGGATAAAAACCCCTGCCCTACCTGGCTAGGTGTGCTCTTGTGATTGTGACTGACACAGGCAGCACCCTTTTGCAGAAGTAGATGTGCGTTGCTGAGAAGTTTTCTCCCTAAGTTCTGGTTTTCTTTGCAGCACCCAGCATTTGTTTCTAACACAGGGAAAGAGTGAGCTGTAAAAACCTCTCAAATTCAAGAAAGCGTAAAGCAAATTGAACAATACGGGTGAGGTAAGAACTTGACTTCCCTAAGTTTTTCCCCTCTACCACCCTCTTCCTAAAATAATTACAGGATGTAGAAGCTAAGATGAGTAGGCTAAGGAAAAAATTGGTAGGAAAGAAAGAAGATGCCAGAAGATGTCAAAGGTTTTTACTTCCAGCAGACTCTAACTAAATAAATGTTAAGTTAATGTAAAAATAAATATGGGCTTTTGATTATTATATGGAACAAGATCATTTAATTTTTTAACTGTTTGGAGTTTAAAATTGCAGTTACTTAAGATTGACCCCTAAGTTTTGAGACTTCCCAAGTCTTTATTCCAGGTAAGTGGGACGATAGAACATTTTAGAGAATATCTTCACTTTAATCAGGTTGAACCTTATATAGCTAACATTTTCTTTTGTCTCAAAATTATGAGAAAGGAAAATGTCATATGAACTCAGAAAAGTAATAGGATCTAAACTTGAACAAGTAAAAAAATCATGATTTTTCAATTCTCTTGTGTATATAAATTACTTAGACCAATCTTTAGCAAAAATAAAATGAGAACTGTTTTATAAACAGTAAAGCGTCTACAGATTATTCAAGAAAGAAACTTTATCTGTGAGTCCTTTGAGAACAAAAGCATTTTATGACAGCTGTGAACTAATTAATGTCATTAGGTATTAAAAGACAAGAACAACAAAAAACAGTGAGCAGAACATATAAAGAAGTTAGAGGACTGGAAAGAAATTAGGCATGATGTAAAGTTTAAGAACAGTAAAAACTAAATATCATTTGCATTGAAGAAAAGGTGTTTGAAAATGATGAGTTCTGTTTTTTGTTTGCTTGTTTATATTTTTCTTTTGGTAACTTTTCTTCCCCCTCCCCAAAAACTGTTAAGTGCTTCATTAGTAAACAACATGATGGACAGAAAGGAGGAACACATTATGAATAGTTTTGGCTTAGAATTATGTGTTAATTTATAATAGCATGTCTAAAAGTTTTGAGTTGTATGTAAAATGCTTAAGAATTTTTAATACAAAATCCCAGTGTGTTGTGATATCTCTTGATCTAAAATAGCTAACACCTGAATTTTATGATTTCATGCAACAATTTTATTTCATTCATGATTTTGTGGGTCAGGAATTCTGGAAGGGCCAGGCTGGGTGATTCATCTTTGCTCAGGTTGGCAGCAGTAGAAGCTGTGGGATACACTCAAGATGGCTTCTCCACCCCCATATCTGGTGCCATGGTGCTCCCTGGCCTCTCTTTCTTTCCATACAGCATTTCCAGGGCTTCTCCAATGTGGCCTGGGCTTCTCACATACAATGGTTTCAGGATAAGTAGCTCAGGGCTCTGGAAGATCAAGAAAGAGACACTAGTTCTCCTACAGGCTGAGTCTGGAACTGGAGTGGAATAATCTCTGATGCTCTCTATTGTCAAAGCGTAGTCCCCCAGTTTAGATTCAAGAGAGAGAAATAGATTCCACCTCTGCATGGAAGGAGGGTCAGAAGTTTTTCAGCTTTCTTAACCCTCCACACTATAGTTTATCAACCTTTAAGTTTATCGAGCCTTCTGAGAATCTGATGAAAAATATGGGAAAATGCACTTTCATCACATTTGTATGCAATTTTGGTGGAAACACTTACCCTGAAGATTTAATGTCTAAAATAAGTTGCTTGATGAATGGAATTATAGAAACAGTATATAATCCTTACCTTGATGTCAGATCCATTGGTCTGTTCACTAAATCCCTATCTTCTTTGTCCTCTTCATTCTTCTTTAAGCACTCTTGATTTTCGTCTCCTCCAACCTTAACCTTCTCTTCCTTTCCTCTTGAGGTCTGTCTTTGAAAGGATCTTGGTTGTAGTTCAGCAGTTATAATTTCACAAGGTTCGTTTCTCTCAGGGTAGTAATAAACTTTTAAAGTATGACTAGGTCAATATTTCTCTAAATGAGCTCCTTTGTCCATAATTTATACCCAGTAGCAAACACTCTGTGACTAGAAAGACAGAAAGGAAATAATACCTTGGGACAATATTTTAATAGCCAGATGTCATTGCCACTAACCAACGTTTAGGCTGTATACAAGTATAACCTTGCTGACTGATTTCCAACTCTTACCCAAACTGTCTACCTGGATTTTGTTTCTTGTCAGCCACCACAAATACAAAGGTTGTTTCTCAATTTTGTTCTGTAAACATATGATTGCTGCATCCTCCAGGAATTGAAATTAAGCATCCCAGCTTTGGGAATATTTTTCAGAAGCAATAAAAGGCTTCTTTGGCTTTGTCTTTTTATGAGGATGCTTTGCATCCTGCTCACATGCCTTGTAATGTAATCTCAAGACACAGCTGTTGTTTCAGAGAGTTCATTCATGTCAGCAGCAATTAAAAAGTCCTTTGTTTTCCAAGCATGCTTCCCAGCTTGTCTTGAGGAGCTTTGCAAACAATGACTCCTACAGCTTGAGGAAAGGAATCCTTATTGTGTGTGGCAGAAAGGGTGTGTCATGCTCATTTTCAGTCTCGTTCCATGATTTACCACAGGTACACCTGTGCATCTTCTTGACAGTGACGTTTTAAATATAGAAAATTCTCAGTCATCACTTTGCCACCTTGAGATATGACCCCTTGTAGCAATGTGTTAGAGCATACTTATAAGATGGGATAAAAATCAAACCACTCCTTTGATATCACTGTGTTACCCTGCTTATATTTTCATTTTATATATCGAAATGGATGTATCCTGGAGACTTGAGCTTCAGTAGCTTGATATTGCTTTGATTTTAGGTGAGATGTGTACTATAGGACAGTATCTCAAGGGCTCCCTGTGCATACTTTGTGTTTCAGGTTATGGGCACCTGGAGAATGACGAATTGAAAGAGAGACATGTGCTATGATTTCAGAGCCTCAAAAAGGCAGGTTCTTTCCCTATTGGTCCTGTTTTCCTTTCTCAAAAGTGAATGAGTACATTCCTTGTAGAAGATTAGAGAAAGTATACATGGCCTTGTCTTATCTAGCCTTTTCACCTGTAGAGTCGGGTCTCATGTGTATTAAGATAAATCACTGCTATGAGCATTTACAAATATTAGTATCATGAATACATTTGTATACCTTTCAGATTGCTACACATAGACTATGTCTTATTGTAATGATTTGTGTGTGTTTGTGCGTGGTGGTGGTAGGAGTAGGGGTAACTAAACCGGTACTCAAATAACACATCCTTTCTGTTTTTGGTCAGTTTCTAGACTTCTTTTTGCTTTGGAACAAGAGGATGGGATGAAGGTGGGAGCAGGGAACTAAGGAAACTGCTAACTTATAATGAGCTGAAACACACGGCCGGGGTACATGTTTTGCCTTCACCTTTTAAATAATCAGAATGAGCATGTGACATCTCAAATGAAATATTCATTTATCTAATTGACAACGGGTTTTATATTTTAGCAAATATACAAAAAAGTATAGAATCTGCACTCTAGGGAATACATAAAGATATTATAGAACAGGACAAATATTTCAAACTCAAGTTCCATAAGTCTATAGACTCTTTAAAGTCTGCTGACATTAAGATAAGGAGTAATCAGGTATATATTAAAGTAGATTTTAAAAACGTGAAGCTTTTGAGTATTTTGCAAGCCTGTTGGTGAACACACATGTGGACTCTGAGCCATGTGATTAACGTGAGCTCAAGCTTTTCTCAGCTGGAAAGCTGCCCTTAGCAATAGCATATCCTTCACTCACAATGTCTGAAAATTCGAGTAAAAGGCAGGCAAAGTAATATGTAATTAAAAAGTGTTTTTCTTATTCTGCCTTTATGAAAGTGTTGTAACCAAGCGAGTTACAGAGAAACGCCACACTGTGAGACGAATTCAGGATTCCTTTATTAGCCGGCGACCAAGAGATGGCTAGCGCTCAAAATTCTCTTGGCCGCAAAGAAAAGGGCTAGATTTTCTTTTATACTTCGGTTTAGAAACAGGAGTTGGGGAGTCTAGTTAAAACAATCTTACAGAAGTAAAGCAGGCAAAAAGTTAAAAGGATAAATGGTTACAGGAAAGCAAACAGTTCCAGGTGCAGGGGCTTTAGATCTATCACAAGGTGATAGACGTGGGGCTTTGGGTATTATCAACCAGATACAAACATGGGGGCTCTGGGTGCTATTAACTGGGTGAATTCCTGGGAACTGTGGATATAGCTTGCCACAGTAACTTATCAGTTTAATTGCATCCTTGGATGTGCTGGGAGTCAGCTTGCACAAGTTAAGTCCTTGAGGAAGGAGGGTGGGTAAGGGGCTGCAAGTGAAGGAGCCAAGATGGAGTTTGTCTGGCTCTTTTAGCTAAGGGAGAGTCAATTCAGGTTAAAACAAGGTAGGGTATCACAAAAGAAGAGATCCAAATAATCCTAGTTCATAGAGTTAGAACTGATCTTAAATCAGCTAGTGGAAACCTTGCTTTGTGTAAAAGGAGGAAGCAGCAACAGTAACAGCAGAGAGATAAGTGATTGCCTACACACTGCTCAGTCAGCCAGGATCTGAATTTAGGTCTTTTGACTAAGCCAATCCTGAATATCAAATTAGAAAGCCTGAGAGAAGTGTACTAGGTACTTTGTTTTTACATCTTTATTGAGATAATTCACCCATTTAGTATGTACAGAACTGGGCTGTTTTTTAGTGTTGCTGTTGTTTGGATTTGTATCCCCACCCAAATCTCATGTCAAATTGTAGTCCTCAGTGTTGGAGGAGGGGCCTGGTGGGAGGTGATTGGATCATGGGGGCTGATTCCCCCTTGCTGCTCTCCTGATAGCGAGTGAGTTCTCACGAAATCTGGTTGTTTAAAAGTGTGTAACACTTCCCCCTTTGGTCTCTTCCTCCTGCTCCAGTCATGTAGGATGTGCTTGCTTCCCCTTTGCCTTCCACCATGATTGTAAGTTTCTTGAGGCCTCCTCAGCCATGCTTCCTGCACAGCCTGTGGAACTGTGAGGCAATTAAACCTATTTTCTTTATAAATTACCCAGTCTCAGGTACTTCATTATAGCAATGCGAGAACGAACTAGTACAAACCTATTCACAGAGTTTTGGAGTTATCACCACATTTTAGAATGTGTCAAAACTCCCAAAAGAAAACCTTTCTCCTCTAGCAGTCACTTCCTATTCACACCTAAAGGCCCGCCTCCACCCTCGTCCTAGGCAAGCACTGGTCTACTGTCTGTCCTGATGGATTTTCCTATTCTGGACATTTCATACAAATGGAATCATTTGATACGTGGTCTTTTGTGAGTAGCTTCTTTCACTTGGCATAATGTTGTAATACTTCCATGTTAAAATGATAATCCGTATTTCATTTTTTTATTGCCAAATAGTATTTTATTGTACAAACACTCCACATTTTGTTAATCTGTTAATGAGTTGAAAAATCATATAGGCTGTTTTCATTTTTTGGCTATTATGAATAGTGCTGTTATAAATATTGTGTGAAAGTTTTTGTGTGCACTGCACATATATTTTAATTTCTCATGGGTATATATTTGGAAGTGAAATTGTTGGGTCATATGGTAAACCTATGTTCAATATTTTGAAGAACTGCCAAACTATTTTTTCCTAGTTTGTTTTTAAAACAATGTCACAATATTATACTAACAACTACCATGAATCAGGGCGATGTTCAGCGATTTTCAAAGTATATAACCATCCATATGGAAAAGTTGGTGTATATTAATACATAGTTAAAAATCATGAAGAGGCACAAGAAAGTCCTCATCATTAAAATAAGACTATGAAAAGCAATAATCATGCTTTCTACATTGTGAATAATTTGCATAGTCTACATTTAAACCAGCCAGTATATAACAGGCTTTTCGTTGGCAGCAATAAGGATTTGGCCAAGTTAATGCTAATATACTCTTTCACTTTGCCTTTCTAGATATAGAAAATGGCAACAGGTTTTTGATAAAGATGTTAAGATATTGAAAAAATAAAACTAAAAATATCAGCAGGAGAGAAGAACAGCACCATTAAAGGAAGGGACTGGTCTTAGTACTAAAGTTCTCTGAATACCAACTGCATCGGGGGTTTGGCAGCAGTATCCTGCACACACTGAAGAAAGCTTTTTTGCTGTCTTTTGAAGCTGCCTTTTGTAGGTCTTATGTATAAACAAACCAGATTGAGGCTATTCAATTTTTTATCTGTATTTCTCTTAAGACATTTTGACAGCAATTTTTTTTAACCGTATACCCAGTAAAATAGCTGGAATGTCTAAATTTACGTCCAAGACCCATTTTTTCTCTGAGCTCCCCCACAATCCATGGGACATTACTTTGTATCCTGGAACCCCACCTTCACCTGTGGAACAGGAATAATTATCCACCTGTGCACCTAAGGAGATGGGGATATGTGATAAAAAATGAGCTGTGTAGCACACAGTACTCTGTGAACTATTTATTTGTTTATGTATTTTGAGACAGAGTCTTGCTCTGTTACCCAGGCTGGAGTGCAGTGGCACAGTCTCGGCTCACTGCAATCTCTGCCGCCCGGGTTCAAGAGATTCTCCTGCCTCAGCCTCCTGAGTAGCTGGGATTACAGGTGCGTGCCACCACACCCGGCTAATTTTTGTATTTGTAGTAGAGACAGGGTTTCAGCATCTTGGCCAGGCTGGTCTTGAACTCCTGACCTTGTGATCCACCCAGCTCGGCTTCCCGAAGTGCTAGGATTACAGGTGTGAGCCACCACACCTGGCCCTGTACTCTAAACTATCAAGCCCTAAAAGGTAAGGCATTTCTATGGGCCAAGTATAACTGTGCTTCTTATAAATGTTTGAAGGGATATTTTAAATGTTCAGAGCACTTATACTTATTTTTTTCACACCTACCTATAATTAATGATCAGCACTATTTAAAGCATTTAAAGGCACATTTCTAAACTAATAGGCACAAATAAAAATATAAAATTAGGAAGAATTGAAACATTTGCTTAGCTACCACATCCAACATGAAACATTCACTCCAAAAGGCTTTCTTGGAAGATATTGGAAGGAGCATGGAGCACATACATTACAGAGAAACTGAATTTGTATTTTGCGTAATTTCAGGTTGCAGATTGCTCAGTTCTTTCCTTATTTCCCACAAACACTTGAAGCTCACCCCATTCTTAACTCCATCTCTTGGAGCTGATTTTATATTTTTGCAGGCAAAAATAAGAGGTAAAGGGATAGGTGAACTGTGGCTATTTAAAGTAAAATATATATAACACATTTCCTTTGCTCTCTTCTTGTGATACCAATACCAAAAAACACCATTTTTTTATTATACTTTAAGTTTTAGGGTACATGTGCACAACATGCAGGTTTGTTACGTATAAAGAGTTTTTCAAGTTCCATTTAAAAAAGAAGGAAAAACAAAATAAAGAGCTATTACTAAAATTCACATCAATTGGCAAGTTAAAAGCAATGCTGGGAATATGACCCTGAAGAGCCATTTCTTTTTTGCTTCTACTCACTTATCAATATAATTATAGTTTCATTAAATGCATTTGGGATTGAAAGTGTTTGTAAAGTAAACATTTACTTGAAAACAATGTATTAAAAGCTTAGAAAGATGGGAGTATATATATCTGTACACATAAAAGTACATCTCTCTATATATACTTATATATTTTATTATATATAATTTATATGTAATTATATATACTTGTATATATATTATTAGTATATATATTTATATATGCAAACAGTATATACATGCTATAAAGTATACATATATAAAGTTTATATATAAAAAAGTATATACTTTATGTATAAAAAGTACATATACTTTATAAAAAGTATATATTAAAAAGTATATATATATGTTTTCATGATGAAAGATTGCAAATATAAAATAAGACAAAGAATAGGAAATTTTAGTAAGAATATATCAACAGAAAATATAATTAGCAGCATGTCGAGAACATTAAATTTTGCTACTGTCGAATTTTATGAGAGTAGCAGCTGCTCTGCCACTTACTACCTAAGCATCAATATCTTAAGACAACACAGAGCCTTATTTTTTATTATTTTTTTTCTACCTGAAAAAAAACCAGACAGGGAATTCAGCAGGTGCTATTTCTGGAGAAAAATGACTAGCATTATGAACATCTTCAGTTATTTGCCTCGCTTCATGTAACTTCCTCTTTCGTCCCTCCAAGTTCTCATTATTCAAAAATCATTTACTACTAAATTATAGAAACAATAGTTTCTCCTAAAGCAGAAGTGAAGTGAAGCTGGGTATGAGTCAATAAAAAATTACGAGGCTCTCAAATCATCAAAAAGATGCCACCTATGACATATGACCTATGCTGGTCTTGGCACCCGTTTATGAAGAGACTAGAAGGGGTAATATTTTTTCTTCCGTGGAACTGATGGTCCCTGTCATCTCAACTTGAGGGAAGGTTTGTCTTTGAACCAAAACATATTCGTTTTTGGAGGATATACACATGAGCATCTTTTCCTAAGAAAATATGTCCGAAACGCTCATCATTATCTCGGCAAACAGAGCCTGAGATCAGTGGCTTGCAAGCCTCAGTAGCCTGGCTCATTGTTTTCTTCTAGGTATGGTAGAATCAGTGAGTGCATGGCTCAGAGGGAGGCTGCAGAGCTAGGCAAGCCTCAGTTCGGACTTGGCTGCTCAGGAACAATGTGACGTTGGCAAATTATGGGGTTTCTTAAAGCCTGTTTCTTCATTTATAAGTTTAAGTATATGCGTCATTTTTTAAAAAAAGGTTTAAAAGTATGTATATAATACTTTGCACATGTTATGCACAGCAGAAGCTGCTGGGTTTCCTTACTCTTTCCTTGCCCATAGAATCCTGAGGATATTTGAGTCACAGAGTACCCAGGGCCAGGGGATTAGTCCTGACTGTTTTTGTACTATGTGGCAATCTCATTTTCCATTGCCATGACTGATTTTCAAATATGACATTCAGTTATGGCCAATGATATGTAGCGGGGAGACCTCTGGGGCTTCTAGGAGAGGTTTTTCACCTTGAAAAGACAGAGGGGTTGGAGGAAAAGTTCTGTTTGGTGTTGGACTTTTGTTATGTGAGAACTTAAGGCCTGGTGCTGCAGTAGCCAACTGACTGAGACAAAACTGAGTATGAAAAGCTGAGCTTGAGTTTGAATGTGGGTCCCCAGGTCATTATGGAGCAACCATGAGTCAGCCTCTTCCAGCCTTTTGTTAAACACAATAAATATCCTGTGTTTAAAGCACTCTGGGTAGTATTTCCCATTATTTGTAACCAAAAGCATCCAACGCAAAAAGTAGACTGTTAATAATATGTGTTAATCTGTATATTTTGAAAGGGCAAATTGGTATTTATTAAAATCTATATCCTTGAATTAATAGAAAATAATCCCCAATGAATTCCAGCTGCAATTCTATAATACTTTTTCTTTTTAGAATTTTGGAATTTAAAAATCTTAAAAAAGCATTTTTTTTTCTATTTCAAGGAAGATCTAATAAAATTTACTTGAATTCAATCACATGTTTATTTTAAAGGCAAAGCAGAATGCCATAGACTTATACTTTGGAAGGGAATTTAATAATAATTATTTATATCTAAAATTTAAATTAACTTCCTGCCTCTAATTAAAGAGCACTTAAAAACCATCTCAAGAGACAGAACTGGGGTTTTTAAATGAATTTTTAAAAATCAACCTATTAAACAGCAGCATTTCAGGTTAGGTTTATGTAGTACACAGGTTCATGTTAGAATCCATAATTATGGATCACATCCAGTTTGGGTGATCCATGAAAAATAGCTGTTCCTTCATGCCCATAATTTACATAAAAGAAGGTATTTCTTGTTCCTTCTTTTAATTACATGGGTAATACTCACTGCAGAGGAGAATCCTAATTTCTGTTGTATTTTTATTCCTCTATTGGAGATCTTTCTCTTCCCTTTCTTCTGCTTATCTCTGACAGCCTGCAAAGCTAAAGGAAATTAAGAATGTATAAACATACCAATCCCGGAAATTTGAAATCTTTTTGGATTTTATTAGACCCTGTGATACCAACCAGAAATTTGAAACTTCTTTTGTCTTGGAAGCTGCAGACAGGCTGTCATATTCTTTGAAAAAAATGAATGAGAAATGGTACATACAGATCAGGTAAGGACCTAGATCTAGATCTGATTTTTTTTAAAGTACCAGCAATTGGCCAGGCTCAGTGGCTCACGCCTGTAATCCCAGCACTTTGGGAGGCTGAGGCGGGCAGATCACGAGGTCAGGAGATTGAGACCATCCTGACTAACACGGTGAAATCCTGTCTCTACTAAAAATACAAAAAATTAGCCGGGTGGTGGCACGTGCCTGTAGTCCCAGCTAATTGGGAGGCTGAGGCAGGAGAATTGCTTGAACCTGGGAGGCGGAGGTTGCAGTGAGCCGAGATAGAGCCACTGCACTCCAGACTCCAACTCAAAAAAAAAACAAAGAAGTACCAGTAACCCAGTAACTATAACAGTAGGTTGTTTGAGCCAGTTCAATAGAGAGTACAGGTTGTTGTATATTAAAGTAAAATGTGTAAATGTCTTCTTTGATGTAAAAGGTTACACATTCATCATTTGTCATTAAAAAATAATTATTGCATCTCTACTATGTTCCAGGCCATTCTACATTCAAACTTATAAAACCCCTGGAGGCCCTGGGCCCTACTGCGTAGTAAAAATGCCTCAGAAGCTCCTGTAATTCCCTTGGCCATACTATTGATATTCCAAATTATATTACTATGTGAGCATAAGTGTGTGGCTAGAAAAAAGCAGTCAAGAATGATGGACTGCATGCAGGCAGGAGTGTGCCTTGTACTCACCTCAGGGTCGGTGAGCTGGACTTGTGGATTATGAACTTGTTGCAGGTGGTCGACAGGAACTGTCTGTGGTTTGGGTTGTCAGGGGGCATCAAACAATGTAACTGGGCCATGTGGGTGTGCACGTTGTGCACATGTACCCTAAAACTTAATGTATAATAATAATAAAATTTAAAAAAACAAAAACAAACAACAACAACAAAAATGTAACTGCCCCCTCATCAGCATGTCAAATTGTATTAATTCTCATCTCATGTAAATTCTCTGATGAACATTCTTATTTCCTGCAAGATTATTTGAGATAAAACTGAGAGTTAAAATATAAGTAATTTGAAATGGATTTCCATGATTATGAACAAGAAATCCTTGGGAGCCCATTTCTTTGTCCATGGACCACCAAGGGGAGTGCGGAGAGAACTGCAGTTCCGTGCAATCAATTTCCTCTGTAATTATGCATTTTACACTAATAAATTTTAAAACATGATTTTTGAGGACTCAGACTTCCACAAACTGCCTGAAAGGTCTATGAGCCATTGTGGAAGTCAGTATGGCAATTCCTCCGGGATCTAGAACTAGAAATACCATTTGACCCAGCCATCCCATTACTGGGTATATACCCAAAGGACTATAAATCATGCTGCTATAAAGACACTTGCACACGTATGTTTATTGCGGCGCTATTCACAATAGCAAAGACTTGGAACCAACCCAAATGTCCAACAATGATAGACTAGATTAAGAAAATGAGGCACATATACACCATGGAATACTATGCAGCCATAAAAAATGATGAGTTCATGTCCTTTGTAGGGACATGGATGAAATTGGAAATCATCATTCTCAGTAAACTATCGCAAGAACAAAAAACCAAACACCGCATATTCTCACTCATAGGTGGGAATTGAACAATGAGAACACATGGACACAGGAAGGGGAACATCACACTCTGGGGACTGTTGTAGGGTGGGGGAGGGGGGAGGGATAGCATTGGGAGATATACCTAACGCTAGGTGACGAGTTAGTGGGTGCAGCGCACCAGCATGGCACATGTATACATATGTAACTAACCTGCACATTGTGCACATGTACCCTAAAACTTAAAGTATAATAATGAAAAAAAAAAAGAATTAAAAAAACTAGAAGGGGGGGAAAAAAGAAAGTTTAAGAGTAACGTGGAAAGTAAATATAAGCATTTGTGCAACAGTGGTGAAAGGAATATGGAAATTAGATAATAGAAACAAGATCACTAATAAAGTTTATCACTAATAAAGTTTAGGTCAGTTTTATCTTCCTCTAGCACATGAAATTGGGGCTGGAGCTGGCATCACAACATCACTGAAGTCTCTGCATGGTTGGGAACCTTCACACCTCCTCATGAGGAAGGGAATAAGCACAGCAGTGTGTGATTCTGTGGACAATCATCTTGGAGCTGTTGGATTTAGCAGTGGCTAAAATGGCCATATGTTTTGAAAAGGAAGTAAGTCCTAGAGTTTGTTAGGTTGAAACTGGCAAGCAATCACAACTTTTTTGTCTGACTACATTTTACTTTCATTGCTTAGTAAAAATATACCCCAAACATCGGTAATGTCTAAGTACTTTCATTAAATGGTTTTATTTAAAAAGTGAGTAAGACATTTCCTCATATCACCATATCCTGTGATATGTTTTTAAGTTTGCAAATTGGAAAGCAGGCCCAGAGACTGGTATGTCTTGGGTGGCCTTTCATGGCCCAAACTAGTTGTAATTGCCTATTTCCAATTTTCTCGTCTCTTTCTTTCTCCATTGCAGGATTAATGAAGACTCAGGTATATGGTCATATTTTCAGAACCATGTTAACCATAGTCAAAGGAACTTGTAAATGTATACAGACTGTTTTTTTAAAGTTATGTCACACATTTGCTTTTTATTATTTATTTACTTTTTGTAATTTCAGCCTGTATTTTAGATTCAGGGGGTACATGTGCAGGTTTGTTACTTGGGTATATTGCATGAGGCTGAGGTTTGGTGTACGATTGATCCTGTCACCCAGGTAGTAAGCAGAGTATGCAACAGTTAGTTTCTCAACACCTGCCCTCCCTCTCCTTCCCACCTCTAGTAGTCCCCAGTGTCTATTATTCTTACTTTTATGTCTATAAGTACTCAATGTTTAGCTCTTACTTATGAGCGAGAACATGTGATATTTGGTTTTCTATTCCTCTATTAATTTGCTTAGGATGATGGCTTCCAGCTGCATCTATGTTGCTGCAAAGGATATGATTCATTCTTTTATATGACTGCATAGTATTCCATATACCAGACTATTTTAAAATAAAGGCAGTTTTTCTTTTAATGAGAGAAGTGCAAATAATGAAAATGTATTCAAAAGTTATTTAAAATCAAAACAAGCTAAGGGTCTTTGTCCATTTTGTGCTGCTATAACTGAATATCCAAGACTGAGATATTTATAAAGAAGAGAGACTTATTTCTTAGAGCTGGGAAGTCCAAAGTTGAGGGAGTGGCATCTGGTGAGGGCTTTCTTGCTGCATCATCCCATGGTGGAAGGTGGAAGGGCAACAGAGCATGCACAACAGAGAGGGCTGAACTCATCCTTTTATCAGGAACCTACTCCTTCAATAACAGCATGAATCCAGTCATAAGGGCTCTACCCTCATGAGTTAATTACCTCTAAAGCGCCCAACTTCCCAACACTGTTGCACTGGGGATTAAGTCTCCAACACATAAACTTTGGTGAACACACTTAAACCATAGCACTAAGTTAGTTATACTGAATGAGAACGTGCTCGAAGTGTTACTATTTGCAGTTCAAATTCTATTAAAAACTGTTGAGGCATAACTTTTAGCAGGCTCAAAATGCCTTTCTTTTTATGTTTCAGGTTAAGAATGGAGAAGGAAACAGGCTTAATGTGGCCAAAAACCTTGCATATTCTAATGTGGCCACTCAAACATTTTTTCTGTCTCTCTCTGGAGTTTAAAGGCAGGGTAAAAATATCTCTGATTTGGAAATCAGAATTGATTTCCATTTTTACAGATGTGCAGCTGAAAACCTTGGAATATTCCTTTGACCTTCTTTTTCTCTTGCATCTCACATACGGTTTGTCAGCAAATGTTGTCACCTTTACCTTCAGAATATATTCATACTCCATCACTTCTCACTACCTTCTCTGTGAGCATCCATGTCATGGCCACCATCTCTCTCCTGGATGACTCTACTGGTCTTCAAACTGGTCTTCCTGTTTCCCTCCTTGCTCCTGTTAGATTCTTTTTTTAACACCTTAGACAGAGGTCTGTTAAAATGTTAAGTCAGATCATGTTACCCCTCCACTCGAAACCCTGTGATCATTTTCCATCTTACTCAGGGTTCCAGTCATGGCCCTTCCAGTGGCCAACCAGGCCTTACATTCTGTTCATGTTAGCTCTCTTGTCTCATTTCCTCATTTTCCCTGCTCACTCTACTTCAGCCACACTGACCCATTGCTTTCCCTTATCTTCAAACCCTGGAATAGTGGCTGTCACATAGTAGGTACTCAATAAATTTTGGATAGATGAATGGAAACCCAAGTATCTTCTGTGCTTATACTGTGATCAGAAATTCAAAGAAAAATGGACTAAGTCCCCCATTTTGTATTTAGCTCCTAATGTCCCTTGTAAGTTCCTGGGGGACCTTAAATATCTTTTTATTTTTCTTTCTCTATTATTATTATTTTTTTGAGATGGAATCTCACCCTGTCGCCAGGCTGGAGTGCAGTGGTGTAATCTCGGCTCACTGCAACCTCCGCCTCCCGGGTTCAAGCGATTCTTCTGCCTCAGCCTCCTGAGTAGCTGGGACTACAGGCGCCCGCTGCCACTCCCAGCTAATTTTTGTATTTTTGGTAGAGACGGGGTTTCACCATGTTGGACAGGATGGTCTCCATCTCTCGACCTTGTGATCCACCAGCCTTTATCTCCCAAAGTGTTGGGATTATAGGCGTGAACCACCATGCATGGCCTTCTTTTTAGTTTTCAAAAGCCCTAAATCCTGATTTCCTCTGAAGTTTTTGTTTGCATTCTGCATTCTGCCTTCCGTGTGTGCTGTCCTTTTTCTGCATCACGTTGCTCTGTTGTGCATGCTTGAATCCTTCACTCGCCACAGCTCTGTGTATAGCAGGCTTGGTTAAGATTTGGAATAATTAATGTTTAGGTCCTTGCTTTCTTAAAAGCCATTACTTTCTGCACTGAGAACTTTTGATGGATTCATCTACTCAAACTCCAGCCTCCTTCTATTTCCTTGGTTTTGCTTTTTCTCTTTCCCAAAGTACTGCATTCCTTCTTAGGACATCTGATTATCAGAGCATTCTTTCATTTCTGAGCCAGACTATCTCATATGGTTTCTACGCATTAGCAGATAAAATTCATTTTCCTAATTCTGTAACGCTCATTTAGAACAAATAACATCCCTTTTTCAGTGCTTCTCAGTCTTCTGGGGCTCTACGAAAGTATTATAAGCCTGGATAATTTGACTAAACATAGTTTTCTTAAAACGAAAACCATTCCTCCATCTGGAAAGTTCTATTTATTTTGGAAAAAAATATGCTTTATAGTGATTAGGCCTCAGATATAAGCTCATTAGCCACATTACAGCCTGCATTTATTAATACATATTGGCCTTTTCAAAAAACTTTATTAATGGATCTCTTGATATAGTAAAAACTGTGAATGGTTTTAATTGTCTAATGTATATTTTATGACAGATAAAAATATTATTATATCTGAATTCATGCTCTATTGCTAAAACTTAAGAATGTTATAAATAAACTACTTGAAATGTCCCATTTTTTTGGGGAAAAAAAAACTTTTTATGAAGCTTAATGTGCAGTTAATTCAGAGCCTACACAAGAATGGCCTCCTCTTAAAAGACTAACTATTCATTATGTGGCATTTTGTAGAGAAATTTAACTAAAGCAATGTAGGCAGCTTCACTCCAGTTCTTGGCAATAAGCAACACTGATGATTAATGACCTACACTGGTAATTGGCTCTTGGTTACAGATGCCATGGACATTTAAGAAATGAGACTATAATGAATGGAAATATCTCAGTAGTTCAACTAGTGCTTACTCACTGAGGGATTAAGGTGACCTGACATGCTAGTGCAAGCCTGGTTATGTAAAACTGCATATGCTGTTTTTAGGTTTTCCTTGCATGGCAGTAATTTTTTTTTCACTTAAAAAGATCTTAGAGTTAGGAAAGCCTGCCAAACAGAGAACATTATGAAACAAATGCTACCAAAAACATTTGAAACCAACCTGCTAGTCAACCTAAGAGAAGTAGTTTCTTATTTTCTAAGCAAGTGACATTTCCTAATGATCACCTGCTATGAATGGGTTGTATTGTTACATTCTGTCAGACTTTAGCTTTATAAAGGTCTGTGCCTACAGGCGAACCCATGGGAACTGGGTCCTGGATTCTGCAAAGAAGAACCAAATCAAGAATCACTGTCCATGACCATTTTAAAGACCTGGTATAGGAAGCAAGCCTTTCTTCTTGTTTAAATTTGCCAGCTTTGCACTTGGATTTGCCCTTTGAGATTTTGGTGTGTCTGCACACTGAGATTTGTCAGTTAGTGATAAACTTTGCCAATAACTGACCATACCATGTCTACCCACATTTTTTTTTTTTTAAACTGGTTTTCTACAAGTCTTTACTTTTTTGGCTTCCAATTGGAGATTTTAGACTTGGGCAGTTTGGGGAATGGCTGTAACTAAGAAAGCAATTCTCAGCATGAGAGCCAGTGAAAGGCTTGGAAATATGAACATCTCGGTTGTTTCTGGAAGAACAGGCTGTATTTCAGCATGGCATGGGGCCTGTGGATGCATACGGTGCAGTAGACTCTAATGTTAAGCTCCACCTGATCGTAAGGGGCTCAAATGCCACTCATAACAGCTTGGCAATATCTTGTAGACTTGAAGTTTTCAAACAGGATAATGAGACATGACCATCTTTTCTTATGTTTTTGGAAGATAGCTGTCTTAGGGTGAAGGACTTATGGAGCAAGAGGAAAACTGGAACAAGAACTGAATATTTTTGTTAGCTCATCACCAAGATAATGAGGACTTAAATTAGGGAAGGGGCTGTAAGAGGGATAAGAAGAGCAACTTCTGTAGTAGGTAAGGCAAGACTTGGCATGTCACAGAGGTAAGAGAGAAAACAGGAAGAGCTGAAGCTAACTCAGAGTTTTCTAGCCTGTGGGGGCAGAAATGATGGCTTTGTTATGCGAGGTATGCAGCACATGAGGAAATAGGTTTTGTTGAGAAAATGTTGAGGTTTGAATATGTGGAGGTTGAAGGACTGATGAGACATTTTTCTGTTAATTAAGTTCCAGCTAGTCGGCAGAATTTAGGATTGAGGTCAGGGATGAAAGACATAGAATTGTCAGTCATCTACTTGTAGGAAATGTTTTCTCAGTGTAAGCACAGTCAGTCCTTGGAGGGCAGGTCTAGGTTTTGTTCACTTCTGTGTTTCCAACCTTTAGTGGCTGGCACAGACATTACACTGAATACTGAATGAAATAATGTGTTATTTACTCCCCACCCCATTTCTTCTTTCCATTTTTCTACCAATTACTCCAAAGAAAAGAAATGTTAACCTTAAATAGTTATAATATTATGATTTTCTTTCTAATTTAGAAGATAAATTTGCAGACTGAGAGGAGATTGGGTTTTCAACACAATGGCTATGTGTTCCTGATCTCTTATTTTCAATCTCCCTAATGCTAGCTTTTTAAAAATACTGTGATTAACAACTTCTGCAAGACGTTCAGACTTTATCACAGGTCTTGAACAAAGTTAATTTTACTGTTTTGTTGAATGCTATAGCAATATATTAAAATTAAAAAGAAATATTCAGTTATGCAATATTAGGAATAAGGTTGGTTTCAACAAAACAGGTAGCCTTTCTAAAACAGAGAATGTGATGAAAATAACAATGTTAAATTACAAATTAAACCAGTTCTTTGTCAGTGAGTAAAAACATGTTCTTGGAATTATGATTTTTTTTTTTAATAAAGCTATTTGGGAGAAAGGTTCGGCTTTATCATGGTTTTCAGTCTAATCACATTGTAGCCCAAATTCACTAGTCTGAAGGTTTTCAGTGGTGGTAATGAGACAGGTATAGCAAAGGTTTAATAACTTGTGCTGTGTTTTGGCTACCTTATGTTATTTGTATATTATCTCTTTGTGTTTTAGAAATTGCCAATGTTCCTTTTTTCTGAAAAAGAATTTTTATGTCTAAAATGAGCTTTTAAGGGATTTGACTGAAAAATAACTTTGGAAATGATAACCGATTTTATATGACTCTGATTAATCGTCAGCCACTTGTAAGCTCCTTGAAGAAAGGAACTGGATCTTTGTGTGTGTGTGTTCATGTGTATGTATGTGTTAGGAAGTTTACGTCCAACAGAGGAAATTTATGTAATTTATACATGCTGAAAATGGATGAGGAAATGAGTGGTCATTGAATAGTGATCATCTACAAGATATTTTCAGAGACAAAAACTACATTAAACTGGTTTCAGGAAACATCATAATTCCTTAGTATAGCTTTTGAACCAATGACTTTCAGAGCTGTTCAGAAGGACGCCATTGTTAAACTGATGTGCTATCTTTTCAGTCTGTGAACAGCACGTGGCATATCCAAACTGGCAGACAGAAGGTACGAACACCTATTGATTGCCCTTTGTTGTGTCTGGTGGGTGAATCAAACATTGAGAAGACTCTCAGTGACTTCTCCTTTTGCATTTTCTTTTCTATTCCAAGTCAAATATCACGTAACATAGTAGGGAAGCCTGAAAACTGACAGTCTCTCTCATTGAGTATAAACCCTGTTCAGTATTTTTCTTTCCGGAATATTAGCCAGGGCTGTCACATTCTCTTCTATCTATGACCACCTCAGAATACACCTCTGCATGAGTAGGGAAGGTGCCGTGCTTGTGGGAGCCATATTCAGTGAAGCCCAGTTTGCATTCTAAACATTTCAGCGCCCTGGGATGGCAGATGCCAGCAGAACGCTGTCCCTTGTCGGTCTTTGTCATTTCTCTTCATCCCCATGGCTGCCTCTAAGAAAAGTATAAAACCTCCTAGACTATGTCTAATTATGTAATCCCAGGTGGGCAAAAACTGCTCCGTCTCTTCAACTAATGATAAGTTTATGATCTAGGGAGGAAGAATTGATAGTCCTGGTTATTTTTATGCTAACTGGTGCCAAGACAGATGCTGTTTTGTTCTTGGAGGTATCTAGAGAGGTCTCTCCCTAAGGCGCATCATGGAAACAGAGTTGGACTGTTTTCTGAGTACCAATATGGGAATTTTTTCTTTCTTCTCCAGGCCTTAGGGTATAGCAGCAAGATTATCTGTTGGGTCTTTTAAAAGGGAAGTATCCACTCCCTTCCCCTGTCTCCTTTTATTTAGAGACAGTGTGTCGCTCTCTTGCCCAGGCTGGAATGCAGTGGCCTGATCATGGCTCACTCCGGGGTTCAAGCAATCCTCCTGCCTTGACCTCCCACAGCACTGGGATTACAGGCATGAGCCACCATGCCCGGCTGGAAATATCCTCTTTTGAAGAGCATAAACTCTGCTTCTGCATACTTCAGTTTAGTACTCCTCCTGTACCGTCTGTGACTGCTGTGTCTCTGGGCTGCTGCTGAGCTTGTGGCTGTGTCCCTGCCCCTGTCCACACCCCCTGCCTGGCTCAGGCCTCAGAATGCTACTCTGATCTCCAGCATGGACTCGATGTATTTCTCATGAAAACTAATTGAATTTCGATTCTGAATGCCTGAATTCTCCATCAGTCATTTGATTATAGCTCAGCTTCCCCATAGGCCCATAAAGGAGAAGAAGTGCTGAGAGGATACTCTGGCTAAGGACTCTTCCTCATGACAAGGCAGAGTTTTGGAGAAATACCTCTCGTGCCCTGGCAAGTGAACCTTGCATGACTGGGAGGGCCCCTCTTGCCTTCTCATTGAAGTCTCAACTACTGATGGGGACAGGGCCTCTAAACGTGAGGCTGCATGGTCATATCACTCTGCAGATGAAAAAGGGCATGGAAAGATAAACTCATGAAAAGTCCTGTTAGGTATTGCCAGCCACGGGCTCCTTCCCCACAAAAAACAGCCCTGGCTTCTGTCCCTGCACCGGCCACACACAGGCCATTCAAAGCTATATGGAGGGGCCAAAGAGGCCACAAGACTACTCACTCAGAGCTTCCTATTTGCTTTTTATTGTGAGGTTATCCATCACCTTTTATAATGCCCTAATTGTGTCTTTAAAGTCCCTCTGTTTTTGTTCACTTTGACTACTAGTGAGCCTTCTCTTCTTCCTTGGAGGTAAAGGAGGTGAGCAGCAGGGGGAGAAAAAGGCACTGACTTCCTTCTGGAAGTCAGTCATTTCAGCCAGTACCATGTATTTCAATGCTTTCCCATTTTGTTGCCAACAATAGCTTTTGACATAGGCCTGTCTTCTCCTGGGCATCTCCTTCTGCTGGAGTTTCATGACTTTGGTGGATAAGACCTCCAGCCTTTCCCTAGGCTCTTGGCTCAGGGTGGGTTCTGTGTCTCAGAGCTCCCTGAGAGTGGCTGAGGGCTCAGGGAGGGACATGCCTGCCTTCTGCTCCTACATGGGGGTTGAAAGCCCTGGATCTCCAGGGGCCGGAAGTGGCTACCACTTTCTTTCCTTTCTCACAGCCTAGTTTCTGCGTGGCAATCCACAGCACATCTAGCTTGTTCTTGCCTTTGAACCCTCACTCGCGCAGTTCCTGTTTTCTGGAGTCCTTTTCCTTATGACATTTCAAATTTGACTTGTCCTTCAAGGCTTTTGTCATCTTAACTCTTAAGCACTTAGGGTCTCTTCTGCAAATGTAGAGATTTATTCCATACTGTCTTATACTTGTGTTCAGTGAGACAATTCCATTTCTCTATTTTTTTCTCTTGGCTCACACTTGCCAAAATTATTCTGAGTTATTCGCAGACTTCTACCTAGAATCTAAGTGTCTTTTGGGGCCTAGCTACTTCCTAGGGATCTGATTAAACTTGATCAAACCTTGCTTCCCCAGCTAGTGACAGGCCAGAATTCTCCCTCCAGTTGCTGAATGTCTGGGGTCACTTTCTCATCACTGAGATAAACGCTGCTTTGTTTGTTCTGTCTTTCACTCTGCTCTAGAGCAGGGGTTGGCAAATTATGATCATTTCCTGCTGGCCAAATCTGGCCTATTGCCTGTCTTTGTATGACCTGTGAACTAAGAATGAGTTTCACAGAAGCTTTACTGATAACACAGTCAATTAACTCATATTTTGTATGTGATATGTATTATATACTGTAATCTTACAATCAGATAAGTTAGACAAAAGAAAATGTTATTAAGAAAACGTAAGGAAGAGAAAATATATTAACTATTCATTAAGTGGAAGTGGATAATTGGAAAGGTCTTCATCTTTATTGTTTTTATATTGAGTACGGAGGAGAAGGGGCTGGCCTTGCTTTCTCAGGGATAGTAGAGGCAGAAGAGGTGGAAGACATGGAAGGGGAGGCAGGAGAGGCAGGCACACTCGGTGTAACTTTTTTTTGAAAAAAATCCATGCATAAGTTGACTCATGCAGTTCAAAGCTGTGCTGTTCATGGGTCAGCTACACACGACTTGCAGAGTGCTCACACTGGAGTTATTGCTCTTTGACTCTTTTCTGACTCTACACATCATTCTTTTTTTACCACTTTCTACCCAATCCTCTCCCTCCCTGCAATGTCTGGCAAATTTATTTTCTTATCTACTACAGCTTAGTTTCACCTAAAACAATGTCTCCTGGCACGTTTACCTCCAATGAGGAAATCTGGGGCCAGCTGTTAATATAATTGCACTTCCCATCTTTCTCTACATTTTTAATGCACCTTAAACAAAAGCATTGTCTCCTTGATAATCTCTCAGCTTCTTTACTCTGACTTTTACGATTTATTAAAATATTTGAGAAACAATATGCCTGATAATTAGAATCAACAATAAAATATATATATGTCGTGGTTTCCAAGAACCCTGGAGCATGGTGTGGGGTGGGAGGTGGGGGATGGCAGGGACCTAGAAAGGTCATTGAGGCAGTGAGGTAGTGATTCACTTAAGTCCCACAACTGGTTAGTATCGTTAGTCATTCACTCAAGACCAGGACTCAGGTTTCCTGACTCAAATCAAACCACACTAGCTCCTCGAATGTCCTTTAAATTTTCTCCTAGTAAGGAATGATACAAGCAAACAAATCAACAAACTTATATAATTTCACATATTTAACTGGTGGAGCAAGATGATCCAAAGTAATAATCATGATATGATGTCAACTGTGGAAAGCTATCAGGAGGGAATTACCAATGAAGTGCCTGAGATGGTGATAGCATGCATGTGCACACAGGCAGGTAGATGAAGTGCCCTTCCAAGCTTCCTTCTTAAATAGCACAGCACCAAAGACAATTATCTCTACTGAATTGCAAAAGCAATAATTATTGTATCTCCTAGAATACTCCACTTTTTCCTATTTTCTCACCTCACCGCTAATTTAAGATAACTCGATGGCATTTCAGTAGGAGAAAAGAATTTGTATGTAAATGAGGGAACAGACAAAAACAGGTTATTAAAGTCCATTGGATTCTAGAAAGCTTCACATTTGATTAAAAAACTATGATTCTACAAAAGTGTTTAAGAACATCTGGAGATTTTTTTTCCACTAAATTTTGAGAATAGTAATGTGATTTTTATTCTAGAGTAAAATGAATTCTGCAGCAGCTTTGTAATAAAAGTGCAGCAAAGTGAAAATTATCTGAAAACTTTGCCTGCCTCAACCATAGCATTATCACCACATATATTGGGAAGCAGAGGCATTTCTGCCAGTTCATTCTCTCCTTTTAGATGTGACTTTTTGATAGGACATGTATATATCTGTGTCTATATATGTATAGGTACATACATACATAGCAGTAAGTTTTTTATTATAATTATTAAAATGCAAAATTATAAACAACTTCACATAAATAGAATATTTTACGATTTAAAAATTATGTCAACAGATTACATGGTTAACATTATTTATGTTAATGTTAAGTATTTGAAAGTAGTCACCACTAATCTTCAATAGGATGTGAGGCTTCTTACAGTTTTAAACACATTGTAGAATCAGGCAACAGAGACCATCAGTTCAATGTTAAAGAAACAGAAAGCATTGTTTGATGCCATCAACTCAGGCAGGATTTCAGAGGATCAATGACATCCTATTTTTTTTTCCTTAGGTAGGTAGAAGAGACTAGGTGTGTGGTAAGAAACTGAGAAATAGCTTAAATTGATCAGATAGTTATAAGCCCTTGATACTGTAGTTGCACATTTTGTTTTAGGTTCCTAAACATCTAAGAATATAAAATAAATTTATCAATATTTATTTGACAAAGGAGAGAGAGAGTGGGAGAATCTGTATGTGAGATGACCATCACATAAATCTTCCAACATGGCATGGCAAATGGAGAGAAATGGGAATAAAACGTAACTTCTAGAACTACTTTTTATCAATCAGCTTTGACCTCTATTTCAGGACAGATTGTTTAAGTATTTTCTTATTGGTGGAAAAAAAAGACTTCTCGATTTGTTCACGGAAGCTCTTAGACTGATTCCTCTAAGGGATATAAGAGGGACGCTTTCCTTGAAATCATTTTGCTTTATTCAATACATTGTACCAACTTAGTACACATTTTGGATTTCTCAACTTCTTAGACTTGTGTATATGATAGTTTTCTATTGAGTTTTTGACTTCCTATGTTACAGATTTTGTGATTACAATGTTACCCTATTCTCTAGAGATTCATGGTTGTGAATCTCAAGAGTAGTTATTAGCTAAATAAGATTTATAACAAAATTAAAGAGTTATGGAAGATGCTATTGATAATTTTGTAATATCAGAAAAGTGGTAGCAAATTGAACAGAAGTTCTGTGTGTGTGTGTGTATGCGCGTGCGAGCTGTGGACACTGTGACAGGCAACATAATAGCTTCCGAAAGATGTCCATGTGCTGATTTCTGGAATTTGTAAATCTGCTACCTTACATGCAAAGGGAATTTTGTAGACATGATTAAGAGCATCTTGATTATCCAGATGGGCCTAGTTTAATTACACGTTTCCTTCAAAGTGAAAGAGGGAAGCTGGAGGGTGAGAGAGGGAGATATGATGATGGAAATGGGGATCAGAGTGATGTGACTGCTGACTGGTAGATATGAACCAAGAAATGTGGTCATCCTCTAGAAGCTGGAAGAGACAAGGAAACAGTTTCTCCCCCACAGCCTCCAGAAGGTGTGCAGCCTGCCTATACCTTGATTTTAGCCTTGTGATACCCACTTTGGGCTTCTGACGCCTCCAGATCTGTAAGATAAATTTGTGTGGTTTTAAACCACTATGTTTATGGTAAATTTTTACAGCAGCAATAGGAACCTGATATGGATAGATACCGTCTGAAAGTCTGGTGAGACCTATGAGTCTCTTTGCAGGATAATATTTTAAAATGCAGAAAATAAAATAGAGATAACACATATCTCTATGTATAAAATAAAATACAGAGATACTGAAAAGGAAATCAAGTAGATTAAAAACTTTTACCATAACATTAAACAAATTTGTGATATAGTAATATATGTACTTTGTGTTAATATCTTAAATGACAGGGTAAATCATTTAAAATATAGACAAGTTAAATGTGATCTTGTAAATATTTGTCGGTGTGAAGGCTAACCATTTGTTGACTCTGCCCAATTCATGTTTAACAAGTTGTACAGTCCTATAGAGGATTAAGAATTGAAATTTGAACAGTAGAGATTTGTAAAACTTTAACATTTGAGTTTTCATCTTTTTCCAAGTTTGGTCAAGGAACAATTGTACGTGGGGAACACTGGAAAACAAAGTCATTGTCTGGGTCACCAATAAGAAAGTCCATGATGTCACTGTTAACTGAATAACTGAGAGGGAGAACTACCCAGTAGTTGGCCAGCTATCTTGCATAAGCATTGTTAGAAAAATTCCACGCAGTCTCCAAAGGGGTTTAATAACTACCATGATTTCAAATTAGAGATGAATATAAATATTATTTTGATATACCTGTGAAAACCATATTGTGGTATGAAAATATCTATGCTATTTGTGACAAAATGACAGATACCACTAGTACTTTTTTCCTATATTTATAATTTAATGAAATGCTAAATTTTCACTAGAGATTAAAAACAAAAGATGGATTCTTTTTCAATTCACTTTCATGGGCCCTGTAAATTCTATCCATAGGTCCCAGGTTGAGAACAACTAGAATGGAAGCAGGACAACGAGTGGTTTTGTAAAATGGAGCTATTCTTCTTCCTCTTTTTCATTCTAATTTTGAGAAGAAGGGTTGTCTTGCTTATGAACATAAATCACATTAAAATACACAAAACACACAGAGACATGATGGATCTGTCTTGCCAGCCCCTGATGGTGGAGCTTTGATTGGTTGTGGCTAAGGGATCAATTTCCTTTCTCTCGATGTGTCTTCTTTTTCTTCCTTAATCAAAGTGTTTCTTTTCATAGGGAGGCAAGTAATTTTTAAAAATTATTTGATAATGAGAAAATTATATTCTATGTCATAAGAAAATAATTAAGTGGGAGGTCAAGAATGGAGGTTAAGCAGATATTTAGATCAGATCATTTGTGAGATTATTTGTAAATATGCTGTATGTACTGAATGTTTGTGTTCTAAGTTCATTGGTTGAAATCCTAACCCCCAATGTGATGGTATTAGGAGGTGGGGCTGCTGGGAGGTGATTAGGTCATGAGGGCAAACCCTTATGATGAGATTAGTGCCCTTATCAAAGAGATCCCAAAGGGCTCCCTTGCTCTTTCCATCCTGTGAGATCACAGTGAGAAGATGGTCATCTGTGATTCAGGAAGTGGTCCCACCCCAGGTACCAAATCTGCTGGCACCTTAATTTTGGACTTTTAAGCCTTCAGAACTGTGATAAATAAATGCCTATTGTTTAAGCTTCCCAGTCAATATCATTTTGTTATAAAACCGGAATGGACTTTATAATATGTGTCATATGAAAATTAAGGGAAATGATATTATGATGTCTGTATTGTCATTTTTCAAGGAAAGTTACAGAATTGATTTGAGCATGAATATCCTGATAGTGCAAACCAATCAGACATGTTACTTAAAGAAATCTTGTCCTGTGAGGGAGTAGATCTACAACTTCAATTGTACAACCCAACTTGGAGAGTAGCGTGGGTGTTCTTCAAACACTTAGGTATTCCCTGATATCAAGAGTGAAGTGCCCATTGTTTATAATTCACAGAAACAATGGACCTGTTTCCCTCAATCCTTTTAAAATTTAACATTACTCATTTTTTATTGAAAAAACCTTTTTTTCTATATAAAATACGGCTCTTATTTAACTTGCTGTCATGAAGACAAATTGAGCTAGTCAACTCAGTAGTAAAATAGACCTCTGTTCAAATGTAGTCAGTAAAAAGTCCAGCTAAGTTGGCATTTTGCAGGGTTTGCATTAAAGCATAAGAAATGACAACTTGCTGAAGAGCAAACCAGGCAAAACGGACATCCAAGTTCAAGAGAAAGTTGAAATCTGGAAGGAATACCTGAGCTTTTTGAAAATGACAAGGAAAGCTGCACCTGGATTCTACTGTGACCACCATCGATTCCATTCTATTACTTAGCCATATGGGACAAAGGTAGATCTCATGAGGTTTTTAGAAAGAACCTAACGTATATTACGACAAGTGAGAATACATAATAAATCAATAGCCAGATGCTGCTGGCTATAATGGAACTTGTTGATCCGTAGCAGAGGCTTTGGATTAATTTTCAGTGTAAAAAATGCATCAGAAACAGCTGACTGAAACTTGTAGAAAACTGAAGTGAAGGATTTCTTATCTGATTAAAGACTGAGAGGCAGAAGCAATCTTCACTAGAGTGTGAACACTGTATTCACAGTTACTGATTTTTTGCTAGTAATCTTAGATTTCATATATTTTGATATTTCTTCCTTCCCTCCCTGACCAACCACACTCATTTGTAGTTGTGTGTATGCACTGATGTATGTGGGCCATAGAATGTGTGCAAAGAGGTAGATTTGTGCATATGAATTGTAAATTAACCAGAGCTACAGAGTAGACAGATCGGTAAGTTTATCAGGCTTTTATAGTCACCTACTAGAGTCCTTGATGAAGGTTATGGAGCTAAACATGGAGTTAAGAGACATATCTCAGGCAGAATCCTTATTTAAACATGTAAAACTACAAGTCCAAATATCCCTTGATATTTGAAAACACTATTAATGTCTATTATTATAGTGACCCCAATGGTTACAAGGACTTGTGAATTCACCAGTTATGTACAAGCACCCTGGCTATTGCACACTTCACACTGCAAACTACCCTGTTAGGTGTGGGATTTAGACATGATGCCAGTAGATGGAGGCATCATGTAGGACCAGGGGTTGCGAGGTAAAGTATGTGCGATCAGGCACCAGAGAAAGGAGGAGAAAGAGGCTGGGATTTCTGTGGCACACTAATTTGGTGACATGGTTTGGATATTTGTCCCCTCCAAATCTCCTGTTGAAATTTCATTCTCAATGTTGGAGGTGGGGCTTGGTGGGAAGTGTTTGGGTTATGGGGGTGGATCTCTCATAAATGGCTTGCTTCCCTGTAGTGATGAGTGAGTTTTCACTCCGTTAGTTCACCCAAGAGCTGGTTGTTAGAAAGAGTCTGGCACCTTCTGTCCTCCTTACTCCCTCCCTCACCTTTTGACATGCCAGCTCCCGTTGCCTTCTGCTATGAGCAAAAGCTTCCTGAGGCCCCACCAGAAGCAGATGCTGGCTCCATGCTTCTTGTAAGCCTACAGAACCAAGAGCTTTATTTATTTATTTATTTTTTGCAGATGAAGAGAAATATAACTTTTTATTTTTCTCATACAACTACATTTTTTAAAACATATTAAAAGTCTTCTAGAACTTCCACAGTGCACAAATAGGGCATTGAGGGGTTTTGTTGTTGTTGTTTTCTTGAGACGGAGTCTTGCTCTATCTCCTAGGCCTTGAGGTATTTTATTTTTATTTATTTTTAATTTAATTTAATTTTATTTTTATTATACTTTAAGTTTTAGGGTACATGTGCACATTGTGCAGGTTAGTTACATATGTATACATGTGCCATGCTGGTGCGCTGCACCCACTAACTCGTCATCTAGCATTAGGTATATCTTCCAGTGCTATCCCTCCCCCCTCCCCCCACCCCACAACAGTCCCCAGAGTGTGATATTCCCCTTCCTGTGTCCATGTGATCTCATTGTTCAATTCCCACCTATGAGTGAGAATATGCGGTGTTTGGTTTTTTGTTTTTGCGATAGTTTACTGAGAATGATGATTTCCAATTGCATCCATGTCCCTACAAAGGACATGAACTCATCACTTTTTATGGCTGCATAGTATTCCATGGTGTATATGTGCCACATTTTCTTAATCCAATCTATCATTGTTGGACATTTGGGTTGGTTCCAAGTCTTTGCTATTGTGAATAATGCCGCAATAAACATACGTGTGCATGTGTCTTTATAGCAGCATGATTTATAGTTCTTTGGGTATATACCCAGTAATGGGATGGCTGGGTCAAATGGTATTTCCAGTTCTAGATCCCTGAGGAATCGCCACACTGACTTCCACAATGGTTGAACTAGTTTACAGTCCCACCAACAGTGTAAAAGTGTTCCTATTTCTCCACATCCTCTCCAGCACCTGTTGTTTCCTGACTTTTTAATGATTGCCATTCTAACTGGTGTGAGATGGTATCTCATTGTGGTTTTGATTTGCATTTCTCTGATGGCCAGTGATGATGAGCATTTTTTCCTGTGTCTGTTGGCTGCATAAATGTCTTCTTTTGAGAAGTGTCTGTTCGTATCCTTCGCCCACTTTTTGATGGGGTTGTTTGTTTTTTTCTTGTAAATTTGTTTGAGTTCATTGTAGATTCTGGATATTAGCCCTTTGTCAGATGAGTAGGTTGCGAAAATTTTCTCCCATTTTGTAGGTTGCCTGTTCACTCTGATGGTAGTTTCTTTTGCTGTGCAGAAGCTCTTTAGTTTAATTAGATCCCATTTGTCAATTTTGGCTTTTGTTGCCATTGCTTTTGGTGTTTTAGACATGAAGTCCTTGCCCATGCCTATGTCCTGAATGGTAATGCCTAGGTTTTCTTCTAGGGTTTTTATGGTTTTAGGTCTAACGTTTAAGTCTTTAATCCATCTTGAATTGATTTTTGTATAAGGTGTAAGGAAGGGATCCAGTTTCAGCTTTCTACATATGGCTAGCCAGTTTTCCCAGCACCATTTATTAAATAGGGAATCCTTTCCCCATTGCTTGTTTTTCTCAGGTTTGTCAAAGATCAGATAGTTGTAGATATGCGGCGTTATTTCTGAGGGCTCTGTTCTGTTCCATTGATCTATATCTCTGTTTTGGTACCAGTACCATGCTATTTTGGTTACTGTAGCTTTGTAGTATAGTTTGAAGTCAGGTAGTGTGATGCCTCCAGCTTTGTTCTTTAGGCTTAGGATTGACTTGGTGATGCGGGCTCTTTTTTGGTTCCATATGAACTTTAAAGTAGTTTTTTCCAATTCTGTGAAGAAAGTCATTGGTAGCTTGATGGGGATGGCATTGAATCTGTAAATTACCTTGGGCAGTATGGCCATTTTCACGATATTGATTCTTCCTACCCATGAGCATGGAATGTTCTTCCATTTGTTTGTATCCTCTTTTATTTCCTTGAGCAGTGGTTTGTAGTTCTCCTTGAAGAGGTCCTTCACATCCCTTGTAAGTTGGATTCCTAGGTATTTTATTCTCTTTGAAGCAATTGTGAATGGGAGTTCACTCATGATTTGGCTCTCTGTTTGTCTGTTGTTGGTGAGGGCAATTAGGCAGGAGAAGGAAATAAAGGGTATTCAATTAGGAAAAGAGGAAGTCAAATTGTCCCTGTTTGCAGACGACATGATTGTATGTCTAGAAAACCCCATTGTCTCAGCCCAAAATCTCCTTAAGCTGATAAGCAACTTCAGCAAAGTCTCAGGATACAAAATCAATGTACAAAAATGACAAGCATTCTTATACACCAAGAGCTTTAAATAAGCCTCTTTGTAAATTACTCAGCCTCCGGTATTCCTTTGTAGTAAAGCAAACAATCTAATACACTTAGTTAAAGAAAGAGGAAAGCAGTGATTTTCATTTTGATGCAGCACTTTGGCCAGGCAGTGTTAGCATGAGTACATCAGCTGGTTATGTCAAGATGTGTAGCTGGGTTGCTTTTGCTGTTTTCTAGACTTTCCAGTCTTTTTTTCTTTCCTTTTGAATGAGGAACTGAATCTTTAATTCTGTTTTTTTTTTTCAGTCTTGTTGCTTAACCATTTAATACACAGCAGGTCATCTGGCACATGTACTATTCTAAGCTTTATGGATACCATGATGGATACATCAGCATCCTCAAGGAGTCTGAAGTTGAAGTTGGAGATGTAAATAGATCATTCCTTCTTGCTTAATACGAGACTGGCGGAGGCCTTCATTTTAAAGAAAGAAACTAACATTTGCTGAATTTTGACTGTGTCCAAGCACTATGCTAGGGGCCTTAACATTCATTATATACCACATAATCCTTGAAAAAATTCAGTGGTGTGGAAGAGTCCCACAGCATATCTACCAGTAGCCACCAACTCTCAATAGATTTTTAGGCAACTTAAGGCTGAATTCACTGCTTTCTAAATGGATCTTGGTCAAGCTACTTAACTTTCCTGAAAATCAGTGTCCCCAAAAGATTAAATTGGTTGTAATTAATAATATCTACTTCCAGGATGAGAATCAAATGAAATAAAATAATTTAAAATACTAAAATACTGAGCATACTATCATAATTCAATGAATGTTTCCTCTTCTACATTCTTTCCATTTTACATTAAAATGAAAGGAATTGTCATTCTTTCACACATGGCTTCTCAGGGATAGAGCTCCTATGACATATGTATCATTGGCAACACTGGAAAGAATCCAGTGGAAATAAAAGCTGATGATCAATGGCCGGGTCTTGTCTTCAACCCTATCAGTGCTAGCTCCAGGGACATACAACTCCTGCTATATTGGGCATGAAATGTTTAACTGTTATGTTCTGGGCTGCTGTTAGCAGAGGGATGTTGAATGGTCTTACATGGGTAGTGTCATGGCTTTGTGGAAACAGAGAGTTCCTTTTCAGCTACTTTCTTTAAAAAATTTAATTTTCCTCATCCCTTCCATTTTTGACAGCAGAAGAATGCTGCAGCCATGTCAAAGCATTCTAGACCTAAAGGGAAAATAATCTCCCAGAATGTTCAGAGGAGGTTTCTGATTGGCTCAGAACCAACCCCTTAGACCTTCAAGGAGGAAGAATCACTATCAGGCCACATGAAGTATTAGAATTTATTGCCTATCAGTATGGGTAGTAAAATTTATTTTGAAAAGGATATATAAACACTTTTAGAAAATAGTACATATCTATGGTTAAAAAATTGTGCTACAGATTTAACTTGCTTAAGACTGTTGCTGCCCTTGCCAAATGCACTTTTATTTGTTACTTTAGATCTTTAAAATGACCTTGGTAGCTGTAAATGATATGCTTTGTATTGTTTCAACACAAATTGATTTCAACTTTCAAGTTGAAATGGCATCCTTTAATGCTCATGTTGTAAGCGGGAATATTATCTCTCTCATCCTTCTTTGTACCTCTTTTCTATCTCCTCTGTCTCATGGTTCTGTCATCAGTACCTTTGCTTTTCATTGTTAAGTTCAGCCTTGAATGTAAAAAGGGAGAATGTGAGGCCATCTGGCAAATAAGTCAGGAACAAAGGTTTAAAGAAAAGTGAGGTTAAACAGTGTAATTCCTCTGGTGTTTACTTCTCTGATTATCTACCTCAGGATTCTGAAATTTGGTTGTGCAAGAGGATTACCTGGAGTGTTTCTTCAATAGGTAGTTTCCTGCATCCAAGCCCTAGAAAGTCTCATTCTGTCTGTTTGAGGTGGGCATAGAGTGCTTAATATTGACTAAGCACTGCAGACGGTGGTGATGCAGATGGTCCTCAGAGCATGCTGCAGGAAATATTTAATCTCGTTTCCCTTGGTGATGGAGAATAACACTCCTTTTGGCCCCAAATGGCAGAAGATGCCATTTCAAATGTGAGCTGTGTGCCTCCTAAGTCTAGTGAAATGGCCAGCTTATCCTGAGAACTCTGGAGTTGGTGGAAAGAATTGGAATCCAATAGCTGGTATCTAGAAGATAAATTTGTAGTATTGGATACATTTACCCATCATGCACAAGTTTATATCTTGGATTAATAGGATGCACCGAGTCATCAGGCACCCTGGAGGAGATCTTTCAGTGAAAACCAGCCGCTTTTGGAAGGGTTTCAGTTAGTCTTTGTAGAGGTAACTGGAGCTACTTCCCAGGAAGACCCCTATCCTCATAGATTTACTGAACTCTGCAAAATACATCAAGGATATTTTCCCTTGACCAGAAGAGATAATGGAGCTAGCACATGGCATTCCAATTATGTACTTCAAATACGTCAGAAGAGATGCCACTGGAACTGTCCCTTACTATTGATGCCATGGCTGAAAGCTTAGATGCCCATCGATCTTTATTTTTGTATAGTTAAGGGACACATTATAGGGAACCTCACTTAAAAAATTATTTCAGGTTTAGGGGTACATGTGAAGGTTTGTTACAAGGTTAAACTTGTGTCACGGGGGTTTGTTGTGCAGATTATTACATCACCCAGATATTAAGCTCAGTACCTAATGCTATCTTTTCTGTTCCTCTCCCTCCCCCAACCCTCACCCCTCAAGTAGGTCTGTTGTTTCCTTCTTTGTGGAACCTAAGTTCTTTTCCAGTTAGCCTCAGGGACAAGTTACAGGATCTAACAGATTTATTCCTGCAGCACCACCTACAGGAGAATGTATCAGTGAGGGTTCGATCAGGAAAACAGAGTCGCTATGAATGCTGTGAATGAAGGCGTCTTACCTGATTGCGAAGATGTTGGGTAAGTGAAGGCCCAGTAGAGGGCGCTGGAGGATCAGAGAACGAGCACCAAGAAGCCTTCCTGAAGCACTGAGATGGGGGATAAGTCAGCTTTCAGGGAAATCAGAGAAGCTAGGTATACATCTGAGGACTCCAAAGGCAGGAGGCCCTGGCTCTGATGCTTCTAAGGCAGATGAATTGGGTGCCAGTGGTGGGGGCGAGCATGCATTGGAGTGTTCCTTGTGGGCCATAGGTGAGCCCCAAAGGAGAGAGCTGTTCTGGGGCCATTCAAATTCTGTCCAAGAGGTCTCTGCAAGAGAGCTGGAAGGACCACACATGAGCAGCCTGTCTGAGAAAAATCTGTTGCTGCTGTCTAGATAAGCCTCCTTGGTTGTTCTCTGGCGAGACTGAAGCACCCACACAAGCCATCCAAGGAAAGGAGTCGGTTTTGTTCATCCCTCCCAGCGAGAGGTGGCTGGAGACATCTGCAAATGCCAGGAAAAACCCGCTCCAGATTGTACTGGGTCTGACCTTGACTTTTTTTCCTTTATCTTCTCCACGCCTGGAGGGACCCATGGCAGAGCTAGAAAATCATCTGGGAGAAGAGGCAGTGAGGTGGGGAAACAGAAGAGAAGCTGAAATATACCCTATTACAACCTTCTGAGCTTGTCTAACCTAGGAGAGGCGAGGTGCTTTCACGTTAGGTAAAATTCACGCTTTGAAAAACATTGGACTAAGTTGTATGTATTTGTTACTATTCTTACGATTGAAGGTAAACAGAGGTTTTTGAGTATTGAGTAGTGATTGAAGAAGTTATGGACTTTATCAGAGAATTCATGCAGTGGCAGGGAAAGAACTGGCGCACAGAGTGAGTTTAAAGAGCAGTGGGACAAAGAATAAAGTTAGTTTCTGATTAAGTCACATGGTCATGAATGTTCAGCTTAGCAGTGACTTGCCATGGTAAAAATGTCAGGCAACCCATAGTAGTTTCATCCAGCTTATTTTGACTCCAGTTTATTTATTTACTTGAAAGACAAGTAGAAGAAAAGAGTTTCTGAATATTTGGAAGATTTTGCCGAAGTAAGTAAATGCAGTTGCATGTAGTTGAAGAGCATCATATAAGACAAAACTGAGCCTTGTTGCAGAAGAAAATCTTGCTCAGTGGCACTGGAGCTGCTGCCACGTCTTCACTGACTTATCCCTAGTTTTTAGAAGCTGCTGTTAACTTCCTTTGATGGTCTTTGATTGGTCAGTAGCTAAGCCTATAATATGAGCCTTTAGCTGCTTGGGAATTTCAGTCTTATTTTGCTATCTTCATCCTTTTACAACTTGTAAAATCTATGCAATTGAGTTGAAATTTTTGATTTCTACTCAAGAATGCAGAAGATGAAATGAAGAGGTAATGTCATATATCTAAATTATCTAAATTCCAATCTCCTTTTGCCTGAATTTGTAAACTCCTATATGCTTGTGAACCCCTTAGTATAGAGGTGGAAATTATATGGCTTATTCATAACAGGATAAAAATCTTAGACATAAAATTAGAAATAAAATAAACTGGAATATGACCTTGAAATAGTCCTAATCTCTATCCTTTTTCCCTTGGAAAAACCCTAATTCTTTTTTTCTAAACTTAACCCTAACCATAATCCTCTAAATAATATAGGAACAATTTGATTATTGATTTTGTGACTATAAACATTTTTATTAAGCTTGTTGTTTTCGAATATAAAGAAATTGTGAAAATGAAGCATTTTGCTGAACCAAAATTGCATTGTTAGTTCTTGCAAGCATGGGTTTCTATTCTTGTACTAAGGAAAATTTCTTAAAGTGTAAATCAAAAGCTAGTACCTAAAGAAAATTCTGGCTTTCCTGCTGGTTCACCCTTGCTTAATGTCTTATGCAGGGATGGGATGGGTACCCTCAGGGCAAAAGTACTGGTTAAGCTTCTTATGGTATCTACAGCATGCAGGTCTGCCCTTGAGCCCAATGGAGAAATTTACTAGGATGCCATCTGAGAGTGTGAACCCAAATTGCCCTATTTCAGACCTTTTAAAATGCCCCTTCGAAAGAAGTGTCTATTAGAAAAAGCCACCTTGGGACAGTAATTGACATCTCATCCTCAGTATGCTTTCAGTGTTGTCCTTGAGTCAGATTTGATGGCTGAAAAGCAATGTACCTGGTTATTAGCTTTGTCCTTTGTAGCTACCCTCCCTGAGCTGCAGCATAATGGGATGTTCCCAGTTTTTATGGAGGTCGCAACAAGAAAGAGGCATATGAAATTTGCTCCTTCATTTACTCTGACACCCTCTATTACATTATTTAATGTACTTTGTATAAATCCTCACATGAGCCATTCCTTTAGAATTTGGTTACAGGTAAAAAACTTGTCTCTCCTAAGGAATTTGTTGCTAAGCTTCTTTCTCTCAGGTTATAAGAACTCAGTATTATTTACACACTTACATTTTATTTCTATGGTTCTGAAATACTATTGCAATTTATAAACCTTTTTAAGCCATAGTTTACATGTTGTTCCAAATTATTTTTGGGAAGGGGTAAAAATTAATTAAACAAACCAATAATATTCTGTGATTGTCCTAGTTTAGTAGCCTTAAAATATTACTTTTAGAAAAACTACCTTTAAAAAATGTTCTAACTGCCAAGTTATTTAAAAGTATAACATAAAAATATCCTTATTTTAACATGGGAAATAACATTATGTATTTTATGGCACTATTGTGGTGATCACCTCCTCACCTAAAAAGAATGGTTGAATATTCTTCAATGTATTTACTATTCATGCAGTACATAACAATATGTCTCACTCAAAGGGTGTGTTTATTTTCCCTATTTATTGCACTTTTGTTGTTATCATATATAATTGTATCAAAAGTCAAGCCTTCATTATACAATAAGTACATGTATACATGTATTCACAGTAAAAATCAAGTGATGGATTTACTGATTTTTAAAAGCATATCCCCAATTCATTCATTTTTTAGACTTTTTGCCCATTTCAAAGAAGCAATAAACAGTATCTAGTCTTTGTTGTTTTTCTGATATAATATTTTCTTCTTTTCATAATCAGCTGCACTTTTGTAACCTTTTAGAAAGCAATAATTACTTTGATCTGTCCTTTTATTGCTGTAATACTCTACTTTTCTCTTAAAAAATTTCAAAGAGCATAGAAATCAGTTCTGTAAATGAGTGAAACACATGTAAACACCTTAGATACCATAGTATCTATGGCAACTGTTTTTTGGATAAGGTAATTTAAGTAACAATATGTTTGTGAAATATTAGAATGAAAACTTCCATAAATTTGTCTTTTATAAAAATAATAATTGTTATTTTTCATATCTGTTGATGAAATACATACTTTCAGGGAAAATTTATTGAAAGGTTAATTTCATTATTAAAAAACTTGGAACCATTTGGGTTTAATATCTGCTTCATGGAAGTACCTGGACTGGTATTTTAGTGAATTTCTTTTTTAAATTTGAATTTTTTTTTATTATACTTTAAGTTTTAGGGTACATGTGCACAATGTGCAGGTTTGTTACATATGTATACATGTGCCATGTTGGTGTGCTGCACCCATTAACTCGTCGTTTAACATTAGGTATATCTCCTAATGCTATCCCTCCCCACTGCCCCCAACCCACAACAGGCCCCGCCGGTGTGTGATGTTCCCCTTCCTGTGACCATGTGTTCTCATTGTTCAATTCCCACCTTTGAGTGAGAACATGTGGTGTTTTTTTTTGTTCTTGCAATAGTTTGCTGAGAATGATGGTTTCCGGCTTCATCCATGTCCCTATAAAGGACATAAACTCATCCTTTTTTATGGCTGCATAGTATTCCATGGTGTATATGTGCCACATTTTCTTAATCCAGTCTATCACTGATGGATATTTGGGTTGGTTCCAAGTCTTTGCTATTGTGAATAGTGCCGCAATAAACATACATGTGCATGTGTCTTTATAGCAGCATGATTTATAATCCTTTGGGTATATACCCAGTAATGGGATGGCTGGGTCAAATGGTATTTCCAGTTCTAGATCCCTGAGGAATCGCCACACTGACTTCCACAATGGTTGAACTAGTTTACGGCCCCACCAACACTGTAAAAGTGTTCCTATTTCTCCACATCCTCTCCAGCACCTGTTGTTTCCTGACTTTTTAATGATTGCCATTCTAACTGGTGTGAGATGGTATCTCATTGTGGTTTTGGTTTGCATTTCTCTGATGGCCAATGATGATGAGCATTTTTTCATCTGTCTTTTGGTTGCATAAATGTCTTCTTTTGAGAAGTGTCTGTTCATATCCTTTACCTGCTTTTTGATGGGGTTGTTTGTTTTTTTCTTGTAAATTTGTTTGAGTTCATTGTAGATTCTGGATATTAGCCCTTTGTCAGATGAGTAGATTGCAAAAATTTTCTCCCATTCTGTAGGTTGCCTGTTCACTCTGATGGTAGTTTCTTTTGCTGTGCAGAAGCTCTTTAGTTTAATTAGATCCCATTTGTCAATTTTGGCTTTCGTTGCCATTGCTTTTGGTGTTTTAGACATGAAGTCCTTGCCCATGTCTATGTCCTGAATGGTATCGCCTAGGTTTTCTTCTAGGGTTTTTATGGTTTTAGGTCTACCATTTAAGTTTTTAATCCATCTTGAATTAATTTTTGTATAAGGTGTAAGGAAGGGATCCAGTTTCAGCTTTCTACATATGGCTAGCCAGTTTTCCCACATCATTTATTAAATAGGGAATCCTTTCCCCATTGCTTGTTTTTGTCAGGTTTATCAAAGATCAGATAGTTGTAGATATGTGGCATTATTTCTGAGGGCTCTGTTCTGTTCCATTGATCTATATCTCTGTTTTGGTACCAGTACCATGCTATTTTGGTTACTGTAACCTTGTAGTATAGTTTGAAGTCAGGTAGCGAGATCCCTCCAGCTTTGTTCTTTTGGCTTAGGATTGACTTGGAAATGCGGGGTGTTTTTTGGTTCCATATGAATTTTAAAGTAGTTTTTTCCAATTCTGTGAAGAAAGTCATTGGTAGCTTGATGGAGATGGCATTGAATCTATAAATTGCCTTGGGCAGTATGGCCATTTTCATGATACTGATTCTTCCTACCCGTGAGCATGGAATGTTCTTCCATTTGTTTGTATTCTCTTTTATTTCCTTGAGCAGTGGTTTGTAGTTCTCCTTGAAGAGGTCCTTCACATCCCTTGTAAGTTGGATTCCTAGGTATTTTATTCTCTTTGAATCAGTTGTGAATGGCAATTCACTCATGATTTGGCTCTCTGTTTGTCTGTTATTTGTGTATAAGAATGCTTGTGATTTTTGCACATTGATTTTATGTCCTGAGACTTTACTGAGGTTGCTTATCAGCTTGAGGAGATTTTGGGCTGAGACGATGGGGTTTTCTAGATATCCAATCATGTCATCTGCAAACAGGGAAAATTTGACTTCCTCATTTCCTAATTGAATACTCTTTATTTCCTTCTCCTCCCTGATTGCCCTGGCCAGAAGTTTCAACACTATGTTGAATAGGAGTGGTGAGAGAGGGCATCTCTGTCTTGTGCCAGCTTTCAAAGGGAATGCTCCCAGTTTTTACCCATTCAATATGATATTGGCTGTGGATTTGTCATAAATAGCTCTTATTATTTTGAGATATGTCCCACCAATACCTAATTTATTGAGAGTTTTTAGCATGAAGGTATGTTGAATTTTGTCAAAGGCCTTTTCTGCATGTATTGAGATAATCATGTGGTTTTTGTCTTTGGTTCTGTTTATATGCTGGATTATGTTTATTGATTTGCATATGTTGAACCAGCCTTGCATCTCAGGGATGAAGCCCACTTGATCGTGGTGGATAAGCTTTTTGATGTGCTGCTGGATTCGGTTTGCTAGTATTTTATTGAGGATTTTTGCATTGATGTTCATCAGGGATATTGGTCTAAAATTCTCTTTTTTTGTTGTGCCTCTGCCAGGCTTTGGTATCAGGATGATGCTGGCCTCATAAAGTGAGTTAGGGAGGATTCCCTCTTTTTCTATTGATTGGAATAGTTTCAGAAGGAATGGTACCAGCTCCTCCTTGTACCTCTGATAGAATTTGGCTGTGAATCCATCTGGTCTGGACTTTTTTTGATTGGTAAGCTATTAATTATTGCCTCAATTTCAGAGCCTATTATTGGTCTATTCAGAGATTCAACTTCTTCCTGGTTTAGTCTTGGGAGGGTGTATGTGTCGAGGAATTTATCCATTTCTTCTATATTTTCTAGTTTATTTGTGTAGAGGTGTTTGTAGTATTCTGTGATGGTAGTTTGTATTTCTGTGGGATTGGTGGTGATATCCCCTTTATCATTTTTTATTGTGTCTATTTAATTCTTCTCTCTTTTCTTCTTTATTAGTTTTGCTAGCGGTCTACCAATTTTGTTGATCTTTTCAAAAAACCAGCTCCTGGATTCATTGATTTTTTGAAGGTTTTTTTGTGTCTCTATTTCCTTCAGTTCTGCTCTGATCTCAGTTATTTCTTGCCTTCTGCTACCTTTTGATTGTGTTTGCTCTTGTTTCTCTAGTTCTTTTAATTGTGATGTTAGGGTGTCAATTTTAGATCTTTCCTGCTTTCTCTTGTGGGCATTTAGTGCTATAAATTTCCCTCTACTGCTATAAATTTCCCTCTACACACTGCTTTGAATGTGTCCCAGAGTTTCTGGTATGTTGTGTCTTTGTTCTCGTTGGTTTCAAAGAAAATCTTTATTTCTGCCTTCATTTCGTTATGTACCCAGTAGTCATTCAGGAGCAGGTTATTCAGTTTCCATGTAGTTGAGCAGTTTTGAGTGAGTGTCTTAATCCTGAGTTCTAGTTTGATTGCACTGTGATCTGAGAGACAGTTTGTTATAATTTCTGTTCTTTTACATTTGCTGAGAAGTGCTTTACTTCCAACTATGTGGTCAATTTTTTAATAGGTATGTTGTGGTGCTGAAAAGAATGTACATTCTGTTGACTTGGGGTGGAGAGTTCTGTAGATGTCTATTAGGTCTGCTTGGTGCAGAGCTGAGTTCAATTCCTGCATATCCTTGTTAACTTTCAGTCTTGTTGATCTGTCTAATGTTGACAGTGGGGTGTTAAAGTCTCCCATTATTATTGTGTGGGAGTCTAAGTCTCTTTGTAGGTCTCTAAGGACTTGCTTTATGAATCTGGGTGCTCCTGTATTGGGTGCATATATATTTAGGATAGTTAGCTCTTCTTGTTGAATTGATCCCTTTACCATTATGTAATGGCCTTCTTTGTCTTTTTTGATCTTTGTTGGTTTAAAGTCTGTTTTATCAGAGACTGGGATTGCAACCCCTGCCTTTTTTTGTTTTCCATTTGCTTGGTAGGTCTTCCTCCATCCCTTTATTTTGAGCCTATGTGTGTCTCTGCACGTGAGATGGATTTCCTGAATACAGCACACTGATGGGTCTTGACTCTTTATCCAATTTGCCAGTCTGTGTCTTTTAATTGGAGCATTTAGCCCATTTACATTTAAGGTTAATATTGTTATATGTGAATTTGATCCTGTCATTATGATGTTAGCTGGTTATTTTGCTCGTTAGTTGATGTAGTTTCTTCCTAGCCTCGATGGTCTTTACAATTTGGCATGTTTTTGCAGTGGCTGGTACCAGTTGTTCCTTTCCATGTTTAGTGCTTCCTTCAGGAGCTCTTTTAGGGCAGGCCTGATGGTGACAAAAATTTCTCAGCATTTGCTTGTCTGTAAAGGATTTTATTTCTCCTTCAGTTATGAAGCTTAGTTTGGCTGGATATGAAATTCTGGGTTGAAAATTCTTTTCTTTACGAATGTTGAATATTGGCCCCCACTCTCTTCTGGCTTGTAGAGTTTCTGCCTAGAGATCATCTGTTAGTCTGATGGGCTTCCGTTTGTGGGTAACCCTCTCTGGCTGCCCTAAATATTTTTTCCTTCATTTCAACTTCGGTGAATTTGACAATTATGTGTCTTGGAGTTGATCTTCTCGAGGAGTATCTTTGTGGCATTGTCTGTATTTCCTGAATTTGAATGTTGGCCTGCCTTGCTAGATTGGGGACGTTCTCCTGGATAATATCCTGCAGAGTGTTTTCCAACTTGGTTCCATTCTCCCTGTCACTTTCAGGTACACCAATCAGACATAGATTTGGTCTTTTCACATAGCGCCATATTTCTTGGAGGCTTTGTTCATTTCTTTTTATTCTTTTTTCTCTAAGCTTCTCTTCTCACTTCATTTCATTCATTTGATCTTCCATCACTGATACCCTTTCTTCCAAGCTGATTCCAGTTGACTGAATCAGCTACTGAGGCTTGTGCATTTGTCACGTAGTTCTCGTGCCATGGTTTTCAGCTCCATCAGGTCTTTTAAGGACTTCTCTGCATTGGTTATTCTAGTTAGCCATTCGTCTAATCTTTTTTCGAGGTTTTTAACTTCTTTGCCATGGGTTCGAACTTCCTCCTTTAGCTTGGAGTAGTTTGATCGTCTGAAGCCTTCTTCTCTCAACTCACCAAAGTCATTCTCTGTCCAGCTTTTTTCCGTTGCTGGTGAGGAGCTGTGTTCCTTTGGAGGAGGAGAGGCACTCTGAATTTTAGAATTTTCAGTTTTTCTGCTCTGTTTTTTCCCCATCTTTGTGGTTTTATCTACCTTTGGTCTTTGATGATGGTGACGTACAGATGGGGTTTTGGTGTGGATGTCCTTTCTGTTTGTTAGTTTTCCTTCTAACAGTCAGGACCCTCAGCTGCAGGTCTGTTGGAGTTTGCTGGAGGTCCACCCCAGACCCTGTTTGCCTGGGTCTCAGTAGCGGAGGCTGCAGAACAGCGGATATTGGTGAACAGCAGATGTTGCTGCCTCTGGAAGTTTTGCCTCTGATCGTTCCTCTGGAAGTTTTGTCTCAGAGGAGTACCTGGCCATGTGAGGTGTCAGTCTGCCCCTACTTGGGGGTGCCTCCCAGTTATGGTACTTGGGGGTCAGGGACCCACTTGAGGAGACAGTCTCTCTGTTCTCAGGTCTTAAGCTGTGTGCTGGGAGAACCACTACTCTCTTCAAAGCTGTCAGACAGGGACATTTAAGTCTGCAGAGGTTTCTGCTGCCTTTTGTTTGGCTATGCCTTGCCCACAGAGGTGGAGTCTACAGTTGCAGGCAGGCCTCCTTGACCTGCAGTGGGCTCCACCCAGTTCAAGCTTCCCAGCCGCTTTGTTTACCTATTCAAGCCTGGGTAATGGCGGGCGCCCCTCCCCTAGCCTCGCTGCCACCTTGCAGTTTGATCTCAGACTGCTGTGCTAGCAATGAGCGAGGCTCCGTGGGCATAGGACCCTCCAAGTCATGTGCAGGATATAATCTCCTGGTGTGCCGTTTGCTAAGACCATTGGAAAAGCACAGTATTAGGGTGGGAGTGACCCAATTTTCCAGGTGCCATCTGTCACCCCTTTCCTTGGCTAGGAAAGGGAATTCCCTGACCCCTTGCACTTCCTGGGTGAGGCGATGCTTCACCCTGCTTCGGCTCAAGCTTGGTGCACTGCACCCACTGTCCTGCACCCAGTGTCCCTCAATCCCCAGTGTGATGAACCCAGTACCTCAGTTGGAAATGCAGAAATCACCTGTCTTCTGTGTCGCTCATGCTGGGAGCTGCAGACTGGAGCTGTTCCTATTCGGCCATCTTATATTAGTGAGTTTTTAAACTCATACTTCTGTAAGTTAAAATTGCTTCAGTCTTCTGCTTTCTCATGAATTTTTTGGAGTTCCTAGAAGCTTAATGACTCCATGTATCAGTGAGTCAAAACAAGTTATATTGATTATTATACCTACTGTGTGTAGGACCCAACCACCAGGCTCATGCAATATTCAGGCTATCACCACATACAATCATTGGTCATAGCAATCATGAAAACATTGAGAAAACAGTGAATAGTTTCCTTCCTGCCTCTCTTTCAATCTTTCTTCCCTCCTTTCCTGCAAAATGAAAGCCTCTGAATGAGTTTGTTATTTTTGGTACCTCACATATATACAGAGTAAATGGGAATCTTTCAGTCTCCATGTCCAGCTAAGTTACTGTTTACTTTTTCTATTTCTAGCTCTCCTAGGAAATGTGTGTCAAGATTCATACAATTAACCCAGAAGGAAGCAATTTATTTCTGTGAATTATTATTTAGCTGTATGATCTTTTCTTATCCCTCTACCATGGCCAAGTTGAAATTTAAATTCTATATTCCTAAAATAATTAATAATCCAGAAAGGAGCTGTTTTTTTTTTCTATTTAAACACCAACTCTAGCAAACCAGAATAAAGTGTCCTGCAATTTAGATACAGTTTGGAAATATTTGCAGTGCTGAGACTTGATTACAGAGTTGGTAGCAGGGATGGTTAAAGATTGACCATCTTGCGTTCTGCTTTGGGCAAATCTTAGGAAAGGACCAAAGTGCTTAAATTCAGAGTACAAATTTATTCACTAAACTAATATTTATTTTGCTCTACTAAGTGCTAGGCTTTTATTTTTTTCAAATTTTGCTACTGAGGATAGATAATAAATTCTTGTCCCATGGATGTAACAACAACAACAACAACAACAACAATCTAGATTTGTTATTATTATTGAAGCCATCAGCTACAATATATATTTGATTATTTTAACACGCAGATATCAAATTGCCAAACAACCCTTTATCTAATGGCTTGGATGAACCCTAATTTTTAAGAAGAAATAAAACATATTTATTTTTTTGACTTTCAATTAGGTGGGTAGAAAAATAAATTAGTATAATTGTTTTTTACTTATTTAGGTTCTATGATAAATGGCTATTTTTTACATAGTTGATATGTATCTTTATATATAATGTATAATTTAAAAAGAAGTTTCATTATATTCACTTTATTCTACTCTATAGAGCTAAAAGTAAGCAAAGGGGATCTACTTAAAAATGTTATGTTAAATATAGTGAACTCCAAGTTTCTCTTCAAAGAATCAGTATGTCAGTATATTCAGCTCTCTTATTCTCTGTTCTCTATTTTAAAGTTTAACTTCCTGGTTCTCTTCACCCTCTTGCTTCTAGTTTCAGTAAACAACCCCCTCCTAGCCTCTATCACCTGCTCCATCCTGAGTCGCCCCTGGTCACTTGCTCTGACTTCAGTCATCCTGAGTCACCTGTTCTGTAACTATTGTTCCCACCAAACTACTCACCCCGCCACTCTGACTTGTACCCATGCTCTCTTTAAAATAGCCAGTTGGAATTAGCTTAGACTGTGTGGTCCAACCCTAGCCAATAGGGGAACGACACAGCAGTAGGGACTACCTGCTTTAGGGATAAGAACCCCTTCCCCTCCCTTGTTCAGGTGCGCTTTCACCATTTCTCCATTCACGAGTTGTACCCTTCTATAGAAGTAAAAATTGCCTTGTTGAGAAAATTAAATTTATGTTCGAGTGCTGTTTCTTTGTGGCACCGAAAATTTATTTATAACAGTTATTAGCTTTTTCAATATTTTTTAGAGGTTGTGAGAATTGAGGAGGAGGAGTCTTAGAGCATTCCAATATTTGTAAAACAAGCAAAAAGAACTAAACCCACCTCCCCATCTCGCACACCCCTAACCTGTGAAATTACATTTGTAAGCAAGGCATTTCATAGTAGATGGCTCCGTTTCCTAGAGAGAAAGTTTCCTATCCGTCTAGAGCAGTTTTATTGTCCTTATTTCATGTTTCCATAAATCACACTACTCTTTGTTCCTTCTTTGTCACAATTTTCCCCAAAATGGTAAAAGTTAAGAAAGATGAAACTTTTTAGGCTGCTTGCCATGCTTTTGCATGATTAATTCACACATGAAGAAAACAAAATACCTTTAATTTTTAATTAAAGAATTTACAAAAGGAGAAAAGTGTTTATTGAGTGATAAATAATAATGATTGATTAAAGGAATGTGTAACCAGCTCTATGAGCTATTGAAATATCCTGCCAAAGAGAAAATGGGAAGAATTCTGTTTTGTCAGAATTCCATTTAAAGTAATAGATATTGGGAAGGGGAACCGGGAGATTTCCAGGTAATAGTAAGGCTTTTAGGTGAGTGAGGTCAGTGGCTGAGGGAGCCCTCATTTAGAATGGGCAGAATTATTCAAGTTTCATGATGCCCAAGAGTGGATGTGGGCAGCCAGAGAGCTGATCTGTGGTTTTTTGAAACAGAGTTCCCAGGGCCGTGTTATCTTTCTGTGGTCTTGTTAAACATTTTCATCTCAATTCCCCAGGAATGTGTTTTCTTACGGGAAACATATTCTGACTTTAAAATGTAATTCATTTTTGATACTAGAATTCAATTCATTCAAATTTAGAGTCACCTTTGTTGAAAAAATCTTAACAAAATTTTATTTAAATTACCTTTATTACACAAAGCCACGTAAAGTGTATTTGGTTTCATGTATGAGTGTGTTTATGAAATGAGGTGTTGGACATAAGTCAATTTCAGAGACTTGAATCGATACAGCCTTTAGTACACTTTTGTGTAGTTCGTTTTAGTTTCTCGCATATTTTCTCATACTTAAAAATTTTCATTAGTTTAAAGGAATGTTGGTACTATTCAGGCTACTAAAGCTTGGCTCATGAATCTCAGGAAGTGTTCAATACTTTATAGTCAGGAAAAATAGATTTTGTATCTTGACCTTTACATTAAGCTTTTCTTTTCAGAACTATATTACCTTGCAAAGTACACAGGGAACTGGAGCCAGCTTGTGACCTTTTGTTAACATGTAGTTTTGAGAAATGGGAAAAAGGCATTTTTATTATCAGGAATTTTATTACCTAAAAGAGTTAGGAGTCAGTTGAAAGACCTGCCTTTCTTAAAAAGACAGCTAGCCATATAACTTTGGGACAGATACTCTCTTTTGGAGAATGCTGCAATGCCTGCAGTGCCATCCCAAGGCCATTATGTGAAGTGGGAAGCAAATAGATTACGGAAGGTGAAGATGCTAAGAGAGGCAAGGAAATACTTGTCATGTTGCTGTCAGGAACATACATGAACTTGTTTTTATTAGTTAAAATCAGCTTAATTAATATATAGGGGACTCTAGTGTTAATTGAAAATTCCCCTAGTGGATTAGAAGGGTAAGGGTGATTGGGTAGGGAGGTTAACTTGTTCATTTGTGTATTTTCTGTTTCTTTCCCTGGAATATATATACAGGGCTTTGTTTGTTTGTTTTTTTCAGTGTTGTTTCCTTAGCACATTGCAGAAAGTAGGTAATCAGTATCTGGATAAATAAATGAATGCTAAAACTAGCCAACTAATTTCATTTTAAATTAAGACTTTTCAGGAATCACTATGTTTACTTATTACTCGCTAAGAGCTTGAAAGACTGTTCTAGGAAGGTAGATTTTATAGACTCAGGGAGTGGGTTGGGACTCAGGAACAATTAAATCAGCAGACTGTGAACTGTTAGCATGCTTTCTACAGTCACGAGGAAGAAGCAAGAGCCTTGCAAGGAATGATGGGATAGCGCCTTTACTGTGGGACAAACTAATTGCTTAATGAATAGCCAATAACATTTCCTCATACTCTGGTTTCTCTTTGGATCTTATAAACCCTTTGTCTTTTACCAAAAAAAAAAAAAAAGTCAAAACCAAAACCAAAAAACAAAAACATTTCCTTATGTAAAGGGACATGACTTTTAAAAAATATGAATATTTCCACTTTTCTTGTGGTTCTCCCTCCTGTCCTTCTGTCTTTTCAACCAATTGTCAATCCTTGCCTCAGAAGAGTTTATGATTCTACAGAACAGCAAAGAAAAGCTTTTGGGTTTCAAAGGTATTGACTTTTATGTTGTAAAAATCTCAGGTCCAAAGGGAAAGTTGATGATATAAGAGTAAGGTTCCTGTTTGCATCCTTTTCTCCCACTGCAGGGTTGGGGAAAAGAAGTCCTCTGCACACCAGAATTACTCAGAGACATGGAACACTTAGCACTGCATCATATGTTGGCCTTACAGAGGTCCTCCGTATTCCAATGTGGGGAAGGAAGTGGTGGTACATTTGCAGAAGGCACTAAATTAAGTGACTCTAATGAACCAGATAGAAGGGACCACTGCAACAGGATTTAGTTTCCTCCTTGAACCATGAAAGAGACCAGGAGAGAATAGGCCTTCCTCTTTGGCAGCCAACATGGAAACAGGATGAACAAGACCAGGAGGAGGTTTTCCTCTGTTTCACAGGTATTCCATAGTCACTGGAAACTCATATGCATCCTGGAAAGCAGTAATATTGACTTTCCACCACAAAGTCAAAGTTTGCAACAGAAGCTAAGTTGTTGTAAAAGAAAATAATTGCTTTAATATATGGACTGAAATTTGCACCCAATGCATTTAGATAAACCAATCATCTGTAACCTGAGTGACCCCACATCATTCAACTTTCTTGAGTCCTCTTTCCTTTAGTATCTGATGGAATGGTTAAGCCTCTACCCTTTGCATTGTAGAAAATTTGGTGATTCTTATTATCTCCCAGTATTGCTGGGAGTTTCCATTTTCATGGCATTGTTTGCTGATCTCTGCTTCTAATGTATTCTCTGAGTTTCCTATCTGCAAACTGTTTGATATGGTTTTGATTTGTGCTCCCACCCAAATCTCATGTCGAATTGTAATCCCCAGTGTTGGAAGTGGAGCCTAGTGGGAGGTAATTAGATTATGGGGGTGGTTTCTAATGGTTTAGCACCATTGCCCTAGTGCTATCTTGTGATGGAGTTCTCACAAGATCTGGTTGCTTGAAAGTGTGTAGCACCTCCTCTTCGCAAGTGCGTGCTCTCCCTCTCTGTCTATCTCTCTCCTGCTGGTCATCTGAAGATGTATTTTCTTCCTCTGCGCTTCCACTATAATTGTAAGTTTCCTGAGGCCTTCCCAGTCATGCTTCCTGTACAGCCTGCAGAACCATTAGCCAATTAAATGTCTCTTCTTTACAAATTACCCAGCCTCAAGTAGTTCTTTATAGCAATGCAAGAATGAGCTAATACAGAAAAGTGGAACCAGAGAAGTGAGGCATTGTTATAAAATACCTGAAAATGTGGAAGCAACTTTGAAACTGGGTAATGGACAGAGGTTGGAACAGTTTGGAGGGCTCAGAAGAAGAAAGGAAGATGTGGAAAAGTTTGGAACTTCATAGAGACTTGCTAAATGATTGTGACCAAAATGCTGATAGTGATATGGACAATGATGTCTGGGCTGAGGTGGTCTCAGATGGAGATGAGGAACTTATTGGGAACTGGAGTAAAGGTCACTCTTGCCATGTTTTAGCAAAGAGACTGGCAGCATTGTCTTCCTGCTCTAAGATCTGTGGAACTTTGAACTCGAGAGAGATGATTTAGGGTATTTGGAAGAAGAGATTTCTAAGCAGCAAAGTGCTCAAGAAGTGTCCTGGCTGCTTCTAACAGCATATGATTATATTCGTGAGCAAAGAGATTATGTGAAACTGGAACTTATATTTAAAAGGAAAGCAGAGCATATAAATTTGGAAAATTTGCAGCCTGGCCATATTGTAGGAAAGAAAAACCCATTTTCTGGGGAGAAATTTAAGAAAGCTGCAGAAATTTGCATAAACAAAGAGGAGCTGAAGTTTAATAGCCAAGACAATGGGGAATATGTCTCCAAGACATTTTAGAGACCTTCATGGTAGCCCCTCTCATCACAAGCCTGGAAACCTATGAGGGAAAAATGGTTTCATGGGCCAGGCCCAGGGCCCTGCTGCTGTGTGCAGCCTTGGGACATGGTATCCTGCTTCCCAGCTGCTCCCACTCCAGCCAGGGCTAAAAGGGGTCAAGGTACAGCTCTGGCCATTGCTTCAGAGGGTGCAAGCCTTAAGCCTTAGTGGCTTCCACATGGTGTTAAGCCTGCACATGCACAGAGGGAAAGAGTTAAGGTTTGGGAGCATCCACCTAGATTTCAGAGGATATATGGAAATGCCTGGATGTCCAGTTAGAAGTTTGCTGCAGTGGGGAAGAACCCTTATGGAGAACCTCTACTAGGCCAGTGCAAAGGGAAAATGTGGGGTTGGACTCCCACACAGAGATTCTACTGGGGCACTGCCTAGTGGAGCTGTGAGAAGAGGACCATTGTCCTCCAGACCCCAGAATGGTAGATCCACAGACAGCTTGCACTGTGAGCCTGGAAAAGCCACAGGCACTCAATGCCAGCCCATGAAAGCAGCCACAGGGGCTGTAACCTGCAGAGTCACAGGGGTGGAGCTGTCCAAGGCCTTGAGAGCCCACTTGTTGGATCAGTGCTGCCTGGAAGTAAGACATGGAGTCAAAGGAGATTATTTTGGAGCTTTGAGATTTAATGGTTGCCCTGCCGGGTTTTGGACTTTCATGGGGCCTGTAACCCCTTCATTTTGGCCAATTTCCCCCTTTTGGAATGGAACCATTTACCTAGTGCCTGTACCCCCATTGTATCTTGGAAGTAATGAACTTGTTTTTTATTTTAGAGGCTCATAGGTGAAAGTGACTTGCCTTGTCTCAGATGAGACTTTGGACTTGGACTTCTGAGTTCATGCTGGAATGAGTTAAGACTTTGGGGAATTATTGGGAAGGCATGAATGTGTTTTGAAATATGAGAAGGACGTGAGATTTGGGACAATATGGGGGTAGAATGATATGGCTTGGATTTGTGTCCCCACCCAAATCGCATGTTGAATTGTAATCCCCAGTATTGAAAGTGAAACCTGGTGGAAGGTAATTGGATCATGGGGGTGGTTTCTGATGGTTTAGCACCTAGTGCTATCTTGTGATGGAATTCTCATGATATCTGGTGATTAGAAAGTCTGTTATCCCTTTGCTATGCAATAAAGACCAATTTCTTACTTCCTTTATTTCTCTAGTGCATCACTAACTGAAACTGATGATAATAGAAGATTTTTAAAGAAGGTTTGAGGTAATGGAAAGGAATAACAGCAAAAATTACTGCAAGCAACTATTGGAAATAGAACACTAGATATTAGAGTCCTAATCATTTCTTCTTTAGGCATCTTCTTGGACATATTTTCTGTTCTATGAAAATCCCTCTGAGTCAGAAGTCCATAGTGAATTTCTCTGGAGTGGTATTTTGAAGTTCTTTGTGGTCTTCAAAGGTGTACATAAGCAGCAAACAAAACTTATCTTGAGGTATAATCTGAGGTGTAAATAATGAAGAGTTAGAAAGGTGGTCACTGTGCTTAAACAGTGTGGCAAGGTGGGCTGTTTGCTAATCAATAACCTTGTCATCTTCTTCAGCTCCTCTGTACTATGTATGCCCTGTTCTATAGTTTGCTTCAATGCATTCTATCACTCTGTTTGCAGCTCATGCAGAAATACCAGTCATTCACTGTAGCACTTTTCCTGTGTCAGTTCCTAGGTGTGCATCATACCACCAGCATTCTTCAAAATGCTACTTTCAATGGAATACTCTTCATGATATACAGAACTCTTACCCTGAAAAGGTCTACATTGCTCTGCATGATCAGCTTGTTCCACCTAAGCTTTGGTACTACTGAAATTTATTAAGAGGATCCGCTTCAGAGTATTACATAGAAACAACATCCATTCCTAACAAGAACTTTAAAAAAGTCTATTGAACTTTCACAAAGGTGAGGGCAGAGGCATACCAACCTCACTTCTCTGTCATTTAACTGCATTGAAATTCAAAGAGAGCAACTCCGCAAGCATCACGACCTGGTGCTGTTGAGTTGTCTAATCAATGTAACTGTTCAGCCTTGAATAAATTAACATGAAGCAATGTCAGCTCACTGAATCCCAGGAAATGGCATCTTATGGAAGAATGATTAACTTGCTGAAACTGTGAGAGTATGAGATGCCAAGATTTGTTTAGAAAGATTTTCAGCCCTATCGGAGATCACACTAAAAGCAAGCAGTGTGCATACTGACAGATTTCTCTTTGGAAAATGAGTTGGAAGTTGTAGGCAGATCCAACCAGTGCTCCTAAGTTAGGTCAGAGGGATATTAAAGGGAAAGACATGGAGGATGCCCCAGATGCACAGTTCAGAAAGGAAGATGAGCCTCCTGAGTTAGTGTTCCATGCTTTTATGGCCTTTCTCTGAGTGATCATGTGTGCCATAAATGCTCATCACCTAAGTCTGTGTTTATTGGCTTTTTTAGTCTGCATATGCCACTTGACCTCTACAAGGGCTGGTGCAAAATCATGCTAACCTTTGTGTCTTGAGTGGCTGACACATTACTTTGTGTATAGTGGATTTGCAATGTATGTCTCATGAGGAATGGCATTTATAGCTTAGCCCCTGGACAGAGAACTGGAGCGTAGTGACTGACTCATATCAGCAGTTCAGGACAGCAGAATATGTATAAATAGAATAATGAGAAGAGTAAAGACAAGTCAAATTAGAGTAATGATATCTATTGCTATCATTAGCTCAATTATGCTCATCCTTGTGCTCTCCTGCCACATTCCAAACACACTGGTCATCTTTAAAAATAAGCCCCTCTCTTCTGCCCGGGATCTTGGTACACACTCTTTCTTCTCCTTAGAACTCTCTCTTGCTTTGAACATGGCCAGTGTCTTCTCATCTAATATTATTTTTGTCAGAATGGTGTTTTCTGACCATGCAAACTATTTTTCTCATCTCCCTATTGACTCCAATCACGATCATGGCAGCACTTATAATATCTAATTGAGTCATTTATTTGTTTACTTCTTTTATTAGTCTGTATTTCCTATCAGAATACAAGCTCCATAAGGACAAGGACTTTTCTTTTTTACTTATTCTTTCCCCAGTGCCTAGTACGGTGTTTAGGCAAAAGTAGTCTCTCAACAGGTATTTGTTGGCACCTAACTGGTAAATGTTCTCTAATCATTATTACATGTTTTGAGACAAATAATGGAAAAATATTTTTAAAGCATAAGATTTGAGGTCATTGTTACAAGTGTGATGTCAAAGGTAATCTCAGATTCGATTTTCAGGGATAGGATATTCCGTCTGAGTTGAAGATGCCATGTAGAAAACATTTCATCTTAATCAAATATATGGACAACATCATTTTGAACAAGGACTTTCTAATAGCTGTTATCATATAAATAGTTTGGTCTAAGTCTATTATGCAAACTCAATAAAATGGACAGTTGTTTGAAAATGATACTTTCATTAATAATATTACAACTTTTAGTCTAGAAATGTTGTGGATCAGTGGTGCATAAAATCTATCTTAGTAAAGAGTCACCGTCAATATAATATTAAAGCCTCAAAACCATATGTCTTCAGCATGAGGTTGGGACTGGACAGTACGGTAAACAAATTCAATTTACACCACTGTAGCCTTTCTCATTTTTGGGGACATGGTTGAGAGTGGAGGAAAGTCCTGGGCTCTAAACTTTAGTACTGTCCCTAACTTGCTGAGTGATTGTGTGCAAAGCACTGTATTTTGCTCTGATATATCTGTAAAATGGGCTGATAGGAATATCTACTTCACAATTTGCTGACTGGATTGAAGTGACATGATATAAAGCAATTAAAACAGGGATTGATACATAGCAAGAGCATAATCTTAGGGCATTGTTATTGATATATATGATTATTTTTATTGACATTTTGCCTCAACTAAGTCATTAGGAGATACAGCACATCCTCTCTACAGAAGTAAGGAAGAGAACACAGAAACAGACCCATGTGGACTTACGTCTATTTCTCTGCATTATCAATGAATTGAATTTTTTATTGACTTTTGCTGTGTGTGAAACCTGCACAATCCTTACTTCAATTTCACAATGATCCAACTGAATCTTCAAAGTGACCCAAAACACTAGATCATTTATCAGCCTATTGTTACGCACTGCATAAACATGACCTCAGGCAGTACAAATATTTGTCTTATCAATAATTCTCTCTCTTGAAACCACTGTTTTGGGAAAGAAAACTATTATTTTCTTACTGATGACTATCAGGTAAGGGAAGACAGTGAGACAACAAATACTGTACTTCTTTAACAGATGGTCCAATGAAACTGGAGATAAATTTTTGGGCAAGAGATACATAGGTTCGTAGTGTGCTAGAAACTATTTTATTAGAGACTTGAAATGCGGGGACGATGCTACTCAAAACAAAAAATTCTGTCGATGGGGGTGGAAAATGAGGTCAGAGTTTTTTGCCTGGTCAATAGTCTGATTATTGACTTCACATTCCTCGAGTGTATGATATTATGTTATATGCTGTGTGTGTGTTTGTCAGACATTTTGTCCTAAGGCTTTATTAATATGAACGTCTCTTTTCTAACGTTGAAGAACAATTAACTTATTTACATTAGACATTTAACTGAATAATGGATACAGGTAGTGTAGTATGATTGCTTTTGAAGTTTTGACCATGCAAATGATAATAGGGCTGTACCATATGTGACCTATTTTATGATTGGCACCAAGATTTGTGAAGGTATCAGCTGCCATGTTCTTAGAAGAGACTGGATGTCCCACCCTCCTAGGATAGGGTTCTTTAACTAACATGGTGATTCTATTTTCCTTGCCAAAGAATGATTTGGGAATAATAATAAAAATGATGATGGTAATGATGATAAAAATATTGGTGAACATTTCCTCTGTGATTCTTAGATGCCTGGCATGAGTCTAAGTGCTTTCCATGTTTTAATTCAGTTAATTCTATGATCCAGAAACCATTATTATACATATTTTACAGATGAGAAAACTGATTCCCAGGGAGAATAAGAAACCTCCACATATTCAAGAAGTGAAAGAAGTGGGACCTAGACAAGCTAGCTCATGTTCTTTGCTCTTAACATTATATTACATTTTATTATAAATAGACAGGAGACCAAATTCTAGCTGGCAAAATGAGGGAGGAAGTCTCTGGAGAGGTGAATTTTCCTTATTCTTAAGGATAAAGAACTTTCCTTTTCTGAATGTGACTGTGGTTTTTGACCATGAAGGCAACTAAAAAAACAACTTAAGAGCTTCGTGAGCAGTTGAATTAACCAATCCTGTGACAACCTTAGCGCCTAACTTTTTGTTAAATGAGATAATAAGTGTCCTTTCTGTTAATGCCACATTCTTTTTGGGTTGTCTGTTAATTGCAGCTGAAAGAATCATAACTGACATGGACTTTGGATTAAGTTATTTCAAACAATATGTCTCTGACCAAAGAACTCACTTTACATCAAAGAAGTAGGGCAAGAGGATAATGCTCGTGGGATTCAAAGGTGATGGCAAGGCCTATTAAGGTGTCTGTAAAGGCCCATTAAGGCCTACAAGTTAGGAGAGAAACCCTTAAGACCTAGTGTTTGCTAGCGTGACAGGATGACTATAGTCAAAAATAATTTAACTGTACATTTAAAAATAACTAAAAGAGTATAATTGGATTGTTCGGAACACAAAGGATCAATAGTTGAGGGGATGGATCCCCCATTTAACATGATGTGATTATTATGCATTGCATGCATCTATCAAAATATCTCATATAATCCATAAATATGTACACCTACTATGTACCCACAAAAATGAAAAGTTAAAAAAAATTTTAAAAAGAAGCTGGACTGTTGCCCTAAAAGATACAAACTGACTTCCCCTCCAAACGCTCCCTATTATGTCTTCTGACACCATTGATTCGTTTTGCCTGTTTGGAACTGTATGTGGATGGCATCATATTACATACACTTTTCTGTGTCTGGTTTCCTTTGCTTAACATTATGCTTGGGGGACTCATTTGTGCTGGTTGTGGTATAGTGATAGATTTGCTGAATAGTCTCCTATCAGATGAATATATCACAGCTTGTTTTTCTTTTCTCCTGTGGATGAAGTTTGGGTTGTTTTCAGGTTTGTTTATTATAAAATGGTCCTCCTGTGCACAATTCTATATCTTTCTTTTGATGAGCATGTGCGTGCACACACACACACACACACACACATATTTCTGTTGGGTATGTGTTAGATTAGAATTGCTGGGTAATGGAATATGCATATGTTCAGCTTAGCTAGCACTAGATACTTCTGACTAGATTTCCAAAAAGATTTTATAAATTTATATTGTCATCAGCAATGGATGAGAGTTCTGGTTGCTTGACATTCACATCAACACTTGATATTATTTGTCTTTTTATTTTTAGCCAGTCTGCTGGGTGTGTAGTGGTATGTTACCATTTTTTTAAAAAATTTGCATTTCCTTCATGCTAATGTGACTGAGTGTTTTTTGTTTATGGGTCATTTGGATATGTGTTTTAGTGAAATGACTATTTAGGTCTTTGGCTCATTTTATTTATTTATTTTCTTTGTTTTTTAAACTTTTATTTTGGGTTCAGTGGTACATATGTAGGTTTGTTACACAGGTAAACTTGTGTAATGGAGGTTTGTTGTACAGATTATTTCATGACCCAGCTTCTAACCCTAGTACCCAATAGTTATTTTTTTTTGGATCCTCTCCCTCCTCCCACCCTCCACCTTAGGTAGGCCCCAGTATGTGTTGTTCTCCTCTATGTGTCCACGTGTTCTCATCATTTAGCTCCCACTTATAAGTGAGGACATGGAGTATTTGGTTTTCTGTTCCTGTGTTAGTTTGCTAAAATTAATGGCCTCCAGCTTCATCCATGTTCCTGCAAAAGACATGATCTCACTCTTTTTTATGGCTGCATAGTATTCCATGGTGTATATGTACCACAGTTTTTTAATCTCATCTGCCATTGATGAGCATTTAGGTTGATTATATGTCTTTGCTATTGTGAATAGTGCTGCAATGAACATATGTGTGCATGTGTCTTTACAGTAGAACAATTTATATTCCTTTGGGTATATACTCAGTAATGGGATTACTGGGTTGAATTGTAGTTCTATTTTTAGGTTTTCAAGGAATTGCCACACTGATTTCCACAATGGTTGAACTAATTTACCGTCCCACCAGCAGTATATAAGTGTTCCCTTTTCACTGCAATGTTGCCAGCATCTGTGATTTTTTTGACTTTTTAATAATAGCCATTCTGACTGGTGTGAGATCCTTTGTCTATTTTCTATTAGCATGTTTGTCTTTTACTTTTTGATTGTTAGGAATTCATTATATATTTTGCATATGAATCCCTTGTTGAACACATTTGTGGAACAAGGGGTTCATATGCAAAGTATATAATGTGGCTTACTATACTTCTTATACTTTTTATATTCTGTGGCTTAATAATGTCTTTTCATGAACAAAATTCTAAATTTTAAAGTAGTGTATTTTATTGGTCCTTTGCTCTGTGACTAGTAATTTTGGGGTCTCATTTAAATAATATCTGCCTATTCCAGGAACATAAAAATATTCTTCTGTCTTCTAGAAATTTATTGTTTTAGTTCTCAAATTTCAACTTACAATCACCTGGAATCATTTGTTTGTGTGTGTGTGTGTGTCATGAGGTAGAGATTAAGTTCGTTTTTTCACATATCTGTATCTAGATATAACCTAGAATGATTTATTGAAAGAATCATCCTTTTCCAATTGCTCTGTAGCACCACTTTGGAAACATACTATTAAAAAATGTAAGTAAGGGAAGCTAAAGAAGAATGTATTAGGCAATTTTTAGATTTCACATCTAATAAAGAAGCTGAAAATGCTAGCAATACATTTCCTTATGAATAGGATGTGGGTACATGACTTATGCTTTGGTAATCAATTCACTACACAATGTTTTGAATAAGGGTTTAGTAGCTGGAAGAAGTGGAGACTACAATAGATCTATTCTGACAATGGGTGTCACCGGCAGCAACAAGAAATAGTGTTGCAAGTCTACTAATGTCCAAAGAACAGAGGTTGTACTTGGCAAACTGGTTATACTACAGAGCCATACAGGCATGAAGTTTGCAAAATTCTAGCTGAAGATCATTATTATGGCAAATAGATCTTGGTTTTGAATCTTGGTTTCACCATTTATTATCTGTGTTACCTTAGACTTTTCTAAGTCTGATTTTTACTCATTTTAAAATTTGAGAATGATAATATTACATTTTCAGTAGTTTGGAAATAATCAATAATGAAGATCTAAAACATCAAGCTCATTGACATGTTATGCAGGCAAACCCAAAATTGATGTTCAATGAATGGTAGCCTGTTGGTCCAAACGCTAACAATGGGTTCAATTTCCTTATATTGATAAAAGAATTCTCACTGGATTTTTGCAGAGAAAAATCTGATTCCAATACAAAGAACCATGTGCCTTATTCTTGGTCATCAAAGTAACCAGTACATAACATTACTTACAAGAAGCATGACAATGATTTAAGAAAAACTCAGCCCAAATGTATTATAACTATTGGATGTAGAAGAACCCTTCTAGATGATTAGTAATATTTTTCTTCATGTATTGGTCAGAATATTGACTGAGGACCAACTTAGTTCATTTTAATTTTAAAAATGTAAAGCAGGTACTCTTATTCATATAAAATGAATGTAAGGTCATTATAAAACATTTAAGCAAAGCAGACAGGTTCAAAGTAGAAAGTAGAAAGAAATCCCTAAAACTCAAACTAATTGAAATTTTAACATTAGAAGTCATTTCAGAAATCTTACTAAATATATATACAGGCAGAAAAATGAATCTTTCTCTCTCCATTTGTCTCCTCAATGTGTATATATGTATTTCATGCATGAGACAGAAATACTTAATAACATCGGAATCATGTTCTTTTAAAGTAAAATCTGTTCAATTGTACATTAAATAAAAAGAGTTAAAGTGAAATTTCTGGAATTAATAGATTTCAGATGAAGGATAAAGATATAAAGATTTCTTCACCAGAAGTATTAGTCTCTAACACTATTCTAAGTTAATAAAAAGATTAGAAAATTCATGAAGTATGAATCTTTTTTCAATTATACAGCATAGTTAAATTGATAATATAGACTGATACGTTATGAAAGCTAAAGTGATTAACAAAGTGATCCTTTGTCCCATCTCTCTTTCTTGAGCCTCCAGATTTTGATTTAGGTTATTTTTACTATATTAGAAATTTTTAGAACATTTAAACTGTATTTTAGATATGTCATGTTCCAAGCATTCTATTTAATTTCTATATTTTATAGTTAATGTTAATTCTTAATCTTTTTAAGGAAGCTTCTTCATTTTCAAATTGTGTACTTGGATTTTCTCTTGTTCATCAATTTTTCAATTGTTTGTTCAAGAAGACCCAGTGGTTTTACATGCTTGGGAATGTCTGCTCATTACTTTTCTTTTCTCTTTTTCTTTTCTTGAGACAGAGTCTAGCTCTGTTGCGAAGGTTGGTGTGTAGCAGTATGATATCAGTTCACTGCAACCTCCACCTCCCTGGTTCAAGCGATTGTCCTGCCTCAGCCTCCAAAGTAGCTGGGATTACAGGCATGTACCACCATGCCCAGTTAATTTTTGTATTTTTAGTAGAGACGGGGTTTCACCACATTGGCCAGGCTGGTCTCGAGCTCCTGACCTCAAGTGATCTGCCCGTCTTGGCCTCCCAAAGTGCTGGGATTACAGGTGTGAGCCACCACATCTGTACTTGCCCATTGCTTTTCTATTGGAGTAATTATTGGATCATTATTATAATATAAAGCCATGCTTTTTTCCCGCTGCGATTTTTGTGGATATTTTCCATTACTTTCTGATTTTGAATGTTACTGTTCAAAAAGCCAAGTCTGAAGCCAAATGTTTTTTTCTTTCTCTTTTAATGTTGATTTGCTTTTTCTGCCTGGATGCTTCAACAATTCTAACTTCATCTTTAAAATTTAGTAACTTAATGAGAATATACCTGGCTTGCTTATTCTGCAACAGCTTTCATATTAGAAGATATATTTTAAAATTTTTATTTAGTTTTATTCAAAATTTAAAGAAATAATTTTGTATTCTTTCTCCATATACCTTTTCTTTCCTATTTTTCAATGATTGATAGATGTCATTTATCTGCTATTTATATTCACCAATTTCTTTTCATTAGCTTTAAGCTTTTTGTCTTTTTCTCTCTGCATTTATACATGTTTTAAGACATTTTCCATGCTGTAATTTCAATTTTTAACTTGTTTTCTTCTGTTTCTAATTTATGTATTAGGTCTATAATAATAGAATCTTTTGTTTCTCATTTTTTCCCCTTTAGCACTTCAGTTTCCCTAATTTGTTTTATCATCTTGTCTTTGAGTTCTTTTATTGAATTCATTTTCTTCTAAATTCTTTTATACTGTGAAGTACTTGTGGGAAATAAGTTCTGTTCTTTGGGTTATGTCTTCTTGATGATGGATTCTTCATATGTTATTCACTAGCTAATTTTTTTTTCAACTGTAGTCTGTTGCCATTGTTTCCGTGGCATGCATTTTCATTCGGTTATTGGTTAACAGAGTGCTTTGTCTGGAAGTTTCTGTTATGACATAGTATGGGTAAATTCTCTTTGCTATAGTTCCTTTGTTTTGGAGAGTTGTTTGATTGTTAATTTAGGTGCTACATTTTGACGGCTTGGTTGTCTGTTCTATCGGCTTTTCTGAAGCCTGAGGGTTCAAGGATTAAAGAATTATAACCCTTGTTCTGGACAATTTGGGTTTGGCTTTCTCACTGAAATCCTACAAATGTCTCCTACTAGGGACTACCTATTTCCATTAATATTATCTATTTTCTCCATCTGAAGGTGGTAAGTTCCAGTATCTGTTTTTGTCTTTCTGAGATCCTCCAGGGGTGCGATCCTCCAGGATCCTCCAGATCCTCCGGGACCTCTAGTATCGAATATCTTCCTGTGTCTTTCTACTCAGCTCTCAGTCACCCTCTCTCTAAGCTGGAGGACATTAGCAGCATTCTTAGAATTTCTTCAACCTACTCTTTTTCTTTAGTAAGGTTTTTGCAGAATGAGAATCTGTTGGGTGTCTTGTTGGATTCCATGGTATTTATTTATCATACCTATTGTGAATATTCACAGCACTTGCTATAACATTTTGATGTATTTGATTATGTAGCACCACCCCAAACATGCCAAATGTAATGCAAAGTTTATACATATATTTTAAAATACGAACAAATCTGAATTTCTGGCTTATGTTCTGTTTCCATTGCTTGACATTTACAGCATGAAGCTACTTCCCTTCCCTTGTTTGCTTGCTGCTGGTAAATTTGAGGCCATTTACTTTTTCTTTATTTAAAAAAAAAAATCTTAACCCGAAAGACTGAGCTATGACTTCATATTAAGCTTTATAGTACAAGGCAAAAAAATGAATTCAAAATAGGGAGTTACGTAAAACCAAGTGTATTCATTCAATGAGAGTTCATTTTTAACTCTCTTGCCATTATTTACTGGGAACATAAATCTATTGTATTTTAACTTAAAAATGTAATTGTGCTCTAGATTCCAATTATCTTTCTTTTCTCAGCATGTTATCAAACAAGTCTTAAAATGGGAATTTCAGTGCTTTTTGAATGAATTAATGTATTTTAAAATTTTCCTATATTTTACATAAACACCCTTTTGGAATGTGACTTTTGATCAAAATATTCCTCCTCAGTGAAATGAACCATCCCTGCAACTCTTACAGCAAATACATATAGTTATGCTAGTTTTATCTCTTCCCTGATGGGAAAGTACACAATTATCTATAAGATATTTCAGCCTGTAACTGTGTTTTATGCTTATTTGAAGAACCCCCCCTGACACATGTCCGTGTGCACACCCAAAACAGTTTTAATATTACTATAATAGTATAGCAAAATGTTTGACGCTGGGTGCTATAAACTTTAATAAATGCAATGCAGTTTGAGAATCTTAACAAATTTCTAAGTGGGCTCTTAAAAAACAGACTCTCAATACCTAAATCAGGATTACTAAAATGATTGCTGAAATGAAGTGTTTTATATTTCTATTGAGGAAGAAATATAAAGTACAATATTATTATTATATGAGAAGTTTGAAAGAAAATATTCATTATCTCAATGTTTTTGGACCAAAAAAAAAATCTTAGTAAAAGTAACATATTGTAAATACAAAAAAGTCTTCATTTTGCTTAACATATAAACATTTTCAAGGAAATTAAACATATCTGGTAGTTTTTAAGAAAATTAAAACTAGAAAATTTGATCCAAATTGCATGTTCTTTTCAGGAGCACGGACTATTCTCTCATGTTGAATGTGGCACTTTTTACATATAAGCAGGAGAGCAACTACACCAAGATTTTGGAAAACATGTTATGTAAGGTAAGATACTACTATTTCTAGTTTAGAAAACTGGATATCATTTTCTATGAAGAAAAAGTAAGACTTTCAGTATTTAAAAAATTGACTAAATTTGGCCAGGCATGGTGGCTAACCCCTGTGATCCCAGCACTTTGGAAGGCCGAGGCAGGTGCATCACTTGAGGCCAGGAGTTCGAGACCAGCCTGGGCAACATGGCAAAACCCTGTCTTACTAAAAATGCAAAAAATTATCCAGATGTGGTAGTGTGTGCCTGTAGTCCCAGCGGCTTGGGAGGCTGAGGCACAAAAATTGCTTGAACCCCGGGGGGGTGGAGGTTGCAGTGAGCCAAGATCATGCCACTGCACTCCAGCCTGGGTGACAGGTGACCAAAAAAAAAAATTTTTGACTGCCTTTAATAACTATGGCAATTACTGAAATTTATTAAAATATTTACTATCATCAAACGTGTGCTACTGTTGTTAATCATATGTATTCTTTTGTTAAATACAGCCATTGTAATAATACCCCAGACAATAGCAAAATGCTAACTATTCTTTACTTGTTTACCTATTCACCTAAATAAGAGCAAATTTACTAGTCTTCTATTTTACTTATGGGAAAAAAACCCATTATTTCCTTAAATGAAGTAAATCATCAATTAAATCAATAAAAGAACTGATAGTCTATAATCTTAGATCCCAGAATTTTTCCCTAGGTACTTTTAGTTCTACTGGGAACTATAGTACAATAATATTTGAATATTATTAAATTATATTACTTATAAAATTATCAGCTTCAAGGTGTAGATTTTTATTGATCTGATTTTTATTAGCTTAGGTAATAGTTTTCTGTCTTGTTTTTAATCTTTCTTAAGCCAAATTTTATCCCTAAATTAGAAATGTCCTAGAAAGGAGTCTTTCATGCTGAACAGCTTTCTACTTTTCAAGAGGACAGCTACCCTTTCTTTACTTTCTGCCCACTTGTGCTAGTATCTGCTCATTGTGGGAGAAACACACAGTCACGCTGTGTTTAAAGTCATGCTCATGGCCAGGCACAGTGGCTCATGCCTGTAATCCCAACATTTTGGGAGGCCAAGGCAAGAGGATCTCTTGAGCCCAGGAGTTTGAGACCAGCCTGGGCAACACAGTGAGAACCCATCTCTAAAAAAAAATTATAAAAATAAAAAAAAAGAAAAAGGAAAAATAAATAAAGTCATGATCACTAATCTCAAGTGGGCCCTTAGTGCTGTTGGCAATTATACTATTTTTCCCTAGTACTTTAATTCTTCTGCTCTGTCCTAGATAACTCTTTCATGCCTTTTCTTTTCTTTTTTTTCTTTTCTTTCTTTCTTTTTTTTTTTTTTTGTTTTGTTTTGAGACAGAGCCTTGCTCTGTCACCCAGGCTGGAGAGCAGTGGCATGATCTCAGCTCACTGCAACCTCCGCCTCCCAGGTTTAAGCGATTCTCATGCCTCAGCCTCCCAAGTAGCTGGGATTACAGGCATGTATCACCATGCCCAGCTAATTTCTGTATTTTTTAGTAGAGACAGAGTTTCACTATGTTGCCCAGGCTGGTCTTGAACTCCTGACCTGAAGTGATTTGCCCGACTCGGCCTCCCAAAGTGCTGGGATTACAGGCGTGAGCCACCATGCCCGGCCTCATGCATTTTCTATTTTCAAAACTCTAACATGTTCTTTCCCTTTCTCATTTTCAGTTTTTATTTTTAAAATCAGGAGAGAATTTCTGCAACATCCTATGACCACAGATCCCTACCCATCTACATTGGGGCACTTACAGATCACCTTCTCTTCTGAACTTTGTATGAAGTGACCATGTCCCTCCTATCCCTTTCCATGTGCACAAGATCATGTCATCTCTAGCTTATTCAAAGACATTGCCTTAGCAATCTGCCCTTGCCTTCTGTTTCATCAGTTTCTAAGCAACAACTAGAAAGGCCAAAGCCTTACAGGACCAGTCTGGCCAGGGCATAGCTACAGCATCTTTCTCATCTGTCTAGCAGACAGTTTCTATTAGATCATTCCCACAAGTACATACAAGCAGACTTACATTTCTCACCTCACACTTTATAAAAAACAAACAACTCCCCAGGCACCCACTTCTCCTCTCCAGGTACAGCCCCTTTGTTATCCTTTCCTCTACAACTAAACTTCTTAAGAGAAATTTCTATACTAGCTGTTTCCTAGTTCTTCCTCATTTTCTCTTGTGACTTCACTCCAGTCAATCCAAGATAACCATTGACCTTTCTGGTGTCAAATCTAACATTTATTTTTCAGGCCATATCTTATTTCATCTTTCCACAACATCTGATACAGTTGATTCCTCTACTTCACCTTCTTCACTTTGCTTGAAGGACACCACAGAAATAGAACATGGCCAGACTCAGAAGTGCCCCTGGGACCCTCTTCCAATTACTATCATTTTCCTTCTCTCCAAGTGAGCCACTTTCTAGCTTTTTATCATCATTACTTTCTTTCTCTTATAGCTTTTCCATTTCACCATGGATTCCTAAAAATTATACTTGATTTTTGTCTGTTTTTTTTTTTGAGCTTTCTCTAAGGGATTATGCAAAAGACATTATTTTTGTGTTAGGCTTCTTTTATTCCACATCATATTTATGAGCTATATCTGCATTGAGAAGAACTATAGGAGTAATTTTCTTCACTTTATACTAGTTCATCAGAGGAAAATATCACAATATATTTATTCTACAGTTGATAGACACGTGAATTTGTCTGGGATCCAGTTCCTGGACCATTTCAGACTCATGTTCTAGCCTGGCTTCCTAGCTGAGGTGTCTTAGGAATGGTGGTAGTGTTCCTAGCTGCTGCTACAGATGGGAAGCCTTCTGTGCTATGCTGCCTGGTGAGAAAGATGCTGTAGCTATGCCCCAACCAGATTGGTCCTGTAAGGCTTTGGCCTTTCCAGTTGTTGCTTGGAGAAATTGCTGACTCACCTTGGAAAAAGGAAGAGTTAACAGCTCATGGTGGATTTTGACCAATGGAAGATGGAGAAGAGGAAGAAGCTGAGGATAAATTATTTTCTTTTCCAATCACCAATAAACAGATACATGTGAAATGAGGTACTTAGATGGCCTCTTAGAAAACATCCTGGGAGATCAAGGCATCAGTTGCAATTGCTGTCAAATAAAGGCCAGTTCTGTTCCACTTCCCCTGTGTTTTCTCCTCTTCTTTCCATACCTAATTTGGGATTCCTTTTCGACTCACTCCTGTGTCTCTGGAGTCATACTCCTCAATAAAATGGGAGCACGTACAGTTTTGACTAAGGCTCTGTTTTCTAGAAAGCCCAGAAAATCCCTCCCAGGACCAGCTACATAGTTGGTTGGACCAAGTGCAATAAAAATATAGGGGCTTTTGCTCAACAATTATTAAGAATGTTAAGATTATGGCAGTAGAACATTAAGCCAAGTGGAGCCCTTCTAAGCTCTGGGTCCTATGTGACCTCACAGGTCATGTGTCCATGAAGCTGACCTTCATTCCTCCCATTCAGCTCCCCACAACCCCCAGTCCTCCAATTCTCCATACCCCTTCCTCAAGTCCTCCACTATTACTTGTTCATGTGTGCTGCTAGAAAATACCTATCATTTATCTATCCATCTTTCTATCATCTCTATATATGGATAGGTGCTTTTTTTTTTTTTTTTTTTTTGCCAAACACTAGTTTTCAAAGATGAAGTGCTATTTTTAAACGGACTCTATTATCCTGGGGAAAAATGTTTACGTATATTAGTGAGGAGGAATTTTTAATGATTAAGCAAGATTATGTCTGTTACACATACTACCATTTGATATATGACAGCTTAACTTTTTTTTTTTTTTTGAGACAGAGTCTCGCTCTGTCGCCCAGGCTGGAGTGCAGTGGTGCAATCTCGGCTCACTGCAAGCTCTGCCTCCTGGGTTCACGCCATTCTCCTGCCTCAGCCTCCCGAGTAGCTGGGACTACAGGCACCTGCCACTACGCCTGGCTAATTTTTGTATTTTTAGTAGAGACGGGGTTTCACCATGTTAGCCAGGATGGTCTAAATCTCCTGACCTCGTGATCTGCCTGCCTCGGCCTCCCAAAGTGCTGGGATTACAGAGCAAGAACATTGCCATCTTGGACAAGCCCCTCATTCTAAAGTTTACCTTAATAAAAAAAAACGCCTAAATCCAAAGGGCATCAGCCTAATGGTTAAGGGCAGCATGAACATGAACCACAAATAACATCTCCAACCAGAAACATTCCAAGCTCCTCCCCAACCAGAGACATGCTAGCCCTGAGATAACCCCCCTCCAGCCAGGAAGTTGCCAACCTCAAGATAACACTCCTCTGGCTAGAAAGATGTCGTCAGCCCCAAGATAACCTCCCCTCCTCCCAGAGACATTCCAACCCTGCCATAAAACTTCTCCCTCACACAGAAATATTCCAAGCTTGTAATAAACCCCCTCACCCTAAAACCAATATATAGTCTTAGTCTGTAAGAGAAAGTGCTCCTGACTGAAATCGGCCAGAAGCCCCTCTCATGTTTTATCTAAAATAAACCCATCTTTACTGTCAAGCCACGTTTCATGTTTCTTTCCTATTTCTTTAACTCTTACACAATCTTAATTATTTAATATAGTCATATATAGTTCACCCATATTACTGCTTTATTATTTTAAAATGATTTATTTGGGTGTTTATTAAGTCTTGATTAAGCACATTTACACACACATGTGTCACAATTCTTTGACAAGTTTAAGTTCAGTTCTTGGCACAGGTAGGCATCCCATAAATGGTATTATTCCTGCTTCCCTACCATAAGTCAGTAGCTTTTCCCATCTTTTTCTTTTCCTATCATTGCCCCCCTCCTAGAATTGTCAGATTTTGCATAAATAAAAGTTAAAATTTTTTAAAATGTAAAAATTAATAATTTAAGTATTAGTGAAAATACAGAATGCCCAGTTAACTTTGAATTGTCAGATAACATAATTTTTAGTATAAGAATGTTCCAAGCAATATTTGAGATATAGAGGTATATCCAAATACTTCCCAAAAGTTAAAAAGAAAAAACCTATTCATTGTTGACTGGGCACAGTGGCTCACGCCTGTAATCCCAGCATTTTGGGAGGCCAAGGTGGGTGGATCACGAGGTCCAAGAGATCAAGACCATCCTGGCTAGCATGGTGAAACCCCATCTCTACTAAAAATATAAAAAATTAGCCAGGCATGGTGGCACGTGACTGTAATCCCAGCTACTTGGGAGACTGAGGCAGGAGAATTGCTTGAACCTCGGAGGCAGAGGTTGCAGTGAGCCAAGATCACGCCACTGCATTCCAGCCTGGGAGACAGAGCGAGACTCTGTCTCAAAAAAAAAAAAAACAAAAACAAACAACCTATTCATTGTTTATTTGAAATTCAAATTTAACTGAGTTTCCTGTATTTTCACTGGCAACCCTACCCCTTCCACCACTTTGGATTATAAGGTGTCTGAATACAGGCTTATGCATGCTACACTGTATCTTTACAGTAAAAAGAGCAGTGGTAGCTTCTTAATATGTACTTATAGATTGGAGGAAAAGTCTTTGGGATGAAAAGCATCCCAAACAATCAGATATTTCCTTTTTTGGTATTTTTTTTTTTTTTTTTTTAGTAGAAATGGGGTTTCACCATGTTAGCCAGGCTGGTCTCAAACTCCCGACCTCAGGTGATCCACCTGCCTTGGCCTCCCAAAGTGCTGGGATTACAGGCATGAGCCATTGCATCTGGCCTACAGTCAGATATTTTTATATAATTTCCCTTAGGACCTTCTAAGCCTAGATTATTTATTAATAATTTATGATCCTATTTATCACGAGCACTGCCTGGAAGTTTATAAGGAAAGCTGTACTATAAGGGAACAAACATTTACCTTGGCAATTCTATAGCATGCCAGCCCAGGAAGACAGTCGCATACAAACCTTTGTGTGTCTGCCTTTGTTCCAGAAGATGAATTTATAATGGCCCTTCAGAGACAGAGATACTTTTTGCATTACTCTATAGTTTTCTGCTTTCATCTGGGCAAATAATGTAAACTTAATACAACTTTCTTTGTCTTTTCTCCCAGGTTAATTGTGACCTCTATGATGGGGATATGATAAAGAAGAAAAGTACCTCACAGTGATGATTGGCATGTGATCACTTAGCCAATGAGATAAGAGGCTGTAGAAATGATGTGATAATGACATCTCCTGAGTTGCAGGTCCATATTAGAAGTAGATATGAAGTAAACATTGAGCTTTCCTCAAATTTAATTAACAAGGTTTATTATAGATACAGCTCAAATTAGTTAATTCAGGAAGCTTATTTTGTAGAAATTAAAACATTAATAAACACATACATTTAGAAATAAAGAACTCGGCTGACCCTTTGACTCTTTGAAACAAGTGGCCTTCCATGCTGTGAAAGATTGTAGCCACTCTTTGAGACATTGGAATGGTGTCCATTGCATTTTATCAAGTAACTATAGGTCAGCCTGGGAAATCTGCAGTTTCCTCATCTCCTGTCACTGTGGTTGCTGTGAGATTTTGTGTCATCACTGTGCTGTCTTCCCTCTCCACATGAAGGTGAGCTGTCTGACTTCACTCTAACGTTTGTAATTTCACGCCCGACCTGATTGTTGCCGAGCAATTCCTTTGTTTGGAGAATTCTGTGCTTTGGTTAGAATTTTTTAAAGGTTCTTTTCCTGTGGTCAGATTTCTGTTTGCTACTGTGTCTTATGCCTTGTTCTCCTACAGAGAAGATTCTTTGAAGTTAGTGGAAGCCCAGCTTAAAGGAAGATCTACTGCTCTGTGTGGTGGATGACCATGGGGGAGCGAGAAGGCAGCCTCCGGCTTTTGTTTTTTTTGTGTGTGTGTGTGTGTGAGATGTCCCTGGAAAAATAACACGATTAGGATTAAAGAGTATGTTTGGTATGTTTAAAATAAATTGTAAACCAAACGTATTTTAAAGAATTTATACAAATTTGTCATTTAGTAAAATGAATGACTATTGAGTATTCATGTCAATTAAACAACCACTTGAATACAACAAAGCATGCGTTGTGCATGTTTCTCCCACTGTTTATCTCCATCTATAACCTCCCTACTCATCAGTTTGAGATTTTTTATATGGAATAAGTGTGGTTCTTGCGAGGAAATTATCTTTAGAATAAGGATAAAGTATTTAAGAATATGTACTTAAAACTTAGCAAACCCACTGGAAAATGATCCAGAAAAATGGTATTCAGAGATAAAAATCAGAATGTGTTTGGGAGAAGAGCACTGATGAAGGTTGGTGTATGTGGCATGTAAATAATACATTGATTTAGATGGACTTTTACTATGGGGGAAAGCTCATCAAGCCTCACGTAATGAGTTAGTGTCTACCCTTTTCTTTGAAAATTTCATTTTCATTACAATGGGTTTCGGGCATTTGTACTTTGTTATCTCTTCAAGTTCATACAATTAAAATGGAACTCATGACTTCTTTTGCTTGGAGATACTAAAAATTCTGTGCAGTGGAAGGAACTGTGACCTTTCTTAAATGGGTCCATCTTCTAGCTCAAAAAAATAATTCTTAGATGGTGCTTTAATGCCTAGTTTTAGTGCAAGACAGATTGTCAGGGTAATAAATTAAAGGCACCTCACTGCAGCTCTGTTGGCCAATGTTCTACCACAGGCCCATATTAATATTTTATTCCCTTTAATATTATTACATGATGCAGGCTTTATTTAAATGGATTTGACGGGTCTCTTGGTTGACTTGACAACCAGAGGGAAAAATTAATGTTCTGCATTTAATCTCAGCTCAAGGCGCTAAATTATTTTGGAGGTCAAAATCGTCATGCATATCATGCTAAATTATTGAATGTAATAACTATTAGCTAGCTGTCTATTTATGGGTTTTAAAAATTGTTTACTTCATGCATCTTGAGCTAATTTTAAAGTAAATCCCTCTTTTAGTTTTTTCCCTCCTATATGCCACTATTATCCTAGCCCTTACAATTGTGGTAATAGAACTAATGGAAGATGCCAGGTGCCCTTCTTGTAAGTGAAATCTAACTGACTAAATGTTAATAAATCACCGAAAGCATTCCTCCTTTCGTTGGTTCCATCTTCATATGAAGTTCAAGTATGTTAAGAGAAATAGTCATTTTGTTGTAATGGAAGCTATTATCTTATTTAAAAAAATCACATAATATTTTGCCAAAAAGAAATATTGATTACTAAAAGAATACAGTAAGCCATATTCTAATTATTTTAAGAATAATTGGAACAACATTAAAAAAGAAATGATGCTGTTGGATTTCTTTTTAAGAAATGATTTAATGGGAGATATGACAAATGAAATATAAAATGATGTATTTATTATTTACAGTGAAAATAACTCACATATCCTTGTCCAAGGTATGATCTTAAGAGGTGAATCAATGTCAACAGTATTATGAAATATTTAGGTTGTATAAGGATACAATTCTGGATTCTTGGACATTTGTGTAATGACTTGTAAGTAAGTGTGGCTTGAGAGTAGGCTTTTGTGTCTTTATATATAAGAAAGGTGGTAAGGGGAAGTTTGAAGACACCTGTTATCCTGTACAGTTTCTGCCTCCTCTGGATTTTATCTTAACTAGAGCAAGCAATTCCTATGTATGAGGTTTTCTGGGGTTAAGCAGTTTTAGCTGGATTACTTAAAGTAACATCAGTCATGGCCAATGGGCCATGATGAAAAAAGAGCTTCAAATAAGAAGCTGATTTTTATTCCTGGTAATGAATGGTGATGTGCCAAAAAAAACCACAAAAACCTGCAGCTCTTTCAACAGCAGGGTAACAGCTTCTGTGCATATGGAGAGTGAGCACTTGACAAGACTGGCTATTGGTGTACAAGCTGGACCTTATTGAAAGGGCTGAAGCAGCACTCTTTATGCCATCTTTCTTTCTGTCTTTCCTATCTTGCTTATAAATTACTCCATTCATCTAAGTGAAAGCTTTTGGATGACTGTTAGTGTGGAAATGGTGGGTCTGTCTAGTGACTCAAGATAGCTTCTTGGTGGCATCTAGTCAAGCAGAGATAGATGCAGGTGGCATCTAACAAGCAAGGAGTAAGTGGTTGAGGACCGCTCAGCCTCTGTCCTCATCAGCCACTGAGGTAAATCAAATGACTGATAACCAGGTAATAGGCAGGCTGAGGGTGCTGAGGTGAGGAAAACAGTTTAACTTCTCCACCAGGTGCCTGACTTCCTGACAATAAACATCTAGGACCTATGCTGTGATAATGTCATTGGGAGGAGATATGTTTCCTTTTCTTTCTCTTCATCCAGTGACTCAATTAATGCAAGAACAAATCAAAACAAAATAAAAACATTTTCAACTAGTACTTGCTATGCTGGGGAAATGGAATAGAGGGTTGAATAAGACTTTGTTCCCTCCCTCGATGAGTGCATAGGCTACTGCCTTGCTTAATTTGTTGACCTGGTACATGTGGCTCTTTCAGAGGAATCCTTGGAGAAAGCATCAAAGGCAACCAAACTAGGGAAACTAGGAAGGCTGTGTGGAGCAGAACAATGAGCCACTACAGAGATAGGACTTCATAACAGGATAGGAAAGATAGAGGACATAGGAGGATGTGTATCTCATCTTGGGACAGAGAGAGGCTACATTCAAGGTGTGAGAGGTTTTGAGATGAGGATTAAAGAGGATGTCAGCGCTTGGTGAATTAGAAGTAGATAAGTCTTTTTATTTGTTTGTTTATCTTTTGGGGTTTATGAGTTTCTGAGGCCTAAGTATTTTCATAGATGACATTTTTGAGCTGGATGTTTTCACTTCTTTAAGATCTGTATTTGTATCTGTCAATATAGTTATATAGATATATGTATAAAGATTCTCCTTGCTCTCCATCTCTCTTATTTAAAGCTGGACACATTTTATGCTTAGACAGAGTTTTAGGCTCATAAGAGCTGGGATGGGATAAAGAGACAAAGCAGCATTTTGATACAGGGCCCCACTCTGTCACCTAGGCTGAAGTGCAGTGGTGCGATCATAGCTCATTGTAGCCTCAAACTTCTGGGCTCGAGTAATCCTCTTGCCACAGCCTCCCAAGTAGCCAGGACTACAGTTGCGTGCCACCAAGCCTGGCTAATTTTTAAATATTTTTGTAGAGACAGGGTCTTGCTATTTACTCAGCTAGTCTTGAACCCCTGGCCTCAAGCAATCCTCCTGCCTCAGCCTTCCAAGACAGCTTTCTTTAAATATTTCATGCTACTATCCCTTAACATCTGTACTCTCCAGAGGAAGAATAATATTATTACATTTTAGTGTAAAATAAATAATTGGAGAAAAACACATTTAATTCTGTGACTAATGGCATTTGTAAGAAATCACTTTGTAGATTTTTAAAAAGTTCTTCCTTTAAAAATGTACTTTAAAAAGCAACACTCTCTCCTTCTGCAATTAGGAAACATGTCACAACAATTTTTGTGCCAAAGGTTTATAAAAATAAAAAAGCTTTATAAAAATAAAGAAATTGCTGGGCGCAGTGGCTCATGCCTGTAATCCCAGCACTTTGGGAGGCCGAGGCGGGCGGATCACCTGAGGTCAGGAGTTCGAGACCAGCCTGAACATGGAGAAACCCCATCTCTACTAAAAATACAAAAAATTGGCTGGGCTTGGTGATGCATGCCTGTAATCCCAGTTACTTGGGAGGCTGAGGCAGGAGAATTGCTTGAACTGGGAGGCAGAGGTTTCGGTGAGCCGAGATAGTGCCATTGCACTCCAGTCTGGGCAACAAGAGCGAAACTCCGTCTCAAAAATAAATAAATAAAGTAAATAAATAAATAACTTTGAAAAACTGTTATTATTAAATGATGCCGCCCATAATCCTGCTGTCACCCTGAGATGTTTGTACTTCAGTAGATAAAAAAAGTAGAGATGCTAAGCATTTTCTGTTCTTTCTAGAAAAGCTCATTAGTAAATATGGAGTGACAAGCTCTGGCTAGAAAAATAGAACAACCCCTGTTGTAAAGGATTCTAAATTCTTTTAGTAGTTGCAAAATCATAATTGGCATATTAAATAATTGGGGTCCGTGAACAGACTTCAGAGTTCTAGCAGGTATCTATGAAGAGAAGTAAAAGATTGAACCTCAAATAGGATAAAAGCTGTCACAATTAGTTTAGCCTGGTTTGATAACAGCTAAGGATGAGTGGGAGAAATATCATTTGTTCTTGAACATTTGCAGTGTATATGCTTTACTTATTGGATATCGAATAACTAGGTTAATCGGGTGTACTGAATTTGGTAGAGTACAATTTGGAAACAGGTTTATTTTTCTGCCTCTACTGCTTTTGTGGATGTCTCACTGTTATTTCTGGGTGACATCTTGTATGAAACCCATAGCTTTAAATACCTTTATAAATTTGAAAATGTCCAGTCTAGTCTAAATTAGAACTTTGTTTTCTTAAGCTTCTCTACCCATCTCTCTCACCTAAGCAAAGTAAGATCTAGTCCACTTCCATAAGCTCCTGTTTTTATATCCTCTCTCCTCTGCCCTTTGTCTCTGGCTTCTCCAAGCAGGGTTGAGGAGCAGGGATTGAGGAGGAAAAGATGAGAGAAAATGTGGCAAAGCCCATTTTACTTACCTGGTGCTTTGTCTGGTGTTTCTAGCTCTTTCTTAATTTTCAAGTGACTTTTCTCATGGCCAGCCTTCTCTCATGGCTGTAATAGTGGGCCCCTAGGGGGATGCAAAAGAAATTCCCACCCTTCTTAGCTTCCTCACTGTATAAGGGAGGGCAAAGATTAGGCTGCTCTAACAAAGAGAACAAACACACAATAGCTTAAATCATGCATCCTTAATGGTAGTGAAAATTGGTTATTGGCAAAGGGGGAATGAAAAGCATCTTAGCTATTACAATGGTTTGTGGCCTTCTAACATCCAATAAGGTCTAATTTCTTTGGATTTAATCTCTCTTGTTAGAAACATAATCAAATTAAAATAAAAAATTAATAGGATTAACCTTAAGTTTATTTATTTTCTTTTTCATGGAGCAATAATAAAAAAAATGATGAACATTTGCTTAAATAGGGATTTATTCCTCTCTCACTTGATAGTCCAGCTTTGCCTCAAAAGATCATTTAGGGACCCGAGTTCTTTCCATCTCATTCTTCTACCAACCCCTAAGGTGTTAACCTGGTTTGCATGACCAAAAAGCTGTCATGGACATGTCTGTTTTTCAGAGAGAAGAGGAAAGAGGTGAATCCAGGACAAGCAACTTCATTTTAGCAAGTGAGGCAGAAGTTGCACCCATTACTTCTGTTACATTGCAATGATGATAACTTAGTCATGTGGTTTCTTTTCATGGGAGGAGGCTGGGAAATATAATCTGAAGCTTGACAGTCACATGTCCAACAAGAAGGGAAAATAATTTTGTGGGGACAACTAGTCATCTGCCATACTGACCAAGAAAATGCACTCTTTGACCTCTTCTGACTCCCTTTCACTGTTGCCTTTCAGTGATATATCCCACACGGCCCCTTTCTGCTGTGGTCCCTCATCCTGCAGGCAGCTCTCTTGGGCAATATCCTTCGAAGACCATTCTAGCTGATCAGGCAAAGTGTCTATACGGCCAAAGGAAGCTCATATAACCTTGCTGCATTATATGGCAGGGGGCACTTTGATCTCATAACTGCATTCTCTTCTCTTTGCTCTGTGCATATGAATAGCTCCAGCTAGCCTGCTATCTTCAGAATTTCCAAATAAGAAGATGGCAAGTGTAAGGAGACATGTTAAGATCTTGTAGAAACTCTTTGGTTTTCTATTCCGTTAGCAGCAGAGGCAGGCCTTAGCATTTCTTTCAGGTAGGGAGAAAGATGCCTGGTGAGATGCAAGGCTCTTCTCTTGCAAACGTCTCCAGGCACTTAGAAGAGTTCTTTTTTTTAAAGCTTCCTCACTTGCCATGGCAGCTGAAAAGCAACCCTCTACTCTCTCCTATAAGAATAGTAAGAGAAATGCCAGAATGTGTTAAATTTTTTTTTTTTGCTTCAAGGCATTATTCTTTCTGATCAGTTTCAAACATTTCAAATGATTCTTATAAAGGGTAGGAGTGGGGTGGATCTATGTAACAAATGCTTTTTTTTTTTTTTTGGTCTTAGTTCAGGCTGCTATAGCAGAAGACTGAGTGGCTAATAAATAACAGAAATGTATTCTCCACAGTTCTGGAGGGTGGAAAGTCCAAGATAAGGGTGTCAGCATGGCCAGATTCTGGTGAGAGTCCTCTTCCAGTTTGCAAATGATCTGTTTTCTTTCTTATATCCTCACATGGTGCAAAGAGGGCTAGAAAGTTCTCTGGGGTCCCTTAGGGCACCAATACCATTTATGAGGTCTTCATCTTCATGACCCAATTATCTCCCAAAGGCCCCACCTTTTAATACCATCACATTGAGAGTTAGGATTTGAACATGTGAGTTTTGTGGGGACAGAAACATTCAGTCTGTTTCATTTTTGGTACCCTGAATCTGATTCCTTTGCTTCATTTTTTTCCCCAAATTCCAGCCATGGCTGTGATGGACAGAATTAAGTATGTGGATATCATTCCACCTCAAGCATCTATTATAGATCTCTCCATTTCTCTGTCTTAGGACCTTCTGTAAATAGCAGGAGTCCCCTTGGCCCCTCGTAGGTTGAGTCCCAAAGTGCAGTGCAGTTAATATTCCAAGCAACCCTCAACCAGTGGACAAACCTGTAGACAAATGCCCCAGACTCCTCTCTTCTGGGTACGCCATCCTGTGGGGCATTCTGTGTTCCTCAGAGGTTCCTGCAGAAGGGAACACCTGTTGCCCATGGCAGCAGCCTCACTAATGCCCCATGAGTTGGCTTTGCACCTTCCCTGTCTTAATTCTCCTGTTTCTTCACTCTTGTTTTCTGGGACAGACTGCTACATGAACTAGCTGAATACAAATACTTTCCTCAGACTCTCTTTTCTGGGGGAGCCCAAACAAGGGAACTGTTCTGTTACATTTTGGTAAGTCATACTGCTACAGGTTTGGTAGCTCTCTTTAGAATGTAGAAATACTTATTTTTCTGAGTTTTGGGTCCTCAGCTAAAACTCTGAGTGAACAGACTTTCATATTTATCTTTTCTTTCCTATGATAGTATATTTTCTTAAATTCACTTAGCTTCATATTAGAAATTAGTGTTTAGTTAAACAAAAGGCTTGTTTTCCTTTTTAAAAAAGACATTCTTGAATGAATTATGTGCTAATGGCCTTAGATTTAGTTATCTGACAAAAATATGTCCAATTGGCTAGAGTGCAAAATATCAAGTGGTCTTATTTGGTAGCCTAACTGTATGCATGGTAAACTGGAATAATTAGCTTATGCAGGAAGTGGCTTATCACCTATGGGGCAACATCTACATCACAATATCTTTATGTTTTAAATTTGAAGGCATGCATTTTTCCTTGTGCAATTTTTGATGTTATGTCCTTTGTCTTGACCATATAAATTGTACTTAGAATATTGTATCTCCACAGTGAATATTTGAAGAGAAAACGAAGAGGTTATTAAATGTGTTTGGGAATATCATAATTATAATAGGTAAGCAATATTCATGTTGTTACTATTGTGTCTCTTCCTTTGTAATTATTAGGAAAGCTAGTGGAAAAAATAAAATAGAAGTATTTGCCTTCTCTATGCCTTTTTGGAATGAAAAATAATTGGCACTTGACATGAAATAGAATACAGAAACCGTATCCTGAAGCACGCAGTCCTCCCTTCTTCCTCTCAACTCTTTTGTAGAAGGTCAACTTGTATCCTACAATTTCCTAAAAAGCTATTATTATTGTGTTGTAGCAGTATTTCTTCAAGAGTTGAAATGATAGCTGGCTTTAGTATAGAAAGCCTGATAAAACTGTTATAAATCACTAGTGGTTTGGGAAAGAAGACTAGATTCTTATCACTTATGATTTCTACAGTTTCTCAGAGAATTGCTTAGGACTTTTGAGTCTCTTTCTGTTAGTATCTCCAGCGACTTAAGTTTGTTGGATTTGATGGAAATTGGTAAGAACGCTTGAAGGTTATTCAGAAAGTTTGCTTCCAACCCTCTTGTAAGAAATAGGTTCACAGTTGACTAGGGAGTAAAGTAAACTTTCTTAGAACATTGTTAAAACAAGCTACTGCATCCCTTGGCTCAACTCTTCCCTACTACACACAAGAAACAGCTTCTAATTTTCACAACTGCACAATCAAAGTTTCTTTTTCCGATGTTGTTTATGACCTAGTTTTAACATTTTGAAGTATTCTTTCACTCCTTTTCTAGTGTGAAAAATGGTGTCCATCCATCATTAATTTATGCTGCTATTATGCAGCCAAAATGTGCTTGGGAATCCTTTTGGGGCCTCCAAAGGAAATCTGAGGGATGGATTTTATGTTCAGCAAAACCATTCTTGAAAAATAAATGTAGATAGATGTATATTTTTAAAAAGAAGGAGAAGACTTTTTTAAAAAAGTTTAAACACCTTTATTGAGATATAATCATATGTCATACAATTCACTCATTTGAACTCACACAACTCAGTACACACAAAAAAACCCAAATAATCTCATTAAACAATGGATAAAGAACATACATAGACATTTTGCAAAAGAAAACATACATATGGTCAACAAGCATATGAAAAAATGCTAATCATCAGATAAATGCAAGTTAAAACTACAATGAGATATCTTACACCAGGCAGAATGAATATTATTAAAAAGACAAAAAAAAAAAAAAAGAACAGATGTTGGTGAGGATGCAGAGAAAATGGAATGCTTTCCTTTGCATCCTCCTACTGGTGGGATTGTAAATTAGAGCTACCTCTATGGAAAATAGTTGTGATATTTATCAAAGAACTAAAAGTACAGCTACTATTTGATTCAGTAATCCCATGACTGGACATATACTCAAAGGAAAAGAAATCATTATATAAAAAAGATACCTGCACTTGTATGTTTATAGCAGCACTATTCACAATACTGAAGATATGAAATCAACCTCTGTCCATCAACAGATGAATGAGTAAAGAAATTATGATATATATATATCTCACAATATATATTTCACACTGTATATACACACACAACAGAATACTATTCAGCCATAAAAAGAATGAAATCATGTCTTTTGCAGCAACGTGGATGGAACTGGAGGCCATCACCTTAAGTGAAACAGCTCAGAATCAGAAAGCCAAATATGTGTTCTCACATAAGTAAGAGCCAAATAATGATCTAGACATAACTTGTGGAACAATAATCATAGGAGACCCAGAAGAGTTGGGGTAGTAGAGGCGGTTGAGGGATGAGAAATTACTTAATGGGTATGGTGTACACCATTTGGGTGATGGTAACACTAAAAGCCTAGACATTGCCTCTGTGCAATATATCCATGTAACAAAACTGCACTTGTGCCCCCTAAATTTATACAATTCTTTTTTTAAAAAAAGAAAACATACAACTCAATGCATTTTGAGTATTTTCACAGGTATGTACAACTATCACCACAGTCAATTTAGATCATTTTTTATTACTACAAACAGTAGCCCTGTACTTTTTAGAGCAATCCTTCTATACTTTTACCCTCCCAGCCTCAAGTAACCACCAGTTGAATTCCATTCTCTATATTTTTACCTATTCTGAACATTTCATATAAGTATATATATATAATGTGATTATATATATTATGTATATATAACATGTTATGTATATATATTGTTATATATATATATATATAAAATATGTTTTTCTGTGACTAGCTTCTTTTCCTTAGCATAATATTTTCAAAGCTCATCTAGTTGTAGTATCTATCAGTACTTCATTCCCATTCTATGGATAGATCACAGTCTATCCGTTCATCCATGAGAAACATTTGGGTAGTTTCCATCTTTTGGCTATTGTGACTAAGGATCCTATGAAAATTCATGTTGAATTTTTTGCCAGAACACCTGTTTTAATTATTTTGTGTATATATACCTGGGAGTGAAATTGCTGGATCTTATGCTAATTCCATGTTTAATTTATTGAGGAATCACAAAATTATTTTCCACATTGGCTGTGCCATTTTACATTCTCACCAGCAGTGTAAAGAAGGGGAAGATTTAAAAAATATCCCCAATTCAAAGAATTCCAGACCTAAACACTTCCTGGCTATGAAATATCTTCATGAATTAGGAGACTACCCTGGTGCTAGCTTTCATCTACTTTATAGTCAGCAATAAGTTAATTTGATTTTCTTTTGTATTCAAAGGGCTGCTTAATCATTGATTTGAATGCTGTTTCAACTAATTAACATTTTAAAACAATGTAGTAAAATAAAAATATCAGAATTGTCTATATTAAATTGGCTTAGATTTAAACGCTGCCACATGGACTTTTCTCTCTGATGTCTGGTGGTCATTAGCATAGATTAGATACGGGAATTTGCATTTTAGAATAAAACTCTTACAGAAAAGAGGACTGCTTGTGTATAAACCAACATTTCTCAACTTGATGTTTTCTAAGGAATCATTTTGTTACAGGGCATCTTACAGTCTGAGGTCAAAAATGTAAGAAACAATATGTTGGTCACTTTTTATTTTACCTCCTTGACAGCTTCCTCGTAAGTATCTAATGAAACTATCCCCTTTTCGTCATAGTGCCATCAGTACCTTAGTTCAGACCTTTATGGAGTTATGCCTAAAATATTGCAACCGTCTTCCAAATGACTAGTGTATTTTTTAGGCCTGATCTCTCATTTTCTTGAGCCACCTTTGTGCTCCAACTATTGTGGCCTCTAGTTGTAAGCATCTGTTGCACCTCAGTTGTATCTCATACCTACCCTAGGTCCTCTCTGCCACTGCTATTTAGGATTTTGTGAGAGCACATTCACCCATTCTGATGAATGTACAAACCTTGAAGTATGAGACCATTAACACTCTCTCTGTAACCATTGACCAATCCACTTCGATGTTAACGTAGATATTAACCTCGTCTTGACTTGAGTGGATTGTTCTAAAGCACATTTTACGTAGTTTCTCAGAAGGTTCCTATTGTGTCCTTGCTCAATTTATTTGTTGGTCTTTGCAAAAACCAAACAGATGTGACATACGACAATGGCTGACTGTAAATGTAACCTGTTATTAGCCCTAATCCCAAGTGTTGTGCTCATTGTAGAATCTTTACTGTAACAAATCATTATAGACTATAATGATTTGCAGGAGAATTGCTTGAATCCAGGAGGAGGAGGAGGCTGCAGTGAGCCGAGGTTGTGCCACTGTACTCCAGCTTGGGTGACAGAGCGAGACTTCATCTCAAAAAAAAAAAAAAAAAGTATCTTGTGTTTACATAGGAAAGACAGCAGTACATATTCACTGTCTTGCCCCCAAATTCCACTGCAATATACTCTTCAGGGATCTTGATCATTAAAAAATTCTGTGAAAGGTCATGGTATTTTGCTATATTAATAATATACAAATTGGACTTGCTGAGCAACAAATAAAAAGTACTGTGGGTACATTAGTTAACACCCATGCATTCTAGAGTCTGGGAGATAAACCTTATAAGAATTTAGGATTCAGTCCAAGGGGTGACTTTTTTAGGTATGTAGATATCTTTGGTGTGCTTGGACATTCTCTCTAAAGTAAAGGAAACTTTGTTGCATCTTGCATTTACTGTCACTAAGAGGAGGCATAATGTTTGATGGGTTTGTTTGAATTCTGAAGGTAGCATATGCTGTGCTTGGGAACAATATTCTTACTCTTTTATTGGATAATTCAGAGTGACACTAGCTTTGAGTGTGGCTCAGAGCAAGAGAGGCTCTGCAGCCCATCTAGGTTAGGTTAAAAGTTGCCCAGCAATCCCAAATGTGTAATCTAACAGAACAAATAGTGTTAGAAGTGATCATAATGGATAAAGATGTTGTGTGATGAGTCACAACATAGTCCCTTAAGGTTCTGGGGCAAGGCCATACCTTCTACAGCAAAGAATGACTACTTGATATTTAAAAAGCTGCCCTTGACATCCTGCTGGGCCTTAGTAGATTGACTACTTGACCATGGAACATCAAATGAGTATGAAACTGAGTTGCTAATCATGTTGATAGTTCAAACCCACTGCATCATGAGATTCGGCATTCGAGGGACACTTTGTTCAATGCAAATGTTACATTAAAGACTGAATACAAACAGGTTCTGAAGGCATAGGATGTTGCATGACAAGTGGCCTGGACTCCATGTCACCTATTTCTGTTGTGCCAATTCCTGTCCTACAACTGTCACCTGTGGACTCATGCAGGGTTCCCTATGATCAACCAGTGGTAGAAAAGTCTAGTTTACAGATTGCTTGGATCAATATGTTGGTGGTAGCTAAAAATCTACGAGGGCCAATCTGGCAACACACACAACTAACTTTGAAAGACAGTAGTCAAGTGAAATTCTCCCAAGGAACTGAGCTGCAAGAAGTTCACTTGGTTGTGTGCAGGAAGAAATGGCTGGAGATAGGGATATCACAGATGCCAGAACATTAGCAAATGGTTTGATTGCTTTGTCAAAGATCTTGAAATAACTAAACTGGAGGATAATATTTAAGAAAGTTTAGAGCAGAGGCTGGTGGGTGGACCATGTGAATGGATACAAAGCACATAAATCTTAATTACTAAAATGATGGAATAATCTGTTAAGGGCTTAATTAAGATGCCAGGTCAAAGACAACCCCATATAGTGTTGGAAATGCAATCTTCCATTTTGTTATGTTGCTGATATGTGGTTCTGTGTGCAGAACCTAAGGGGTAATGTGGCTTTTGGCCTTTCAATCATCACTTCCAGTGACACAATTTCAGAATTTATCATCTGTGCTCCTACAATTTTAAACTCTGATGAATTGGAAATTCTGATTACTGTGGTGGTTTCACAGAACCTGAAGCTGCAAATAGTATTTTGTGATGGCAATAAAGGTTTCACTAAACCTGAATTTGTAACTGTCAGCTGAGATAAAGACAGAAGAAATTGATCCTGATTATCATGATGATCTGGAGTTGACTGCCACACAATGAGAGCAAAAAGGATTTTCTTTAGCTACTAGAGGATTCACTGGTGTTTTTTTTTTTTGTGTGGCTTCATGCACAGTGATAATTGTATATGGGTAATTGCAGCTGCTCTACTCAAGAATAAAGTCATTGCAGGCTTCAACTCCTTAAAGATAAAGTGCTGGCAGAGACAGAGACACTCCGTTTGTTTGGGAGAAAGTAAGAGAGGAAAACAAGAGTTTCTCCCTGGTAATCCAGAGAATTCTTTTATATTTTATCCAAGACCACCAAGGTGGGGCCTCTATGAGTCTGCAAGAACCACGGCATTACTGGGGTTGGGGTGCATCCTAATGTAGATACAACTTAGATCACAACACCCAAGTCCAAATGCAGATACAACTTACATCACAAGACCCATGTCCTTTGGAAAGTCTTCTAAAGAAGGACAGGTACAAACAAGCCCAAACTACTAAGACTAAAATAAATACCTAACTCTTCAATGCCAAAACAGTAAAAAATATTTACAAACCTCAAGACCATCCAGGAAAACATAATTTCACCAAATGAACTAAATAAGTCACCAGGGACCAGTCCTTGAGATACGGAGATGTGTGACTTTGCAGACAGAGAATTCAAAATAGCTATTTTGGGTAAACTCAAAGCAATTCAAGATGACACAGAGAAGGAATTCAAAATTCTATCAGATAAATTTAACAAAGAGATTGAAATAATTAAAAAGAATCAAGTAGAAATTCTGGAGTTGAAAGATGCAATGGACATACTGAAGAATGCATCAGAGTCTCCTAATAGCAGAATGGATCAAGCAGAAGAAAGAATTAGTGAGCTTAAAGACAGATTGTTTGAAAATACACAATCAGAGGAGACAAAAGAAGAAAGAATAAAAAACAATAAAACACACCTGCAAGATCTAAAAAACAGAGGATATAGCTATTTTAAATATATATGCATCCAACATGGGAGCAGTCAGGCATATAAAGCAAATGTTATTAGAGATAAAGAAAAAGACCCCAATACAATAATAGCTGGAAACTTCAACACCCTGCTTTCAGGATTAGCCAGATATTCCAGATAGTAAATCAACAAAGAAACATTGGACTTAATCTGCACTATAGACCAAGTAAACCTAATAGATATTTATAGAACATTCTACCCAATGGCTGCAGAATACACATTCTTCTCAAAACATGGATCATTTTCAAGGATAGACAATATACGAGGTCACAAAACAAGTCTTAAAACATTCAAAAAAATTGAAATTATATCAGGCACCTTCTCTGACCATAATGACATGAAACTATAAATCAATAACAAGAGGAATTTTGGAAACTATACAAACACGTAGAACTTTAAAATATGCCCTGAATGACAAGTGGGTCAATGAGGAGATTAAGATAAAACAGAAAAATTTATTAAAACAAATGATAATGGAAACATGACATAACAAAACCTATGGGATACAGCGAAAGCAGTACTAAGACGTTTATAGCTATTAGCACCTATATAAAAAAATAAGAAAAACATCAAATAAATAACATAATTATGCCTCTTACAGAACTAGAAAAGCAAGAGCAAACAAAACCCAAAATTAATAGAAAAAATAATAAAGATCAGAGCAGAGATAAATGAAAATGAAACAAATAATATAAAAGATCAACAAAAATTGTTTTTTTGAAAAGATAAAATTGACAAACCTTTATCCAGACTAAAAAGAGAGAGAAGACCCAAATAAATAAAATTAGAGATGAAAAAAGAGAGACATTACACTAATACCACAGAAATTCAAAGTATGATTAGTGGCTACTATGAGCAACTATATGCAAATAAATTGGAAAATCTAGAGGAAATGGCCAAATTTCTAGATACATACAACCTACCATGAGGGAAGCATGAAGAAATTCAAATTCTGAGCAGACCAAAAGCAAAGTACTAAGATTGAAGTCATAATAAAATGTCTCCTGGCAAATACAAGCCTGGGACCTGATGTCTTCACTCCTGAATTCTACCAAACATTTAAAGAAGAACTAATAACAATCCTACTCAAACTATTAAAAGAAAATAGAGGAGGAGGGACTATTTCCAAATGCATTCTGTGAGGCCAGTTTTACCCTCATACCAAAACCAGACAAAGACACATTGAGAAAAAGGAAAACTATAGGCCAATATCACTGATGAATATTGATACAAAAATCCCAACAAAATATGAGCAAATAAAATTCAACAACACATTGAAAAGATCATTCATCATGATCAAGTAGGATTTATCCCAGGGATGTAAGGATGGTTCAACATATGCAAATCAGTCAATGTGATACATCATATCAACAAAACAAAGGACACAAACCATACGATTATTTCTATTGATGATGATAAAGCATTTGATAAAATTCAACATCCCTGCATGATATAAACCCTCAAGAAACTGGGTATAGAAGGAACATAACTCAACATAATAAAAGCTATTTATGACAGACGCACAGCTATGTATCATTCTAAATGAGGAAAAACTGAAAGCCTTTCCTTTAAGATCTGGAACATGACAAGGATTCCCAGCTTCACCACTGTTATTCAATAGTATTGGAAGTTCTAGCTAGAGCATCAGACAAGAGAAAGAAATAAAGGCACATAAATTGGAAAGGAATAAGTGAAATTATCCTTATTTGCAGATGATATGGTCCTATATTTGGCAAAGCCCACAGACTCCACCAAAAAAACTATTAGAACTGATAAGTTCAATAAAGTTGCAGAATACAAAATTAACATATAAAATCAGTAGCATTTCTATATGCCAACAGCAAAGGATCTGAAAAAGCAATAAAAAAGTATTTCCATTTACAATAGGTACAAATAAAATAAAATACATAGGAAATAATCCAAGAAGTGAAAGATCTCTATAATGAAAACAATAAAACATTCATGGAAGAAATTGAAGAGGACACCAAAAAATGGAAATATACTCCATGTTTATGGATTAGAAACATCAATATTTTTAAAATATCCATACTACCCAAAGCAATCTACAGATTCATTGCGATCCCTATCAAAATATCAATGACATTCTTCACAGAAATAGAAAAAACAATCCTAAATTTTATATGGAACCATAAAAGACCCAGAATAGCCAAAGTTATCTTAAGCAGAAAGAAGAAATCTGGAGGAATTATATTACCTGACTTCAAATTATACTACGGAGCTATAGTAACCAAAATGACATGGTGCTGGCATAAAAACAGACACATAGACCCATGGAACCAAATAGAGAACCCAGATATAAATCTATATGTCTACAGTGAACTCATTTTGACAAAAGAGCTAAGAATATACATTGAGGAAAGGACAATTTCTTCAATAAATGATGCTGGGAAAACTGGATATTCATATGCAAAAGAATAGAACTAGACCCCTATCTCTTGTCATATAAAAAATCAAATCAAATGGATGAAAGACCTAAATATAAGACCTTGAACTATGAAATTACTAAAAGAAAATATTGGGACAACTCCCCAGGACACTGGTGTGGGCAAAGATTTCTTGAGTAATACCTGACAAGCACAGGCAACCAAAGAAAAAATGGACAAATGGGATCGCATCAAGTTAAAAAGCTTCTGCACAGCAAAGGAAACAATCAACAAAGTGAAGATACAACCCACAGAATGGGAAAGAATATTTCCAAACTACCCATCTGACAAGGGATTAATAACCAGAATATATAAGGAGCTCAAACAACTCTATAGGAAAAAATTTAATAATCTAATTTAAAAATGGGCAAAAGGTCTGAATAGACATTTCTCAAGAAAGACCTACAATTGGCAAACAGATATATGAAAAGGTGCTCAACATCATTGGACATCAGAGAAATGTACATCAAAACTACAATGAGATATCATCTCACCCCAGCTAAAATAGCTTTTATCGAAAAGATAGGCAATAACAAATGCTGGTGAGGATATGGAAAAAGGGAAACTTTCCTTCTTGGTAGGAATGTAAGTTAGTACAACCACTATGGAGAACATTTTGGAGGTACCTCAAAAAGCCAAAACTAGAGCTAACATATGATCCAGCAGTCCCACTGCTAGGTATATACCCCCCAAAAAAGAAATCAGTATACCAAAGAGATATCTGCACTATCAGAAATCAGTATACCCAAGAGATATCTGCACTATCATGTTTATTGTAACACTATTCACAATTACTAAGATTTGGAAGCAATCTGTGTCCATCAACAGATGAATGCATAAAGAAAATGTGGTACATACACATAACAGAGTACTGTTTAGCTACAAAAAGAATGAGATCCTATCATTTGCAACAACTTGAATGGAACGGGAGGTCATTATGTTAAGCGAAATAAGCCAGGCACAGAAAGACAATTTGTGCATGTTCTCGTTTATTTGTGGGAGCTAAAAATGAAAACAATTGAACTCATGGATATAGAGAGTGAAAGGATGGTGACCAGGGCCTGGGAAGAGTAGTGGGAGGGGGACATGGAGATGGAGATGGTTAATGGCTACAAAAACAATTAGAAGGAATGAATAAGACCTAGTATTTGCTAGCACAACAGAGTGACTATAGCCAAACGTAATTTAATTATACATTTAAAAATAACTAAAAGAGTGTAACTGGATTGTTAGTAACACAAAGGATAAATGCTTGAATTGATGGATACCTCATTTACCCTGATGTATTATGTATTGCATACCTGTATCAAACTATCTCATGTAACCCGTAAATATATATGCCTACTATGTACCCACAAAAATTAAAAATTAAAAAACAGAATGTGCTGGCTGAGGGTGAGAAATGTAAAATGGGTGGCAGGTATGATTCCATCTTGAAGCACCAGGAACTGAACAACTAAGCCTTCTTATTCCTTTTAATATTATTTTTGGTATCTTCTTATCTTTTGTAGAGATTGTGAACATGTCAACTTAATGACTCTGTGATACATAATATTTTTCTTTGATTCTAAGCATATTTTTCATTATGTGCATTAACTGTTTCAGAGAACCCCAATCAATTTCATTCAGTTCACTCATTCATGTATTCAGCAAACATATTGAGAAAAGGAATTACTAATGACTCTTCTTATCTCAGTGATGTCCTATATTTAGGAAGCTTTTTCCTGTCTGGAGGAGGCTGGATTTAGTTAATCTTAGCTCCTTCAGGCTGAGGCTTAATAAGGATCATACACCAATACTGACAGGCAGATAGAAGACTGAGACAAGAAAATGCAGTCAAAAAAGTCTTCCTTGGGTACTTCTAAAGTATTAATGTATGCTCTCCATTATTTCATAAGTGCTGCTTTAGGGTACAAAATTTGCAACCGAGGTACCCAAGTTTAATTATTCATTTCTGCTCCTTATTAGTTATGCAAACTTGAGCAAGTTCCTTAGTTCCTCTAAATCTTATTCTTCTCATTTCTAAAATGAGGATAAAGGAATCCCTACTTCATAGAATTATTTGAGGATTAAATGAGATAATGTGATAAAATACCAATCCCAGTTTTTTTTTTTGCATGTTACAAGCACTCAGTAAATGATAGTCTCCTTGCCTTCATCATATTCCCATTCACTGTTAGAATGAATTACCAGTTGCTTTATAATATATAGGAAATATGGCTCTTGAGTTTTCTGGACACAGATCTTTAAAGGACTTGAGAACTATTGGTCCTATGTTGACATTTTAACCTGTCCTGGAAGAAGAGTTGGTAGCATGGAAGATATGTAGTAGAAAAAGGAATGAGGAAAGTGGTGGGAAGCCACATAAAGCTACTACTTAAAGTATGAATAATTGTGAAAATGTCTATCATACTAGAAATTGGAAAATATAGGGGAAGGGTAATAGTATCCTATTCTTATATGTATATGTGATGTGGAAAGGGCTGGACTCCTCTTCTACATTTTCCTTTTCAAATGTCACTATCATTGGAGTGAGGGTGAATCTCTGGTTAAAAAAAGATTGGAAATTTTGAGAGACGTGGGACAAGAACATTGTGGGGTGTTGTGGAGAATTTTGGCTAAAGAATTTCCTCTTCCTTACTTTGCCATTTATTTCAAGGACTCTTTTTCATCTTGGGAGATAATCTCTAATGCCACAGAGCTACAAGCAAATATTAGGGCTCAGAGAACAGGAGGTAGGGTGCTGGATCCTTAGAACTTGCTCTAGGACCTAAGAGGTTCATCTCAGGAGATTAGTACAGTTGCACAGATTGGAAGAGGAGGCAGGGCAGAAATTCTGACTAGGAATCAAGGTTATTCATAGAGCAATAACATTTCCTGAGCTGTAGCCCTCCAGGAAGCACGACATTGCCTGATGGTGCAGGACAGTAGTGAGGAAATCCAGTGCAAACAACTGAGTCAATAACAGACAAATGAAAAGCCTTATTTTTCACTTTACCTAATGGCAAAATAAATGGGTTGTGACATGAAGGGATAAATGACAAGTGGCATTTTTTTTTCTTGTGGAGGGGGTTGTCTAGTCAGCCAAGTCTTCTTTCCACAGAAGTGGAATAAGTATGTGAGATAGGTTCCTATCCCAGGACATATCTGTGTGATAATATGATTTATGTCCCTGTACTCTGGCTTTGGGACTACTGATAAATATGGGGAGAAGGGAGTTAGTTGATCATTTTTCGCTTTTCCTCAGCTTACAGCTATTAACTGGGCCTGAGGATTTCTTTAAGCCAGTGAAATTAATGACAAAGAATCTTCAGCTTTTACCACCATTAATTGCATTTGATCAGCCTCTCTTACTGAAATTTCAATTTTGTTGGCTGGCGAAATCAGAAGTGGAAAAGTTGTAAAGGTAAGGGTGAGTGTAGTCATCTGAAAATGGTTAGCCTTTCTCAGAATACAGTACTATTAGTGGACAGAAGTACTGATGGGAGGAAGGATGCAATTTGTCTTTATGAGAGTGTTTTAAAAGATGAGTGACTAGTCATGATTGTCATACCTGTGATTGTGAATATGATTTTAATGGTCTGGACACGAAATAAGTCTAAAAATGGTCACAGGCTTTGATAAGTTGAGAGATGAGTCTGATGGGTCTATTTCAGATTCAGTAGCTGAACAACGATAAACTTAAAAACTGTAAAAAGCCTCTTTGCTGGAGATTGAAACAATGGCTCGTAATGATCTCTACAGATTCTTGAAAAGTATTCACTTTAATTCAAGGTTATCCCTGAACTCTTGGTCCAATACTTCTGGACTTGATATGAAACTGATTAAAATATTCATAGACTGTGTCTCAAATAATTTTATACTTGACATTCCAAGATTTATCTTTTTTTGTTAACTGGCTCAAATCTACAATTTTAGATCTGGAAGAAACATTTTGGATCATTTAATTTAAACTACTTCTCTTAAAGATGTAGAAACATGGTGTTCTGAGAAAGTGTAAAGTTATATGGTTATTAAAGTACCGATTGTTTATATAAACTTGAGACTTGTTTTTACAACCTTAAGACTTGCTTTTACACATTTGATAACATAGTAATTCTTTGAAAACTGTTAAGAAAAAATCTTTATAAAGAAATGCTACTTAGTTTGTATCTCTGGTTTGAAATGCTCTTGGTTTGTATCAACAAAAGTAACGGGGGAGGCAAACTACCCTGTATTAGCTCTCATGTGGATTCCTGCAGTAAACTATTGACCAGACTTCATGCTTTCATTCTTGCCTCTCTATAATCTATTTTCTACAAAGTAGCCAGAATCTTCCTTAAAAAATGCAAATCAGATAATTTGGCTTCCTTGCATTTAGAATACAATCCACGTTCCTTACTGTGGTCTACAAGTCAACATACCATGTTGTCATGGGCTGAATTGTGTCTCCCCCAAAATAAAAGTCCTAATCCATAGTACCTCAGGATGTGCATGTAATTGAAGATGTAGTCTTTAAAAAGGTAATTACGTTAAAAATTAGGTCATTAGGGTGGATCTTCATCCAATACCACTGGTATCTTTAAAAAAGGAAGAAATTAGGACACACACACACACACAAACATGGAGGGGAGACCATGTAAAGTTAGTGAAAAGATAGCCATCTAGAAGTCAAGGAGATCGACCTCAGAAAACTCCAACCCTGCCAATACCTTGATCTTGGACTTCTGGCCTCCAGAATTGTGAGAAAATAAATTTCTGTTGTTTAAATCACTCAGTGTGTGGTACTTTGCTATGGCAGCCCTAGCAAAGTAATACACAGGCCTATACCTCTCACTTCTCCTTATAACCCTCTTCTCCTTAACCCTTGCTCCCGATTTTTATTGTTTTTCATCCTCTGCATTCAGCCCAGTAAACATAAACATAATAAACATAGTAAATGTGAACAAAGGGTCATGGCATTTATTATTCTCTATGCCTAGAATCATTTGCATCCTAATCTTTGATTGACTGGCTCCTTCTTGTCCCTTAAAAAAAATGTCACTCAGGGACAAATGTTGTCTCCACTGAGAGGCCTTCCCTGACCTCCCCATTCAAAGTAATCTTTCAATCAGCCTTGGTCACCCTCATGTTATCTTGTTCTTTTTATTATAGTGCTCAGTATTAGAAATCATGTTCATTAGTTTATTTGATTGTGGTCTGTTTCCTTCTCCTGCCCATCCCAAACTAGAGTGTCAGCTCCAAAAAAGCAAAAACTTGTCTCTCATTCTGTGGCATATGGTATTTTCCAAAGATGCATGCAATCCATCCCATAGGCTCTTCTAGATCCTTGCCACTATCCCATCCAGTGGGAATCGAAATCCTGCATTCTTGAATCTGGATGTGGTGACTGTCTTGTACCAATAGAATGGGACAAAGTTGTCCCTGCATGACTTCTAAGGCCAGGTCATAAAAGGTGATGCAGCTTTTACTTTTTTCCTGGAATATTTACTCTAGAACTCTTTACCTACCATGTAACTGTCATTTCTGAGGCTTCCATGCTATGAGGAAATCCAAGTTAGTTCACATGGTAGGGCCACATGTGGAGGCTTAAGACTATATGAAGAGAGAGAGGTGCCCAGCTGGTCCGCAGCTACTCCAGCCTTACCTCTACTCTGTTTCACCTCATTCGATGTTAGAACCATTCAGTCTGATATTTCCAAATTCCTAACCCATGGAAACCATAAAATATAATAAAACAACTGTTGTTTTAAGTCACTAAGTTTTGAGTGTTTTTTAAACAGTTCAGAAATCTTTAATTTCATGATTTTATTTCTCACTGCCTATTGTGCTCTCAATTCACAGGGCTTAAGTTTCAGCAGCTCAGGCTCTTTTCCGTTTGTTCTCACAAAGCGTGCTTCCCTGGGTGGAGCAGGCTGGCACTCACTTGAATCCAGGATGCTTTCTCTTTGGTGTCCTTCTTTTTCTGGTCATTTTCCTTCACACTTTTCAGGAAGCTATCTCAAGTTTTAGAGTGCTTAATATTCTTAATATGCACACCCACAGCAATTCTGTAGGCAAGAATATTTTCCTTAACTTGTTTGCTTATAACATAGCCAACAGCATGCTGGGTGACATTAGAGACTCTTCCAGGTTTGCCATGGTAACATTTGTGGGGCATTCTCTTTTGAACAGTGCCCATTCTTTTGGTGTTTATGATATTACCTTTCTTGTAGATTACCATATAGGTGGCCAAAGGAACAATTCCATGTTTTCTAAAAAGCTTAGAGAACATATAATGGGTGCTTCCTCTCTTTCCCTTTTTGTTTGTCATTTTGGCAGATTACTAAAGAGATGGCGGTTCCAGCTGAAAGGTTGGCGTGCTTTGTTTTCAACAGTACATACTGGCATAGATCACAGTAAAAGGCACAAAACAATATGTATATTATTGATGTTATGCTCATCTGTTCCATAAGAAACCCCACTCCCTCAGTTTCCTCCCTTGAGTTCTTAGAGTCCCTTTATGAATTATATAGCATTGTACTCCCAAGCAAGCCTATCATTTGTCCTCTGGTGCCTGAAATTTTTGTTCTTATTCTGACTATAGGGATGGTTGGAGTCAAGGTAACTGACAGACCCCTCACAGAGGTGCTCATGCTTGTCCATGTTATCCTATCTCTTCCCTCCATCCTAGAGGGAAGATATCTGGAGTATAGTCCACCCAGTAGTTTCCAGGCTGCAACAGTGTCCCCCACCCATACTGGATTATAATTATTTAAAAGAGGCTAAAGAGAAATTTGTCCATATGCTTTTAGTGTTTCACAGATATTTTGAATATTGGGTTCTGCTACTTTATTATGGTTCCCTCTTTCTAGGGAGTAGAAGTGAATCCAGGGAAATTGAACAGGAAAATAGTCTGAATGATAATGACAATTGCCGCTCCTTTATAATAACAACTCATTGTTCTCGGAACAAACTTGCTAAGTTTTATTTCCTTGTCTGTAGGTCCATAACAATATTTGCCCAAGGGATTGCTTGAGGATTAAATATGGTAATGTATATCAAGTTTCTAAGAAACAGCCTGTTGTGTATTATGACTCAGTAGCAGTTAGCTGCCCTTATTGTTGCTAAATGTTAAGCCCTGAGATAAATTGTAACTAAACCTCTTTGACACAAATGTATACCTGAATGCATTCTATACTTACTTTCTTAAAATGTGACTTAAGCGCAGATATCTGAGTACCTATTTGTATTTCTCAATATTCAAGTGCTGTTGTTGCTATTTTTAGCCTCTTCATATTAGTAATTTTAAAAACTCTTCCTTTGAAAATAATGACAGAAAATTGACAAAAGGCTACTCTGTATTCTTAAGGGAAGTAATTATAATTATGCCGAGCAGAAGGTAAAATTATAATTTGTTAGCTATTTTATTGTGCTTTACCAAAAATTTATCACAGTTTTAGTGAAAGAGCCATAAACTTTAGTAGACTTCTAAGATATAGCAATGAATGCACTGCTATTGAGGAAATAGAGTCATTATAATGTAAGAAAATGCCTGAGTTTCATTAGATCCTAAGGGAAATAGAGCTAGGTTAGACTTGTGGGAATCAATAGAACTTGTTTTTCAACTTACATGAACAAGTGATGCTGAAATGACTCAGATTTATATACATCATAAATAGCATTACTGGACTTTGGCTGCTTTTTTTTTCTCTTGGAGTTAAACTTCTCATGTAAGAATTTATGAGATAGAAAAAACTCAGTGAAGGGGAATCAACTGAGGCCAACTGCTGTGTGGGGAAAATCAAGAGTTCATATGTTTAGACTTGCCATCCTCACATATCTTGATAAATATTAGAGGGGTGATATTAGCAAGTGTTTACAATGACAATTCATTTTCCTGGTTTTGGCTCATTGACTGAGGCAAAGAAATTAATAGCTTTATTTTATTTTATAGCATGAGCAGCACTTTGTGTGTGATATGAAAGCTGCTTATGTGATTGATGTGTTCATTGCATCTTATGGCTTATGATAATAAATGCATATATCACACAACAAGAACTAAAACAGATATGTTCTATAATGCACTCATCTCATTCTATTTTCATTATGATTTTTTATCCACAAACACTGCACAAGATGTACATACTTGAGTACTTGTCTGCATTCTTGTACATTTCCAACTGCAAATATTGTTGTTTTGAAAGTCTTCTGGGATGGGCTTTCTACTTCACACTCCTTGAAATTGATCTGGTAGGAAGAGCATAATATTTCAAACCACCTCATTGCAATATAAGCATTAGAAGCTTACTAAAAGCCTTTTTATGTTGACGATAGCCTAGTTATACAGACTTGCTCAATAACAGTAATTATCTTGGCTTGTTTCAGAACTCCAGTGGCCACACATTTTTTAGAAATGTAAATGGCATTCTTTACTAAGTTAGAAGCTCAAGTGGATTCGGAAATGGTATTGTTTGTATATATGGTATTTGTTTAGAACTTTCTAAAATTCTTCTACTTTCCTGAAATACCTGGTGATAAGCTTGAAACACATTTTTAAAAATTCAGCATCCAAAGGTAGGAGACCTATCTCTGTTTCCATAGGAGGGCAGTATAATATTGGAAAGAAACATAAGAACTTGGAGGTAGTTTTTTGTGCCTTATAATTAAACCATTTCCTGCAAGGGGAGTGGATGGTATTTCAAATCACACTAATAAATCTATGGGTTAATAACATGTGAGTTAGAACAGCCATGCACCATAATCACTGCTGCGGATTCATTTGTCTCTTTTTACACAGTATATTGATTTTTCCCCTTAAGAATGTAACAAAGAAAGAACTTTATAAAATTCTTTTGTCTTTAAACTCTGCTTGTTAATATATTCCTGTTGCCACTCATCTACTAGTAATTTCCTGACAGGTAACTATTGCTGTTATAATTGGAAATAGTCTTGAAAAAGTAGTTGCTGTGTTTCTGGAGAAACTTCTTATTACTGGTGATTGCCTGCATAATGAATTGCAAGAACTAGATGACTTCAGCCGAGATCAAAAGTGACCATTAACTCACCTATCTGCAAACTGAAGATTTCTGGGACTTGTATCTTATGGCAATTTCATTTCTTTCTCACTTTTTAAAAGATTCAGCTTTCTTCTGTCAAGTTCATAAGTATCAGCTCACACACATATAATACTTACCTTGTCTTGTGAAACATTTCCAGCAGATGAAAAACCATCTTTATTAATTCAGAAATATGGGAGTAGAGGGAATTGTTTGTGCATCTTGATTAAAAAATAAACAAGCAGGCAATTAAATTGCATATAGGATATTTTACAGACTGACAGCTTCTCATTAAAATTTATTTCAGGATAATTTCATATACTGACATGAAGTCTATCGGGTTGTAGTTTTGGTTTTTTAGCTCAGACAACCCAACACTTTCTTCACTCTTGTAAAAGGACATAGATTACAAGTTGGTGTTTTTAATAACCAATAATTTTTTCCTTTGCTCATCTCTCTTCACCTTTTTGTTTCCTCTGTGAAAGCAGGGATAGAATTTGAAAAGTGATGGGAATGAGAATCCTCGAGCACGAGGAGTTTGGTTTCTTGAGGCTCCTTAAGGAGGTTCGGGGGAGACTGAGAAACAAGGCAATGTGGAAAATGGTTCAAAGACAAGAACAAGAGGTAATAGATTCTCTCCTTGAGGAAACTCTAGTCAGACTCTAAATTTTCTTCTCAACTAGACCATGACTTTTGGGCTTCTGTGTTTGTCTCTGCATTGCTCAATTTTAGCGAGAAGCTTTCCAAGTCAGTTTAGCCAGAGTCCTCCACTCACGATACTTAGTTAGGTTCCTCATTCTCCACAATCCCCTTGTGATGTCTGATCACTGTAGCATGCCTTTAGCAACAGACCTAGTCAGTTAGCTCAGCCTAAATGTCCCCTAATTCTTGATGTTTTTCTTAGTGATTTTTTATCCAATGACCCTCACCCTGCTCCTTGTCTATGAATTTCCACTCTTCTCATTGTATTTGCAGTTGAGCTCAATCTCTCTCTCCAACTGCAATGCCTCATTGCAGTGGTCTCTATACCTATATCTATAGTCCCCGTGGATAAGGTCTTCCTTTCTTTCTTTAACAAATAAATGAATAATCTTGTTCTATAACAGTTATGATTCTGTGACTCAAGATTGGATTCATTATTAGGCTCTTGAATCTTTTTGAAGAGAGGTCAAAAACCCCTCTTCTTGACTTCCTGCTTCTCATCTAAGTGAGAAGGCTTTGAAGACTTTGTCTTCACTCCTGACTGATTGTTGGGGATCCATTGGTGAGACAGACTCCAGAACCATTGCTCTGGACAAATATCTGCTGAAGCTGGTAAGGACAGATTTTGATTCTTGAGATTCTGATATACTCTCTAAAGCTGGGTTAGAGTCCCAGGCTTCTTCTTCTTTTTTCTTCTTCTTTTTTTTGAGATGGAGTTTTGCTCTTGTTGCCCAGGCAGGAGTGCAATGGCACGATCTCGGCTCACTGCAACCTCTGCCTCTGAGGTTCAAGCGATTCTTCTGCTTAAGATTCCCAAGTAGCTGGGATTACAGGCATGCATCACCACACCCAGCTAATTTTGTATTTTTAGTAGATAATGGTGTTTCACCATGTTGGTCAGGCTGGTCTTGAACTCCTAACCTCAGGTGATTCGGCTGCCCAAATCCCAAAGTGCTGAGATCACAGGTGTGAGCCACCATGCCTGGGCTGGCTTGTTTTTAAAGGTATCTCCTGAATTGAAAGGTCTTCCTCTGTTTTGAGTGGGAATTATTACTTGACTCCCTGGGCTGGAAGTTTTTCTTTCTGGTTCTCTGTTTTGAACGGCGATTACTCTCTGACTACTGGGCTGGAAATTTTCTCCTGGCTGTTTGTGAGGCCTTCTTGTTCTCTGTATTTAACCCTGGTTTTTCTATGAGAACTTCTCAGCTGACCAAAACCCCTCTTCATGACCTCCTGCTGTTACAATGCTACACCAGCTCTGTCACATGCTTGTTGTTGGCATGATTTTGTTGAGGATGATTTGGAACTTCCCTCTTTAGGAAACATAAGGTCTCCCCAGACTAGCTCCTCTAAGACCTCTCTCTTTTCATTACCTTCGCTCCTCCTTCTTTTGGTCTCCCCACCAGCTTCTGCTATCTTCCCTCCAGCTCACTTGCATTCTTTGATGTGTCTCCCTTCAGCTCCCTACCTCCTCCATCTCTCTGTCTACCCCTACCAGACCTTTTCCTTCTCACTCTGGGGCATCCATCACTTACACTTAAGGTCTCTTGCTCTTATCAGGGGCTTCCAAGGGACTCAGGATCCACTAAATCCAATGTCCTGAGGCTGAAAGGACAAGGCTAATTGGAAATAGATGAAATATTTTATTTACTCAGGTGGGCTTTGGAGACACTCAGAAAACTGCTAGATGTCTCCTCCGTGTAGAAGGTGGTCTACAGCCTCCATAAGATACATATCAGGGGAAAAGAAAATCCTAAAAATCTTCTGATTCATGGTTGTTAACAAGAAATTGTAACAGATTTTTTTCCCCCTTTAAGTAATCTGCCTGGGAAACTAAGATTTTGTGTCTTATCAGAACATTTTTTTGTGCTTTATGTTGACATTTATTATGTCCTTGATTACTGAAAATAAGGTAAGTAGTGTTTTACAATGATCTGTAATTCCATTTAATCAAGTGTTCAAACTGTCAGAAATTTTTGGCAACCTCCAAACATTAAATTCTGAATGAAATCTTCCTGTTCTTGAGAAGACTTTGAGATTTCCTAGAGGGCCCCTGAAAAATTTTAAAGGATTTGTTCTTTCACCTTGTAAAAAGAGAGATGTTAAACTGATTAGGTTAATTTGACATGTTAAATATGTAAGCAGAATGGGAGAAAGTTATTTGAAGACTATTTATCTGAGGGGGTAAATATCCAAAATGTATAAAAAACTCCTACAACTTAATAGTAAAAAGACAAATGTATTAGGCTGTTCTTGCATTGGTATAAAGAAATACCTGAGACTGGATAATTTATAAAGAAAAGAGGTTTAATTGGCTCATGGTTCTCTAGGATGTACAGGAAGTATAGCAGCTTTGCTCCTGGGGAGGCCTCAGGAAACTTCTGATCATGGCAGAAGGTGAAGGGGGAACAGACATCTCACATGGTGGGAGTAAGAGCAAAATAGAGAGTCAGTGGGGAGGTGCCACACACTTGTAAATGACCAGATCTCACAAGAACTCACTATCGTGAAGATAGCATTAAGCTATCTGCTCCCATGACCCAAACACCTCCCACCCTGACCTACCTCCAGCATTGGGGATTATAATTCAACATGAGATTTGGGTGGAGACAAATATCCAAACTATATTGACAAATAACTGGACAAAGGAATTAAATAGACATTTCTCTAAAGAAGACATAAATGGCCAACAAAGAATGTGAAAAATGCTCAATATCAATAATCATCAGGGAAATGCAAATTAAAGTTACAATGCAATATTATCTCACACATGTTAGGATGGCTACTATAAAAAGCAAAGCAAAACAAAACAAATGATAACAAGTGTTGCAGCAATGTAGAGTAAACAAGAAAAAACAACCCCATTAAAAAATGGGCAAAAGACATGAACTTCTCCAAAGAAATCATACAAGCAGCCATCAAACATATAAAAAAACGCTACACATCACTAATCATCAGAGGAATGCAAACCATGTCCATAAGGAGACACCATCTCACACCAGTCTGAATGACTATTATTAAAAATAAAAAAAAACAGATGCTGGCAAGGCTGCAGAAAAAAAGGGAATGCTTTTGCACTATTGGTGGGAATGTAAATTAGTTCAGCCACTATGGAAAGCAGTTTGAAGATTTCTCAAAGAACTTAAAACTGCCATTCAACCCAACACTCCCATTACTGAGTAATATCGGATAGAGTTTAGATATTTGTCCCCACCCAAATCTCATGTTGAAATATCATCCACAATGTTGGAGGTGAGGCCTGGTGAGAGGTGTTTCGATCATAGGGGTAGATCCCTCATGAATGGCTTGGGCCATCCTCTTGTTGGTAAGTGACCTCTGTCTCTGAGTTCTCACGAGATCCATTTAAAAGTGTGTGACACCTCCCCCAGCCCCTTTCTCTCTTGCTCCTACTTTTGCCACGTGAAGTATCTGCTCCTACTTCACCTTCTGCCACGAGTAAAAGCTTCCTGAGGCCTCCCCAGAAGCAGATGCTGGTGCCATGCTTCCTGTAGAGCCTGCGAAACTGTGAACCAATTAAACCACTTATCCAATAAATTACTCAGTCTCAGATATTTCTTTATAGCAATGCAGGAATGGCCTATTACAGTATTCGAATGAAAACAAAGTGTTTTACCTAAATGTTCATCTCAGCACTATTCACAATAGCAAAGACAAGGTATCAACTCAGGTGCCCATCAATGGTGTATTGGGTAAAGAAAATATGGTATACAAACACCATGGAATACTATGTAGGCATAAAGAAAAATGGAATCATGTCCTTTCTAGGAACATGGATGCAGCTGGAAGCTATTATCCTAAGTAAATTAACACAAGAACAGAAAAACAAATACCGCATATTTTCACTTAAAACTGGGAGCTAAACATTGAGTGCTCTTGGACATAGAGATGTCAATAATAGACACTGGGGACTATTGTAGCTGGGAATGGGAGGGGGGCAAGGGTTGAAAAACTAACTATTGGGTATGACACTCAGTACCTGGGTGACAAGATCATCCATTTGTACTCCAAACCTCAGCATCACATAATGTACCCAGGTAAAAAAGTCACACATAAACCCACTGACTCTAAAATAAAAGTTGAAAAAATGTGCAGTTTTAGTTGTATATCAATTATACCTCAGTGAAGTTGTTTTAAAAATTTTGTGGAAAGGCTTGTCAAATAAGAGGAGATGTTGCTTTTCTGCAAATAAATAAAAGAAGAGACGCTTTTGCTTTTCCTAGATTATATTTGTATGAGTGAATATTACATAAGTAGGCATTATATTAATTGTAATAAAATTATATGAAGGTCATAGAAATTTTTCAATATCTTGTTGTGTGGTTATAATTTTTGTTGTATGTCACAGAAATAACCAAATTTTCTTGTCATGTGAACTCTCATCAGATATTTAGAAACAGAAAGGTTTATGAAACTGTGAACCACAAATCAAGCAGATAAGAATTAATTACATGGAACTGAATGAACTGACAAAGAGTGATTGTCGTTTTGTTTGGGATATGGCTGGTAATTTAATGTTTTATTTTCCAGATTTAAGGAATCCTGTTCCTCCTTTCTCTTAAGCTATCCATAACTTACAGCAATTTGGTAAAGTATATCTTTGTGAACGGAGATGAAACATTTATTGTTTTTCCCTATCTGGTCTTTCCAAAATTTGTAAACTATTATTGAGTATTCTTATCGTCCTGGTGATATAATTATTTGCATAAGTTCAGTCAGAATCTGTTCTCCTTGTAACAGAATAGAATTGGAAAAATTATTTGTTTTACTAAGGCTTTGACTGGAATGTCATATCAGAAAATGATGTACATAGAATCTGGCTTTAAGAAACAACAATTGATTTTATGTGGCCAATGCTTACAAAGCCCTCTTGGGAAAACTGGCCTGGTACCTGGCTCATAGCATTCCCAGTTTTACATGTGTGTAAGGAGATCACTTTTTGGCAGACTCAGGAACCTCACGATATCGTGGGAATCTCAAGAAAAGAGGAATTCACTGAAATCTATGGTTACCACAAGAAAAATCTGGTGGTGAGTTCTTGGCTTGGCTTCCTGGGCTCAAAGGGCTTCAAAAAAAATCTAATTTAAAATTCCTTATTAAAGGTCTACGTGGTCAATGGCTCTTGCTGCACTTACGTAAATAATCAGGCTTAATCTGATGAGACTAGATTTATTTTGTAAACAAGGTCCAAAGGAAGGTGATTGTAGAAATTTTGTTTCAGTGGAAAATTATCATGCACCCTTGTGGGTATTAGATTATAATCCTGTTCATCTGAGTGATTTTCTGCCTCTTGGTAACTTCATTTCACTTTCTCCCTTGTTATCCATGTATAAACTGGACTATATCCTGAATTATTCCTATATCTGGTTACAATTTTCCAAACTAATATTTCCACTTTTTCCCCCCCCTCCTAACTTGGCATCACTGATAACTAAAACTGCCCTTTTCCTGAAGTATTGCAAGCTGAGGCTAGATGAGTTGTCATAAACTACCAAAAAATCATAGCAAATCATGTACTGACAACCTCCATGCCTGCTGCTATGTAGGCCACTCAGGCAGTTCACCAAAACACCCAATGCCATCACCAAAGACATCCCAATTGCAAGCCAGAATATTTGTCAGATGACCATTGCTGTCCTCCTTCTACCATCTGAAGAGACTTGGAGCCCAACATCTAGAAATCTTTTTGACTGGCTGCCTTTAGGACTCAAAAGCCAGCCTTCCGACCAATAATCTTTGGTTTTATTTTGTTTCCACAGAAATTTTCCTCATTAAATGCCTGAATGTTTATACCATACAGCAAATATCCCATACTGGGCCCCAACAGATGACTCAGTTGGCTGTTAATGAATGATTTGGTCAAAGGTGAGAAAATGGACTTATATTATTTAAAGGAAAGAAGAGTGTCTTTTTTTTCCTTGAACAAGTGCAGGGATTGACAAAGATTCTTTCCTTGATGAAACTCTAAGTAGACTCTTTCAAACTCTCTTCTCAATGAAACCTTGAATTTTGGGCTTCTGTGTTCATCTTTGCATCCTTTGTCCAATTTTAGCAAGAATCCTGCTAACTTAGTTTAGCCAGCCTTACCTGTCCATGATACTTGATCACCCTAGACACCTGACAGAGTTCCTCCTCCACCATCCCCCAGGTGATGTCTGATCACCCTGGCCTGTCTTCAGCAAGAAGCCTGTTGGGTTGGTTTACCCTGAAAACTCCTTACCTATTGTTTCCTCTTAGTGATTTTTCATCCAATGATGCCCACCCTGCTTCTTGTCTATAAATTCCCACTTCTCCTTATTGTATAAGAAGATGAGCTCATTCTCTTTCTCTCACTGCAGTGGTCCCTACTTGTATTGCAATAGTCTCCTCGAACAAAGTCAGCCTTGCAGTTCTTTAGCAAGTGTCATTGAATAATTGTTTCTTTAACAAAGAACATTAACATTTGATTCAATGAGGACTTTAGAAAATGTTAGTGTACTGACATTGTGAAATGCTGGAAAAGGAAATTAATATTAAAATATAAATTGTTTTTAGAAGGGACTTTGCCAACCTTTTGTTTGGCTGATTACATAAGTAGGCATTATATTAATTGTAATAAAATTGTATGAAGGTCATAGAAATTTTTCAATATCTTGTTGTGTGGTTATAATTTTTGTTGTATGTCACAGAAATAACCAAATTTTCTTGTTATAAATGTCACACTTGGTTCAGTTGAGTTCCCTGATGGATTTTGTCATTGCCAAGCATGAGCTTGGAGATAAGTTTGGAAGTAGGGGCTGGTGATATTGAATTAATCTGCATTATACAAAATGAACATAATGGTAATTCCAGAGGAAATCTTAGATAAGAAGGACAGCAAAACGTGGAGAAAACCAGTCCCTCGGAAGTAACTTAATGGATGAAAAACTTCATACCTTAGTTACAATAATGTTACCATTAAGTAGTTGTACGTACCTGTGTACCTAACAAGGCTGTATCTGGGATGATTTCCTGGTTGATTAAAAGCAGTGTTTCTAAAGGTAGTCAAGTTGGGGGAAAAAGAAAAAGCAAAAACTCTCTTAAGAGAAGATATACAACAGTATTGGCCTGAAACAACTTGGATCTAGCCATACCCAGGGGGTTCCTTATCTGCAAAATTAAAATCTGTGTACTCAGTTTTACTTTGAGGGCAAGATTATGAAAATGGATTATTATTACTCTAATGGAGAGTCATGTTTTATAATTCCCCAGTTGAACCATCACTAAATTATGTGGTAAGAATGAGTGGGTGGGGAAGCACAACTGGACAAACTGCTGTCAGGTCTGCCCACTTCTGCACAGAGTTGTAATTTTTTCCACAATTGAAGAGGAAAACTGTTCTTTTCATTCAGATGTACATTTATTCTACCATTGACCATGATGTGACTTGGCCCATAAAGTTGGTTCCTCCTTTGTCAGTGTAGATTAGATTCGTATCTATTAAGAATTTTATTGTGCTTACAGAATAGAAAAAAAAAATCTCATAGAATTCACATTCTCAACTTCCCTTCAAGATATTTGTGCAGTTTACATTGAATAAATTTGTTTTATTTCCTTTGACTGCAAAGCTTTTGATCTTCTCAACTGGATATGCGAAGCACTTTACTATAGGCTTCCTTTTCTATGTAATAAATAAATACTTATTCAGTTGTTGAAATCTACATATGTGGCTTCTTGAATATTCCCATATGTTCTGTCTCTTCTATTTAATATATAATCATTTATTAGGCACCTACTACATGCTGGCCACCATTCTAGTGTCAATGGCACAACAGAATCACTGTGTCCAAGAGATGATGTAGAAGATGGTAAGAGGTGGAGGGCATTTTCAGTTGAATGCTTGTCTTTTTTCTTGCTTTGTGTGGTGTGATATGTCTGCTGGCCAGGCAGAGGGTGTTTAGATATTGTTGGATTACCAAATGATTGTCCATACATTTGCTCTCATTTTAGGAATTGATTCCTTTCTTACCTCTAATTGATTTTTCATCGATTCCCTTTGCCTATAAACCTCTTGAGATGATGAACTACAGAAAAGGCAGAAGGCCTTAATATGCTATTTAATCTAATATTATATAAAACTGGATCCAACTTTCCCATTACTGTTATTACTGTCTTCTTGCAACACAGGACTTTCCTTATTGAACTGTAATTATTTGTGGTTTTTTTTGTTTTGTTTTATCTTGTCCCAGAATACGATGGACTACTTATTAACCTAGACCTGTGGTTCCTAAACTATGGCATCACAGTGAATTTTATAGGAGCATTTCAGAGTATTTCAAAAGGCCGAGGGAAACACAATAATGTTTGTCAGATACTGTGTAAACTATTAGCTCAAGGTAATTCACAATTTCAATGTTAGATTTCACTACATTCCTTTTGATAATGTCCTATCTTTGTGAAGCTGAGTTTTCTGAACTTGCTGTATAATTTGGAATCTGGATAAATAATTTCTCTATTTTATCTGACGCTTTTTCTATTTTTTAAAAGTGTTTTTCATCTTTCACTGTGTTTTCCATTTATTTGCAGATAGAAACAAACTAAGCGTGAGTTTGAGGAAGCCCTGAAGCCAGTTTCCAGTATATGGTGACATCTCTCTGGTGGTCAGGTGGACCTGATTTTTTTCTACATAGCATTTCACAGTGAGTATTTTTCTTCCTGTGTCTTAGCCACAATTTTTAAAATGGTTTCTTTTTTTCTGTTTCACAGTCACTTTCAATAGTAAGTCTCTTGCTGCATATGTTATTGTTTGAATACCAGTTGACAGCTCTTATAATAAAAAACCAGAAAGTAATAACAGTTTATACTTCTGTGTGAAGAAAAGTGCTTTGTTCCTTTATACTTGGTTTGCATTTGAAAATATTCATGAGTCCTTTGCTATCAACTTAAAAAACATATTTAAATCAAAGTAATGAAGTGAAGCATAATAAGTTTCCAGATACCAATATGTTTTACTGTGTCTGAATATTTACAAACAAATAATTTTACTTGGCAGTAGAAATGTAAGCAAGACTGAATTTCATAATTTAACAATATTTTTTCTTATTTTGAGTATTGATTTCTTCAGTTATATTATATACACATAATGAGGGTTCTATCTATTAAGTCTTAATTATTATTTTCTTAAAACAATAATTTTTAAAAAAACAACCTCTATCTTTCTTCTTGCTATTTTGGAAAATATAATTGACAACTAAAAGGGTATAATAGACCGAAAAAGCTATGTCCAGTAAAAACAGATTCCCAGAAAACAATAGGTGGAAATATCATTTATGATACTATTTAAAAATATATATCAATCGTAGTATAAACTCTGAGCTAACTTAGTTTGAAAATATATAAAAACGTGACCATTGAAATTCATAGGTCATATGAATGCCGAGCAAAATGGTCATAGCCAAGCAAAATGATTTCCCCACAGGCATTACTTTCTTTGTTAAAAAATGCTTACATAAAAGAATTTTAAGATTTGGCAGTTTTCTGGTTAGAAATATAAATTAGGGAAGCTACACAATAAGTTTTCGTTGACTCATAGGTTGAGAAGCAGCTTCCATAAATTATCTAGATATTTTTCCCACCTCTACTTAGGAATGTTCTAAACTGATTTAGACAGATAACTTTCGTATAATTGCATTGAGAAAGGTAACCTTACAGTCTATCACCTATCCCAGTGTTCAGAGGTTGATGCTAGGCAAGTTAATGAGATATGCACATTTTCCCAACACATTCTTTCATCTCACCATTTGTGTGTCTCTTTTATAACTCTCACACCTTGCCTTTCAGCTTCCTGGTGGTGCTTGAATGGAGGCAAGGAGTCATACTGGGGAGATAGAGGCAAGGGTTTCAAGTCCTGTCTAAATCTCTTACTGTACAAACTTTGCCATATCTTCTTTACTCTTTGAGCCTCCTTGATCTTCACCATATAATGGTGGTAATAATATGTACCTTTTAGGACTGAGTTAAATGCACACAAAGTCATTTTTCCCTCAGATGGGCCATAGGGTCCATGAAGAGGTTAAAATTATACCTCCTTTCTTAACTTCCTTTCTGCTCACAACAAAAGTGTATTGAAATTGTCAGCCTGGTCCATTCCAAGATGGCCAAACAGGAACAGCTCTGGTCTGCAGCTCCCAGAGTGATCAACGCAGAAGACAGGTGATTTCTGCATTTCCAACTGAGCTTCCTGGTTCATCTCACTGGGACTGGTTGGACAGTGGGTGCAGCCCACGGAGAGTGAGCCAAAGCAGGGTGGGGCATTGCTTCACCCAGGGAACACAAGGGGTCAGGGGATTTCCCTTTCCTAGCCAAGGGAAGCCATGACAGATGGTACCTGGAAAATTGGGACACTGCCGCCCAAATACTGTGCTTTTCCAATGGTCTTAGCAAACAGCACACCAGGAGATTATATCCCACAGCTGGCTTGGCAGATCCCATGCCCACAGAGCCTTGCTCAGGACTCTGAGCAGCAGCCTGCTAGCTAGCGCAGCAGTCCGAGATCAAACTGTGAGATGGCAGCCTGTTAGGGGGAGGGGCATCTGCCATTGCTGAGGCTTGAGTAGGTAAACGAAGTGGCCAGGAAGCTCGAACTGGATGGAGCCCATGGCAGCTCAACAGGGCCTGCTGCCTCTGTAGACTCCACCTCTGGGAGCAGGGCATAGCTGAACAAAAGGCAGCAGAAACTTCTGCAGACTTAAACATCCCTGTCTGACAGCACTGAAGACAGCAGTGGTTCTCCCAGCATGGTGTTTGAGCTCTGAGAATGGACAAACTGCCTCCTCAAGTAGGTCCCTGAACCCCGTATAGCCTAACTGGGAGACACCTCCCAGTAGGGGCCAACTGACACCTCATACAAGCAGATGCCCCTCTGGGATGAAGCTTCCAGAGGAAGGATCGGGCAGCAATATTTGCTGTTCTGCAGCCTCTGCTGGTGATACCTAGGCAAACAGCGTCTGGAGTCGACCTCCAGCAAACTCCAAAAGACCTGCAGCTGAGGGACCTCACTGTTAAAAGAAAACTAACAAACAGAAGGGAATAGCATCAACATCAACAAAAAGGACATCCACACCAAAACCTCATCTGTATGTCACCATCATCAAAGACCAAAGGTAGATAAAACCACAAAGATGGGGAGAAACCAGAGCAGAAAAGCTGAAAATTCTAAAAACCAGAGTGCCTCTTCACCTCCAAAGGATTGCAGCTCCTCGCCAGCAATGGAACAAAGCTGGACAGAGAATGACTTTGACGAGTTGAGAGAAGTAGTCTTCCAAAGGTCAGTAATAACAAATTTCTCTGAGCTAAAGGAGGATGTTTGAACCCATAGCAAGGAAGCTAAAAACCCTGAAAAAAGATTAGATGAATGGCTAACCAGAATAAACAGTGTAGAGAAGACCTTAAGTGACCTGATGCAGCTGAAAACAATGGCACAAGAACGACGTGATGCGTGCACAAGCTTCAGTAGCTGATTCGATCAAGTGGAAGAAGGGTATCAGTGATTGAAGATCAAATGAATGAAATGAAGTGAGAAGAGAAGTTTAGAGAAAAAAAGAGTAAAACAAAATGAACAAAGCCTCCAAGAAATATGGGACTATGTGAAAAGACCAAATCTATGTCTGATTGGTGTACCTGAAAGTGACGGGGAGAATGGAACCAAGTTTGAAAACACTCTTCAGGATATTATCCAGGAGAACTTCCCCAACCTAGCAAGGCAGACCAACATTCAAATTCAGGAAATGCAGAGAACACCACAAAGAAACTCCTCAAGAAGAGCAACCCCAAGACACATAATTGTCAGATTCACCAAGGTTGAAATGAAGGAAAAACTGTTAAGGGTAGCGAGAAAGAAAGGTCAGGTTACCCACAAAGGGAAGCCCATCAGACTAACAGCTGATCTCTCAGCGGAAACTCTACAAGCCAGAAGAGAGTGGGGGCCAATATTCAACATTCTTAAAGAAAAGAATTTTCAAAGCAGAATTTCATATCCAGCCAAACTAAGCTTCATAAGTGAAGGAGAAATAAAATACTTTACAGACAAGCAAATGCTGAGAGATTTTGTCACCACCAGGCCTACCTTACAAGAGCTCCTGAAGGAAGCACTAAACATGGAAAAGAACAACTGGTACCAGCCACTGCAAAAACATGCCAAATTGTAAAGACCACTGATGCTAGGAAGAAACTGCATCAACTAATGGGCAAAATAACCAGCTAACATCACAATGACGGGATCAAATTCACACATAACAATATCAACCTTAAATATAAATGGGCTAAATGCCCCAAGTAAAAGACACAGACTGGCAAATTGGATAAAGAATCAAGACCCATCAGTGTGCTGTGTTCAGGAGACCCATCTCACATGCAGAGACACACATAGGCTCAAAATAAAGGGATGGAGGAAGACCTACCAAGCAAATGGAAATAACAAAAAAGCAGGGGTTGCAATCCTAGTCTCTGATAAAACAGACTTTAAACCAACAAAGATCAAAAGAGACAAAGAAGGCCATTACATAATGGTAAAGGGATCAATTCAACAAGAAGAGCTAACTATCCTAAATATATATGCACCCAATACAGGAGCAACCAGATTCATAAAGCAAGTCCTTAGAGACCTACAAAGAGGCTTAGACTCCCACACAATAATAATGGGATACTTTAACACCCCACTGTCAACATTAGACAGTTCAACAGGACAGAAAGTTAACAAAGATATCCAGGAATTGAACTCAGCTTTGCACCAAGCGGACCTAATAGACATTTACAGACTCTCCACTACAAATCAACAGAATATACATTCTTCTCAGCACCACATTGCACTTATTCCAAAATTGACCACATAATTGGAAGTAAAGCACTCCTCAGCAATTGTAAAAGAACAGAAATTATAACAAACTGTCTCTCATGCCACAGTGCAATCAAACTAGAACTCAGGATTAAGAAACTCACTCAAAAGTGCTCAACTACATGGAAACTGAACAACCTTCTCCTGAATGACTGCTGGGTAAATAACGAAATGAAGGCAAGTAAAGATGTTCTTTGAAACCAATGAGAACAAAGACATAATGTACCAGAATCTCTGGGACACATTTAAAGCAGTGTGTTGAGGGAAATTTATAGCATTAAATGCCCACAAGAGAAAGCAGGAAAGATACAAAATTGACATCCTAACATCACAATTAAAAGAACTAGAGAAGCAAGAGCAAACAAATTGAAAAGCTAGCAGAAGGCAAGAAATAACTAAGATCAGAGCAGAACTGAAGGAGATAGAGACACAAAAAAACCCTTCAAAAAATCAATGAATCCAGGAGCTGGTTTTTTGAAAGGATCAATGAAATTGATAGACTGCTAGCAAGACTAATAAAGAAGAAAAGACAGAAGAATCAAATAGATGCAATAAAAATGATAAAGGGGATATCACCACCAATCCCACAGAGATACAAACTACCATCAGAGAATACTATAAACACCTCTATGCAAATATACTAGAAAATCTAGAAGAAATGGATGAATTCCTGTACACATATACCCTCCCAAGACTAAACCAGGAAGAAGTCCAATCTCTGAATAGAACAATAACAGACTCTGAAATTGAGGCAATAATTCATAGCCTGCCAACCAAAAAAAGTCCAGGACCTGATGGATTCACAGCTGAAATCTACCAAAGGCACAAAGAGGAGCTGGTACCATTCCTTCTGAAACTATTCCAATCAATAGAAAATGAAGGAATCCTCCCTAACTCATTTAATGAGGCCAGCATCATCCTGATACCAAAGCCTGTCAGAGACACAACAAAAAAAGAGAATTTTAGACCAGTATCCCTGATGAACATAATGCAAAAATTGTAAATAAAATACTGGCAAACCGAATCCAGCAGCACATCAAAAAGCTTATCCACCACGATCAAGTCAGCTTCATCCCTGGGATGCAAGGCTGGTTCAACATATGCAAATCAATAAATGTAATCCGTCACATATACAAAACCAATGACAAAAACCACATGATTACCTCAATAGATGCTGAAAAGGCCTTCTACAAATTTCATCAGCCCTTCATGCTAAAAACTCTCAATAAACTGGGTATTGATAAGATGTATCTCAAAATAATAAGAGCTATTTATGACAAACCCACAGCCAATATCATACTGAATGGGCAAAAACTGGAAGCATTCCCTTTGAAAACTGGCACAAGACAGGGATGCCCTCTCTCACCACGCCTATTCAACATAGTGTTGGAAGTTCTGGCCAGGGCAATCAGGCAGAAGAAAGAAATAAAGAGTATTCAATTAGGAAAAGAGGAAGTCAAATTGTCCCTATATGCAGATGACATGATTGTATATTTAGAAAACCGCATGGTCTCAGCCCAAAATCTCCTTAAGCTGATAAGCAACTTCAGCTAAGTCTCAGGATACAAAATCAATGTGGAAAAATCACAAGCATTCCTATACACTAATAATAAACAAACAGAGAGCCAAATCATGAGTGAACTCCCATTCATAATTGCTTCAAAGAGAATAAAATACCTAGGAATCCAACTTACAAGGGATGTGAAGGACATCTTCAAAAAGAACTACAAACCACTGCTCAACAAAATAATAGAAGACACAAACAAATGGAAGAACATTCCATGCTCATGGAAGGGAAGAATCAATATCGTGAAAATGGACATACTTCCCAAAGAAATTTATAGATTCAATGCCATCCCCATCAAGCTACCAGTGACTTTCTTCACAGAATTGGAAAAAATTACTTTAACGTTCATATGGAACAAAAAAAGAGCCTGCATTGCCAAGACAATTCTAAGCAAAAAGAACAAAGCTGGAGGCATCACACTACCTGACTTCAAACTATACTATAAGACTACAGTAACCAAAACAGCATGGTACTGGTACTAAAACAGAGATATAGACCAATGGAACAGAACAGAAGCCTCAGAAATAACACCACACATGTACAGCCACCTGATCTTTGACAAACCTGACAAAAACAAGAAATGGGGAAAGGATTCCCTATTTAATAAATGGTGCTGGGAAAACTGGCTAGCCATATGTAGAAAGCTGAAACTGGATCCCTTCCTTACACGTTATACAAAAGTTAATTCAAGATGGATTAAAGACTTAAATGTTAGACCTAAAACCATAGAAACCCTAGAAGAAAACCTAGGCAATACCATTCAGGACATAGGCATGGGCAAGGACTTAATGACTAAATCACCAAATAGCAATGGCAACAAAAGCCAAAATTGACAAATAGGATCTAATTAAACTGAAGAACTTCTTCACAGCAAAAGAAACTACCAACAGGCAACCTACAGAATGGGAGAACATTTTTGCAATCTACCCGTCTGACAAAGGGCTAATATCCAGAATCTACAAAGAACTCAAACAAATTTACAAGAAAAACCAAACGACCCCATCAGAAAGTGAACAAAGGATATGAACAGAGACTTCTCAAAAGAAGACATTTATTCAGCCAACAGACACATGAAAAATGCTCATCGTCACTGGCCATCAGAGAAATGCAAATCAAAACCACAGTGAGATACCATCTCACACCAGTTAGAATGACAATCATTAAAAAGTCAGGAAACAACAGATGCTGGAGAGGATGTGGAGAAATAGTCACACTTTTACACTGTTGGTGGGAGTGTAAACTAGTTCAACTGTTGTGGAAGACAGTGTGGCGATTCCTCAAGGAGCTAGAACTAGAAATACCATTTGACCCAGCCATCCCATTACTGGGTATATACTCAAACGATTATAAATCATGCCGCTATAAAGACACATGCACATATATGTTTATTGCAGCACTATTCACAATAGCAAAGACTTGGAACCAACCCAAATGTCCATCAGTGATAGACTGGATTAAGAAAATGTGGCACATATACACCATGGAATACTATGCAGCCATAAAAAGGATGAGTTCATGTTCTTTGCAGGGACATGGTTGAAGCTGGAAACTATCATTCTAAGCAAACTATCACAAGGACAGAAAACCAAACACGACATGTTCTCACTCATAGGTGGGAATTGAACAATGAGAACACTTGGACACAGGGTGGGGACCATCACACATTGGGGCCTGTCTTGGGGTTGGGGACTCGGGGAGGGGTAGCATTAGGAGAAATACCTAATGTAAATGATGAGTTAATGGGTGCAGCAAATCAACGTGGCCCACGTATACCTATGTAACAAACCTGCAGGTTTTTCACATGTACCCTAGAACTTAAAGTATAATAAAAAAAAATGCCAACCCTACTCAACAGCTGTTGGAAAAAAATTATCTGTCCTAATTATTTTGCCTTTACACGTGTAGGAATGATAAGTACTTAAGAACAAATGTGTTATCTCCAGGCTGGAGATCTTCATTTGGATATATGGTAATTTCCTTAAATTTAACATGTCCAGACTGAACTTCTGATCCTCCCTCCCCATCCAAACCCCTATCACAAATACCCAATTAATATCTCTTGGACAGCAACTCTGCTCTTCTGATCACTATGTAAAAACTTTGGAGTACCTCGTTGACACTTCTTTCTCTCCCACCCTACTTCCAATTATCAGGAAATCTTAGTGTCTGAAACTTTAAAATATATTTCAAATCTGATTCTTTATTGCTACTTCTAACACCTATCATGTCGTAAATTTTTTCATTTTTTGCCTGGATTAGGCAATAATCATCCCAGTCACATCCCCTGATTCAACTTTCTTCCATCTGTTACTGCTTTCAAGATAGATGTCAGGACGATCTTTTCAAAATGTTGGTTCACATAACTGAAAACCCTGTAGGGGCTCCCTGCTTCACTGAGGGTAAAAACCAATATTCTGACTGTGCTCTGTAAGGCCCTAAATGATCAAAATCTTGACCTCTATTCCTACCTGATCTGATCTCCCTCACATTTTCCAGCTGGGTACCTGCTTTCTTGCTTCTTCTATAACACATTAGGGTGTGAAGCATCCTCAGTCCTCAGGTTCTTCACTCTGTCTGCTACCTCTGTCTGGAACCCCTTACCCACTTCTCCTTCCCCCTGAATCCCCTTGGCTATCTTTCTTACCTCTTTCCTCAAATCTTTGTCCTCTCAATAGGACTAACTTGAACCTGACATTTAAGATTGTGGGCTGTCCCCACCCCACTACTCCAAATCCTCCTTATCCTGCTGTACCCTTTTCTGAATGCACATATCATCTTTTCAAATTTTATATAAGTTACTTATTTATTATTTACCATATTTTTCTTACTTCCTCTTTCTATCAGAAAGCTGTAGCTATATGAGGATGGATTTTTTGTTGATGTATCCCAAGTATTTTGTATGGTATCCAGTAAATAGCAGACAATAAATATTTGTTGAATGAATGGACAACATATGTATTATTCTGTTCTCATGCTGCTATAAAGAGCTGCCTGAGACTGGGTAATTGATAAAGGAAAAAGGTTTAATTGGTTCACATTCCACATGACTGGGAAGGCCTCAGAAAACTTACAATCATAGTGGAATGGGAAGCAAACACGTCCTTATTCACATGCCTGCAGGAAGGAGAAGTGCTGAGCAAAGGGAGGAAGCCCCTTATAAAACCATCACATCTTGTGAGAACTCACTCACTGTCTTGAGAATATCATGGGGAACCTGCCCCCATGATTTAGTTATCTCCACCTGGTCCCACCCTTGACATGTGGGGATTATTATGATTCAAGGTGAGATTTGGGTGGAGATGCCTAGCCAAACCATATCAACATATTAAGCCTTCTTGAGGTATTTGTATGTTTAAAAAGTTTCTTACTCATCTATAGGAATCAGTCTTCAATAACAAACTTTCATGCGGTGTGGCAGATTTCTGGGAGATAGCCTGAGGCTTTTCCACTACTCCTCCTATTAAACAATTTGCATTTCTGAAACTTCAGAATTAAAATTTGGGTCAAAAATATAGATTGGCAAAACTATTGGTATGTTTAATGTATATATTATGCTATAAAATATATATACAAACATAAGAAACTGTTTGAAGAAATTATTGGGGGGATGTGATTATTAGTAAAACCTCCCAAAAGACATTACAGCTTAGTGGTTAAGATCACAGGCTCTGTATTTCAGTTAAATCTTAGTTATACTACTTCCTAGTATAAGCTTGCGTGAGTTATTGGACCTCTCTCTGCCTCTGTAAAATCTGGACTTTCCTACAGTTGGGTACCGCAGTAAGTTTATGATAGCTGCAGGGTAGAAACATAATGAGTTGTATGCTTATTATCTGCAAAATAATATATTCAGATTGTGTGTGGAGGTTTTTATTTGGGGGACATTAAAAGTTCTTAGACACTGAATTGTACATTAGGTGACTCTTCAATGACCATATTTATTTAAATTGACAAATAAACATTGTATATATTTATGGTATACAACATGATGCTTTAAAATATGTATACATACACTGTAGAATGGCTAAGTCAGGCTACAAAATATATGCATTACTCCGCATACTTATTTTTTGTGGCAAGAACACTTAAAATCTATTATATTAGCAATTTCCAAGTATATAATACATTGCTATTAACTATGGTTACAATGTTGTATGATATATCTCTTGAACTTATTCCTCCTGTCTAACTGAAATATTGAATACTTTGATAAACATCAAAGGATACAATCAGCCTACCCCAGTCCCTGGTAACTACGATTCTACTCTCTGCTACTGTGACTTCGACTTTTTAGGCTACACAAATAAGTGAGATGGTGCACTTTCTGTGTTTTTCTGTGTCTGACTTATTTCATGTAGCATGATGTCTTCCAGGCTTATCATTGTTATTGCAAATGACAGGATTTCCTTCCTTTTAAAGGCTGACTAGTATCCCATTGTGTATTTATACCACATTTTATTTATTTGTTCACCTGTTTTGGGTACTTAGCTTGATTCCATATCTTGGCTGTTGTGAACAGTGCTGTGGCAAACATGGGAGTGCCAATAATTCTTGAACATATTGATTTCATTTCCTTTGAAATGAAATATATATATACCCAGTGGTGGGATTGCTGGATTATGTGGTAGTGATCATGTTTTAGACATGATGATAATAGTTTATATCTCCTAAGGTTGTTGTAAGAAATAAAATAATGCTTATAAAGTAGTCAGATCAGTGCACGGTACCTAGTTTAAGTATTCAGTATTTATTGAACAAAAGGAAAGAAAAGAATGCAGAACAAAAGGAAAGAAAGGATGCAAAACAAAATAGAGCATACAAAAAAGTTATTTGACCAAACACAGCACTTTATGGAAAAATATATCAACTGTTTTATTCTTGTACTAAAATACATTTTGATAATATATGTATCACTTTATTCTTTATGATTTAAATCTATCATATTTGTTATGCAAAGAAAGAGCTAAATATAACTACGTTGGTTCCTCCACTGACGTATATGTGTAGACATTATTTTTGTTACAACGAAGACAATATTTATTGTTGGCAAGCTACACAGAAATACATGATGAAGGCAGAAAGAAAATATCAAGGAAACAAGTCATATCCTTTTAAGGACAAAGCTGTTCTTGTGAACAGTAACACCCAACACCACAGGATATCCAATTAACCTGTTTCAAGAAAAGTTCCTATCGTTGAAGGACATGAAGTATATTTCACACTTAAAAGTATATTTGTCTTCCTATCTTTAACCTCACCCTTCCTTTTATGTTGCTTTGGTTTTTCAAATTCTCTGTGTATCCTCCTAGAAAAAACAAAATAAATACAAAAAAAAATGAGGAAAAGAAACCCAGACACAACATTTAAGGTTAAAGAGTAAATTGTACAAAGGAATTGAAGAAAACAAGAGAGATCTTAACTCACTTCCTCAAAGGATTGAAATTTTTATTTGAAGTCATCCTATGCATTAAAATATCACAGATTTTTATTACAGTGAATAACTATTGTGAAGTGGGGGAAGAGAAAGGAGGAAGAAGATACTATGTTTAATTCTTTTTATTGTGGTTAACATTACTGTGATAGATGTTAGTGGTTGTAAATTGGATGAAACTTATGGAGGGCTACTGAGTTGCTGGTCAAATTTCATCTCTTGATTTATCAGGTCCTTATTTTGCTTCCTTTGTAATCATTACGTATAATTCATCAAGCTCTACATGAATAATTTGTATGCTTTTCTTTATATCTAGTATATTTTAATTAAAAGTTCATATGCAAATAAAAAATTAAAGAGAGCTCCAAATGTATTAAAAAGAGCAAATAATTAAATTTCATCCTGGGCTGTATTGCAGTTGGTTACTGCAGTTAGCTTGTTATAGCTATGGGGGAGAAACATAATACTTCCTTTTACCTGGAGATATAAAATAACTAAATTTGTGTGTGGGAGTTTACCTTTTTGGACTACGTGTTCTGTGTGAGCCAATAAATTGTATAGTAGGTGAGTCTTCAATGGTCATGTTTTAAAGACACATTGCTCAAATTTACATTGTCCTTATTTGATCCTCTATAAAAGTAAGAAAATATCATTAAATCTTAACTCATTTGACATCATGCTGCAGGAAGATAAGGTATTAAAGTCTGGGTATATTTCTTTCTGTTGATTTAACATTATAAGGCATAGATACTGTGATATCCAAGATAATAAATAGTAAACATATTCATTATTATCTATTTTTAAAATGTCAGTTATCTTAGAAGTTATTTATTTTCCAATGTTGTGGATATTGAGGTTGATTTCTCTGATTAATGTCAAAAATCATCTGCTATAGGGAAGAAGGGCTGATACCCTTTAATTTTTTGATAGACTATATGTAAAGATTTCTCTGGAAATCTAAGAACCACACAGGAGGGGACTTGAATTATACTAAAAATCAAACTCCTTTTTCAAGAAGATCAAGGGACCATAAAAGAGCTTTGCCCAGCCTGGAATACCCATTTCCTAAGTCCTTATCTGTCTCAATTCTTTCTTGAACATGTCTATTGGTATTCACCTTCTCCAGAAAGTTTTTTGGATTGCCTAGCTAACGCAGCTCTACATTTCTCTAGTTCAAACCCCTAGCACCACAATTTATAAACAAAAATATCACAAAGGTTGGTTTGCTTGTCCTCAGCACATAGTCAATAGGTGTTTGGTGAGTGGAAAAGTTGTCAGTTGGGGCTATTGACCTTCAGAGGGGAAACTGTTATACCTGCTTGCTAATAATCTGAAACTGTCTGGCGGTAGTAGACATTCTCAATGCCTATTAATTATTTTAATTATTTAAGAGTACAAAGAAGAGAAAAAAGAAATAAAAAAGAAAGGGAAAGGGAAAGGAAAGGAAAAAGGAAAAAAAGACAATTTAGTTGAGCAGGGTTGACAAATCTCTAAAAGCAGGTCATGGTGCAAATTCTTGTGTGCCTGACACAGAAAAATAAGTAGCTTACTATTGACCAATGGTAATTTCATTCTTAAATTAAGACATAGGCAATGAAACGTAGGCAATAAGCATATTTTCTCCCTTTGAGTTCTACATGCATCAAATGAATCTTTGAGGGACATTCCACCAGGCCAAAGTCTAGACTAACAGATCTTTTAAAAGGTGTAAAAATGAGAACTATTTTAATTTTTAAAAATTAAGAATAGGCTGCAAGAAGTTATAGCAGAGAAAAGGCAAAGAATTATATCCTAAAGTATGAATCACATGTGGCTTGAGTTTATCCATTTTTCAAGTTTAATCCCTGAATTGAACTAGAATTCACTGTCTATTAATTTTATTCTAAAATCCTCCTGTAATTTTATAAGCCAGTTTTACAAGCTTTTGGTTTAATTCATAATTGTGTAAGAAAATTGTGGTTCTCGAATCATATCAAAAACAAATTTAAACCACCCAATCCAAGCAACAAAAAACAAAAAGATAGAGAAGGTACAGAAAGACATAGAGAAAGAGACTGACAAAAATGGGAAAGCATCTAGAATTCATGTTGTGTAGAAACTTGGGCTGGAAAAAGAGGACTGAAGTGGAATATGATTGATAACTTCACAAAGTAGGCACAAATTGGAAGTCAACACAGGCTGGCTTCATTTCAATATTGATAACTTTCAAAGCATCAGAGCCGTGCAGCACCAGGCAGAAGGACCTCAAGAAGGAAGGCACACTCATTACTGGAAATGTTCAAACAGGGCCTGGGTGACCACCTCTCTGGGTGTTGGATGGCCAAGACGTTGAGAAGACATTCGATGAAATTTCTTCTAATTTGTAGATTCTATAGAATGTACTATCCCACAAAGGACATGAGAAAACACCTCTCTATTTCTTTATTCTTTCATTTTCTCATAACAAACCAAATAGAATTGATAAAATGCTATCTTAGAATGAATAACAGAGAGTATTATGACACATTACATAAGTAGCTAAAATCTATAATACTCCAAACAGAATAAATGCTAGGTTCAAATCCCTAAATCAGATGGAGAAAGGAAAATATCCAGGTCAATCTTTTATAAAATTTAAAATGTTATATTTGATATATTGCTGATTTTCTACCATTTTATTAGCTATAATGGTTATTACAGTTATAAGTTTTAATAGGTCCATATATATGTACATATATGTATGTATGTTCTAAAAGATGAGTTTAAGTGATGCAGGACTTATTAGTTCTGTAGAACATATTAGCCATTGCACTATTTTTTATACTTATTAAGTAACTAATTGCATATCATACAGAAAAGAAAAAATAATAAGATCTAAAAACAGGTCTAACTGTCCAGAGACAGAAGGAGATAGGTCCCACGGTGTTGACTTGTACCTTGTTAGGGTGGTTCACTAAGTAATGCATATGGGGGTGTTTGAAATACATTTTCAATTAATTTAAAAGTGTTTGTGTGCCTTTAAGGGATCAAGGATAGAATGGTAAACACACTATGTTATTTTTTCACTAAGAGTCACAGTCAGTGGGAGAAACAGATAGGTGAACCTAAAATTACAGTACGTTAAGACAGACACAATAACAGAAGCACATCGAATTGCTGCAGATCAGAGAGGAGGGGCATGTATTCAGAAAGGAAAGTCAGGAAGGCTTCATGGAAAATGTGAGATTCGAGCTCCAAATTTGGAAGAGTGAATTCATGTGCGCTACATGAAGAGGAATGAAAGGATTCCAGCAGTAGAATAATTCAGAGGTATCAAACAGTCTGATACTGCCAGGTAACTGATGCCCCAAGAAAGTGCTGGACCAGTCATGAAATGGAGAGTGAAGCTGGTGAATGGACAGCTGGGAGCTCAATAAAATGAGTTGCTGGCTGGAAAGGGAGGGCATAAAGCTGGGTTGAAATAGGATGGTTAGAGGTAAGCCTGATATAAGAGTGGGTTGAAGGGCAGACAGAACTAATCTTCTGAATATCACTTTTTTTTATATAAAGCTTTCTCTAGTGTGTGGCTTTATGGCTTTATGAGTCGTGGAGTGTCTTTTGACCAGCATCAGACACCCAGGTGGCAGCCTCAAATAGCACTGCCTGTGTCCTGCTGGAAAAGCCAGATGTTGGCCTGTTGCTTTTTTTGCATGAATTTTATAAAATTGCAGAAAATTCTGGGGAAATGGAACTTTGATTAGTCATATTTTTCTGCCCATGAGGAGAATGTGATTTTAGAAGAGATGAAAGATATGATATACTTGATTATATGTTGTTATTTTTCATGATATATTGATGATTATATGCAATAATAAATTAAAAAGTAATAAGGAATCAATTCTTTATTTCCATGAAGAGGGATCTTAGCTGTGATTCCATAAAGGTGGGCGGGTGTTTTTAGGGAGGATGGTTGAGGTGGATGGTAGCCTCTGCTCTTAGTTGTCTTCTTGCCTGTTGCTCATATTCCCTTTACTTTTATTTTTGTTTATTTATTTAATTTATAATTGATATATTACAGTCGTACATATTTTTGGGGTAAGTGTAATAATTTATACACGTACACAATGTGTATTGATTAAGTCAAGGCAATTGGGATATCCCTTTCAGATTTACTCCAGGGAAGATCACCTGTGCACATCTAATTGAGACAAGTGACCTGGATGGCTTTGAAGTTCACCTTAGCCTGACTAAACTTTAGCCTTCTTTCTGACGGCAGCCCCAGATCTCTCTTTTCTTAGAGCATTCATTCATTTTAGAAAACTTGCAAATTGTAACTATTTCTGTGCTCCTTTGAAATGAAAATCTTTAAAAAAGCCTCTTGCCAGTTTTGCAATCTAGAATTGTTTTTCTCAAGGAGCTGAGGGTCTTCCCCCTCCTTTTTTTTTTTTGAGACAGAATCTCGCTCTGTCGCCCAGGCTGGAGTGCAGTGATGCGATGTCGGTTCACACCATCCTCCTGCCTCAGCCTCCCGAGTAGCTGGGACTACAGGCGCCCACCACCATGCCCGGCTAATTTTTTATATTTTCAGTAGAGACGGGGTTTCACTGTGTTAGCCAGGATGGTTTCCACCTCCTGACCTCGTGATCCGCCCACCTCGGCCTCCCAAAGTGCTGGGATTACAGGCGTGAACCACCGCGCCCGGCCATGGTGGTGGTGGGGGGTGGGGTGTCGGGGGGTGGTCCTCCTTTCGAAATGCAATCATCAAGAAAGAGCCCCCATCTTTCTGGCTCTGTGTGGGGATAGGAGCCTAACTTAGTTAAGCAAAAATTAGCAAACACGGATGGCCTAATTGCACTGACCAATTCCCCACAAATGCCTCCTGTACTTTTTCCACTCTCTCACCTCAGCATTTAAAAGCTCTTCCAACTTTGGTTTCTGCAGAATTGAGTTCAATCTCTTTCTCTTATTGCCATAATCTTGGCCCCAAACACAATAGGTGTGGAATAAATCTTCCTTACCTGTTTAACTTGTCCACTGCAACTTTTCTTTGACATACGGTATGCCTAGAATCACACTAAAAGATGGCCACATAAATCTATAGCCAAAAGAGTTTCAGTATAAGGTGAAATTGGCCATAGTAGCATGTGTTCGTGCTAGGTGACTGGAGATTTTAAAAACCTAGGTAATCAACGTAGTGTCTCTCTTCGAGTTCTATGTGCACAAGGTGAGTCTTTGAGGGATGTTCCACTGGGCCAAAGTCTAGGCCAAAAGATCTTTTAAAAGGTGTAAAAATGAGAACTATTGAGGGCAGAATGATTAGCTGTGTGAACTGAAAGTAAATATAGAATACTGGGATGGGACTGAAAGATGGAGATAATTATTCCGCTGCACGTTCAAGGAGTTAAGTTGCTGTGATTTTTTTTCCAGAGGTAAGATGGAAAATTAAGTCATATATGCAACAAATCTCTTTTTATGATGGTAAGTTTCTTTGAACTTTTTTATGCCTTCCAACTAGTGAAGATAATTGGATAGGTTATCCAATGATTCTTATATGACAACTTTGCTTGCAAAAACAAAGTGGGTCAAAAACGCAAATATAGCATTCTGCTTTAATGCAAATATGGGAAATAAGCAATTATCTGACAAATGGCAGCTGTTTAAACTGCAGGATACTAAACTGGTATCTTAGCAGGGGTGTCATTATCTATAGGCCGTTTAAAGTTTGTTTCTTTATTATTTCATTTTTATTGGCTTTGGTTTTAAAAAGGGAAAGATAAACTCCCCAACTGAAGGCTTTATTACTTTTACTATATAAATGTTGCTCTATTACCAAAAAGATATCTTGTTATTTGATTAAAGTTCTCAAAAGGGTAATCTCAACTTTTTTATTATTTCTATTTAGAGATACAGAAAATACTTGAGTGTGTGTGTGTGTTTGTGTAGCAGCCAAGTTGAAACTTTTATGTTGACATTATTCTTGTTGAAATTTATCTTCACAATTCATACAAATTGGTGATTGATGAGAAATTTTAATTTTTTTAAGTAAAATTTGGATGTGATTAGCATCTCAGGACAGAACATTCTTCATGGATAGAATTCTGTCTACATGGAAGTGGGCAGATAAATGGGGCAAACTGTGGTGGAATGGCAAAGGAGGTAAGGTTACTTTCCATTGCTCCCGTTTACTTTTTTTTTCATTTACTCCTAAGCACCGTCTCTCTCTTTCATTTCAGGTATTCAGTATCCTGTTAATTGTAATCCGATCTCCCCTGGAGAGAAAATGGTAATTACTTTCAGGTTCATGAATACCAATTGATGCATTTACCTCATTATTTTCTTTGATATGACAGCTACACTAATAGATCAGAACAAAATGTGTCCATGTAGTATCTTGAGTTCATCAAGTCACTTTGCAAGTTATCTCCAATATATTGTGGGTTAGCTATAGCAATATAAGCTAGATGCTGTAGATAGATTAATAATCAAATGTCTGCATTCATAGAATGACTACTAATGAACTGCTGTCAACAAGAAGAAAAAAGTTCGATCGGTGTAAGTGGTAGCTGGGTCCCTTTTCTCTTTACTATGTTCTTAAATGAACACATACAGGCAGGGTGTGGTGGCTCATGCCTGTAATCCCAGCACTTTGGGATGCTGAGGTGGGCAATTCACTCAAGCTCAGGAATTTGAGACCAGCCTGGGCAACGTGGTGAAACCCCATCTCTACAAAAAAATACAGAAAATTAGCTGAGCATGGTGGCATGTGCCTGTAGTCCCAGCTACTTGGGAGGCTGTGGTCAGAGAATCACCTGAGTCTATGAGGTAAAAGCTGCAATGAGCAGAGATCAAGCCACTGCACTCCAGCCTGGGTGACAGAGTGGGACCATGTTTAAAAAAAAAAAAAAGGAAAATTAACATACGAAAAATACTTTTTTTTTTTTTTTGTATGATGTGCAGCCTAGAAGGAAAGTGAGCAGTGGCATCAGGAGCCACTGAAAAAGTTATCAGACTGGGAAATTGTGTTATGCCTAATAATATTACTTTTATTAAGGATGAAAGTAAAATCCGACACTGGTGAACTCAAATCCCATGAGAGTAGGGACGGACATGGCACAAAGCATGGAAAATGGAACGAGATTTTAACTGAAAATACATTTAATATGAATCATCAATCAGATATGATCGCTATAGAGGCTAGTGCAACTTTGGCTAAATTAATAGAAATGTAGTTTAGAGAATGAGGGAGGCATTATCCTTCTCTTTTCTGTGTGTCAGGCAACACTTTGCTGATTGCTTTTAGTCCTACGTGCCACAGTTTCAGGGAAAAATGCACAAATTGAAGACAGTTAATGGAAGGGTCTGGGGAAGAAGATGCCATGCTATAGAACTTTAGGAAGCACTGGAGCTATTTAATATGATGAAATGAATGTGCCTGTGTGTATCTGTGTGGTTAGAAGCATGAAATGGGTCAAAGATGGTTAGCTGCATTCTATTTAGATCTAACAAATAGAATTAGGAGAATTAGAATTAAAGAGTGCATAGGGCTGGGTGCAGTGGCTCACACCTGTAATCCCAGCACTTTGGGACACAGAAGCAGGAGGATCGCTGAAGGTGAGATCAGCCTGCATAACACAGTGAGGCCCCCATCTCTAAAGAAAAAAAATGAGCCAGACATGGTGGCACATGCCTGTAGTCCCAGTGACTCAGGAGGCTGAAGTGGCAGGATTGTTTGTGCTCAGGAGGTTGAGGCTGTAGTGAGCTGTGATTATGCCACTGCACTCCAGCCCGGGGAACAACAGAGTGAGACCCTGTATCAAAAACAGCAACAATGACAAAAAAACAGAATCAAAGAACGTACTCTAAATGGGGACATTCTTTTGTCTAATAAAATCTTAAGGCCGGGCGTGGTGGCTCACTCCTGTAATCTCAGCACTTTGGGAGGCCGAGGTGGGTGGATCATCTGAGGTCAGGAGTTCCAGACCAGCCTGACCAATATGGTGAAACCCCATCTCTACTAAAAATATGACAATTAGTTGCACCTGTAGTCCCAGCTACTCGGGAGGCTGAGACAGGAGAATTGCCTGAACCTGGGAAGTGGAGGTTGCAGTGAGCCGAGATGGCGCCACTGCACTCCAGCCTGGGTGACAGAATGAGACTCCATCTCAAAAAAACAAAACAAAACGAACAAACAAAAAAACTGCCACAAATCTTCAAGAAATTTCCTAGCTGATTTAGGGTAGAACACAGTTCCTTATGCTGGAGATGTGAGCACACATGTCCAAATGATTCCTGTTTACATTTCCAGCTAGAGTTGATGTTCTTTTAGTAAACTTTCAAAATCTCTTTTTAAAATTTTTTGAAAGTTTACTTTCAAGATCTCTTTTTAAAATTTTTGAAAGTTTACTTTCAAAATCTCTTTTTTAAATTTTTTGAAAGTTTAGTTTCAAAATCTCTTTTTTAAATTTTTTGAAAGTTTACTAAAAGAACATCAACTCTAGCTGGAAATGTAAACAGGAATCATTTGGAGATGTGTGCTCACATCTCCAGCATAAGGAACTGTGTTCTACCCTAAATCAGCTAGGAAATTTCTTAAAGATTTGTGAGGTTTTTTTTTTTTTTTCAAAATCTCTGTTTAAGTAAAGTTACTTTTTTAGTAAATGCTTTTAGTAAACTTTCATAACCTCTTTTCTTAGATGTTTCTTTGCACTTCTGTAAGAAATTTCATGGCAAGAGCTTGTCTAAGAATGTTTCGGGCCGGGGCATGGTGGCTCACGCCTGTAATCCCAGCACTTTGGGAGGCTGAGGCGGGCGGATCATGAGGTCAGGAGGTCGACACCATCCTGGCTTACATGGTGAAACCCCATTTCTACTAAAAATACAAAAAATTAGCTGGGCGTGGTGGCGGGCGCCTGTAGTCCCAGCTACTCGGGAGGCTAAGGCAGGAGAATGGCGTGAACCCAGGAGGCGGAGCTTGCAGTGAGCCGAGATTGCCTCACTGCACTCCACGTGGACTCCAGCCTGGGCAACAGTGCGACCCTCCATCTCGAAAAAAAAAGAGTGTTTCTTCTATTACTGGAAGTGCTGACTACATGTCTTATGTTAAAGTTGCTTAAATGATCATATGATTTTTATTGGTAGTATTTAATTACGAGTTCCATTTGTCTTTTCTTTAATAGCCTCATTTAACCTCTGTCACTACAGTTGTTATTGCTATCATATGACTTGCAAGATAATTCCAAATATGTGGATAGAAAGTAAAAGTTTTAATGAGCCACTAAAAGATCCATTTGATGGTTCTTTCGTGTTTTTGTCTTGACTTGCAACTCCAGAAGCTGCTCACCTTCATGATTTTGTCTGAAATCTGGATGATCTTTTGCCTGGATAATGGTCAACACTCAATTTGGCTTTGAAGAGTCAGGCCCACAATCTCAATTGTGATATAGAGAAGAGCCCACATTTCTACTCAGATTTTTGCTACAATAATAGAATTCGTATCTAAAATAATAAAGAATTAATTGATACCTCATATAAGTTGAATCATGCAATATCTGTCCTTCTGTGACTGGCTTATTTCACTTAGCATAACTCCCTCTAGGTCCATCTATTTCACCTATATGATGTATCTAAGATACTTAAACGCATAGAAGCTGAAAATAGGATGATGGTTGCTAGAGGTTGTCAGGAGGGGAAGAATGGGGAATTGTTGCTTAACAGGTATAAAATTTCAATTATGAAAGATGAATAAGTTCTAGAAATCTTCTGTACAACACAGTGACTATAGGTAACAATATGGTATTAGACACAGTAATTTGTTAAGAGGATAAATCTCAAGTTGACTCTTCTTATCACAAAAAAAAACATAAAAGACAATGACAAAAACAAAACATAAAAGAATACAAGGGCATTTTGGGAGGTGATAGATATGTTTAATAACTTGGTTTCAGTGATGGTATCTCTGGCTGCATGAATTGGTCCAAACTGATCAAACTTGCAGTATGGTTTTTCTGTATATTAATTATACCTCAATAAAGCTGTTAAAAATTAATTCATGCTGATATAAACTTTAAAAAATTTGAGATGCAATTAAAATACAAGATTTAAAGAAATGTGAACACTGGTTGAAAATTGGTGAGAAAACATCTAATTCTGCCAGTCATCTCTGTTTCTCATTTATGTCATGCTACTTCTATCTAGATCAGAGCAAACTCATTCTGAAACTGTCTTGATTTTAGCTTCTGTCTTTCCAGGACCCATCGCCAGGAGCTGCTTTCCACTTATAGACACAAGTGGCTCACTCACTCTTCTAGGTGTTAGCTAGCAGGGGCAGAGCTTTCTCAGGTATTTTAGCATTCGTTGTGTTGGAAGGTCTCTGCTATGTTCCTGAAAATTCATTTTATCCCCTTTTTCTTTTGCTACATAGAAAGAGGAAGAAACCGTTATGTAGATTGTTCTGTGTGAATCCTCTTATGATTTTTATCACCATAAAACCTTTATGATTTTATCACCAGCTTCCCTGCAGTTTCATTTCACTTTTCTTTTACCTTATTAGTGTGTTATTGTTAATTTAAAAATAAAGAGATGACTTACTCATTAAACACTGCTCTGCTGGTTTAATGTTCCCCTAGCAATGGTCCTAAAAGGTTTCCAGATCATTTACAAACCTACATCTGATTCAATCTGATTTTAGTTACAGTCCGAGCTTATTATTACATACACTTTAAAGCATATTTAAACATAGCATCATTTGTAGTTTAAAAACAGAGATGTAAAATAACTTTGAAAAGAGGAAACTGAAGCTTTGTAATCATGTAGATACACTACCTGAATGGCTTACTGATAATTTCACTTTTTAAGTACATTTTACTAAAATTAGTCCGGATGTTTTTGTTTGGTTTGTAAGGTGTATAACTAAGTGTCAGTTCCTTAAGGGAGTTCAGTCCTCATGGAGTTTATAATCAAGTAAGAGAGTCAGGTGAAATGATGAAATGAAAACACTCATCAAATATAAATGACGTTCTTTAAATGCACCTCTGTTAGACTGACTCACTGAAATCAAACCTTGCCATTCCCTAGGAAACATTTTCTAATTTATGGCCAGGACATGCTGAATGCTCACAGCTAGTAGATTATTTTTTACTAAGTCTGCAGTGAGGCACCTGCTTGCCAAGAATTAGTTGTTGGTTCCCAAACCTATTTATGACAGTTGTATTTATTTCGCTAATAATATATTACAAGCAAATATTATAGAAACTAACGACATTGTGAATAAAAGAGTGTCTTATTTCTATGAAGACTAAGTTGAAGTCTTTGGAAAGGTTATAATAAAGGTAATAAAAATAATCATATTAAATTATGTGTGGGCAAGATGACCACAAAAGATTAGAGAAAATCTTAAATTTTCAAAAGGTTATATACTCTGATTATTGTAAGAATCTTTAGATTTCCATTGTATTTAAATAAAATACTAAAGCCTAAGGATTACTGCAAATAAGATGTTTTAGGACTTCAACCAGCAGATTCATTCTTTAATTTAAAAAAGCCTTTGTTATATATAAGTACATTGGCAAATGTATACATTTTTAGATAAAATAAAAAAATTAAAATCTATATGTTTTTGACTTTTCCTTTTAACAAACTTTTAAAATTAACTTACTATTAGCTTTGCCCATGTATGCTAAGAGGACTTTTACAATGACAAGTAAGAAGAATACACTGATGATACCTGTTTTTGTTCAGACATTTCCAGAGCCATGGAATAGCATGAAAAAAAAAAAACTCTTCAAAATAGAATTTATAGCTTTGAATTGGAGTCAAACTTAGAAGCATCCATCAATGGATGAAAAGATAAAGAAAATATGGCATATATATACAATGTAATACTATTCAGTCTTAAAAAAGAAGAAAATTCTGGCATTTGTGACAACATGGATGAACATGAAGGACATTAGGTTAAGTGAAATAAGCCAGGCATAGAAAGACAAACACTGGCTGGGCGTGGTGGCTCACGCCTGTAATCCCAGCACTTTGGGAGGCCAAGGCGGGTGGATCACGAGGTCAGGAGTTCGAGACCAGCCTGGCCAACATAGTGAAACCCCGTCTCTACTAAAAACTGGGCATGGTGGCGGGTGCCTGTAATCCCAGCTACTCAGGAGGCTGAGGCAGGAGAATCACTTGAAACTGGAAGGTGGCAGTTGCAGTGAGCTGAGATCGTGCCACTGCACTCTAGCCTAGGCAACAAGAGCAAAACTCTGTCAAAAAAAAAAGAAAAAAAAGAAAAAAAAGAAAAAGGAAGAAAGAAAGGAAGAACAAAAGAAAGGAAGAAAGAAAGAAAGAAAAAGAAAGATAAATACTGCATGATCTCGCTTATATGTGGAATCAAAAAAAGTTGAATTCATGGAAGTAGAGTACAATGGTGCTTACCAGAGGCTGGAGGGAGGTAGGTGGAATGGGGAGATGTTCAAAGGGTACAAAGTTTCAGTTAGACAGGAGGGATATGTTTTAGAGATTTATTGCACAGCATGGTGACTGTAATTAATAATGCATTGTGTATTTCAAAATTGTTTTAAAATGTAGATTTTAAATGTTCTTACTGCGAAAAACAGTATGTGAAGTGATAGATATATTAACTTGACTTAATTATTCTTATGTAAACCTATATCAAAACATCACACTGTACCTCATAAAATATATAAAATATTACTCATCAATTAAAAAATAGGTTCAAGGAGTTACTGTGAAGGCTTTGGTTGATAGTTTTCAAAGTCTTTTCATAATAATGATCTCATGTGGAATACAGAGGGACTCCTTCAACAGTTCACAGGAAAACAGCTGTGTGTTTCACAGGAAGGTAGGTCCTTTTAAGTTTGAAATGGAGTTACGTTGGTGGTGGGTGATTTGTTCTGAACATAAATCTGGGATTGTTCCTAGATTATTAACTCCTCAATGACAGATGTTATTGTGTTTCTCTTGGCAAGTGGCAAAAGTGTTAAACGAGATTCATGAGAATTCCAAGTTTAAGCATTATTAGCTTGACTCACTCAATGTCACCACTGTCAGCTGGATACAATGGTTAACACCTTCTCTTCTTATATGGCAGTCTTGTTTTGAGATTGAGACAATGCAATGGAGATTAACATGAAAGACAGAAAGTCCTATGTACAATGATGTGTTTTATCTGCTGGGACTGGGGTCCGGTAGACATTTGACAACTTTTGTCCACACACAGATTTCAGAGAGGATGTTTCTTTGTTGTGTCCTGTCAACATATATGAGACAAACTGTAGATTCCTCTTAAGGGAGCTGAACATTAATTCGTTGATAGCCCACTTTTTTCTTCCAACCCAGTGAGGCACAGTATTATTGTAGGGCATAATAAATTCCTCTTCAAAGGTTTTAGCTGTAAATTGTTAAGTACAATGAGTTCTGAGATCCTCTCCAAAGAACCAATGTATCAGTATGTTCACCTCCCCTGTTCTTTGTTCTTCATTTTAAAGTTTAACTTCCTCATTCTCTTTGTCTCCTTGCCCCTAGTTTCAGCAAACAACCCCCTCCTAGCCTCTATCACCTGCTCCATTCTGAGTCACCCCTGGTCATCTGCTCTGACCTGAGTCATCCTGAGTCACCTGTTCTGTAACCGTCCTTTCCACTAAACTACTCACCCCACCACTCCAGCTTATACCTCTGCTCTCTTTAAAATAGCCAATCAGAGTTAGCTTAGACTGTGCAGTCCAACCCTAGCCAATAGGTGAATGACACAGCAGTGGGGGCTACCTGCGTCAGGGATAAAAACTCCTTCCCCTCCCTTGTTCAGGTGTGCTTTGGCCATTACTCCATTCACGAGTTGCACCCTTCTATAGAAGTAAAAATTGCCTTGCTGAGAAAATTAAATTTATGTTTCAGTGCTATTTCTTTTGTGGCACTGAAAATTTGTTTCTCACACTATTTTCTCTATCTAGCTAAAAGAAAGAATAGTCTGAATTGTCATTACTGTACAAGGGAATCTGCTGCCTCTTATAGCTATGTAAAGTTTTACTTTGCCTTCTGATATGCCAATTGATGCCTAAAAGTTCTTTTCATCTTATTTATTAATGATTTTGTCAAAACTACCTAAAAGTGTAGATTCTAAGATATGCAGTTGTATCCATTATAACTAGATGGATGATAAAGTCTCATTAAGAAAGACAATTGAAAACATGCTATCTGGTGTGATAAATACTTTTTTTTTTGGAGGCAAGCATTAGCACTGAATTCTTTTTAGGTCTTTTTAGTTTTTTTTCTTTTGCTTTGTTTTTGTTAAATAGTGAAATTCTGCTATACATAAAGTATATATTGTAATATGCCTCTCTTCAGGAACCTCTTGCCTACTTCCTTAGCATCTAAAACTATTTCCACCAAAAAGATCAATTGAGATGAGAACATTAACTTATTTAGGGGGATGTATGTCAATGTTGCTTTCATAATAGGTGCTACTATATACTACTGCTTAGGATCATCAAAAAGTGAATTAATAATATCATAGTTAATATGGAGTTTTAGATTCCACCTAAAAACAAAACCTGTCATTTATTGAGAGTTTACAGTGTGTCAGGCTCTAGAACCTAAATAGATAATCTCATTTAACCCATGTATCAACCCTAAAAGGTAGGTATTATTTACAGGTAAAGAAACAGAATTATACAGGTGAAGTGACTCACTTAAGGTCAAATACATTAAAAAAATTATTATTACAATTTAAAAAGTAGATTTAGGGGAATGAATGCATTTTTGCTACATGGATATATTGTGTAGTGGTGAAGTCTTGGCTTTTGGTGTACCCATCACTTGAATAGTTTACACCACACCCAGTAGGTAATTTCTCATCCCTCACACCCCCACCCTCCCACCTTTTGTAGTTTCCAATGTGTATTATTCCACTTGTATGTCCATGTGTGTACACATTGTTTAGTTCCCACTTACAAGGGAGAATGTGAAGTATTTGACTTTCTGTTTGTGAGTTATTTCACTTAAGGTAATGGCCTCCAATTCCATCCATGTTACTGCAAAAGACACAATTTCTTTTATGGCTGAGTAGTATTCCATTGTGTATATGTACCACATTTTCTTTATCCAGCATCCATTGATAGACACTTAGATTGATTCCATGACTTTGCTGTTATAAATACTGCTGCAATAAACATACATGTGCAGGGGTCTTTTTTTTTTTTTTTTTTTAATTGAGACGGAGTCTTGCTCTGTTGCCAGGCTGGAGTGCAGTGGTGTGATCTCAGCTCACTGCAACCTCCGCCTCCTTCCTCAGCCTCCTGAGTAGCTGGGACTACAGGCATATGCCACCACGCCCAGCTAATTTTTGTATTTTTAGTAGAGACGGGGTTTCACTTTGTTGGCCAGGATGGTGTTGATCTCTTGACCTCATGATTCACCCACCTTGACTTCCCAAAGTGCTGGGATTACAGCGTGAGCCACCGTGCCCAGCCAGGGGTCTTTTTAATATAATGATTTAGTTTCCTTTGGGTAGACACCCATAGTGGGACTGCTGGATCACATGGTAATTCTATTTTTAGTTCTTTGAGAAATCTCCACACTGTTTTCCATAGGGATTGAACTAATTTACGTTCTCACTGACAGTGTATAAGCATTCCCTTTTCTCCTCAACCTCACCAATATCTGTTGTTTTTTGACTTTTTAATAGGAGCCATTCTGAGTGGTTTAAGTTGGTGTCTCACTGTGGTTTTAATTTGTGTTTCTCTGATGAGTAATGAGTGATGTTGAGCATTTTTTCATATGTTTGTTGCTGCTTGTATGTCTTCTTTTGAAAAATTTCTGATTGTGTCCTTTGCCCACTAGAGTAGGAGGTCCCCAGGCCCCAGGCCACGGACTGGTCCATGGCCTGTTAGGAATCAGGTTGCACAGCAGGAGGTGAGTGGCCAGCAAGCAAGTAAAGCTTCAGCTGTATTTACAGCTGCTCCCCGTCACTCACATTACCTCCTGAACTCCGCCTCCTGTCAGATCAGCGGTGACATTATATTCTCACAGGAGTATGAACCCTATTGTGGACTGTGCGTGCAAAGGAACTAGGTTGTGTGCTGCTTATGAGAATCTAATGCCTGATGATCTGTCACTATCTCCCATCACCCACAGATGGAACCATCTAGTTGCAGGAAAACAAGCTCAGAACTCCCACTGATTCTACATTATGGTGAGTTGTATAATTGTTTCATTATATATATTACAATGTATTAATAATAAAGTGCACACTAGATGTAATGCACTTGAATAATCCCCAAACCATCCCCTCCTGCCCCAGTCCATGGAAAAATTGTCTTCCACAAAACTAGTCCCTGGTGCCAAAAAGGTTGGGGACTACTGCACTAGAGAATTAACATGGATTTGAATCCAAAACTGAATCTTAAGAATGGCCTTTTAACCTAGTGGTTTCAATCCTGGCTGTACAGGAGAATTACCCAAGGCACTAGGAAAATTTCCAGGTCTGGGAAACATACGCTGAAATTATGAATTGATTTTAGATGAGCCACATGGTTCCAACGTGCAGTCAGGGTTAAAACTACAGATTAATTAATGCCTTTGATTCCCTCAAATTGATGACAGATAGGAAATACTGTCCACTTTTTCCTCCTCTCTGTGTCATCATTTCAGCAATCATGAAGAGAGCTGCAGTGGATGCGTTTTTCTGATTCCCACGTGTAGTCTATGCCTTAGAAGGAGCTTGTTAGCAAATTGTACAAGTAGAGCAGTAGCAAATAAATCCATTGAACATAAGATAACAGAAACCATATTATTTGAACTTCATACTTATTAACCTAAGTAGATACAGTAAGTAAAAATTTTAGCAAGCCAGAGGCTGGTATGAACTTCTATCAATTTTCTAGGTGAGGATTAATTTAAAAAATATATAAAGTCTATTGGTCATTGCTTTAACTTAAGCTAAATCTTGCTTAAAACATCTGCTAGAGAATTAACAGGACCATCCTTTCTGGAGCTGCTCAAGATCGGCTGAAGGAAGCAAAGCTACATTTCTTGGTAAGAGTATTAAGATGCATCATTCCTATGGTTTTAGAGCTCAGCATATCTAATCCACAAAAGCACCTGAATAAGGAATGTTTGATTTTGCCTTTCTGTCCTCAATATTCTGTTATCTCAAGTTGTTTTCCTGATATGTTAAAATGCTCACGCTGTTTTAACCTCCACTAATAGATATGTGAATTTGTAGAATATACAATTTTATCCTGATTTTCATGTGGAGTGAATGCTTTATCTACCACATGAGAAATATGCCTGACAGAATTTTCTCGCTTCTGCTACTGCATACTTATTCATACTTACTGACTTTTGTCTGGTAGACTTACTTGTTCCTGCTTATGAATTCAGTCTGCCCAGAGTTTGAACCTCATGTTGCACTGGGCAGGGAATAAAGAGCCTTTGCCTTAGGGAAAAAGAAAGTGCTCTTTTTATGCCTCGATTCTTTTTTTCAGGTGTCCTGGGTGCTGCTACCTGGTACCTAGTGGCAGAACCCCATGCCATGGTTCATGTGGGTCCCAGAACCCTGAGACTAATTGGAAACCCATCATCATTCTTTCTTTCCCTTCGGTTCTCACAGGCTTTGGATATCTGTAAGAATTCCTCACCCTACCACCCCATTCCCAACCTCGTTAACTAGATTCATGGTCCAGATGCCTTCTGGATTCCACTACCCAAATGAACTTGCATCATACATGTTTTTCTCTGTATTATTGACCATCTTATCCAGACTCTTAATACCTGCAAGGGCTCCCCTCCCCCGAAATACCCACCTTACTAACTGGATTCATAGTACTAGAGAACCCAAGGCTGACCTGTAGGGAGACAAGTTTTCTGATAACTGTCAACTCTGGCATTTTTGTTGATAACATTTTCAATGCTGAGGTGACATATGTTTACCTTGTAAAGTAGTTATAATCTCTGGCTTCTACCTACATAACATAAAGGGAATAGATTTCTAACAGCAGCAAAGTTATTATAAATTTTTTATTAGAAATTCCTGATTATTTTGTAATTACCTTTTAGCCCAGTGTAATTAATTTTTTCATTACATTTCTTTGTTCCAAATCAAGAGATCAAAAGTAAAAGAAAAAGTAATATTAAGAGTGAAGCAACATGACACAAAAGATATATTAAAGTGTAATCAAAGCATTTTAATTAAAAATGACTTTTTGAAGCCTAATTTTAGCTTTTTCATTTCACCAGACCATGTTGTGATAATTATTTTAGAGGCCAAGTCACAGGTGAAGTATAACAAAAAATAGCAAGTGCTTATTTAATAATTCATTCAGAAGTATATTAATGTCTAACACAAAGCTCAAGTTTTTCTCTGTGGTTCTCACCTCTTAAAAAATAAATTTATCCCAAATGTCTGTAAAATCTTTTCTTTCCACCTTATTCCTTGATCCAACATAGAAAAATGAGTTGCATTTTTTTTTGGTAGAAAATACTGTGAAAAGCCAGGTCATATAATCTAAACTGAAAGTTTTTGCCGCCCAAGTTTTTCTTAGTAATGGAATTTGGTTTCTGTGTATTGCTTTTCAGCACATTTTATGTTTACAACTTTTGGGGATTTGAAGGAAATAATACATTTATATTTTCCATCATATTGTTTCTCATTTCCCCCCCTTTTCTGGGAAATTTCTATGATTTCATTATTATAATTATTATTTTGGAGAAGAGATGATTATTGTTTGCTGACTTTTGAGTTCTTATTGTAGAGATACAATTTTTAATGCATCTGCAAAAATTAGTTAACAAATTTTAAAAGTAGTGAATGCTTTTTGCACTCTTGTTTTTCTGTTTTTGTTTTGGGGGCCAATTATTTTTTTTTGTTGGGTTGCTTGTCATCAAGAGGGCCTTAAAGTTCCCCTCAGCTTGACTAAACTTTAGACATGCTTCTTGCCTTTAGGCCTCTAAACTCACTTTTCTTACTGCATTTACTTTAGAAAACTGGCAATTATAAATTATTTCCCTGTCCCTTTGAGATGCAAATCTTTAAAAAAGCTTCTTAGGCCGGGAGCGGTGGCTCATGCCTGTAATTCCAGCACTTTGGGAGGCCAAGGCAGGTGGATCACAAGGTCAGAAGTTCAAGACCAGCCTGGCTAACACAGTGAAACCCCGTCTCTACTAAAAATACAAAAAATTTAGCCAGACGTGGTGGCGGGCACCTGTAGTCCCAGATACTCAGGAGGCTGAGGCAGGAGAATGGCATCAACCCGGGTGGCAGAGGTGGCAGTGAGCCGAGATCACGTCACTGCATTCCAGCCTGGGTGACAGAGCAAGACTTCGTCTCAAAAAAAAAAAAAAAAAAAAAAAAAAAAAGCTTCTTATCACTTTTGCAACCCAGGACTGTTCCTCTCCAGAACCTGGGAGCCATCCCTTTGAAATGTAATCATCAAGAAAGATAGTGCCCCTATCTCCCAGGCTCGGTATTTGAGGAAGAGTCTAATTCTAATGGACACCTTGCTCCAAGTTATAAAACCACCTCTTGTCATGAAGATAGAACAGAATGTTTACCTTTTCTCTGGGTAAGGCCAATTAGCAAACACATCCCTCCATCCCAGCTCTCCTGCACCCTTTATTTTAGTAATGTCGAGTTCAGACTAAGCTGAGCTCTCTCCCTTATTGCAATATCCTTGAATAAAGTCTTCCTTACTTGTTTAACATGATCTGGTGCTATTTTCGCATTGACACCATTTTTTAATCAGTATATTGCTTTTTAAAACCAGCTTTAATTGAGGTATCACATATATACCATAAATAGCATTTACCCACCTTCAGTGTCAAATTTAATGTTTTTAAATAATTCCCCAACTTTGTGCAGGCAGCCTGCACCACAATTCAGTTTTAGAACATTTTTGTCATCCCCAAACAGGTCCCTTTTTCCAATTTACAGTGAATCTATGATAGTCAATTATTTTTATGCTTTTGTTTTTCTTTATATGTCTGGGAATTCTTGGTTGTTATTTTGTACTTAAATGGGAGGAGGTAATATTCCAGGTACCCGGTGTGGATTTCATTTGCCTTGCTTCCCCTAAAGAACTCTCCCCTGACTGGGAAGTCTGATTGACAGTTCTCTGTAAGTGGGTAGGGCTTGTCACCTGGCAGGGTTTTCTTCAGGTTGAGCAGGTGGGAAGCCAGCTATAAAGTTGTAGGACTCTAAATGCTTTCTGTTGGTCATCAGGACTTTGTACTAGCAACATCTAGTTTTTCCTAGGAAAATGTTCACTTTTAACACCAATTGTTGTTTTACCTGGGATATAGAAGGAAGGGTGTGTGTGTGTGTGAGTGTGTGTGTGTGAGAGAGACAGAGAGAGAGAGAGAGAGAGAAAACATGGGTAAGAACAGGTAAGAACTGGCACAATTGTTCTGAGGACATAATTTCAATTACTTCACCTGTTTTCAGCCTAACTTCATGCTCACAACTGATCAGTTGTTGCACCAGGAAAATCAGCTACCACCTCTATGCATCTCCCTCTCACATATATTTGATCTGAGACCTTCAGATCTTTCCCCCACTCATTTGTTTGTTTTTGTTTTATTTTATTAATATTAATTGAGCAACAAAAATTGTATTTATTTTTCATGGACAACATATTGCTTTGAAATATGTACACATTTTAAATACATGTATACAATATAATGTATGCATTGTAAAATGGCTAAATTGAGCTAATATACATAAGTATTACCTCACATACTTTCATTTTTTTTTTTTTTGGTGGTGAGAACACTTAAAATCTACTTTTTTGGCAACTTTCAAAATTTTAAAAAAGTCATTCAATACTCTTTGTTTTACCACATCTTCCAGAAGTGTGTAAAAATCTCTAGCCTGCTGATGCTGCCCCCTGTTTTCTTTACTGTCATAATTTATTTTTTATGTTTCTTTACTGTAACTTTAAAATTTTCTCAAGAAAGTCAGGAGGCAACTGCATGTGCTACTTAAAGAAAGAGGAAAGAAATTAAAGAATTAAAGAAATTAAATTAAAGAAAGAATTAAAGAAAGAGGAAAGAAACATGAAAGGTGGCTTGCCAGTCAAGACAGGTTTATTTTAGAGAAAACGAACCAGAGAGGAGCTTCTGGCCAAGTTAGGTCAGAGGCACACTCTTTTACAGACTGAGAATTTTTAAGGATTCAGGGTGGGAGAGTTTATCAGAGGCTTGGACTGCTTCTGTGTCCCTTTGTTGTGCTTATTTGGGAGGGAGAGTTGTGTGTCTGTTCCCATACACTTTTCTGCAGCTGCAGGCATACCCCCGAGTCTGCTTTTAGCTTTCCTATTTCAGTGCATCCTGAAAGGAAAGGAATGTGCTTATTAAGGCCCACTGTTTTGCTGGGGCCCATTGTATGAGGGTGAAGTTTGGCAGTTACTCAAGAGACTCTCCCCCACCTCCCTCTGTGCCCGAGCTGTCTTATCTGTGTTTTACTGTCTGCTCTTTCTGGCTGCTTATAGTTAGAAGAGAAGTGATTTCCTTGAAATGCATGAGGCTAGAAAGGGAGCTGGAACTTAAAGTAGTGGTGTTTGTCCGAGATGACGGTGCTCCTGCTCTGTCAACTACCATCTTGAATTGCAGCTCAGTTTTCTTCTAAGAAATAATACCAAAGTTGGATTGTAGTTATTTCAATAGAGCTATCTCTGTCCAGTAATATAGTGGCTAGGCAGTTTGCTGAAAGAATGAATAAAATACAAATACATCTCCTTAAAAACATGGCAGAGATGACAAGATAATACAAAATTTTAGGGCCAAAGTCTAATTGAAGACAGAAGCCCAGGGAGATAAGTATAGCAATAGAGTTGTTTTTGTCAGAAGGGGACTTGTCAAAACCTTGATTTTTCTAATCTAGTGGAATATGGGATCAAAAGAACAGAATTCCCTCAAAAGACAAAGACCAGAGTCTGATAGGAGAACTCCAGAAAGCTGAACTCAGATGGCATTTGCCTCATTCTGTGAGGAACAAGAGGAAAATCTCCCTCTCCACCTTCCCTACCTTAAAGAGATTATAGGAATTTAGTCTTGATGCTTCAAAGAGCGGGAGTGGGATGGGAAATTCAACTGAAGAGTTGTAACTCTAAGCCAGCATGGATTTGGTGTCCAAAGATGTATATTTTGGATTGTCCATAAAATCCCAAACCATAAATTTATTGTATTTCATTGATTCTGTCATGCACTTAATCCTCCCTGCCCCCACATTTTACATCAAAATGTACCCGAGGATCAACAATGTCTTCAATTCAATGAAATATTGAACTGTAAAATTTCCTGGTGGAAGCATAGACGAACCTTCTCTGGAGTAATACAACTTCATCTTCATCTCAGAGAATTCCCACAAATAATTTTTCAGGAAAATGAGTAGCTCCCTATAAACAATTACTGACCATACAAGAAATGAAGCATAGTAAGTGTGCTAGCCAGCAGAACAAAACAGCCAGGAGGAACATATTCTATAAATTAATTAGGCTATTAGAAATTGACAGATTAAAAGAGGAAGAAACTTTTGATAAGTATGTTTAAATAAATGATAGACAAGTCTGAGAGTATCTTCAGATAGGAAATTGTATGTATAAAGACCTAACAGTTTGAAAATGAGTCAAGTAGATAACCCATAAATGATGTGAATTTCTAAATTTACATAGTGTTTTTCATTTTTCCCTTAATGATGACAAAGCGAGATGGTTATGTTTCCCATTCTGTATATTTGTGGCTTCCTAAATTTATGGTACAAGATCTGAGGATTTTTGCCTTTTGAAGACAACTTTTATACATTTCATGTATGTTAGTAATCGTAACGCAATCCCTCTCTGTGGAAAACTTTATTATTTCTTATTCTTCTGTGGAAAAAAATACTTTTTATATTTTAGGGTCATATCTTCACTATGGGCTGTTTTGCTCATTTTTTCTGTATTCTTATCTACCTCCAAAGTGTGAAAAATGGCCTTGTGACTTGTTAGTTGGGATTCTGGGAAGCATTGTTTCTTCCATAGAGGAAATATTGTTGACTAAGCATAATATAGATTATACTCTACCTATGTTATACATTGACCCTCAACCCACTAACCTAGAAATGTGCACACATTGCGTGGGAGGTGATATTCATAGCTGTGCTTTGAGGATGGTGCTGGTTATAACATAAACCAGCACCACCCTGGTTATAACATAAAAATAAAGGAGGCTTCTTTTCTTGGGTGTTGGTTTTCTTCATTTGAAACTCCAGCCCTAGAGAACTCATGCCTTTGTTCAAAAATGTGAGTTGGTGACACACTGGCTGTTAGGTAGATTCAGTATAGGACAATTATGCACCTGTTGTACTGCTGGTGTTTTTGTAGCAGCATTTTGCACATGAACTATAGCATTTCAAAGAAATCATTTTGATTTACTTTCATTTCTGACTCCTTTTGTACTTGAAAATAATACAAAAAATGAGAAATCTCTAAGAATTTGTTTTTGTCATTAAGGATATTTCTACATATTATATTTTGCAGAAATAACTTTTTACACAAGTCTGTTTCTGTAGAGGCAAACATCTTTGTAATCTTCTTTGAGTTGAGGGATATGATTTGTTTTCATACCTTCCCTGTCAGTAACTGCTCCAGCATAACAGTATGAGTCAAACTCATTCCCTGAAACTCTTTTTTTTTTCCTTAGGCGTTGATGGGTGAATGTGAAAATTGTACGTCTCTGATGGCTGCTAAATCTCTTGCCTTTCTAAATGACAAGGGGTAAATGGAATTTGTTTTTCCCTTAATTTGACAGCATTTCCTTGTCAAAGGGTTCCTTCTTAGATAATTCGATAATTAGGTGACAATTACAGCAGATGTTTAAAAAATTTTCTTTGGGGGTTTCCAAAGTTTTTTAGACCTCAAAGTCATGTCATCCACCATAGCCACATAAAGACAAAAAAAGTGGCTGGGAAAATGAAGGATGGATGAGCTATATAGCTCATTAGTACTATGCTTTATATCCAATCAACTGAAGCCACAAGGCCAAAGATAGATACTGCTGCTGACATGAATATTTGTGAAGATGGAATACCCTAAAGTCAGGGTTTATCAACAGTGGTACTACTGATATTTTCAACTGGATGCGTCTTCATTTTGGGAAGCTATCTTGTCCACTGCCGGATGTTTAGCAGCATTGCTGGCCTCTAACCAATAGATTCCTTCAATTGTGACACTCAAAAAGCTTCTGGACGTTGCCAAATATTCCCAGGGGTGGGGCGAGGGGACAGAAATTGTGCCTGGTTGAGAACCACTGCTCTATGTCACTGTCATCAATCCTGGTCTTATGCAAGCTTGGGAAGAGAGATACAGAGAGGCATCAAGAATAATAGTCCATGTGATTTTAGTAGGCTAGGCTGAGATCGATGACTTCGTAAAGTGTCAGCTTCATCTTGTTTTATTTTTTATGCTAACAAATTTCTCGTTTCCTCCTGTAGTTTTCTGGTTCCTATGAACAGAAGCAGAATTTTTTCACAACAGAAAGTGAAGCAACGAAGTTTTGAGGGTTGCTCCTCATTTAATGGTGAGTCAAAGAGGCAGCATAGAGAGGATATATGAAGGTTAAGAGCTAAGGATGTGGATTCTGGAGCCAGACTGCCTAGTTTGGAAGCCAGCTCCCCATGTTAGCTGGCTGATCTTGGCAAAGCACTCACCTTCCGCTTGCCTCTACCAATAACATAGGGATAATGACAGAGTCAGTTTAAGGAGTTGTGAGGACTAAATGAGATAATATGTATAAAATGCTTAGAAGAGCAGTTAGTGCATAGAAATGGTAGTAGATAAGTATTAAAGGAGATAAAAAGGTGGGTTTTTTTCCAGAAGAAAAAGGATACTTCAGTTGATTAGGAATTTTGTAGTCTGTAACTTCATTAACATAATCAACCCATTCCAAGTTAACAAGCTCTTTGACAACGACTGATTTAACGTTACCATCATAGCAGAGGTGCATCACAAATGAAGTTTGATGTGCCTTAAGTGAATCCATGATTCTTAAAACACAAAAAAGTGATTACTTACAGTTTCCTGATATAAAATGGTTGGCCCATAAATGTAAGTTAGTCCTATCCTCAAACACTATTAGATAAGGATTTGATTGAAAATTTGTCTTCACTTGCTGTAACAATCAAACCTGTACCGTATCTTAGTCTTAACCCAGAGATGACAAATACTTATTAGGCACTGATGCAGGCAGGTGAGCCCCGACATGGAGTTTAGCTCATGAGAGTGCTTGGTTTCGCCCAGGAAAGAATTCAAGGACAAGACAGAGGTAGAAGAAAACAGCTTTACTGAAGAGGCAGTGCTACAGCTCTAGCAGTGGGTTCTATGGCTGCTCTTGCAGGGCAGGGTTACCCCTTAGGCACAGACTAGCAGCTCAGGTCAGTTTTGCAGTCATATTTTTATCCACTCTTAATTGCATGCAGATTAAGGAGTGACTTATGCAGAAATTTCTAGGGAGGGGGTAGTACCTTTAGGTCATTGGGTCACTGCCACAGAAGGGGGTGATAACCACGGGGTGTTGCCATGGCAAGAGTAAATTGACATGGCACACTATTGGACATGTCTGATTGAAAGCTGCTTTGCCCAGGCCCTGTTTTAGCTAGTCCTCAATCTGTTCCGTGTCCAAGCCCCACCTCTGGAGTCAAATCACACCTCCTACCTCAGCCCCTTGCATGTATTAGGTTAGTACAAAGGTTATTGTGTTTTTTGCCATTAATAGCAAAAACTGCAATTACTTTTGCACCAACCTATAGTTATAAGTATCTGGCCGGGACATCCAAGCCAAAGGAGCACAGCACACATATGTGAAAGCCAGAGGGGGCCATCCTGCGGGAGGATCAAGTAAAGAACACACACAAAGAAGACTTAACTAACAGTCGCTCGAATCGTGAGTCCACTGAAGTTCTTTTTATTCAGGGTTAGAAACACATAGAGAAATTCAGCTATAACACGAAGCACCATTTAACTGCAGCAATATAATATTTTTGCAGTTTAGGTTTAAAAAATAGGTAGATAGCAAGTTTTTATTATTTTTTACTATTGTTAAGTACAGATACTTGGGATTCATAGAACTGGCAACTACGCCTGGACTTCTGTTGGAAGCAGGAATTCATGCTGAGTTCCATTCCTTTTCTAAAAGAAGTTATAAAAAGCCCAAGTGAAGTCAGATATTATGTGGATATTTTTTTTTATACCAACAGTAAGTAACTTCCACTTTAAGATCCTGATGGTGGTATATGATTTTAAAGTATGAAGGAAATACAAAATGTCTAAAATATTTCAGGCCTTAAGGGCATGAATGAAAAGAAGTTGGTGTGTGGTGTGTATTGAGTCAAGTTTAGGTGAAAAACAAAGGCATCAAGACCTCTGCAAGGCTCTTCCTGTGGCATGAATCACACCGTGGGGAGCTTACCTGGGCACCTTTCTTAAAGGTATGCCACTTGTCTGTGATAGGAGTGCTTGTTGGGTTGGCTTTTGTTCAGTTAATCCTCTAAAACGATTTCAAAGGGGCTTCTGAATTTTTTGTATTGTTTTACTTTTTTTTGAGACAGGTTCTTGCTCTGTTGCCCAGGCTGGAGCGCAGTGGCATGATCTCTGCTCACTGCAACCTCCACATCCTGTGCTCAAGTGATCCTCCAACCTTGGCCTCCCAAGTAACTGGAAACACAGGCGTGCGCCACCATGCCCAACTAATTTTTGTATTTTTTATAGAGACAGGGTTTTTGCATGCTGTCCATTCTATTCTCAAACTCCTGTGCTCAAGCGATTCTCCTCCCAAAGTACTGGGTTTACAGACCTGATATTTTTAAAGACAACAGAAAAGCATAGGTTTGGGAGAATTAAACGTGTGCTAATAGAAAAGTATTACACAATTACTAGTTTACTAAACAATTAGCTATATACACATTTGCTATGAGTTGTACTTTACAAAATTAGTTGAGTCTAAAAAACACATGCATATATGTTTATTTTTTTTCTCTAAATGAAACTAAATATCCATGCTCCCCTTTCTTGCTGTCTTCAAATTAGTGGAAAATTCAACATGAGTCATTTTAGTGCACATTCTCTCTCTTATGATGGTTATGTATTAATCCACATATACCTCTCAGGAGGTGTGAGTTTACTGGGAAAACAGATGAATGCCTCTAACTGTCATCCCCTCCTAAATGCCCTCTGTAGATTCCTGAAGGTGAACAATTTCACTGCCGCTGTGCCAGGCAGGGCATATGGGCTCTACTGAGACTGGGACCCTGGTGTGCAAGGTCCAGCCCCAGGATCCGATATTACTCTTCTGTGTTCTACATTTTTCTTAGGACATTTATCCTAACACAAGGGTGTTTTTATTTTCTCTGTATGCAATACCCTGCTGTTAATTATTACATAAGTCTTTATCAGCCACACTTTATAGCTTTAACTCCCCAGGTTCCTAATTGGTTACTAAAGGTTTGTTCCTCACTGCAGGCTCTGAAAATGCCATCCGCACTGCCAGTTACCACCTATGGCTGTGCTCTCTCAAATTTCTCTTAGCTTTGTCTACCCTTTTTTTTACACTAGCGGTAAGAGGTTGTTATAGATAGGGTTGGATTTTTGGCAGGAAAAGAACAGCTTCCAGGGTAAGAAATATCTGAAAAAATTCACCGTGTGTGCCAAAGCCATTTCTTTTGGATGCCTCCAGTGTCAAGCCAGTGTCAGAGCTATTGCGGCGGAAGCAGCCACATTCATTGCTTCATATGTTCTCTGGATGATATTCAAATGAACAGGACAAAGCTGCATGAAGAAAATCCAGGGTTCAGTCTTCCATTTACCAAAAAGGCTTGAATGACAGATGTCCACATTTTCCTAATTTTTCTTTTTGCAGTATTTTATTATTTTCTCTCAACACGTTTTTTGTTTGTTTTTACTTAAATCTTCAATCTCCTATACATTTTTCTCAAGGGTATAGCCTAGTCTATTTCCTTCACTTAAAAGAGTATGAAGTTGGCCGGGTATGGTGGCTCACCCCTGTAATCCCAGCACTTTGGGAGGCCAAGGTGGGCAGATCACCTGAAGTCAGGAGTTTGAGACCAGCCTGGCCAACATGGTGAAACCCCGTCTCTACTAAAAATACAAAAATTAGCCAGGCATGGTGGTGGGTGCCTGTAGTCCCAGCTATTCGGGAGGCCAAAGCTGGAGAATCCCTTGAATCCGGGAGGCGGAGGTTGCAGTGAGCTGAGGTTGTGCCACTGCACTCCAGCCTGGGTGGCAGAGTGAGACCCTGTCTCAAAAAAAAAAAAAAAAAAAACCCAAAAAGTATGAAGTTGTATGTGTTTGATCTCTTGAGTGACTACATTGCAATGAATGTTGAAATAGGCTGCTGTTTAAATCTTAATTCACATCCCTTGCAGGGGAATGGGGGTACTCATTGAATTAAAGTTTAAACTTATAATGAAAGACTATTCACTTAACAAGTATCACACCAGCACAAGATGAAGCAAAACTAGGCTATTTAGTTTGCAATGTGCTCGTCTTCGTATTAGAACACCTCTACTTAAACACAAATTATTATGCTGATAAATATCAATCATTAAAGAGGCCACCTTACTTTCTACTATATTAAGTTTATTATCTTACGTAGCACCTGAAATACTTGAGGTCATATTTTTATTGAAACACATATACATGGGTTTTTCTTTTTTTTTTTATTATACTGTAAGTTCCAGGGTAAATGTGTACAACATCAGGTTTGATACATATGTATACATGTGCCATGTTGGTGTGCTGCACCCATTAACTCCACATTTACATTAGGTATATCTCCTAATGCTATCCCTCCGCCTTTCCCCCACCCCATGACAGGCCCCCATGTGTGATGTTCTCCACCCTGCATCCAAATGTTCTCATTGTTCAATTCCCACCTATGAGTGAGAACATGTCGTGTTTGGTTTTCTGTCCTTGCAATAGTTTGCTGAGAATGATGGTTTCTATCTTCATCCATGACCCTACGAAGGACATGAACTCATCATTTTGTATGGCTGCATAGTATTCCATGGTGTATATGTGCCACATTTTCTTAATCCAGTCTATCATTGATGGACATTTGGGTTGGTTCCAAGTCTTTGCTATTGTGAACAGTGCTGCAGTAAACATACATGTGCATGTGTCTTTATAGTAGCATGATTTATAATCCTTTGGGTATATGCCCAGTAATGGGATGGCTGGGTCAAGTGGTATTTCTAGTTCTAGATCCTTGAGGAATCGCCACACTGTCTTCCACAATGGTTGAACTAGTTTACAGTCCCACCAACAGTGTACAAGTGTTCTTATTTCTCCACATCCTCTCCAGCACCTGTTGTTTCCTGGCTTTTTAATGATTGCCATTCTAACTGGTGTGAGATGGTATCTCATTGTGGTTTTGATTTGCATTTCTCTGATGGCCAGTGATGATGAGCATTTTTTCATGTGTCTGTTGGCTGAATAAATGTCTTCTTTTGAGAAGTGTCTGTTCATATCCTTTGCCCACTTTTTGATGGGGTTGTTTGATTTTTTCTTATAAATTTTTTAAAGTTTTTTGTAGATTGTGCATATTAGCGCTTTGTCAGATGGGTAGATTGAAAAAATTTTCTCCCATTCTTTAGGTTGCCTATTCACTCTGATGGTAGTTTCTTTTGCTGTGCAGAAGCTATTTAGTTTAACTAGATCTCATTTGTCTATTTTGGCTTTTGTTGCCATTGCTTTTGGTGCTTTAGTCATGAAGTCCTTGCCCATGCCTATGTCCTGAATTGTATTGCCTAGGTTTTCTTCTAGGGTTTTTATGGTTTTATGTCTAACATTTAAGTCTTTATTTTTTATTATACTTTTAGTTTTAGGGGACATGTGCACATTGTGCAGGTTAGTTACATATGTATACATGTGCCATGCTGGTGTGCTGCACCCACTAACTCGTCATCTAGCATTAGGTATATGTCCCAATGCTATCCCTCCTCCCTCCCCCCACCCCACAACAGTCCCCAGAGTGTGATATTCCCCTTCCTGTGTCCATGTGATCTCACTGTTCAATCCCCACCTATGAGTGAGAATATGCGGTGTTTGGTTTTTTGTTCTTCCGATAGTTTACTGAGAATGATGTTTTCCAATTTCATCCATGTCCCTACAAAGGACATGAACTCATCATTTTTTATGGCTGCATAGTATTCCATGGTGTATATGTGCCACATTTTCTTAATCCAGTCTATCATTGTTGGACATTTGGGTTGGTTCCAAGTCTTTGCTATTGTGAATAATGCCACAATAAACATATGTGTGCATGTGTCTTTATAGCAGCATGATTTATAGTCCTTTGGGTATATACCCAGTAATGGGATGGCTGGGTCAAATGGTATTTCCAGTTCTAGATCCCTGAGGAATCGCCACACTGACTTCCACAATGGTTGCACTAGTTTACAGTCCCACCAACAGTGTAAAAGTGTTCCTATTTCTCCACATCCTCTTCAGCACCTGTTGTTTCCTGGCTTTTTAATCATTGCCATTCTAACTGGTGTGAGATGGTATCTCATTGTGGTTTTGATTTGCATTTCTCTGATGGCCAGTGATGATGAGCATTTTTTCATATATTTTTTGGCTGCATAAATGTCTTCTTTTGAGAAGTGTCTGTTCATGTCCTTCGCCCACTTTTTGATGGGGTTGTTTGTTTTTTTCTTGTAAATTTGTTTGAGTTCATTGTAGATTCTGGATATTAGCCCTTTGTCAGATGAGTAGGTTGTGAAAATTTTCTCCCATTTTGTAGGTTGCCTGTTCACTCTGATGGTAGTTTCTTTTGCTGTGCAGAAGCTCTTTAGTTTAATTAGATCCCATTTGTCAATTTTGGCTTTCGTTGCCATTGCTTTTGGTGTTTTAGACATGAAGTCCTTGCCCATGCCTATGTCCTGAATTGTATTGCCTAGGTTTTCTTCTAGGGTTTTTATGGTTTTAGGTCTAACGTTTAAGTCTTTAATCCATCTTGAATTGATTTTTGTATAAGGCGTAAGGAAGGGATCCAGTTTCAGCTTTCTACATATGGCTAGCCAGTTTTCCCAGCACCATTCATTAAATAGGGAATCCTTTCCCCATTGCTTGTTTGTTTTTTTCAGGTTTGTCAAAGATCAGATAGTTGTAGATATGTGGCGTTATTTCTGAGGGCTCTGTTCTGTTCCATTGATCTATATCTCTGTTTTGGTACCAGTACCATGCTGTTTTGGTTACTGTAGCCTTGTAGTATAGTTTGAAGTCAGATAGTGTGATGCCTCCAGCTTTGTTCTTTTGGCTTAGGATTGACTTGGCAGTGCGGGCTCTTTTTTGGTTCCATATGAACTTTAAAGTAGTTTTTTCCAATTCTGTGAAGAAAGGCATTGGTAGCTTGATGGGGATGGCATTGAATCTGTAAATTACCTTGGGCAGTATGGCCATTTTCACAATATTGATTCTTCCTATCCATGAGCATGGAATGTTCTTCCATTTGTTTATATCCTCTTTTATTTCCTTGAGCAGTGGTTTGTAGTTCTCCTTGAAGAGTTCCTTCACATCCCTTGTAAGTTGGATTCCTAGGTATTTTATTCTCTTTGAAGCAATTGTGAATGGGAGTTCACTCATGATTTGGCTCTCTGTTTGTCTGTTGCTGGTGTATAAGAATGCTTGTGATTTTTGTACATTGATTTTGTATCCTGAGACTTTGCTGAAGTTGCTTATCAGCTTAAGGAGATTTTGGGCTGAGACAATGGGGTTTTCTAGATATACAATCATGTCGTCTGCAAACAGGGACAATTTGACTTCTTCTTTTCCTAATTGAATACCCTTTATTTCCTTCTCCTGCCTAATTGCCCTGGCCAGAACTTCCAACACTATGTTGAATAGGAGTGGTGAGAGAGGGCATCCCTGTCTTGTGCCAGTTTTCAAAGGGAATGCTTCCAGTTTTTGCCCATTCAGTATGTTATTGGCTGTGGGTTTGTCATAGATAGCTCTTATTATTTTGAGATATGTCCCATCAATACCTAGTTTATTGAAAGTTTTTAGCATGAAGGTTTGTTGAATTTTGTCAAAGGCTTTTTCTGCATCTATTGAGATGATCATGTGGTTTTTGTCTTTGGCTCTGTTTATATGCTGGATTACATTTCTTGATTTGCGTATATTGCACCAGCCTTGCATCCCAGGGATGAAGCCCACTTGATCGTGGTGGATAAGCTTTTTGATGTGCTGCTGCATTCGTTTTGCCAGTATTTTATTGAGAATTTTTGCATCAATGTTCATCAAGGATATTGGTCTAAAATTCTCTTTTTTTGTTATGTCTCTGCCTGGCTTTGGTATCAGAATGATGCTGGCCTCATAAAATGAGTTAGGGAGGATTCCCTCTTTTTCTATTGATTGGAATAGTTTCAGAAGGAATGGTACCAGTTCCTCCTTGTACCTCTGGTAGAATTCGGCTGTGAATCCATCTGGTCCTGGACTCTTTTTGGTTGGTAAGCTATTGATTATTGCCACAATTTCAGCTCCTGTTTTTGGTCTATTCAGAGATTCAACTTCTTCCTGGTTTAGTCTTGGAAGAGTGTATGTGTTGAGGAATTTATCCATTTCTTCTAGATTTTCTAGTTTATTTGTGTAGAGGTGTTTGTAGTATTCTCTGATGGTAGTTTGTATTTCTGTGGGATCGGTGGTGATATCCCCTTTATCATTTTTTTATTGCATCTATTCGATTCTTCTCTTTTTCTTTATTAGTCTTGCTAGTGGTCTATCAATCTTGTTGATCCTTTCAAAAAACCAGCTCCTGGATTCATTGATTTTTTGAAGGGTTTTTTATGTCTCTATTTCCTTCAGTTCTGCTCTGATTTTAGTTATTTCTTGCCTTCTGCTAGCTTTTGAATGTGTTTGCTCTTGCATTTCTAGTTCTTTTAATTGTGATGTTAGGGTGTCCATAACATTTAAGTCTTTAATCCATCTTGAATTAATTTTTGTATAAGGTGTAAGGAAGGGATCCAGTTTCAGCTTTCTACGTATGGCTAGCCAGTTTTCCCAGCACCATTTATTAAATAGGGAATCCTTTCCCCATTTCTTGTTTTTGTCAGGTTTGTCTAAGATCAGATGGTTGTAGATGTGTGGTATTATTTCTGAGGGCTCTGTTCTGTTCAATTGGTCTAGTTTGAAGTCAGGTAGCATGATGCCTCCAGCTTTGTTCTTTTTGCTTATGATTGTCTTGGCAATGTGGGCTCTTTTTTGGTTCCACATGAACTTTAAAGTAGTTTTTTCCAATTCTGTGAAGAAAGTCATTGGTAGCTTGATGGGGATGGCATTGAATCTGTAAATTACCTTGGGCAGTATGGCCATTGTCGTGATATTGATTCTTCTTATCCATGAGCATGGAATGTTCTTCCATTTATTTGTGTCCTCTTTTATTTCACTGAGCAGTGGTTTGTAGTTCTCCTTGAAGAGGTCCTTCACATCCCTTGTAAGTTGGATTGCTAGGTATTTTATTCTCTTTGAAGCAATTGTGAATGGGAGTTCACTCATGATTTGGCTCTTTGTCTATTATTGGTGTATAGGAATGCTTGTGATTTTTGCACATTGTGATTTTGTATCCTGAGACTTTGCTGAAGTTGCTTATCAGCTTTAGGAGATTTTGGGCTGAGACGTGAGGTTTTCTAAATATAGAATCATGTCATCTGCAAACAGGGACAATTTGACTTCCTGTTTTCCTAATTGAATACCCTTTATTTCTTTCTCCTGCCTTATTGCCCTGGCCAGAACTTCCAACACTATGTTGAATAGGAGTGGTGAGAGAGGGCATTCCTGTCTTGTGCCAGTTTTCAAAGGGAATGCTTCCAGTTTTTGCCCATTCAGTATGATATTGGCTGTGGGTTTGTCATAAATAGCTGTTATTATTTTGAGATACATCCCATCAATACCTAGTTTATTGAGAGTTTTTAGCATGAAGGGCTGTTGAATTTTGTCAAAGGCCTTTTCTGCATCTATTGAGATAATCATGTGGTTTTTGTCTTTGGTTCTTTTTATATGCTGGGTTACATTTATTGATTTGCATATGTTGAACCAGCCTTGCATCGCAGGGAAGAAGCCAACTAGATCGTGGTGGATAAGCTTTTTGATGTGCTGCTGGATTTGGTTTGCCAGCATTTTATTGAGGATTTTCACATCAATGATCATCAGGGATATTGGTCTAAAATTCTCTTTTTTTGTTGTATCTCTATCAGGCTTTGCTATCAGGATGATGCTGGCCTCATAAAATGAGTTAGGGAGGATTCCCTCTTTTTCTATTGATTGGAATAGTTTCAGAAGGAATGGTACCAGCTCCTCTTTGTACCTCTGGTAGAATTCAGCTGTGAATCCATCTGGTCCTGGACTTTTTTTGGTTGGTAGGCTATTGATTTTTGCCTCAATTTCAGAGCCTGTTATTGGTCTATGCAGGGATTCAATTTCTTCCTGGTTTAATCTTGGGAGGGTGTATGTGTCAAGGAATTTATCCATTTCTTCGAGATTTTCTAGTTTATTTGCATAGAGGTGTTTATAGTATCCTCTGATGGTAGTTTGTATTTCTGTGGGATCGGTGATGATATCCCCTTTATCATTTTTTATTGTGTCTATTTGATTCTTCTCTCTTTTCTTCTTTGTTAGTCTTGCTAGCGATCTATCAATTTTGTTGATCTTTTCAAAAAACCAGCTCCTGGATTCATTGATTTTTTGAAGGGTTTTTTGTGTCTCTATCTCCTTCAGGTCTGCTCTGATCGTAGTTATTTCTTGCCTTCTGCTAGCTTTTCAATTTGTTTGCTCTTGCTTCTCTAGTTCTTTTAATTGTGATGTTAGAGTGTCAATTTTTGATCTTTCCTGCTTTCTCCTGTGGGCATTTAGTGCTGTAAATTTCTCACTACACACTGTTTTAAATGTGTCCCCAAGATTCTGGTATGTTGTGTCTTTGTTCTCGTTGGTTTCAGAGAACATCTTTATTTCTGCCTTCATTTTGTTATTTACCCAGTGTCATTCAGGAACAGGTTGTTCAGTTTCCATGTAGTTGTCCAGTTTTGAGTGAGTTTCTTAATCCTGAGTTCTAGTTTGATTGCACTGTGGTATGACAGATAGTTTGTTATAATTTCTGTTCTTTTACAATTGCTGAGGAGTGCTTTACTTCCAATTATGTGGTCAATTTTGGAATAAGTGCAATGTGGTACTGAGAAGAATGTATATTCTGTTGATTTGGGGTGGAGAGTTCTGTAGAAGTCTATTAGGTCCACTTGGTGCAGAGATGAGTTCAAGTCCTGCATATCCTTGTTAACTTTCTGTCTCATTGATCTGTCTAATGTTGACAGTGGGGTGTTAAAGTATCCCATTATTATTGTGTGGGAGTCTAAGTCTCTTTGTAGGCCTCTAAGGACTTGCTTTATGAATCTGGGTGCTCCTGTAGTGGGTGCATATATATTTAAGATGGTTAGCTCTTCCTGTTGAATTGATCCCTTTACCATTATGTAATGGCCTTCTTTGTCTCTTTTGATCTTTGTTGGTTTAAAGTCTGTTTTATCAGAGACTAGGATTGCAACCCCTGCTTTTTTTTGTTTTCCATTTGCTTGGTAGATCTTCCTCCATTCCTTTATTTTGAGCCTATGTGTGTCTCTGCACGTGAGATGGGTCTCCTGAATACAGCACACTGATGGGTCTTGACTGTTTATCCAATTTGCCAGTCTGTGTCTTTTAATTGGGAGCATTTAGCCCATTTAAATTTAAGGTTAATATTGTTATGTGTGAATTTGATCCTGTCATTATGATGTTAGCTGGTTATTTTGCTCAATAGTTGATGCAGTTTCTTCCTAGCATCGATGGTCTTTACAATTTGGTATGTTTTTGGAGTGGCTGGTACTGGTTGTTCTTTTCCATGTTTAGTACTTCCTTCAGGAGCTCTTGTAAGGCAGGCCTGGTGGTGACAAAATCTCTCAGCATTTGCTTGTCTGTAAAGGATTTTATTTCCTTCAGTTATGAAGCTTAGTTTGGCTGGATATGAAATTCTGGGTTGAAAATTCTTTTCTTTAAGAATGTTGAATATTGGCCCCCACTCTCTTCTGGCTTGTAGAGTTTCTGCTGAGAGATCCACTGTTAGTCTGATGGGCTTCCCTTTGTGGGTAACCTGACTTTTCTCTCTGGCTGCCCTTAACATTTTTTCCTTCATTTCAACCTTGGTGAATCTGACAAGTATGTGTCTTGAGGTTGCTCTTCTTGAGGAGTACCTTTGTGGCATTCTCTGAATTTCCTGAATTTGAATGTTGGCCTGCCTTTATAGGTCGGGGAAGTAAGTTCTCCTGGATAATATCCTGAAGAGTGTTTTCCAACTTAGTTCCATTCTCCCTGTGAATTTCAGGTACACCAATGACATGTAGATTTGGTCTTTTCACATAGTCCCATATTTCTTGGAGGCTTTGTTCATTTCTTTTTACTCTTTTTTTCTCTAAACTTCTCTTCTAGCTTCATTTCATTCATTTGATCTTCAATCACTGATACCCTTTCTTCAACTTGATCAAATCGGCTACTGAAGCTTGTGCATGCATCACATAGTTTTCATGCCATTGTTTTCAGCTCCATGAGGAAGGTCTTCACTACGCTGTTTATTCTAGTTAGCCATTCGTCTAATCTTCTTTCAGGGTTTTTAGCTTCTTTCCGATGGGTTCTAACATCCTCCTTTAGCTTGGATAAGTTTGTTATTACTGATCTTTTGAAGCCTACTTCTGTCAACTCATCAAAGTCATTCACCATGCAGCTTGGTTTCATTGCTGGTGAGGAGCTGCATTCCTTTGGAGGAGAAGAGGTGCTCTGATTTTTAGAATTTTTCAGTTTTTCTGCTCTGGTTTCTCCCCATCTTTGTGGTTTTATCTACCTTTGGTCTTTGATGATGGTGACCTATAGATGGGGTTTTGGTGTGGATGTCCTTTTTGTTGATGTTGATGCTATTCCTTTCTGTTTGTTAGTTTTCCTTCTAACAGTCAGGACCCTCAGCTACAGGTCTGTTGGAGTTTGCTGGAGGTCCACTCCAGACCCTGTTTGCCTGGGTATCACCAGCGGAGGCTGTAGAACAGCAAATATTGCAGAACAGCAAATGTTGCTGTCTGATCCTTCCTCTGGAAGCTTTGTCTCAGAAGGGCACCTGGCTGTATGAGGTGTCAGTTGGCCCATACTGGGAGGTATCTCCCAGTTAGGCTACTTGGTGGTCAGGGACCCACTTGAGGAGGCAGTCTGTGTGTTCTCAGATCTCAAACTCCATAATGGAAGAAACACTACTCTCTTCAAAGCTGTCAGACAGGGACGTTCAAGTCTGCGGAAGTTTCTGCTGCCTTTTGTTCAGCTATGCCCTGCCCCGAGAGGTGGAGTCTACAGAGGCAGGCAAGCCTCCTTGAGCTGCGGTGGGCTTCAACTAGTTTGAGCTTCCTGGCTGCTTTGTTTACCTACTCAAGCCTCAGCAATGGCAGATTCCCCTTCCCCAGCCTCACTGTTGCCTTGCAGTTTGATCTTGGACTACTGTGGTAGCAGTGAGCAAGGCTCCGTGGGCATGGGAACCCCCAAGCCATGTGTGGGATATAATCTCCTGGTGTGCTGTTTTCTAAGACCATTGGAAAAGCACAGTATTAGGGTGGGAGTGTCCCGATTTTCCAGGTACCATCTGTCATGGCTTCCTTTGGCTAGGAAATGGAATTCTCCAACCCCTTGCACTTCCTGGGTGAGGCAATGCCCTGCCCTGCTTCGGCTCACACTCCATGGGCTGCATCCACTGTCCAACAAGTCCCAGTGAGATGAACCTGGTACCTCAGTTGGAAATGCGGAAATCACCCGTCTTCTGCGTGGCTCACTCTGGGAGCTATAGATTGGAGCTGTTCCTATTTGGCCATCTTGGAGGGATCTCAGGTTTTTCTGTTTTAAAATAAAAGGTGGTCATAGTCTTCAGAGTGTATATTTGGAATAAAATGTATTGAATCTGGAAAACATTATTTAATGAAAAATTAATATCATTTAAGCATAGAAACAAATTTTATATATACTTGTTGAATTAATGCCTTCAGAATCTAGGAAAACCTCATTTAGTTGGTACATCCTCTTTAGTTTCTGTTTATCTTGAGTTTACTGATTTTGTCCTAAACAGAATGAAATATCATTATCTGAAGTATATAAAACCACATCTTTAAAAAATGAAACTGAACTATCATTTCAAAATATTTTATAGTCTTCACTTAAACCATTGATTGAGAATCAACAGGTTTTTTAAGGCAACAACTATGAATATTTTTAAATCTTTGGAGACTCAGTGGTTTGAGTTTTCATAGATAATATGATTAATCTGGATTCTGATTTAAGACAATCTTACTTTAAGGGCAAATTAAGAATCTTTCTACTGAAGACCACCTGACCATCTGGAATATTTTTACTGCTGTCAGGTAAATCACCTTCAAAATGAGGACTGGATTTTGTTAAAAAGGGATGACTTCTGACTGCAAACCCTCTCTTAAGAACATTTTGTTTTCTTTTTCCTGATAAAGTCCATTTTGTAACTCTCTTAAGGACATTTCATAAGCAATAGCACATGGCCTCCTTTTGAGTACTGCTCTAAGGATGGTTCAGTGAGACTTTTGATGACAATTAGGTTGATGCCTAGAATTCACAGTGAGAGGAAGTTCTAATACATTTTGAAATTCCCAAGATATGTTCTTGACTGCCTTTAGGCACCTGAAATTATTACATAAGATTTACTACTTCATCTAATATGAAGATATTTGGTGCATTTGTAGAACTTTTGAAGGTGCTTTTGTCTCCAGTATCATTATTCATGGATCAAGGATTTTAAATAATGCGAATTGAGTGAATCAACAGTCATGCTGCTGTGTGTGCTTCGGGCAATCCTCTGTTTGGCAGATTTTTAGATGTCATCCAAAGCAGCTCACCAGCAGCACCTTTTAATTGAACCCCATTGGCACCCACCATGACCCAAGAAAATGCCTTGGCTAATGAGATTACATCATACTGTGTTAAAGAACTTACAGTATCAAATTCCCATATAAATGCAAACTATAACATCTGTGTAAAAGTAGATAGTCAGAATTTAAATATTTCTTCGTATATGCTGGCCTTTGCACTGTCTGCAATTCTCTGTTCCCAGGCACAAAATCTATTAGAATTGCATACAGGAACTATTGCCTCCTCTCTTGTATGATTTTTGTTGATTTTGATAAGGTTCGTATGATTTTTCCAAACCATACAATGATTTGGAAGCTTGGGGGAGATCTCTCATGATATTCTTTCCGTCTCCACCATAAGACTTGGCACGTGGTTGCCATTCAGTAAGTAGTGACCAAATAGTAGAATAAAGAGCTTTTCCAAGGAAGCAAGTTTCACCAATTCAATACATTGGAAAGCAAGAATTGTATCTTTTGCTTCAAATTTTTAAAAAGTTTTAAATAATTTTCAACACCTACTCAAACCTTGGCTATCTCACAATACTATTATTTCATTGAGCAGTCATTAGTTAGTTTTTAAGCGTCTACTATATTGCAAGCCCCTTGCCAGTTTCCCCAAGTACAAAGATGAGTGGCATGTGATCTCTGAATGCAAAGCTCTCTGACCAATAGGGAAAAGACACATGAAAACCATTATAGAGTGAGCTCTGTGTGCTATGGTGCAATAGCACACACAGTGCTATAGGTTTGCAGAGGAGAGTGTATTAAATGGTGCTTGGCCTTGTGGATAGGGATGAACCAGATGGTGAGGGATAACTTAAGACAGATTCTTTGGTGAAGGATGTTGAAGAATGTTCCAGGTGGACAAGGGAATGATCCTCCAGGCAGATAAAGTGGCTTTTATAGAGGTACAGGGGATTGAAAGACCTATTTGGAATTGAAGCATTTGAATGGGTTGTGAGAAGGTGCTGCTGGAAAGAACAGCTTCATCGTGATAGATTTTATATGTTGTAGTACATTTGGAGTTATTTTCACAGGCAGTGAACAAGGCTTCATATTAATTTTGCAGGTCCATTATGTGCACATTTCCTTGAAGGCTTAAGTGAAGATATTTATGTAGGTATGTATGTATGTATTGAGATGGAGTCTCGCTCTGTTGTCTAGGCTGGAGTGCAGTGGTGCGATCTTGGCTCACTGCAACTTCCGCCTCCCAGGTTCAAGCAATTCTTCTGCCTCAGCCTCCTGAGTAGCTGGGATTACAGGCACACATCACCATGCCCAGCTAATTTTTTGTATTTTTAGTAGAGACAGGGTTTCACCATGTTGGTCAGGCTGGTCTCAAACTCCTGACCTCGTGATCTGCCCACCTCGGCCTCCAAAAGTGCTAGGATTACAGGCGTGAGCAAACATGCCCGGCCAATATGTTTATTTTTAACAATGTACTTCAGAATGAGATAATCTGGGATTATGTATTTAAGTTTATGTATTTTCAGACTATACAAATAATGGATAGATTACGAATTTCACAATATTTCTGGTCTTTCAGAGTGTACATGAAAAAGCCTTTCTTTAAATCTAAGAATTGCATGCTTTTCTGAAAAATATAAGTTATGTGAGCCATGAACTTTTATATTATAACTACTGCAGATGTTGTGAGCATATGTGCTAGATGTTAGTGTGGTAATTGAAAAGTAATTTAGGTAAAAATAAACATTTCATTCATTTACAAACTTTATGAGAACACTGATTTTATCTTATTTAGATCAAATATATGTTCTTTTCAATATGGTGAAAATACAACAGGGATCGTAATCAAACTCCTTTTTGTACTTTTAAAGGCTGTAAATCAGAAAAGGTTAAAGGAATTCATAGTTTTTCTCCTTTGTTTGCCAAGGTTGCTGTTGATATTTACTCCAAAGTGGCCAATAGAACTAATGTCATATAAAGTTTCAGAGTTTACTGTCTTTTTGCCTTTGGACTCAATCAGAGTGTTGTACTTTCTGTTTATTTGCTTTGCTCTTATTTATTTTTAATAACTTTATTGGGACGTAATCCTCATAACATTCAATTCACCAACTTAAATTGTATAATTTGATGTTTTAAAATATATTCATAGAGTTGTACAATCATCACTAGAATAAATTTTAGAATATTCTGCCACCCTAAAAAGAAACCTCATATCCATTACCAGTCACTCCTCACTCACCTCTATTCTTACCCACTTCCTCATCCCTAGGCAACAACTAACCTATTTCCTGTATCTATAGATTTGATTCTGGATGTTTCATATAAAGACAGTCATACAACGTATAGTCTTTTGGCTCCTCTCACTTAGCATAATATTTTCAAGGTTCATTTATGTTGTGGTGCATATCAACACTTCATTCCTCTTTGTGGCTGAATAATATCCTATTATAAGGCTATACCACTTTATTCGTTTGTCAGTTAATAGAGTGGCAAAGTGGATTGTTTTCACATTTTGGGTATTACAAATTATGCTACTATGAACATTTGTGTATGAATTTTTGTGTGGATATATGTTTTGTTGATCTTGACTATACACTTAGGAATGGAACTTTTGGGTCATATGGTAACTCCCTGTTTAGTATTTTGAGAAACTGCCAAACTGTTTTCCAAAGTGGTTGGATTTGATTTATTTTAACATTATCTTACATCTACTTTGAATAAGAATTTGAGTCAACTTGATACAGATACTTGAGTTTGGCATTGTGTGTCCTCTCTGAGCCTTCAAGACAATCACATTTTTCAGCTTACTCTGTGTGTTCTGCATAAGACAGGTGATTAGAATAATTGGAGGGCTTGTCTTGTCCTATGTGCTGGAATTTGGCTCTCTGTGACTTTCATTACAAGGTGGTGCTTTAGTTACTTGAGGTCTTGCCAGTCCTTATTTCCTTAGTGTGTTCAGCTGCCTTCAGGTAGTGAGAGTTAGCTCTATCCAAAGCAAGGATTTCAGGCTGAGAAAATGAAGTTTGTTCATATAAGGCCACACATGCATTGATTCTTCCCTGTAAACTTACAAGTTAAGGATGATTCATTGACAAGTGTGGGAATCCTGGGATAGTCTATGGCTTGATTTGTCTGTGTACTATGGTGCCATATGAATAGATGTACAAAAATTGGGGGTTATTGATAAGTGTGTCAAATACCTGAGATTAGAGCCAAAGCTAAGAGACTCATGTGCTGTAGATCACCACACCCTGAGCAGTGGAGAGCATGCAGGAGAACTTTCTCTCGACTGAATAAAATCTGTGCAGCGATGAGGGAGGCGGACGGAACAGTGATGTGTGTTATGCACTGAAGTGTAACAGAGACTAGCTGCCTTGAGCAATCTGGAGAGCTCTGAAACATCATTGGAAATAATTTTTCTTGATATACCACAAAGACCTCTGCAGGCTTTGATACCTAAAAACCTCTGCAGGTCCAGTGTGGAAAACTTCTCCCTCTCATGCAATCCTCTGAACAACATGAGGCATTAGAGACCTGGTGATAGCTGTCCTACACAGCTAATAAAAGCCACGTGGGGCTACTACTATCATCAGGAGCTTCTGATGGGAACAACTAGCCTCTAGGGAGAACATTCTCTAAAACTGCCTCTAGTATCAATTTGGAAAGAACTAATTTTCTATGGTGTCTCCCAGCCTCTGACAACTGAGGATGAGTAGCTTGAAGAAAAAAGTGGCCAACTACTTCTCATAACTGCCAACCTCACATTTGACTGTTATTTTATTTCTTGTCTTTTTTTTGTATACTAAGAATAAAGAGTTTATAATTTCTTTCCAAAAAATATGCATGGATTCTGGTCCTCCCGGAGAGACCTGGTGTTATTAACCATCTCTCAGACGTCTGGTGATAAGTGCAGTTCAGAAGGAAAATACTATATAAAAATATAGTTTCTATCTATCTCAAAACTCTAAAACTTATTTAAATCCTTTTAGAAATTATAAAGTAACAATTCAAAAAACAAGGAATAGAGAAAAATTTCTCACACTTACAAGTATTTTTATTCTACATTGATTGATATGTTTGTTATATGGCAGCTTCTTGTAACATTTTGTCTAGCCATGTTGCTGCCAAAAATGGTCTTTCTTTATAATGAGGAAAAATAGCTTTCTATTATAGAGCATTATTGCCTCATATTATAATTAGCAGGGAGATCATGGGATTTGGAGTTTGTCAGATCTGAGTTGGAATTCCATTCCAGCACAGATTAATTTTGGAGCTTGAACAAGATGCTTATCTTCTTTAAACCACACTTTCAACAGTTTATAAACATAGATAATACCTATCTTGGGAAAATTTCATCTGATGGAGCATGTTACTCTGGTGGCCAAGAGTTTTATTTGTTTTTCATCTAGAATCATCAGCTAGGAAGCCTAATTTTTAAAATCAATATTTGTTTAGAGCAGCGGTCCTCAATTTGGAATGACTTCACTTCTGAAGGTACAATTGGATAAACCTGGAGACATTTTTGGTTGTCACGTCTTGGGGTGGGTGCTGCTGTGCCATTGAAATCTAGTGGGGTAGAGGCCAGGGATGCTGCTACATATTCTATGATGCACAGGATCGCTCCCTCCCTACCCTTAACAAAGACTTATCTGGCCCTATATTTATTTCAATAGTGCTGAACTTGAGAAACCTGGTTTAGAGGAAGGAAACAAAAATGCTCCCACTATGAGGAATCCTTCATAAAGTAAAAAATATTGATGTGGCAAATATCACTCTTAAGAGATTATGGTGAGGAACAAGAGAATTGCAACATGTAAATATTGGGTTTTAAGTATTTAAACCATCCGAGGAAGATAAGAATTGCTAATATTCAAGAGTATAAAAACTTCTGGAAAGATATGTTCTGAAAATGTACTCACGTGAAGTGAAGCTTGACCCTATATATGTCATTATGAGTGGAGAAACGCAAAGCAAAACAGCAGTTTAGAAGCCATGCAAGACTGCGTTTCAGTCCCATCTCCAATGCTTGTTATCTGTGTGACCTTGGAGGGGTGACTAAACCTGTCTGAGCCTTGGTCCCTTCACTCTAAAGTATAAGTAATAATACTTGCCTTCAAAGATTGTGAATTTTCTATTTCTTTTTTTTCTTTTTAGACAGAGTCTCACTCTGTCACACAGGCTGGAGCACAGTGGCATGATTTCGGCTCACTGTAGCCTCTGCCTCCCGGGTTCAAGCGATTCTCCCACCTCAGCCTCCCGAGTAGCAGGGATTACGGGTGCGTGCCACCATACCTAGCTAATTTTTTATTTTTAGTAGAGACGGAGTTTCGCCATGTTAGCCAGGTCGGTCTCGAACTCCCGACTTCAGGTGATCCACCTGCCTCGACCTCCCAAAGTGCTGGGATTATAGGCGTGAGCCACCACACCCAGACTGAATTTTCTATTTCTATTAGGATTAACGAGATGATAAAGTGTCTAAAACATTGTATGGGATCAATCAATTTCAGTTTTTGTTCCCATGATGAAGTTTGGGAATTAGAGTTGTAGATATGAAAGTTATTTTTAATAATAACTTTTATAAATTATGGGAAGAAAATGGCAGAGGATAGCAGAACCAGCTATTAAGATTCTGTATGAATTTTTAGATTTAAATAATTTTACTGGCTTATTTGTGCACATGGCACACACAAAAAGAACAAATTACATTCAGTAAAGAGCAAGTCTACCTCCTACTCTTTCCATTTGTCTCCTGATTCTTTTGCCGGTGGCAATTTCTGTTTCCAGCTTCTTAGGTATTCTTACATGAGAGGAATCCTTGATATTCTGGCCCAAAATTGAGGGAAGTGTACAGTCTTTAGGAGGCCCTGTGGACCAAGGGCAAGGAAACTCAGGTCAGAGAAAGACCAAATTTATCGGTCTGGATTTCAGGGAGTAAAACTGACAGTCCTGAACAGGAACCAGGATAAAGACAAAATATAATGGAGGAAAGAGCATTTCTAGAAGACAGGCATTAGGTTATCAGCTTAGCTGTTGGAAGAGGGAGGGGGAAAAACTTTAGAGACAAAAATTACATCCAGAAGCCAAAGAATTGTCTGTGGTTCAAAAAAGAATATAATATCAGCAACGGCTAGGCTGAAGATGGAGCATAATAGAACAAAAAGAAAAGGTTACTCTCAGGGCCTGGGTTTGCATTAAAATGAAATAATACATCAGGCGCAGTGGCTCATGCCTGTAATCCCAGCACTTTGGGAGGCCGAGGTGGGTGGATCACCTGAGGTCAGAAGTTCAAGACCAGCCTGACCAACATGAAACCCCCTCTCTACTAAAAATACAAAAAATTAGTCAGCCATGGTGGCATGCACCTGTAATTCTAGCTACTTGGGAGGCTGAAGCAGGAAAATTGCTGAGCCCAGGAAGCAGAGGTTGCAGTGAGCCGAGGTTGCACCATTGCACTCCAGCCTGGGCAACAAGAATGAAACTCCATCTCAAAGAAAAAAAAAAAGAAATAATAATATGCATGAGTATGAAGGGAAAAATGAATGACTTTGTACATCTGCCAAGCCAGCTGAGGAGTTTGAAAATGTATTTGGGATTTACCCTAAGAGTATATAGTGAATATCCTGAAATGTCTGTGGATGATACTGATATTGAACTATGGTTAGACAGCAGTTGCCAGAGCAGGGAAGGTGATAGAAACAGAGAAAATTTAAAAAGTCTTCCCCTCTATGCCCATAGCTGATAGCAGAGAAGAGTAATCCTGAGACTCACCAAGGATGGAAATGATACGGCCCCACCCTGCCAGCCTTAGCTTCACAAACTAGAGGACCCTTGATAGCATAGGAGAACCTGTGTGGATTCACGAGAATGACTTACTATTGAGATTCTGTAAGTGAAAGCATGAGATGGACTTGATTTTTTTTTTTTTTTTTAAGATGTGGGATCTTGTTATGTTACCCAGGCTGGAGAGCAGTGGCTATTCACAGGTGTGATAGACACACTATGACCTGGAACTCCTGGCCTCAAGTGACCCTCCTGCCTTAGCCTCTCAAGCAGCTGGGACTATAGGCTCCTGACACCATATCCAGCTGAACCTGATTTTATATTCCAGTGGCTGACAAACTAACTCCTCCGAACTACAGATTCTACCCACCTAATTTTTGCCAGTTTGTATGCAAAAGAACAACTTATCACTTTTTATTTTCAAGTCACTTCCCTCCAACCATGTACGTTAAACCCATTTCAAAATAAACTTTGTCAAGAAAGCTTACCTACTTTCTAGACTCTAGATCAAAGATGTTTCCCCTCAACTTCCAGGCTTGAAATCTGTTATTTTCACTCGTCTTGTTGCTTCAATTCTTTCCCTCCTCCAAATGTAATTTGTTAATCCTTTCTTCACAATACTTTTCTCATTCATTGCTACAATGTAGCTCCTACAACTTATGCAAAATCCTATAACCTTCATGCTTGAACTGTCTTAATAGCCCCTTTGTTGGCATTCTGCCTGCATCCACATCTTTCTCCTCCAGTCCACTGTCTACCTCAGTCTGTTACACACAGTTTGTGTCTATAGTGACATTATTCCTTTTTCATGAAATATGTCTACCTGCTTTGTTCAGCTAGTGATATCATATTCAATCTTTTGGCAACCCCCTCCTCTGAGTGACCTCCCTTATCTCCCCAGGCAGATTTGATGCCTGCCTCAATATCCAATATCTTACCAATGTCCTACCACTATACACCCTGTTGATATAGCGGTAAGGTTCATACACATATTTTGTATATGTGTATACTAATACTATAGTTTATACCTGTAAAACTAAGATGATTATTTCTTATGTGGTATGATAAGGTATGGTATGGTAAGGTAAGGCATAAAATAAATATAATGTTATTTATCTGTTATCTATTTTTCACACTAAGCTATGAGCACCTGGAAGGTAAGGACCATGTATTTTTAACTTGGTACTCAAAAACCATGGTATGGTACATTATACATATACACAATAAAAAATTATATGATCTGGTTTAAGGTGACAGACTAGATGCAGCTGGGATGTGCCTTTTCCATGCACAGAAACCAAAATATCAAGTGATATGGTTTGGCTGTGTCCTCACCTAAATCTCATCTTGTATTCCCATGTGTTGGGGGAGGGACCCAGTGAGAGGTAATTGAATCATGCGGGGGCAGGTCTTTACTGCTGTTCTCACGGTAGTGAATAAGTCACATGAGATCTTATGGTTTTAAAAAGAGAAGTTACCCTGCACAACTCTCTCTTTGCCTGTTGCCATCCATGTAAGACGTGACTTACTCCTCCTTGCCTTCTGCCATGAATGTGAGGCCTCCCCAGCCATGTGGAACTGTAAGTCCATTAAACCTCCATTTCTTCCCAGTCTCAGGTATGTCTTTATCAGCAGCATGAAAACAGACTAAAACATCGAATAAACCATAGTTGGGAAAGATCTTTTGAGAGAAAATACTAAAACTCAATACAGAGGAAATGGAAGACACTGTGATTGAAGAGGGAAGAAGTGGGGTTGCCTGCTAGGCAAGAACTGGCCCCCTGAATACAAGGAAGGGGTGAATGAAGGAATCCTGGGGCACTGTGTTCCTTCCCTCTGAGATCCTAGATACAAGAGAGTTCCAAGACCCGTAAAGGTCTTTCTGGCCGGGGGAGCTCCCTGGAAACCACAGAGATGCTGCTTGAACTTTCATGGAGTACAAAATGCTTCAGTGTGCTGGGCAGCTGCAGCAAAATGTGACTCTGGGCACCCACCCCTGCTCTGTGTCTAACCCCAAGCAGCTGCTACTGCTGCTCTCTGCCATATTGGGGAGTGAATGGGGCCTGGGCATGCTCATGTGCCCTAAAGACAAGCTCTACTTCCATTGCCATGGGACTGAAGTGCATCCAAGTCACATGCCCCATGTCTGCTGTTCCCTCCTAAGACTGCCTGCCTGGCTGTTCTCATACAGGATGACCCACAGTGTAGCTGCCATTGCTCCCCCTCCCTGAACTCAGTGTTTTGTTGGTGGTCTGGGAGCAGTTCACTCCTCCCTATTTCAGCCAGGGCTTGAGCCAGAGGGGCCTGAAGACAAGTCAGCTGGCCTAGTCCCAGTTCCCCAGGACTTGAGCACACCGACCAGGGGCTTGAGGATGAAATATGTGGTCTGATTTCAAGTCAGGGAGGAGCTCCCACTGTCAGAACACTAAGAGTGTGGCACAGGTTCATGTGGTACGGGAGCTGGTACCTCTGCCTCTGCAAGACTGGACCAGGAAGGGTGTGGCTAGGTAGTCACGGTTTTTGCCTCAGGAAGTCTTGTGGTCCAGAATACCTGGAGTGGCTTGGTGATTTGGGTGTGAAAATGTGGAACTAGCCTACTCATCTGGCCAGCTGCTAGGGCTGGATCCTGGAAAAAGACCCTCCAGGTCAGGAATGTGGGAGCTGGGCAGGCCTCATGGCCACCTGCTGGGCTGAAAACCCTGACTAGCCCCTCTTCCTCTGAGTGGACTCTGTGGCACAGGAGAGGCACCTTTGCCCCTGCCCCTACCTGGAGGGTTGTCCCAGTGGCCTGAGAGCTGGTTCTAGCCATTGCCAAGGTTGGTGCTTGCGTCCACCTTGGAGAACTCGGTCATGGGCTTGCCCACCCCAGTCCTACCCAGGTTTGCCCCTTACAGTAGCCTTGGCAGCAGAGCTTGGGGCAGGACACCTGGGAGCTCTATGTCCTGCCCATCACCTGGGACCCCACAGAACTTCCCCGATTAACAAAGGCCATGCATAAATTCCACTGCCATCACAATTGCCTCTTCCCTACAAGTTCCACCTCTAGGCCGGGTGATGAACTGCATGTCCCATCACAGCTTTCCTTGATATCATTGTACAGCTCTCAGCTGGCTCTTACCCACAATCACCACCTGCTGGCCTGTAGAGTGAACTGCACAACCCAATATAATTTCTGCTGACAGAAGTACACAGCACTGGGGGAGAAGATCAGTCTCCTGAGACCTCCACCTCTCCATGTCTGTAGGAGATAGTGAACCTGACCACACACACAGCCTACCGCTACCATAACCTAAAAACAACAAGCATTTGAGAAAACTATTATAGGATCTCTATAACTAAGGAATTTATATGGAGCCTTGGCCCCCTAAAAGCACAAAGAAACAAAGTCAAAGGACTTTACCCAGCACGTGCAACAGTCACATCCTCAAGGGGAAAAATAGCACTCAAATGAAAGTAAATTCAAAAATAATGAGTGACAGCTTATCCAAACGAGAAGGAATCAGTATAAGAACTCCAACACCATGTAGAAACAGAATGCTGTGACATCTTCAAAGGACCACATTAACTCTCTAGCAATAGATTCAAACCAAAATGAAAATTCTGAAATGACAGATCAAAAATGCAAAATATGAATTGTAAAGAAGCTCATTGAAATCCAAGAGAAAGTTGAAAACCAACGCAAAGAAATCAGAAAAACAATTCAGGATATAAAAAATGAGATGATAGACATATTTTTAAAAAATCTTATAGAATGAAAATTTCACTGAAGGACTTCCAACATACAGTTGAAAGGGCTAACAATAGACTAGACCAAGCAGAAGAAAAAATTTCAGAGCTTACAGACCAGACTTTCAAACCCAGTCTCAGAAAAATATAGGAAACATAATTTAGAAAAAATGAACAAAACCTTTAAGAAACATGAACCATGTAAAACATGTAAATCTACAACTTATAGGCATTCCTGAGGGAGAAAAAGAAAAAGTAAGAAATTTGGAAGACATATTTGAGGCAATAATTGAAGAAAATTTCCCTGATCTTACTAGAGATGTAGATATCCACATGCAAGAAATTCAGAAAACAACTAGAAGATGCCATACAAGGCAAACATCCCCAAGACATATAGTTACCAGACTTTCCAAGGTCAATATTAAAGAAAAAATAATTTAAAAGGAGCTAGGGAGAAGCATCAAATTACCTATAAAGGAAATCCCATCAGACTAATAACAGACTTCTCAGTGAAATTTTACTAGCCAGAAGAGATTGGGGGCCTATTTTTAGCCTTCTTAAAGAATAATGCCACCCAGGAATTTGATATCCTGCCAAACTAAGCTTCGTAAAAAAAGGAGACGTAGAGTCTTTCTCAGACAAGCAAACACAAATGAAATTCATCATCACTAGACCAGACCTACAAGAAATACTCAAAGGAGTTCTAAACATAGAAACAAAATAATGATACTGACCATAATAAAATCACATATAAATACAAAGCACATAGACTCTATAAAGCAATTATGCAAGTGAGACTACAAAACAACTAGACAACAATACCATGAGAGGAACAAACCCTGAAATATCAATATTAACCTTGAATGTAAATGGCCTAAGTGCTCCACTTGAAAGATGCAGACCAGCAAATTGGATAAAAAAGCAAACCCAACCATTTATTGCCCACAAGAGACTCAACTAATAGGTATAGATACAGACTCAAAGTTAAAGAATGAAAAATAAGTGGGAGTAGTTACTTTCATATCAGATAAAACAGACTTTAAACCAGCAACAGCAAAAAAAAAAAAAGAAGGCCATAATATGATAAAGAGTTCAATTCAACAGGAAGATTTAACAATCCTAAATATATATGCACCCAATATCAGAGCACCCAGATTCATAAAACAAATACTGATAAACTTAAGAAAAGAGATTGACAGCATTACAATACTAATGCGGAACTTCAACACCCCCACTGATAGTACTAGACACATAATTGGGGCAGAAAATCAACAAAGAAACTTTGGACTTAAACTGGACTCAAGGCCAAGCGGACCTAACAGACATTTACAGAATATTCCGCCCAATAAATGCAGAATATACATTTTTTTTCTTCTGCACATGTAACATTTTCCAAAATACTCCATATCCTTGGTAATAAAGCAAGTCTCAATAAATTAAAAAATTGAATAATATCAAGTATCTTCTTGTACAACAGTGAAATAAAATTAGAAATCAATACCAAGAGGAACTCTTGAAATTACATGAGTACATGGAAACTAAACAACTTGCTCCTGATTGGCTTTTGGGCAAACAATAAAATTACAGCAGAGACCAAAAAAGTTCTTAAATGAATGAAGATAGAGACACAACATGCCAAAACCTATGAGATACAGCACACGCAGGGCTAAGAGGAAAGCTTACGGCATTAAATGTCTACATAAAACATACAGAGAATTCTCAAATAAACTACTTACTGTCACACCTTAAGGGACTAGAAAAACAAAAATAAACCAAACCTAAAGTAAGCAGAAGAAAAGAAATAACAAAGATCTGGTCAGAAGTAAATGAGATTGAGACAAAAAATACAAAGGATTAAAGAAATAAAAAGTTGGTTCTTTGAAAGGACAAAGAAAATGGAAAAACTGTTGGCTAGATTAACAGAAAAGAGAGAGAAGATTCAAATAAGCACAGTCAGAAATGATAAAGGTGACATATAATTTATACACAGAAGTACAAAAGATTATCAGAGACTACTTCAAGCGTATCTATACACACAAACTAGAAAAACTAGAAGAAATGGATAAATTCCTGGAAACATACAATCTTCCAAGATTAAACCAGGAAGAAATAGAAATTTTGAGCAGACCGATAGAGAGTAATTAAACTGAATTAGTAATAAAAAATCTTCCAACAACAACAACAAAAACCCAGGATCCCAGATGGATTCACAGCCAAATTCTACCAGATGTACAAAGAAAAGCTGGTACCTATGTTGCTGAAACTATTCCAAAAAGTCAAGAAGGAGGGATTTCTCCCTAATGCATTGTATGAAACCAATATCACCCTGATAACAAAATCAGGCAAGCGCACAACAAAAGAAGAAATCTACAGGCCTATATTCCTGATGATCATAGATGAAAAAATCCTCAACGAAATACTAGCAAACAAAATCCAATGGCACATAAAAAAGATAATGTATCACAATGAAGTGGATTTTATTCTAGGGATGCAAGGATGGTTCAACATACACAAATTAATAAATGTGATTCACCACATAAACAGAATTAAAAACAGAAACCATATGATCATCTCAATAGATGTAGAAAAAGCATTAAATAAAATTCAATATCCCTTCATAATTAAAACCCCCTATCAAACTAGGCACCAAAGGAACATACCTCAAAATAATAAGCTCTATCTATGACAAACCCACAGACAGTATCATGCTGAATGAGGAAAAGTTCAAAGTATTCCCCCTAAGGACTGGAGCAAGACAATGATGCTCACTCTTACCATTCCTATTTGACACAGTACTGGAAGTCCTAACCAGAGCAATCAGGCAGGAGAAAGAAATAGCGGGCATCCAGATTGGAAAAGAGGAAGTCAAATCATCTCTGTTTGCTAATGATGTAACTGTTTTACCAAGAAAACCCTAAACACTCTTCCAAAATACTCCTAGACCTGATAAATGACTTCAGCAAAGTTTCAGGGTACAAAATCAATGCATAAACATCAGTTACATTTCTATACACCAATAACATTGATGCTGAGAATCAAATTAAAAACTCAATCCCATTTATAGTAGCCAGAAAAATGCATAGAAATACATTTAACCAAGGAGTTGAAAGATCTCTACAAGGAGAACTATAAAACACTGATGAAAAAAAAAAATTGTCAGTGACAGAAATTAAGGGAAAAATACCCAATGTTCATGGATGGAAAGAATCAATATTATTAAAAATGATCATACTACCCCAAACAGTCCACAGCTTCAATGCAGTTCCTATAAAATTACCAAGTTCATTTTTCACAGAATTAGAAAAAACAATCTTAAAGTTCATACAGAATGAAAAAAAAAAAAAAAAAAGAGCCCACATAGCCAAAGCAATCCTAAGCAAAAAGAACAAACTTGGAGGTATCACATTACTTCAAATTACAGCACAAGACTATGGTAACTAAAACAGCATGGCACCAGTATGAAAATATTAATAAACATATAGATCAATGGAACAGAATACAGAACAAAGAAGTAAAACCACATACCTAAAACAAACTGATCTTAGACCAAGTTGACAAAAATCAACAATGGGGGAAAGGATATCCTATTCAATAAATAATGTTAGGAAGACTGGCTAGCTATATGCAGAAAAATGGTACTTTCTCACAGTATACAAAAATTAACTCAAGATGCATTAAAAATCTAAACATAAGGCCTGAAACTATAAAAGTCCTAGAAGATAACGTAGGAAAAACTCTTCTGGACATGGGCTTAAGAAAAGAATTTATGACTAAGACCTCAAAAGCAAATGCTACTGAAACAATAATAGACAAATGAGACTTAATTAAAAGATTCTGCACAACAAAAGAAACTATCAACAGAGTAAAGATATAGCCTATAGAAGGGGAGAAAATATTTGCAAATTATGCATCTGATGAATGACTAATATTCAAAATCTTCAAGGAACTCAAACTCAACAAGAAAAATTCAAATAACCCCATTAAAAAATAGACAGGCTGGATGTGGCAGCTCTCATGCTTGTAATCTCAGCACTTTGGGAGGCCAAGTGGCCAAAGTGGGCAGACTGCTCAAGCCCAGGAGTTCGAGACCAGCCTGGGTAGCATGGTGAAACCCTGTCTCTACTAAAAATCAAAAAATTAGCCAGGTGTGTGATGGGCACCTGTGGTCCCAGATACTTTGGAGGCTGAGGTGGAAAGATCACTTGAGCCTGGGAGGTGCAGGTTGCAGTGAGCTGAGATTGTGCCACTGCATTCCAGCCTGAGTGACAGAGACCCGTCTCAAAAGAAAAAAAAAAAAAAGGTGGGCAAAGGACATAAATAGACATTTCACAAAAGAAGATATACAAGTGAGCAACAAACATGAGAAAATGCTCAATATCACTAATCAGAGAGATGCAAATTATACCACAATGAGATACTATCTTACATCAGTCACAATGGCTATTATTAACATTATTATTGTTTTAACTTTTTTCTTTTTATTTATTTATTTATTTTTATTATACTTTAAGTTTTAGGGTACATGTGCACATTGTGCAGGTTAGTTACATATGTATACATGTGCCATGCTGGTGCGCTGCACCCACTAACTCGTCATCTAGCATTAGGTATATCTCCCGATGCTATCCCTCCCCCCCCCCACCCCACAACAGTCCCCAGAGTGTGATATTCCCCTTTCTGTGTCCATGTGATCTCATTGTTCAATTCCCACCTATGAGTGAGAATATGCGGTGTTTGGTTTTTTGTTCTTGCGATAGTTTACTGAGAATGATGTTTTCCAATTTCATCCATGTCCCTACAAAGGACATGAACTCATCATTTTTTATGGCTGCATAGTATTCCATGGTGTATATGTGCCACATTTTCTTAATCCAGTCTATCATTGTTGGACATTTGGGTTGGTTCCAAGTCTTTGCTATTGTGAATAATGCCGCAATAAACATACGTGTGCATGTGTCTTTATAGCAGCATGATTTATAGTCCTTTGGGTATGTACCCAGTAATGGGATGGCTGGGTCAAATGGTATTTCTAGTTCTAGATCCCAGAGGAATCGCCACACTGACTTCCACAATGGTTGAACTAGTTTACAGTCCCACCAACAGTGTAAAAGTGTTCCTATTTCTCCACATCCTCTCCAGCACCTGTTGTTTCCTGACTTTTTAATGATTGCCATTCTAACTGGTGTGAGATGGTATCTCATTGTGGTTTTGATTTGCATTTCTCTGATGGCCAGCGATGATGAGCATTTTTTCATATGTTTTTTGGCTGCATAAATGTCTTCTTTTGAGAAGTGTCTGTTCGTGTCCTTTGCCCACTTTTTGATGGGGTTGTTTGTTTTTTCCTTGTAAATTTGTTTGAGTTCATTGTAGATTCTGGATATTAGCCCTTTGTCAGATGAGTAGGTTGTGAAAATTTTCTCCCATTTTGTAGGTTGCCTGTTCACTCTGATGGTAGTTTCTTTTGCTGTGCAGAAGCTCTTTAGTTTAATTAGATCCCATTTGTCAATTTTGTCTTTCGTTGCCATTGCTTTTGGTGTTTTAGACATGAAGTCATTGCCCGTGCCTATGTCCTGAATGGTAATGCCTAGGTTTTCTTCTAGGGTTTTTATGGTTTTAGGTCTAACGTTTAAGTCTTTAATCCATCTTGAATTGATTTTTGTATAAGGTGTAAGGAAGGGATCCAGTTTCAGCTTTCTACATATGGCTAGCCAGTTTTCCCAGCACCATTTATTAAATAGGGAATCCTTTCCCCATTGCTTGTTTTTCTCAGGTTTGTCAAAGATCAGATAGTTGTAGATATGCGGCTTTATTTCTGAGGGCTCTGTTCTGTTCCATTGATCTATATCTCTGTTTTGGTACCAGTACCATGCTGTTTTGGTTACTGTAGCCTTGTAGTATAGTTTGAAGTCAGGTAGTGTGATGCCTCCAGCTTTGATCTTTTGGCTTAGGATTGACTTGGCAATGCGGGCTCTTTTTTGGTTCCATATGAACTTTAAAGTAGTTTTTTCCAATTCTGTGAAGAAAGTCATTGGTAGCTTGATGGGGATGGCATTGAATCTGTAAATTACCTTGGGCGGTATGGCCATTTTCACGATATTGATTCTTCCTACCCATGAGCATGGAATGTTCTTCCATTTGTTTGTATCCTCTTTTATTTCCTTGAGCAGTGGTTTGTAGTTCTCCTTGAAGAGGTCCTTCGCATCCCTTGTAAGTTGGATTCCTAGGTATTTTATTCCCTTTGAAGCAATTGTGAATGGTAGTTCACTCATGATTTGGCTCTCTTGTTTGTCTGTTGTTGGTGTATAAGAATGCTTGTAATTTTTGTACATTGATTTTGTATCCTGAGACTTTGCTGAAGTTGCTTATCAGCTTAAGGAGATTTTGGGCTGAGACATTGGGGTTTTCTAGATATACAGTCATGTCATCTGCAAACAGGGACAATTTGACTTCCTCTTTTCCTAATTGAATACCCTTTATTTCCTTCTCCTGCCTGATTGCCCTGGCCAGAACTTCCAACACTATGTTGAATAGGAGTGGTGAGAGAGGGCATCCCTGTCTTGTGCCAGTTTTCAAAGGGAATGCTTCCAGTTTTTGCCCATTCAGTATGATATTGGCTGTGGGTTTGTCATAGATAGCTCTTATTATTTTGAAATACGTCCCATCAATACCTAATTTATTGAGAGTTTTTAGCATGAAGGGTTGTTGAATTTTGTCAAAGGCTTTTTCTGCATCTATTGAGATAATCATGTGGTTTTTGTCTTCGGCTCTGTTTATATGCTGGATTACATTTGTTGATTTGCATATATTGAACCAGCCTTGCATCCCAGGGATGAAGCCCACTTGATCATGGTGGATAAGCTTTTTGATGTGCTGCTGCATTAGGTTTGCCAGTATTTTATTGAGGATTTTTGCATCAATGTTCATCAAGGATATTGGTCTAAAATTCTCTTTTTTTGTTGTGTCTCTGCCTGGCTTTGGTATCAGAATGATGCTGGCCTCATAAAATGAGTTAGGGAGGATTCCCTCTTTTTCTATTGATTGGAATAGTTTCAGAAGGAATGGTACCAGTTCCTCCTTGTACCTCTGGTAGAATTCGGCTGTGAATCCATCTGGTCCTGGACTCTTTTTGGTTGGTAAGCTATTGATTATTGCCACAATTTCAGCTCCTGTTATTGGTCTATTCAGAGATTCAACTTCTTCCTGGTTTAGTCTTGGAAGAGTGTATGTGTCCAGGAATTTATCCATTTCTTCTAGATTTTCTAGTTTATTTGCATAGAGGTGTTTGTAGTATTCTCTGATAGTAGTTTGTATTTCTGTGGGATTGGTGGTGACATCCCCTTTATCATTTTTTATTGTGTCTATTTGTTTCTTCTCTCTTTTTTTCTTTATTAGTCTTGCTAGTGGTCTATCAATTTTGTTGATCCTTTCAAAAAACCAGCTCCTGGATTCATTAATTTTTTGAAGGGTTTTTTTGTGTCCCTATTTCCTTCAGTTCTGCTCTGATTTTAGTTATTTCTTGCCTTCTGCTAGCTTTTGAATGTGTTTGCTCTTGCTTTTCTAGTTCTTTTAATTGTGATGTTAGGGTGTCAATTTTGGATCTTTCCTGTTTTCTCTTGTGGGCATTTAGTGCTATAAATTTCCCTCTACACACTGCTTTGAATGCATCCCAGAGATTCTGGTATGTTGTGTCTTTGTTCTCGTTGGTTTCAAAGAAAATCTTTATTTCTGCCTTCATTTCGTTATGTACCCAGTAGTCATTCAGGAGCAGGTTGTTCAGTTTCCTTGTAGTTGAGCGGTTTTGAGTGAGATTCTTAATCCTGAGTTCTAGTTTGATTGCACTGTGGTCTGAGAGATAGTTTGTTATAATTTCTGTTCTTTTACATTTGCTGAGGAGAGCTTTACTTCCCATTATGTGGTCAATTTTGGAATAGGTGTGGTGTGGTGCTGAAAAAAATGTATATTCTGTTGTTTTGGGGTGGAGAGTTCTGTAGATGTCTATTAGGTCCACTTGGTGCAGAGCTGAGTTCAATTCCTGGGTATCCTTGTTGACTTTCTGTCTCGTTGATCGGTCTAATGTTGACAGTGGGGTGTTAAAGTCTCCCATTATTAATGTGTGGGAGTCTAAGTCTCTTTGTAGGTCACTCAGGACTTGCTTTATGAATCTTGGTGCTCCTGTATTGGGTGCATATATGTTTAGGATAGTTAGCTCTTTTTGTTGAATTGATCCCTTTACCATTATGTAATGGCCTTCTTTGTCTCTTTTGATCTTTGTTGGTTTAAAGTCTGTTTTATCAGAGACTAGGATTGCAACCCCTGCCTTTTTTTTGTTTTCCATTGGCTTGGTAGATCTTCCTCCATCCTTTTATTTTGAGCCTATGTGTGTCTCTGCACGTGAGATGGTTTTCCTGAATACAGCACACTGATGGGTCTTGACTCTTTATCCAATTTGCCAGTCTGTGTCTTTTAATTGGAGCATTTAGTCCATTTACATTTAAAGTTAATATTGTTATGTGTCAATTTGATCCTGTCATTATGATGTTAGCTGGTTATTTTGCTCGTTAGTTGGTGCAGTTTCTTCCTAGCATTGGTGGTCTTTACATTTTGGCATGATTTTGCAGCGGCTGGTACCGGTTGTTCCTTTCCATGTTTAGTGCTTCCTTCAGGAGCTCTTGTAAGGCAGGCCTGGTGGTGACAAAATCTCTCAGCATTTGCTTGTCTGTAAAGTATTTTATTTCTCCTTCAGTTATGAAGCTTAGTTTGGCCGGATATGAAATTCTGGTTTGAAAATTCTTTTCTTTAAGAATGTTGAATATTGCCCCCCACTCTCTTCTGGCTTGTAGGGTTTCTGCCGAGAGATCCGCTGTTAGTCTGATGGGCTTCCCTTTGAGGGTAACCCGACCTTTCTCTCTGGCTGCCCTTAACATTTTTTCCTTCATTTCAACTTTGGTGAATCTGACAATTATGTGTCTTGGAGTTGCTCTCCTCGAGGAGTATCTTTGTGGCGTTCTCTGTATTTCCTGAATCTGAACGTTGGCCTGCCTTGCTAGATTGGGGAAGTTCTCCTGGATAATATCCTGCAGAGTGTTTTCCAACTTGGTTCCATTCTCCCCATCACTTTCAGGTACACCAGTCAGACGTAGATTTGGTCTTTTCACACAGTCCCATATTTCTTGGTGGCTTTGCTCATTTCTTTTTATTCTTTTTTCTCTAAACTTCCCTTCTCACTTCATTTCATTCATCTTCCATCGCTGATACCCTTTCTTCCAGTTGATTGCATCGGTTCCTGAGGCTTCTGCATTCTTCACGTAGTTCTCCAGCCTTGGTTTTCAGCTCCATCAGCTCCTTTAAGCACTTCTCTGTATTGGTTATTCTAGTTATACATTCTTCTAAATTTTTTTCAAAGTTTTCAACTTCTTTGCCTTTGGTTTGAATGTCCTCCCGTAGCTCAGAGTAATTTGATCGTCGGAAGCCTTCTTCTCTCAGCTCGTCAAAGTCATTCTCCATCCAGCTTTGTTCCGTTGCTTGTGAGGAACTGCGTTCCCTTGGAGGAGGAGAAGCGCTCTGCTTTTTAGAGTTTCCAGTTTTTCTGTTCTGTTTTTTCCCCATCTTTGTGGTTTTATCTACTTTTGGGCTTTGATGATGGTGATGTACAGATGGGTTTTTGGTGTGGATGTCCTTTCTGTTTGTTAGTTTTCCTTCTAACAGAGAGGACCCTCAGCTGCAGGTCTGTTGGAGTACCCTGCCATGTGAGGTGTCAGTGTGCCCCTGCTGGGGGGTGCCTCCCTGTTAGGCTGCTTGGGGGTCAGGGGTCAGGGACTCACTTGAGGAGGCAGTCTGCCTGTTCTCAGATCTCCAGCTGTGTGCTGGGAGAACCACTGCTCTCTTCAAAGCTGTCAGACAGGGACATTTAAGTCTGCAGAGGTTACTGCTGTCTTTTTGTTTGTCTGTGCCCTGCCCCCAGAGGTGGAGCCTACAGAGGCAGGCAGGCCTCCTTGAGCTGTGGTAGGCTCCACCCAGTTCGAGCTTCCTGGCTGCTTTGTTTACCTAAGCAAGCCTGCGCAATGGCGGGTGCCTCTCCCCCAGCCTTGCTGCCACCTTGCAGTTTGATCTCAGACTGCTGTGCTAACAAACAATCAGCGAGACTCCGTGGGCGTAGGACCCTCCAAGCCAGGTGTGGGATATAATCTTGTGGTGCGCCGTTTTTTAAGCCCGTCGGAAAAGCGCAGTATTTGGGTGGGAATGACCCAATTTTCCAAGTGCAGTCTGTCACCCCTTTCTTTGACTCAGAAAGGGAACTCCCTGACCCCCTGTACTTCCCAAGTGAGGCAATGCCTCGCCCTGCTTCGGCTCGTGCACGGTGCGCGCACCCACTGACCTGTGCCCACTCTCTGGCACTCCCTAGTGAGATGAACCCGGTACCTCAGATGGAAATGCAGAAATCACCCGTCTTCTCCGTCGCTCACGCTGGGAGCTGTAGACCGGAGCTGTTCCTATTTGGCCATCTTGGCTCCTCCCCTAACTTTTTTCTTAAGTTCAGGAGTACATATGCAGATTTGTTAGGTAGGTAAACTCATGTCATGTGGGTTTGTTGTAAAGATTATTTCATCACCCACGTATTAGGCCTAGTACTCATTAGTTATTTTTTCTGATCTTTTCCCTCCTCCCACCCTCTACCCTCAAGTAGGCTGCAGTATCTGTTGTTCCCCTCTATGTGTCCATGTGTTCTCATCATTTGGCTCCCACCTATAAGTAAGAACATGTGGTATTTGGTTTTCTGTTCCTGCAGTAGTTTACTAAGGATAATGGCCTCCAGCTTCATCCACATTCTTGGCAAAAGATGTCATCTCATTCTTTTTTGTAGCTGCATAGTGTTCCATTGTGTATACATACCACATTTTCTTTATCCAGTCTGTCATTGATGGAAATCTAGGTTGATTCCATGTCTTTGCTGTTGTGAATAGTGCTGCAGTGAACATTTGTGTGTGTGTGTCTTTACCGTAGAATGATTCATAGTCCTTTGGGTATATACCCAATAATGGGATTGCTGGATCAATTGGTAGTTCTGTTTTTAGCTCTTTGAGGAATCACCATATTGCTTTCCACAATGGTTGAATCAATTTACACTCCAACCAACAGTGTATAAGTGGCATATATTTCTCCACAACCTGGCCAGCACCTGTTATTTTTTGACTTTTTAATAACAGTCATTCTTACTTGCGTTAGTATCTCATGTGGTTTTGACTTTCATTTCTCTAATAATCAGTGATACTGGACTTTTATTCGTATACTTGTTGGCTACATGTATGTGTTTTTTTTTTTGAAAAGTGCCTGTTCATGTCCTTTGCTCACCTTTTAGTGGGTTGTTTCATTTCTTTTCTTGTAAATTTAAGTTCTTTATAGATACGGGGTATTAGAGCTTTGTCAGATGCATAGTTTGCAAATATTTTCTCCCATCTGTAGGTTGTCTGTTTACTCTGTTGGTAGTTTCTTTTGCTGTGCAGAAGCCCATAAGTTTAATTACATACCATTTGTCAGTTTTTAGTTTGGTTGTGATTGCTTTTGGCATCTTCATCATGAAATCTTTGCCCATGCCTATGTTCAGAATGGTATTGCCTAGGTTGTCTTCCAGAGCTTTCCTTTTTTTTCTTTTTTTTTTTTTTTGAGATGGAGTCTCACTCTGTTGCCCAGGCTGGAGTGCAGTGGCATGATCTCGACTCACTGCAACCTCTGCCTCCCAGTTCACATCATTCTCCTGCCTCAGCCTCCCAAGTAGCTGGGACTACAGGTGCCTGCCACCATGCCTGGCTAATTTTTTTGTATTTTTAGTAGAGACGGGGTTTCACCACGTTAGCCAGGATGGTCTCCATCTCCTGACCTCATGAACCTCCTGCCTCGGCCTCCCAAAGTTGCTGGGATTATAGGCATTGAGCCACCGTGCCTGGCCTTCCAGAGTTTTTATAGTTTTGGGTTTTACAATGATGAGTGATCTTTTAATGTGTTCTTGAATTCAGTTTGCTGGTATTTTGTTGAGGATTTTTGCATTTATATCCATCAGTGATATTGGTCTGTAGTTTTCTTTTTTAAATGTGTTTTTGTTTTTTGTATCAGGGTAATACAGGTCTCATAGAATGAGTTTGGAAGCATTCTCTTCTCTATTTTTCAGAATAATTTGAGTAGATTTGGTATTAGGTTTTTAAAAGTTTGGTAGAATTCATCAATGAAGCCTTCAGGTCCTGGGCTTTTCTTGGCTGGAAGACTTTTTATTATGGCTTTGCTTTAATTATTCATTATTGATCTGTTCAGGTTTTGGATTTCTTTATGGTTCAATCTTGGTAGGTTGTATGTATCTAGGAATTAATCTATTTCTTCCAGATTTTCCAATTTATTGGCATATTATTGTTGCTCATAGTAACCACTACTGATTCTTTAAATTTCTGTGGTATTGATTGTAATGTCTCCTTTTTGATCTCTAATTTTATTCATTTGGGTCTTCCCTTTTTTTTTTTCTGAGTCTGGCTAGAATTTTGTCAATTTTGTTTATCTTTTCACAGAGCCAGCTTTTTCTTTCATTGATCTTTTGTGTTGTTCCTTTCATTTCAGTTTCATTTATTTCTGCTCTAATCTTTATTATTTCTTTTCTACAAGTAATTTGGGGCTTGGTTTGCTCTTGCTTTTCTAGTTCTTTAGGATGAATCCTTAGGTTATTGATTTGAAATTTTTCTTATTCTTTGATATAGGTGCTTATAGCTTTAAAATTCCCTCTTACTACTGCTCTCACTGTATCCCATAGGTTTTGGCATGTTGTGTTTCCATTACCATTTGTTGCAAGAATATTTTCAATTTTCTTCTTAATCTCTTCATTGACTCACTTGTTATTCATATTTTAAAATTCCATGTGTTTGTAGAGTTTACAAAATTTCTCGTTATTGATTTCTAGTTTTATCCCTTTGTGGCTAGATAATATGCTTGATATTATTTTTTAAATTAATTAATTAATTTATTTATTTTGAGACAGAGTTTCACTCTGTCACCCAGGCTGGGGTGCAGTGGTGAGATCTTAGCTCACTGCAAGCTCCACCTCCTGGGTTCACACCATTCTCCCACCTCAGCCTCCTGAGTAGCTGGGACTACAGGTACCCGCCACCATGCCTGGCTAATTTTTTTTTTTTTTTTTTTTTTTGTATTTTTAGTAGAGACGGGATTTCACCATGGTAGACAGGATGGTCTCAATCTCCTGACCTCGTGATCTGCCTGCCTCGGCCTCCCAAAGTGCTGGGATTACAGGTGTGAGCCACCATGCCTGGATTTTTTTGGAATGTTTTAAGACCTAACACATGGTCTATCTTTGAGAATGATTCATGGGATGAGGAAAAAATGTATATTCTGCAACAATTAAATGAAATGTTCTGTAAATATATTTTAGGTCCATTTGGTTTATAGTGCAGATTAAGTCCAATGTTTCTTTCTTGTTTCTGTCTGGAGGGTATTTCTACTGTTGAAAATGGGATGTCGAAGTCTCCAGCTATTATGAGATTGGAATCTATCTCCATCTATAGCTCTAATAATATTTATTTTATATATCCAGGTGCTCCAGTATTGGGTGAATATATAGTTACAATTGTTCTATCATCTTGCAAAATTGACCCCTTTATCATTATATAATGATCTTCTTTGTCTCTTCTTATAGTTTTGGATTTAAAATCTATTTTCTCTGATGTAAGTATAGCGACTCCTGCTCTTTTTTCTTTAGTTTCCTTTGGTGTGGAATATGTTTTTCCTTCCCTTTATTTTCAGCCTATGTGTGTCCTTATAGGTGAAGTGTGTTTTCTGTAGGCAACAGATCACTGGATCTTTCTTCTTCTTCTTTTTTTTTTTCAGCCACTCTATATCTTTATGTTGGAGAGTTAGGTTTGATTTACATTCAATGTTATTATTGATGAATAAGGACTTATTCCTGCCATTTTGTTATTTATTTTCAGGTTGTTTTGTGGTCTTCTCTTTCTTCTTTCTTTCATTCTTGTCTTCTTCTAGTGACAATGATTTTTTCTGGTTATATGATGTAGTGTCTTGTTTTTTAGTTTTTGTGTGTCTATTGTATGTTTTTTGGTTTGAGATTACCATGAGGCTTGAAATACTGTCTTTTAACCCATTATTTTAATCAGATAGCAACTTAAAACTACTTGAATAAACAAACAAAAATGCAAATAGAACACTAATAAAAATTCTATACTTTAACTTTGTCCCCCGATCCATAACTTATTGTTTCTATTTATATATTATTTTACTGCTTATGTCTTGAAGAGTTGTTGTAGTTATTTTTGATTGGTTTATCTTTCAATCTTTCTACTTGAGTATTTTACATACCACAAGAAGAGTGTTATAATAGTGTGTGATTATAAGAGTGTGATTTTCTGTGTACTTACTATTGCCAGTGAGTTTTTTTACCTTCAGATGATTTCATATTGCTCCTTAGCATCCTTTTCTTTCTAAACAAAGGGCTCTTTTTTATCATTTCCTGTAGGACAGGTCTAGTGTTGATGAAATACCTCAGCTTTTGTTTGTCTGGGAAAGTCTTTGTTTCTCCTTCACGTTTAAAGTAGGTTTTTGCCAGATACGGTATTCTAGGGTGACTTTTTTTTAACTTCAGCACTTTAAATATGTCATGCCACTCTCTCCTGTCCTCTAAGGTTTCCACTGAAAAGTCCACTGCCAGATATATTGGAGCTTCACTGTATGTTAGTTCTTTCTTTTCTCTTGATTCTTTTATGATCCTTTCTTCATCCTTGACCTTTGGGAGTTTATTAAATGTCTTGAGGTAGTCTTCTTTGGGTTAAATCTGCTTGGTGTTCTGTAATCTTCTTGTACTTGAATACTGAGATAGTTCTCTAGGTTTGGGAAGTTCCCTCTTATTATTCCTTTGAATAAACTTTCTCTCTCTCTCTCTCTCAATCTCTCTCTCTCCCTCCTTCCCTCCCTCCCTCCTCTTTAAGGCTAAGTACTCTTATATTTTCCCTTTTGAAGCTATTGTCTGGGTCTTGTAGGCATGCTTTATTTTTTTTTCTTTTGTTTCCTCTGACTGTGTATTTTCCATTAGCCTGTCTTCAGTCTCACTAATTCTCTCTTCTGGTTGATGAATTCTTCTAGTAAGTGACTCTGATGTATTCTTCAGTACATTCATTGCATTTTTCATCTCCAGAATTTCTGTTTGATCCTTTATAATTATTTCAATCCCTTTGTTCAATTTCTTTGATAGAATTTTGAATTCCTTCTCTGTGTTATCTTGAATTTCTTTGAGTTTCCTCAAAACAGCTATTTTAAATTCTCCACCTGGAAGACAACACATCTCAGTTTCTCCAGGATTGTTTCCTGGTGCCTTATTTAGTTTGTTTAGTGAGGCCATGTTTTCCTGAAGGGTCTTGATGATTGTGGATGTTAAGTAGTGTCTGGACACTGTAGGGTTAGGTATTTATTGTAGTGTTTGCCATCTGGGCTTGTATGTGCCTGTTATCCTTGGGAAGGATCTACAGTCAGAGGTGGTGGAGCCAGCCAGTCTTGTGTTGTTCTCATCAGGATGGTGATTTCCCTCAGGCCCTGGGCAGGTCCAGAGATGCCATTTGTACCCAAAGACTGGAGTCAAAACCTTAGAAATCTACCTTGCACTCTATTCTATGGTGGGTGAACTGACACTCAAACCACATGACACAGACTTTCTCACTCTTCCCTCTGCTTCCACAGGCAGAGGTGCCTCATCCCACGGCCACCATCATCACAGGCCCACGGGGGCCTACTAGGCTACCGCTGATATTCAGTTACCACCCAAGGGCTCTCCAGTCAGCTTGTGGTAAATTCTGCCAGGCCTGGGACTCACCCTTCATGACAGTGGGCTCCTTTCCAGCCCAGTGCAGGTCAAGAAGTGCTGTCTAATGGGAGCCAGAGCCTGGAATCAAGAACCCCAAGAGTCCACTTGGTGCCCTACCCCACAGTGACCTAGTTGCTACTTGATTTTTGGTTCCTTTGTGTAGATAGTTGTCAAACTTAGTCTTCCTACTGGGAGGGATGATCAGTGGAACGCTCCATTCTACCATCTTGCTCCACTCCTCCAATCCATCTAATTTTGATGTGTGGCACTTGGTAGTTGATTGATGCCACATACATGAACTATACTGTAGTCTAGACTTTTGCTTTAATAAAAGTATAAATTTGCCTTAATCTCCTTGTTTTTGTTGTCTCTTTATTGTTCTGAATTTAGGTGCAGGAAAGTGGTCCAAAAACCCTGGTCTGTGAAACTTTCCATAAAAATTTCAGTTAAAAGTGTCATCCTCCTCTGAAATTCTATAGTATTGAAAAGGTAACACTCTCAAAGAGGGCTTTTTATTTTATATTCGTCTGTGAGCCATTTCTCTGTGGTAAGACTATAAGAAGCAGGAATAAAGAATACATTACCTATACTTCTATTATCCTTCTTAGATCCTGGTTAGATTGTAGGCACTTTAAAATTTGAGGGTGTTGTTTACCTATTTTCTCACTTCACATTTTCCTTGTCCCAAAGATATTTTATGCACCTTTATCTTTCTATCTGCATGTTTAAATATTAAATATTAAATAATTTGCAAAAATAATTATAATTGCTCTATATAAGAATAAGAATCTTTAAAAAAGTAATTACATGTACATTGTTGTCTCATTAACATTTTACTAAAATAATTTTTAATTTACCTGAAATTTTCTGACATTGTAATATTTTTTCATGTTATAAAATAGCCTAATGTACAAGAAAATATTACTAAGTGACATAACATGAAAAGCCCTTTGTAAGCTCCTGGTGCAATTTTTAATACCATTTTGGTATTAAGATTCGAAGACTCCAAAGACAATTTATTCTGAAAATATTTTGGCCATTAAAATATTTTCTAAAATATTATAAAAACAGAACTTTCTGATTTTGTCTCTTTCTCTGTTGTACTTTATGTTCCTCCTTACATGCTAGTAAGTCTTTATGTGGTCTCTATTTTTCTTCTCTTTTTTAGATGTCATATTCATACTAGTTAATCATCCACAGTCAGCTACGGGGAGATTGCTGCTTTAAGGCTATATTCATCAGCTTGGTGGTTATGATGTTTTGGTGATTTATGGATGTTTATGACTCACGTATGGATACAAATGAGGGCTGTCACTGTCCCATTGCCTTCCTTCCCAGGTCACTATAGTGCCATACCATCCGTCAACTAAGCCAAATAGACAAAAATCTATAATTGCAAAACTAGTCACACCTCCAGTAGAAAAGAACCTCAAGACAGATAGCTCCAGGCAGTCTTAGGTAAACCAGCACACTGCAGTGGCATAGATGACTTTGAACTGCACCAGCTCTAAAAACAAAATTCAATATGATATTTAGACATTCTCATTACACACGTGTGCATCATCAGGAGGCATGTTTTCACTTCTGTCTCTCTGGCTTAGATTTTCAAGGCAAGACTTTGAAAAAGAACTGCTTGAAGGAGAGAGACAGAGGAACTATACACATCCTTATATGCTGAATTTTCACATTAGTTAGTCCTTAGGTCAGCCTTATTGGATGAGGCATTGGTGATGATGAGGCAGCTTGCAGGCATCCCCCTGAAAGTACCAGTCGAAACCCAGGTTGTGAAACTGCCAAGTGCTGACAAGGATATATCAACAGGCTGGAGGAGATATAAGAGAAATGGTCCTTGGCCCATGATGTACGTACTGTACCTGGGATATTTAATGATGAAGATGAAAAAACATCAACCTGTGTTTATCTAATCTATTATTTCAGCACTGATGTTTACAGCAGATTAAAAAAGAGAGAAGAATCAAATAGACGCAATAAAAAATGATAAAGGGGATATCACCACCGATCCCACAGAAATACAAACTACCATCAGAGAATACTACAAACACCTCTACGCAAATAAACTAGAAAATCTAGAAGAAATGGATACATTCCTCGACACATACACTCTCCCAAGACTAAACCAGGAAGAAGTTGAATCTCTGAATAGACCAATAACAGGAGCTGAAATTGTGGCAATAATCAATAGTTTACCAACCAAAAAGAGTCCAGGACCAGATGGATTCACAGCCGAATTCTACCAGAGGTACAAGGAGGAACTGGTACCATTCCTTCTGAAACTATTCCAATCAATAGAAAAAGAGGGAATCCTCCCTAACTCATTTTATGAGGCCAGCATCATTCTGATACCAAAGCCGGGCAGAGACACAACCAAAAAAGAGAATTTTAGACCAATATCCTTGATGAACATTGATGCAAAAATCCTCAATAAAATACTGGCAAACCGAATCCAGCAGCACATCAAAAAGCTTATCCACCATGATCAAGCGGGCTTCATCCCTGGGATGCAAGGCTGGTTCAATATACGCAAATCAATAAATGTAATCCAGCATATAAACAGAGCCAAAGACAAAAACCACATGATTATCTCAATAGATGCAGAAAAAGCCTTTGACAAAATTCAACAACCCTTCATGCTAAAAACTCTCAATAAATTAGATATTGATGGGACGTATTTCAAAATAATAAGAGCTATCTATGACAAACCCACAGCCAATATCATACTGAATGGGCAAAAACTGGAAGCATTCCCTTTGAAAACTGGCACAAGACAGGGATGCCCTCTCTCACCACTCCTATTCAACATAGTGTTGGAAGTTCTGGCCAGGGCAATTAGGCAGGAGAAGGAAATAAAGGATATTCAATTAGGAAAAGAGGAAGTCAAATTGTCCCTGTTTGCAGATGACATGATTGTATATCTAGAAAACCCCATTGTCTCAGCCCAAAATCTCCTTAAGCAGATAAGCAACTTCAGGAAAGTCTCAGGATACAAAATCAATGTACAAAAATTACAAGCATTCTTATACACCAACAACAGACAAACAGAGAGCCAAATCATGAGTGAACTCCCATTCACAATTGCTTCAAAGAGAATAAAATACCTAGGAATCCAACTTACAAGGGATGTGAAGGACCTCTTCAAGGAGAACTACAAACCACTGCTCAAGGAAATAAAAGAGGATACAAACAAATGGAAGAACATTCCATGCTCATGTGTAGGAAGAATCGATATCGTGAAAATGGCCATACTGCCCAAGGTAATTTACAGATTCAATGCCATCCCCATCAAGCTACCAATGACTTTCTTCACAGAATTGGAAAAAACTACTTTAAAGTTCATATGGAACCAAAAAAGAGCACGCATCGCCAAGTCAATCCTAAGCCAAAAGAACAAAGCTGGAGGCATCACACTACCTGACTTCAAACTATACTACAAGGCTACAGTAACCAAAACAGCATGGTACTGGTACCAAAACAGAGATATAGATCAATGGAACAGAACAGAGCCCTCAGAAATAACGCCGCATACCTACAACTATCTGATCTTTGACAAACCTGAGAAAAACAAGCAATGGGGAAAGGATTCCCTATTTAATAAATGGTGCTGGGAAAACTGGCTAGCCATATGTAGAAAGCTGAAACTGGATCCCTTCCTTACACCTTATACAAAAATCAATTCAAGATGGATTAAAGATTTAAACGTTAGACCTAAAACCATAAAAACCCTAGAAGAAAACCTAGGCATTACCATTCAGGACATAGGCATGGGCAAGGACTTCATGTCCAAAACACCAAAAGCAATGGCAACAAAAGACAAAATTGACAAATGGGATCTAATTAAACTAAAGAGCTTCTACACAGCAAAAGAAACTACCATCAGAGTGAACAGGCAACCTATAAAATGGGAGAAAATTTTCACAACCTACTCATCTGACAAAGGGCTAATATCCAGAATCTACAATGAACTCAAACAAATTTACGAGAAAAAAACAAACAACCCCATCAAAAAGTGGGCGAAGGACATGAACAGACACTTCTCCAAAGAAGACATTTATGCAGCCAAAAAACATACGAAAAAATGCTCATCATCACTGGCCATCAGAGAAATGCAAATCAAAACCACTATGAGGTACCATCTCACACCAGTTAGAATGGCAATCATTAAAAAGTCAGGAAACAACAGGTGCTGGAGAGGATGTGGAGAAATAGGAACACTTTTACACTGTTGGTGGGACTGTAAACTAGTTCAACCATTGTGGAAGTCAGTGTGGCGATTCCTCTGGGATCTAGAACTAGAAATACCATTTGACCCAGCCATCCCACTACTGGGTATATACCCAAATGACTATAAATCATGCTGCTATAAAGACACATGCACACGTATGTTTATTGCGGCATTATTCACAATAGCAAAGACTTGGAACCAACCCAAATGTCCAACAATGATAGACTGGATTAAGAAAATGTGGCACATATACACCATGGAATACTATGCAGCCATAAAAAATGATGAGTTCATGTCCTTTGTAGGGACATGGATGAAATTGGAAAACATCATTCTCAGTAAACTATCGCAAGAACAAAAAACCAAACACCGCATATTCTCACTCATAGGTGGGAATTGAACAATGAGATCACATGGACACAGGAAGGGGAATATCACACTCTGGGGACTGTGGTGGGGTGGGGGGAGGGGGGAGGGATAGCATTGGGAGATACACCTAATGCTAGATGACGAGTTAGTGGGTGCAGCGCACCAGCATGGCACATGTATACATATGTAACTAACCTGCACAATGTGCACATGTACCTTAAAACTTAAAGTATAATAAAAAAAAATGACTGGTCATAATTGAAAGAAATGTAAAAGAACACAGTAATTTATACTACATGAAAATATTTTTCATGGCTTAATCAAATGAGCATTATGTTTTAAGGGATTAAATATATGCTTAACTACCAGATTTCTACAAATCATGCTAAAATTAAATCAGGAATATACACAATTAAAACAGCCAATGGTAATTATTTAATAAGAGTGATTATTATAGAACGTTAGTCTTTAAAATAATATTATATTGAAATTAGCTATCTGTGATAGTCATTAGTATTATACTAAATATTTTACATTTATTTCTAAAATAATGTAATGTTTTAGCAATTTTAATTTATATTATGTAAGAAATGGTCCTCTGATAGCCAGGCAATTGTCTCAACTAGTATAACAGGTGAGAAAGTTCCCTGTAAATTGTGACATGCAATTCAACTATAACCTTTGAAAAAATAAAATTAGAAAGTTTCAAAAATTTTATATTTCAGATACACTGGCATTAAAAAAAAGTCTTAGAAGACATATCCACCCTCTAGAAACAGGAAGGTCGGCTAACTCAATTTTCCAAAACATATGCTCTGAAATGTTACTATGTATATAAGAATTTTAATGATTAAAAGATTAAGAAAATGATTAAAAATTATACTATTTCAAAGTTCAAACTATGTATAATTTTGTATTTTCACACTTGACTCATTTCTTATCTTTCCTTCTAACTTTCCTGTTTTCTCTCCTTGTCTTTGGAAATTATAACTTTAAATATTTCTCTCCAGACTTGTATCATGTCTAATGTATGACAATTTTATGTCATCACTGAGGGAATGAAGAACCTGTTTAACTTAACTAATGTCACATGTCCTGATAGTGACGTGTTTGACAGAGATTTGCCATCACAGTTCAAGGATGCTGGCTCCTTTAAGAATATTGGCTCTGACCAAGACATTTAGATATGCAGGAGGTCATGTGGTGTGCCTCCACCTGGAGGCAAGGGGTTCCCTGGCTCCACATAGCTGCTGGAAACCTCAGCCATCTATGAGCATGCCTGCATGAATTAAAGATTCCAGTGGATGCAAGAAGATTAGATCTCTGATTCACATGAGTTCTTTATACATTCCAGGCTTCTCAGCAGAATCTGGCAAAACCACCTGGGCAATAGCCCTAACATTGAGAGTGTGCCCAGAAATATGTTTTAGCTTGCTAGGGCTGCCATAACAAAGCACCACAAAGTGAATAGGTTAAACAACAGAAATGTGTAGTCTCCCAGTTCTGGAGGCTGGAAGTCCAACATCAAGGTGTCCTTAGGGTTGGCTGTGTCTGAGACTGTGAGGAAGAATCTGTTCATGCCACTCTCCTAACTTCTGGTGGTTTGTGGCAATCTTTGGCCTTCCTTGGCTTGTAGATGTGTCATCCCAATCTCTGTATTCATGGTTGCAGGACATTCTCCATGTTGGTGTATTTGCATCGAAATTTCCCACCCCCCTTTTGAGACGGAGTCTTGCTCTGTCGCTCAGGCTGGAGTGCAGTGTCACGATCTCGGCTCACTGCAAGCTCTACCTCCTGGGTTCATGCCATTCTCCTGCCTCAGCCTCCCAACTAGCTGGGACTACAGATGCCCGCCACCATGCCCGGCTAATTTTTTGTATTTTTAGTAGAGATGGGGTTTCACCATGTTAGCCAGGATGGTCTCGATCTCCTGACCTCCTTGGCCTCCCAAAGTGCTGGGATTACAGGCGTGAGCCACCGTGCACGGCCCCAAATTTCCCCTTTTTATGACACCACCAGTCACACTGGATTAAAGACCCATTCTATCCCCATGGTGACTTCATCTTGACTAACTACATCTGCAATGACACTATTTCCAAATAAGGTCACATTCTGAGGTAGTGCAGGTTAGGACATCAACATATGAATTTTGGAGGGACACAATTTAGTTCATAACAATATCTAGGAGGCCAGTGGTCCTTGAAGTGCCATGAATGGGCTGGAGTGCATAGTGCGGTAGGTTGAGGTCATACAAATAAAAGCTACGAGATTGCCTAGGGCCTTGTGGGTGGGTGGTAACATCTCAGGTTTTTACTCTGAATGATACAGGGTTTTGAATAGCAGAGTGACATGAACTGATTTTTAAAAAGATAGCACTGGCTGGCAGATATAGACTCGTCTGTAGGTTGGCAAGGGTAAAAGTGAAGAGACAGCTTGCAAGCTTTCATGAATATCCAGGCAAGAGATAACACCGGATAGATAACAGTGCTAACAGCCAGAGCTGCTGCCAAGTGGTCAGGTTCAGAAATTAGAATTTTGAAGGTAGATGGGATAGGATTTACTGATAAATTCCACGTGGGATATGACAGAAAGTGGAATCAAGCAAGGATCTAATGTTTTGGTCTGAGCAATTGGAAAGTGAGAATTGCTATTAAATGAGATGGGAAATGTTTGGGCATAGTAGATTTAGGGGATGTGAACAAAAGCAGTCTAGAACTCCTGTTATTTGCCCGTTAGGTTTCCTAGACTTCAGGGTTTCCATTTCTCTGTGTTTTGAGCTATTTCTTTACTTGATCATTTAAGACACAAATCCCCATCTTGATAGAAATCGTTCTCCTCTTCAATTCATCCTTGTATTATACTTTTCTTTCATTATAAAATTTCATTTATATTTGTCACCACTTAATAAGAAAGTCATGACTACTTACTACATTTAAGAGTAAGTGCCCATTTGCTCTTCCCAGGTTCTTTATTCTCTGCCTTTTTATTCTTTCTTGTCATGGTCCAGCAAACAAAGGGTAAAAATCCAGTGCAGTATGATATACTGACCTACTTAAAAACATGCAAAGGACTTTTGTAGCTGTCTTATTAATATGCTTGAAATTGTCTTCTTCAATTTATTTAAAAGGCCTCCTTTACAAACAGCACAGACAAAAGATTATTCAGCACTGGATAAAGATAGCCTTCTTTTAAAGTGATTACACCTCTTTGTAGAAAATAATATTTAGGAACATTCAAATAGATAAGGTTTTTAATGAGAATACTGATGTTGCTATGTAGACAATTGGAGCAAGAATTATTTACTTTGTTTAACACGTAGCTTATCTGCCATTAATTAATTAATTAGTTTATTGTTCCTCCAACAGAAATTCATTATTGAGTTCCTACATGTGTCTGAGATTGTGGAGAATGGAGCATAAAACTTACCGTTGACTCATTTATTTCCTTTGGGAAGTTCTTAAAATGCCTTAGAGATATCACTTTTAAGACAGAACACACTCGTTTGTAGTATGATGAGGTTGACATGGGATATTTACATTTTTCAGGCTGCTTCTTCTGGCACTTGACCACACGAGGCTACTTTAACATCGGTGTTGGGCAGTTTCTGAAGCCTTTTCCTTTACTCCCAGCCATTGTTTTCTGTGGTTTGGTGTTAACATCTATATCTGTCTAAGCCCCACTCCTAACTGAGCCTTCCTGGGCTGGCAGCAATGGCAACATCCGGAGACCTGGGAGCCTGGGAGCCACATCATGTGTTGGGGGAAACAAGTGAGTGGAAGGACAGGGGAGGATAATAGCTGGTGTGTTTCAAGGATGGATTACTGGAACAGAGAGTCAGAGTCACTGATTAATACACAATTTCTTAATCATAATTGGAAAGACAAAATATTCCTAATTAGAGAATTAAAAAATGAGTAGCAGATGTGACAGCAGAAGAAATGAGAAAGAGTATGAATTATGAGTTAGTTTTCAGTGACCCCAGTGTTTATACCATTGGACCAACCCCCCATCCAGTTATTTTTGAAAGCTGCAATGCTTTCAACTGGATAACAAAAGACTGCTGAGTAAATGAGGATACACACATAGCTAGCAACTAAAATATGCCCTCATAAGCCTATGTATAAATCATTACATAATATATGTCTTAAGACTGAGCCTGACCAGACCAGAAATTTCTGAGCAAACCAAGATAAAAGAAATTAGTTGCTTTAATTCTCATTGATGCAGCTTCCTGCAGTGGGAGAAATCTATGCCGTTTGTCTTAGGCTTAGGTTCCAGAGCCTTCCTTAAATGCTCTTTAGAATCTAACTTTTTTCCAGCTGATTAACTTTCCTTCCACTTTGTCTGTTGGCCTTATCCTGACTCCTACTCATGAGCTCATCTGCCTCAATCCTGACAGATGTATCACTTGTTCTTAAGCCCTCTGTGAGATGCATGTCATCTTGACCACATCCTGTCTGACTCTGTCTTCTGCCCGAGACTGATGAACCCAATCCACTTTAACTACTTGGGACAAACGTTGTTGCAATGAACAGACCTTCCTACCTCTATTCTAAGCTGACTTGTATTGGCTAAACTGGGGGTGACAATTTTCATTACTGTTCAGTGCACACCATCATTTCCTTCCAGGGTCATAGTTAGAACTTTGACTAACATAAGAATGTTATCTCTGCTAATAGTAGGATCAATAACATGCATCCACTGATTATTGCTGTTGGCACACTGTATTCCATTACTGTGGCCTATATTCTTATTATATGATATTAAACCAACCACAAACTTTACACAATCCAATTCTTCCTACCTAAAGTGGCAGACAGGGAAGAAATACAATACAATCAGAAGGTGTTTCTTTGTATAGGTTGAGTATCCCATATTGGAAGTGCTTGGGACCACAGTGTTTCTGACTGCAAATTTTTTTGGGATATTGGAGTATTTGCATATACATAATGAGATATATTGGGGATAGGACTAATATGTCTAAAGTCTAAAGACAAAATACATTTATGTTTCATATATATATCTTATGTACAAGGCTTTAAGGTAATATAATATTTTAAATAATTTTGTTCATGAAATAAAGTTTTGACTACTTTTGGACTCAACCTGTCACATGAGGTCCAGTGTGGAATTTTCCATTTGTGGCATCATGTCACTGCTCAAAAAGTTTCAGATTCTGGAGCATTTCCAATTTTGGATTTTTGGATCAGCAATGCTCAACCGGTATTTGTGTTTGCCTTCGATTTTTCAAATGGAAATTGAAACTCATGTCTCAGAGAATGTTGAGGTATTCTGCAGATGCAGATGACTATACAGGTGTTTGTAGCTGGAAGTAAAAGTTAAAATTTCAGAGAAACAAAAAAGACATAAAATTTTTAAAATTTATAATAAAATAACAAATTAATACAATTATAAGGATCCAAGTATTGTCCAAAAACACTGGAGTGTGCTTTGAAGAAAAGAAGGTATCCTTGTCTTGTGATGCTGGTGAGATAAAACGCAATAGGAGCTGAGTGTCTTCACAGAGCTCTAAAGAAAGGCAGGGAACTGTTGGGCTGAGAAGAATTTTGGAATTTGTGGCAAGAAAGGACACATTAGTCTTTCTATCTCTCCTGTCTTTCAAATACTGTCCGTAATGGTAGCTGTCATGCATTCTTTCATTGCTCTTCAAGGGATTTATCAGGACACATTATTTCATCATGTATTATTAAATCAGTTTTTAAAATATCCTGATATTTTAAAATCAAACACGCAATAAAACCTTTGCTAGACTAAGTGACAGTATAAGTTTGAAAGTAGCCAGCTGCCTAAAATATTGCAAATTTTTCAAAACCTAATTTAAGTATACTTTTTTTTTATGGTGGGAAAAAAGTGAACCTTTCATTGAATTTTGAAGACAAATCAGGATTCTTAGGTAGAAATGGGCATCTGGTTATCACTAACTCGAGTGTGCAATCAGTAAAATTTTAATGGCTTCACCATATTTTTGAGTGGTTTTGCAGATAGCTTGGGTAGAACAAGGGATGGAACTATATTTATATTTTTATATATGTTATCTTTGTTAAGCAGATATTTTCTTTTGAAAGCTTATAAAAATGACACTTATTCCAGGGAGAAATGTTCTCAAACTGAACATCATGCCTCTGAAGACAGAATGATGTAGTGAGGTCTTAGTGGCTGAAAAAAATATCAAGAAAGATTTGATAGAACTTATCAAAGGATTTAAGGAATTTAAAAAGGTTCCAAAATGGTGTGAAACTTATATCACAGATATTGATATTTAAATATGACTGTGTTGTCAATAGACAGAGGTTATGTCAAAAGATTGAATTGTGGTCAGTAGAATTTAGCCTAATCTTCTCAGTACTAGAGATTTTTTCCACATGAACAGGTACAGGGGGCTTACATTTAGCTAGATCATTGTTGAGTGTTGACATTTTCCTAGTGGAGTATGTCTGAATTGTCCCTTATTCTCTCATTTTGTATTTCATAGGGACTCAACTCTTCCACATTCTTTTTCCCATTTATTTTCTTTTTTATTCCCATTCCTGGGCTGTTGAGGACATACATTGTCTTTTCTTATTTTACAGAGGACAAAAGTGTGACTTAATAGATTTCCCAAAGTGACAAGTAAATTATTAACAAGTTAGGAGCTGGGTTAATAGGTCCCCAGTTGAAAAAGGACATGATTCTAATGATGCATTGCCACAGGACTGCTTAACAGTATTCATCTTAACCACATAGTAGAGCTCCTGTGACCGAGCCATGGAAATCTCCATGAGTTTCCTGATGCAAAGGAAGAAGTGTGGGTTTCCCTGTTGAGACCAGGTTGTCCTCAGGTTGAAGTCTAGTGGTTCCAGCCTTCTTCTAATGCCTTCCTTTCAGAAGATGGTTTCTGGGGGCAGGGTTAGTATGGAAATTATGACTACAACATTAAAGTGGCCAAAGTGACTTTTGGGAATTATCTAGTCAAACAGAGCTGAACCTTTTAAGAAACTGTGAGGTGAAGTGTGCCTGAGTGTTCCGTCTCCTGGTAGGGTTCATTGTAAGCTCTGCTTTCTGTATTCTAAATGAAATGCCAGTATCCTTTTCTCCTAACTACGATTTGGGTCTCTGCAGGGTGTACAAAACCAATAATGACAGTAGAGGAATCCCTTGGAGGAAATAAGTTTGTTATTATTTTAATCAAGCACATCAATTCAAGTCTTTATATTCCCAGGTTTTACAGCCATAACATGATGTCATTTTCATATAAAAAGTCTTTGGAGCACTTTTTATTTAAGGTTTTATATCTATTTCGATAAAAAATCTATTTCAGCCACTGCAGGCTCTGCTTTTGGCACAAAAGTTTTGCTGTGCTGTTCAATTCAAATCAAGCCATATTCTTCTACCTGCTGTCTGCTGCTGCAGTGCCCAAGAAGCCGCTACTGTTGTTTGCCTTCTTGCTGATATAAGTGCTTGTCCCATAGGAAAGGCATCAGAGGGGAGCCCACATATTTAGCAACCAGTGGGGATTCTTACAGAAAGATAAAGAATATAAATGTAAGTCACCTGTTTGAACTAGTGAAGGCAAAACTGCTATATCGTAAGCTTACAGGGCCTAGGAAGGAGATAAGGGAAATAACTAGAATATGGATAGTGAAATAATTTGTATTAAATTTAGCCTCTTTGCCCAAGGAAGGCAATGGGTATCTCACAGGGGAAATTTTTCTTTTCTTTTCAGTTTAAAGCAGGTGGAAAAGAAGTCTACCATGTTTATTGTTCCAGGAAAGTAGGTTTTGTTCCCAATATAATAACATAAAATCTATGGGGTTCATTTTGTTCAGTAGATAAACTTAAATTTTAGATTAAATTTTCTGCTGAAAAGTTTTATATAAAGAGAGATAAAGCTGCTCAGCAGGCCTAGTTCAAAAACACTTAAGACAGCTCCTTATGTCCTATCCTGGAAGGAGAAAGAAATCAGAGGCCCCCTCTGGGCATGGGTGGACTCTGGCTCGGGGCTGCTTTGTCTCCACATCACATCTATCCTGGGTCTTCACGATTTCTGCAGTGAGCAAAAGTTGAGTGAATGCTTGGGAAATGTTTGCAGGAGGTGTCAGGAAACAAAACACCCTGTCATTAGAGAGCTTTCAGTCAAGTGTTGAGTTTACACTCCACACCTTTGTTCCAGTGACATTTACGTGCATTGGGTCATCATCAATCTGGAGAAAGTGTGCATCTCAGGATATCGCTCACAGTGAGTCAAAGAAAAATACCAAGAATTAGCAATGGAAGTAGCCAACTGATTTTTAGGGTTCTTTTAAAATCATTCTATCTGCTTTTTTTTTTTGCTGCTGTTCATAAAAATCAATAACTCTTAGTTGTGTCTCCTGAAAGAAAGATTGGGACATACCAAATCCCTGAATCTTGACTAGCAGCTGACTACCTGCCTAGACTCATGAGATATTAACTTAGTACAGCAGATGCTCAAGCAAATGTCCATCTTGTTACTAGTTCCATAGTAATATTGATATGTATTTTAAATCAATATGTATTCTCTTACAATAGTGAATTTGGTGAACTGTCTATAAGCCTTGATCATACTTCTTGCTTATCCAAGAAAGATTGAATTTTCTGCTCTGTGACTCTAAACTGTAAGACCCATATCCTGATCTTTGATCTCTAAGGTTTATTACTCTCATTTTCAGAAGTGACATAAATTTTTTTTATCACAATCTATTCCCATTTAAACTTCACTTATGTATGTCCTGCAGTAAACATGGTGCTGTGTTCTATGGCCTTTTTATGATTCATTTTTAACCTCAACTCACATAATAAAGGCTGACAGTGTAATGCGTGGTTTGAGACATTCGCTTCTGGTACAAGATGGTGTAGGTTCAAATCCCTGCTCCCCTGCTTGCTAGTTGTGTGACCTCAGGCAAGTGACTTAACTTCTGTTGTCTCCATTTTCTCATCTGTCAAATGGAGATAACAATGGCTCAGATGATTATATGAGCTAATAGACATAAAACACTTGGAATAGGGCCTGGCATGTGATATAAGCCCAATTTGAGTGCATATTATCTAAGATCCCATCTTCCCAAGGCATAAAATACATGTGGGTGGGTTGAGTTCCACCAAAGGCTAAAATACCTAGCCAATATTTATATTGTTTCAATTGAGAATGCCTTTTCTTTTAAAGGGTGAAAAAATAAATGGTTTTAAGGACATGAAAGAAGTTATACTTTAAGTTTTTATCTAAATCTGTGATAAAATAGGCCATATAAAATGTGTGAAATTTTGAGAAACTCTTTTCAACTTACAAAGGAAAAGGAAATAGCAAGAATAACAATTATGTTTCGTAACCGTTTTTAGCTATCAGTGGCAAGATGACATTATAAAGTATTAAGAAGAACAAATAGACGTGAGGTGATTTAGCTCCTTAACATCCTTTTGTTTACCTTATTGCCTTCCCTCTTACACACACAGACACACACATACACCCACACCCGAAGACCTGAAATTGGCTTCTACTGCTGCAGGAGCTACAGAGAGCATGGCAGTGATGCAGAGAGAAGCAAAGACCTTCTTGATTTCAAAGGTCAAGGTCCTGGCTTAAACACTATGCTTGGAAAAAATACCATTGAGGGGTAAAGAAGAAAGTTGGAAAACATACCAAAATGATCACTGCCAATGAGAATCTGTAAAGGGAGCCCTGCACCTGGGGATCTGAATCTGGGCACTATAGAGGCTCCAGATGTGTTAGAAAGTCTTTGAGCAGGTGAGGACTGTCTCTGCTTGCAGTCTGGTGTCCTGGGTGGGGCTCTGCTTCTGTTGTATGTTAGCAGCCAACTCAAGATGGCCAAAGGGGATATCAAGAAGAGAATGGTCTTGAGACATCTTTACTAGGATTCCTGCAGCTGAGCAGCTGAGCCTCTCCATACCCTTGAGAAAGTCATGGAAGTAAGTTGAGAAAGAGAGTGAGAGGGTAAGAGAGCAACAGAGTGTGTGAGAGACAGAGAACAAGTAGACTAGAGGGGATCTGGATACTGGAATGGATAGGGACAGTGGTCCGTGAGGAATGGACAATAGGATCAGATTCTCTGAGTGGGAGCACGCACCAGGGGATGCCAGTTAGGGTAGAGGCTGAACAAGGGTAAATGCCTCTCCTGAAGCTGGGAAGCTAATATATAAGAGAAAAGGCAAAGAGCCCTCACAGAGAAGAGGTAAGGGGATGAACTATGTATATATTTATGTAGAATTGACTGAATTTTCCCTCAGTTAAGATAAAGCTTTTTTGCAACTGCCTGTAATGGCAGCTTGAGATAGACATTATATTTAAGTATAAAACAGTCAATTTACAGATTCAAATATCCAATATTTGTGTTTTGGCAAAAACCCCCGCCCCCATCCAACACACACAGTATTGCAGACTACCAACCAGGGATGTGGTCACTCATGCAGTGGGTTCTCATCCTGTATGGAGAGGAGCTGTTCCATAGAGAAGGGTATGAGAGCAGGCTGCATGGAAAGCCTGGGTGGACAGTGAAACTGTGACTGAGGAAACCCCACCCAAGTGTTCTCACCTTCTTCAGGAGGCATGGAAAGGCTCCTAGCTCAAGAGTTGTAGCCTGCTTTGGTGACACAGAGCATAGCCAGTCCTTATATTTCCTGCCAATGCTTCTAGGGCACAGCACTATTGACATTTTGGAGTGGATAATTTTTTGTTATTGGAGACTATTCTGCATATTCTAGAAAGTTAAGTAGCATTGTGGCCTCTACTAACTAAATGCCGGCAGTGTCCTCATTTACAGTTGTGACAAGGGAAACTGCCTCCAGACGTTGATAAATGTGCCCTGAGGGGCAAAATTCACCTCTGATTAAACCACTGTTCTAGAATATAAATTCTTTACTATATAAATGTCTCCTTGACTATAATATAGAAAACGAAAGCATCAGCATTCCGTAGATATGATAGGCAGCCCGACAAAGGTAAGATACAAGAGATGTGATAAAGGCTGTGAGGAAAATGGAAAAATGCCAGGCAAGTGAATTTTGGAGGATTGGCTTTTAGCATTTTCACTTACATTTTTATTTTTTGAATCAGACCTAAGTAAGTGTCATTGAAATTCAAGACCTTGCTCTGGAAAACTATTGAATATATTCTGAGAGCAGCTTTCTCTTTTACCTAAAATATTGCCTTTCATCTTTCTTTATACATCCTATTTCCCAAGCACTTAATCACATTTATTGCTCACCTTTGGACTGTCTCCAAAGTTTGCATGTCTGGGTAAAGTCTGGGGATGCTGATAAAGAAAACAAAAGGTGAAAGAAGAGTGAGGAGATCAGAGGAATTTCTGAACTGGAGTAAGATATCAGAAAATTTTAATAAGTGCTATAGTGAAGTAAGGGATTTGCAAGGAAGAAGGATAAAAAATTGATTGAGGAGACTCCTTGCATTTCATCTTGAATTTTAATAAGACCTAGTAGTGCAACATTGTGACTTAAAAGTTTTGAGATGGAGTAAAGAAATAATCTACAAACTATTATAAAATTAATATGAGTAAGTAGACAATAAGCCAGGAAACAATTACTCTGCTGTCACACTTATTTACTATCCTGATTTTACTCTTAAGCAGAGTTTTATTTAGGTTTCAGAGTGAAAGAATCATATAAATCTTTTATTCTCAGGGAAACTGAGATTCATGATAGATGTACTTCCTCTATGCCCTGAAACTTGATTCCGCAGTTCCAAGGCTTATGTGCAGTTGACTCTGGCACTATTTTATGTTGTCACACTCACAAAGCCTCCATAGTTTTAATAATTTGGATGATTTATAGGTTTGGGTATGAAAAGCTCAGTGTCATCATCATGTTCTCCAAGTCCCTAACTTATCTTTTTCCTCTTTAGGATTTGTGCCTATAATTAATTCAGCAACTTTAACGGCAAAATGTTTGCCTTATAATGAGATCCCCAGTGACATGAAAAGCCCATTTTTTCAGGTAAGACGAAAATTGGTATTTCTTCCTTCACCAGAGAGCTAATCTAAGAACAGGATTCAATCCATGGTTATATCAGGGTAACTGATCAAGCCCCAACAGTGCATGCTAAAATGAGGCTGGACTTACACTGCCGCTCTTTTCAGCTGAAAAACATGAAAGTGACTTTGGCCTCTTTATTATCCACCATGTGCTGTTGCCTGCCTTCTCCTAGAGTGGTTTTCTAGGCTGGGGATTTCACTTGTTTCACATTCATATATCATGACTTATCTAAGTATCCAGTGCCTAAAACTTCTGCTACACTGGTCAAACAAAGAGCTCTGGGGCAGGAATACCCTTCACTTACTTAATGTTTCATTATCCTGGAGATGCAGCACTGAGGGTTTTAATTTTCTTTCATTTTCTTTATTTTATTTTTAGCATGAATTAGCTGAGATCACTTGCCTACCAGATGTGTCTCCAACAATTTATTATAAGACATTTCTATTATTTTTTCATGACATTATTATTGATGTTTGCTGTGAAGGTATTTTTTAAAGCCGATGCTGTGAAAGCATCTGGTTAAGTTAGCTAGGCTGGTTCAAGAGGTGATTCCAGGGCTCATTAACTCAGCACTCCCATCATCCAATAATGGGCACCCTAGAGTAACTGTGGAAGAAATGAACACAGTGCTTCCTGCCTGGTGCCTTTATGGAGAAATGTTTTAAAATCAATTTATGAAAGACTGCTTAAAAAGTGTTATTGTTTACCTGCTATTTGCATATTCCAGGGTTTTTATAAATGTTTTGGGTACCGAGAAAATAAAGTTGTTATGTATCCTATAAACCTTACCCACCAAAAACATTTTAAGGAAAAGCTTAACTGTAAAACAGAATGACTCATTTCACTGAGGAATAGGCTGACATTTTAGTGACTTGTCATAAATAGTGCAGTGGGACTAAGTAAACTGAGTTTAATGATGAGTTTTACAAGGTAGTTTGTTCCTTCTTCTTCTTGGGCTCAATGACCTTTTCCCGAGACAGAGGTATTCATGGGAAATCTACATCTCTCTTTTATATTCTTCCAAACTGTTAGTTCACTAACTAGGAGCAGAGGAGACAAAGGAGAATAAAATAAAAAAAATACAGAGAGAATGAGAGTGAGCAAAGGAGAGGAGACAGACAGAAAGAGAGAGAGAGAGAAAGAGAGAGAATGCTTTTACCAAGTGAAAGAAAGAAACAGTACCTTTGCCTCCTTGGAAGGAAAAAAATTAGACTTAGAATTTGGAGGCTGAGGGGATTATTAGCAGTAAACCAGTGTAATGGGGGAATCTTGAGTCTCCTTCCACACCCCGTTACTCTTCAGTAATTATACTACCAGCCACACGGTGGCTTGGCCCAAAACCCAAACAACTTTCTTGGTTACTCACTTTCCTTCACTCCCTTTACCTCCTGTCCTCCCACTCCACTTCCCACCTCTACTGCTACTTATTTTGCATCCATCAACTTTCAAGCTATATCCTGTCTATCTTAATGGAATACTCTTGTCCTAACCACCATCATGTTTTCCTTGGACTGCCAAAAATGGCATCTTGATTTGTTTTACTGCTCTTATTCTTGTGGCTTGCAGCACATCTTCCAAAGCGCAGCGAAAGGGATCTCTGTCAAGCTAATTCTTGCCATGTTATTCCCCTGCATTAAACAATCAAAAGACTTTTCTGTGCATTTAGAATAAAGGCCTTAGGTGACTTTTAAACATCAAACATTATCATATTATATTATATTATGGATATATACAATACGTATGTGATAGATAGCAGGTCTCAGGGAACACTATTAGTGAAATATTCAATTTTATAGATTTATTTCCCAGACACTGTCTAGAAATGAGATTTTATTAAAATATCTTGTTATGCTAATGAGCAGAAATCTTAAGATGTTTCTTATAGTACATGATGAATCTTTTTTAAGTTTCTCTGATTAGCCAGGCATGGTGGTTCACGCCTTTAATCCCAGCACTTTGGGAGGCTGAGGCGGGCGGATCACCTGAGGTCAGGAGTTTGAGACCAGCCTGGCCAGCATGGTGAAACCCTGGATGTGCACCTGTAATCCCAGCTACTCAGGATGCTGAGGCAGGAGAATCACTTGAATCTGGGAGGCAGAAGTTGCAGTGAGCCTAGACTGAGCCAGACTCCATCTCAAAGAAAAAAAAGAAAGTTTCTCTGATCGTATCTTACAGGGTGTTTATTCATTCAGTCATTTAAACAATTATTTGAATTCATAGAGACCTGGCTGTGTGCCAGGCATTGAGCTAAAAGTTGAGATAAAAGAAATAATATTAGACTGGAAGGATCCATGTGTCCAACGTGGGCATATTTATGAATAGCAAGTTTTTAGATGTGTATTTAATACTAAACTGATTCTTGACACAACGGAGCAACAATAATAATAAAATAATAGTAATCATAACCGTTTTGGTTAACATTTATTTATAGCCTTTTTGTCACTGGCATTATATTAAGATCTTTATATACATTATCAACTGCACACTCATAGTTGCCCATGAGGTTGGCACTATTATTATTATGTCCATTTTACAAATGAGAAAATGGTTTTAGAAGTGACTTGGCAATTGCCTATTCATGTCCTTAGCCCATTTTTTGATGGGATCGTTTGTTTTTTTCTCTTCTTTTCTTTTTTTTTTTTTTTTTGATATGGAGTTTTGCTCTTGTTTCCCAGGCTGGAGTGCAATGGCGTGATCTTGGCTCACTGCAACCACTGCCTCCTGGGTTCAAGCAATTCTCCTGCCTCCCTCCTGAGTAGCTGGGATTACAGGCATGTGCCACCATGCCCAGCTAATTTTGTATTTTTAGTAGAGATGGGGTTTCTCCATGTTCATCAGGCTGGTCTCGAACTCCTGACCTCAGGTGATTCACCCACCTTGGCCTCCCAAAGTGCTGGGATTACAGGTGTGAGCCACCGCACCCAGGCTTGTTTTTTTCTTACTGACTTGTTTAAGTTCATTGTAGAGTCTGGATATTAGTCCTTTGTCAGATATATAGATTATAAAGATTTTCTCCCACTCAGTGGGTTGTCTGTTTACTCTGCTGACTGTTCCTTTTGCCATGCAAAAGCTCTTTAGTTTAATTAGGTCCCAGCTATTTACCTTTGTTTTTATTGCATTCGCTTTTGGGTTCTTGGTCGTGGAATCCTTGCCTAAGCCAATGTCTAGAAGGGTTTTTCCAATGTTATCTTCTAGAACTTTTACAGTTTCAGGTCTTAGGTTTAAGTTCTTAATCCATCTTGAGTTGATTTTTGTATAGGGTAAGAGATGAGGATCCAGTTTTATTCTCCTACATGTGGCTAGCCAATTATCCCAGCATCATTTGTTGAAAAGGGTGCCCTTTCCCCACTTTATGTTTTTGTTTGCTTTGTTGAAGATCAGTTGGCTGTAGGCATTTGGTTTTATTTCTGGGTTCTCTATTCTGTTCCACTGGTCTATGTGCCTATTTTTATACCAGTACCATGCTGTTTTGGGGAGAACGGTCTTATAGTATAGTTTGAAATCAGGTAGTGTGATGGCTCCAGATTTGCTCTTTTTGCTTAGTCTTGCTTTGGCTATGCGGGCTCTTTTTTTTGGTTCTATATGAATTTTAGAATTGTTTTTTTCTAATTCTATGAAGAATGATGGTGGTATTTTGATGGGGATTGCGTTGAATTTGTAGATAGCTTTTGGCAGTATGGTTATTTTCCCAATATTGATTCTATCCATCCGTGAGCACGGGATGTGTTTCCACTTGTTGTGTCATCTATGATTTCTTTTAGCAGTGTTTTGTAGTTTTCCTTGTAGAGGTCTTTCACTTCCTTGGTTAGGTATATTCCTAAGTTTTTTTTTTTTTTGCAGCTATTGTAAAAGGGGTTGAGTTCTTGATTTGATTCTCTGCTTAGTCACTGTTGGTGTATAGAAAAGCTACAGATTTGTGTACATTAATCTTGTATCAGAAACTTTGCTGAATTCTTTTATCAGTTCTGGAGCTTTCTGGAGGAGTCTTTAGGGTTTTCAAGGTAAACGATCATGTCATCAGCAAACAGTGAAAGTTTGACTTCCTCTTTACTGATTTGGATGCACTTTATCTCTTTCTCTTGTCTGATTGCTCTGGCGAGGGACTTCCAATACTATGTTGAAGAGGAGTGGTGAGAGTGGGCATCCTTGCCTTGTTCCAGTTGGCAGAGGGAATGATTTCAACTTTTCCCCATTTAGTATTATGTTGGCTGTGGGTCTGTCATAGATAGCTTTTAATACATTAAGGTATGTCCCTTGTATGCTGATTTTGCTGAGAGTTTTAATCATAAAGGGATGCTGGATTCTCGAAAGAAGATAACAAATGGCCAACAAACGTATGAAAAAAATGCCAACATCACTAATGATCAGAGAAATGCACATCAAAACCACAATGTGATACCACCTTACCCCTGGAAGAAAGGCCATAATAAAAAAAACAAAAAACAGTAGATGTTGGCATGACTGCGGTGAACATGGAACACTTCTACATTGCTGGTGGGAATGTAAACTAGTACAACCACTATGGAAAACAACGTGGAGATTCCTCAAAAAACTAAAAGTAGAACTACCATTTGATCCAGCAATCCTACAACTGGTTATCTACCCAGAAGAAAATAAGTCATTATTCAAAAAAGATACTTGCACATGCATGTTTATAGCAGCACAATTCACAATTGCAAAATCATGGAACCAACCCAAATGGCCAATCAATGAGTGGATAAAGAAACTGTGAGATATATATACATATATATATATACACACACACATACATATATGATAGAATACTATGCAGCCATAAAAAGGAATGAATAACAGCATTTGTAGGGACCTGGATGTGATTAGAGACTATTATTCTAAGTCAAGTAACTCAGGAATGGAAAACCAAACATCCTATGTTCTTACTGATATGTGGAAGCCAAACAATGAGGATGCCAAGCCAAAAGAATGATACAGTGGACTTTGGGGACTTGGGGGGAAGGGTGAGAGAGGGGCGAGGGATAGATAAACATATAAAATAAAATAAAAGTCTGCAAAATTAGAAAAAAAAGTGAAGTAGTTTTAGGAAGACAGCCAATTTATTACACATATTTTCCCTTTAATATATGTACACAATACTGATATAGTAGTAAATATCTATATCTATGTTGAAATAAATCAAGAGTTTTACCAATAAAGATAAAATAAAAAATCTAAGTGATAAAAAAAAGAAGTGACTTGGCAATGTGACACAGCTAGAAGTGTCCGAGTGATTTCTATCCCAGTTTCTTCATACTCTAAAGCCTGACCCTAAGCCATCATATATAATAACAAGTGAGAATTAGAAAGGTAGGACAAGAAAACCTAGGCATTACCATTCAGGACATAGGCATGGGCAAGGACTTCATGTCCAAAACACCAAAAGCAACGGCAACAAAAGACAAAATTGACAAATGGGATCTAATTAAACTAAAGGGCTTCTGCACAGCAAAAGAAACTACCAACAGAGTGAACAGGCAACCTATAAAATGGGAGAAAATTTTCGCAACCTACTCATCTGACAAAGGGCTAATATCCAGAATCTACAATGAACTCAAACAAATTTACAAGAAAAAAACAAACAACCCCATCAAAAAGTGGGCGAAGGACACGAACAGACACTTCTCAAAAGAAGACATTTATGAAGCCAAAAAACACATGAAAAAATGCTCATCATCACTGGCCATCAGAGAAATGCAAATCAAAACCACAATGAGATACCATCTCACACCAGTTAGAATGGCAATCATTAAAAAGTCAGGAAACAACAGGTGCTGGAGAGGATGTGGAGAAATAGGAACACTTTTACACTGTTGGTGGGACTGTAAACTAGTTCAACCATTGTGGAAGTCAGTGTGGCGATTCCTCAGGGATCTAGAACTAGAAATACCATTTGACCCAGCCATCCCACTACTGGGTATATACCGAAATGACTATAAATCATGCTGCTATAAAGACACATGCACACGTATGTTTATTGCGGCATTATTCACAATAGCAAAGACTTGGAACCAACCCAAATGTCCAACAATGATAGACTGGATTAAGAAAATGTGGCACATATACACCATGGAATACTATGCAGCCATAAAAAATGATGAGTTCATGTGCTTTGTAGGGACATGGATGAAATTGGAAATCATCATTCTCAGTAAACTATCGCAAGAACAAAAAACCAAACACCGCATATTCTCACTCATAGGTGGGAATTGAACAATGAGATCACATGGACACAGGAAGGGGAATATCACACTCTGGGGACTGTGGTGGGGTGGGGGGAGGGGGGAGGGATAGCATTGGGAGATATACCTAATGCTAGATGACGAGTTAGTGGGTGCAGCGCACCAGCATGGCACATGTATACATATGTAACTAACCTGCACAATGTGCACATGTACCCTAAAACTTAAAGTATAATTTAAAAAAAAATTAAAAAATTAAAAAAAAAGGTAGGACAAGAAATTACAATCGTTTGCATCTACCTCTCTGTTATGATTGTCATTCAAAATAAAATAGGCCATTTCTTTTAATAAAAAGACAAACTAAAACTGTTATCTCAAGGAAATTTTCCTTTAGAAAGATAGACCTTCTTGCAAAACCATATGGAGAAGTTTACAGTGCTCATCATAACCAGGAAACGTGACAGATCCTGAGAACAAGATACCATTTAGTTTGCTGGTAAGGCAGCAATGAAACGGCTATGGTTTGAATATGCGTCCCCTCAAAATTCATGTTGAAGCTTGATTCCCAAACAGTATTAAGAGATGAAGCCTTTAGAAAGTGATTAGGCCATGAGCGCTCATGGATGGGGTTAGGACCTTATGAAAGGGCTAGAGGGGACACGTTTGCCCCTCCCATCTCTTTCGCCTGTCCACTCTTCCACCATGGGAAGACACAGCATTTGTTCCGAGCAACAAGTCACCAACTTGGAAGCAGACAGGGCCCTTACTAGATATGGAGTCTGCCAGTGGCTTGATCTCAGACTTCCTAACCTCCAGAACTGTGAGAAATACAATGAGAAATACTGTACAGAAATACATTTCTGCTGTTATAAATTCCTCAGTCTGCGGTATTTTGTTACAGCAGCAGAAGTGGACTGAGACAGAAACCTATTGGCTTTCCATAAGCTATATTGTTATAAGGATTTCTCTTTAGTAAGCAGTAAAGCAAGTACCAAAATAGGAAACTCTGCTTTAAGACTTCCACAAAGAGACTTTTTACTGGATGAAGCTGCAATATCTTACACCAGGGTTCCTGAACCTCAGCATTATTGACAGTTTGGGTTGGATAATGCTGTGCTGTCAGGAGCTATTCTGTGCATTGTTCTGAGAACAACATATCATTTAGTTTGGATATTTATCAGCATCCCTGGCTTCTACCAACTAAGCCCTTTCTCCTTACCCCCAACAAGGTGGGACAACAACAAATGCCCCCAGACATTGAGTATACAATTTGTATTCTTGTTGCAGAGATCACACATCCATTGTAAACACATTCCCTGTGGCTTCTGTTTCTGAAACTTATATTGAATGCCCTGAAACAAAGTGTTCAAAAAGCAAATGAGTTACACAAATGAGAAGATGGTGCATTACCTAAGATATTTTTCTTTTGATGAAACAGAAGACACACATCGTAAGTAAGTGCAGTGGCACACAGGAAGAAGATGAATTGGCTATTTTGTCATAAATTTACCACTAAATCATAGAATTGAAGCAGGAGTTTCTTTGAGTTATACAGATTTATCCATGAGGGCTACAGTACAGGTGCTATCTTAAATTGCATAACATGTCAATAGACAAAAACCTAATTAATCTGACATCATTGTATTCAAAAGAATATGGAAGTCACAGCAATTATTGTTTACCAGAGGACAAGATGCCCCCAAATTGTACTCTTACAAAATACTAAGAAATCTCAATTGCAAATCTATTTTCCCTTGGTTTTAACAGGTTTATGTATCAACTTTGTAAGCTTCAGCATTATTTATTAGAATTTTATATTAGTCCATTTTGGGTTTTTAATGTGATAGCCACTTCAGATCCCACTGAGCTGTAGTTTATGATGTATATTTCAAATGTTTTATTCACTAATTTGCCTCCTGAGAAGGCATTTCATTTTCAGCTGGCTTTGGAGATGAGAGGTAGGGGCAGAGAAGCTAACTGTTCCCAGCTGTCCATGGCTCCACAAAATCCTTTAGCATCCAACAACTAGAAAGTCTTTTCTATATATATATATATATATATATATATATATATATATATATACACACACACACACACACACACACATATATATATACACACACATACATATATATATATATACACACACATATATATATAAAAGAAGCAATATTGGTCATTCATAACATAATTCCTTAACTCTCACAAGAATTCATGTGAAAACACATATATTAGTTCTTTTATTTTAGATGGTATAGGCACTGCTTTTAATAGCATATATATCTCATCCTGGTTTATTATCATTGTAATCTCAAAAGACCCGTCTCTGGTAATTAATTAACTTTGTTAATGAAGACTTGTTCAATGAAATAATTAATAAATAATCTATGTTTGTTCCTGAGGACCCAATCTATGCATTTCAAACTAGTCTTTCAAATCTTAAAATTAAACTTGTATAGTAGATCACTTGGATTCTCGTTTACCCTTTTCAATATAATTTTAAATTCAACTATAGGTAAAAGGTGAACTTCCTCAAATTCCAAAATTCTTACCAGATATTGTGTCTGGGAGCTAATTTGTTATTTACTGTATCTCAACTGACAGATTTGATCTATCTTATTTTGTATGACCAATCTTCATGGCCATGAAAATAACAGTGGAGGCCATACAGCAGGTCCTCAAACAACATCATTTCTTATGACATCGATAAGAAAAAATATTGAATTTTACCTGGGGCCACTGTCTTGTGGAGTCTACACAGTCGCTCCATGTCAGTGTGGATTTTCTTTGGGTATTTCCGTTTCCTCCCACATCCCAAAGCTGTGCACGTTAAATGAACTGGAGTGTCTGATGTGCCTGAGTGATGTGGGTGTGTCTGACTGAGCCCTGCAATGGAATGGTGTCCTGTCCAGAGTTGGTGTCTACACTGTGCCCTGAGAAGCCAGGATAGGATCTGGCCACCCAGAACCCTGAACTGGAATAAGAAGATAAATAATTATCTTAGTTGCTTGGATTAATCATTCTTAAGTGTATATATAGCCTACACTTAGTTAATATTCAATATTAGAAGTGTTTTGTCTTTATTTAGAAGTGTCAACAGCTCCAGCTGGCTTACAGAGACTGCGCACAAAATGTCTAAATGACTTGGTGCTCAACAGTTCACCTTTTGATATAAAGAACCAAATTCCACGTCATTTTAATGTCAAAACCCTGTCCCAAAGTGAATGGGATGCTCTACATATATGTTAACTCATTGTGCAAGCACTAGACTTTGTCCATGAATATTCATATAACATTGCCCAAGCCTGAGGAATGTACATGTAAGAGAGACCCTGGAAGGCTTAACTGCTGCTACCTCCTTCCCTTCTGTGGAGTATATGCCACCTTCCCAGGAGGCTACAGTTCCCAATCTGCAGATTGTTACTCTGAAAAGAAAGTTCTTCCCTTTCTTATTCCTCTGTAGATTTCATGGTCATTTTGTTAGCAGAAATTTGGTGATGTTTTGTGACCAGAATTATGCTGGGAACATAATTTTTGTTTATAACAATTAGCCTGTGGTAAAATTAGTTATGTTATATGTTGTTTCACTTAAAGTCACAGTTTCCAAGGAGCTATCCACGATAAGTGAAGACTTACTGTAGTTATTAGACTGGTTATTGACTATTTCAGTCTTTAAAAGTAGCTAAAATCATCCCATAAGACCGCTGAAAAATCCTATTCAGCCTATGATATTTTTGAAAAATGTGGTAGATCTTAGATTTCCAATTCAATTTTAGTTGTCACTGAAATTTAAGTACCCATAGTTTTAAGTGCCCATAATTAACTTTTTATATTTTTTCATCTATTATTCCTAGGATTTTTAGGAACTTCACTTACTGATATTTGAAATAGTAAAGTCATGATGCTGTTATTCCCTGCAGCTACCTTATTTTTAGTAGTTTCTCTTGACATCTTTTAAATAGGACTTCATCTTCAAAATTGAATGCATCATTGTGCTCTCTTCAAAGTAACTTTTTTCTCATACATTTTGTCTACAATGACACTAGTTTAAAACCTCTGAAAACTTAGATCTTTTAATTATCTTTGAGGTTTGTCTTCCTTCATTACCCATACTCAGTGTCACTGATCCTGACAATATCTACATTCGACTACTTCTCAGATAATTAAAATAACAACAAATACTATTCCTCCTGCAGGTCTGGTTTTAATACACTCTTTCTACTGTGACAGCCAATCAATTAATCTCCCCACTTACATTCTTTCCCCAATTAGGCTGATGTTACATACTGTTACCAGTTCTATTTCTTGAAATATCTGCCTTCATGCTACCTTTATGCTTCTGAAACCTCCAGTCATTCCCTACTGCATACAAGATAAAATCTAAACCCTGACGTCTAACATTCAAAGCCTATCATAATCTGTCATTTGCTACCATTTCACACATAGTTCTCAAAATATTGAAGGGAACTAACAATTCCATTCCCAGTAGGTGAACATTTTTACTGTCCATAGAATACATTGCACCATCTACTTTTCATGCAAGTTGACCTCCCATCTCACATCTCAAACCTTGCTTTATTCTTTTGAAAAATTAACAAATATCACTGTTCTATCTCTTAACTATTTTATATCAATAAATTTCCTACAAATATATTATGTAGTGGGGCTGTGGAGATTTCAAACTAATTTATTATATTCTTTCTTCAAGGGGCTTTTAGATAGTTGGGGTAGCAAGGAAATGTGGAATTAAGTGCTACATTGTTTGCTTTAGTCTGTAAATTTTGCAGTAGTTGAAAGCATAAGTATCTAGTACTTGTTTAGGTATGGCACGTGTTTTCTTTTTTAATAAATGGTTTTTTTTTAGCTTCTGAAAGAATAGGCACTGTCTTCTATTTCTGTGAATACGCCTGTTTGCATCTTCTTCACAGGGTTACATGGAAGATTGAGAAAAACTTTATTCAATGAACTTGCAGAGTTGAGAAGGAGGGTGCTTTTTCTTAGCAAAACTGTAGGTGAATTAGAAATCTTTACTCCTCACAAGCGAGGCCTGAGAGCATGATTAGCAAGTGCAGATGCCTATGGGAAGCAGGCAGGTAAGGCAGATGCCTATGGGAAGCAGAGAGGTAAGACAGATGACTTTGGGAAGCAGGCTCTGAATCTGTCTGGTCCTGGACTTTTTTTGGTTGGTAAGCTATTAATTATTGCCTCAATTTCAGAGCCTGTTATCGGTCTATTCAGAGATTCAACTTCTTCCTGGTTTAGTCTCGGGAGGGTGTATGTGTTGAGGAATGTATCCATTTCTTCTAGATTTTCTAGTTTATTTGCATAGAGGTGTTTATACTATTCTCTGATGGTAGTCTGTATTTCTGTGGGATCGGTGGTGATATCCCCTTTGTCATTTTTTATTGCATCTTTTTGATTCTTCTCTCTTTTCTTCTTTATTAATCTTGCTAGTGGTCTATCAATTTTTGAAAAGATCAACAAAATTGATAGGCCACATGAAATTTCAAGTCCAGGGTTGCCTGATCTAATTTCTCAAGAGAAGATGGAGACTTAAATTTTTTTTTCTTTTTTATTATACTTTAAGTTTTAGGGTACGTGCATACAACGTGCAGGTTAGTTACCTATGTATACATGTGCCATGTTGGTGTGCTGCACCCAGCAACTCGTCATTTAACATTAGGTATATCTCCAAATGCTATACCTCCCCCCTCCCCCCACCCCACAACACTTGGATCCAACCCAAATGTCCAACAATGATAGACTGGATTAAGAAAATGTGGCACATATACACCATGGAATACGATGCAGCCATAAAAAAGGATGAGTTCATGTCCTTTGTGGGGACATGGATGAAGCCGGAAACCATCATTCTCAGCAAACTATCTCAAGGACAGAAAACCAAACACCGCATGTTCTGACTCATAGGTGGTAACTGAACAATGAGAACACTTGGACACAGGAAGGGGAACATCACACACCAGAGACTTACATTTTTATGAGAAATATCCAATTGTTTTTTGTTTTAGAATTTGACAGGCCAAATTCTGTATCTCTCTTGGCTGAATTTGTCCTGCAGACTGCTAGCTTGCAACCTCATCTCTAGAGAGGTTTTTGTTGTTATTGATGTTGTAATTATAGTACAACTACAACTCTCTCATCTGACATAATAAGCATTAGTAGCTGGTCAGTTAGTTTAGTTCAAAACATCAGTTAAAGATGTTTATCATAAGGAAATGATTGGCCTGTATTATGAAATTTTCAGAATACATGACAATGCATATCCCAAGTTTATGTTAACTTAGAACATAAATTACATATACATTATGTTACATATACATTTTCTTTTAGCAATCATTTTTATAATTTTTAAATTAAAAAATATGTATTTTTCATTTTGAGACAGGGTCTTGCTATAGTGCCCAGACCAGGCTCAAACTCCTGGGCTCCAGTCATTCTCCTGCCTTAGTCTCCCAAAATGATGGGATTACAGGCATAAGCCACCATGCCCTGCCTTATAATTTCTAAAAGTTTTAAAATTTATTTTATTTTTAAAATATATATGTATTTCCTAGGGTACTTGTTCAAAGGTCACTGCTCTTCTTATGCTGGTGTAAATCCTTTTCTCTGAGGATGAGGTCACTGGCTGGACTGCCGAATTGTCTTCCTTGTGTAGACCACACTCACTGTCCTTCATTCCCAGTTTTCATTTCCTTAAAGTGGGGGAAGAACATTTGCCAGGTGGGCTCAGTGTAGAATCCTTCTCAATTTCTATGACTTTCTTACAACTTTTACGTTGCCTTGTCCCCACATGAGCTTATGATATTTTGAGTGACTCACCTTTAGTAAAAGCATTTAACCAAAGTATTTAAATTAGTATTCTTAGAATAAATTCTCTTTTCATACTCCTATTTCATCAGTTTACATAATAGTTAATTAATCTAGATAATTACAATGTAAAGTAAAACCAGCAAAAACAAATTTGGGAATAAATAAAACTGATTTCTGGCAAGCATTCAACTCAACAGATGGGAGCAGAAGTGCACAGGAATATAAAGATTAGGCTTCTAGCCACAAGATCCAGCATGCTGTGGGTGGCAATCAGTAAGTTTCAAGGGAAGACTACAGAGCTTGAGTTAATCCAGCCAGTTGATTAAGTGAAGGTCAGTTAAGTAAGAAACATGGTATAGCATTATGTTTCATAGTATCAATCTATAGTATCAGCCTAATATTATAAAACTTTAGGATAGTACAGTATCAATTACTTTCAATGACTCACAGGGAGATGCTCCAGAGTTGAAAAACATAAGCCTTTCATATGCTTCTGGTAAATTTTCGGGTAGGGGGAGGGTGTCAATTCTAATCCTGTGCACAGGATATATGCTTCCAAAGCAGGCTGTCTTGAGTAAAAATAATTTCTATACTAGGAGTAGTAAAATACTTTAGTGAAATTTTGCTTCATGCAAGCATACAGAGCTGCACTTGGAAACGAGTTACTGTGTGAACTATTACAAGTGCAAGAGAAGAGAATGTTCCAAAGTTTAAGTTGCTTCTCTAGAAAAAAGAAAATCTGTTTTCTCACACAGACATTCCATTCTATTCTGTTCTCAGTTCTTCCGTAGAGTATTATAAAAATGGTTCACACTTAGATTAGAATTCAGATTTTATTTGTTCATGTTCTTTGAAGGAATCTAAAAATATTCTATGCACTTCTTCCCTCCATGTTCATTATTTTTAACTTATTGTTGATTGTTGTTCTACAGATATTGATCTGACTACATTAGATCTTAGAGGCATTGTTTAGGCTCATGGACATTACCTGCACTTACTTTTAAAATAAAGGATATGTTTGAATTTCAGAATTACAAAAAATTTAATGTTTAGCTAAACATGCAGTTGTTTTTAGAAATACTTGTGGAAAACTGACCTTTCCCACTAGTTTCATAATTGCCAATAACAGTAAGTAAAGTGGATATTTTAATACTTGCTCATCAGTAAATGTTTACAAAGCATCCATTAAGTAAGTTATCTGTCCTCCAGGAGTGTCCAGCATTTCTCAAAATGGTCTACAAATATCCTACAGGAGTTCAGCTTGCAGTTTCCTGGACTCTGATTCTGATCCATGGAGTTGAGTCATCAATTAGGGAGTATGGGATCTGCATGTTTATCAAGCCCTGATAATGATTTTTTCATAGAGTGACATTGAGGACCAGTACTCCTGGCATTTGCAATTCATAGAGAAATTAGAAATTATCACCTTCCACGAATAAACTCAAAGTGGTGATTAAAATTTGGCAGAAGGCAAATAATCTTTTCCTAAGATTTGAGCTCACAGTACAGTTTTTGCCGCCCTGGCCATTCTGCCTTGTTGAACTTTGGAAATTTGTGCCAGTCAAACTCATAAATGACTAATAATTAAGTAGAATAGACCTAGAATGCTGCTAACAGGGTGGTGATACATGGTGTTTAGAAACAAGGGAGATTCAATTCAGGATGTTAACCATAATCAGGAGAAACAGGCAGGATTCCTTGATGCAGGAAAATAATAAGGCAGAATCCATAGGTAATTATTTCTCAGCTATACCTCTTATGGAGCATGGAGGGTCCTAGACTCACTGACATTGTTTATAGCCAGTACGAAATCAGAAACCTGCAAATAAATTCTATTTCTGTCAAACTAGCAACCTAAGATCTAGGATTACACAGCTTGCCTTGATTCTCAAGATCTGATCAATTTTTTCGGGACCCATAGCTCAGCATCCATTGTCATGCTGAGGCCATCTAGAAACTGAGCTTTATTGAGAGCTCATTGTGAAAAGTTTGTGGGCTGTGTAAAAGCTATCAAAGAAACAGCAGCATAAAGGAAGCTTTTTGTTCTGTTGATTGTATTTTGCTTCAAAAGCAGACTCGTTATCTTTTTCACAGATAAGTGCCATTTCGAAATTGATTAAAGCCTATTAAAACATTCCGGGTGTCTGATATTTAAATGTAAGAACTATTTTTTCAGTTTCTTATTTGATGAATGTGTAATAGGTAGAGACTTGTGACTCCTTTAAAGTTTTATTTGCTCTGAGTGTCATGAAATGCTAGAAGACATAATATTCTAATTTATACCTATGCTCACTTTGAAGGATACATATAATTCTCTTTTTAGTAAGTCACATTTTGCTCCATTTCAGCTTTTGAAAATGTCATGTGTAACCTTTTAAAATTAAAGACCACACGACTGATAGGCAGCCTCACATAATATAGTAGAGGTGAAGGTTTTGGACTGTGTGCTAGCTACTGAGAGAGCTTATATGGAGTCACGCTCTGGAGATCTTAAAGAAAAGGGTGGATGCTGTTTTCCTGAACTGCTTTCATGGCAGTTCTCTCAGAAAGAAGAGCAAAGAACAGACCAGCTGTTTAAGTCTATTCGGGGGTCAGTTGGTTCACACATGGACAACTGTCTTCACTGAACAGCTAATAGGAATGTCCAGCTAGGTCCCATTAACTTCAGCCTTGACCTGGGAGTCCTGGCCACATCTCCATCTTTTCTGCTTTTCTCCATTTAGCTGCACAAACAATAATGTATCATACATTTTACATTTTTGAGAAGTAGTGTCCCAATTTTTTCCAAGACTGGACAAGTATAATTTGCATCTTTATTTCATTTAATCCAGAGGTTTTTGAATTGCCAGGAATTTGTTAACCCTTTACTGACTTCTTTGGCCTAGATGAAAACTAACATCGTATGAGTTTTAGGTCTGTGATCAAATTTATGATGTCATATGACAATTGTGTTTGTGTGTCAGGAAAGGAGGCTTTAGTTATTTGCTTGACACATTTGAAACATTTATAGATTTTGAAAATGCACTATGGTACTTTTGAGTCTGAAAGTTAGTTAGACCTGAAACCAGACCATTTTACTTTACCCTACATATTTCAATTTTTTTCCTATTTTTTAGTTAAAAGATGTGCTAGTTCCTTTTAAACAGACTTGAAAGGAAAGAATCTTCCTACTGACAAAATTAAGTTGCTTCTAGCTTAATACAAAGTACTGCCAGTCTTGCTCATGTAGGCAGCTAATACTTGCACAACTTGAATATGTGGGACACCATAGAAAATCAGGAGTGTTAATTTCTCAAGGAAGGGATTTCTGAAGAGAAGATGGCTACTGTTTTTAGAATCTAGTCTCATGCTTTATATAACCAACAGATTTCTGGTTTCTAAAATTTCATTTGTACCTAGAAATTAATTTGTTACTCATATTTTTGTTGATCGTCCAGGATTTTATTACTTCTCAAAATATTACAAGGGCATGCTCTGAACCAAGAAAGGGTAGCTATGTTTTATGTGGTAAGTGATTATTTTGGCTGTAAGTTTTAGTTTTTAAGTGACCTCTTTAAGAAATATTTAATTGACAAATGGGATCTAATTAAACTGAAGAGCTTCTGCACAGCAAAAGAAACTACCATCAGAGTGAACAGGCAACCTACAGAATGGAAGAAAATTTTTGCAATCTACTCATCTGACAAAGGGCTAATATCCAGAATCTATAATGAACTCAAACAAATTTACAGGCATAAAACAAACAAACCCATCAAAAAGTGGGTGAAGGATATGAACAGACACTTCTCAAAAGAAGACATTAATGCAGCCAAAAGACACATGAAAAAATGCTCATCATCACTGGCCATCAGAGAAATGCAAATCAAAACCACAATGAGATACCATCTCACACCAGTTAGAATGGCAATCATTAAAAAGTCAGGAAACAACAGGTACTGGAGAGGACGTGGAGAAATAGGAATGCTTTTACACTGTTGGTGGGACTGTAAACTAGTTCAACCATTGTGGAAGTCAGTGTGGCGATTCCTCAGGGATCTAGAACTAGAAATACCATTTGATCCAGCCATCCCATTACTGGGTATATACCCAAAGGATTATAAAACATGCTGCTATAAAGACACATGCACACGTATGTTTATTGCGGCACTATTCACAATAGCAAAGACTTGGAACCAAGCCAAATGTCCAACAATGATAGACTGGATTAAGAAAATGTGGCACATATACACCATGGAATACTATGCAGCCATAAAAAGGATGAGTTCATGTCCTTTGTAGGGACATGGATGAAGCTGGAAACCATCATTCTCAGCAAACTATCGCAAGGACAAAAAACCCAACACTGCATGTTCTCACTCATAGGTGGGAATTGAACAATGAGAACACTTGGACACAGGAAGGGGAACATCACACATGGGGGCCTGTTGTGGGGTTGGGGGAGTGGGGAGGGATAGCATTTGGAGATATACCTAATGTTAAATGACAAGTTACTGGGTGCAGCATACCAACATGGCACATGTATAAGTATGTAACCTGCACGTTGTGCACGTGTACCCTAAAACTTAAGGTATAATAAAAAAAATAGAAAAAAAGGAATATTTAAGTAAAAATAGTTATTTTAGCAATAAAAAAGAAATAATAGCAGGCTTATTTTTTCTTACTGGAAAGTTGTCCAGAGAAAACAGTTTAAATTTATTTTGAAAGTACTTTGCTTACTATATAAACCATATACTGTATGTGCTATAGTGTCTAAATAAACATTATTGTGAACAAAAGACAATATTCAAAATATACTTTCACAATAATGTTTATTTAAAAGCTTGACATGGGGGAACTTCCTGAACCTGAACAAAGAACACCTACAGAAGCCTTACCAGTATTATCATACACAAGCATGAGAAATTGGACCCTTTTCTCCTAAGATCAAGAGTGAAAAAAAGATTCCTCTTGTTATCACTCCTGTTCAACATTGCACTGGAAGTCCTAGCAATGCAATAAGACAAGACAAAACAATAAAATGTATACAAATTTGAAATGAAGAAATTAAACTTTGTTTTCAGTTGAAATGAAGACATAAAACTATCTTTATTTTCAGATATTACAGTTTATATAGCAAATCCCAAGAATCAACAAAAAAATTCCTCGACCTAATAAATTATTATATTAACTAATGTTAATATACTGTAATAAGTAACTAATTTACTAATTAACTAATAAGTGATTATTTTAACAGGATGCAAGTTAATATATAAAATCAATTGTTTTCCTATATATTATCAATGAACAATTGGAATTTGACACAAAAACAGTACACTGTTTACAATAACACCAATAAATATAAATACTTAGGTATATTTCTAACAAAATATGTACAGGATCTGTATGTGGACAACTACATTTTAAAAAAATCTTAAAAACGAAGGGATATTCTATGTTAATAAATTGGAAGGCTCAATATTGTCAGGTTTACATGGGAAGACAAAAGACCCCAAATTGTCAACACAATATGTAAGAAAAAGAACAATGTTGGAGTAACACTACCTGACTTGGAGACTTTTTATAAAGCCACGATAATCAAGACAGCCCGATATTTGTGAAAGAATGGAAATGTAGATCAATGGAACCAAATGGAGAGCCCAGAAACAGATTCATACAAATACAGTCAATAGTTAACTCTTGATAGAGGAACAAAGGAAATTCAATGGACAAAGGATAGTCTTTTCAAGAAGTGATGTTGAAACAATTGTGTTGCTGCATGTAAAAAAAGTAAATATAGATACAGACATTACATATTTTACCAAAATCAAGTTAAGACAGGATATAGACTCAGGTCTAAATGGAAAAGTATAAAGCTCTGGAAAAAAAACACAGGAGAAAATCTAGGTCACTTGGGTTTGGTGAAGAATTTTTGGATACAACACCAAAAGTACAACCCATGAGAGAAAAAATTAATATTTTTACTAAAATTAAAAACTTCTGAGAGTGACATTGTTAAGAGAATGAAAAGAAAAGCTATAGACTGGGAGAAAATATTTGTAAGACACATGTTTGATAAAGGACTTGTATCCAAAATATACACACACAAAAAACTTTTAAAACGGAGCAATAAAAAACAAACAACTCAATTAGAATGTAGGCAAAATATCTTAACGGACACCTCAACATGTAAACACAGATGACAAATAATTATATAGAAAGATTCTCAAAATCATTTGTCATTAGAAAATCAGAACTTAAAAAAAAATGAAATATCGCTACACAATACCAAAAATTAGACACAACACAGAAGAACAGGAACTCTCATTCCTTGTCAGGAGAAATGCAAAACAACGCAGCCACTTTGGAGGCAATTTGACAGTTTCTTACAAAGCAAACAGCCTTATCATATGACTCAGTAATTATGCTTCTAGGTATTTACCTAATTGAGTTAAAACTCATGTCACGCAGAAACCGGCATGCAAATGTTTATAGAAGTGAAAGGAGTTGGCCAGCTTACTTTAGGCAGACAGTAAGGGAAGGGTCCCTGGAGAATCTCCCACGCAACCCACAAGTGTTTACACCAGATGTTTTGTGCAGATGAAGGAACTTGCATGGGGGCGGTGGGTGGGGGGGTTGCGTAAACATGCCCACAGTGGAAAATTCTGTTCCTTAACACATGCTCAGTAAAGGAAATAAATCAGTACGGAGTGGCTCAGACTAACGGCCTGCATGGCCGCCGGAAGGATGGGGGGTGGAGCCATCAGGAATTCGCACCTTACACAAATAGGGAACCCAGCCCCTTCAGCTTGTACATATAGAAGCCCTTGTATTCAACTGTGAAGGGGGCAACTGGGAGCCTGTTTTCAGGACCCCTCTCTTTGCTGAGAGCTTTCCTTTCGCTTAATGAATTCTACTCCACTCACTCTTTGAGTGTCTGTGTGCCTACTTCTTCCTGGTTGTGAGTAAAGAACCCAGACCTAACTGAGCTAAGGAGTAAAAAATCCTGCATCAGAAGTTTTATTCATAATTGCCTAAAACCAGAGATACCTATCGTCTCTCAATATCTTGATAGGTGAATTGATAAACTGTGGTACATCCATGCAATGAAATATTATTCAGCAATGATCTATCAAAGAAATGATCTAGCAAACCATGAAAAGGCAGGGAGGAAACTTAAATGTATATTATTAAGTGAAAAAAAGTCAATCTCCAAAGGCTGCATGCTGTATGATTCTAGTCATAGATGTTTTAGAAAAGGCAAAATGATGGAGACAGTAAAAGGATCTGTGGTTGCCAAGGGTTAGTGGGGGGAGAGGGATGAATAGGCAAAGCACAGAGGATTTTTAAGTAAATGAAACTACTCTATGTGACACCATAATGGTAGGTACATGCCATATTAATTGCCCAGATCCACAGAATGTATAACACCTGGAGTAAACTTCAGTATAAACTATGTACTCCAGGTGGTAATGATGTGTCAATGCAGGTTCAACAGTGTAATAAATCTAACACTGCAGTGGTGGATGTTGATAATAGGGGAGGCTATGCATGTGTAGGGTCAGGGTATACAGGAGAAATCTCTGTATCTTCTTCTCAATATTTCTGTGAACATAAAATTGCTCTAAAAATAAAGACTATTAAAAAAAGGCTATACACCGTATAATTTCAATCATATCACATTCTTGAAAAGGAAAAATTATAGAGACAGTAAAAATAAATTCAGTGGTTGTCAGGGATTTTGAGTCAGGGGGGAGGCATGAATAGTGAAGCACAGGGGATTTTTTAAGGTGGCAGAGCCATTCTGTATTATACTGTACTGGTGGATATGTGACAAGTATGCATTTGTTGAAATTGCACAAAACAGAGTGAATCCTAAGATAAATTAAGGACTTTAGTTAACAGTAATGTATCAATTTTAGCCTTTCAATGGTAACAATTATACTACCTTAATGCAAGAAATTAATAATAGCAGAAACCGTGGGATGAAAAGGCAGGATAGATAGAGGGAGTATATGGGAACTATCTCTACTTTCTGCACAAGTTTTCTGCAAACCTAAAATTGTTCTAAAAGTAGTCTATTAAGAAAGAAGTAACTTTACACATCACTTATCCAGCTTCAGCAAGTTTCACCATTTTCTATATCCTTTTATCCATCCAACTTCACTCAGTAAAAGGTTGGAGGGTTTTTCAGGGTGGGTGAGCTAGTGGAAAAGTACTGTTGGGGGAAGTTAGGGGCAAGGTTGACCAATGGGATATGTTTAGCACATTGTTATTCTTGAGTTTGCAAATGTTTTTTTCTGTGTTTGCTGATTGGCACCCATGGAGGTTAGGTACCCTTCCACAGAGACTAGAAGATAAGGGCACTGTCTTTCTTGATGATTATATTTCAAAGAGATAGGTCCCAGATCTTTGAGAAAGATGGTCCCGGGTTGTAAAACTGGCAAGAGGCTTGTAAAAAGATTTATATCATGAAAGGACAGGAAAAAATTAATGATTATAAATTTTCTAACGTAAATGCTGTAAACAAAGGGAAGTCAGTGTTTAGAGTCAGAAGAAGCCTGTCTAAAATGTAGTCAAGCCAAGAATGTTAAACTTGTCTTCATCACTTTCATCACTTACTCCTCTTGTCCCAGAAATGTGACTTATTAGGAACTGAAGTCCTACTTGGGAATCCCACTCTTTTATTGGCTAAGGTTCTAGCGCTAATTTATGGATGCTCTTTTTGGCTAGAAAATGTTTCAACTTCAAGACAAGGAATGCAGAAGGGTAAAAATAGTAGGGCTGGATTAAGACCTGCAGAGTTCTTAATAAGCACTAAAAATATTATGTTACCTCTAATGTGTAATTCAAAACAAAATCAAAACTAATCTATAAAAATTATAAGAAATCCCAACAAAGTTCTGATTTTTTTTTTCTTTTTCTTTTCTTTTCTTGAGACAGAGTCTCGCTCTGTCACTTAGGCTGGAGTGCAGTGGCACGATCTTGGCTCACTGCAACTTCCGCCTCTCAGGTTCAAGAGATTCTCGTGGCTCAGCCTCCTAAGTAGCTGGGACCACAGGTGCATGCCACCACACTCGGCTAATTTTTTGTGTTTTTAGTAGAGACGGTGTTTCACCATGTTAGCCAGGATGGCCTTGATCTCCTGACCTCGTGATCCGCCTGCCTCGGCCTCCCAAAGTGCTGGGATTATGGGAGTGAACCACCGTGCCCTGTCTCTATTTATTAAAAGATATTTTAGTGTGTATATTTAATGTATACAATGTGATGCTTTTACATACAATGTCAAATTTAAATAATAAGATTCAGAAAATATGATTAATCATAGAGGTGATTCAAGCACAAAGCTTGAGTATAGTCATCTGGTAAACAGACTCCAAAGGAAGGGAAACAGATGCCAAAGGAACAAAGTCAGTGCTCTCAAGTGGTAAAGCTAAGGTTTTACTTATATGGACAGAAACATTTTTAGGAGGGTTGCAACATTTTTCATACAAGGACAGTACACACATTATAGCAATTTGATGAGCACAGCTTGCTACATTCCAAGGAAATTTGCTTTAACATTTCTTGAGGAGAAATAATGTTCTGAGGAATTCTTATTTCTGGCACCAATTGGTCATTCCTAATTATTTACAGAAAAAAGCAGACGTTGCAACTGCATGCTACACGTCTCAAGCTACATAGCCACATTCCTCCCAGGGCTCAGGGAAATTTAGAGTTCGAACAGCTTTAAGTGAATTATTTAATTTCACAACATATACACAGTGAAATGATTATCGCAGTTAAACAAAATAACATATACCTGGCCTTCAACAGTAGCTTTTTTTTGGGTGATAATAGCTACTTTAGCAAGATTTCAGTATACAATACAATATTATTAACTTTAGTCCTCATGCTGTATGTTAGATCTTTTAGATTTACTCATTGTACCTAACCTAACTGCAAATGTGTACTCTTTGGCCCACTTCTCTCCATTTACTTCCCTTCTCTGCCTTTGGTACATTCTAGTTGTTTCTGTTTGACTTTCTTTTCTTTTTTTAGATTTCACAATAATTGAGATCATACCATAATTTTCTTTTGGTGTCTGGCTTATTTATTTTTATTTTTTATTTATTTATTTTTTTGAGACAAAGTCTCCCTCTATTGCCCAGGATGGAGTGCAGTGGCACAATCTCGGCTCACTGCAACCTCCACCTCCTGGGTTCAAGCGATTATCCTGCCTCAGCCTCCCGAGTAGCTGGGACTACAGGCGTGCACCACCATGCCCTGCTAGTTTTTGTATTTTTAGTAGAGACGAGGTTTCACCATATTGGCTGGTCTCAAACTCCTGACCTCATGATCCACCTGCCTCAGCTTTCCAAAGTGCTGGGATTACAGGTGTGAGCCACCGCGCCCAGCCCTGTGTCTGGCTTATTTCACTTAGCATAATATCCTCAGGGTTCATCTATGTTGTGACAAATGGCAGGATTTCCTTTTTCTTTAAAAGCCTGAATAGTATTCCATTATTTATATATGCTACATTTTCTTTATCCATTCATTTGTTGATGGACATTTGGGTTGATTTAAATCTTGGCTATTGTGAATAGTGCTGCAATGGGAGTGCAGATATGTCTTCAGCATACTGATTTCGTTTCCTTTGGATATATATCCAGAGTCCTGAATCATATGGTAGTTCTATTTGTAATGCTCTGAGCAACTTTCATACTGTTTTCCATAATGGCTATGCCAATTACATTACTACCAACAGTGTAGGATTTTCTTTTCTTAACATTCTGGCCAACACTTGTTATCTCGTTTTATTTTATTTTTAAACAATAGCCATCCTAACAGGTGTGATGTGATATCTCATGTGGTTTTGATTGGTATTACCTTATTTCTAAAATGCTAAATTTCAAGTTATTACAAAAAATTGATGTAGGTTCCTTAGATTTGCTGGCACTGAAAGCTTTGCTGCCTGCTTGGGCAGCCTGCACTGAACAGTGTGCTGTGTTGAGCCAGTGGCCTAGATATTTAAGATTGACCTCTTATTTTGGTAACAGAGGATCATTCACATTAAATCATGTGTTTTTTGTGTGTTTTTATCTCCTGCTCTTTGAATCAAAATCATTGGTATCACGTTACCTCTTTTTCCTGACACAAAATTTAGAATTTGCATAATGGGTATATTTCTTCCCTACTCTCTGGTCTCTTTCTTGGGTTGCACTCGAGGAAAGCATTGTCATTCAAATGTTCTTTTAATCATCCAGTTCATAACATTACTTGCAATCAGAACAGGTTTGTAATTTGTGAACCATGTGCAAAGAAGAGATATCTTGCTTCACTGAGAAAATAGACAATTTTGTGAAATATTGGCCATTTATCTGCCAAAGTGGGCCATTATACATTGAACCACAGTAAGAAGCCACCATACACCTCCATCCTTTTCATTTATGCTTTAATGGAGGTTTTTTTCTTTTTCTATCTCATATAAGGCTGATCCAAATTCTACCATATTTAAATTCACTTTCAACAAAAATATGTATATGAAAATATCAATCAGGAGACTACAATTAGAATAAAATTAAAATGCCTAGTCAGGCCAAATGCATTTTTTTTTTCAATTAAAGAACTATAAATAATTAAGAAAATGATGAGGAAGATGGGAATGGAAAATAGCATGGGTTTTCTTTCCTCTCCACTGCCTTGTCTTCTTATGCTTGGTGGCATCTAATGCAGTAGACATAAACACTATGCTATGAACTGCATTTAGGATCCATTATTCCGTATAGAACATTCAAAATGCTGAAGATGGTTTGTAGTTGGAATAAGTATAGAACTAATTATCAGAAGGCTTGCCTTTTAATTCTTGTGTTTTATAGTCTACAACATATAAATTATGTGATCCTAGATGAGTCATTAAATGTTTCTGAGTCCTGACTGCCTTATCTAAAAAATGAGAATAATAAAAATATTCTTGTTTTCTCTGTTACAAAGTTGTAATAAGCAGCAAACGATTTTATGTATGGGAAAGCAGACTACAAACTGAAAAGCACCATAAAGGATTATTATTTATGCTTCAATGCATGCATTGAACATGGTCTGTGTAATCTGTATTTTCAGAAACTAACCCTCCATCATGTTGACGTTTGCTAATTTTAAATCATGCTGCAAATGAATGGTTCAGATTGGAACACCTGCTATCATTTTTTAAGAAAATGACTATCATTTGATTTACAAGAACATTTTATCTTAATAAGTTCAGTTCAGCATTTATTAGCATGTATTAGTCTGAAATTCCCTTCACAGAAAATCATATTTGATTTTTTTTCTCAGATGTCAGAGTAGTAACCATATTATTCTCAAATGCTATACTCAGTAGGATCATGAAACTCAGTGATTTTCATTATTTTCTCAGGAGTATTGTAAAAATTGTAAGATTTAAAAATAAGTAAAAGAGTATAATTTCACTCAAGCAAATGCAAACCTTATGACATCATATTTATGTATTATATAGTATGTTCTATATTATGTAAATACGATAACTTCATTTTCCAGGCAATAAGCATATGTTAAACCACATTTCCTATTTCATATATTTTTAAAAACCATATAACATGAAATATTATAGAAGAGTTTCCAAAAATGGACGTGAATACCATAGCACAAACACAAAATAATTTTTATTTTTTAAAAAGTTATATTTGGTGCATTAGACGTTGAACAAAAGCTTATGAAAACTTCACAGAACTCATGCTCACGATCATCCAGTGAGCATTTGTGAAACACGCCACTATAACAGATTTTTAAAGGGAGGGAAAATAAGGGAATATTTGACCACTGCTCTTACTATGTAGTTTGATGGCAAGGTATAGACACAGGAGAAAGTGCTCAGTACTATGCTATTCTTGGAGAAAATTAGTAATTGAATATAAAATTCTATATTTGTTTAGGGAAATTATACATTATTTTCTTTGAGGAAGACACCTGAATAAAAGTGGTAGTTGAGTTGAAGATGTGCATGATTTGAATAGAAGGAAGGTTGCAGAGTGGACAAACTACATAAGCAAACTTGGCATCAGAAATGAAAAGATGTATGAAGTTCTATTCTTTGAAAATTATATTGTTACTTGCTATCTACCCAGATTCTCTGGTTTTATATCTCTGAAAATAAAATTGTGTTAAATAGAGAAAAATTATCACTGTTGCCCTTAAATTGAACTAAACGTAACCTACTGATATTTTCCTTCTTTAAACCTCGTTGAAAGAAGACCATCCAACAATTCATTTTATGGCATTCATACTTCATAATGAATATCATTGTTTCCATATCATCATTTATTTTGACACAGCTTGAAATGTCCTAAGCTGTGTGTTTTGAAGTTGTATATTTTCTGAGCTGGAAATCTCAGAAATTATGAATGGCTTCTGAAGTATGGTAAAAATAACGCTATGATTTTTAGGTTCTTTTGTGTCTCCTAAATATGTTTCTCTGCACAGTGGTTCTAGAAAGCTGTGCTATATAAGAAAATTTCACAAAGTAAAACAGTTGCCTCCTCTTTTCAATATTCTCCTTTAAAGAGACTGATTTTTTTTCTCATTGTTTAGCGTTTTCAATAGTAGCATTGTTTACAGTATAGCATAATCTTAAAATTGGTTGCCCTTTAAGTGGTATCAACAAATAAGTACTCTAAATTTTGTTTCATTTTATAAAGAATTTTAATGGGTCTTTCACAATATGCATCTAACTTCTGAATCAATACACATATTCTCTAAACAGCATGAGGGCAGGGAGTGTAAGAATGCATGTATGTTATCTTTGCAGGGGTCTTTGACATATATTGGAATTTTACAAGTGGTCCAGGTATAGAGAGGGAACCTTTAGAAATCATGTTTCTACTCTAAACTTTTAAGAGCATCCTAAAATACAGTGCTTTGTGGGTACAAGTAGTTCAAGGATAAATAGAGGAGTAATTTGCCATTTGTACCAAATTAAATCAGACTTTCAGTTCAATCAAAACAGCTTGCAGCTGGATGCAATAATCTGATTTCCTGACACTCAGAGAAAAATTGAAGCCCTCCAAAAGGCCCCTGCTGATCTTCAACATGAAATACAGTTTGCTGGCAATTTTACTTAACCTCTGAATGCCTTCACATTTAATAAGCTAAAAAAATGCAAATAAAGCATAAGGTTAGTTGGCAATGGCTCTCAGGTAGTGTTTTATTACAACTAAATGAAACACACAGCACAATGCCTCCAAAGGATCATGCTCTTGTTCTTTCTCAAAGCAGCTATTTTGTTAAATATGTCATTAGATGAATCTCTGTATTAGTGTCCTGGGAGTGCTGTTTTGACATTGGATGTGTGTTGAAAACATAATAAAAGGCTTCAGAGAATAAATGCTAGAAGTTTGTATGTACAACTTGCTATTTTCTTGGGAAGGTAATGAGACAGATAAAAAATAAATCCTTGAGTATCTATTAACTGTTGATTATTCGAGATAGTGAGGATCCAAACCTACAGATATATTCAGTTCTGGAAAATTAGATCAATTTATGACATTTTGCATTTATCTCTAGTTTTTACCACACAAACTGATACATGCAGGTCTTTCAGCATGTTGAATGGACTTTCCAGAATTGAAAATTGCTGAATTAAGGACAAAGAAGCAGAAAGTGATGCATTTTCTCAGGAAAGCACCTTGCATTTGAAAGCTGACACTCTCTTGCGGCCTCATTACGAGGCGTCAAATCTGACCCTGCTTCCTTTATCACAAATCTTATCTCCTTCTTAATAAACATACAATTTAGGGGAGCAGAGAGAGTCAAAAGAAGGACATTGTCTAGATTATAAATCCTCAGCATCGGATGATTTTCCCTCCTTTCCTATGGGGCAGGAAAAGAGGTGCTCAGCCCATTTCCAGTCATGATCCTACAGTGAACAGAGGACACACTCGTGTAGTGGAACCAAGGAGGGATTTGCGAAGGGATTATTTACAAAGGTGTGAACAGAGTTAAGGAAAGCCAAAGGGCACAGAGAAGCATCCAGCTATAGCAACAGTGGGAAGCTGCAACCACCATTAGCAAGGGGAGGAAATGGTTACTAGACCCAGTGAGAGTTGCAGCTGCAGAGGAGGGCAGCCTGGCAGGACCTTTTTCTGAATAAGAATGCAGTCCCCGGCAGTCCATGGCCCAGTATGACTCAGGGAAACAGATACCGCAACATCTTTCTCCAAGCTCCGGTCTCCCACCAGTGCCTCCCAGCTAGAAGCCAGGGAGCAAAAGAGTTCCTCGGAGCAGCATATAGAGGTCAGCATTCTGGGGACCCAGAGCAGAGAGAGGAGCTGGGAATGGATCTGGAGGGGCAAGCAGAGACTATCCAGAGCTTTAGGATGGCGGGGGCACTCCACTAGAGGGATCTCGAAGATGGGCCTTGGGATCTCATTCCCCGATTGGAATCTTCCTGAGCTGCTGTGCTGGTGGAAACACAGTGCAAAAGGTGACCCAACCCTCACTCTCCTCCAAATCCTTTGGTCTAAACCCAGGGTAATGCTGGGGAGGGGAAGAAGATGAGCATTAAATTGAATATGGTGTTTGATATACTATTGAAGTGTTAAACTGTATTGAATTGGATTGGAATTTTTATTAACTAAAAGTGAATGGGAAGCTTTAGGACCTATTTAGGTTGCCATTAAGGGGATAAGATACAGTGATTCAACAGAGCATGGTGTTAGTCAATGGTTGTAAAAAAGAAAAATCATTACCTGTTTGTATTTTACTGAGTTAATACTCTTCAATAAACTAATTACCTAGGAAAACTTGGGAATAATAGCATGATTGTACAATTTATGTGACAAATTACAATTTATATGCTTGTGATCTAATTGTGGCAGCACTCCAAAGATATAACTGCATATTCTTGACTCTGAATTGTTAGATGAAAAACTAGGACCAATATTGCTTTTCTTAAAATCCTATTGTGAAATTTTTATTCTTAAGTAATACTTCTTCTTTTCTCAAGAAGTCTTAGGTCAAATTGCCCTTAAGTATAGAAATTCTTATTAAAATCTATAGCTTTTAAAATCCTATTAAAGAATTTTACATTGCTTTAAATATTTCTATTTTGCCATGCACCTCATCACTATATGTTATTTATTTTCAAGCAATAACAAACTGGTGACCATCTAGTGGAAGAATCAAGAGGCTCTGAATTCCCCTTCAGAGACTTCTTAGCACCCTGAAAATTATCTTCCTAATCCAGGGTGAGCTCTTTGGAGTTAAGTGGGATCATTCATTGGGCACCATAGTCAATAGTTTTGCTCATGTGACTACTATCTTCTTCCAGGCACTGGGAAAATGGAACTTCGTGTCCTCTGTGGTTGAGTAGGGCCATGCAACTAGTTTGGGCCAATAAGTTGTGATTTAGCTAGTACTTGTAATTTTCAGGACCAAGTATCTCCCCTTAAGAGTCTGGAGTTGTTACTGTTGCATACTTTACCCTTTCTGACTAATATACTGGGCAAGATGAAGTGTACAGGTCTTGAGAGTTCATAAACATGTAGCTCTGTTTCAGAGACCTGTGTATATAGTCAACTGATATACAGATATCTGAAGCCACATAATATCTTAAGATCACCTGAGCCCTCAGCCTGACTGGGAGGCATGTTCATGGATGAATTTACAGTGCAATAATAACACTTTGCCACTTTCAGAGAAAAGATAGTCATGGAATTTGCTATTAGTCTACCTGGGCTACCAGAAAGCTAGCTGTAAGACATATAACACATCTTTAGTAAAATAGTACAGTCTTCTATACAGTTTCCTGCCTCTCAAATAGATATGAAACAATTGATCCAGCTTCCCTGTGGTAGGGTTCTATTAAATTCCTTTTATTCTTGTACTCTTTTCATTTTCTTTTCAATATAAAAGCAATGGTGAAGCCGTCTGGTGTCAGGATTGTTCTCAGAGGTCTCTTTAGGCATCTCTTCCTCTTGCCCCATTCCCCAAAATCTACACTGACCTACAAAAAACTTAAACAAATTTTCAAGAAAAAAAAAACATCAAAAAGTGGGCAAAGGATATGAATAGACACTTCTCAAAAGAAGACATTTATGTGGCCAAGAAACATCAAAAAAAGCTCATCATCTTTGGTCATTAGAGAAATGTAAATCAAAACCACAGTGAGGTACCATCTCACGCCAGTTAGAACGGGGATCATTAAAAAGTCAGGAAACAACAGATGCTGGAGAGGATGTGGAGAAAAGAAATGCTTTTACACTGTTGGTGGGAGTGTAACCATTGTGGAAGACAGTTCAACCATTGTGGAAGACAGTGTGGTGATTCCTCAAGGATCTAAAACCAGAAAAAGCATTTGACCAAGCAATCCCATTACTGGGTGTATACACAAAGGATTATAAATCATTCTACTACAAAGACACATGCACATGTATGTTTATTGCAGCACTATTCACAATAGCAAATGCCCATCAATGATAGACTGGATAAATAAAATGTGGCACAGGGGGGAGGAGCCAAGATGGCCAAATAGGAACAGCTCCGGTCTACAGCTCCCAGCGTGAGCGACGCAGAAGACGGGTGATTTCTGCATTTCCAACTGAGGTACCGGGTTCATCTCACTAGGGAGTGCCAGACAGTGGGCGCAGGTCAGTGGGTGCGTGCACCGTGTGCAAGCCGAAGCAGGGCGAGGCATTGCCTCACTTGGGAAGCGCAAGGGGTCAGGGAGTTCCCTTTCCGAGTCAAAGAAAGGGGTGACAGAGGGCACCTGGAAAATCGGGTCACTCCCACCCGAATACTGCGCTTTTCCGACGGGCTTAAAAAACGGCGCACCACGAGAGTATATCCTGCACCTGGTTCGGAGGGTCCTACGCCCATGGAGTCTCGCTGATTGCTAGCACAGCAGTCTGAGATCAAACTGCAAGGCGGCAGCGAGGCTGGGGGAGGGGCGCCCGCCATTGCCCAGGCTTGATTAGGTAAACAAAGCAGCCTGGAAGCGCGAACTGGGTGGAGCCCACACAGCTCAAGGAGGCCTGCCTGCCTCTGTAGGCTCCACCTCTGGGGGCAGGGCACAGACAAACAAAAAGACAGCAGTAACCTCTGCAGACTTAAATGTCCCTGTCTGACAGCTTTGAAGAGAGCAGTGGTTCTCCCAGCACGCAGCTGGAGATCTGAGAACGGGCAGACTGCCTCCTCAAGTGGGTCCCTGACCCCCGAGCAGCCTAACTGGGAGGCACCCCCCAGCAGGGGCACACTGACACCTCACACGGCAGGGTATTCCAACAGACCTGCAGCTGAGGGTCCTGTCTGTTAGAAGGAAAACTAACAAACAGAAAGGACATCTACACCAAAAACCCATCTGTACATCACCATCATCAAAGACCAAAAGTAGATAAAACCACAAAGATGGGGAAAAAACAGAACAGAAAAACTGGAAACTCTAAAAAGCAGAGCGCCTCTCCTCCTCCAAGGGAGCGCAGTTCCTCACCAGCAATGGAACAAAGCTGGATGGAGAATGACTTTGACGAGCTGAGAGAAGAAGGCTTCAGACGATCAAATTACTCTGAGCTACGGGAGGACATTCAAACCAAAGGCAAAGAAGTTGAAAACTTTGAAAAAAATTTAGAAGAATGTATAACTAGAATAACCAATACAGAGAAGTGCTTAAAGGAGCTGATGGAGCTGAAAACCAAGGCTCGAGAACTACATGAAGAATGGAGAAGCCTCAGGAGCCGATGCGATCAACTGGAAGAAAGGGTATCAGCAATGGAAGATGAAATGAATGAAATGAAGCGAGAAGGGAAGTTTAGAGAAAAAAGAAAAAAAAAGAAATGAGCAAAGCCTCCAAGAAATATGGGACTATGTGAAAAGACCAAATCTACGTCTGATTGGTGTACCTGAAAGTGATGGGGAGAATGGAACCAAGTTGGAAAACACTCTGAAGGATATTATCCAGGAGAACTTCCCCAATCTAGCAAGGGAGGCCAACGTTCAGATTCAGGAAATACAGAGAATGCCACAAAGATACTCCTTGAGAAGAGCAACTCCAAGACACATAATTGTCAGATTCACCAAAGTTGAAATGAAGGAAAAAATGTTAAGGGCAGCCAGAGAGAAAGGTCGGGTTACCCTCAAAGGGAAGCCCATCAGACTAACAGCGGATCTCTCAGCAGAAACCCTACAAGCCAGAAGAGAGTGGGGGCCAATATTCAACATTCTTAAAGAAAAGAATTTTCAACCCAGAATTTCATATCCAGCCAAACTAAGCTTCATAAGTGAAGGAGAAATAAAATACTTTACAGACAAGCAAATGCTGAGAGATTTTGTCACCACCAGGCCTGCCCTAAAAGAGCTCCTGAAGGAAGCACTAAACATGGAAAGGAACAACCGGTACCAGCCACTGCAAAATCATGCCAAAATGTAAAGACCATCGAGGCTAGGAAGAAACTGAACAACCTTCTCCTGAATGACTACTGGGTAAATAACGAAATGAAGGCAAGTAAAGATGTTCTTTGAAACCAATGAGAACAAAGACATAATGTACCAGAATCTCTGGGACACATTTAAAGCAGTGTGTAGAGGGAAATTTATAGCATTAAATGCCCACGAGAGAAAGCAGGAAAGATCCAAAATTGACACCCTAGCATCACAATTAAAAGAACTAGAAAAGCAAGAGCAAACACATTCAAAAGCTAGCAGAAGACAAGAAATAACTAAAATCAGAGCAGAACTGAAGGAAATAGAGACACAAAAAACCCTTCAAAAAATTAATGAATCCAGGAGCTGCTTTTTTGAAAGGATCAACAAAATTGATAGACCGCTAGCAAGACTAATAAAGAAAAAAGAGAGAAGAATCAAATAGATGCAATAAAAAATGACAAGGGGGATATCACCACTGACCCCACAGAAATACAAACTACCATCAGAGAATACTACAAACACCTCTACGCAAATAAACTAGAAAATCTAGAAGAAATGGATAAATTCCTGGACACATACACTCTCCCAAGACTAAACTAGGAAGAAATTGAATCTCTGAATAGACCAATAACAGGATCTGAAATTGTGGCAATAATCAATAGCTTACCAACCAAAAAGAGTCCAGGACCAGATGGATTCACAGCCGAATTCTACCAGAGGTACAAGGAGGAACTGGTAGCATTCCTTCTGAAACTATTCCAATCAATAGAAAAAGTGGGAATCCTCCCTAACTCATTTTATGAGGCCAGCATCATTCTGATACCAAAGCCAGGCAGAGATACAACAAAAAAAGAGAATTTTAGACTAATATCCTTGATGAACCTTGATGCAAAAATCCTCAATAAAATACTGGCAAAATGAATCCAGCAGCACATCAAAAAGCATATCCACCATGATCAAGTGGGCTTCATCCCTGGGATGCAAGGCTGGTTCAATATACGCAAATCAATAAATGTAATCCAGCATATAAACAGAGCCAAAGACAAAAACCACATGATTATCTCAATAGATGCAGAAAAAGCCTTTGACAAAATTCAACAACCCTTCATGCTAAAAACTCTCAATAAATTAGGTATTGATGGGATGTATTTCAAAATAATAAGAGCTATTTATGACAAACCCACAGCCAATATCATACTGAATGGGCAAAAACTGGAAGCATTCCCTTTGAAAACTGGCACAAGACAGGGATGCCCTCTCTCACCACTCCTATTCAACGTAGTGTTGGAAGTTCTGGCCAGGGCAATTAGGCAGGAGAAGGAAATAAAGGGTATTCAATTAGGAAAAGAAGAAGTCAAATTGTCCCTGTTTGCAGACAACATGATTGTATATCTAGAAAACCCCATTGTCTCAGCCCAAAATATCCTTAAGCTGATAAGCAACTTCAGCAAAGTCTCAGGATACAAAATCAATGTACAAAAATCACAAGCATTCTTATACACCAACAACAGACAGAGAGCCAAATCATGAGTGAACGCCCATTCACAATTGCTTCAAAGAGAATAAAATACCTAGGAATCCAACTTACAAGGGATGTGAAGGAGCTCTTCAAGGAGAACTACAAACCACTGCTCAAGCAAATAAAAGAGGATACAAACAATTGGAAGAACATTCCATGCTCATGGGTAGGAAGAATCAATATCGTGAAAGTGGCCATACTGCCCAAGGTAATTTACAGATTCAATGCCATCCCCATCAAGCTACCAATGCCTTTCTTCACAGAATTGGAAAAAACTACTTTAAAGTTCATATGGAACCAAAAAAGAGCCCGCATCGCCAAGTCAATCCTAAGCCAAAAGAACAAAGCTGGAGGCATCACACTACCTGACTTCAAACTATACTACAAGGCTACAGTAACCAAAACAGCATGGTACTGGTACCAAAACAGAGATATAGATCAATGGAACAGAACAGAGCCCTCAGAAATAACGCCGCATATCTACAACTATCTGATCTTTGAAAAACCTGAGAAAAACAAGCAATGCGGAAAGGATTCCCTATTTAATAAATGGTGCTGGGAAAACTGGCTAGCCATATGTAGAAAGCTGAAACTGGATCCCTTCCTTACACCTTATACAAAAATCAATTCAAGATGGATTAAGACTTAAACGTTAGACCTAAAACCATAAAAACCCTAGAAGAAAACCTAGGCATTACCATTCAGGACATAGGAATGGGCATATTCATGTCTAAAACACCAAAAGCAATGGCAACAAAAGACAAAATTGACAAATGGGATCTAATTAAACTAAAGAGCTTCTGCACAGCAAAAGAAACTACCATCAGAGTGAACAGGCAACCTACAAAATGGGAGAAAATTTTCGCAACCTACTCATCTGACAAAGGGCTAATATCCAGAATCTACAATGAACTCAAACAAATTTACAAGAGAAAAACAAACAACACCATCAAAAAGTGGGCGAAGGACATGAACAGACACTTCTCAAAAGAAGACATTTATGCAGCCAAAAAACACATGAAAAAATGCTCACCATCACTGGCCATCAGAGAAATGCAAATCAAAACCACAATGAGATACCATCTCACACCAGTTAGAATGGCAATCATTAAAAAGTCAGGAAACAACAGGTGCTGGAGAGGATGGGGAGAAATAGGAACACTTTTACACTGTTGGTGGGACTGTAAACTAGTTCAACCATTGTGGAAGTCAGTGTGGCAATTCCTCAGGGATCTAGAACTAGAAATACCATTTGACCCAGCCATCCCATTACTGGGTGTATACCCAAAGGATTATAAATCATGCTGCTATAAAGACACATGCACACGTATGTTTATTGCGGCATTATTCACAATAGCAAAGACTTGGAACCAACCCAAATGTCCAACAATGATAGACTGGATTAAGAAAATGTGGCACATATACACCATGGAATACTATGCAGCCATAAAAAATGATGAGTTCATGTCCTTTGTAGGGACATGGATGAAATTGGAAATCATCATTCTCAGTAAACTGTCACAAGAACAAAAAACCAAACACCGCATATTCTCACTCATAGGTGGGAATTGAACAATGAGAACACATGGACACAGGAAGGGGAACATCACACTCTGGGGACTGTTGTGTGGTGGGGGGAGGGGGGAGGGATAGCATTGGGAGATATACCTAATGCTAGATGACGAGTTAGTGGGTGCAGCGCACCAGCATGGCACATGTATACATATGTAGCTAACCTGCACAATGTGCACATGTACCCTAAAACTTAAAGTATAATAAAAAAAAAATGTGGCACATATACATCATGGAATACTATGCAGCCATAAAAAAGGATGAGTTCATGTCCTCTGCAGGGATATAGATGAAGCTGGAAACCATCATTCTCAGCAAACTAACACAGGAACAGAAACCCATACACCACATGTTCTCACTCATAAGTGGGAGTTGAAGTATGAGAACACATGGATACTGGGAGGGGAACATCACACACTGGGGCCTATTGGGGGGTGGGGGTCTGGGGGAGGGATAGCATTAGGAGAAATACCTAATGTAGAGGACGGGTTGATGGGTCCAGCAAACCACCATGGCACGTGTATACTAATGTAAGAAACCTGCAAGTTCTGCACATGTATCCCAAAATTTAAAGTATAATAAAAACAAAACAAAACAACAGCAACAACAAAAAATTTACACTGACAACCAAATGAATAGTCTTGAAAGCTTAAAGACCCTTAGGGAAAACTGCAGAGCTTACTGAAAATATTAGAAAAATTTTGAAAAAATATCAGTGAATTATTTTGTAAAACTGCTAAGGACAAACAGGCTATTTTGTGTAGCCGTGAACTACTTCAAAACAATTTTGAAACATCCTTTAACTAGGTCTTTAAACACTATTTTTAAAATTTTGATTATACCAGTTACACATATGCACAGATATATTCTCCTTTAAAAAATAGGTCAAGATTATATTAACATTCTTCTTAACCACCACTCATCTGATTCGCCTCATGGCCTTTTACAGAGGCAGCACTATTAGGAATCTTTTGAGCACAGAAGCTAAAACTTAACATAGATTCTCCTCACACAGACCCTTCTAGAACAATTTTGCTGTCACTCAGCATTCCCAGTTTATCTGCCCCTTTGTTTGGTTCTCTGAGCACTTCTGCAACTGAGAATTTTGTTTCTTCTATGGAGTATGACCTGTTGGTACTCTTGTCACTTGTTAACATTAATCATCTGCCTCTTTGGGATAATTATCCCTCACCTTTCTTGTCACCTGATGAATCCCATCTCCAGTCTTCCTCTCATATAATCTCAGCCTTAGACTATAATCATTACTAGTCTAAAAAACCTCCTTTAAAATCCCCTTCCCTTGGTGTAGGGGGAATGAAATACAAAGCTCATTCACCCCCCCATCCCATCTACAATGCACTGACCCCTTATGCGATGGCTTAGCTAAGAGCAGCTGATCCTTTCTCATACCAGTAGTGAGAGTGACATGGTGACATGGGAAATACAAAATCCCGTGTTCCAAAAAGAAAATAAATGCATAGTCTCTGAGTCTGATTATGACCTTGATCACATTTCACAATGACAAAATACCAAATTCAGAAATGTAGTGGGATAGAGAAGAACACGTAAAGATTCTTATTGTCTAACCCTCCTGTCTGGCTTTTGCTTCATCTGTCTACAAGACGTGGCTTTTAGGAAATGAATTTCACCATATCTGAGGTTGCTGCCATTTAATCTCCTCAAATATTATCTTTTCTAGTGGCAAGGGTGAGCTGCCACTCTGGAGTCAGTTGAAGGCAGAGAGTTTGCTTTCAGACACCTGAATCAGAATCAATGACACATCCTTCCACACTGGGTGACAATTATTAATTCTTAAATCACACTGCTGATCGGGGTTTCAGATGTCTGAAGCCAGTGCCACAGGATTCCAGATAATGTTATGGAATTTCACGTTTGTGAAGATTATCTCCAAGTTTTATCATGAAATTGCTCTGTAGAGATGTCCTGACACCTGAACAGAAAATACTTGTTCCTCTAAAGGAGGAAAAGGCAAAAGCTCACTGTAATATTGTGACTAATATTGTTCTAATAAATAAGAACTCAGAATTTATTTTAAAAAAATATTTTCTGGAGCACTTTGGGAGGCCCAGGTGGGTGGATCACCTGAGGTCAGGAGTTTGAGACCAGCCTGGCCAACATGGTGAAACTCCGTCTCTACTAAAAATACAAAAATTAGCCAGGCGTGGTGGTGGACACCTGTAATCCCAGCTACTCAGGAGGCTGAGGCAGGAGAATCACTTGAACCTAGGAGGCAGAGGTTGCAGTGAGCCGAGATTGTGCCATTGCACTCCAGACTGGATGACAGAGTAAGACTCCGTCTCTCTCTCTCTCTCTCTCTATATATATATATATATTTTTTTTTCCTGGCTGTCGTGAACTTCACTCTTCCTTGAATTTCTCCACCCCATTTAGGTGGGACTACATTAGAAACAGCCTCAGCTGGGAGCCTCTGTCTCAGCGGCACTTGGGCAGAGGTCTCAGGGGAGAATGGGATACAGACGATTATTAACACAATTCTGTACAATTCCAGTCACTAATTCCAATACCTCAACACCTCAGCTCTCTTCGGCTTTAGATTTCAGTTCCTCTGAATCTGAATTTCCAATTCTACTTTCCCATTGTTTCTTGATGTCTGAGCTCATCATTTGGACTCCCTCTTTGCTTATGTCTCTGTCTGTCTCAGCTTGCCAGCCTGCTCGTCTAAAGTACCAGCCCATGATTATTTATCACCGAACAAACCCTACACTCTTATCTGGCCTCTTTTCCCTAATCTCTATTACTTGTCCTATCCCTTTTGTTTGTGCCTATGTGCACTCCATGAAGTCTTTGTCCCTGACTGAAGGCTGTTTCCTCACTTGGACTTCAAGTTTTCATGATCCTGATTCTATTCGTAACTAACTTCCTAGCTGTGACTCTTCCAATCCAGTCTCAGCATCCAGTAGTTTGACAGTCCTGTTCCTTCTTGGTCTGCTTGTAGTCCTGGTTTAGCCACTGATACCGCAAAAACACTGGGACCATTGGAAGGAAAGACCAACTCCAAGGGAACTTTTCCCTTCTCACTTCATAAATAATTGGGATATTTTTACTCCAGGAAAAGAACTAAACAAAGGGAGAAGCTAAGCCCTTAGCCCTTCAGCTCTCCTGTGGCATTTTATTCCCTTGTACTTGGGTACAGTTTGCAGTACTGAATAAGATTACTTCAGCTTTGCAAGAAAATATTAAGGCTTAACAGTATAAAAATTCGATTAGTCATGCTGTGAGACAGCTATAAATGTTTGTATTTAAAAATCTGTCATTTAAACAGGGATTTAAGATGTGTTAAAAAAAAAAAAGAGTATCTCTTTTTAAGCACTAGATTTTCAGCAAACTGGATATCTCCTGAGGGTGGTTGATATCACAAAATATTACAGAGACTCCTTCTGTGTCAGGTTTGCTTAAAGCCTCCGAAAGATGGAGAAGAAAACAGTAGGTGACCTCCATGTAATGCTTATGTTGAAGAGCAAAAATCAACAGAGTGCAATTCTAAGGCAATTTAACTATGTTCCTTTACGGTGTCTTCAAACCTGCACTATATAGCAACTTTTTCTCCTTTTCCCTTAAATAGTGTTTAAGGTTCCTCATGAATTGTCAAGCTTATCACCTTTGAGATTATCTATCTTTCCTTGTGTCTGTTTGCCACAGGAAGCTTGTGCATTTTTGCCACGCTAGGGAGAAAAACAATTGAACCCACAGTTGACTTCACTTTTTGCATCACCATCATGGGGAGATTGGTCTCAAGCTGCATCTACCTGAATCTTTTCTGGCAAAGAGGAAACTCCAGCCTTGGTCATTTCTGATGAATCTCTCTGAAGCCCCTCTCCTGAGCAAATCTAACTTTATTATTTTTCTGTTTCTGCGGACACAGGGGGAGTATATTGTGCAGGCTTCCTTGCAACTAGATTAAAACCAAGAGGCTGGTGGTTCTAACCTTGGAGTGTCAGTTGAAATAATTTTGAATACTTTCAAGCCCACTCCCTAGAAGCTCCATTATCCTTTTATCTCTCTTTCCTCATGGTGGTGACCTGAAGGCTTGTGTTAAGATGCTAATTGCCCAAGATGGGAGAAACCTGAGTCTAAGAGTCTTTGAATGGAAGGGAAGCTTCACCAAGACACACTGGATTTCTTTGTGTGAAGTCACTAAAATTTCGGTTTCATCTTTTGTAGTAGTAAGGCTAACACAGTGAACTTTTTCAGCCCCAGTCTTTTCATACTTTTTAGGGAGATACTGGGCAAGAGGTTGCAAAATTGTTTTTGACTACCTCCTCTTAAAGTTCTGCAGTCTGTTTAGGTCCTTCCTCTGAAATGTAGAAATCGGTGCCGTAAATTGCTGTTCTCAGGCTGCTGTGGCCTCATCCACTTACACTTACTCCTTTCCATGTCTAAAATTTTAATGATAAACAATTTTAATAGTCTTTGTAAGGCCGGGCATAGTGGTTCACACCTGTAATCCCAGCACTTTGGGAGGCTGAGGTAGGCAATATTACGTGCTTATATAATACGTAATATATAATGATGCAAATTATATATGCATTATTATGATTAAATGTGTTATCGATTACACCATTGGTTGCAAAGAAATAGAATAATCAGTTAAAAACATTTAAGCATAACAATGTATTACATAGGTAAATAATGTATGTGCATACTGAATTCTGTATATATACACAAAATAATTCACATAGGTTTATAAGCATATATGTTCTACTTATATATCTTGTACATATATATTGTTTGTATATACTATATATGTATATAAACACATTCCAACTTTTTAATGTGTATGTTTATTAGATTTTAGATAATAAAAGTTCTTATAATTACTTATTTACATAATTGATCAAAGCAACATAAATATATTAAAAAGTTTAATAATTATTAAATATAAAAATAAAATTTTATCATAAATGCTTTTTTACATGTAAACACAGACATATACACATGGAGTAGGTATGTACATTATTTTGTTTAAATTGTTAAAATTTTTTTGCTACTTTCTTTATTTGCAACCAATACAGGGTAATCAAAAATTCTTGTTTGTAATCTATTAGGTGGCAACTTGTTTAAGGCCCCCTTCATTACTCTTGAAGGAAAATAGTTAGAAGCCACTTGACTTGTAAAAGGATGTATTATTTAGTTCATGGTCACCATTTAGTTTCTCAGTTTCTGGATAGGACAACAAAGCTTTACCAGGTATAGCAAATGAGCAAAAATAATGTCTTTTCTTATTTTGTTTAAAGGAACCAGGTTCAACCTGTTGTATTCAGAAAAGACTGGGGAAAATTAAATGTTAATTTAAATTTAAATACACTTAAACACATTTTGTTGAAAAAATTTGAATCAAAATGCTTTTGCCTTACCACATTTTAAATGTTTGCCCTGACATTATTTCTTACAATTGTTCTCTTGCCTTTACTCTCATACAATGCTCCCTAAGAAGCAATATACTCTTTCATAATAGTTGAGAAATGGAAGAGGTAGGGTTATTAAATGAAAACTGCTATCATTTCCATCCTGCTCTTGAATACAGCCACGCACTGTATGACATTTCGATCAACAACAGACATCATATGCATACCTCATATGTGACAGTAATCCCATAATATTATACTACCATAGTTTTACTCTATCTTTTCCAGGTTTAGATATGTTTAGATGCACAAACACTTGCTATTGTGTTACAATTGCCTACAATATTGAGCACAGAGGCATGTTGTGCAGGATGGTAACCTAGGTGTGTAGCAGGCTATACCATCTAGGTTTGTGTAGTTACACTCTGTGATGTTTGCACCAAGATGAACTGCCTAACAACACATTTCTCAGAATGTATCCTAGTTGTTAAGTGATGCTTGACTCTATAAACTCAAAACATTGCTACTTAAACAAAAATACCAAGTTTCTAAGGCCAGGGTCTACTCTTAAGACAGTAAGTATACGTGTAAGTATAAAAGACATTTAGCTTGTTTTTGCTTTCTTCTTATTGAATTTCTGAATTTTCTAATTTTTCAAAAATGAACATATATCTGTTATGAAGAACCAAGAAATCACAGACAGTGATTTTAAAAATTTGAAAATGGCACACCAATATTGGAAAAAAATCTGTTACATAGCATTGTCTAGAAACAAATATTATTGACATTTTCTGGTTGAAATCTTCAGGTTTCTGGCCAACTACAGTGTAAAACCCATTAGATTAGAGCAGTTAAATGCAAATGTGAGATCATGGTGGAGTTAGTCTAGGTTTGCAGAAGGTTGTTTTTGTAAGTGGTCTTCCAATTAAAATGCATGATTCACCTGTGCCTTTGCAAAGAGTTATGATTTACATGTGTCAATACTGCCCATTCTTTGCCTTTTTTATATTAGTGGGGTAGTGAATGAGCAAATGAAAATTTAGGGAGCTTTTGGAGTTATCAAAATTAGCCTTATTAAATAGTTTTTCTTAAAATGGAGTTTTTGCAATGCGGTGGAACATAAAGTGGACATGGTACAATGAAATTGAGAATACCTTGAGCTTAAAATAAGGATAAGAACAATTTTGGTACCTCAGATAATGCCATATGTGTTATAATGAAACCACTGAAAAGCGTGTTAGTGGTAACTTGATGAAAATGAAATGAGGGGGGAAGAAAAGAGGAAAATAAATGAAATAAAATTTTAATAAAACATCTCTTTACTTTCAGGTACACTATTGCACATTTGACAAATGTATTCTCATCAATTCCCCACAGCAATGCTAGAAAGTACTTACTGCAACTTTATAGATGAAGAAACTGAAATTTAGGGAAGTTGAGTTTGTAAAAAATTGGTTTAAATTCAATCAGGTAGAAAGTAATAGAGGCAGACTTCAAATTCCAGGTGAGTCTTACTTCAATGCCCATGTTTTACCCAATTGTGACTCATTTGTTTGTGAATGCACACCTGATTTGGGTTGGTGATTATTGATAAAAGAATAAAGCTTATCTGAAATATTAATGTCCTTTTAATACAGGTACTATATAATGTAGAATGACCAAGAAGCTATCATATTTCAATGATATATAATCTGAGGGATAAAAATGATTGATAGATGCACAGTGTCAAAGCAGAAAAAATGAGAAAATGTTGTTTCAAATAAGAAAGTATTAGAATCAACAGGAGATGACACTTATGAAAATATATACAGAAAACTTAGAAATGATAAAATTACCAATCAGTCTTCAGTAAACTCAGCAGGCAATAAGTTCCAAAGAACTTCTAATGAATTATTAAACCCAGACATGGCGCTGGATTAAGATAAGAAGAAGCTAGAAAATGACATCTTCTAAATGATATTAAACAAATGTGACAATCAGCAACTTTGAAAATATTTTGAGGATGTTAAAGGGGTGCTATCTACTTTACATGTTTCTCCATCAATTATGCATTTTAAAGTAAACTTAAAAACGTTCCTAATTAAGCTCCTTGTGCAGCTGTCAGAGGACTTTTTTCCTTATTTAATACCAAGCTTAAAGCCTGTGATAAAAACATCCATGATTGTAAATACCAAGCAAATGAGCAAACGAACTAAAGGTGTGCCCAAGATTCTGAACACAACCCAGGTAGCTTCTGAGTAGAGTCGTCTACCATATCTCAAACGACTCATTTTGGAATTTTTCACAACCTTATTCTCCTTCCTTTATTTCCATGTAGATGTGCTTCTGTAGATGTATGATTCAATTATAAATGAATCTAATAGTGTGATATTACTAAACCACCAAGAAGGCATATTAAGTCCCAGGGAAGGCGAGGACAGACATCACTTAGAAAAGGAGATTATCCATCATCTCAATCTCAGCAATGATGTAGGGAGATAGCAGACTTGAGAGCCTGACTGTAAAGAGAGGAGAAAGTTGTATTTCAATTACAATTTCTCCCTGAATATAGCAAGAGCCATAGTGCTGGCACCAGACTCCAGAGCTTTACTTTACACTCTGAGCATGAGAAAGGGATAACCAGGAAATCACAGAAACACTTCTGAGACAGAGTGTTTGAGGGAATGAGGGAAAGACAGAAGAACAGGTCAGAGGAATTTGCTGATACCTAGGTGGCAGGAAGGTGTGATTTGGAAAAGTGTGATTAAGCTTCGGTCAGTAGAAACCCCCAGAGCATTGGGGGAGAATCTGAGATCGTGTGGGATGGTTCTCTGCTTACTCCTTACATTTGACAATTTGTCACCAGCCAGAAAGGTATCAGAGGGGAAAAGATGTATATCAATAAATGAATGTTGATACATGTCAATTCTGATTTCCCACAGCCTAAGGAGAGTGTTCAAGAAATCCAGGAAGCCTCCCAAGGGGCAGAAGCAGTCACAGTCCTGGTGGAATGGTGGAGGCCTGGGGCCAGGACAAGGATAACACAGAGCTGCAACGACAGTGTCCACACCCAACTAGTAGTGGTGGCAGATAGACACCTGAAGCCTGAGGGAGACTGGCAGTGTGGACTCTGAACACAGAAGCTGATGTCTAGAGAGCAGCATGATGAGAAACCTTAATCAGCGGACAGCAAAGACCCAGAAAGCAGCACATAGAATGGAAGACCCTTTCACCACTGCTCTCAAAAAAACTGCTTGCTTTTGGGGAATAAGATGACATCTTGCGAAAGTGAGGGAGTGGGGAAGGAGCTGTGAAAGACTGATCATCTGCACTAAAGAGACTGAGTTGCTCTAAAGATGACAGACTTATTTCCAGCTGACTGGCAAGACCCAGTGGTTTCCTGAGTCTCCCTGCCAGAACCTCCACTACCTAGCAGAATGAGCTGATAGAGGATTAAGTGTGTTTTGTTTTAGTTTAACCAAGAATGAAGACTTTCTCTTTCCTGTAAAAGTTCGGAAGCATCTGAAGAAGACCATAAATACCACACTCCTTCTAGATCTATTGTTCCACCATTTCTAGGATGTCACAATTTCCCTGATGGTCCAAGATAGTGGTATTTATATTTCAAAAAGAAGGTTGAAAAAAGGAAGGGGGAAGAACAGAAAGGGCATACACCAGATTTCCTTCAAAAAAGGCTCTTACAAGTTGTCAAATCTAATCCACTTAAGTCCCACTAGCCAGATATTAGCTTCATGGCCACATATAGCTTCCAAAAATACTGGGTAATGCAGAATTTTGGGGGTCACTGTATTAGTGTGTTCTCATGCTGCTAATAAAGTCATACCTGAGACTGAGTAATTTATAAAGGAAAGAGGTTTAATTGAATCACAGTTCCGCATGGCAGGAGAGGCCTCACAATCATGGCGGAAGGTGAATGAGGAGCAAAGTCACGTCTTAGATGGTGGCAGGCAAGAGGGTTTGTGCAGGGGAACTCTAACTTATAAAACCATCAGATCTTATGAGTCTTATTCACTGCCATGAGAACAGTATGGGAGAAACCGCCTCCATTATTCAATTATCTCTACCTGGCCCCACCCTTGACACATGGGGATTATTACAATTAGAGGTGAGATTTGGGTGGGGACACACAGCCAAATCATATCAGTCACCATGACTATCTAAAAGTTCTACTATTTCAGAAAAAAGACACAGAGATGTTGGGAGAAAATGAGGAACTCTGTCATAGGGTCATAGATGTAAGACACTATAGAGGGAAGTGATGACCGAGATACAGCCTGGTGATGATTCATTAGTCTTTTAGAGTTTATCACACATTTTACCATAGCAGGACTGCAAGTGCTAGCTTTTAACACAGTGATGTTCATGTTATTGCTTGTTACTATAGGTATTTCAAAAAGGGATTAGGAGAGGTAGGTCCAGTTCTGCTGGCCCAACACTCCTCAAAATCTATCTTTGAGGTTTTAATTATTTAAAAATTACGCAGAGGAAAGACACTGTTTAGTGTCACAAACCGTGTCTTTGGCTTATTTTGCAATTATCCATTGTTTTTAATACTACTTTTTAGGCTATTATTCCTTTCAGCCTTACAGCAATCAAACATAATTTTTCCTCAATTCATTTCCCACCAGACTACTCACTAATTTTCCATTCCTTCTTACCACAAATTCTCACACAAAGTGGTGTTTATTTTTGTTCCCTGCAACCTGTCGGCCTCTCTTTTCATTCTAGTGATACTACCTAAAAAAAACTATATTGAGGCATAATTTCATAACTTTTAAATTACTTTAATGAGTTGTTTTCTAACTTTATTTGTGACAAAGAAAAAGCATCACTCACTTCAAGTGCATAAGTCAGTGATATTTTAAGTAAAATGACCAAGTTGTACAGCCATCACCATAAACAAGTTTTAGAATATTTCCATTATCCCAATAAGTTGTGTTTGCTCCTTCTCCTCACCCTAGGTAGCCACTACTTTGCATTCTGCCTCTGTAGATTTTTCTTTTCTGGAAATTTCATAGAAACTGAACCATATAATGTATGGTCTCTGTGTCTGGCTTCTCTTACTGAGTGTGAAAGTTTTTGGGTTTCATTAATGTCAAAGCATATTTTACTACTTCATTCTTATCTATTGACAAATAATATTTCATTGTATATGTATAGCACATATTTCTATTCATTCATTAGTTGATGGATGTTTAGATTGTTTCCAATTTTTGGTTGTTATGAATAATACTCTTAAGAACATTTGTGTGTGAGTCTTTTTGTGGACATATGTTTTCAATTCCCCTGAATGGATACCTGAGGAGAGAATTCCAAGTAATATGATAAATTTATGTTTAACATTTTGAAGAGCTTCTAAACTGTTTTTTTCAGAGTGGCTGTATTAGTTTGCTTAGCTGCATTAACATGGTACTATAGACTGGATGGCTGAAACAACAGAAATTTATTTTCTCATGGTTCTGGCAGCTGGAAGTCCAAAATCAAGATGTTGGTTAGTTTGGTTTCTTCTGAGGCCTCCCTCCTTGGCTTGCAGGTGGCCATTCTCTCTATGTCCTCACGTAGCCATTTCTCTGTGTGTGTGTGCTCCTGGTATCTCTCAGTGTGTTCAAATTTCTACTTCTTATAAAGACAGGACATTGCATTAGGGTCCACCCTAACAGCCTCATTTTAACTCAGTCACCTCTTTGAAGGACCTACCTACAAATATAGTCATATTCTGAGGTGACTATAGAATATGACTATAGGGGTTAGAGCTTCAACATGTCAATTTCGGGAGGGATGCAATTTAATCATAACAGTGGCTGTAACATCTTTAATTTTACTAGAAAAGTGTTTCTAGTAAATTTCTCCACATTCTTGGCAACAATTTGTTCTTGTCCTTAAACAAATATAGCCATTTAGAGGGTGTAAAACGATGTCTTGTGGTTTTAAGTTCATTTCCCTGATGACTAATGATGTTGATAATCTTTTCATATGCTTACTAACTATTAGTATATCTTCTTTGATAAAATGTCTATTCAAATACTTTGCCCATTTTAAATTGGTGTTTGGCCAGCAAAACTGAATACAACCTCTTCTAGTCTATCTTGGAAATACCTATAATGACAAAGGAACAACAACAACAACAAAACACCATTAACAGTAAAGAAAATACACCACTAGAATATACAAAGAAATCTTACACTTCAAAGACAGAAAAATCATGTTAGAAGGTTTCTCAAATAGAGATGCTCCTGGACTTATGATGGGATTAAGTTCTGATAAGCCTATTGTAAGTTGAAAATATCATAAGTTGAATATGCATTTAATACAACTAACTTACTAAACATCATAGCTTAGTCCAGCCTACCTTAAACATGCTCAGAACACTTACGTTAGCCTACCATTGGGCAAAATCATGGAACACAAAGCCTATTTTAAAATAAATTATTGGACATCTCCTGTAATTTATTGAATACTGTACCTAAAGGGAAAAACAGAATGGTTGTATGGGTACTTGACATAGGGTTTCTACTGAATACATATCACTTTGCAGCATGGTAAATTTGAAGAATTATTAAGTCAAACCATCTTAAGTCAGGGACTGTCTGTACAGTTATAACAACTAAATTAATCAGCATTTTCTCCTATCTCCAAACATTAGTTCATGAGTCACTTAATGGGGGCTAAGTCTCAGTGACATTCTGAAGCATTTTCTCAACATGAATATATTTTGCTAGATAATAACATGCTATTTTTCTCTTATTTTCCTTTGCCATCATATGTGATGATTCCCACTCATGTAACACTGGAAAAAGCTGACTTCAGAATCTCTAGGCAGACCTTGGAAACTAGGATATCCACATGCCTGCTGTTGGCTAGTACTCATAGTTATTTTTCCTGATTCTCTCCCTCCTTCAACCCTCCACCTTCCAATAGGCCCCAGTGTGTGTTGTTCACCTCTATGTGTCCATGTGTTCTCATCATTTAGCTCCTACTTGTAAGTGAGAACACGTGGTATTTGTTTTCAATTCCTGCATTAGTTTGCTAAGGATAATGGCCTCCAGCTTCATCCATGTTCCTGCAAAGGATATGATCTTGTTCTTTTTTATGGCTGCATAGTATTCCATGGTGTATATGTACCACATTTTCTTTATCCAGTCTACCATTGATGGTCATTTGATTCTATGTCTTTGCTATTGTGAATAGTGCCACAATGAACATACACATACATGTGTCTTTATGATAGAAGAATTTCTCTCCCATATTTTATGCTTTTGACTAAATTTTAAATAAAGTATTCTCACTTCAGCAATTATTCCACTAATTGAGGTCTCTCATTCCATTAATGCTTCTTTCTTTTTCTTCAATACTTCAATAATATCTACTCTTTTTTTTCAGCTTAGATACCATGTCTACTGCATGTACCTGCCTTTAAGAAACACTTTTCAAGCTTTACTCTCTTTCCTTCTGTCAAAATTTACTGCAAATCTTGGGTACACCTAATATTGACAACAACGCTTCCTACCTAAGCAGTTGAGCAGTTGGAGCAATTGGAGAAAATTGAACTACCAAGGCAGCTTTTCTCAATTTTAAAGACCTTGGATCTTGAATGGGCACCTGGCACTGCCTGGCAACCTTACTCTATCTCCTTAATAAATATGTTATCTCACACTCTAAAGGTGACCATCTGGCATCTCCTTACATCTTAAATTTCTATCATACTCCTTTGATGTCAACCAATCATCTTTCCTCATGGTTTACTGAGAAAACAGAAGCAATCAGACAAGCTGTCTTCCATCTCTCCACTATTACTAGTGTATCTGTGTGTGCACAGGTATTCTGCTTTTTTTTTTTTTAATCCTATAAAACACTGACTCCTCACTTGTGATTCATATTCCTTTCAGACTGGCAAGCTGTTCCGATCCCAGAAAGTCTTCCTCTCTTTCTTGCATCATCAACTTCTTACTCTTTACTGGATCAATTTTATTGGTGTGTAATACACTCCAGTACCACTCATCTTAAAAATAATTTCCAATCCCATGTCCTTCTCAGCTATTTTCTCATTTCTCTAATCTTCACAAGAAAGCCTCTCATTACTTTCTATATCTGAAACTACTATCTTCTCACTCTTCACTCTGTCTGTTTTCTGTTAATGGTGTCCAACTGAGATTTAGTTTCTATTATTTTATTGAAATTCCTCTTTTGCCTACCAACATCTTGGCATATCTCAGTTGTTAATATACTCAAATATTCAAAAGCATTAAGCACACTGCCCACTTCACCCTGTGCAAAACACATTTTCTTCATTTGGACTTTCATAATGCCACACTTTTCTGTTTCATCCTTCTCTGTATGCTCTTCCTAAGGCTCCTTTCTCTACCCTCTTCTTCTTTATATGACTTATATTAAGGGACTTCTAGGGTTGGTTTCCCTTCAGTGATCTCATTTACTCTCATGACTTTAAATGTAGCTGCCTGAAGACATAAACAAAGCCCCCTGTTTAAAAACTATCAGAAACAATATTTTAAATAATTTTTTTCTTGTTTTTTTTTTTCTTTTCTTTTTGAGATGGAGTCTCACTCTGTCACCCGTCACCCCAGACTGGAGTGCGGTGGCACTATCTCAGCTCACTGTAAGCTCCACCTCCTGGGTTCACGCCATTCTTCTGCCTCAGCCTCCCAAGTAGCTGGGACTATAGGCGCCCACCACCATGCCTGGTTAATTTTTTTTGTATTTTTCAGTAGAGAGGGGGTTTCACCTTGTTAGCCAGGATGGTCTCGATTTCCTGACCTTGTGATCCACCCACCTTGGCCTCCCAACATGCTGGGATAACAGGCATGAGCCACCGCACCCGGCCCCAATAATTTCTTTACAAATTATCTGATTAACTCTGTGAATATGGGAAATAACAATCATAGAGTCATTTTGTCCCTCCAAAAAGTATTCTGTTTTTCTGGAGCAGTTTGGAAATAAAAGAAAGAAAAAGAAAAAAATTAATGATGTTATTTACCCACTACCCACATATTCCATAAATTAATCTAGTTTTCTTATTAAAATGTTGTTTTATACCTACTTGAAATAATTTCAAATATATAACTTAAAGGTTATTTTGCAAATATAACTGTTTTAGTAAATTTAGACAAGAGAGCAATTTATTTTCTTACTTTGAAGAGAAAGAATAAGTTTTGTTCACTTGAGACATAGGATTTAGTTAAATTTAGTCTTCTCTAAGTCCTCAAAAGCAGTTGCAGAAAAGGAAAAATTGACAAGTGGGACATAATTAAACTAAAGAGCTTCTGCAGAGCAAAATAAACCATCAACATAGTAAACAGAAAACCTACAGAATGGGAGAAAATATTTACAAATGATGCATTTGACGGAGATCTAATACCCAGAATCTACAGGAAACTTAAACAATTGAACAAGCAAAAAGCAAATAGCTCCGTTAAAAATAGGGCAAAAGACATAAATAGACACTTCTCAAGGGAAAACATGAAAGCAGCCAACAAACCTGTGAAAAAATGCTCCACATCACTTATCATCAGAGCAATGCAAATCAAAACCACAGTGAGATACCAACTCACACCAGTCAGAATGGCTATTATTAAAAAAGTCAAAAAGCAACAGATGTTGGTGAGGCTGCAGAGAAAAGGGAACACTTATACACTGTTGATGGGAATGTAAATTAGTTCAGCCACTGTGCAAAGTAGTCTGGAGATATCTCTAAGAACTTAGAACTACCATTTGACCCAGCAATCCCATTACTGGGTATATATCCAAAAGAAAACAAATCGTTCTACCAAAACAAAACAAAAAACAAGAACAACAACAAAAACAACCCACAGTCACTCACATGTTCATTGCAGCACTATTCATAATAGCAAAGACATGGGATCAACCTAGTTGCCCATCAATGGTGAATTGGATACAGAAAATGTGGTACATATACACCGTGGAATACCACATAGCCAAACCAAGAATGAAATCATGCCTTTTGCAGCAATGTGGATGCAACTGGAGGCCATTATCCTAAGTGAATTAAACAGAAACAGAAAACCAAAGACTGCATGTTCTCAGTTTAAGTGGCAGCTAAACATTGCAGACTCATGGACAGAAAGATGACAACAATAGACACCAGGGACTACCAGATGGGGGAAGATGGGAGGGCCAAAGGTTGGAAAACTGTTGGGTACTATGCTCAGGACCTGGGTGATACAATCATTCGTACCCCAAATCTCAGCATCATGCAATATATCCGGGTAAGAATCCTGCATATGTGCTCCCTGAATCTAAAATGTTGCAAAAAATACAATAGTCTTTTTGGGGTCTTGCATTAATTTTATTATTTATATTATAAAGTTTCTTTATTTAATTTTAGTTTTTCTATTAGCTCAAAGTAAGTTTGTGCTTTTTAAGTCCCGTATAAGAAATCTTTGCCTACCCCAAGATTACAAAGATTTTCTTCTATGTATTTTTTGGGGAAATTTTAGCTTTTACAATTAGTACTATAATTCTTCTCATGTTAAATTTTATGTGCAGTGTTAGGTAAAGTTCATGTTTATTTTTTTCCCACATGCACATAAAGTTCTTCAAACACTAGTTGTTGAAAACATTTTACTTCCTCTTTGAATTATCTTGGTACCTTTGTTAAAATTCAGTTGAATATATATATATATATATATATATATATATAATAAATATATTATATATTTTTTTAATATTTGAATTAATTAAATATAATTATTTAAATAAATTTTTAATTAATTACATAAATATTTAAATATATTTATATATAAATAAATTTATATATAAATATATAAAAAATATATAAAAAGAAAATATGGAAGAAAAAATGGGGTCCTATATATACATATATATGAAGAATTTTTATTTTAACAATGACTTTGTAAGTTAGTTTTTATTTTATCAAAATTTTACATGAGCTTATTTTTAAAAGTCAAATAGTTATACAAGAATTGTAATAATAATGCTGCACTCTGCATAAAACCTCTCACTCCTAATCTTCTCCTCAGAAGCAATAACTTTACAATAGTTTCATAGCTAATTCTTTTGCTATTTGCCTCTATATATCATTCAGTAATTTGTCAAATACATAAAAATTAGATTTATAAAAATAAAAATTAAGTAGATATTTAAATGTAAAAATTCAATGATAGGGTCGAAAGATAGAGTTGAGGAAATCTTCAGTAAATCCTAAATGGCATAGTAATGTAAAATTACAAAGAAGTATAAAATAAAAGAAATTCTAATATATGAACAATAAAAGTCCCAGGAAGAGAAGAGAGAGAAAACAGAAGACAGTAAGTCATCAAATAATAGTTCTAGCGAAATTTGCAGAAGTGCATATGAGTTTCCAGGTTAAAAGGACTCATCAAAAGTCTAAGACAACAGATGAAAATATATCCATACCAGGGCACCTGGTAATAATATTTTAGAAAACTAGAAAATATATAATCCTTAAGTTTCCAAAAAGAACAAAAGTTTTTATATAAGTGAGTATAAGAATACCATTAAATTTCCACTTTAGGGCAAGGTTGGGGAACTAAGTAATATACTTTGTGTGGCGACTTTTGTGCTAAAATGGAAGAGTTGAGGAGTTTTGACAGAGAACATACAGCCCGCAATGCCTGAAGCATTTACTGTCCGGTCCTTTACTGAAAAAGTTTGCCAACACTTGCCTTAGAAACACTAGTGTTACAAGCAATAGATTAATTACTTCAAAATCCTGAAAGAGTAGTATATCCAACTTAGAATTCTGCAGTAAAATATTCCGTGAAATATGAGACATATTCAGATATATAATCTCTGGAAATTTACTTCTCAGCATACTTAATTCAGTTTAATTCGTTCTCCCTTAATTGCTTTTCTGAACTTTCTCTGTTCTATTTAACTTGTACAAATTTGTTAATTTTCTTAATAGTCGAGTTACAAATAAAGAATTTGGGATATCTGAGCAATGATTTTCTCATTGAAGGCACTATTCCTTCATTAGAATCAATTAACATCTGGAGTTAATGTGATCAACTCCAGAGGTGGAATGGGCCACCCCATCGAAAATTTGGTTTGAATGCTGAGATTAGTGACATCACACACACATCAAAAAGTTACGAAAAGGTTTATTACTCACATAATGAGGTTTTCTGGGCAGAACAGGGAATGTTTCCTGACAGGTCCAAGTTGGTTAGAAAGAGCAGGTATCAGAAACAATTAGAAAGCTGGCTTGGGTTTTTAGGATGTTTAACGGGTGGCACTGGAGTGAAGGCTGTTGTGCAGAGGCTGGGAACTCGTGTGGTTTGAAGTTTTCACCAGTGCTAAAGGAGAGAGCAGACAGGCTATCCTGTCAGCTTCCCCGATATAGTGCAGAAAGGCAAAGGGGTGGTGTGGAGCTTGAAAGCTGTCAGCAGTCAAATGGCAAAATGGAGGCAGACCCTTTTTGACAGAAGTCATTATATTAATATAATAATAATTACACAAAACACATTATTTGAAGGTGGAATCTTCTTTTTCCATTTTTAGGCTACTTCCCTCTGATAGTGCAAAATATTTATTTTTATTTATGCCAGGGTACTCAAAAGGAAAAGTACAGTAACGGGGTAATTGGTATAATAATCTGCTGTTATTATTTGATAGACATCAAATTTAATCTGAGGGAAGTTACTTATGAAATATTTCATAAGTTTTTAAAATGTTACAGTTTATAAGTTTTAAATTTGTTTGCAAGGCAGACAGTTCCAGCTTCTTTTGTGAGAGCTAGTATTAACACGACTCTTTACAAGGTAAATTTTTGATTTGCGGAAGATATCCAGCAACTTGTTTTCTGGAATGGAATTGTTTGAAGCAAGTATTAAGAGCTCTGCCATGTTTAGGGCTGATGTCTTTTCATAGTGGAAAGCACATATTCAAGGCTGGGGACTCTGACACCTTATTATGGTGGTAGCACTGAGCAGGGCCTCTTATGTAGTTATAGTTCTTCTGATAAATTTTAAATGGATATAATCTCTAGGCAATAGATAACCGAATCATTCATTTGGGTCAAGAGGTAAGGCATTTTACCTCTGTGACAATAATATCTCAATAACTTAGATTCATACTTTGAACTATTATAGTACATCTATACCTAGTACTAAAATATCCCTTTTAACTCCCATAGGTAGGTTGCCTGTGGGGTGTAATAAAAAGCCTTATGGTGTTCCCACTAGTGTTTTACATTTTTATTTTATTTATTTATTTTTACATAACACATTTAAAAGTAGTATGAGTAGAATATTTGCACATTTAAGTAATGTTTCTCTACAAAGTTTGGCATAATTTATTTCCCAAAATTTCTTTGTTGTGTATTGGTAGACATTCTCTACAATTTCATGTACAAAACAGTTGTTTTCATTGCTATAGACAGCTAATGGTATCCTAAGTATTTTCCTTATAGTCATTATGTTAGGCTTTATATATGGATAGATTTAATCAATTCTGAAAACAAACCTATAACTAAATATGACCAGAAGATTTTTCAGCTAACTAAAACAACCTGAATATACTAACAATCCTTTTTTTCAATTTTTTAATTTAATTTAATTTTTAGTAGAGAGAAGTTTTCGCTATGTTGGCCAGACTGGTCTCAAACTCCTGACTTCAAGTAATCTGCCCATCTCCGCCTCCCAAAGTAAGCACTGGGATTACAGGCATGAGCCACCATGCCTGGCCTATATTAACAATTCTTAAGGGAAAATATATAAAGAATATCAGTTTGTATTCAAAGCTCTTCAGAAAATACAATTAATTACCACCGTTATCTTTCATGGATGCTTAAATTGTTGCAATTTGGATATTAGATACCCTTCTAAGTTGGTGTGATTTAGAATCAACACAGAGCTCCTGAAAGATGTGTATAACAATATCTACTAGACTTGCCCCCAAACCCTGTTCCAACCCTCTAAGAAATTCTGATTTCTTTTAGTAGAGGAAAAAAATGTGGAAGATAAAATTCTATGCACCAAGGCCCGTGTCAGACACACAGAGCTGAGGCAACACTATTCTTAGGTTATACCAATAAGCAAAGCTAGAAATTATATATTTTTAAAAATTACAATACTGACATTTTCATTTTAACTCTAACATTGACTACTAAAAATGTGTTAATGCTAACAAATTATAATTAAATATCTTTTTCTCTGATATTTTAGTTCTCTGTACAATTAAATTTTTTGTTGAAAATATCTAACAAACCTGAAATAATTAATTTGTAAGTTAACAAAATAATGTTAAAGTAATAATAAAATAAAAAGCAATAATATTCTTACTTGAACTAAGGGTTTTAGTTTTTGTTGCAATGTCTTTGAGGACTTAGTCATAAATTACTTGTCAAGGCCAATATGGAGAAAGGTATTTCCTAGCTTTTCTCCTACAATTTTTATAGTTTGAAGTCGTACATTTAAGTCTCTGTCTTGAGTAAATTTTTGTATATGGTGAGAGTAGAGGTCCAGCTTCGTACTTTTGCATATGGCTAGTCAGCAAACCCAGCAGCATTGATTGAATAGGGAGTCTTTTCTCTGTTGCTTATTTGTTGACTTTGTTGAAGATCAGATGGCTGTAGGTATGTGGCTTTATTTCTGGGTTTTCTAGTTTGTTCCATTGATCTGTCTGTCTGCTTTTGTACCAGTACCATGCTGTTTTGGATACCATAGCCTTGTAGCATAGTTTGAAACTGAGTAATGTGATGCCTCCTGTTTTGCTCTTTTTGCTTGGGATTGCTTAGCTGCTCAGGCTTTTATTTTGGTTCCATATGAATTTTAGAATTAACTTTTCTAATTCTATGAAAAATGACATTGGCATTTTGATAGTAATATCACTGAATCTGTAGATTACTTTGGACAGTATGGCCATTTTAATGGTGTTGATGCTTCCAATCCATGAGCATGGAATGTTTTTCCATTTATTTGTGTCATCTCTGATTTCTTTCAGTAGTGTTTTGTAGTTTTCCTTGTACAGACATTTCACCTCCTTGGTTAGCTGCATTCCTATGTATTTTATTCTTTTTGTGGCTATTGTACATGAGATCAGATTCTCGATTTGGCTCTCGGCTTGATCATTATTGGTATATTGAAATGGTACTAAATTTTGTACAACAATTTTGTGTCCTTACTGAAATTGTTTATCAGCTCTAGGAGCCACTTGGCAGAGTCTTCAGGGTTTTCTAGGTATAGAATCATATCATCAACAAAGAGAAATAGCTTGACTTCCCTTCATATTTGGATGCCTTTTATTTCTTTCTCTTGACTGATTGCTCTGGCTAGGACTTCCAGTACTATGTTTAATAGGAGTGGTGAGAGCAAGCCTCCTTGTCTTGTTCCAGTTCTCAAGGGGATTGGTTCAAGCTTTTTCCCATTCAATATGATATTGGCAGTGGGTTTGTCATTGATGGCTGTTACTATTTCGAAGTATGTTCCTTTGACATCTAGTCTGTTGAAGGTTTACATCATGAAGGGATGTTGGATATAAAAAGCTTTTTCTGTGTTTATTGAGATGATCATATGATTTTTGTTTCTAATTCTGTTTATGTGGTGACTCACATTTATTGATTTGCATATGTTGAATTAACCTTGCATCCCAGGAATAAAGCCTACTTGATCGTGGGGGATTATCTTTCTTAGGTGCTGTTAGATTCATTTTGCTATCATTTGTTAAGGATTTTTTGTGTCTATATTCACCAGTGATACTGGCCTGAGGTTTTTTTGTTGTTGTTTCATTGTGTCTCTGCCAGCTTTTGGTATCAGGATGATGCTGGCTTTGTAGAATGAGTTAGGGAGGAATCCCTCCTGCTCAATTTTTTTTTTTTTTTTTTGGAATACTTTCAGTAGAATCGGTATCAGCTCCTCTTTGTACATCTGGTACAATTTGGTTGTGAATTCTTCTGGTCTGAGGCTTCTTTTGGTTGGTAGGTTTTTTATTACTAATTCAGTTTTGGAACTCATTATTGGTCTTTTTCGGGTTTTCAATTTCTTCCTGATTCAATCTTGGCATTACATGTCTCCAGGAATTTATCCATTTCCTCTAGATTTCCTAATTTGTGTGCATAGAGGTGTTCATAATAGTCTATGAGGATCTTTTGTATTTCTGTGGGATCAGTTGTAATGTCATCTTTGTCATTTTGGAATGTGCTTATTTGGATCTTCTCTCTTTTTTCTTTAAGCTAGCTAGTGGTCTACAAATTTTGTTTATCCTTTTAAAAAACCAACTTTTTGGTTTCATGGATTTTTGGGTGTGGATTTTTGCATCTCAATTCCACTCAGTTCTGCTTTGATTTTGGTTATTTTCTTCTTCTAGCTTTGGGATTGGTTTGTTGTTTTTAGTCTAGTTCCTGCAGTTGCAATATTGTAAATCTGCGATCTTTCTAACTTCTAGATGTAGGTGTTTAGCGTTATAAAATTTCCTCTTCACGCTGCTTGAGCTGCATTCCAAAGATTTTGGTGTGCTGTGTCTCTGTTTTCATTAATTTCAAATAATTTTTTGATGTCTACCTTAATTTTGTTGTTCACCCAAAAGTCATTCAGGAACAAATTATTTAATTTCGATGTCATTGTGTAGTTTTGAGAGATCTTCTTGGTATTGATTTCTATTTTTATTGCACTGTGTTCTGAGAATGTACTTGGAATGAGTTCAATTTTTAAAAAATATATTAAGACTTGCTGTATGTCCAAGAATGCAGTTGATCAGTTTGGTTCTTTTAAAAAATGGTTATTTCATCTTTCAACTCTTGCACCATTTTACTGGTTTCCTTGGATTTCTTGTATCGGATTTCAGCTTCCTCCTGCATCTTACTGAGTTTCCTTGTCATCCAGACTCTGAATTCTATGTCTATCATTTCAGCCTTTTCAATCTGGTTAAAAACCATGGCTGGGGAGCCAGTGTGGTCGTTCGGAGGTAAGGAAACACTCTGACTTTTTGAATTGTTACAATTCTTTCACTAATTCTCTCTCATCTGATAGAGCTGATGGTCCTTTATCTTAGAATTTGCTGTCATTTTGATGGGGCGCTATGTTTTTATATTCTTTAATTCTCTTGAGGGTTTGACTATAGGGTAAGTTGAGTACAGTCAATTGACTTATTCTGGGTGTTTACTGAAGGCCAAGGCTCTATACAGGATCCTTATTTGTGGCTAGATTCCTGCATTAGGTTTCACAGGTTGTGTATGCCTGCAATTTTTTATTTTTTATTTTTTATTTTTTTTGGTGGTGTAATTCAGGTTACAATCCAGTAGATAGCACTTAAGAGTAAAGTAAAGGCAGGCAGCTAGGCTACTCACCTGCATGCCTCTTTTGTATTTCAGTGTGTTCACAGCAGTGCATTGTGGCAAGGGAGACAGGAAGGGAGTAGAGATGACCCCTTTGCCAGATCCGTTCCTGGGCCTTAAGGGAGCCCGATCACTGGCACTGCACCTGCATTTCCTTAGCCCCAAGGGTGGGGTGGCCTGAATCGATGGTTAGGTTGCCAGGAGACCTGCAGCTCCCCAGTGGCCCACTGGTTCTCTGTGTTTGGCAGAGTCAGAATGGGCTGTGGGAAATGTCCGCGGGTGATCTGTTGAGGCAGTAGGTCAAGGACAGGGTATCTTGAGGCAGGATGGTGTTGCTGTAGGTGTGGAGCTGATGTGGCACCTGTGGCTTGGGTTTTTTTTGCCCAACACACAGCTGTGGGGACCACCCAGCTCACTTTCCCTCAACTGGGTCTCCTTCTGGTGTCTGTCCCAGTATCTGGCCCAATTTGCTAGTTTTGTCCCAAGCCTTCTACACCCAGATCACTGGGTTTTTAGATGCTCCAGGCCATGGGGGTTCCCTCAGGATGAGTCTGTGGCTTGCAGACATGCCACACCCTTCGCAGCCCTGAGGAGGGAGGCACACCCAGCTCCTGCACCAGCCTAAGAACCTGCACCCACTCTTGACAGTGTACTGAGAGTGAGGGTTCTTCCCATGCTGAAGCTCCAGCCACAGATCTCAGCTCTGCACTCCTGAGCTGTGTGCTGTAACTGTAGGGGTGGGAACTGGACCTTCAGCTTTGTTCTCTGGCCCCTTGAGTCCAGCACCAATTATCCTGGGCGTGCTGAGCTGCTCCCAGGCTGGCAACAAAGCATTCCAGCGAGGTTGACTGACAGAGCACTCAAATGAGGCAGTGGAGGTGGTGCTGCCTGCCTGCTCCTGTGAGAGGGCCAGGCAGGGATCCCTGGAGGGGCCGGTAGAATCAGCGGCTGCAGATCTGATGTGCCCTGGCCTCTGGGAACGACAGCCAGCCGTGTTCTCTCCCAGCCTGGCAGTCAGCAAAGGCTAGAGCCACTCAGAGGAATATGGGGAGCCATGGGGGATGGGCGCTTATGGCCATGTCTTCTTCAATTGTCCAACCCCCTGGGCTCCACACAGGGTTGAGCTCTGTCTCTGGTTACTCCCAGGGCAGTTCCCTCTGCGAGTTCCACTGTTCATGCAGGTATTGAGTGGGATCTCTTGTAGCTAGGATCCTAGAAGTCCATGGTGAGAGTGGATTGCCTCATGGTTACTGTACTCACTACTTCCTTAGGAGCCATTCAGGCCCAGAAACAAGTCCTGGCAATCAACAATCCCATGCAGGTTCCCAGCTTCCTCCCTCTTTCACCTCCTTAGGTCTGTTTCACTTCTCTACCAACTCTCAGTGTTTTCCTTGAAAGACCTGCTTAAAATGTGCTGCTTTACTCAATATTTTGGTCTCGCTTGGTGGAACAGGCTCTTCCTAGTTGGCCAACCTGTACCCCTTCCTCAATATAATTATTGTTGATATAGTTGGATTTACCTGTTTTATTATTTAGTTTCTGTTGTATTTACTCTCTTATTTTTCATTTCCCCGTTTCCAACTGTCTTTTGAAATTTTAGCATTTCATTTTAAATTACATATTGGCTTTTGGCTATCTTTCTTTACATATGTAAATAATTCTTATTTCTATATATATAATATTTAATTTTAAAATAAATTAATGTTAATTTTTAAAGTTTAAATTTAAACACATTTAATTTTAACCACATATACACATTTGAGTAAGATAATGACCTCAGTAAATTATTTCACCACTTTTTGTTCTTTTTATGAGATCTTAAATCATTTTACAAGCAGATAAGACATAGAAATAAAGCACAAATGTAAACTGTATATGTGAAATTATGTATTCATGTTTATTTTAATTTTTATCCAAGAACTTATAATAAAGTTCATGGTCTATAAATTTAGATAAACCTTGTTAGTATGATTTTAATGAAAATCCTTAAATTACCAGAAAGTTTCATTTTCACATTGTGTTTAGATAGCACACCATATGATTATTAAATAGAGAAATTATGGATATAAATAGGTTTTGAGGTTTCTCTAAATTTTTTTTAATTCCTTTTACCAACCAGAACTACAGATGTAATTTCCATATATATATATACATTTTAGTGTCTGGCTTTAAACTTTTAAATATTTAAATGTCTAGAGAAATATATAATTTTTTTTAGTTCAAAGTGTTCAAAATAAAAGTACCACAAATATTATTTGAGATTTTAAAGGAACTACTTTGTACAACCTATTAATTATTGAGATTATTTTATGTAGTTGCAGATCCATATTTAGGTGATATTACATGCCTTTAAATATCATTCAGTTATGATAAATACTTTGACAACAAAGCAAATATAAGAAATTTAGAAAACTTTCTTTCATTTACTCTTTTTTACAAATATCTAAAAGCTTATAAAAATTAAAGTGCCATACTTTCTATTTAATCTTATGAAAATTCCCATTAGAGATTTAGGACCTTATTTAGGGTCGGAGGGGTTTGGCCATGGTGAGATTGATCCTGCCAACTCTCCATTGAAATCTAAATCACAGCAAAAGTTTGTGGGGAGTATAAATAAAATTTTGCATTATAACTATTGCTAGAAAGTGTCAGAAACACTTTAATTTATCATTTTCTTAGTCTTTCGCAAAAGTGAGATAGATAATGGAAGACAGGCAACACAAAAAAATTCTTGTGGCTTTCTCTGACTTTTTGGGGAACAAAGAATGTAAAGGGAAAACTTACATACATAATGTCATTCTCACAGTGAAATTATGGTCATGTACTTTATTAACTAACACTATTTCCTAAAATAAGAATTGTGCTGTCCCCAAGAAATTCTCTTAATAATGGAGGTTAGAGGCTACATTGAAGATATAGCTGTTGTAGTAAAATTTGACACAAATGTCCTTGGAAAGATATCACAAATGATAAAAGCCTGCTTCATGAAATATAGAGCAGGGTATGGTTAAATTTAGTCTTATTAGGACCTTAGCTTTAGCCTGATAAATCAACAAGCCAAGTTTTAATTTCATGTCAGTGCCCTTATCAAGGAAAGAAGGTCTTTCCAGCATACAATTTGTGTGAATAAAGTATCTTTTGGTCTAGAGAGATTGTTTCCTATTTGGGAAATAGTTGTTGTCTTTGTTGAAAAACTGGAGACCTATATAGGCATGCAAATACATATTTTTATGTTTTTATGACTTTTACTCTTTACAAGATTATAAAATATTTTGACATACCAAAAAAGTCAGAGCAGTATTGATGGGGTTCAGGATGTGCTACCCTAAAATATGGCACCATGGCATTTGAGAAAACAGCAGAAGCAGGAAGGTCACACTGACTTTCCCATTTTCTCCCAGAAAGCAGGTCATAAAACCTAGGAAGCTCACTGTTTGCCCTTCTACTGCCCATCTCCCCCTAAGTGGGTCATAAGATCCTTAACTAAAAGGTGCTACCCCTATACCTAGAGGAAAGGAGCAAAAGACACAGAGATGCCCAGGAAAAACTGAACAAATAGGCCTTGCTGAGTCTTCCTGGAGTTTATTATCATTAGATCATATTCTTTTTTCCTCCAATTGTATTTCTCCATGCCTGTCTACTTTTCACTAAACTAAGCACAAAACACACAAGTTTACAAGTTTCTCTGAGTCTTCATTTTCTTAAATTTTAATATTTAATTTTTGTGAGTACATAGTAGGTATATATATATTTAGGGGTACATGATATATTTTGATATAGGCATGCAATGTGTAAATGTGTATATTTGAAACATTTTTTAAATTATGAACTATAAATGAGAAATCCATCACCTCAAGCATTTATCCTTTGTGTTACAAAAATCCAACTATACTCTCATTTTTAAATGCATAATTAAATTATTATTGACTACTATGCTATCAAATACCAGAACTTATTCATTCTATTTTGTGTGTGTGTGTGTGGAGTCTTTATTTTCTTGTGAAGACTTCTGTATCATGTAAAACTTCTATTAAAAATTGTATGGTCCTTTTCTTTTGTTAATATGTCTTTTGTTATAGGTGTCTTAGTCATGAACATAGAGATTTATGTAGAGATAAATCTTTTTTTCCCTACACCATACTAACAGAACAAAGAACCCCCATGTGCCCTCCACCCAGCTGAAGGTCTAAAATATTATCAAAATAGTAAAGAGATTTTGTAACTCTCTCTTATCCCATCTATCTTCCTCCTCCACAAAAGTGACTACTATTTGATATTCATCATTCCCCAAAATGTCTTTATACTATTTTTAGAGATGAATGCATGAATATCTCCAATTAAAACTTCATGTTGGAGTCTTTCTCTTTGTGGTGTACATTTCTGGCATGTTTGCCTGGGTTCCCCCTACCTCTGGAGTTTTTTTTTCATGTTTTTTCTTTAAAATATTTAGTTGGTAAATAAATATATATCTTCTTGCTATAACTCAACTCTAATATCCTTCAATTTTATTCTTTTACTGGCATTATTTAATTTTGCTGCTTAAATTCCATTGACTTTCTCTTCCTATTTGGACCAGTTACTTCATATTTGGACAATTATTTTCTTATATAAATTTTTGTTTAGTTATAGTTTTACAAAAGGGATTTTGACATTTGCCAGGTATCCACTAAAATTCACCTTAGTTATTTGGTATTCTTTGTGCCCCACAAGGTGTATCTGTAACTCATAGTTAGGAATTTCCTTTCTTTCTCCGTCCCTCCCTTTGTCCCTCCCTCCCATTTTCCTTCCTTCCTCCCTCCCTTTCTCCTTCCTCCCTCCCTCCCTCTTTCCTTCCTCCCTCCCTTCTGCCCTCCCTCCCCTTCTCTCCCTCTCTCTCCTTCCCTTCCTTCCTCCCTCCCTCCCTCCCTTCTGTCCTTCCTTCTCTGTATTTTAAAGGTAGATCAAGAGGAGGAGATAAAAGCATACGCTCATTTGCAGTCTTGATCCGGAGGCGTCTTTAAGGTTTTCTGAAATAATTTCAGACTTACAGAAAAGATGTGAAAATAGTACAAAGAATTCTCAAATATCCTCCATCCAGATTCTCCAAATTAACTTCAATATTTTTACATTTATATTACTTTTTTCTGAAATGTTCGAAAGTTGTAGACAAGATATTCCTTTTTCTCTAAAGACTTCAGTCTACACTACCTATAAATAAAGGCATTTTTTAAATTAACACAGAACAATTATTAAAATCAGGAAATGAATTTTGATACAGTGCTTTAAACTATAGGTAGTTAAAATTGATCAATTGTCCAACCAATGTCTTTCTATTACAGAGGAAAACTTGTTTTCTTGTCTGAGGTCTAATTTATGATTGTATATTGCATTTGGTTGGCTGTCATGTCTCTGGTTTACTTTGAAATGCTCCTTAGATTTTTTTTTATAACCTTGATATATTGTTAATATAAGAGGTCAATTATTTGTAAAATACCCCTCAGTTTGGGTTTATGCAGTCTTTTTTCATTATTAGATTCAGGTTACCCATTTTTGGCAGGGATACATCAGAAATTCTGTTGTGGTCATATCAGGGAAACATTAAAATTCACATGGTGTCATTTGTCTCCTTACTGGTGCTAACTTTGATCACATGGTTAAGATGAGGTCGAGGTCTCTTAAAATTTATAAGGGGTTTTACAGAAAGGGTAATGAGTAGAGAAGTGACAGTTAGGGATGCAGAGCTGTAGCAAGTACTATGGGAATAAGGAGCTGAGGAAGTGAAGCCTGGAAAGATGGAGTCACAGGTTTAGACAGAGAGCGCTCGTCAACGCTCCTAAAGCACAGGCATGGGTGGAGAGCTTGATGGACCTATCAAGAAATTCCAGATGCCAAGCATATCCAGTCACCAAAGGAGGAACATGAGGAAGGAACTTGGGATGAGCTCTATAAGATCTTGTGTCTATAGCTTACTGTCTGTGGATCCACAGAAAGGTTCTTGTAGTAGGTCTGAGGTTGCTACTGTTCAGCAGAATGGGAACTATGTGGAAATAGGGAACACTTTTTTTTTTTTGTTTTTGGTTTTAGGCTTCCTTTAAACATTAATTGACAACTATACTACTTATAATTGTATTAAAAGATGACATTCCTAGGGATAAATATAACAAAATGTGTGCAAAAATTATATACTGACAACTATAAATTATTGCTATGATATATTAAAGGAGACCTAAATAAACAGAGGGATATACCATAGTAATAAACTGAGAGACTCAATATTGTTGAGATGTCAATTATTTCAAAATTGATCTATAGTCAAATGCAATTCAAATAAGAATCCTAGAAGTCTTTTTTTTCTGTAGAAATTGACAAGCTCTTTCAAGTTCACAGAATAACCAAAATAATTTTCAAAAAAGAAAGCAAACTTATAGGAGTCAACTGTCACATTCCAAGACTTTATTTGTTGTTGTTAATGCTACATTAATTAATACAGGATGGGTTTTCTGTAAGCAGTGTAAGGAAGAAAAAGTAGTATTTTTTCCTCATCTGTCACAAGGTTCATGGCTGATACCTCTATAGCAAATGACAGATAAACAAGAGAAAAGCATAACAAATTTATTTCAATAAGGTTTTACAGGACATGAAAGTCTTCAGAAATGAAGACTCAAAGAAATGGGGAAAACTATGTATTTTGAATATGAATCAATGATACATATCTATGTATCTGAGTATGAGAAAAATCAACAGTCTTTTAGTATTTTGGGAAAGGTCAATTAATCTAATTGAATATCTATAAATGACATCTTTTGCTTTCAACAACGGGTCTTTAAGGTCAGCTAATTTATAGAGTGGTAATATATGCTTAGGTTTGATAAAGAGTGGATAGTCTCGGCTTTCTACATATGGCTAGCCAGTTTTCTCAGCACCATTTATTAAATAGGGAATCCTTTCCCCATTGCTTGTTTTTCTCAGGCTTTTCAAAGATCAGATAGTTGTAGATATGCGGCGTTATTTCTGAGGGCTCTGTTCTGTTCCATTGATCTATATCTCTGTTTTGGTACCAGTACCATGCTGTTTTGGTTACTGTAGCCTTGCAGCATCGTTTGAAGTCAGGTAGTTTGATGCCTCCAGCTTTGTTCTTTTGGCTTAGGATTGACTTGGTGATGCGGGCTCTTTTTTGGTTCCATATGAACTTTAAAGTAGTTTTTTCCAATTCTGGGAAGAAAGCCATTGGTAGCTTGATGGGGATGGCATTGAATCTATAAATTACCTTGGGCAGTATGGCCATTTTCACAATATTGATTCTTCCTACCCATGAGCATGGCATGTTCTTCCATTTGTTTGTATCCTCTTTCATTTCATTGAGCAGTGGTTTGTAGCTCTCCTTGAAGAGGTCCTTCACGTCCCTTGTAAGTTGGATTCCTAAGTATTTTATTCTCTTTGAAGCAATTGTGAATGGGAGTTCACTCATGATTTGGCTCTCTGTTTGTCTGTTATTGGTGTATAAGAATGCTTGTGATTTTTGTGCATTGATTTTGTATCCTGAGACTTTGCTGAAGTTGCTTATCAGCATAAGGAGATTTTGGGCTGAGACAATGGGGTTTTCTAGATATACAATCATGTCATCTGCAAACAGGGACAATTTGACTTCCTCTTTTCCTAATTGAATACTCTTTATTGCCTTCTCCTGCCTAATTGCCCTGGCCAGAACTTCCAACACTATGTTGAATAGGAGTGGTGAGAGAGGGCATCCCTGTCTTGCGCCAGTTTTCAAAGGGAATGCTTCCAGTTTTTGCCCATTCAGTATGATATTGGCTGTGGGTCTGTCATAGATAGCTCTTATTATTTTGAGATATGTCCCATCAATACCTAATTTATTGAGAGTTTTTAGCATGAAGGGTTGTTGAATTTTGTCAAAGGCCTTTTCTGCATCTATTGAGATAATCATGTGGTTTTTGTCTTTGGTTCTGGATCCCTTCCTTACACCTTATACAAAAATCAATTCAAGATGGATTAAAGACTTAAACGTTAGACCTAAAACCATAAAAACCCTAGAAGATAACCTAGACATTACCATTCAGGACATAGGCATGGGCAAGGACTTCATGTCTAAAACACCAAAAGCAATGGCAACAAAAGCCAAAGTTGACAAATGGGATCTAATTAAACGAAAGAGCTTCTGCACAGCAAAAGAAACTACCATCAGAGTGAACAGGCAACCTATAAAATGGAAGAAAATTTTCGCAACCTACTCATCTGACAAAGGGCTAATATCCAGAATCTACAATGAACTCAAACAAATTTACAAGAAAAAAACAAACAACACCATCAAAAAGTGGGTGAAGGATATGAACAGACACTTCTCAAAAGAAGACATTTATGCAGCCAAAAAACACATGAAAAAATGCTCACCATCACTGGCCATCAGAGAAATGCAAATCAAAACCACAATGAGGTACCATCTCATACCAGTTAGAATGGCGATCATTAAAAAGTCAGGAAACAACAGGTACTAGAGAGGATGTGGAGAAATAGGAACACTTTTACACTGTTGGTGGGACTGTAAACTAGTTCAACCATTGTGGAAGTCAGTGTGGCGATTCCTCAGGGATCTAGAACTAGAAATACCATTTGACCCAGCCATCCCACTACGGGGTATATACCCAAAGGGCTATAAATCATGCTGCTATAAAGACACATGCACACGTATGTTTATTGTGGCATTATTCACAATAGCAAAGACTTGGAACCAAGCCAAATGTCCAACAATGATAGACTGGATTAAGAAAATGTGGCACATATACACCATGGAATACTATGCAGCCATAAAAAATGATGAGTTCATGTCCTTTGTAGGGACATGGATGAAATTGGAAATCATCATTCTCAGTAAACTATCGCAAGAACAAAAAACCAAACACCGCATATTCTCACTCATAGGTGGGAATTGAACAATGAGAACACATGGACACAGGAAGGGGAACATCACACTCTGGGGACTGTTGTGGGGTGGGGGAGGGGGGAGGGATAGCATTGGGAGATATACCTAATGCTAGATGACGAGTTAGTGGGTGCAGCGCACCAGCATGGCACATGTATACATATGTAACTAACCTGCACATTGTGCCCATGTACCCTAAAACTTAAAGTATAAAAAAAAAAAAAGAGTGGATAGTCATGTAAAAGTGATTGGACAAAAGGGGGTATGGTGTAATGATAATTATCTGGGGAGAATTTAGCAAGACCTGTCTGTTCAGATTTTTCTTGGTGTTTTTGTGTTTTCATTCCTTTTCCCCAGTATAGGGTAAGATCTGTCACATAAAGGTTTCTAACCTACTTTCAAGGGAGGTAGATCAGATAATTTTTTAGGACCAGGTCTCACACAGAAAGGTGGGAGAAAGAGAGTGACTTTTCTGCTTCTGCTGCTTTCTAAATTTCCAAGGTGCTATATTTTGGAGTAGTGATTCCTGTACCCTCTCAACATAGACATACAGATCAGTGGAAGAAAACAGAAATTCCAAATATATATATATATATGGCGCCAATTGTCTTCAGCAAAGGTGTCCAGGCAAGTCAATGAGGAAACAAAATCAATTTTTTCTACACAAGATGCTGGAACAATTAAATATATTTATGCAACAATATAAACCCTACTGTTACTTTACATCATATATACAAGTTAACTGAAAATGAATCAAAGCCCTAATTATGACAGCAAAAATTATGAAATTTCTAGAAAAAACCATAGAAAAAAATCTTGATGGACTCGCAATAGGTAAAAACTTTTAAGTAGGATGTAAAAAACATAAATTTTTTAAATGATGAATTTATTTAACCAAAAGGGGATGATAATTCTATAGTACATTATTTTTATACCCCAAAAGTTTGAAGATTGTTCTATGAATTTCTGTCACCCAATTCCAAGGAGGAAAAAGTGAATCAATCCCATAAATTTTCCCTTATTTGTTGTTTAAAAGCTAAATTATTTATAATAGGGTAAGTATTCTTAATAGAAAATTATTTTGTGAGCTTTACCATATTTGAGAAAAATAGTAATATCTCCAGTATCTGCGTAATTTGGAAAGCTGGGATACAAGATTCCACTTACCCTTAAAATTTATTTTTTCCCAACATGTGACAAAGATTATAGTATTCAATCAGTTTTTTGCATAATTGAATTAATAACTTAAAAAATTAGGAGAACTTATGGGGGCAAATAATTAAAAAAATAGAATATATGTTATTTAAGTGAATAATACACAGAGAAATACATTTTAAAAAATCTGTTAGCAGATAATAAGAAAAATTATTTTTGCATATTTATAAAAGCTGCATGTTATCTTTTGTCTCTTTATGGTAAATGTGCATATTGGAAACATTTTTTAAATTATGAACTATAAAATATATTATAATTTATATTTCTCATTAGGTTTAATTAGAATACAATAATTTATATTTCTCATTAGGTTTAATTAGAATACAATAATTATGAAATAAAGTGAATAGAAGTATAGGCATATCTAAAATATAAAGAAGTGAATTTAATAAAGATATTTAAAAATAACATAATGTCATGTGTTTAAAACTATGCCAAATTACTTTCTGGGATTTTAATCACATAACAAATTGATATAAAGACAGCGCTTGTCCTTCAAGAATTATAAATAGCATATGTTTTCGTACTATTTTTAATTTTTTACGTTTGGCATTTACTTTAGTCTGACATTTAAGAAATCTGAATATGAGAAAAACAACAGTCTTAGTATTTTGGAAAAGGTCAATTAATCTAATTTAATATCTATAAATTGCATCTTTTGCTTTCAAAAATGGGTCTTTAAAGTCAGCTAGTTTATTGAGCGGTAAATGATGAACCTATCCTAAAAAATACCATCTTTATAGAAAATTCTATGATTGTTTTAATTCTCTTCGAATGCACAAAATAAGAAGTAGATAATGTCCATGAGCCTGTTAAGTCCCACTTTTGTTGTGACATGTTAGGGTCAATTTTAGTGGAAAATATACAAAAGGTTAGATTAATTCTGTTTTACAGTGACCTTCTTGAAATGAGAGCCCAAGGACAGCTGTGCATATTACTCCACTGACCAAGTGTAAAAGATTGCGTTGAAAGACTGTATTTACAAAAATTACCCAGACGCGGTGGCACGGGCCTTGTAATCTCAGCTACTTGGGAGGCTGAGGCTGGAGAATTGCTTGAACTCAGGAGGCAGAGGTTGCAATGAGCTGAGATCGTGCCAGTGCACCCCAGCCTGGGTGACAGAGCAAGACTCTGCCTCAAAAAAAAAAAAAAAAAAAAAAAAAAAAAAAAAAAAAAAAAAGAAAGGACAATATTTAGTAGGCTAAATAAAAAAAAATCTGTACAGGACCCCTGCTTAGTTCTAGAATACATTACCTAAAGGTTTGTGCTCAGCTAGCTTATAACCTAGCAGAATGACAGACATACTAATTTAATTGTAATTTAATATGACAAAGAATATAATAAATTTAGCCAGATAGTTGCTTGAGATGCAGAAGCTAGTAGTCACCAAGTTTTAGAACCAAAATGCAAGTGAGATTGCTCTACGTCTATAAATTACTTTCTTTCAGACATGGCCTTTATGTAAACAGAATTATAGGCAAAGTAAACACAGCCAAAAGAAATCTTTTACCCATTTCCTCTCAATCAATGATTTCTCCTCCTACTTGGAATAAAATTCAAAGTTATTGCCATGCCTTTTGAGGGAAACATAATCTGGCCCTGGCTATGGGTCCAGCTTCCCCTTCCTCCACTCTCGTTATGCTGTGTTCTGGCCACAGTGGCCTCCGGCTGTTTCTCAGATATGCCAACACTTTGTTATGACAGGCATTTTCATGTGCTGCTCCCCCTGCCTAGAATATTCCTCACCCAGCTGTGTGCATCACTTATTTCTTCACTTCAGCTGCTTCTTGCTCAAAGTCACCTCCTCAGAATGCCTTCCAGAAGCATCCTCCAGAATAGCAACCTTCCCTTGCATTTCCCATTAGTCCTCTTCCCATGCTACACTTTTCTTTACACTTATAATTTGTTTTTGATTAAAACAATTCTATTTATTATTATTACATCATTAATACAGAGATGTTAATAGAAAAATGGAAATGATCAAATGTACACTTACATACACTTGATATACTGTTTATATGCCTGTTTATTAATGATCTCCTCGCTGAAATGCCAGTTCCTGTGTGCAAGAGCTTTTCACATTTTATTCAATGTTTATTAATTAATATGGTTGCGTTTAATACTTTATTTGAAATAGGGTCTGGACTTATTAGAAATGTAATAAATATATAATTAAGTAATGATTGAGATGCATCACCTTGTCATCTGTCCTCATGGTAAATCATTAGGGGTTATCTTAGACCTAGTGCCTCAAAAGAGTCAGAAAGACTTGTGTATATATCCCTCTTCTATGTCCCAGATATCTACTATAATTTAATACTTCCACTGGGATACTGATTCATTGTCAGCAGCCTTAGATATGTGAAGCTCTAAGTCTTGTTAGCACTGACATCATCTGGAATTACCAACTAATTTGGCTTTGTTTTGACATCATTTCTGGTAATGTATTCCATTTCATTCTCATATAAAGTATTCTTCACTGTCTCCATGTCAAATCTTCCTACAAATTTAGGCCAAAAAAAGAAACTCTTAAATGCTAATTAAGAGATAAATTAGCATAATGCAGCAACATGTGGAAAATGTGAATGCTCAAGCCCAAGAATGTAACTTACAACAGTTAAGGACAAAAAGGAGGGAAAAAAAGGAGCACCTGAAGAGAACTGCCCAGTTCAGGATTAACTAGAAATGAACAGTGCACAAATCAACAATGTACAATTTTCCCTGTACTGAGAAAGGAAGTTAAATTGCGTCCACAGTAATAGGCTGAAGAAAAGATCTGGAACTGACCCTTAAAAGCAGACTACAAAATATTTCAATTAGTTTCTAATGTCACCAAAGCAACAAACATTTTGCACTGAATTATGTAAGATGACAACTCATTAACAGTTGACTACTTGAATCAATGGCAATAATTTCCACTCTATTTTTGTATAAACTAATTGTGAGTGATTATAAAATCTATAATGAGTTTGAGAGTAAGGTTGGCTAAAAGTTATTTCTCATTATGTTTAAAGTGATGGGGGAGAGTTGATCAGCAAAGCTGGTTCCCTTATATAGGGGACATTTGTAAACTCACATTTATTAATCCTAATAGGCTGATCATAATATTTTTTAAATCATTCAGCTTCAAAATTAGGAATCTGCTTAGAGCATGGCATATATATAGATACATAGATATTATATATGTGTCATATATATAAATACATCTATAAATCTCTCATATGTATAGGAGATATATATATAGGAGATATATATATGTAGGCTGTGCTCTAAGCAGATATCTAAGCAGATACATATATATATGAGATATATATGCAGGAAATATATATATAGCTATATATATAGGATATATATAGCTATATATATAGGATATATATGTAGGATAGCTATACATATATATGATAGCTATATGTAGGATATATATATAGCTATATATATAGAGATATATATATAGGATATCTATAGAGAGATATATATAGGATATATACATAGAGAGATATATAGGATATATATAGAGATATATAGGATATATATATCTATCTATACAGATATATAGATATATATATACAGATATATAGATATATATAGGATATATATATAGAGATATATATATCGACATATACAGATATATATATCGGATATATATAGATCTATATATATCGGATATATATAGATCTATATATATCCAATAGACCTATATATATCGGATATATATAGATCTATATATATCCGACAGATCTATATATATCGGATATATATAGATCTATATATATCCGATAGATCTATATATATCGGATATACATAGATCTATATATATCGGATATATATATATCGGATATATATATAGATATATGTTTATCCGATATATATATCGGATATATATATAGATATATGTCTATCGGATATATATAGAGATACATATATATCCTATATATATATATATATCTTCTCCTACCTTTATAGATGTAGTACAATGATTCTATCAAGTCAAATTGAAAAGTTGATGAAGAAAAATAAACTCAAAATTATTGGCAAGTTATGTAATATCTAAAAAACTAAAAAGTTTTTTTTGCAGTAATATAAAACAATATTTACAAAGAGTTTCAATTGTCAATGTACTACGGTGTTAACATATGTTAACACCATAGAAGCAGTATGGTGTAACAAATATAATTTACATTTTATCTGGGATCAAATTAAGAAATCTTCTCTCTGGCATTTACTGTCTCTGGCAAGTTCAAATGCTTTTGGAAACTTAGTTTGCTTATATGTAAAATGGGTGTGTGTGTGTGTGTGTGTGTATATGTGATATACATATATCATATTTTTGTGTATATATGGATATCTATCTACTATGATATATTTTTCGAGAATAGGATGTGGGAAGTACTGGGCAATGAGTAGACCCTGAATTAAAGAAAGCTAATATCACCACAGTACTAATAGTTCAAGTATTCTAAATGAAAGCAAAAAGATACTGGAGTATCCATTGAACTAGCTAGTTCCTGTGTTTCCCTTTTTTTTTTTTTTTTTAAAGAAACAAAAGTGTAAATCTTTCTCCTTAAAAGAGATATCTTTATTATTTTAAAGGTATTTTTAAAAATAAAATTTACTGAGATATAGTTACATCCAAAATATGCATTCATTTTGAATGTACTTTTTGATATGTTTTAACAAATTTGTATACATTTATGTAGACAACTACCACAATCAAAATACAGAATATATGCATGACATAAAAAAGTTCTCTCGTACCCCCTCCAATCAATCTTTCTTCTATTTCCCCATCTCCCAGAACAGGTAACCACTGATCTACTATTATCTAGTATATATTAAATTCTTATTTTCTGGAATTTCATATAAATGAAATCATATAATATATACTCTTATGACTGGCTTCTTTCACTTAACATATTTTTGAGATTACTCATAGTTCTTTTTCTTACCTTATTCCACTGGTTACAACCTCCAGCGAGGTGCTTAGTTGAAGTGGCAAGAACCTGCCTTCCCTTATTTGCAATATTAGGAGTAAAGAATTCTGTCTTTAATCATTAAGTGATATTAAATGTAGATTTTCGATAGATACCTGTTTTCAAGTTGAGGAAGTTCCCTTCATTTTCTCATTTATGGGCAGAATTTATTATAAGTGTGTTTTGAATTTTGTCAAGTTTTTTTTCAGCATCTATTAAGATAGTGAAATTGATTTTCCTTTTAGTTTGTTAATATGATGTAACACTGATTTTAATTCTTGGGAAACTCACAAGCAATGAATTAATGTTCTATCTTTAATTTATCAGTTTTTTAGAAAAACAACTTTAGCTATTTTAGTGTGTGTGTTTGTGTGTGTGTGCATCTATGTACATGGTGTGTTTGTGTGTTTAGAGGTATCTCACTGTGATTTTAATTTACTTGTTTCTCGTTCGCTTAAAAAATAAGCAATTTTTTTGAGGAGTATACTGGCCATTCCTATACCTTCCTTTACGAGGTGCCTGTTGAGTCTTTACCATTTAAAAAATTGGGTTGCCTTTTTATTGCAGTTGTAGGAGTTAATTACATATCCCGAATGCTAGTCTGCTGTTGAATACATATGTTACAAATACATTCTTCCAGTTCATGGCTTTTCTCTTAATGTTGTTTTTCTTTTTTCTTTTAAAGAGGCTTATTCTGAGTGACCAAGGGCTGGTGAACAGCCTCAGGAGGTCCTGAGAAAGTAGTCCTGAAGTAGTCAAGTTTGGTTTTATAAATTTTAGGGAGACAAGAGTTAACGCAAAGACATAAATCAATACATTGAAGGTGTACATTGGTTCAGCCCAAAAAGGTGGGGCATCTTGAAGTGAAGGTGGGTTATATAAGTCATAGGTGGATTTTAGGGATTCTTTACTTGATAATTGGTTGAGAAAGTTTGTTTAAAGATGTGAAGTCAAAAAGCAGAAACGCTTGAGTCAAGATAAGGGGGCTGTGGGGGCCAAGGCCCTTATTACCTGTGGATGAAGCCTCATCTGCAGGTGAGCAGGCAGCAGCCCTCAGAGGGAACAAATGGCAAATCTCTCTTCAGATCTTAAAGGTGTCAGACTCTCAGTTAATCTCTCACAGATCTGGGTAAGGCCTAGAAAAGAAAAGCGCGGCTACGTTAATAGAGGTTCTCTACAGATGCAAATTTCCCCTGCAAAAGACAGTTTTGCAGGGCCATTTCAAAATATGTCAAAGAAATACATGAATATTTTGGGGTAAAATATGTTGGTTTCCTTCAGGGTCTACTATCTGTCATGTGATGCTATAGCAGAGTCAGGTCAGAAAGTAGACCATATTATACTGCATTCATTAAAAAACCCATTTCAGGAGATTTTACAGTTTGCAGGGAATGACTTAACCCTTTCCTTGCATGGCCTTAGGTCTTGTTTATAATTTGATGTCCTATAGCCACAAAGAGTCTGTTTTGTCAGTCTTAGGATCTCTACTTTAACCTAATGCTGGTCAGTGATGCCTGTACTCCAAAAGGGAGAGGGTATAACTAGGCATATCTTCTTCCCTTCTGTCCTGGAGAGGAACTCTGTTTTTCAGGTTTCTCTAGGTTCCCTGTGGCCAAGAGGGGGTCTGTTCAGTCAGCTGGGGAGGATAGGTTTAGGATTTTATTTTTGGTTTGCAACAGCCAGAACTTCAGAAATAGTTTAGAACATTTACACTATCTTCAGCATTTTACTTTTACTATATGCCAAGGAAAAACATAACTTGAGATTTAATTTACCAAAAAGAGTGGTCCAGGTGGTAGACTAGGTATTAAAGACAGTTTTGCAGCAAACTCTTTTATAGGATTGTCAACTTCAAATTACAGAGCTTCAGATGAGTCAATAAACAGGAGAGGAAGTCATTGAGAAAATTATAATAGTGGAACCTGGAGACCACCACACTGCAAAGGGCGTAATGGAGCCAGCGTGCTCAGGGACGGTTGGGATGACTCCCAGGGTGCTTTGCCATTGTAGAAACCGTACTTGTGCAGGGGTCTGTAGTACTGGGCCACCACGTTGTAGGACCTGGTCCCACAGACATCGGTCGGCACCAGGGAATGGACATAATCCTTCAGGTCAGAGGCTGTGCACATGCCCCCAGGGAAGCACAGCTGGGGCAAAGCAAGGAGTTCCATGCCTCCTGGGACAGTGACATCTTCAGGATCTGGCACTCTGGGGACACTGGGAAGGCCATCTTCTGCTCTGGTTTTGGGCTTCTCTTTTTTCTTTCTGAAGGAGTGGCTTCTTGATTTTACCAAGAGTGGTGCCATTTGCACTGGCATTTGACTGTGTGTGTGTTTTTATTTCTTCAGTTTTTGAGACAGGGTCTTTCTCTGTTCCCCAGGCTGGAGTGCAGTGGCACAATCTCAGTTCACTGCTGCAGCCTCCACCTCTTGGGGTCAAGCAATCCTCCCGTCTCAGACGCTCAGCTAATTTTTAAATTTTTTGTAGAAACAGGGTCTTGCCAGATTACTGAGGCTCGTTTCAAACTCTTGAGCTCAAGCAATCCTTTCGCCTTGGCATCTCAAAATGTTGGGATCACCGGTGTGAGCCACAGCACCTGACCCTGTCCTCTTTACTGATAAAAGGGGCCACAGAAACAGACAGGACCTCTGGATCAAGGGGAGAAATAGTTTTGACTCTTTTTCTGAGAAACCTGCTGGAGGCCGTGGAGGCTGTTCCCAGGGTGTCCAGCAGCATCCAGCGCTCCAGCAGCCCCCAGGATAGCAATAAGTGCTGGGGTACAGTCTCTTCCTCAGCTGCCCCATGGCCTACTGGGGTACCACCCTTGGGTGCCTCGGGCCATGGCTCCAACTATTATTATTTTTTTGAGATGGAGTCTCGCTCTGTCACCCAAGCTGGAGTGCAGTAGAGTGATCTTGGCTCACTGCAACCTCCTCCTCCCCGGTTCAAGCAATTCTCCTGCCTCAGCTTCCCTAAGTAGTTGGGATTACAGGCGTGGCCATCACAACTGGCTAAATTTTGTATTTTTAGTAGAAATGGGGTTTCACCATGTTGGCTAGGTTGGTCTTGAACTCCTGACCTCAAGTGATCCACCCACCTTGGCCTCCCAAAGTGCTGGGATTACAGATGTGAGCCACTGCCCCTGGCCACACTATAGTAAGTCTTTGAATCAGGTAAGTCCTCTGATTTCGTTATTTTTCAAGATTGTTTTATCTATTGTAGGTCCTTTCATTTTCATATACAGTTTAGAATCATCTTGTTAGTTTCTAAAAAACGGCTTGTTCAAATTGTGATTGGGATTACATTCAATCCCAAATTTGGAGAGAATTCATATCTTAATATTTTGACTCTTCCAATCCTTGCACATGTTATTCCCATTTTAAAAGTTTCATTTCCATTATTTCAACAATGTTTGTAATTTTCAGTGTAAAGACCATACACATTTATTCCTAAGAATTATTTGTGTCCAATTGCAAACTTCTAAAATTGTATTTTATTGTGAATTGATGGTACATTGGAATATAATTAATTTTATTTATGAACTTTGAATCTTACAACACTGGGATTATTGACATAATTTCTATATTTGTTTTGTAGATTCCTTAAGGGTTTTGCACATACAAATTATGTCATCTGCAAATAAATATTGTTTTATTTCTTTGTCTAATCTTTATATCTATATTTTTTTTCTTGCTGAATCACCTGGGCTAGATTTTCTCATGCAGAGATGAATAGAAATGATGATGACTGAAATCCTTGCCTTGCTCATGATTGTAGTAGGAAAGTGTTTATTATTTCATTATTGGGTATATTGTTAGGTACTGTGGGGCATTGGGATTTGTTAACCTGTAGGATAGAAGTAAGTTGTAGAAAATGTTTTAAAAATAATAATGCTGAATTATAGTTACTTAGAGATTTTATTATCATAATACGAAAGAGATTCTAAACCAGGACAGTGTGATGGGCTGAACTGTGTCCCTCTGAAAAAAATATGTTGAATCTCTAACTTCAACTTCCATGGAATATAACCATATTTGGATATAGGGCCTTTAAAGAGATGATTAAGTTAAAACAATGCCATTAGAGTGGACTGTAACCCAATGTGCCTGATGTTCCTATAAAGGAGGAAATTTGGATGCAAACAGAGACACCAGGGGTGCACATGCACCTAGAAAAGGCCACTGTGGACACAAGCCAAGAATATGGCCTCAGAAGAATCAAATCTGCCTACACATTGATCTTGAACTTTAGCTTCCAGAGCTGTGAGAAAATAAATTCCTGTTGTTTAAGCTATCTAGTCTGTGGTTGTTTGTAAAGGAAGCCCTTGCAAACATATACAGCCTGTGATAAAATTCTCTTTTTAGAATGAAAGTTTTTTGCTGGTTTAGTTGCTAAAGAATTTCTGTGGTTAAACAGTCAAATTAGCACATTTTTATTACTTATCCTTTAATAAACAGTCTAGCAAACTGTTAATTTAACAAACTCCTAGTTATAGAGGAGGTCCCTAACGAACTAGACTCGGCTACACAGATTCATTTCAGTAATGAGCTTTAATGTTCAAGATTGTTTGAATTCACTTCAGCTATAATTAGTGTTTCCAAAGCCTGTGAGGTTACATATTTCTGGACTTAAACGGGGATTCAAAACAATGACAGCACAATTGTCGCAAAGTCAAACAAAATTTGAGTCACTTAAATGCCCTTATGTGACCTTTTATTTTATTTTTTCATGTTTAACCTTTTATTCGGACATTGAAAAAAAATTATTCATTCTCTATAGTCTCACCGTATCATGGAAAATGCTGCAGAATTATGTTCATATAAAGTGAAAAGATTTTCCAGGTAAGATAGGGTGATCATTATATCATTATAGAGTAACTCCCTCATGAATATTAATATAACCATGCTTTAAAATCATTAATAGTTTTTATTTTTATTTTGAAAGGACATTTTTGTTGGTTATACAATTCTAGGTTGACAGTTTCACCCTTCAGTACTATAAAGAAATTGTTCTTTTTTTTTTCAGGCCTCCATAATTTCTATTGACTTCAATAATCATTTTTATCTGTTTTATGACATGCAACATTTTTTGTTCTCTGATTTTGAGATTTAATCTTTATTCTTGGATATCAGCAGTTTGACTACAATGTTTCTGACTGATTTGTTTATTCTGCTTAGTGTTTTACTGAATTTTAATACGTGGTTTGATATATTTTATCAATCTTGAAAAATTATTGGCCATTATCTCCTTGTGTATTTCCTTTGCCTCATTTTCTATCTCCTCTCTTTCTGAGTCCGATTATACATAAGGTAGTTTATTTGATATTGTTCCTCAGATACAGCATGTTTTGTTTTTCTACCGTTTCTTCTCCTTGTATTTCAGTTTAGATAATTTCTATTGACCCAATAACAATTATCTGCTTTTTTCCATAATGTGCCAGACTACTGATAAGCCTCTTGAAAGATTTTCTCATCTCTAAAATCCCATTTTCATTTCTATCATTTCCAGTGGATTCTATTATACAGTTTCCATTTCTCTACTGAAATTCTCCATGTATTCATGCATATTGTCCACATTCACAATATATCCTTTAACATATTTATCATAACTCTAAAGACTGAGTCTGGTTCTATAATTTATTTCATCTCCTTTTGATTGGCCATATTGTTTTGATTCTTTTCATGACTTATTTTTAATTGTATAATGCATTATGCATTAAAAATCAGAAAAGACTTAAGTAAATGATTATGCCCAGAAATATACATAAATGAGCCCTTTTTGTTAGAGTGCTTGTGTGGAAAGTAGAATCCATCTAATTTGTAGCTAAGATGGGTTTAAGTTTTCTTGGTGTTTTAAGTAGATTTGTACACCGTTGTCTTTAAATAATATGAAGACATGCTGAAGACCTCTTCAGCAGAGTTTGAGATGAGAAAGCCTGGTGGTTCTATCCCAGTCTTATTTCCCTACCCTCAAAACTTCTACAGATGTAGTGTCTATGCCTTGGAAGGGGTCTCTTAGTTCTCCTGCCAGACACATGTATCTTCTATTATTCAATGGAGTTGCTTCTAAGCTTTTCCACCATATTTTCTCTGTCCTCCATCTTTAGTAAATATAAGTAAATTTTAGAAATGTGTTTGTATTCTAAGCAATTCAATAAGTTTAAAATATGATCTCATAGGCCAGACACGGTGACTCACACCCGTAATGCCAGCACTATGGGAGGCCAAGGTGGGTGGATCACGAGGTCAGGAGTTCAAGACCAGCCTGGCTAACATGGTGAAACTCCACAGCTGGGCATGATGGCAGATGCCTGTACTCCCAGCTACTCAGGAGGCTGAAGCTGGAGAATTGCTTGAACCTGGGAGGCGGAGGTTGCAGTGAGCTGAGATCACACCATTGCACTCCAGCCTGGGTGACAGAGAGAGACTCTGTCTCAAAAAAAAAATATATATATATATGTGTGTGTGTGTGTGTGTGTGTGTGTGTGTGTGTGTGTTACTTGCTGGATCTGGCTCTCTCTCTCTCTCTCTCTCTCTATATATATATATACATATATGAATTTACAGTTATCAAGCCTGTTCTTAATGTTAGCCTAGGGACAAGTTTCTTTTGTGGCTTTCTGTGTTCTAAGTGGATATGAAAGTCTCAGTATAATTTTTTTTCATGAAAAGAAATCCTTGATTTTAAAAGGATTCATTTATCTTTATTTATCTTTTTAAATAACTACTTTATGATTAGTGTTTTGTGTTATGTTTAATAAATCTTTGTTTTGAGTACACAAAAATATTCATGTCTCTTTTTTCATAAGAGCTTATTTACTAACAACAACTATACTCAAATCTGAATTGCAGATGACCCTTGAACAATGTGGGGGTTAGGGGAACTGACTCCCCCATGCAGTAAAAATTGGTGTAATTTTTGACTCCCCAAAAACTTAACCACTAATAGCTTACTGTTGAGTAGAAGGCTTCTCAATAACATGAACAGTTGATTAACACATAATTTATATGTTACATGTATTATGTGCTGTATTCTTGAACTAGAGAAAATATAATTAAAAATCATAAAAAATATATTTGTTACTTATTAAGTGGAAGTGGATCATCACAAATGTTTCATTTTCATTGTCTTCATGTTGAGTAGGCTGAGGAGGAGGGAGCAAAGGAGACAGCATTGAGGAGGGAGTAAAGGGAGCAAAGGAGACAGCATTGAGGAGGGAGTAAAGGGAGCAAAGGAGACAGCATTGAGGAGGGAGTAAAGGGAGCAAAGGAGACAGCATTGTTTCGCTGTCTCAGGGATGGCAGAGGCGGAAGAAAACGTGCATATAAGTGGATCCATGCAGTTGAAACCCATGTTGCTCAAGGGTCAACTATACACTTAAAATTTGAGAAGAAATGTGTCAGTTTGATGGTTTAGATATTTTGTGTTTAATGGAGGATGGAGCATCTTCCCCATGTATATATTTGTTGCTTTTATTGGATTTGTGGAAAGGAACAAACAACGCTTTTACTTTGCTTCTTTTAATCAGGATCTCTTTTATTGCTAAATATTTTTAAATTGTAATAATTCTTTAATAACTTTAGAATTATATATGACTATCAGTATTAATGAAGATATTAGCATCACTATTCTACTTTTCAGCAGCAAAAGAATTTAAAAGAGAATATTGAACCCCAGTATAAATGTAGTCAGAAAGGAATAAAGTTTGAAAACTTAATACAACTATATGGCTCAAGGGACTTTATTGATTTTCCCTCTCGAATCAGTCAAATTCCAATTACACAGCTCATTCTGAAGTCATATAAAGCAATCCATCTGACTTTGGTGTTACTTGCCAGATCTGGCTATTAAAAGAAAAAATAAGTCATTAGGCTATTCAGAATATTAGTCCCAGTTAAAGACCAATTTCTCTTGGTGTATAGGCCTATGTAAAGCTATATTTATAGGAGATTAATATTTTAGAGGGAAAATCTCTGTGGTAATTCATTTTAATCTTTTCCAGCATTTGGGAGATATAGTAAGTGACATATACTAGGTGTGATTTTTTATGCTGTTTAAAGGTGATTGGTTTAAATATTATTTTCGGTAAATACACACACGGGAGTGAAGAAAAAATATAAAGAACTAAATCCTTATAATCATAAAATAACTTAAAAATTTTTAGAAGTAATTTCTCCTTTGCTTCCTTGTTCTTATAATTAAATACAGTGACTTTTAGCTAAAGTCACATAATCTTTTAAAAGAAAACATATTGTGTCACAAAGGAAGAGAATATAGGGCAGTTTGTTTCTGCACTAATAAAATTAAATGTAGCATTTTTATACACCAAGAAATGTTTTTATCTTTGAGATTTGAATATCTCTCATGAGATTATATTAAAATTCTATCATCTAAATTGTTTATCAGTGAGAAATAATATTTACTCTTTCAACTAGCATTTATATAATGTGCTATTAGTACTAAGCTTTCCCAGAGAGACAGAACACATGACAAGGTATAATATAGTTGAAAATAAAACACACATGCACACACACACACACAATTTTATATTGTATCAAAAACTTTAAATCAAGCTACTAATGCTTTCAGAATTCTAAGAGTACAAGACTAGTCAAAATTGAAAATTAGAAATTAATCTTTAATTTTCTAACTATTATCATAAAGGTTTATAGCAACTGAGTAGTCAGAGTGGTTTGAAAGTGACATGTTATGGTAGGCAGCTTCCAAAAGTGATCCTCAATGGTCACCTCTGGTATTCCCATCCCATTTTCTTGAGCATGAGCTGGACCTACTGCTTTGCTTTTAAGAAGCAGAATAAGATAAAAATTATAAAATGTCACTACCATAATTCGTTTACAAAGAACTGATTTGATCTGGTTGGCATTCTCTATTTCTTCTCAGTTTGCACACTTTGACTAAAAAAAAAGAAGCATGCTCATGGTACCAAGGCACTGACAGTGGCATCTGGCCAAAAGCCAGTGTGCAATTAATGCTTTCACATCAACAGTTCATGAGGGACTGAATCCTATGAACAACCATGTGAGTGAGCCTGGAAGTAGAATCTTCTTCATCTGAGCCTTCAGCTAAGACTACAACCCTGGCAACATCTTGATTGTAGCACTATGAGAGACCCTGAGGCAGAGTATTCACTTAAACCATGCCCAAATTCTGGACCAACAGAAACTGAGATAATAAGTGTTTGTTTTTCAAAGTCTTGGGTTATTAATTCATTGTGCAACACTTGATCACTAATACAGATGAAAAGAGCTGGAATTTAGACAAATGAGATAATGGGAATGCGCAGGATGAAGAACATTTTAGATCATGGAACAGTATGAACAAAGGCAAGGAAGTAGAATAATCATTAGGCTAAAATGAGAGAGTGTGCCATGGAATACTGAGGAAGACAAACACAGATATAACAGAATTTTGCAAGCCAAGACTATGAGGACATATTAAGAATAATATAAATAGCAATAATAGATGACTTAGCTGATTGATATTATGTACTAATTTCTTAAGCATTTCATGAGCATTTCCTTATTTGATCCTTACACTACCTCTAGGAGAAAAAGATATTTATTATTTTACTTATAGATGAGAAAACGGGGGCTCAGCTCATTTATTATGAGCAGTTTTCATCTGGAAAGATCATGAACATGGTGCTTTTTCTAGTACTGGCACAAATATCTTGGTTTTAATATCTGTTCAACTGTTTGAAAAACATTTTGATTATCTTAATACAGTTTTGTGATCATGTAAAGACCTCTTCCGTAAAATACTAGCTACTTATAATTATTAATGCTTTAATAATTAAGACACAAGCATTTAAGAGATTTTAAACTGACTCAGTTAGGTTGAATCAATAGGAATTAAGTAGTTGCTCACATTAATTTTCCATTAAGATGCTCTTTCTACTTCTATATATTTATCTCTAGGAAGCAGACATAATTTTTAAAAAGATAATATGTGGGGGGCATCTTATCAATTGGTTGTTTATCCATGAGTTTTCACCTTTCATTTGTCATAGTGACTCACTGACTGCCAAACAAAATTAATATTTTTTAATATGATAGAAACAAATGTTAAGAAGCAAATGTGTATGAAGGTTTATAAGAAAGCAGAGAGGAATAGTGTCTCTAGGCTTCCAATTTAGGAATTCCATGTCACGATGAGGGCAAAATTTAGGTTTTGAATTGTGAGAGAATTACAGACAGAAGAAACTTTTCTTTGCAAAATGTAAATTCAGAGTTTTGAGATTAGGGAAATAGAACTCTTCTAAGTGATAGAGTAAACAAATTGAGTTTATGGGTAGCTTAAACATAGGTAGATAAAAATAACATTGATTTGAACTGTAAGTTTAGGAATTAAGATGTTTAAAATTTTATTTTTATTTTTTAAAAGCTGATAATAAAGTTGCTTTAAATTAGGCTAAACGTGAATGTAGAGGAAGATTTTTTAAAAACTCAAATGCCAACAAGGGCATTCTCTGTCGAATTCATAAAACAAATCCTTACTATCATCTTCTTATCAATGCATATATAATGGTAACTTGACTCAAGAGAGTTGCTCAGAGTTTCAGAAATATAGAAGATATCTTATTACTGTAGAAGCTAGTTAGGATTAGCTTATGCATTATTCATGAAATGACAGGGACATTAAAAGGTAAGTTAAGTTGGATTATTTATCTTAGAGGTATTGGAAGGTAATCTTTTAAGACTATGAAATACTCAGCAATATCTTATCATTTTACTATGAACTGTTGCAAATACATTTTGTCTTTGTTATGGAGATAGACTTGCAGGAGAAAAAAGAAGCTATGGAAAAAAAGAATGTTAAGTTTTCAAAGTAAAATATCAACATTTTATTCAATCTTTTCATTATGAATATTGCGCTTGTTTCCCAACGGTCACTCATTACTTTTCCATTCATGTAACTAATCAGTCAGTGTGAGAAATTGAAGAGATACATTTAAACTTTTCTTCACATGTGAAGAGAGCTGACAGTAGCAGTAATATTAAATAAAATCATGGGATTTAGAATAAATGTTTCATTGCTTTAAAGATGGCAGAGAGGTCCTGATTGTGCTCTGCCAAGTGAAAAATACAAGTAAAATTTCTACTCTTGAGAGCAGATTTATCTTGTGCAAGGCCTATACAAATCTGGAGGAATTTTATTTTTGCCTATTTCTGATAAGCTCAGTGCTGCAGTTTTGAAATTTGGTGACTGAGTTTTATTAGTGAAGATGTGTTGCACTAGCATTCTGTGAGAATTTTCTGTATACATACATATGCAGCACAGCATGATAAGGTTTATCCTGTACACAGGGGATGGCTCTCTTAGATTGGGACACTGGGTGTATCCTCCCGATGACTACAATCTTTCTCTGGCAGTCAGCGTTTAATACCAGGTGGTTTCCTAAGACACCTTTGGAAGAATCGCTAACTCTTTGCAAAATGGGGAGTGAGAATTGTTGAGTTGAGATTGTTTTCTCCAGGAATCTAAACTCCCATCTACCATGCCTAGCCCCTTAGGCAGGATAAAGCTTGTATTATAAAATGATTTTTTGTAAACTATGAGTTGGACACTGTACAGTCCCAAGGTAGCATTTGGGGATTCCTTTCCCTATAGCCTTCTCAAGGGGTGGCTGTTTTCCCACTCACAATCCTCCCCGAACTGTTCCTAAAGGTAGGACAGGTGCCATACTGCTTTTCCTTGCCACTTCCAGGCCACTCTTTCCCTCCTCTCCCAAACTCCCAGCACTGAGTATCTTGTCATTAGATTTTGCAATCTACTGTCCTAATTATGACTGCCATCTACTGATCCCAGGTTATTTTGCATTATTTTATACACTTTTAATTTCTGGATCATTGTTATTCTTTCCAGTACAACTTCAGGCTTAATTCTGGGTGACTTTGAAATACATGTAGAAGATTTTTCCAACAACCTTGCTGGTCAGTCTTTTCAATGCCTCTTCTCTAACTGTCCTTGTCTTGTCTTCTTCAGTCATGCGTTCCTATGATCATATAGTAGACCTATGTCATTACTAATAACGGCAATCCATTCACGGTCTAAATTTTAACCCTCCTCCTAAGTTTTCAATTTATTCCCTCTGTTATTCTGATCCTGATAATATTTTTACTCCAGTAAGACCTCTAATTCATTGGTTCTACAAGCTTTCTATTGTTCTTCAGCCCCTTCATGTTCTCTCTTCTTACTGATCATACATCCCATGGGTAATCAATCTAACCACTGCCTTGCATTCTCCCACAAGCCCATTGTCTTATCTTACTAAACTGGCAAAACCACAGTCCTTGGCTACTCTATGGCATCACTCATGTTGCTGACGGTGGCTGAAGAAAAACATGCAGATATGTTGGGTATTCCCACTGTGAGACCCAAATGAGCTATGAATGCTGCCTGGCAGTCATAAGCCATTTCCCTAGATGGTTGTTTTCTTTCCTAGATTGATATTTTCTACCTTCTGCCCTGACTTCAGACTCGAGTTCTCCTTCCTTTTATGTTCTCTCTACTGATTACTTTCTTCACATTTTCACTGAGAAAATTAAAGCAATGAAAAAAGATTGCCACCATCACATCTATTACTTCATAGCACCTGCAACCAGATGCTCTGCTTCCACACCTGGGATTGAAATTAATGGTACCTATTGCCATCTACCATGGACTTTTCCAACTGTGGCAGTTTTTCTTTCTCTCTTTACTCACTTCTGTTGTTGTGCAAATACCACCTTTGAAATAATACCTACAGAAATGGTGCTCTTTAAAATTCTAAATTGCCTCCCCATGCTGGCAACTGATCTTATTGGCTCTATTTTCATAGTATTTGTCACCTTCTAACACACTATGTAACTCACTAATTTATTATAATTATTTTTATAAAATATGTTCTCTTGCTAGAAAGCAAGCTCTCTTGAAGGCAGGGCATTTTATGTTGTATTCATTATTACATCTCAAATGTCTAGAACTGTGCCTGTAGGAAGTAGGCAGTAAATACTTTCCACTGAGTCAATAAAGTATGGTTCAAAATGATGTGAGCCATTCAAGATGGGAATTATTGTAATATAAGAACATGTTGGTCATGTTGCTGATTTTTAAAAAAATCCTTCCTATCTTGCAGTTTTTCACCTAGTTTGGAAAATTTTTTAAAGTTAGATTTTTATCTTTTGGGGGGTTATAAACAGGGTCTTGCTATATTTATGGCTGTATATATTCTATGTAGTAGGCCTGCCTTGAACTCCTGGCCTCAGGTGATACTCCTGCTGTTGCCTCCCAAAGTGCTGAGATTACAAGTGTAAGCCAAGACTATTTCCAGCCAAAATTGGATTTCTTATGCATCCACTTTATATATAAAACACATAATTTACACTTATAAAAATTATTTGGTCAGAGACCTCTCCTATGACACACTTAAAGCATCCTTCAACAACCACCTAAGAGCAAACCACTTAAGAGCACCTGCATCCTTTGCTGCTGTACTTGACTCCCTCCATATTTTCTTTTCTTTTAGAATGTATTGTGTTTTAGAATAGTCTCACTATGTACTGGTCAGCATTTTATCCTTATCTATGTTATTCTAGGTTATTTGATTCAGAAATTGATGAGATATTCTAGGCTGACATGAGATTGTGTTTTACATACACCTAGATGATATACTAGACTGCTTACTCCAGTACTCCAGTACTTGGACACTAGAAAAACTGCTAGACTTCCCAAAGCTGTGATGTCCCCTTCACTCGTTCAAAATTTATGATTCAACATCACTGAGGCTAGTGATGCTTTTTTCTTCTTGAACTATGTGACTAAATTTAGGGGAAATTTTATCCTTCTCACCATTTCCTTGAGTTTATAAAAACCAAAAATATTTTAAAAAACCACATCATTATCTTGACTGACACAGAAAAGGCCTTTGATAAAATTTAACAATGCTTCATGTTAAAAACTCTCAATAAACTAGGTAATGATGGAACATACCTCAATATAATAAGAGCAATTTATGACAAACCCACAGCCAATATCATACGGAATGGGCAAAAGCTGGAAGAATTCCCTTTGAAAACCAGCACAAGACAAGGATTCCCTCTCTCACCACTCCTATTCAACACAGTATTGGAAGTTATGGCCAGAGCAATCAGGCAAGAAAAAGATATAAAGGGTATTCAAGTAGGAAGAAAGGAAGTCAAGTTGTCTCTGTTTGCCAATGACATGATTCTATATCTAGAAAACCCCACTATATCAGCCCAAAAGCTTCTTAAGCTGATAAGAAACTTCAGCAAAGTCTCAGGATACAAAACCAATGTGAAAATATCACAAGCATTCCTATTCACCAACAATAGACAAGCAGAGAGCTAAATCATCAATGAACTCCCATTCACAATTGCTACAAAGAAAATAAAATACCTAGGAATACAGCTAAGAAAAGAAGTGAAGGACCTCTTTAAGGAGAACTACAAACCACATCTCAAGGAAATCAGAGGACACAAACAAATGGAAAAACATTTCATGCTCATGGATAGGAAGAATCAACATTATGAAAATGGCCATACTGCCCAAAGTAATTAATGGATTCAGTGGTATTCCCATTAAACTACCATTGACATCCTTCACAGAATTAGAAAAAAAAAACTACTTTAAAATTCATATGGAAGCAAGAAAGAGCCCATAAAGCCAAGACAATCCTAAGCAAAAAAGAACAAAGCTGGAGGTATCATGCTACCTGACTTTAAACTATACTGCAAGGCTACAATAGGCAAAATAGCAATGGTACTGGTACAAAAACAGACACATAGAGCAATGGAGCAGAACAGAGACCTCAGAAAAAAGACCACAAATCTACAACCATCTGATCTTCAACAAATCTGACAAAAACAAGCAATGGGGAAAGGATTATCTATTTAATAAATGGTGCTGGGAGAACTGGCTAGCCATATTCAGAAAATTGAAACTAGACCCTTTCTTTACACCTTGTACAAAAATTACCTCAAGATGAATTAAAGACTTAAATGTAAAATCCAAAACTATAAAAAGCGTAGAAGAAAATCTAGGCAATGCCATTCAGGACATAGGCACGGGGCAAAGATTTCATGACAAAAACATTAAAAACAATTGCAACAAAAGCAAAAATTGACAAATGGTATCTAATTAAAATAAAGAGCTTCTGCACAGCAAAAGAAACTGTCATCAGAGTGAACAAACTACAGAATGTGAGAAAAATTTTTTTTGCAATCTAGACATCTGATAAAGGTCTAATATCCACAATCTACAAGGAACTTCAACAAATTTACAAGAAAAAAAAAACAAGAACCCCATTAAAAAGTGGGCAAAGGACATGAACAGACACTTCTGAAAAGAAGACATTTATGTGGCCAACAAACATATGAAAAAAAGCTCAACATCACTGATCATTAGATAAATGCAAATCAAAACCATAATGAGATACCATCTAATGCCAGTCAGAATGATTATTAAAAAGCTAAGAAACAACAGATGCTGGTGAGGCTGTGGAGGAATAGAATGCTTTCACACTGTTGGTGAGAGTGTAAATTAGTTCAACCATTGTGGAAGATGATGAGGCAATTCCTCAAAGACCTAGAATCAGAAATGACATTTGACCCAGCAATCCTATCACTGGGTACATACCCAAAGGAATATAAATCATTCTTTTATAAAGATACCTGCATGTGTATGTTCCTTACAGCACTATTGAGCAAAGACATGGAATTAACCCAAATGCCCATCAATGATAGACTGAATAAGGAAAATGTGGTACATATACACCACAGAATACTATGCATCCATAAAGGGGAATGAGATCATGTCCTTTGCAGGGACATGGATGGAGCTGGAAGCTATTATCCTCAGCAAACTAATGCAGAAACAGAAAACCAAACACTGCATGTTCTCACTTATAAGTGGGAGCTGAACAATGAGAACACATGGACATAGGGAGGGGAACAACACACACTGGGGCCTGTCAGAGGGTAGAGTTGGGGGAGGGAGAGCATCAGGAAGAATAGCTAATGGATGCTGGGCTTAATACCTAGGTGATGTGTTGGTAGGTACAGCAAAGCACCATGGCGCATGTTTACCTATGTAACAAAACCATCCTTCATTATCCCATAACTTAAAAATAAGTGTCTTAATAAAATAGAATGGGTCTGATAATTAAAAATATTTTTAAGTGTTGCCATCACTATCTTTTTAACTTTTAAGATTCAGGAAGTACATTTGCAGGTTTGTTACATGAATATATAGCATGACACTCAGATTTGGGGTATGATTGAACTCATCACCTAGGAAGTGGTCATAGCACCCAATAGGTAACTTCAACACTTGTCCCCCTCCCTTTCTCCTCTTGTATTCTCCAGGGTCTGTTGTTCCATCATTATGTCCATGTGTTCCCACCCAGTGTTTAGCTCTCACTTATAAGTAAAACATGTGGTACTTGGGTCTCCATTTCTGTTAGTTTGCTTAGGATAATGGCCTCCAACTGATTCCATGTTGCTGCAGATGACATGATTTCATTCTTTTTTATGGCTGCATAGTATTCCATGGTGTCTACATACCACATTTTTTTTTTAAGTCTACCCAGCATTGATGGGCATTTGGGTTGACTCCATCTTTTTGTTATTGTGAATAGTCCCTTCACATTTTCTTTTAGGAGAAAAGAGTTGATCTTAAAAGGCAGATTTATTCTTTCATAGATAAAAATTGTGTGCTGTTAGCCATATTCTTTAGATAAGCAATAACTTGTAGAATATATATTTTTAAATGTGTAGATGTTCTTGTTTTTAAACAAAGATTTGTTGATACACTTTAATTTCAGTCACTAAGTCCACATTTTAGTTTAACCATAATTTTAAAAGAGCTATTTTATACTGCCATTTACAACACTTGCATATAACTTCTCTTATTCTTTCCTCATTCTCAGCTATGTAAAATGTTTTGCAAACAGTTTTAAAAAGTGTCTTTAATAATATCCAATATTACCTAATAAACACTTTATTATAATAATCAGAAAGATCATCTCTTAAAAATATTCCTTAAGTCTATCATTTCATTCACTCTAATCAGTTCAAACTGTTGCCCCCCCATGGGTACATTTACTACTAATAGTGTTTTCCAAAGTACTATTAATATTTTCTGATTATGCAGCAGAAATCTACAATGTCCCTGGAGTCACCAAACCTGCCTTAATTGATGTGTGCGCAAGGTAAGCTAAAATCAGACACGCATTTATCACAGCTGAAGTATTTTCTTCTATTTTAGGCTGAAGTGTGCGGGAGAGGACAAGTGCCGCTCCAACTCCCTCACATTTGCAGGCAGTCTGCATGCGTGGGAGTCTCCATCACTCACAAGGTCACGGCATCAGGAGAAAAAGGGACCAGAGCCGTGTGTGCCCGCTCCAGCTTCCCTACCCTCGCTTCTCGTCAGTGTTCTTTCCTCTCTTCTGGTCACAGAGTGCCACCAACTGTCCCCCTGATGGCTTCCTGGATTTCTGTGAACTGATCTAAGCCTCATTTTCACTTTGTTCTACGGAGGGCTTTTTCAGTCCATCTCCTCTGATTCTTCCCTGCTCACCTCCTCACCAGAAAAAAACATAAGTGACGGGTGAGAGAATGGTAATAAAATATTCTTTTCTGTCTTTTTCAAAGGCAAGGTAGTAGATTCACAAGGTCAGAGTTCTGCATTTTTTTCCTAAAGGACTTCGATTAAGTTCCTTGAGGTATCTGCAGTGAAATAAGTATCAACTGAAAGCTTTATGGTTTTTGAAACTTTACATTACTTTTTCTCCTACAGCAGCTTCATTAAGCCCGCTTGCTATTTACCTCTGACTTGCCACCCTGTAGGGCTGTGGAAAGGAATTAAATTAGACCTAATTAGATACTGGAAGCTGCTTCATATTCCATTAATAAAAGGCTTCCTACTTGGAGAAAATGGGATTTAAAATGTGTGAAATAAGCATATTATAGAGCTGTTCACTCACTGGCTCAATGCCACATCAGCTTTTTAGTGCTACTGTTTCTAGATAGGAAATAGGGAACTGCACAAAAGTACAGGCAACTGCTTATATTGGTATAGTATGAAACATGTTCCAAACTTCTTTGTCTATAAATCTCTTTCCCAAGGACTCTAAAATTCTCTCCTTTCTTGATTTGCATGATTGAGACAGTGAAGTCAACTCTTACTACAATGATATTTGGGCACATTTAAAATACATAGGATCAGTCATTTAGCTTAAATGTGCTGATGAGAATAACCGGCTTTGAGGGAAAAAGACAAAATACTATAAATTTTATGAGATTAGACCAAGCATGGAATCAGAAAGTGTTAGTTTTGAAGAGACTCTGGAAAAGGGTAGCCTGGTAACAAAGAAGCTGACGACCTTGAATGTTTTTGAGAAGAGAATATTCAAAATGAGTTGGAGAGGAAGCAGCTGCCACCGCTACATATTGCACTGGGCAGTTATTCAATCTAGTCATTTTAATGTGCATTTAAAAAGTATCTTTATGGCCAAATTTGTCTGAGTTTTTTTTGTTACCAATAATGGGCGTGAATTTGACACTGCTTCCAAAATTTGGTAAGTTACCAGGAGAGGAAACTGGAAGTTGTTTGAGGTCAGAAAAAGATCAAGAAGGAAGAACAAAAACATTGATTAGCATCAGGCATTCAATGAAGGCTTGTTGAGGAAAAGACAGATGAAAGGCAGAAAAAGGAAAGAAGGGAAGAAGGAAGGAAGAGAGGAAGGAAGGAAGGAAAGGAAGAAAAAAAGAAGGAAAGAAAGAAGAGAGAGAAGAGAAAAGAGGAGAAGAAAAGAGAAGAGAGAAGAATGAAGAGAGAAGAGAAGGGAAACAATTCAAACTCAAAGGGCAGTGTTAGTGGCCACAGCAGAAATGAAGGTGAATTCAGCGAGAGTTAGAGGCCAGATCCTGTAAACCTAGTATAAAAAAGGCAAAGTAAGCCTTTTCTTTCCCAAATACAATCTGGCAGTAAACCGTCCAAAGTGAGGCTCAGCTGGTGGAGGCTGAGGGGCTGTGTGGGGGACCTGGAACTGTGACTTACTGTGTTCTCCTTGACAGCTCCCTGAGGCAGAACCCCGAAATCCCAGAGCTCTGTGAGACTCCATTAAAACTCACTGAATAAGTTTTTTTTTTCCCTAAGATTATTTGAGACCAGTCTTGCTTTCCTTTAGGATTCAGTAAACACTTGTTTCTGTGGCAAAGAGTGCTGTGTCTCAAGTTCATAAACATATTTCTATCACTATTTTAAAGGGTTAGATTCCTAAAAGAGGGATTGTGATGGCATATAATTAACATTAGTTTATCCATAACTGTTAGCTTATATTTAGACAACTAAAATCCCAAAGCCTTTTTATATACTGTACTGCCAAATCAGCTCTCCCTCAGTTGGTGTTTGCATAATGAATACTTTGATCATAAATGGAAGTTTTGCTACTAATGGAGCAACTGGACAATGTGGCTTGAGTATTTGAAAACAATAACCCTTCTAATAGTTTCCTCCAAAATCAGGCATAGTGTTACCCCAAATCAGGTAATGTGGAAAACTACATGACTTTCTGGCTAGGGTGGCCCCACATGACTCCCTGCAGAGAGCAGAGCTGTATAAATGTTCTCTGCAGGCACAGAAATCCTGAAGAGCAACAGGATAAGAAGGGTCAGGGCTATAGATGCCTCATTCTTCCTTCAGTTCCACCTGTCAGGTAAATCACTTCCTTTCCTTTCAGAACTGACTTAAGTGGAAAAGAGAGGCTGGAGTAGAATTCTGATAGGGTCTTTCCACATAGAGACATAATGCCATGATAAAGGAAGTTCTCCCTGATAGATTGATCTTGAATAGGAGCTCAGACATGAGGCTGGTGGTAGGGAGTGGAAGTGGAGTCAGCCCGGAGAAGGAGGCATTTTGTTACCTAAGGGGAGGAGAGACAGTACACTGACAAATATGAGGGTCTTTATTTAGGATTGTGTCACTCACGTACATCTCCAGAATAATATTCTACTAGCTGTAGTCTTACGTTAGGTCCCCATAGTTGCCCAACTGTGTCCTTATCTGGGCCTGGCTTTCTAGGTATTGCCAGTCCTGTAGTTATCCAATCTTGAGCATAATGGATCTATTTATTTTGAAATACCCCCAAGGTTACGTACAATAACATATTCCTGAGTGCTTCTAGGGATGCAGACTTCACAAATCTTTATTTTTGGAAGTTATCATACATGTTTTTTTCCCTTGAATTTTTGACATTTCTGTTTTCCACTGTTGTTTCAGAGGCTGCTAAAGTATCACTTTCTTACTCCATACCCTAAATGAATTTGACATAGAATGGAACACTTAAATGCTTTTAAGGCTGAACTTCCATAACATTAATTGACTTTAATCTATATGGGCAATATTTACCTGTAATTACTTTAAATCAAAATAATGTGAGCACTTGACAAAATATCCACTACTATATCATGAATGGCTTTTGATAAAAGGACCACTCTCCTGCTTTATACCTCCTAATCTCCTTCCCACTCCCCAGAAGCAACAACTTTTTATCATTTATGTTTTCAGCTTCTTTGTGGCTGCCTCCATAACTCTAGATAATGTTTATACCACTGTTTCTGAACTTAATCTCTTTAAACAGAATCCCATGCCTTAATGCCTTCCTACCTTGAAAGATGAAAATTTAGCTCATCTCTTCTTGGCCCACATTCTTCTCCATGTTCTTGCTACTTTTACTGTTGCTTTCGTTTCTAGTTTACTTATGTAACTGTAACTAGCTGTATTTCTTGTTCCCATCATTTTAATCAACAAACGATGCCATTTTATAGGAGATGATGATGACTTCCTTCCCTATTGCCTATTTCCTATTACTTTTTACATTGTTAGGGATGTTAACACTTTCTATAAATCTGTAATTCTTTGTATTATGAGTTGACTATGAATGTTAAAAATCAATAGCTTTTATGTGATTTTTGCCTACACAAGATAATATCGTTCATATTTTCAATATCTTTGGTTTTTGTTTTATAATCATAGGTTTTTGTAAAGTTTTTCTTCTAGTTCATTTCATAAGCATATTTTTAACCTTTTAGTGTTTGTTCCCTGTTCTCTGCCTATTCCTTTTGATAGCATTTGATTCTTATTTTATGAATTAATACATTCTTACATGTCTTATGTACACTGATTAGATTTTTTTTTTTTTTTGCTTTATTTTTTTTTTTTTTTGAGACGGAGTCTCGCTCTGTCACCCAGGCTGAAGTGCAGTAGTGCGATCTCGGCTCACTGCAACCTCCACCTCACGAGTTCAAGCGATTCTCCTGCCTCAGCCTCCCAAGTAGCTAGGACTACAGGTGCGCACCACCACACCCAGCTAATTTTTGTTTTTTTAGTAGAGACGGGGTTTCACCATGTTGGCCAGGATGGTCTTGATCTCTTGACCTCGTGATCCGTCCGCCTCAGCCTCCCAAAGTGCTGGGATTACAGGCATGAGCCACCGCACCCGGCCCACTGATTAGATTTTTAAGCTTTTTCTTGAATTATCTCTACTTTCTCAGAAATTTTTAAAAAATGATTACTTATCTAGTTATTTCTTCTTCATGGTTTTTGTTCCATTTGTGTTCATCCTTGGTTATTCACACATTTTGAAGAATGAAGGCTTGTGTAAACCACATACATTTGTTTACGTATCTCCTTGAGTATAATCCTTTATTAGCTAGGTCAGTTGGCTGTAAGAATTAATAGGTTGCTGGCTTCTAAAATGTAAGGATCAGTAGGATTTTGTCCCATTATTCCACCCGCCTCACAAGAAATCCTAGGTCTTCTCAGCTTATTTGTTCTGTTCCTTAGAGATGAGTCCTCCATGTCTTGCCTGTAGTTAAACCTCGCTGCTTGCATTTGAATTGGGAATAAGAAAGAGCAATGAAGTGTTCACATACAAATCTTCTATTACGTCTCCTGTTTTAAGCTTTCCCTTTCCCTCCCAGCCTCCAGCATGCTCACTGAGTCTCAGCCCAGAGCTTCTCTGTAATCAAGGGGTGGGCTGCTCCTGCCTGGTCTGCTGCTCTCTCAACCTATGTGCTGTTCTGTGACTTCCTCAGGCCTGTTTCTTTTGGTCAGAGTTATCCCACCGCATTCCTAGCTCTCAGCAATTTGTGAAACAGGCTTAACACTGATGGTGGGGACTTTGCCTCTCTCCTCTCTTTCATTCTTATTCCAAATTTATATTTTTTCCATCATCTCAATCACATTTGGAAAGGGGAAGAAGGGGGAAAATATGTGCTCATTCTGCCCTCTTGAAATGACTGTTAATTTGTTCTAAATGTTATAGGAAGCTTGGAAGCACAATCATTTTAAATGTGTGTGTGTGTTTTTAAATTCTCATTTTATTGTGGGTAAGTCTAGACATGTCTATTTCTGATATGGACAGTGGGAATTATTATTTATAGCTTGTTTTACTGACAACTTGTGCATTTGGAAGGTGGGAGGCAGGAGAAGTGTTTTTATCACAAATTACACTGTGGTTAAGCTTCTCTTATGGGGAGAACTTGCTTAAACCTCTTGGTTTACCAACTTGTCTGTATATCTCGTTCTCTAACCAGAGATGTTAGAAATATTATTTTCCCAGAGGTTATTCATACCAGCCAAATTGAATCCTGGTTTAAATTAAACACAAGAAAGATCACCATTTTTATATTAAACCCAATAAAGATCACCATTTTAAAAAAACCTGGAACCAGTAACAAATTGCTCTCAGTTGTAGCAAGCTGTTAATGTGAGTCTGAGGGGTGCAAGGTGCATACCTATATCCATATGGGTATATTTCATATATATTCATATTTCAGCCTGCCTGAAAGGGTACAGCTGATTTTCAAACACGAGAAGGTCCTAGTAGTGTTCATATTCCTGGTTCTAGTGGTTCTAGTTGTCTGTGAGGTTGATCTTCACCCACAGTATTCTTTCTATACTTTAGCTTCCTAGCCAAGAACATCTCCTCACTAAAGTAGTGATATGTTTCGGTCACATGTATCCAAAAGTTTTCTAATTTTAACTCACAGCCCCAACCACCATCTCAGTCTCTCAGAAACATGCAAACTGACTCAGATTATTTATTTATAAAGAATTTCAACTCTGCCTTCCGTATCCACTCATTTAAGTCCTGGGTATAGAGGAAATTTCACGAAATCACTGAGTGGTCGTAGTCTTATGAGTGACATACAGGCATGGGAATATATGGCTCTTATTTTATTTTATTTTGTTTTTTGGAGACAGAGTCTCACTCTGTCATCCAGGCTGAAGTGCAGTGGGGCTATCTTGGCTCACTACAATCTCCACCTCCCAGGTTCAAGCGATTCTACTGCCTCAGTCTCCTGCGTAGCTGAGATTACAGCCATGTGCCACCATGCCGGGCTAATTTTTGTATTTTTAGTAGAGACAGGGTTTTGCCATATTGGCCAGGCTAGTCTCGAATACCTGACTTCAGGTGATCCGCCTGCCTTGGCCTCCCAAAGTGCTGGGATTACAGGCATGAGTCACTGCTCCCAGCTGGTTCTTCTCTTACATTTTCTTTTTATTAAGGTGATAACAATTTCCAAGTTATTCAGAATAGTTGGGATGTAGTTACTAAAGATGGTATATTGGTCTGTTCTCACGCTGCTAATAATGACATACCTGAGACTGGGTAATTTATAAAGAGAAAGAGGTTTAATGGACTCACAGTTCCACATGGCTGAGGAGGCCTCACAATCATGGCGGAAGACAAATGAGGAGCAAAGAGACTTCTCACACGGCAGCAAGGAAAAGAGAGAAGACTTATGCAGGGGAACTCCTCTTTATAAACCTATCAGATCTCATGAGACTTATTCACTATCACGAGAACAGCACCAGAAAGACCTGCCCCCTTGAACCAATTACCTCCCACCAGGTTTCTCCCACAACAGGTGAGAATTGTGGGAGCTACAATTGAAGGTGAGATTTGGGTAAGGATACAGCCGAATCATATCAGATGGTAATTAGATAATAATTACAAAAAAAACCCCTATTCTTGCACATAGTTAATAGACTAGTATTTTCTGTGATTTTTCTGGACTTTTAATGGAGAAGGTGGTTGCAATTGTTTGCACTTTTCTTCAAAACTGAGCTACTCTTACATCTCGTCTAAAATAATGGAATCAATTATCTGGGTTGTTGAGCAGGTGTTTAGCCTGTATTCTCTAAAAATAAATTATGTCAGGCTAATCTAAATTTTTTGATGAAGTAACTAATTTATGAAAAGGCATAATTTATCTTGATTTTTGCAATGCTTTTGATAAAGCATCTTTCAAAAAGCTTGTGAATAAGTCCCAATATAGTGGCATTAGCATAGGATTGCTAAAATAGATGAGTAACTGGCAAACTAGAGAAGGTAATAATACACAGACAATAATTCTTTAGGGCAGAGTTGACAAGCAGGGTTCCCAGGGGCTCAGAATTCGGGAATACTTTAAATAAGATTTATATCACTAATTTAGCAATAGGCTTACAGTTCGCCAGCAATGCAATCTGCTGATGACTTGTAGATAGTAGTTTGAGATTCAGAGAAACATGGGGAAACAGTCATGAGTAAACAAGAAGGTCCTCAAAACAAAATCATAATCTGAATTTGGAGTTTCAGGCTAAAGGAGCAGCTCGGTGGTAATGATAGAACTGAGTCAGAGGCAGGTGGACTTTATGTAGTGTTTGATTAGCACTTATGTCTCTGTTGTTTAATGGGTTGGGCTCTGCAACTGAAAACCCGAAGGCTGGGGATTTTTTTAGATGTTCTAATATTGGTTTGAGTACTCCTCACCCCATGACAAATTTTTGGACTTCCAACCCTATCAGGCATTTGCTAGAAAATTCTTATCTCCTCTTATTAAGCCCTCTAATAAAAAACTAGCATTCCCCAGTCTACTTTGAGATACACAGAAATAAACTCTGTGCTTGAAGGTAAGATAACATATGATAGGAAGAAGTCAATATTTCTGATAAATTAGGCCTCCTCAAACAATACCCTATGTGCTCTTCCTAGTGACTGATCTTTTTGGTGGCTTCCCATATATGATTCCACAAAGCTTCCCCTATCAAGGGATATTCTCAGTAGCAGTGGCAGCTTTTCTGTTGGCAGTGGCTTTGAAGATTATTTTTCTTTTTCTTTTATTTTATTATATGTTAAGTTCTAGGGTACATGTGCACAACGTGCAGGTTTGTTACATATGTATACATGTGCCATGTTGTTGTGCTGCACCCATTAACTCGTCATTTACATTAGGTATATCTCCTAATGCTATCCCTCCCCTCTCCTCCCACCCCACAACAGGCCCCCGTGTGTGATGTTCCCCACCCTGTGTCCAAGTGTTCTCATTGTTCAATTCCCACCTATGAGTGAGAACATGCGGTGTTTGGTTTTCTGTCCTTGCGAAAGTTTGCTGAGAATGATGGTTTCCAGCTTCATCCATGTCCCTAAAAAGGACATGAACTCATCCTTTTTATGGCTGCATAGTATTCCATGGTCTATATGTGCCACATTTTATTTATCCAGTCTGTCATTGATGGACATTTGGGTTGGTTCCAAGTCTTTGCTATTGTGAATAGTGTCACAATAAATATACATGTGCATGTGTCTTTATAGTAGTATGATTTATATTCCTTCGGGTGTATACCCAGTAGTAGGATGGCTGGGTCAAATGGTATTTCTAGTTCCAGATCCTTGAGGAATTGCCACACTGTCTTCCACAATGGTTGAACTAGTTTACAGTCCCACCAACAGTGTACAAGTGTTCCTATTTCTCCACATCCTCTCCAGCACCTGTTGTTTCCTGATTTTTTAATGATCGCCATTCTAACTGGTGTGAGATGGTATCTCATTGTGGTTTTGATGTGCATTTCTCTGATGGCCAGTGATGATGAACATTTTTTCATGTGTCTGTTGGCTGAATAAATGTCTTCTTTTGGGAAGTGTCTGTTCATATCCTTTGTCCACTTTTTGATGGGGTTGTTTGATTTTTTCTTGTAACTTTGTTTAAGTTCTTTGTAGACTCTGGATATTAGCCCTTTTTCAGATGGGTAGATTGTAAAAATTTTCTCCCATTCTGTACGTTGCCTGTTCATTTTGATGGTAGTTTCTTTTGCTGTGCAGAAGCTCTTCAGTTTAATTAGATCCCATTTGTCAATTTTGGCTTTTCTTGCCATTGCTTTTGGTGTTTTAGACATGAACTCCTTGCACATGCATATGTCCTGAATGGTATTGCCTAGGTTTTCTTCTAGGGTTTTGATGGTTTTATGTCTAACATTTAAGTCTTTAATCCATCTTGAATTAATTTTCGTATAAGGTGTAAGGAAGGGATCCGGTTTCAGCTTTCTACATATGGCTAGCCAGTTTTCCCAGCACCATTTATTAAATAGGGAATCCTTTCCCCATTTCTTGTTTTTGTCACATTTGTCAAAGATCAGATGGTTGTTGATGTGTGGTATTATTTCTGCAGACTCTGTTCTGTTCCATTGATCTATATCTCTGTTTTGGTACCAGTACCATGCTGTTTTGATTACTGTAGCCTTGTAGTATAGTTTGAAGTCAGGTACCGTGATGCCTCCAGCTTTGTTCTTTTGGCTTAGGATTGTCTTGGCAATGCAGGCTCTTTTTTGGTTCCAGGTGAACTTTAAAGTAGTTTTTTCCAATTCTGTGAAGAAAGTCACTGGTAGCTTGATGGGGATGGCATTTCATCTATAAATTACCTGGCAGTATGGCCATTTTCATGATATTGATTCTTCCTATCCATGAGCATGGAATGTTCTTCCATTTGTTTGTATCTTCTTTTATTTCATTGAGCAGTGGTTTGTAGTTGTCCTTGAAGAGGTCCTTCACATCCCTTGTAAGTTGGATTCCTAGGTATGTTATTCTCTTTGAAGCAATTGTGAATGGGAGTTCACTCATGATTTGACTCTCTGTCTGTTATTCGTGTATAAGAATGCTTGTGATTTTTCCACATTGATTTTGTATCCTGAGACTTTGCTGAAGTTGCTTATCAGCTTAAGGAGATTTTGGGCTGAGATGATGGGGTTTTCTACATATACGATAATGTCATCTGCAAACAGGGACAATTTGACTTCTTCTTTTCCTAATTGAATACGCTTTATTTCTTTCTCCTGCCTGATTGCCCTGGCAGAACTTCCAACACTATGTTGAATAGGAGTGGTGAGAGAGGGCATCCCTGTCTTGTGCCAGTTTTCAAAGGGAATGCTTCCAGTTTTTGCCCATTCAGTATGATATTATCTGTGGGTTTGTCATAAATAGCTGTTTTTATTTTGAGTTACATCCCGTCAATACTCAGTTTATTGAGAGTTTTTAGCATGAAGGGCTGTTGAACTTTGTTGATGGCCTTTTCTGCATCTATTGAGATAATCATGTCGTTTTTGTCTTTGGTTCTGTTTATATGATGGATTACGTTAATTGATTTGCATATGTTGAACCAGCCTTGCGTCCCAGGGATGAAGCCCACTTGATCATGGTGGATCAGCTTTTTGATGTGCTGCTGGATTTGGTTTGCCAGTATTTTATTGAGTATTTTTGCATCGATGTTCATCAGGGATATTGGTATAAAATTCTCTTTTTTTATTGTGTTTCTGCCAGGCTTTGGAATCAGGATGATGCTGGCCTCATAAAATGAATTAGGGAGGATTCCTTCTTTTTCTATTGATTGGAATAGTTTCAGAAGGAATGGTACCAGCTCCTCCTTGTACATCTGGTAGAATTCGGCTGTGAATCCATCTGGTCCTGGACTTTTTTTGGTTAGTAGGCTATTAATTATTGCCTCAATTTCAGAACCTGTTATTGCTCTATTCAGGGATTCAACTTCTTCCTGGTTTAGTCTTGGGAGGGTGTATGTGTCCAGAAATTTATCCATTTCTTCTAGATTTTCTAGTTTATTTGTGTAGAGGTGTTTACAGTATTCTCTGATGGTAGTTTGTGTTTCTGTGGGATCGGTGGTGATATCCCCTTTGTCATTTTTTATTGCATCTATTTGATTCTTCTCTCTTTTCTTCTTTATTAGTCTTGCTAGCAGTCTATCAATTTTGTTGACCTTTTCAAAAAACCAGCTCCTGGATTCATTGATTTTTTTTTTGAAGGGTTTTTTGTGTCTCTATCTCCTTCAGTTCTCCTCTGATCTTAGTTATTTCTTGCCTTCTGCTAGCTTTTGAATATGTTTGCTCTTGCTTCTCTAGTTCTTTTTGTTGTGATGTTAGGGTGTCAATTTTAGATCTTTCCTGCTTTCTCTTGTGTGCATTTAGTGCTATAAATTTCCCTCCACACACTGCTTTAAATGTGTCCCAGGGATTCTGGTATGTTGTGTCTTTGTTCTCATTGGTTTCAAAGAACATGTTTATTTCTGCCTTCATTTCGTTATTTACCCAGCAGTCATTCAGGAGCAGGTTGTTCGGTTTCCATGTAGTTGAGTGGTTTTGAGTGAGTTTCTTAATCCTGAGTTCTAGTTTGCTTGCACTGTGGTATGAGAGACAGTTTGTTATAATTTCTGTTGTTTTACATTGGCTGAGGAGTGCTTTACTTCCAACTATGCGGTCAATTTTGGAATAAGTGTGATGTGGTGCTGGAAAAATTTATATTCTGTTGATTTGGGATGGAGAGTTCTGTAGATGTCTATTAGGTCTGCTTGGTGGAGAGCTGAGTTCAATTCCTGGGTATCCTTGTTAACTTTCTGTCTCGTTGATCTGTCTAATGTTGACAGTGGGGTGTTAAAGTCTCCCCTTATTATTGTGTGGGAGTCTAAGTCTCTTTCTAGGTCTCTAAGGACTTGCTTTATGAATCTGGGTGCTCCTGTATTAGGTGCATATATATTTAGGATAGTTAGCTCTTCTTGTTGAATTGATCCCTTTACCATTATGTAATGGCCTTCTTTGTCTCTTTTGATCTTTGTTGGTTTAAAGTCTGTTTTATCAGAGACTAGGATTGCAACTCCTGTTTTTTTTCTTTTCCATTTGCTTGGTAGATCTTCCTCCATCCCTTTATTTTGAGCCTATGTGTGTCTCTGCACATGAGATGGGTTTCCTGAATACAGCACACTGATGGGTCTTGACTTTATCTAATTTACCAGTCTGTGTCTTTTAATTAGAGCATTTAGCCCATTTACATTTAATGTTAATACTGTTATGCCTGAATTTGATCCTGTCATTATGGTGTTAACTGGTTATTTTGCCCATTAGTTGATGCAGTTTCTTCCTAGCATTGATGGTCTTTACAATTTGGCATATTTTTGCAGTGGCTGGTACCGGTTGTTCCTTCCCATGTTTAGTGCTTCCTTCAGGAGCTCTTGTAAGGCAGGCCAGGTGGTGACAAAATCTCTCAGCATTTGCTTGTCTGTAAAGTATTTTATTTCTCCTTCACTTATGAAGCTTAGTTTGGCTGGATATGAAATTCTGGGTTGAAAATTCTTTTCTTTAAGAATGTTGAATATGGGCCCCCACTCTCTTCTGGCTTGTAGAGTTTCTGCCAAGAGATCTGCTGTTAGTCTGATGGGCTTCCCTTTGTGGGTAACATGACATTTCTCTCTGGGTACCCTTAACATTTTTTCCTTTACTTCAACTTTGGTGAATCTGACATTATGTGTCTTGGAGTTGCTCTTCTCGAGGAGTATCTTTGTGGCATTCTCTGTATTTCCTGAATTTGAATGTTGGCCTTCCTTTCTAGGTTGGGGAAGTTCTCCTGTATAATATCCTGCAGAGTGTTTTCCAACTTGGTTCCATTCTCCCCGTCACTTTCAGGTACACCAGTCAGACGTAGATTTGGTCTTTTCACATAGTCCCATATTTCTTGGAGACTTTGTTCATTTCTTTTTACTCTTTTTTTTCTCTAAACTTCTCTGCTCACTTCATTTAATTCATTTGTTCTTTACCCTCACTGATACCCTTTCTTCCACTGATCAAATCAGCTACTGAAGCTTGTGCATGTGTCATGTAGTTCTTGTGCCATGGTTTTCAGCTCCATCAGGTCATTTAAGGTCTTCTCTACACTGCTTATTCTAGTTAGCCATTCGTCTAATCTTTTTTCAGGGTTTTTAGCTTCTTTGCAATGGGTTCGAACATCCTCCTTTAGCTCGGAGGAGTTTGTTATTACTGATTGTCTGAAGCCTTCCTTCTTCTCTCAACTTGTCAAAGTCATTCTCCACCCAGCTTTGTTCCATTGCTGGTGAGGAGCTGCATTCCTTTGGAGGAGAAGAGGCACTCTCATTTTTAGAATTTTCAGCTTTTCTGCTCTGGTTTGTCCCTATCTTTGTGGTTTTATCTACCTTTGGTCTTTAAGGATGGTGAAGTACAGATGGGGTTTTGGTGTGGATGTCCTTTCTGTTTGTTAGTTTTCCTTCTAACAGTCAGGTCTCTCAGCTGCAGGTCTGTTGGAGTTTACTGGAGGTCCACTCCAGACCCTGTTTGCCTGGGTATCACCAGCAGAGGCTGCAGAACAGCAAATATTGCAGAATGGTAAATGTTGCTGCCTGATCCTTCCTCTGGAAACTTCATCTCAGGGGGGCACCCGGCTGTATGTGGTGTCAGTCAGTCCCTACTGGGAGGTATCTCCCAGTTAGGCTACTTGGGGGTCAGGGACCCACTTGAGGAGGCATTCTGTCTATTCTCAGATCTCAAACTGCATGCTGGGAGAACCATTACTCTCTTCAAAGCTGTCAGATAGGGACATTTAAGTCTGCAGAAGTTTCTGCTGCCTTTTGTTCAGCTATGCCCTGCCCCCAGAGGTGGAGTCTACAGAGGCAGGCAGGTCTCCTTGGGCTGTGGTATGCTCCACCTGTTTTGAGCTTCCAGGCCACTTTGTTTACCTACTCAAGCCTCAGCAATGGCGGACACCCCTCCCCGAGCTTTGCTGCTGCCTTGCAGTTCGATCTCAGACTGCTGTGCCAGCAGTGAGCGAGGCTCCATGGGTGTGGGACCCTCCAAGCCATGCGCGGGATATAATCTCCTGGTGTGTTGTTTGCTAAGACTGTTGGAAAAGTGTAGTATTAGGGTGGGAGTGTCCCAATTTTCCAGGCACCATCTGTCACGTCTTCCCTTGGCTAGGAAAGGGAATTCCCCGACCCCTTGCACTTCCTGGGTGAGGTGATGCTCTGCCTGCTCTGTGGGCTGTACCCACTGTCTGGCAAGCCCCAGTGAGACGCACCTGGTACCTCAGTTGGAAATGCAGAAATCACCCGTCTTCTGCGTCACTCACGCTGGGAGCTGTACCTATTCGGCCATCTTGGAACCTTGAAGATTATTTTTCAATGGTGATTATTCTGTAATAAAAACCCAGTCAATTTTTTTCAATATCTCATTAGCATAATCTCTCATTGATTACATCAGATCTCAAAGGTTACTCACAACCCTTTATGGTCCAAGATCCTTCGGCTGTTAAATTGCTCAACATCAATTTTTCCATTGACTCATCTCCAAAGGTAACTTACAGTAACATCTGAAATTTACCTTCTAGATTCCATTTCATGAGATTTCACAGCTTTTTGAAAGAACTTAAGATTGTTCACGAGTCTTTTGTACTTTGTTACTCAGAGTGTGGCTTCAGACCAGCAGCACTGGTACCATTTACCACTTGAAAGTTTGCTAAAATACAGAATACTGGTTTCCTTGGCCATTGAAATAGAATATGGATCCAACATGATTTCCAGATGATTTTATTTTTATTTTTAGTTTTTATTTATTATTATTATTTTTTGAGATGGAATCTCGCTCTGTCACCCAGGCTGGAGTGCAGTGTCACGATCTTGGCTCACTGCAAGCTCCACCTCCTGGGTTCACGCCATTCTCCTGCCTCAGCCTCCCGAGTAGCTGGGAATACAGGTGCCCGCCACCACACCCAGCTACAAAAGTGCTGGGATGATAGGCGTGAACCACCATGCCCAGTCATGATTTCTATCTAAGCACACTAAAGTTTGAGAAGACAGGCATAGCAATGATCTAGAAACAGGCTTAGAGAGAAAACAGAACTTTGGTGGCACATAGTTAGGAATTGACAGAGCTTGTATGAGTTTTGTTACAACTATTTTCCTCTACATGATATTCTAAGGACATATGTACAATGAAACTCTAGGATGTTTCAGATGACTATGTTCTCTGAGTCTTAAAAATGCCTCCCCAAGTGGCATATCTAACAACAGAAGGATGTGATTTTGCAACCCAAGAAATACCCAGTAGGGAAGGGGAAACTTCTAGAAATCACAGCAGAGCACTGTGGAAAGTCTTGCAGAATTGTCACGATACCTGAGGGACACACCTAAGGTGATACAGTTTTGTATTAACAAAGATGAGGTTGCTTGTCTATGTGAGTGTCGTGAACTGCCCAACCTTCATTGCTACGGTAATTGAATACATGCTGGCTGAACAAAATTGTCTCGTTTTTTAATGGTTGTTTTGTTTCCTTACGGTCACAGCCTGGAGATTTGGAAGGGCAAAAATTTATAGAATGAAATCAAGGTATTTCTTCGTGAACTTTGTTCTGAATCAAGGAAAATCATGCATCTGTTTTACAAATCTTCATAAGCAATGCTATATTTGGTTCTAAATATTGAGTGTAATTAAGGTGTTACAAATTGGTGAATGATGCTGAAAATGACTGTAAAATTTATTCAGAAATCAGAATAACTATTTTTGTAAGGAAGAATTCAAAAATGAATACATTTATGTCTATAAAATGCATTTTAAAACAGGCTAAAGAGATATGACTGAACCTAACAATTATAAAAGGATAGTAAATAAAAACTGAATATAAAGAGGAAGGAAGAGCTATTGCAAAAACCTGAGCTGAGGGAAAGTACCAATTTCAACTGCTTAATTGTGTGGCTGGAGTAAAGCTGAGGTAAACATGGTCAGGTCCAAAATATAAACACGTAAATTAGAAAAACCTTTAAAAAGTAATATGAGTCTCTCATCCTAAAAGGAAGAAGCTGAAGCATAAAATATGATTTAAAGAATTTATCTGAGCCAAACTGAGGAGAGCTGCCCAGAAGACTCAGCCTAAGTCCCCTTGGATATGAGCTTTCTTTGACCTTTGTTACAGAGAGGTTTTTAAAGGCAAAAAAATGGGGCAAAGGGAATGGGCTGATACAAAGATTTTTGTCAGGGATTCTCACTGGTTCATAGAAATAACATTGATTACTGATTGGCTATACATTATTAAGCTACATTGTGTGGTTATGGTTTCAGTGCGGCATTATTTGGTTAATTATACCGACTTGTGACAATAGCCTGTAGTTTCAAAAGATGAAAACAGCTCAAAAACGGGGAGGTATGCGGTGATTGCTGTCTTATTTTAATGCCTTTCTGGGCCTGATAATTTGAAAGAGCTCATATTTCTCAGATAAAAGTTGTTTTCTTTCCTCAAGACCATATATAAATTCCTTAAGGAGCTGTCAATGTGAAAATTGCATCATTGGGTATTTCAAATTGCCCCAAATTTGCTATTGATCCATTGATAGTTTTCTTTACCCACCTATTTTTGTCTAGAGGTTTTCTCCTAAGGTAACTGCTCCACCAGAATTCTAGGATCTCTTTTTGCCTACTGCCCTCCTGTTAAAAATCTTTAATTTTCATTGTGTGGCATAACTCTTTTTCCCACTTACCTGTCCACTTTGAAAAAGTTCTCTAGTGTGTAAATTAATGTAGTAATGGGGTTCAGGACATGCTACCCTGATTTATAACTGCAGGAGACTAGAATATGCCACCTCAAAATATGTCTCTGTAACCAAAATGTAGGTTCAGTCATTCACCACTTACAGAGTCCAATTAATGAGAGCAAAGTCTGGTATGAAGAAAGTGACTTTGATTCCAAAGTTAGCTTAGGGGAAGGATTACGGGCTCCTGCCTTAAGGGTACTGCTTTAGTTTTGGAGCAGAAAGTAGGCACTTTAAAAAGGACACTTGGCATGAATGGCATACAGGGAGAAAAATTCAGGTGGGAGTCTGTGTGACACACTTTAGTGCTTTATCTCCTGGGTGGTAAAGGTGGCACCAATGTGGGCAGAACTATGTTATACTTTTGGTTGTAAACTGATTATCATCTCTTGAGGCAATCTCCTGGTAGGAGAGCATTCTGCTCTGGAGCTTTTAAGTAAGCACACAGTTAGATAAGCTTGCCTTGTAGGGAGTGTCTCGTGAAGGGAAGGTAAAATGTTATAACTGCATGTCTAAAGAGCTAATTAGGAAGTGGGGATCTGAGAAAGAGAAGATAAAAGAGAAAAAGGCTAAACTATTGCTTGGAAAATGGGGGTACTCGGTTATAATTCCCCACTGTCAAGTTTTATGCCATTTCTATGAGATTTGGGTACCATATATATTCTGGCTACTTCCTGCTGAAAGGGGGCATAGTTATTGGATATCAGTATGAAACTGATCTATTTGGAGTTGGAAATATTCATAAGTACGAGGACTTAAAAATGATATTTGTTGGATAATGATGGTATGAGGTCTGGAAAATTTCTGGGAAAGCCTGTTTTGCATTCTCATATAGAGGGTGCAACAGCAGTAAAATCTACAGCAGAGAAATATGCCTGTTCTTGCAACCAGAGCCAAAGTTACAAGTAGCATTCACCACCAGGATGATCCTGACCCAAACCAGGATTCTAATCATTGATCTAGTGACAATATGGGGTGAAGACAAAGCTTTGATTTGTTGGCATATGTCTCACAGGGGTATGAAGACATTTCCCAAATTACCTAGGAAGTATACATTGCAGTTAGTCTTAAATATCATGCAGGTTCCCCAATGCCAGTTGTAACTGGACCTCCTATGAAGATTTGATGACAGGTTGATTAAATATGTATTTAGTAGGTTACAGGAGGAGCTATGAATGTTCATGAAGGTGGTCATAACCTCTGTCCAGTTCTTGAGTATGAATCAATAGCTGTTTCCAATCTAGGAGGTTGTGTTACAGATGGGGTGGGCCTCTGTATGTGATAAACATAAAATTTTTAATAAGATGTATTTTTATGGAACTAGAAGAAAAACAAAGGTTAATGTTTGGCACAATTTATCCAAATGTTGGACTCAAAGCATCATTAGTGCTTTGAGGGAGGCAGTGGTAGTCTGACATGTTTTTCTCACCTGTATTACAAGAAATAAGGTAGTAATAATTTCATTGATTCCAAATTAGAAAAATGGAAGAAAGATTCAAATGCATTAGAGACTTGTAGCAAAGAAAGAATTAAAGATTTAGTCCAAATTGCAGAAAATAATAAAAATTTAAGTACAATGAACAAGACTAGAATCTAACAACAGGTATACTGTAGTATTTTTCAGAAACATAGGTTTTCTTTCTGTAGCCTGTTTTTACTAAAAACAACTCATAGTAGGACAAATTTATTTGCAAAATAAGTTTTAGTCTTATGATGCTTGGCCTGATTATTTTCATGAAGTGCAGAAAAAAATAGTTATCTACCATATAGGATCCCTTTAAAATTGGCTTTGCCGGAATTCCTATTTATAAGGAATTATGGATTAGACTATTTAAAGCCTCAAGCCCAGCCATGAATTTATTTGTGCCTACCAATACCTGTATGGATTAAGTGAATTCCTCTCCTCTCAAGGTCCCAAGATAACTTGTGGCTCCTAGGTTTGTTGGAAAGTGACATTCTTTACTTACCACAGGTCATGAGCCCTGTATAGGGACTGTGTAGATAAGATATGAAGCCAGTTTTTCCAAGGGGCTTTTATTGACTCTAAAAGTTCATCTTGATCCCTTAGAGTAGTCTGTTTGTATCTGAAAGCATGCTATTCCAGTCAAAGCATTGGTAAAAAAATCCAGTGTTTCTAATTATGTCCTGTTATGAAAGAGACAGATTAAATTAAGTATATTTACAAATAGCTTTCAAATTTTTGAGAAATCAGGTAGAAAGAAAGTAATATGCTCAAAATTTTGCTCACAGAAGTGTACTTTATCCAACTGTTAAAAGCTGTAAATAGGTCAAAACAGAAAAGGTTTCTGGACTCTGAAAAACAAAAAAATTAGCAATGCTAATTATAAAATGGGCTCATTGGCTTTGGGTTGCCCACCAGCCTCAGGAGAATGTCCTTGCAGTAAAATACATGGTAAAAACATTATACTCTCTGGTCCCATGGTCTTCACCTCTTTTGAGAGGTGTAAATATGGGATCCTTAATTTGGGGGATCTGTTTCGCCTTTCAGCTATACCTGCTTATTAGGCCCTAGAAACTGCATGCTTTCCTAGTTTTGTTCCTTAAAATGCTCCACCAGTAATTTAATGCCAGTAATTTAATTAACTTACATCTTTAAGACAATCTACCTGTGTAAGAGTGTCTGCTTTTTCTGGCCATCTTAACTGAAATGTTATTCACACTATTTTTGCTTGGTTTGGGTAAAATATGAATTCTCTATCTTGTTTCACCTAAGAGTTGGCCTTTTAGTAATAAAAATTTAGAGCTCCCTAGCTGACAATCCGGACAGAGAACAGGTAATTAAAAGACTGATAATCGAAAATGAGAAAGAGAAACTTAAAAACCGACACATGAAAAATCTTAAAACTACCAAATCTGCTTTTGTTTGTATATATGTGTGCGTGTGTATATATATATATATATATATATATATATATATATACACACGCACACATATATATAGTGTATGAGGTTTATATAAAAGAGCTCTAATTATTTGGCTTAAAAATAATAAGCATTTAAATCAAACATATTATCAGATAATTAGAAACTTTAAAGCCTTTAGCTCATGTGACACCAATCATCTTTGAAAAATAAAGGCAGTTAAAGATTATCAGTAAAGTAAAATGAAAATACCATCTCCAAAATTCAGACATTTGGTCTAAATTAGGCAGGACTGATACTGTTTGCTAGATGCTTTAAGGTCATAAACTGCCTTTATGACTTATAATAATTATGTGACTTGTCTGTTTTACAGCCATTAGATTCTAGGTAAGTCCTAGTGACATATGAAGTTAGCCAGGTCCCCTGGGTAGGCTGGGAAGAGTCAGATATTGTCTGCAGTTCTGTCTTTGTCCTGTGCTCTACAATCAGATACAGGTTAAAATTGCTTACTTACCAGGTTTTTCACCAAAAATAAAAGTTGCTGAGAGTCAACCTTGTAAATGTGTAATTGCTGAAAGTTAACATTGTAAATGTATAATTATAAATGTGTAACATATTAAATATGTAATTTAGTTAACGTTGTAAATGTGTAATTGGTGTATAAGGAAAGTTGAGTGTGTTTTTGGTAAAAGGTTATGAGAAGATATGAAAATATCGTTTTTATTAAAGGCAATGCAATATTGTCTAGTTCAGAGGTTTTTAAGGATTGTGATAAGCTAAAAGAATAATAAGACAAAATTAGCAGCATGCTTCCAAATTAGCAGCATGCTTCCAGTCAAGGGGCTGGGTGGAGTCCTGAATCCCCTGCCCCAGTTTCAAATGGCTCCATATACAGCTGAGTCTGAGCTGAGCAAAGCTCCTATAGTGCCACACATACAAAAAATACAAATGCATGAAATGCTCAAATAGTGTTACTAGTGGCCAAGTCTAAATAGAGCAGGGCCCCAGTGATACCTGAAAAGAGGCATAGGGTGGTCAGTTGCACTCCAACCTGTTTATTCAGTACCAAAGCTTGCTGGCTTCTTCAGAGTTCACTTTCTTTTTACCAGTGAAATGCTGGAGGTAGCAGACATTGTGCCAGGAGAGGAAAAGCAGGTTCCCCAGAACAAAAGTGTTTTTGGAAGCTGCTTGGGAGTTCTCTAATGTTCATTTTACGGGGTCCACTAGCCACTAGCAGCTGGTGCTCAGAGGTGACCCCATGACTCACCCAAAGTGAAAATTGGCTGTCAGGCTTGGATTCACCCAGAGTGGCCACCAAAACTGTGACCATAATGCAGGTTCAGTTGCTCATCACTTGAAGAGTTCAACTAACAAGAGTGAGATCTGGTCTAAAGAAAATGATGTTTTATGTCAAAGTTAGCTTAGGGGAAGAAATATAGGCTCCTGCTTTAAGGGTATCTCTTTGCTTTTGGAGAGAAAGCAGGTGCTTTAAAAGAGGACTTGGCATGAATGGCATGCAGAGGAGGGAAACACAGGTGGGAGTCCCTGTGACTCACTTTGGTGCCTTATTTACCAGGTGGCTGAGTTGGCACCATTGCAGGCAGAACTAAGTTGTACTTTTGATTGGACATTGACTATGGTCTCTTGAGGCAATCTCCTGAGAGAGAGTTCTGCTCTGAGGCTGTCAAGTAAGCACTCAGTTAGATAAGCTTGCCCTGTAGGAGTGTCTAGTGAAGGGAAGGTAAAATGTTATAATTATATTTCTAAAAAGCTAAGCAGAAAGTGGGGAACAGGGGAAAAGGCAGAAAAAACAAGAGTGAAAAAAATATATCTTACAAAAATGGGGGTACTCAGTTACATCTCTTTGGCATAAGGATTATTTTGAGCTATTTTGAGAGACTGCAATCCCAGGAGAAGTTTGCGTAGAACAACAGTAGAAGTTACCATTTGGTAAGGGAAATTTACATCTATAAAGGAAATCACCACTTGTAAATGTCTCTCTCTCTCTCTTTCTGTACCAGGAAGAAAATAAGATTCTAAATCACTGGAACATCTTATTAACGGAGAAGGCACAGACTTAAATCTGCATAACAAACCTCACCTTTGTTTGTCCTTTTCCTGGTCATCTCAACATCCTTTTTTTCTTTGCTTCAGTTGAAGTTGGTATTTAGGCCTGAATTCAAAGCCATTACTTTCAGATTTATTCATTTTCCAATTATCTCCCATACATATATATGATATATGTGTTATTAAACTTGTTTTCTTTAATTTTGTTAATCTGTCTTTTGTTTCAAAGGCCTGTTCCAACTAAGAACCAAAAGGGTAGAGAGAAAATTATTTTTCCTCCCCTACAGTTTCTTCTCTCAGTCTAGTTTCAACTTTTCTCTTTCCTTACTGTTCTGATCACCTGCTGCTAGGCAGACCTAGAAAATTCATAAATTTTCTTAAAGCAAGATAAGAAGGGTCGGGATTGAATAATAAAATAAAGTGGGCATGGTGGCTCATGCCTTTAATCCCAGCATTTTGGGATGCCAAAGTGGGCGGATTGCCTGAGGTCAGGAGTTCAAGACCAGTCTGGCCAACATGGTGAAACCTTGTCTCTGCTAAAAATACAAAAAAAAAAAAAAAAAAAAAAAATTAGCCAGGTGTGGTGGTGTGCACCTGTAATCCCAGCTACTCAGGAGGCTGAGGCAGGGGAATTGCTTGAACCAGGGAGGTGAGGATGCAGTGAGCCAAGATCATGCCACTGCACTTCTGCCTGGGTGACCGAATGAGACTCCATCTCAAAAAAATAAATAAATAAATAACACTTTTGGATCTTGTTGCAATGGTACTTTAATATAGTTATTTGTTTGTACTTCAGGTTTCCTTACTGGGCTCTTATTTCCTCAATAAGTTGGGTGGAATTCTCATTTCTATTTTCTCCACAGTCTAGCAGGGTATACAGATCATGGAAAGTGATTTTAATATTCTATTGAATGTATATATTTGGAGAAGAGGCTAGCATGTGATAATATAAAATTATGGCCATGTTTTAATATTGGCTGTCAGTCTTAGCAAAAGATATAAAAATGCTGTAGACTACAGCTTTCCAACCAGAAGCAAGGCTCAGGGACCAGCAGTTTCCATATCACCAAGCTCATTAGATGTGCAATCTCTGTCCTACCATAGACTGAACTAGAATCTAAATTTCAATAGAGAGCACATGGAATTGGTAAGCACATTAAACTTTGAAAAGCATTGTTCTAAACTGATCAAACATAATTTCTCCTTTAGTCAACAACATAATCCTCAATGGGCCCATCATTTCACCAGTTCATATTTTCTTACAGCACTTTTATTACTGCTCCTTAAGATTCTGTTGTACAAAATCTGCTGTAACATAGAATAAATGCCAATTGAACAATGAAAAAAATGAAAATTTGAGGATAAGTGGGAAAAATTTGAGGTACATAGATAGACTCATTAAGGATGAGAACTATATTTCCAATGAATCTCCAGTGCCTAGCAGTGAACTTGAAATCTGGAATGCAATTGGAACTAAGTAAACATTTGTTAACTGAATGAATGGAGAAAGTCCATTGACTCATTATGGTGCTTTTCCTAAAAGAAGCGTGCAATTTTTTTTTAAGTTATTGCTTCCCAAATATTATTTATCTGTCATAATGGAGCTTCACTAATGATGGATAGTTGAGTGTCTTCTTTATATCCATTATACTTTGATGGTTTCCTCAATTACATTTATTAACATGCAGCAAATTGCTCTTGCTTCTTGACTAGAACTTAATGAATTATGTAGGTTCATATGATATTTACCTATTCACTATTCAATAGCAGTGATCTTTTAGACAGAAGTGTGCTTGCTTCTATAAACCAAAAATCATAAAGCTTTAGCTTTGTGTTCTAAATTTGGAAAAAACATTCTTTTTCAGGTTATCTGAGTTTGCCCTGCTACTTTCACTTGAGAATTTTGCCTTTGATACTAGAATGGGGTCTGATAATTGTGGACCCAAAATGGTAGGTGAAATATGAGGTAGAGCTAGGATTGGAGTGGTTAGTATAATACAGGAGGAGAGCTAGCAGGGACTCTCATTGCATTAATTACTATTCTGCTTGTTTGGAGGGGAAATTGTCTACAAGCAGGGGTTGGACATGCACAAATATGTGTTGCAGGCTGATTTTTAACTTTTAACTAGTTTAGTTTTTGCATACTCAGATCACTTATTGAAATGTCCTCATCATGTACCCGTCCTCCGATTTCTTCGTTTCAACACATGATTTATTTCTTCATATGGGTGTTGCCCAAACTAGCTTCAAGCTTAGAAAGTGTCTGATAGAGCTATTCATAATTCCACGCTGGGAGCTGTAAAGGCTTAACTGAAGCAAATAATTACCAGAAATGTTTACATTTTAATTGAGATAAGTTCTTAATAATCCAAAGTCAAATATTCTTAATGAAGCTGGTGAGTTAATATAAGAAATTTGAATGTAGGGTCAGGGATGAGAGGAAATAAGATTTCCCTTAGAATTCAAAATGATCCCAGATGATGGACATCTGGTTGGAAGATGTAATGTGAATATACTAAATAAACTATGTTTTAAACTTAATTCCTCAGTCCAAATATTAAAGAGTAACATTGGTTCAACAGAACTTACCTCTAAATGACTGCTCACTTATAAAACACCATCTAGACAAATATTTCAAATATTAAGTTTTAAAATGAAAACGTAAGTTAGGAAGTTTTGAAAGTTATGGGAGAGAAAGAAAACTCTAAAACATAATGATGCTTTCAACCTATAATGCTATCTCTCTTTGTGCCTTTAGTGTCCTCTCTCATTTTCTTTTTTTACACTGAAACATACAAGTGGGATAGTTTATGTTATTAATATTATCTTCTTTCTTCAATTTGTAATAATAGCTCAATGCCATTCAAACACTTTGACTGTTAGCTTACGAATTTTGTGTTCTCAGGTGGTGACTTTTTATTGATCTACAATAAGCCATTTATAACTTTATTAAGGCAAACTTGGATCATGTAGGAAGCTTCCTTTATAAAATGGTAGCCTCAAAGGACATCAACAGGCAAGCTACCAGTGAGAACGCAAAACAGGAAGTTCATATATAACATATATAGCCTGTGAGATCACAAAACAAGTTTATATATAACGTTGCCTGAATCACATAGTTTGTTAAATATTAAAATTTCTTCAACTGTGATGATTAATTTTGTGTGTCAACTTGAGTGGGCCATAGGTGCCCAGATTAAGCGTTGCTTCTGGGTGTCTGTGAGGGTGTTTTGGAATAAGATTGGCAATTGAATCAATGGACTAAGTGAAGCAAATTGCCCATTCCAATGTGGTTGGCATCATCCAATCGGCTGAGGATCTTAAGAGAATAAAAGGTGGAGAAAGGAGAACTTCAGCGTCACTTCCCTTCATTTTCTACTTCAGTATTGAATTGAGACATTTGATCTCATCTTCTTTTGCCCTTGGTCTAGGATTTACATCATCAGCATCCTTGGTTCTCAGGCCTTTCAACTTGGACTAAATTACATCACTGGCTTTCCTGAGTCTCCAGTGTCCAGACAGCAATTTATGGGACTTCTCAGCATATATATACACACACATATATATACACACATACATAGAACCAATAGAAAATTATATATATACATATATACGTATATATGTGTGTGTATATATGTATATATATAATTTTCTATTGGTTCCGTTTCTTTGGAGAACTGTGACAGAACATAAACTTTTATACTATTTTAGTGCTTTTGTAACAAGAATGGAAATCATACAAAACGCTGAAAAAATAAAAGCAAGGAAAAAGAATTGGATAATATAATACATATAGAATAGAGTGCAAGCTGGTAGAAAGCTGAATACTGGAGTATGCAATGTTCACGTATCTCTGCTCCATCAGCCTTCCTTGCTGATGGTGTGGTTAGAAGAACTAGAGTAGACGCTGGAGAAAGTGAGTCCACATATGAAAAATGCCTTGGGCCAATGACCTACATTTGCTTATCAGAGAAAAGCAGAGGCATGAATTCTTGGCACAGCTTGGCCTGCCAATTAGCCTGCTGAACAGCCATGAGTTTTATTTATGGGTCTAGAGTAGGGCACACATACAACTGGAATGTGTCCCTGTTCAGAATAACTAATGTGTGCCTGTTTTAGAAGAAATTGTCCTCAGCTTAGAGGTCACGTGATCATAGCTTAGTCTTACCATTTCTTCCTGTATGTCAACATTCTTCTTTGTTCCATTCTATCTTCTACTTATTCATCCTACCTTTAACATGTTTTATAGGTTACTAACTTACCATGCACATTTAACATATATGTTGAATTTTGCCAGCTACTTTGTTACTCATTCTTTATATTTGACATATCCTATGGGCTTTATTTCTATTTAATAAGCTTCTAGCTTATTTACTATCTATTTTTACTATTTCTTATGAATTTTGTTTATCCCATTTCCTTTAATTCCTTAGCAGAAATACATTTTCTGTAAAAATCCAGCAAAGGAAACAATACAATTTGAATATGGCATTTCATCATTAATAAACTAATTTTTTTAAATCTTTGGAGGATATTTAAGAAGACACTGCACAAACTTTTCTACAAAATTAATTATGTTAGTAAATAGTGTTAATGTTAACACAATGCTAGTGTTAATGGTATCAGTATTAACATAATATTAGTATTAATGTGAATGAAAACACCAAGAGAGTTAGGATTGAGAGTGCAAATGCTGTACTGGAATCCCAGTCATTGTTGGATGTGTGCTGAAGAGCAGGAGAAACCATGAAAATCAACTCACACATGTTTCTCTTTTCACTATGATAGTTTGTTTTAAAAACTTTTCTGTGATTACCAGGTTTTGTTTGTTACAAAGAATACCAAAACTTTAACAGGATAGTTAAAGGAATTTCAAGAAACAACCATCTCTTAAGCATGTCAGTTGGGAAAACATTTTGGTGTCAAATACTTCCTTCATGCTGCCTGCTAAAATGCCTCCCTGACACTGTATGTCTGTTCACAGAAACATTCAGCATGCAAAAATTGGTTCACAAGTTTTCAACTCATCAAGCTAAAGATTGGTGATTAGGTCTACAACCCATACTCAGTGTAGTGTAGTTCTTGTGAGTGAAGATGCTGGAGTCAAACTTTGTCACTTCAAACCTCAGCTCTTCCTCTCACTGGTTGAGTCTACTTAATTCCTTCCTGGCTCAATTTCCTCACCACAATGTCTTTCCAAGTAAGAATATAGGTTACACAGAGCAAGATTCAAAAGGGAATTATGAGGGCTAAATCAAATAATGCCTATCTTCATATAAATGTATTTAATTTCTGAGGCTTCAGTAAACGACCCCTGCTGAAACCAAGGACTTTCATGTTGACATTTTCTTGGTCAGTATATATTATTTTATATATGTTAGAGGTAGAAATGAGAAGATAAGTTTTTTCGTTTCCTTAATCATTGAAAAATTCACTGAACATTTACATTTTCAGAACACCTCAGCTCCTAATACTTTCATTTTCTTGATTTATGTAGCTAAATGAGGAAATGGAAGGATTTTGAGTCTATATTTTCTAGAATAATGAAAGACCCTTTTCAGGTCATTTTAAACTTTTTTACTTCATTTTAATTATGTACTCTTGATATTAAAGTGTCCTTGTGACCATTCATTTAAATAATATTTCAGTCTTCTCTAATCAGTGTAATTATATCCTAATGTTTTATATTACATTTTCCTAAGTATCATTTTTATGTTGCTATTAAAATTTTATTGGTATACTATGTCACTATATTTTTCATTTTCAACCTTATCTAACCAGGTATCATAAAGAAATATTTTAAAACTATACTAATATTTAATTTTTTTAACTGTGTAATATTTTTAAACTGTATCATTTGCTTACAGTAAAAAGTGCTAAAAGCAAGTTGATCAACTTACTGATCGCAATAAAACTTAATCATCTTTCTAAGTAAACAGCTCTCATCTACTGTTAGTTTACTGATAAAGGGAGATATACCTAATGTAAATGACGACGAGTTAATGGGTGCAGCACACCAACATGGCACATGTATACATATGTAACAAACTTGCACGTTGTGCACATGTACCCTAGAACTTAAAGTATAATAAAAAAATAAAAGTAAAAAAATAAATTAGGAGTCAGGTTAAAAAAAAAAAGAAAACTTTCTCCACAGTATCAGGAATACTTCATAACATGATCTTGTGTATAGAATACTTTAAGGAATATGTAAAATTACTGTTAGAACTAATAAACAATTCAGCAAGTTTGCAGGATGCAAGATCAAGACACAAAAGTCGATCGCATATTAATGCACAAATTCTTATTTCAATACATTAGGAAAAAATTGAAATTTGAATTAAAATATTCCATTTGTAATAGCATTAAAAAAGAACAAAATGAGCTGGGCATGGTGGCTCATGCCTGTAATCCCAGCACTTTGGGAGGTCGAGGTAGGCAGATCACGAAGTCAAGAAATCGAGACCATCCTGGCCAACATGGTGAAACCCCATCTCTACTAAAAATACAAAAATTAGCTGGGCGCAGTGGCACGTGCCTGCAGTCTCAGCTACTTGGGAGGCTGAGGCAGGGGAATCACTTAAACCCAGGAGGCAGAGGTTGCAGTGAGCCGAGATCGTGCCACTGCACTCCAGCCTGGAGACAGAGCAAGACTCTGTCTCAAAAAAAAAAAAAGAAAAAAGAAAAGAAAAGAAAAAGAAAAAGAAAAAAAGAAGAAAATGCTTTGGAACAAATTTAACAAAAAAAGTATAAGACTTGTATGCTGAAAACTGTGAAACACTGTGGAAAAAAATTAAGGACCAAAACAAATGAAAAGACATTCGGTGTTCTTGGAATGGAAGACTTAAGTACATTAATATGACAGTACTCCTCAAAATGACCTATAGATTGAGCACAATCCCTTCCAAATTACACCTCATTTAAAAAATTTTTTTTGTGGATATTGACAAGCTGAGTCTATAATTCTATAACTCATATAGAAGTGCAAGGAATCTAAAATAGTCAAAACAATTTAAAAAGAAGAACAATGTTGGAAGTTCCACACTTCCTGATTTCAAGGAAAAGGTAAAGTAATCAAAACAGTGTGGTACTGGCATAAGGATAGACATATATATCAATGTAATAGACTTGAGAGTCAAGAAATAATCCCGTCCATTTATGGCCAATTGATTTTCAACGGGGGTGCCAAGACCATTCAATTGCGTGAGAAGAGTATCTTCAACAAATAGCACTGGGACTAATTTATATTTACATGAAAAAGAAGGAAGTCAGACCCTTATCTCATACCATATGCACACAAAAAACCTCAAAATCAACGAAAGCCTGAGTGTAAGAGTTAAAACTGTAAAATTCTTAGAAAGAAACATAGGAATATGTCTACATGACCTTAGCTTAGGCAGTGATTTCTTAGTTATATCAAAAGCAAAAACAATGAAAGAAGAAATAGATAAATTGGACTCATTCAAAATTAAGACATTTGTGCTTCAAAGGAAACTATCAAAAAGTTGAAAGACAAACCACAGAAGAGTAGAAAATATTTGTAAGTCTTATAATTAATGTGACTTATATTCAGAGTATGGAAAGGACCCTTAAAACTCAACAGTATACAGATGAATAAGCCAATTTAAAGATGGGTGAGGATTTGGATAGATATTTGTTCAAAAATATACAAATGACTATATTAGGAAATTGCAAATTAAACCCACAATGAGATAACACTTCATACCTGTTAGGATTGCTGTTAAGTAAAATACAGATAGTAACAGTTGTTGGCAAGGATATTGAGAAATTGGAGACCTCATGCAATGCTTGTGAGAATGTAAATTGGTGCAACTACTTTGAAAAACAGTCTGGAAGTTCCCCTAATGATTAAATATAGGGCTGCCACATGACCCAATAATTCCACCCTTAGTTGTATCCCCAATAGAACTAAAAGGATAAGTCCACACAAGCACTTGTACATGAATGTTCATAGCCGAATTATTCATAATAGTCAAAAAGTGGAAACAACCCAAATGTCTATCAAGTGATGGATGAGTAAAGAAATGTGGTATATTTATACAATGAGATATTATCCAGTTATGAAAATACTGAAGTACTGTAACATGCTATAATATTGATGAACTTGAAAACATTATGCTAAATAAAATTCCATTTATATAAAATATCCAGCCAAGAAAATCCAGACAGAATGTAGGTTAGGAGTTGCCATGAGCTGGGAGGAGGGGGAAGGGCATGACTAATAATAGATAAGCGGTTTATTTGGGGTTATAAAAATATTCTGGAATTTGATAGTGGTGATAGTTATACAACATTCTGAATATAATAAAGCCCGCTGAATTGTACACTTCAAAATAGTGTAATATGAACCTATCATATGATCCAACCATTCATAGTACCCAAGAGAAGTTAAGGCACACATTCATACAAAGCTGTTTTGTGCAAATGTTCATAAGAGCTCTAATTGTGATAGATAAATATCAGTAACAACTTAAATACCTATTCCTTTGCCTGTGGTCAATATCCAGTTGCTTAGCCTCTAAAGTGATGGAAGAGATTCAGTAGTTTTCTGGAGACAAGGGTGGAGGAACAAGAGGGAGGATCACAAAGCAGCAAGAGCAAATATTTGGGGTGATTAATATGTCCTTTATCTTGATAATGCTGATAGTTTTATGGGTATGCGCATATGATGAAACTTATTAAATTGTATACTTTAAATATGTTTGGTGTACTGTATGCCAATTAAACTCATTGCAGTGTTTTTAAAGAGAAAATAAAGTGAAAGAACAAAGAAATCTGAGCTCTTAGCTCTCAAATAAGAATATCACATGCTTGTTTTGAATTTAAATATTCTAACTTGAAATCTTGCTTGCTATAAAACCTTAGCTTGAGGCCCACCGAGATGTGTTTTCATTGACTGGCATTGAAACTCCTCCATGTCTCATCCTTATAGTTACTCAAGTATCCATTGCTGGATGAGTAATTCTACTCAGCCTTTCATCCACCTGTAATTTTTCACTCGTGGTAATTGGATGCAAATTGGCTAGTGTTAATCATCAGATGTCTCTAATTAAAAACAGAAACTGGAAATGTTGTTATGAATATTGGAAGAAATGAATAAAGCAGATCAGGAAATACTTCTCTATAGGGCCTCATGACTTACTCCTGAGTGTCATTAAACTGTAGCAGGTGAAGGTGCCCTGCTTGTATTGATGGCAGAAAAGAGACAGAAATAACCTAGAAGTCACATATGAAGTCAGTGTTTTCTAAAAATTGGGAAAGTATTCCTATAACTCAAGCACTTTTTTAAATTGAATAAATTAAGAACTTTGAAAAAGAAATTTAATTAGTCAAAAATTGGATTGGTATAATGAAATGCAGGTCAAATGGACAGTTAAAGCCTTTTTAAAAACTTGATTTCTAAAGTAAAATGAAAACATGATGGATTAAAAATTTAATGGATATTTTCTGGAACCAAAGTCTCAAATTTCACAGCTTGTGGGATATAATAGAAAGTACTTGGTAGATTGAATATGATTTCATGCTCTAGGAGGATAATTAATCATAAATATCTTTCTGATTTAATTAAAATTTTTACTTTTTAGGTTGCCCTGTGATTGCTGTCATTGATTTGGGCTTCTTTATAAAGGCTTTTTATAAATAGTCTTTAAAAGAAAGGAAAGCAGTTCTTTTATTACTAATCCAAATAAATAGCTATGTTATTAATGTGATTGATTGATGATACATTTATTTATTGGTTATCAGCTAATCACTTTTAATTAAGATTATAATCTCCCAATATTTGAAAATTATTTGATATAAGTACTTCATTTTTACTTGTACATTGTCTGCATTTAATGTTTCTATATGGAATATTTTGTGTTAGGATTAATATTTTTAAAGGTTTAAAGATAGTGGCTGGTTTATGTATGAACCGTTCTATAATGAGCAACAGCTTCATAAGAGCCTTTCTAGCCAGCATCCTGCAGCAACATCTCCCTTCTTCCTTGCTACATAGGAGCTGCTACATAGGAGCAATATTTGGTTCCCACTATGCACTTTGGTCCAAGATTTGTCTTGGGTAATATCTAAGTGAGAATGGGACATTCAAAGCAAAACTAGAGTCTTCTCGGTTGCTTTCTTCTTGTCTGCTATGCCTATCTTCCTTATGTTGCCTCTCTTTGCGCCCTATTCTCTTCTACCTAACTTCCTAGTGAACTAACTTCTATCTATCTTCCTAGCTCTGTGGATCCCAGACTCATTTCCCGCTTCTGTGAAGAGTTGTTCAGGATATCTCGGGAGCTAGGGGGCTAAGTTCCTGAGTTAGCTTCCCTGGGTACCCCGGTTCTGTTTCTTGGGAAAACCTCCCTCTCCATTACGTTCCCATGGCCTCTGATTATGCTCTCTGGAAGTTTCTTCCTTGTGACTTTCTCATCATGGAAATACCTGGAATGGACATGAGAGGACTTTTTCAGTCTACTTTCTCCCTGAGAAGGTTTAGGGTCTGAGGAATTGTTTTGAAGTTTGAATAAACACAGGTTTTTGAAAATCACACTTCAGATGGTTTTGTCTGTACAATTTCTTCAAAAAAAAGTAGTGCCTTTCTGGTCTATTTATTTTGGGCACTTCCATATATGATAACATGGCCAAATTATTGGGAAAATGATTTTTAAACCTTAGGACTGGTCTCTTGATTATTGGTCGGTTCTCTTGTTATACAGAGACTGAAACAATGGACTTCTATAGGAAGGCAACATCCTTAAGAAAGTGCAAGCAACTATCACAGAAGCCCCAGTGATTTTGAGATTTCCCTACTTGCTTATTTTTAGTCCGCACTACTTGTTTTGTAGCTTGAAATGGGTGAAAGCACTTGAGTGAGAAAATGAGGCTGACTTTTAAACAAAGCTTACTTAAATAGATATGACTACTTAAATGTCTCCACAAATTTGCCAAGAGTGTTTTTGCAGCCTTATGAATTATTGTAATGTACTAAAATTTAATGAAATTACCCATTACATATTAATTAATATGGTAAGCATATTCCTCAACTCAATATTTGGTTAATCATCTAAGAATGTTTTTGTTTTTGCCACTTCTGAGTTATAATCATTCTAGGAAAATAACTTTGGGTGCTAAAATGTTGTATTTTGGAAAGTTTGGATAGTCTGTGAGGGCAATCAAAGTACTGTCAACACATCTCAGCATATGTGGTATTTTTCCTATAGTATATTATGCAGCTAATACTAATGTTTTAAAAGCTAGTCATTGTTATAGAAATATTTTTTCTATCCTATACAAAATAGCTTCCCTTATTGTCTTGGTGAATCATCTGCACATTTGACAGCAAATATTACTCAAGGCAGTAGGAAGAATGTAAATATGATATGGCTGTCTAATAACCTATGTTTAACACACTAGAAATTATGTTAGGGGTCAAAATCACTAGTATCTTCCAAGAAAATAAGTTACTGATGAGCAGATCAGAGAACATGCACAACAGAATCTTTTATTGATGATATGAATGCTAATAAAGCGAAAGTGAAATGGGAGCTAATGTCTTAATTTGTAGACTATCTGTGAGATGACACCGGAGCTGAGTTTTATTCTAATGAAGCATTGACCCTTGGAATGTGTCTAGTACTGACAGTTGAATCATTATATTAACAAGGAAACGGAATACAAGAGAACTGATAGTCATCCACTTCCTCATAAATAACTTAAAAATGCCTGAGCAGCGGGGAGTCTGCTTTAATTTGTTTTCACTTCTATCTTATAAAACTGGTATTTCATCACATTTGTATATTAAGTTAGTGCTGCAAATTCTAGGCCAGAAGGGTACTTACTGAATGCAATGCAATGATGATATTTGTGTACTCATTAATGCTGGGGAGCAGTTAGAGCAGCTAGCTGCAGATTTGTGATCAAAACTGTAACAACAGCAGCAGGAGAGTACCCAGGTCATTACTGAATAATAGTTGTTTCTATTCTACAAGGGATCATGAAGAAGACAGGTCCATTAGGACCTGATTTATTTTTTCTCATTATTTGTCAAGCGTACAAATCAAATAATTTCCGTGTTATTGATGAAGGAATTTTTAACCAAACAATTCTGTGGTCTTCATAATTATCAGAGATACTAATAACAATCCCACATTTTTCTCCTGTGTGTCTGAATGGCCTACAGAATCCTGATCTGCTTCTGCTTCATTCATTTCTTCCAATATTCATAACATCATTTACAATTTCTGTTTTTAATTAGAGACATCTAATGATTAACACTAGCCAATTTGCCTCCAATTACCACCAGTGAAAAATTACAGGTGGATGAAAGGCTGAGTAGAAATATTCACCCAGCAATGGATACCTGAGTAATTATAAGGATGAAACATTGAGTAGCCTCCAGAATCCAAGATAGTTTCTCTTTTTGCCAAAACGAGAGCTTCGTCTTGGAAAATGGCAAAGGATATATTATTTAAATAAAGTATCCCAAATTTCCTAGGTTGTTAATGATCTGATTTGGTTTTCCTGTTTTAGAAATGAATTTTTTCTGTTGTAACTGAATGTTAACTTGAACTGTTTAACCTCATAGTGCATCAGATTGTTGAATTTCTCAGGACTGTCTCCCAGTTGAAGAAAGCCAACTATTATTAGATTTCACCTTGTTTATATTTCAAGAAAGATCAGGGGTATATGGCTATTATTAATGACTTTTAAGTTTTCTTAGAGTGGTCTGATATTTTTAGTACTATTTACATTACACCATAGTTACCAGCAATGAAAGTGTGTAGGAAAAAGACCACATGAGATGCTAGGGAACATGGTATAAAGGAAGGACTTAAACTATTCTGTAGTAACTCTGGAATGAGAAAATCTTGGATTTTAGTATAGTTCTGAAAGCAAAGAAGGGAAGTGGAAAGGTTTGAAGTCCTTGGAAGAAAAACAAAAGATATGAGTTAAGAAACAGTTTTCTGTTCTAGAACTGATGGTAGGATATATGGACCTAGAGAAAGCCTTCACTGATTCTCAATCATAATTTGCTCTGAGGTTTTTTCTTCTTATATTTCCTCTTTCAATTTTTTCTTCCATAGGAATGATGCAAGATAGCACTAGTTATTTTACAGGGAAGATTTTTTGAACAGCTTGAGTATTCTGGTAGATATTGTTTAGATATTCTTAGAAATTCAGCCATGAAAGTTATTGCTCTATATTTTACCTTTCTCTGTGTTACATAGGAGCATATATATAAAAGAAGGATTCAATACTATATGGAAAGGTTTCCCATATTCCTGTCTGGAGCTATAGAATAGCGCATCTTTAGGATTCTCTGTGCAAACCAGCTAGTTAAAAAACAAAACAAAGCAAAACACAATGCTCCTAAATATAGCCACAAATTTACGACCCGCTCTGTGCCAGACACAATACTATTTGATCCTTACAATAATACTATGAGGGAAGATATTATCCCTATCTTGAGGATGAAGATAAGATATCAGAAATTTAGAGATATGTGTCAAAACTGTAACTGTTGGATCTACCTCTCAAGCATATTCTTTTTCTATCACTTTGTACCACCTCTTACAAAATTCTCCCTCAGCATAGAAAAAAGAACGTATCTCGATCTTCTCTATGTTTTCTCACTGATGCTGTCTGTATGGTCACTGAATAATATTGGAGTAAATGTAGCTCTTTATCAAGTTCAAAGATTTACCATCATATCATATGAAGTATATGTTTTTGAGCTGTCTGCAAATTGAGACAATAATTTTTTTTCCTGGCACACATCTACAACACTTTCTTCTTTTCTTAACAACAATGGGTTTGGCTTTAATTGCCTCTTAAATACAAAGTTTAATTATAGTTGCAAAACTATTTTAAGCCATCAAACTTTCTACTGCATTATAGCAAAATGATCTTAAAAGAAGAAAAAAAAATTTAACTTTAGGGAAACTTTGATAGTGATAGTAATATGATAGCATCTGAAACATATACATTATATATAAACATATATATATTACATTTAATATATGGTGATAACTGGCATTTAATAAAATATTTTAGGTATATCAAAAGATTGAACTACAGGACTAAAATCTATGATTAAAAACAAACAACAGAGATACCCTAAAGAGTAACCAGATACTAAAATTGACAAATACTTTAAAATTTATATGGTAAATTGGATTGTTTGTAACACAAAGGATAAATGCTTGAGGTGATGGATATCCCACTTACCCTGATATGATGATTATACATTGTATACCTGTACCAAAATATTTCATATACCTAATAAATATATATACCTACCATGTACCCATAAACATTAAAAATTAAAACAATAAAATGTATATGCTAAGTATATTCAAAAGTAGAGAAAAATATAGAAATATAGAAAATAGGTAAAAAACTTTTCACAAGAAAATTGGAAACTATAAAAAGTAGTAAACAGAAGTTCTAAATAAGAAAAACATAATAACTGAAATAACCATTTGAAAGCTGTACAGATGCAGCAGAAGAGGAGATCAGTGAATTGGAAAACAGGTAAATAGAAAAACTCCAAACAGAATTTCAGAGAGAACAACTTTGAAAACAGAGAAAATACAAAAGAGATTTGTGAGGCACATTCAAAATGTTCAACATGTTTGCAATGGAAGTCAGGAAGGGAAGAGAGAATATGAAAGAAGCAATAATTGAAATAATAATGGCTGATAATTTTCTAAAACTGAGAAAATACAACAACTCACAAGATTCAAGAAGCTATGTGAACCCCAATCAAGGTAAGCAGAAAGAGAATAATACCCAGACAGATCATAATAAAAGCACTGGAAATTCAGGACAAAAAACTCTTGAAAGAAGCAAGGACTGGGGCTCGGAGAGGTTGGGTGGACATCATATCTTCAAAGGAGTAACAGTAAAGAAAAAAGACTGACAATGGACCTTTCAATAAATATAATAAAAACTAGGTGGCAATGGAATGATGTATTTGAAGTGCTAGAAAGCATAGAGTTGCCAAAGTTGAATGCTATACCTAATGAGAACTTTCTTCAAAAATAGAAGGTGAAATGGAGGCATTTTCAGAAAAAAAATTAAAGAATATGTCACCAACTTACATGAATTGAAATAAAAATTAAAAGGTATAAAGAAAATGATTCCAGATGCAAAAAATTAGAAAATGCAGAAACAATGAAGGACAATAGAAATAATAAATATATCGTTAAATATCAATGAGCAGTGATTGCTCAGAACAACAATAATAATATTTGTGAGATTTAAATGTATTTGAATGTATTACAAATGTAATTAAATGTGTTACATATGTATCACAATCCACAAAAGATGTGATTGGGGCTAATAAAGTTAAAATCTTCTAAAGCTGAAGAAATCTTAGCAGTGTGTTTAAGATAATAATTTGCTGTTGGCTGGGTGTGGTGGTTCATACCTATAATCCCAGCACTTTGGGCAACCAAGGCTGTAGGGTTGCTTGAGGCCAGGAGCATGAGACCATCCTGGGCAACTTAATGAGACCCTGCCTCTACAAAATTTAGCCAGGCATGGTGGAGCATACCTGTAGTTCCAGCTACTTGGTGGGGACGCTGAGGTGGAAGGATCACTTAAGCCTGGGATTTCAATGCTGCAGTAAGCTGTTATTGTGCCACTGCACTCCATCCTGGGTAACAAAGTGAGACCCTGTCTCAAAAAAGATAATAATGTGCTGTCTACTATAATAAACCAAGGATGTATGTTGTTATATCTTGGATAAAGTAATAGTAAACAAATGAATAACAAATAATTTAAGAGTGCTAATTGGATTAACAAAAAATACATGACAAATCCAACATAAGTTTAGAAAGAAAATAAAAGAAATATAAATAGGTATAACAAATTGAAAACAAATAACAATATAGTATATGTTACCAGAAATATATCAGTGATTATATAAAATGCAAATGCTGTAAAATCTGCATGTAAAAGTCCAAAATTTCCAGACTGAATACAACACCAAAATCCCACTTTATGCTGCTTAAGAGAGACATGATTTAAATAGTAATGGGATGGTCAAGGTAAACCTCCTTGAGAAATTATATTTCAGCAAATACTGATTGGATTGAGCAAGCGGATCTCAGGAGGAAGAATGTTTGGGCAGAAGTAACAACCAGAGCCATGACCCTAAGGAGAGAGTATGGCTGGAATGGATACGGAACAGGAAAGAAGCCAGTGGAGAAGGAGAGTAGAGTGAAAGAGCCAAAGACCAGTTGCAGAGGCAATCAGAACAGTAAGAAGAGTCAGATGAGAAAGAGCCTGGTTGGCTAATGCAGAATTTTGGATTCTAAGTAAATTGGAGAATGGTTGTGGGATTTTGAGTAGGCAAGTGATACAATCCGAGTTAAAATTTACAAGCATCATTCTGACTGCTGTGGTGAGAAGTGGAAGCGTGAAGATGTTTTTGGAAATTATTGCCACAACCCAATAAGAGTTAAGGGTGGCTTGAACCAGGATGGTAGCAATGAAGGTATTGAGAAGTGATTGGATTTTGGATATAGTTGAATCCCCAATAAACTGGAAGCAGAGAGGTGCAACTACCTGTCATTAACTGCAGATAGAAAACGTGTATGAACAGCTAACCTGATTTAGAAGACCTTCAAACAGAGACAAGATAGAACATTTAAGAAGTGAAATTTAGCTCATGGCTGACTGAATGGTTGTGTTAGTGGACATAAAAAGATCAGATGTGGAAAGTGAAGTGTCGGAGAGTCAAGGATAAACCAGTAAGACAGGAAGCAAAATGTCCACAAATGAGTAATGGTTGCACTTCTATTGCATTTGTTGAGCATCCTTCCTTTTGAAGCTAGGTTTTTAGTTGAAAGTCCTGCTGCAAGAAGCTAACATTTCAAGGGTGAACACATTATAAGTGAAATACATTTAAAAAAATAAGAAAAATAAAGAATGTTCTCTTTTCCCAAACGAATAGATTTGTAAATAAATATTAGTTCCCTCCCTCTCTGCTATACATCTTAGCAGCATATTGAGTGACTGTGTAAACATATTTTTAAAAATTATATGTATAATCAGTATCATCAATGATAAATTGGAAAAGAGCACTTAAAAACACATAAATTACTCTTTTTTCCCCAGGTACATCTGTAACCAAAGATAATTCCTTGTATAATACATAACGGGCTTTCTATTTTTTGGACAGCAATGATTTATACTTATTTTTTCCTTGTAAAGGGGAGTATCTGATTCTTGGGGACATCAATTAGTGAATCTGATGAGGAGGATTCAATGACACTATAAAGATTAATGGTCCTGTGATTTCTGAGACAAGATGTATTTTAAAGTCTTATTGAGTGAATTGCTCTCAGCATCTTGTCAAGTGATGCAAATATCTACTGTAGGGTATTCTGCACTGGCAAAGGACTAGGATTATGCTTTTTCATTAGTAGATGATCATATACTCTCAGGATACCCTAAGTAGTTTGCTTTATAAAAATTAATGCTCAATTATAAAATATTGACTTTTGCAAATTTTAGAATCATATTTTATTTTAGGAATCTCAGATAAAACCATGAAGGAATGACAGGGCTAGCCAGTCTTCTTCATCTTGATATCCAGGAGGCTTGTACATTGACAGGCTTATTAGTTGATGCTAATATCTCTTCATTGAATTCAAAATACAGAGTACTTGTGACCTTGTTAAAATGCAGAAAGCTTTTTCTTTCTTCTTGCATTTGTTTACGGAATATTATGAAATATGAGTTTAGAAACAAAAGCACTTCCAGATAGAAAGCTCCTGGTCCTTTCCAGTGTAACCATGAAGATGGATATTTTATAAAACTAGTAAGTTTGGAGCAATAGTTGTAAAATTCCTCATGTTATTGAGATTAAAGAGAAATTCACAGAGATCAAAACTTTGCATAAAACATTTGGAAAATAAATTAAGTAAAAATAATAGGCAATTTATAAATAATGAGAATTTTGAGAGAAGAAAGTAAAACTCTTTTTGTATAGTAAGACTCTGATATTTAATGAAGCAAATCCTACTGTTCTAAAAATGAGAGGATTTTTACTTGCCTAACTCCTTCCTAACAATTATGATTTTTAAAATAGTTTAAAGGCAGTTTCTTTCTTTATAAAACAAATCTAAAATAAAGAAACTTATAAAAATTGCTTTTGTTAATTAATATCAAGTACATCATGCTGAGAAAACTTGTTCTAAAATCATAGGTCATGAAAAACTTTGGCGTTTGAAATAAGATTTGGGAGAATGCAACATATCATTCTTGTCTGAAGGATCTGAGCCATGCGGGTCACTTTGACATAAAAAAGCAGCATCAATTTTCAATCCAGCTAAGCTTCAGATAAAGGTTTTTGGACACAATATTCCACATAAATCGTAGCTTTGCCTTTTTCAAAGGTAATAAGACCCTGAGTACTCTTCTAGCCTGGGTGATAGATTATGATGTTCTTAATATAGTCTAAAAAGAAAAATCCTCAGAGCCCATGGCCCAAGTCATGTAAACAATGTTTTCCACATTGTTGAATTGACTTACAATTCGGATTACCATTTTCTTATCAATGATTTCTCAAGTTCCACTTTATTCTTTCTGTCTCCTGAAAAAAATTGCTGATGTACCCAGTTTTTAAATGATGGCCACATCCTGAGCTGGTCCCCTATTTCCCCTAGTCACTCCTTATGCTTCAGCACCATCCATCCCCTTCAGCCTCCAAACTCCCTATTTCAGAAACATTCCAGGTTTCCTTTTGTGCCCACTCTCCCTTGCTGCAGCAAGTTAATAAACCATAAACATGGCTTGGTTTGACTATAATGTGTTCCTGGCATTTCTTTTCTTACGCTGTTTTATGACAACTTTCACTGTTGCATCAAACTGAAAGACAGCAAAAATCATATTCTTCTCTGAGAAATAAACTCAAGAACAGCAATCCTTTTAACTTTAGATATTTATATAAAAATATCATTGCAATCCTTGAAAAAAAAAGCTAGATAGTTCTGATGGGTCATTAATTCATCAGATTAATTGGTATTGTAATTTTCAAGGTAATATTTAGAACACACACTTATAGAACATCTAGGGTACATTTTTTTAGAAGCAATGGAGAGTGTAGAATAGGCCAGAAATGTGGATATGGGTTAATAGTTAGATTTTCAGAGAAGAGAAAATAAGCTTGTTCTCAGAAGGAAATCTGGGGAAGTTGATGTTGATTATCATGTGTGTGTGAAGCTGATGAATCGATAGATTTCTGAACATCTACAAGAAAAGCTAAGCAGGTTCTCAAAAGACTACACTAGAGAGTAGGATAAATGAATAAACCAGTAAGTTGGTTACTAGAAGTCCACAGAGCAGAACAAGGGGACAGACTCAATCCTGTTGTAGAAGTGTTTGTATTAGTGCAGCATGCCAGGGTTTTGCTAGGGCTCCTGGCTCCTCTCTCATGACCAGCAGCCACGTGGGGAAGGGATGAGGCTGATCTCCAGGCACGGCACGGAAGGAGGAGATCCCTTCAGCGGTGGACAGCCTCTGCTTACATTCTGTGGGTGATAGAGCTGATCTTGAGACTCGTGTCTTCAGATATTAATGAAAATAAACAAGAAAAATTCCTAACCGTATAAAAGACTTAAAATCTTGATACATAATAAAGGCAAAATTATTCAAGTCACAAGCATTCACCTTTATTGGATACAAGATGAACAAGTAAGGAAGACAAGATACAACTTTTAGTAGACGATAGTTTTTTGGGGGATATTTATTTCTCAACATAAATGTGCCCCAATTTCTTGCTACATTTTACTTGAGTGTGTTCATGCATGTGTGTACTTTAACGAGTTCTTTTATAAAGGGCAATTTAGAGCCCAGAGCTAGCTTCTCTGATGACCCTATGCAGTATTGAGTATAAGAATTAAATGGGAAGAAACAAAAAATTTAGACTGAAGTAAACATTTAAAGTGCCTTTTTGAGTCTTTTGACCTTGGTTTTTATAATTTAGCCAAGAGTGTGCTTGCATGAGTCAAACTAACTCCCATCAGTCCCCTGTCTTTCTGTAACTAAAGTTCTTTTCATCTTTATTTTCTTTGCAGTCATTCATTTTCTTTTCTTCCATAGTTTTCTTTTTAAGTAATATTTGGTATTTTAAGATTAAATTCCCAGACACCTTTCCTCCAGGCGGAAAACACTGTGAAAGGGAATGCAAATTATTTCCAATAAAAATGGTGTAAGTGTGAAAACTTACAGAGAATGACATTTTCTACCTTTCATCAGGGGGAGTTTTAACTACATTTGATATTAAGGTGTTAAAAAACACATTTCCCCAGATTCTGTGACTTATCAAACCAAATGGCCTTGTTCTGGTCTAGTAGTAGGCAGCTTGCAGTCCCCACAGAAAAACTTGGTTGAGAGCAGGAAATGCAAACAAGTGAACAAACAAAACAAACCAAAGCCAAGAACAGCCATGCTCATTTATTCAGCAAATATTCTTTTATATACTTACTGTGTGACAGACACTTTCCTACATTCTGGAGATTAAAAAAAAAAAATTGCTCGGCCCTGGCCCATGGACTCAGTTTACAGACATTGGGAGGATAGATATTATAAACATGTTTTTTTTTTCTATGCTATTGTAGGCACACATGGTTGTATCACAGTGAGTTTTTATCTGAGTAGAAAGGTGGGTCAGGGCTGCTTTCTGAGGTAAATTACATTTAGGATGAGAGGATCTAGAGATGAAGCAAACACCTTTTGAGTCCTTAGTAAATGACCAACATTGTGCTAAGTACTTTAGAGATATCATATAATTGAATTATATCAAAATCTAAAGTGGGAAACAGCACAATCATCCCCTTTTTTCAGTGAGAAAATTGAGCCTTGTGGAAATTAAGTGACTTACCCAAGATCACAGAGCCCATTCAGGGCCAACTTGGGTTTGAGTTTATGTTGATTTCGTTGAGGTGCCCAAAGCCACCTTCTTTTACCTTCTCACACATTGGAGGCAGTATGCTGAATAAGTCTTAAAAAATACAGTTAATTTTTTTTCCTTCATGGCAGTTCTGGTGGATATGTTGATATAAATATCCTGTTATCTATAAAACTCTGAGGCTTATGTTCACAATGTGAATTTAATATTTAATTTAATATTTAAAAAGGCAAAATGTGAATCTTTGATACAGCAGGATAAATGCCTCTCCCAACTTACTCTTTATCATAACATGTCTCAATACGCATAGATTAAAAAGTACTTTAAACTGAAAATTAAAGTTCTGAGTCTGTCCCACTCTATACATGGACAATGGGGATATTCTGATTGTCCCAAATTAATTCCTGCAATGATATCCACCCACCATCAAAGCATCTGGCACTTTAGTCAGCAACAACATTAAAGATTAATGTTATAAGAAAGAATAAGGCCATTTACGGATAATCACATATGCAAACCAACTAGCTTTATTGACTAGGCAACTATCATTCAAATGAGTCTTTTTGATATTTTCAGCCTGGCGTCTTATGTCTTGTGCAGACTTCACACAGTCTTCCAGTACATTGGATTATCTGTTCTGACTTACACAATTTATTTACTTTGATTTTGTTATCTTGCTTCAGGTTTCACTCCTTTTTATTGCTTTAACTATTAGTATACCATGAAAGTTCTACTTAAGCATTTGGCAAGAATGTCTGTACTTGAAGACAGCCTATCATTTAGGATGCTTTCGACTTTAGGAAACAAGCAAACAAACAAAATCAACTCCAAATGGCATAGATAACAAGTAACATAATCTACAAACAGAAAGTTTTAAAGTAGAATAGATGAAGGCATCATGAATTCATTGGCTAAATAATATTATTAAGGATATGGGTTCCCCAGCCCACTTCTGTGCTATCTTCTGTGTCTTCACTAGCTTTCCAATGGTGCCAAGTTGTGTGTAGACTTTCTAGGCTCCATAGGCAGAATAACAGTGCTCCACAGAAGAAGCCATCTCTTTCTGTGTGCCTCTTTTTTTTTTTTTTTTTGACAAAGAAAATATGTTGTAGAAGCTTCCTGGTAGACTCTCTTTCAGACTTTCATTGGCCAGAAGAAGGTCACACATGTCAACTCCAGGCTAACTTGCTCTCAGATTGATTCCTTAATTCTCCCTGACTCAACTCTACATTCCAGGAGGCCTCAGTCTCTGAAGGCTGTTTCTCTGACTCCTGGAACAACTGGTTTCTGGGTGAATTTGGTCACAGGGTGGCACTGCTGGGAGATTAAAGGATAGGTAAGAGAGAGAAGCCAGGGTATTTCTTCTTCTTCCTCTCCCTCGGCTGCTACATCTCCAGCAGCTTCTGTCTTTTCTGTTTTCTAACATCTGCTAAGCTAGTGGACAGTGGGTCGGGATTCTGCAGATAATCCGGGGTTATGGTCTAAATGTGTGTGCCTCTCACAAATATATGTGTTGAAATCCTAACTCCCAAAGTGACGGTTTAGAAGGTGGAGCCTTGGGGAAGTGATCAGGTCATGGTGGGTGGAAGCCTTCATGATGGGATTAGTGTCTTTATAAAGGAGGCCTGGAGCGACACCTTCACCCTTTCTGTCATGTGAGGATGGAATGAAAAGATGGCCATCGATGCAGTGGGCCCTCACCAGATATCCAACCTATCAGGGCCTTGATCTTTGACTTCTCAGCTTCCAGAACTGTAAACAACAAATTTCTATTGTCTGTAAGTTCCCCAGTCTATGGTATGTTGTTATAACAGCACTAGTGGATCAAGACACCAGGCCAGTGGGCTTTGGTTCGACTTCCTGTTCGCTTTGCCTTTCCAGCTTATGAATGGTTGTGGCTTGGTATCCTTCCTCAACTATTTTATTGCTGTGTAAAAAAATTCCTTGCATTGAATTCTCCTTGCTTCAAACACTTGTAGTGATTATGTTTTCCTGATGAAATCCCAAATGAGGTGTATGCCCACCAGTAAACCAGTTACTAGCAAGGAGAATGGGGTCTCCAGATTTTGTTTCTGTTGCAAGGTTGAAGGTAGGCAGTTTGTGTTATACAGATAATGGAGTCAGTCTTCTATTTTTCTCTTTAAGATTCTTTGTATGTAACGGAGGAAAAGAATACCTTACATATGCCTGGCAGCAGATTGGTGTAAAGATACACGAGGGGTAATTATTGCAAAGTAAGAGGTGATTTAAAAAGGAATTAAAAAGTATATATTTGGCCTCTGTATTATTTTTTCTTGGGCTGCTGTAATACAACACCATAGACCAGGTGGTTTAAAACACAGAAATTTATGTTCTAACAGTTTGGGAGGATGAGAGTCCAAGATCAAGGTTCCAACTAACCTGGTTCCAATGAGGGCTCTGTTCCTGGCTTGCATCTGGCTGCTGTCTCCCTACATCCTCACATGACCTTTCCTCAGTATGTGTGTGGAGAATGAGAAGGAGAGTGGAAGTCAGCACTCTGGTGTCTCTTCTTATAAAGACACTAATCTTACTGGATTGTGGCCCCACCTTTATGAATTCATTAACCTTCATTACCCTGTTTTAGGCCTTATTTCAAAATACAATCACATTGGGATTTAAGGTCTCTACATGTTATTTTTGTTGGGGGAATACTATTCTGTCTATAGCATTCCCAGTTGGTTTTGCCATATATGATGATACCTGGTAATTTTCTTTAATCACATTGCATGCCAGCTTTCTGTTCTCTGAAGTAGGGTTGTTGACACATCGGTATTGGGATGAAAGGGGCTGTGTAAGTGAAGAATTGTGTACCATTAGGCTTTACTGATATGGCTGATTAGATCTTATATACCTCGACTCTAGGAAAAAGGCATTTTCTTTTATTTTGTCTGGTTCTGTGTTTTGAAGGATGTGTTACCTATGTGAACATGCCTCCCATCTTGCTTTTGTTGTCTTCATTGTATTTGTTGCTTTGCAAAGACATAGTGAGGGTGAGTTTAAGATTTAAAATACAGGTGATTAAATAATACTTAATCTCTGGGATAAGGTTAGGGGAGGAGGGACACTACTTTTTCCTTTGTGACTAAATCAAAACATGAATTTGATGTAAAACCCAAAACTATAAAAACTCTGAACATAGACATGGACAAAGATTTCATGATGAAGACATTAAAAGCAATTGCCACAAAAGCAAACATTGACAAATGGGATCTAATTAAACTAAAGGGTTTCTGCACAAGAAAAGAAACTATTAACAGAGTAAACAGACAACCTACAGAATGGGGGCGGGAATTTTTACAAACTATGCATCCTACAAAGGTCTACTATCCAGCATCTATAAGGAACTTAAATTTACAAGAAAAAACCAAACAACTCCACTAAAAAGTGGGCAAAGGACATAAAAGGACACTTTTCAAGAGAAGACATACATGTGGCCAACAATAATTTGAATAAAAGTTCATCACTTCTCATTAGAGAAATGCAGATCAAAACCACAGTGAGATACTATCTCACATCAGTCAGATACTATCTCATATCAGTCAGAATCGCTATTACTAAAAAGTAAAAAAAAAAAAAATAGATGCTGGCAATGTTGCTGAGAAAAAGGAATGCTTATACACTGTTGGTGAGAGTGTAAATTAGTTCAGCCGTTGTGGAAGACAGTGTGGCAGTTCCTCAAAGAACTAAAGACAGAAATACCATTTGACCCAGCAATCCCATCACTGGGTATATACCCAAAGGAATATAAATCCTTCTGTTATAAAGACACATGAACGCAAATGTTCATTGCAGCACTACTCACAGTAGCAAAGACATGGAATCAACCAAAATGCTCATCAATGATAGATTGGATAAAGAAAATGTGGTACATGTACACCATGGAATACTATATAGCCATAAAAAATAACAAGATATTGTTCTTTCCAGGGACATGGACAGAGCTGGAGGCCATTATCATTAGCAAACTAATGCAGGAACAGAAAACAAAACACTACATATTCTCACTTATAACTCACTTATGGTGAAAACACATGAACACAGACTGGGGTCTGCTGGGGGGTAGAGGGTGGGAGGAGGGAGAGGAGCAGGAAAAATAACTCATGGGTACTAGACTTAATACCTGGGTGACTAAGTACTCTGTACAACAAACCCCAACAAAAGTTGACCTATGTAACAAACCTACACATATATCCCTCAACTTAAAATAAAAGTTAAAAAAAAGAACTGTAAAAAAGGTGGATTTGAGAGATTTAAAAATCAAATTAATTAGTAAGAATAATTAACCCCTTTTTCCCACTTGTGAATAATATTCTAATTCCTTAGTCCATGCTCCAGACCAAAAGTATCAGATGGAAAAGAGAGGTATATAAATACTGTCTATTTTTATTTTTTGATGTAAGTTAATGTTTATTAATAAAACAACTAGAGATATGAACATACAGACTCAATAAGAAGTAAAAGCAAGATGCAGAAATAAAAGTTAAATGTTCAGAAAGCAGCAGAATTTGATTGAGGGACCAGCATATGCGGGGGCAGTTGGAAATTAGAGTGTGTTCGTTAGAAGGTGTTGCTGAGAATTTTCCAGGAAGACAGAAAGAGATTTTAAAGGATGGAAAATCTTCAAGTTTCAGAAGATACGAAGAAAAAATTATGCTCGGCTTCATGTTCCAGGGATAATGTGTGTGAAGATGTGTGTGCCGGAACAAGATACATTTAAGAAAGTTCCTGAGGGGAGGTGTAGTGAAAGAGCCCTATCAGGGGATTAAAGGCACATGCGTTGCTGTGATCTAGAAACAGGACTTTGTTTCTGGAACTAAGCCAAAGAATGAGAATTGTCTCTAAGGAGAAAGCTAAGGGATTATGAATGGAGTTCACAAATGGAACACAAGAAACTATAAAAACACACAACATTGATAAGAGCAAATGTAACTAAGTTAATAGTGTTTGTATTTAATTATAATATCTTTTACTAAAATAACATATTTTTTGCTAGAGTTTTGACCTAGAATATACAGCAGAGGGGGACTCTTGACTTTCCTATCCTCTAAAAGACAACAAAAACTCTGGGGTAGATATAGTCTTTTTTTTAAAGATGAGAAAATTACCAGGTAATTTATAGGACTCACTCAAAATCACATGATGTGAACTTTGTAAGACTAGAATTGAATTCTGCATTTTAGGGGCCTCCCCTCTTCCTTTTCCTAGTGGCAAAGGAACATCACAAGCAGTACATTGAGCCCCTGCAGTTAGACGCAAACAATGCTGATGCATACATACCACACATTGCTGTTGTTTCAGCCCACTGATAATGGGACAATTCCTTTCTTTGCCAATAAAATAAAAATGTGGAAAAGAGAAATCCCTTTCAGTGGTTTACTATATATAGAAACATCTCTATGTAGAAAATGTCTCAATGTAGAAAGACTGTGACAGCGTAAACATTTTTATTTTGTAGTAGGTTCATATTTCTCAACCCATAAATCTTCAATATAGAAACTAAACCTAATTTCTTTGTTTTTTATGTAATCACAAACTCTCATTTAGTCAGACGCCAGAAAACTTAGGGAAGCCATGAGGAAGAGGGGCTCTCCTTTAGTCTTCTCACAGGCTCTAGCAGGTATTCTATCCCATTTGGTCCTTGGGCATGGACATTCTCCATGGGCTTTAACTGGGGCTTCTGTCTTTCCCTCTGTACTGTGGCCTCTTGGACCATGCTACTTTTCCCAGTGGCAGGGCCATTAGACACACTCTGAATTCTCTATCCTTTCTCTTTCTCTCTTTCCCTAATCTTTCTTGATGGACAGGGATGGTTTGGCTGCCACGACATACTTCTCTGGGCTGTGAGAACACTTGGTGTGGCAACCACAGGTTCTCTCTTTGTCAGTTAGCATTTATTTCCTACTGTCCCCTCCAAGCTCTGATGATGTGGGACATTTTCAAGTATTTCAGTGAAATCAGCACCAACTACCTTCTACTTTTGTTACTCAAATGTAACTGGGGGCCTTTTCTTACTGCCAACCATAGAATTAGTCTTGAGCAGTGAAGACTCAAGACTTCACCAGGATGTATGGTGCTTTCAGGGGATTTTTATCTAGTCTGAAGCACAGGGAAGTTGGTACAGGGCAGGACAATTATGTCTATTCATTTCTTAAAATTCCAGAATTTGATGCTTTTGTTCTCAGGATGCAGAATAGCTTCTCCCTTTAGGACAAGACCAGTATCATATATAGCACCCAAATATAGGAGAATCACAGAGATAAAAAGAGTTTAATCTCACTGCAATTATTTTTATTTCATTTTAAACAAAAACTTTACTTTTTCTCTATATTTCACAACACACAGCTCTTCTGATCTACACATTTTTGGGTAAATTTGTATAACACAGGGCAATGAGTGGCTGACCTTTATTTCATATCTTCGGGAATTTTTTTCCCCAATGTTGTCAATGACCACCTGCAATAAAAAATCATCTGGGATAGTTGTTTAAAATTAAAATGCAGGCCTAACCCAGATTTATTAAATAATGCCCTCTGGGGCTGAGCCTAGGTATCCACATGTTAACAGTTACACCTGAGGTATTCTTATGCTAATCAATTTTGAGAAACACTGATGCAGGATTAGATTAGGTTGAATTATTTCACTTGCTAGGACAGTTCAAACAGGAATATGTATAATTGGAGACGTTTCTTTAACAAAATAAGAAAAGATATCTAATATGAAATCATCTGCTTAGAATGTCTTAATTGTGTGTCCTACATATTCCTAAAGAAAACTGTATTACTCCTAATGGTGATTTAATTTAAATGGAGAGTCCCCTAGACTTATATCACTTGAATCATGCTTAAGGGGATGAAATTTTGATTTGTGATAGTAACTACACAACAAAGTTGAGCATATTTTGCAAAAATTGTTGCTCATCTACGCTTGTGGAAGGACCATTTAAAATGCACATGTACATGCATGTGCACATCCATAAATACACACACACACCCCACATACGCACACCCCACACCACATACACAACCTAAAATACTCATCTACTTTCTGTCAAGAAGAAGATTAGTATGAGGGTCAAAACCTTTATTTTGTGCCTTGATTTTATGACTCCAAAGTGAAATATACTGTATTACTTTCCTAGGGCTGCCATGACGAATGACCACAAAGTCGGCGACTTAAAATACAGAAATTTACTATCTCAGGGCTCTGGAGGCCAGAGATCCAATTATGGTGCTCACAAGGCTGCACTCTGAAAACTTTAGGAGAGCCATGGTCCTTGTCTCTTCTAGTTTCTGGTGGCTCCAGGCATGACGTGGCTTGTGGCTACATGATGCTCATCTCTGCTCCCACCTAACATCTCCTTCTCTGGTTCCTTTTCTGTCTGTGTCTCCTCCTTTGCTGTCTCTTATAAGGACATTCAAAATTAGACTTAAGGCTCACACAGATAATCCAGGGTATCCACCATGATCGAGTGGGCTTCATCCCTGGGATGCAAGGCTGGTTCAATATACGCAAATCAATAAATGTAATCCAGCATATAAACAGAACCAAAGACAAAAACCACATGATCATCTCAATAGATGCAGAAAAGGCCTTTGACAGAATTCAACCCTTCATCCTAAAAACTCTCAATAAATTAGGTATTGATGGGACGTATCTCAAAATAATAAGAGCTATCTATGACAAACCCACAGCCAATATCATACTGAATGGGCAAAAACTGGAAGCATTCCCTTTGAAAACTGGCACAAGACAGGGATGCCCTCTCTCACCACTCCTATTCAACATAGTGTTGGAAGTTCTGGCCAGGGCAATTAGGCAGGAGAAGGAAATAAAGGGTATTCAATTAGGAAAAGAGGAAGTCAAATTGTCCCTGTCTTCAGATGACATGATTGTATATCTAGAAAACCCCATCATCTCAGCCCAAAATCTCCTTAAGCTGATAAGCAACTTCAGCAAAGTCTCAGGATACAAAATCAATGTACAATAATCATAAGCATTCTTATACACCAATAACAGACAAACAGAGAGCCAAATCATGAGTGAACTCCCATTCACAATTGCTTCAAAGAGAATAAAATACCTAGGAATCCAACTTCCAAGGGATGTGAAGGACCTCTTCAAGGAGAACTACAAACCACTGCTCAATGAAATAAAAGAAGACACAAACAAATGGAAGAACATCCCATGCTCATGGGTAGGAAGAATCAATATCGTGAAAATGGCCATACTGCCCAAGGTAATTTATAGATTCAATGCCATCCTCATCAAGCTACCAATGACTTTCTTCACAGAATTGGAAAAAACTACTTTAAAGTTCATATGGAACCAAAAAAGAGCATGCATTGCCAAGTCAATCCTAAGCCAAAAGAACAAAGCTGGAGGCATCACGTTACCTGACTTCAAACTATACTACAAGGCTACAGTAACCAAAACAGCATGGTACTGGTACCAAAACAGAGATATAGATCAATGGAACAGAACAGAGCCCTCAGAAATAATGCCACATATCTACAAATATCTGATCTTTGACAAACCTGAGAAAAACAAGCAATCAGGAAAGGATTCCCTATTTAATAAATGGTGCTGGGAAAACTGGCTAGCCATATGTAGAAAGCTGAAACTGGATCCCTTCCTTACACCTTATACAAAAATTAATTCAAGATGGATTAAAGACTTAAACGTTAGACCTAAAACCATAAAAACCCTAGGAGAAAACCTAGGCATTATCATTCAGGACATAAGCATGGGCAAGGACTTCATGTCTAAAACACCAAAAGCAATGGCAACAAAAGACAAAATTGACAAATGGGATCTCATTAAACTAAAGAGCTTCTGCACAGCAAAAGAAACTACCATCAGAGTGAACAGGCAACCTACAAATTGGAAGAAAATTTTCACAACCTACTCATCTGACAAAGGGCTATTATCCAGAATCTACAATGAACTGAAACAAATTTACAAGAAAAAAACAAACAACCCCATCAAAAAGTGGACAAAGGACATGAACAGACACTTCTCAAAAGAAGACATTTATACAGCCAAAAAACACATGAAAAAATGCTCACCATTACTGGCCATCAGAGAAATGCAAATCAAAACCACAATGAGATACCATCTCACACCAGTTAGAATGGCAATCATTAAAAAGTCAGGAAACAGGTGCTGGAGAGGATGTGGAGAAATAAGAACACTTTTACACTGTTGGTGGGACTGTAAACTAGTTCAACCATTGTGGAAGTCAGTGTGGCGATTCCTCAGGGATCTAGAACTAGAAATACCAGTTGACCCAGCCATCCCATTACTGGGTATATACCCAAAGGATTATAAATCATGCTGCTATAAAGACACATGCACACGTATGTTTATTGCAACACTATTCACAATAGCAAAGACTTGGAACCAAGCCAAATGTCCAACAATGATAGACTGGATTAAGAAAATGTGGCACATATACACCATGGAATACTATGCAGCCATAAAAAATGATGAGTTCATGTCCTTTTTAGGGACATGGATGAAATTGGAAATCATCATTCTCAGTAAACTATCGCAAGGACAAAAAACCAAACACCGCATGTTCTCATTCATAGGTGGGAATTGAACAATGAGAACACATGGACACAGGAGGGGGAACATCACACTCTGGGGACTGTTGTGGGGTTGGGGGAGGGGGGAGGGATAGCCTTCGCAGATATACCTAATGCTAAATGACGAGTTAATGGGTGCAGCACACCAGCATGGCACACGTATACATATGTAAGTAACCTGCACATTGTGCACATGTACCCTAAAACTTAAAGTATAATAACAAAATAAGAAAAAAAAAGATAATCCAGGGTGAGCTTATTTTGAGACCCTTAATTTATATGTCTGAAAAGACAATCTTTCCAAATAAGTTCTGATGCACGGGAGCCTGGGGTTAGGATGTGAACATGTCTTTTAGGAGCAGCCACCATTGAACCCACTACAAACATTGTGGCCACACTTCAATTTTTATATTTGTAAATTTCTTCAGAATGGTGGCGGATACCACTTTTATGCCTCCTCTCCTGGCTTGAGGCAGAATGCCTAATGAGGAACTAATGGCCCAAAAAAGAGAGCAAGTGGCAGAAGAAGGAGGAATTAGATAATCCTGTCTACAACCATAAGGGCTGCCTTTCATCTTTTTCCTAAACCTCTTTCAAAACTTGGCATCTGGGGAATGAAAATCTATTTCTTTAACTTAGAATGTGGAGTAAACTTAGCTTGAGCCTAGGGGAATAAATTTTGTTCAGTTTGTGGAAATCCGACTTATGATTTTAAATGAATTTTTTGCCTTCTTGCTTAATGAAGGCATCATGAGTGAATAACCATTCATATGCCAGCCTGCAGGAGCCATTGCAATGTTGCATCTGTAGACTGCCTGTCACATCATTAACTTTAATCATTTCTTAGTATTTAAAGGAGAAAGATGAAAGGGAAAGAAAAACTAATTAGTTTAAAAGATAGATGGTACATTCTTTTGAGTAGAATTTAATTTAAAATAAAAGTGTGAAATAGCTTTTACGAAAAAGGCCAGCACAGGAGGAAAAGAAAAAGAAATGTGTAAGAAATGTAGATGAAGATCTTGAATGCTGGCTGGTGATATTGGACATATTTTCCATACTTGAGCATCAATTGTTAGTATGGGCTAAAGATTGATTAAAATGGTTTAATAACACACACATTCTAAAAAATCTGCCAGAAACATATCGTTCACCCTAAGAGTGTAATGACAAGAACTTTAGGTCTTAAACTCTTAAATGATTTCTAAAGGGTCGTGTTGATTATTATGTCATAGGGTCCACAGTGAATATGTGTGGAAAAAACAGACTGAGCAATCTAGAAAGCTAAATCTATAAGATCATGAGGCATGGCAAAGGACTTAACTTGCCTTGCTTTCAAGAAAAAACACACCACAACAGAGAGGAAGTAAATCATGCCTTTTTTCACTCTCTCTAGGTTTGAATATTCTTACTTTAATAGCTTTTGAACTCTAAAATTTGAGCTTTGATGTCTAACATTAGTGACCATGGTTAAAAAATTCATTGAAAGCTGCCTTATTAGTCTGGCCAGAGAAATGTAAAATGTGCATACAACAGGTTAGATATTGAGAAAGACATATCTGGGATGTTTTGATATCATTTTTAAGGGGTGTAGTCAAACCTCAATTTAGAAAAGTTTTGGTCTTTACATAAAAACATGATGCTAGAACAGTTTTTAAAGAGCTTCAATATCAAAGAAAAGGAAATCTGTACATGAGCTTTATACTTTAGAACAACACCTTAGAAGAATTATCTTGTGAAATATGGTATTACTTTTTAGGTGCAATATTGAGATATTTTTAATCTCTAAGTATTAATTACAAATCTCTAAAATAGCTCCTGTATCTCCAAAATGCTCCCATTAGAATGAAGTGGCATTGTTAGAATTAGCACAACCTATAACTTGGCCCAAATTTTCTTTGTGTAGTTGTTTTCTATAGGAAGATGGAACCAAAAGCACCCTAACTCATTAGTTTGCATACAATTCTGAATTCTACCCTGTAATTCGTATGAAAAGATTATGAAATTGAATTGAGTGACCTAAGAGGACAGTATCAACTTTATATCATTTATTATCTTTGTAGTTTCTGACTGAACAAAAGTGCCATTTATAATTATCTCCTTCTAATTGTTATAGTTCAAAAACCAAAAATGGAAAATCTATATATGACAAATGAAAACTATCCTATAGGCATGAGTCTATCTAATAATTTATGTGTTCATTTTTCAATCATCTTTGCTGCCTCTTTACAAAAAAAAATTCATACCTCCATAATGAATATTTCATCTTGAATATTTATCATGGAATGTGTTCTTTTAAGTTTTTAACATTACACTTTTTATTGGAGCTCTTAAATGTAGACGTAGTGTATCAAGTACTCCAGCAAAGCAATGTATTGTTTTCTGTCCTTAATTTTCGTACATTATTATCTGAAAGACTGAATTATTCCATTAGTTTTGAATAATTTGAAAAAAAATAGTTCATAGACTTCTAAAATTTAAACTTTTTAATTTTTCATAAATAGTTTTCTCCAGGCAAGCATGTCTGATCAGAAACCTTAATCTGTAGGAAACCTGAGGAATGTTTCTTCCTCAAGAGAAGCATCATATCTTTTGGTCATCAAAATATAACAGTTATGCAAAGAAATTTATGTAGGGGCAACAGAAAGAGAGCAAAACCCCATTTTGATAAGTGTATAGTATGAAAACTATCATCAATATTCTAAATACCTCAGATTTGATGATAATATTGGTTAGATATTTTGAAATTGGTTTATTAGTTGAGATAGTATTGGACAACTCTCTCAAGATATTCTTTCCTGTTTTCAGATCTCTTTAGCTCATGTGTTTTAAATGATTCTTTTTCTTTTTAACTCATGGTTAAAGTGACAACATCTGCAAAAAGAAAAAGAGAAAATTAGAATATGGAAAAAAAGCCATAAGTTCAAGGCAAAAAGATGGAGATGGTTCATTGAAGAAAAATGAATACTGTGAAGTTCCTTATTTCTTTCTTCATCTCCTGTGCTTTGTTTTTGCAAACCAATGCCAGTAATTCCAAATCAACAAATCGAGGTATGGTTCCTTACGGATGCAAACTGTCATATTTCACTTATCATTCTTAGATTTCACTTTGTCCCCAAACTCTTTCAGAGTAAGAGGCTGGGCATAGTGGCTTATACACTTTAGTAGGCTGAAGTGGGAGGATCACTTGAGGCCAGGAGTTTGAGACAACCCTTAGCAACATAGCAAGACCCCATCTCTACTAAAAATTTAAACATTACCCAGGCATGGTGGCTTATGCTTGTGGTTCCAGCAACTCAGGAGGCTGAGACAGGAGAATCGCTTGAGCTCAGGAAGTCAAGGCTGCAGGCAACCCTGATTGTGCCACCACACTTCAGCCTAGGTGACAGAACAAGACCTGGTCTCTAAAAATAAATAAATAAACTATAAAAGCTATAATAGATTGGGAAGGGTTGGTATTTTTGTTGGTATTTATAAACAATGTATTCTATATTCTTATGCATCTGGTCACAGATTGGATTGTCTGGTATAGAAGCTATTTGGGTTTTTATTCACCAGTAGACTCCATTGAAACAATAAAAACGTCCATTGTTTCTTAACTACAGTATTTTATTTACCTGTCCAAGATCATTAGTACAACGTACAGACAGGCTATTTTACCTAAATCCCAATCTCCACAAATTATCTTGTGAATGATATCTCACTATTATTAGTACTCAAAGTCTCAGACTTAAACACTATTTCTTACCTTATCTAAGAGTCAACTTGCACTGGTGATAAATTTAGAAATACAATTACTTTATCCAGGAGATTGCCTACAATTAAAATGTCCCAAAGCATCTCTGACAGTGACCCATAGAACCTGGTGCCAAAGTGATTATGCACAGTACTGAAATAAGCTAATGACCCTGGCTGTGGCTATGAAACTCTCTGTAGAAGAAATTAGCCCAACATGTTATGTAGATATATTAAGACAAGGAGAGCAACAGAGGCTTAAAACTTTGATCCTTCTGGGCAGACTGAAATTTTTGGCTGATGCGTTTAACCAAATGATTTGGGAAAGAGAAGGAGATGACAAGTTGTTAAGGCAGTACAATCACACGTCTTAAATGTTGGCTTCGTGGAGCATCTAATTCTCATTTCATTAACATACCAAGTAAGTTCCAGAGACACTAAAACTCCAAATACGTTACATGTAAGTATGTGTATTTATGTGTACCGCAGAGTCATAAATGGGAGATTTTATCTGAAGGACTGAGATTTAATTGATATCATCAACTAAGGAGAGCTATGGTCTTTCATTGTAATCATAAAAAGCTAGTTATATTATCTTTAAGTCCCTTACCCATGTAAGAAAGATGGGTTGAGTCGATTGTAGAAATTAGTTCTGGAAGGGATTTTAGAGAGTGCAATGTTATATCTCTTATACAGGGGAGAAGAATGGAGGTATCTACCCTTTCTTCAAGCATAAGAGAAAGAAGCTTCAATAGTATCATTTTTAAAGTTTGATGTGTATTACTTGAAGCTGAAGCAAACACACCAAACTTGTGTTTCATTCCTGCCTGAGAACCATGGAGCATAAGAGAAAAAGCCAGTTAGCTTCCTCTTGTAATGAGTGTGAAATGAAAGTTCCTGCTTTGGGACCATTGTGTATTTCCAGATTGGTCAGAACAAAGGATGCAGTGGTGTTTCTCGTGCATGAGATATAGGCCACATATGTGGTACATTATAGGGCTCAAAATAAGTTATCTTTAACAGAGCCAGTAAGATGGCCCACAAAACCGCAGCAGGTAAAAAATGGAAGTACGATTAGATCTCTTGGATCTAAAGTACCATTAGTTCTCATACAGAATTTAAGTGAACCTACTGGATGTTCTTGCCGTACTTAGGGAAACAACAACAATAACAACAACAACAACAACAACAAAAACAAACAAAACACTCCCAGTAACTGGGCAGAGCTTCAAAGAATTTATGAAAATATTCACAAGAGATCTGCCAGCCCCAAAAGCATTAAGCTGTGTTATAACAATGATGCAGGGTATTTTCTTGACCCCTTCATGGGACTCATGACCAGGGTGCCTCGTTTACTCAGACTGCCCCACTCAACCCCTTGCAGGAGGGAGCATACTAGCAAATGAGTGCAGGTGCTGGCTGCCCTGGTGCTGGCAGGAGTGAATTCTGTGCGTGCCCCTCAGCACCGTCCAGTTGGGGGTGCCTGCCACCCCCAAGGCCCTGGAGGGCATGTTACAATGCTGTCTTATTTCTGCCGTCTGCAGACAGCAGTGTGTTATCAGCTCAGTGGGCACTTCACCTCATTGTGTGGGGCAGCTGCCCTCTGCCAGTGAGGGCAAAGGGTCAGTTTGACACTCTTTTTGGGCACCCACAGCTGGTGCAGCCCAAATTCTTGTCTGGTGCCCAAGAGGAATGAGGTCACACAAAAGAATTGAAGGATGGTGAATATGGATAATTTTACTGAATGATGAAAGTGGCTCTCAGCAGAGAGGGGAGCTGGAAAGGGGATGGGAAGGGCAGGTTACTGTCCCTTGAAGTCAAGCCACCTCTCTGCCTTGTCCAGCCATGTCTCTGAAGACAAGCTTCCCCTCTCCAACATCTAGGTGCTTCTTCCCGACATCCAGCCGCTTCTTCTCTCTTACGGCTGAGTCTGGGGTCTTTATAAGCACAGGATATGGGTTGAGGTGGGCCATAGGTAGCTCTGGAAAAGGCAACATTTGATTGGTAAAAAGACATTATTCAGAAAGAACCAATCTGGAGAGAGCGGGCACATGGGAATGGAAGTTCTCACTTTGGGCCATGGTTTCAGGCTTTTTGGCTCGAAGGTGGGGTTTTGCCAGGGACCTGCCCCTGTCTACCTAGAATTTCTCTGCCTCTTGTCACTATCAACAACTCCATTTGACTAGAAGCTTTCTTGCTCTCCATCTTCTATTTCTCTGCTCCAACACTGAAGGGGTCAAAAAGAATAGGTGGCAAGTGTGAGAAAGTGAAAAAGAAAGAGCCAACTACATCCCTCTTTAAACATAGTAGGCAATCTGGTAAACACATGCTTTCTCAGGAGAGGAGAAGCAATTATACCTGATTTAGGTTGAAAGCTTTATTACCTGAGACCACATGCTAATTTCTGAGTCTGTGTTTAGTGATTTTGAAAAGAATACTGAGCTAAGAGTTATCCAAAATGTCTAAGAACAACTGCCCATGTTTTCATCTAGTGACAGGGAAAGTTCTCTACCTAATGAACACATTTGAAGTAAGCACTGGGCAAAGAATTAAGCTATTTTCTTATTGCATCTCATAAAATACATGAGGTTTTTTTTTCTCTTTTAACTTTTTTTATTTGGGCGTAATTTTTTAGAGAGTTGAAAGAATAAGACAAATAAATTCCATATATTCTTCATCCGGATTCCCAAATGGTAACAGTTTACTACCTTAGCTTTACCAAATAGCCTCCCCCAACCCCTGAAAACTACACACATGCACACACACACACACACAGACACGCAGAAATAATACTGTTTTATTCTTCTATGTGCATTTTCTAAAATGAGGACATTGTTTCATAGAACCTCAATACACCTATAAAATAAGGAAATTAACATTGAAAATGGAGTATTTTCTAACCTATAGAGCTTATTTAGATTTTGCCAATTGTTCCAGTAACGCCTTTCACAGAAGAAGAAAATCCCAGATCATATGTTGCATTTAGTGGTGTCATCCTTTTAACCCCTTTTTGTATGAAAAAAATTGCTTAGACTTTCTTTGTATTTAATGATGTTTGTATCTTTCAAGAAAATAGGCAGGATATTTTGTAGAATTCACTCAATTTTTATTTTCCTGATATTATGTTACAATTAAATTTGGATTATAAACTTAGAACAAAAATACCACCCAGGAAATGTTGTGTTCTTCTCAGTGCATACAATCAGGGAATACAAGATGTCTTGCCCTATTTTTGGTGGCAACTTTGTCATATGGTTAAGGTGGTTTTCAAATTTCTTCATTATCATTTTACATTTTTCCCTTTATAGTTAATAACATTTTCTGGAGAGATACTTTGAAACTGTAAAAATATCTTAACTACTCCCTGAATTTTTGCTCACTAACTTTAGCATCCATTGAGGATTCTTTTCTGAATCAATTTTATTATAATTTTTTATTTTCTTATTCCTTGTATGTTTATCAGGTGGCTGTATACTATAAAGAATCACTTTCTCCTATCATTAATTGATTAATTAATTAGTTAGTATGTCTAGACTGACAGATTCTTATTTTATTCATGGAATTGCCCATATTTGGTTACTAGGAGCCTCAAGTCCAGATGACTCTTGATTTCTTTTGATACTTTTATGCTGTAATAAGATGTTCGAGATTTATCTTATACTTTCCTTAATTCAGCCCTGGAATTAGGCCTTTCTCCAATGATATTTAGTGGAGAATGCTATTTAGAAACCAGGATATGCTACTAGAGTGTCATTGCTTCTAGGCCTTCTCAGCCTTCAAAAATAGGATATGTTTATGTACATCCATGCACGTTTATACATATTTCTAGATCTACTCATCTGTATTTAAAAGACATGAATTTATACTGATACTGTTTATTTCACGTCAACACCACACAGTTTCCTTCTCTATATCCATATTTGCAACTTCTCCAATACTGAGAAACTACCTCCCATTATGCAGTATATATTTACTTAATTTTCCAAAACTGAAATACACAAAACATAGAAGAATGGAGTATTAATTTTCAAATTGCCTTCGTAGAAGAATGGACTAGTAATTTGAAAATTCACTAGTCATCCTTTTATGAAAAATTAGCCTTCTAACTTGAGTTTAAAATTTCTTTAGAATTATATTGCTTTCCTATCTTGAGGATACATAGCTTAAATACTACGTTCAAAAGATGTCGGAAATACTTCTCTCTCTTCCCCTGTGTACTGCTCTTTAGTGTGGTCAGATTAGGAATTTGAAATACAATTCCAGTTTATTTTTATTTTAGAATCTCCCCCTTTAAATTATACTCATTGTCTTTGAAGCATCTGGAGCATTTACATGATTTTGAAAGTTATTATAACTGTACAAAAAGCTGTAGCTGGAGATATGTTAATCCCCACAGATTCCATCTATACTCTACCCTATCCCCATCTACCCTGGAAGGTAATCAATATCATTAGTTTCTGATTTGTTCTCTTTTGTGTCCAAATGAGCAGATACATAAATTTTCTGATTTTTCTACTTTTCTTTTTCTTTTTTCTTTTTTTTTTGAGACAAGGTTTTGCTCTGTCACCCAGGCTGGTATGCAGTGGCACAATCACAGCTCATTGCAGCCTCAACTTCCCAGGGTCAAGTGATCCTCCCACCTCAGCCTCCTGTATAGCTGGGACTATAGACGTGTGACACCATGCCCAACGAATTTTTGTATTTTTGGTGGAGACAGTGTTTCTCCATGTTGCCCAGGCTGGTCTCGAACTCCTGTGCCTAAGTGATCTATCTGCCTCAGCCTCTCAAAGTGCTGGGATTTCAGGTACGAGTCACTTTGGCCTGATTTTTGTATTTTGCTTACATGAAAAATGACATATGATAGGATCAAAGGCTAGTGATTAATATATCAACTTTAGTGACATTAAAGCTGAGTTGAATAATAGCTCAGATTAAGCTTGTGATATAGCTTGGATCTGTGTCCCCACCCAAATTTCATGTTGAAATGTAATCCCTAATGTTGGAGGTAGGACCCAGTGGGAGGTGACTGGATCGTGGGGGTGATCCTTTAAGAATAGTTTAGCACTGTCCCTTTGGTGCTGTTCTTGTGATAGTGAGTGAGTTCTGGGGGAGATCTGATGGTTTAAAAGTGTGTAGCACCTCCCGGCTCTCTATCTTGCTCCTGGCTCCTACCATGTAAGACGACTGCTCCTTCTTTGCCTTCCACCATGATTGGAAACTCACTGAGGCCTCCCCCAAAGCAGAAGTCACTATGCTTCCTGTACAGCCTGTGGAACTCTGAGCTAATTAAACTTCTTTTTAAATAAATTACCCAGTCTCAGGTATTTCTTCATAGCAATGCGAGAATTGCCTAATACAGTTTGTGACTATAATTATGTTTCTTAGCGCCGTCTCAGTTCAGAATTTGGAACAACCCACCTGAGTGAGTGTTAGAGACCAAAGAGAGAAAAAACCCCACGCAGAATCATTGTCTTGCACATACTGAAGGTAAAGTTAATATGTATCCTTAAATTTGTTCGAATTGTGAAATATTTTATTCTTAAATATTTAAAGCTTCCAGAAAAAAATGTGAGAAAGATGAATTTTAAAATACTTTGAAAATATCTTTATTTGTAGACATTTACTTGATATGCAAGTTTTTGAAGCACTGAAACAGAAATATCCTGTGTATGTACTTTAACAACTAATCTGTTGCCTATGTAAATAGTGTGCTTTCAATATTGCTGATTGAATTTAGGATTAGATACATGGTTATAGAATTAAAAACAAATTGATACATAAATTTATAGAGAAAAGTAGAAATTAAGTAAAAATTGTCTGCCATTAAAAATACTGTCACTGGCCTACAATATTCACTAGACTCTATCTGTAAGTATTTTAGGACATACATTAAATCAATATGTATTTTTTATTTCTGACCCAACCTTTGTTTAGCCAAGCAAATGTGCAAGGAAAAAGTTACAAGATAAATTATATGCCTTTGCTTTGTTACAGGCTATTTGTCACTATAACACATTGAAATTAAAAGAGCCATCTTTGATATCATTCTTCAACAATGTATTCCCTTTTGTCACTACTCTGTACATTTTATTTCTTTTTAAAAACAAACACACTTTATTGATTTCTATTTTTGAAACATTTAAAATGGTCTTTCATGGCATTTGGTTATATGTTAGGTAGAGCTTCTTAAGTTCAAAAATAATAGTTGAATAGATTGCTTTGGCAAAAGAGATTGTGGTTTTTCCCCTCCTTATAAATCTCTTTTTAAGAAGCAAATTTCTTGCACACGTGCAATAATTTGAATCCATGTAATTTTGGGGACAGAGACATAAAAAACATAAATGATTCAGAAATTTCTAGTTGTTATATTTTTAATGTACAGCTGACTGTCATGATGATATAGTTCAGATATTTGTCCCCCAAATCTTATGTTGAAATATAATCCCCAATGATAGATGTGAGGCCTGATGGGAGACTATGGGATCATGGGGACAGAATTTCTCCTTAATGGTTTAGCACTATCCCCGTGGTCCCGTCCCCGTGGTCTCGTCCTCCTGACAGTGAGTGAGTTCTTATGAGAGTTCATTGTTTAAACGTGAGTGACATCTTCCCACTTCTCTCTCTTGCTCCTGCTTTCACCATGTGACCTGCCTGCTCCTGCTTCTCCTCCCAAGAGTAAAAGCCCCCTGAGGCCTCCCCAGAAGCCATGCAGATGCCGGCACCATGTTTGTACAGCCTGCAGAAACATGTGCCAATTTCAATTTCTTTTCTGTATGAATTATCCAGTCTCAAGTATTCCTTTATAACAATGCAAGAGTGGGCTAACACACAAGGTGAAAATATATATTTAGTAGCATGTAATATTTGCCCATGGCAAACAGATTTATTGTAGGTAAGCAAAGATAATAAACACTTGGCTTCACTTGGAAGGTTCCCTATAATCTGCCAGCTGAGGTGGGTGATGCCTGGCATAGGAGACCAGGTGGCCATAGTGAAATAGGTAGGGCTGTCTGAAGGCTGCCTTCACAAATTAAATGTATCCCACCACACATGTGATGATGTCTTAGCAAAATCCAGCAAATGTAGTCACTGAAGAGTTTTCTCCATTACTTCTGAGAGTTTACTAACAAAAAGAGTAACTCCTAAAGACTGAAGAAGAGCAAATGCAGAATCCTCTTGAGGAAAAAGGAGGCTGGACTAAAGGAAAAGTAGCCTTTTAAACTTGGCAACATATTACATATTACAGTAATAATTCATCCAAGCTGACAAATTCAGTCAACTTCAACTGGCTTTCTTTCATAGGAGAGTGATTGCTCTAGAAGATAAGGAACAAAGTATAAAAAGTAATGTGATTCCACCTTATTGAGGCTAAAGGTTTTATCTCACAGAATGTTTATCTGAACATTGCAGAAATATGATTTCGCTCAAAGAGCTCTTCGGTTAAGGCAGAAGTGAGTGACAGGAAAACTAAATACAAAAGATTTTCTAAATAATGTAAGTAATAAGGGAGTAGCTAAATTTAGTGTGTGTGTTTGGTGGTGGCATTGTGAGAGAGTATATATGATGTTCATTAAATGGAAGAATACTACCAGTTGGTGACTAATTTAATGAAATAGAGTTATAAACATAATGCAGATGCTACCACAGGAGAATCTACTCGAGGATAAAACAAGTGGGGCAAATATAAGGTGAGTAAAACTAGATTTCTAGAAGTGGGGCAGAAAATGATGGAATAGCAAATATAGATGAGATAATGAAAATTATTAATCACAATCTAAAAAATGTAGAAACTCTTTGTTCTCAGCATGGATCAAACAACTCCCTCTCCTACCAGCAAGCCTTCCGAAAATAATATATCAGAAAGAACTCTAATTAGAAAAAAAAGAAACCCAACAGAAGACATTTTGCAAGAGGCAGAATGTATTCATTTTACTAGGTGTTCCAATTTAACTTGGGGATTTACTGGAAGTGTGAAAAACTTGAAAAGGGCTCCCCTAGAAGTACAAATAAATAGAAAATAGGTCAATAGGGGAAGGGGATTTTATCTGGAACAAAATATAAAATAGAATGAAATCAGTGAATAAATGAATAAATAAATGAATAAATGAATATATAAAGTGATACAGCACTAACATTTTTAGCAACTCTTCTTGGTCTCTAAAAGAGACCAATGAGATTTTCAAAGTAGAACAAATGGCTGTGGGATTGTTTGGGATGGATGGTTTCTAAATTGCCAGAATGAAATCTAGGGCCTCCAGTATGAAGCATATCCCAACTTGGTGTTCTTGGTTATTTTTTCAAAATACGTGGCTGCTTCAGGACAGATAATGAAGTTACTCCATGTTTCTTGGAGACTGAACTGGAAAGCCAGTGATCCAGATTCTTTTCTACATCCTTCTCCCTCTTTTCTACTTTTCTTGACTTGTCTCTGGTTTATCTGTTTCTTTCTCTCCCACTTCTTATAAGCTTCCTCAGTTTTCTCTTCTCGTAGCCTATGTGGATGGCTCCTCTCTGGCCCTGCTTTCTGCATCCTTACATTTTGGGTGTAGGGTCCTCCACTCTGTTAATACCTTCTATGTCTCCTGATTAAATTTCTTAAGGCATAGAATCTCCTTAGTGTTTGACTCAAATTGGCTGGCCCTGGGTCAGTTTCCTTCCTGGTTTCAATCAGTAGTTGCCAGAGTTGGAAGGTGGAATTGGATGCCAGAACTGTCTTTTTCAGGTACTGCAGTCAGCAAACCCTGGTTAAAAGGCAAAAGATCAATCTAGAAGTACAAAGAAATGAACAATGCAGTAGTGAGTGCTCATTTATTTATTAAAAGCAGTTCAGGCCACGCACGGTGGCTGCCTGTAATCCCAGCACTTTGGGAGGCTGAAGCGAGGGGATTGCTTGAGCTCAGGAGTTTGAGACCACTCTTGGCAATACAGCCAAACATTGTCCCTACAAAAATACAAAAATTAGCAGGGCATGGTGGCATGTGTTTGAGGTCCCAGCTACTTGGAAGGCTGAGGTAGGAGGTTCACTTGAGCCTGGGAGGACGAACCTCAAGTAAGTCATGTTTGTGCTACTGCACTCCAGCTTAAATGACAGGTGAGACCCTGTCTCAAACAAAACAAAACAAAAAACCAAAAAAAGAAAAAAAAAGACAAACAGCTCAGGAGTTTGAGACCAGCCTGGGTAACATAGTGAGACCCTGTCTCCCTAAAAAATGAAAAATGAAATGGGTGGATTGGTGCTCCCCTGCAGTTTCAGCTAGACTGAGGCGGAAGAGTTGCTTGAGCCTGGGAGGTGAAGGCTGCAGTGAGCTGAGATGGTGCCACTGCACTCCAGCCTGGGTGACAGAGTGATACTCTTCTTCAAAAATCAAACAAACAAACAAAAACCCTGATACTGAACTCAGATAATATTCAGACATTGAATTGAACGTTGGGAATAAAGTGGTGGACAAGAAAGACATTCTCTGTGCAATGAAACCGAGTAATTCAGAGTTTTACAGGGGAAGACTCATCCTATAGGGCTACTGCTGACATTTTAGAATAGTCCTTTAGAAATTATAAGAGACTAAGGATGTTGTGAATAATTTTATTATAATAATGTGTCAATTACAGAACTCATAGAATTTTCTTTCTCTTAATATATTAATTTTAATAGATTGTGCTCTGCATGCTTAAAAGAGAAGTGTTTGTTTCACCTGGAGTTTTAAATAGAAAGGTAAGCCAAGAGGAGTGTGATAAGATTCTTGGAAGATAACATGGGCATTTGAATTGCAGCTATCATTGATTTAAAAGGTACAATTACATATCTGGAAAAATTTTCAGAAGTTGTAACTGAAACTTGGACACTGAATGTATCAAACTGTATTGTATCAAATTATAGAAACTCAAATCAAAGTTTGGCTCATTAGATACATGAGTTTGCGAAAGCAGTCTTTTTCATTTATAGAAACCTAGTTGCAATAATAACAATAATAACATGGTAATGATAATGGCAATAACTCACATGACATTTATTGGCTTTTAGGATATACCAAAGACTTTTGTGGACGGACACTGACATGGATCAGTTACTTTAATTTTCACAACAGCTCTTATGTGTATTATGATCATTTCATAATTTACAATTAAAGAACTGAAGAAGAGAGATTAAGTAAACTGCCAAACCTCATTCAACTATTACATGTTGGAGCCAGGGTTTCAGCCCAGCGGTCTGACTATAGATCCATCAAGATTTTTTAGTTTTACATGAACACACATAATCATATATTATCAAGTAACTTTCAACACAGTACTACAAGTAATACTTTGCATTTCCAGATATTGATGGTCTTGGTAATAACCCATGGAATGCTATAGTCACGAAGAATAACATGTAGCATTTTCCACTAATATTGTGCATTGAAGACAGTACTTTCTGTGGACATAATTTACTGAATAATCTTTGTAAGAAGTGCCTTTAAAATTGTCTATAAGCATTTTACATTCGTGCTGTGTTATACAGCATTGTTTTTACCTGCAAATTTATTATATAAATGGTTTATCTGAGAGTACAGACTTGATATTTAAACATGATGACAAATAAAACATTCTAAAAATTGAGTGATTATATTTGAGTTTCAGAATACTCTTTAGTTTCCTTTTTTTTGCCAAAATGAGACTGTTAGACATTGCGTCTTTAAAACTTCCATGATCTGATAAACGCAATACTCAGCAGTCAGAACTTGTTTTTAGAAAACCTACCTGCCTTTTTCAATATGCTCTTGCTATAAAATCCTTATTATTTGAAATAAATTCTTCTCCAATTCAGCCATAATATTAATTACTCAGTTGCTCAGATATCAACATAAATTGAGAATGAAAACTACAGAAGGAAACACGTCAGATTATTAATGATTATTTTCATAGATATGAAAAAGAAGAGGTCAAGATTGAGGATGATGAGCAGAGATGACCGCAGTATTATACGTATTTTTTACAGAAGAATGTATTCAAGTATTACATGTGCATTTAAAAGATAATTCAAAAAACACACAATATCTTCATTTCATTCAGAGGGTCATGACTGGAAGAGAGACAGTTATTTTGTCCTAAAAATATAGTACTATATGAAACTAGTCAATTTCAGGTCCCTTAATTTGAATATGTAGTCAATATCTACTAAAGGGATAATTTAGTGCTGTGTAATTTTTTAAAAAAAATTTTAGGCTAGATCTTTGGAAATTATTATTATATTTTATTCTGCACCTCTGTGATTTTATCAATTAGCTTAGGCATGTGACTTAGGTTCTACCAATAAGAAGATAAGTTCATTTGGAGAAATGAGAGGAGGGAACCAAGCTTGGGAGAACTGATCTTCTGACAAGTGGAATGGCACACCAACTTGTTTGTTGAGAATAACAGAGGTGGAAGTTCTTGTGGTTGGGACTGAACCTGGCAGGCACTGGACAGCAGAGGCAGGGGAGGGTTCAGCAGCACAGCTCTCTTGGAGTGGTTGTGCATTGTTGCAACTGCAGAGCACTCGTGCCTGGATCACTGGCACTATGAACCAAGTGACTTCATTTAGTAATTTTTCTTCTGTATCAACTCAAGAGACTAGATTTTGTTTTTTACAACTAAGAGTCCTGAGTGATATAATAGCATTTTTTTCTAGTTTATCCACCTACATCATACTCTTCTCATTGGAAGAAGCTATTGTGGTTCTTTGTCCCCATATCATCCTTTCCGTAGAAGTATATATTGAAAATTAATTCATAGATGAAATAGATTAAATAGAATATGTGTGTAACAAGTCTTCACTTTTGTAAAGCGAGCATAATGCAGGTTTCATAGGTGGGATTTGGGAGTTATTGGAAACCACAAAATCTAGATATGTTTTAGTTTCTCTATTGGTCTATCAAGTTTGTCTTGATAGTCTTTGGGCAAAAAGCAAAGGCCAGACATTTGCAAATTATTTCCAAAATGAGAATGTAGAAAGGAAAAAAAATTGAGAACAAATGTTCCTAAATTCATAAACTCTTTTATTTTATAAATAAAAAAGTTAAGGCCAAAGTAAGCAGTGTTTGTTACATTGTTAAGGACCGTCAAAGATGAATCTGAAAACTTCTGGAGCTGTTATTCCATGCTCTTTCCATTTCACCATGTTTTGCCCTTCATGAAAATACTTATGTTCTTATCTGCATTACTGTTGCTGTGTCCTTTAAGAGCAAATTTGGGAAAATTCAGCTTCAGGCTTTTTATATTTTCTCTTACTGCCTCTATCACAGCTCCTGAAACCCAGACTTGTGAATTAATTAGTCCATTTCCCTTTGTCTCTCCTAGTTCCACTCTCAGGAGAAAGATAACTGCAACAATTTGCCTAATGGAGTTGTAAGGTATTTCAAGGTATGTCCACCTATGATATTGATTAATTTTAACATCTGTCATAATTTATTCTCCTTCATTCTGGTCATTACCACCCACAGTTCTTCTCCTGAGTGAGATGTTTGTTATTCTGCCGTTCGTTGGCCTTTGGCCCAACCTCTCCTAATTACTGAGGAAACAGGACTTTTCTGCTTGATTTTCCAGTTCTGTGTCCATTTGAATGCAGAATGTCCTTTCTGCATTGGCTTATTCATTCAACAAATAGTCACTGAAAGTGCCTAAGAAGAGCCTGACAGTGTTCTAGGCTCTAAAGATACATCCCATAAACAAAGTGGACAAATTTCCTGTAATTGAGGAGTTCATATTCTACTAGCGAAGACAAACAATACACCTACTAAGTAAGCCCATTAATATGATGAGTCAGAAGGAGACTAGTGCCAGGGAAATACTGAGCAAGGCAAAGGGGCTTGGGTAGAAGCAATAATGTCCATTAGCATTAGAGAATCGTCACTGGGAAATTGACATTTGATCAAAGATCTGAAGAAGCGTGAAGATGGAGAGGAGGTATTGAAGATTTTCGGAGAGAGAGAGGAGGCTGCAAAATTGTTATCTGGTTGAATGAGAGTGAAGGGACTTGGGAAGTGTATTAAGAAATGTAATAGGATTCCTACTTAGGGCCTGCTTAAAATTTGTGGGCATTAATTTAAAGCGAGACAAGTCTGAATACTTATGGTGTGTGTGTGTGTTTGTGTGCATTCATCCGCATTCAGTTACACAGGGGCAGACGTGCAAGGAGAAGGCAGGAAGCTGGATTTAACAAGAATTGTGGGTATGAAGAGACAAGAGAGGGTCAAAATATTGAGAATATGACACTATTGATTAACCAGGAAATTTATATTGAAGATAGAGGGAAGCAAGGCATATTATGGAGATGACAGTTAGAAGGTGGAAGAAACAACTAATCGTATGTCCTGGTAGCATCAAAAGATTCTTGAAATGTTATCAGTAATATTGACAACCACACTAACATTTATTAAACACTTACTGGCCGGGTGCGGTGGCTCACTCCTGTAATCCCAGCACTTTGGGAGGCCGAGGCAGGCGGATCACGAGGTCAGGAGATCGACACCATCCCGGCTAACACGGTGAAACCCCATCTCTACTAAAAATACAAAATATTAGCCGGGCGTGGTGGTGGGCGCCTTGCCTGTAGTCCCAGCTACTCGGGAGGCTGAGGCAGGAGAATGGTGTGAACCCGGGGGGCGGAGCTTGCAGTGAGCCGAGATGGCTCCACTGCAGTCCAGCATGGGCGAAAGAGCGAGACTCAGTCTCAAAACAAAACAAAACAAAACAAAACAAAACAAACACTTACCATATTCTGGACATGATGCCAGGTGTTCTAGATGGACTCTCTCTGTTAAGCTTCGTGATAGCCATATGGGGTCAATACCATATTATAATCAACCTCATTTTGCAGAGGAATTTGAAAGTGAAGTTAAATTGAGGGTAATAATAATGCTGGCCCTCTCTACCTCACTGGATCAATTACATTGAGATAAAGGGTTTTTTACAACTTTGAAACCTGTAAACTGCCATACAAATATAACTACTATTCAACGGATAGGAGACTTGAACGTATGCAGCATGTAATCTAATTAAATGGCTAAAGATAGCAACAGTGACAAGTCTCCAGTATCTTCAAACGTAAAGCTAAAAATATCCTGTGGGTTCAGGAATATGTTTTTATTTCTATGTTCAGTAATTTGACTTTTATATACATTAAAGGAAGCACAGTATGAGAATCTAAGGAAAATTAATCTATTAAGATAGGATGTTTTAATTTCTAGTGGCTTACTATTTTTCTTTAAGATAATGGACTTCCATTTCTTATTTATTGGACTTCAAGACACAAACCAGCCTTTAACTAAAATTTTACTATATTTGTGTTCAATTCCAGAAATAAGCATGGTCCCTTCCATAAAAATGTCAAATGGTGGGATATGTATTTAATAGTGGATACAGAAAGCCTAATACAATTATCAAAGGCTTATATGAATCAAGCAGTTTTTCTAGATAAGACTCCGAAAAGAGGAAATTAAAGCTCATCAAACGGGCTCATAAAATTAAACTGTAAGCTGATAAAGAGCTACCTGCACCTAGGATGTCCTTTCTATCATTTGTAATCTCTCTGTTCAACTTAAGAAAAATGACTCACACCCCATGTGCAATGCATCTTGCTGAGAAGAAGCCATTACCAGAGGATAAATAATTTAAGTGTTCCCTCTGGGATTCAAAGCCCCTGGGGCCCAGATATCCCAGTTGTCACTGCAGGGAATAAAATAACCAGAGCTGCACTTTCTTGATAATTATTTTCTCGCATCCTCTCTCCTTTGGGTTAGCGGACATTGTATAGCCACTAGTTTAGGTAACTTCTCTAACTTACCCATGTAATTGGTGGCTTTAAAAAGGAGTTTATAAAATAACTGGATATGGCACCAAACTAACCTCCATCCATGAGTATTTTTTTTTGAAATGGAGTCTCACTCTGTCACTCAGGCTGGAGTACAGTGGCGTGATCTCGGTTCACTGCATCCTCCGCCTCCGGGTTCAATCGATTTTCCTGCCTCAGCCTTCCGAGTAGCTGGGACTACAGGCACCTGCCATCACGCCCATCTAATTTTTTGTATTTTTAGTAGAGACGGGGTTTCACCGTGTTAGCCAGGATGGTCTCGATCTCCTGACCTCGTGATCCGCCTGCCTTGGCCTTCCAAAGTGCTGGGATTACAGGTGTGAGCCACCATGCCTGGCCTATCCATGAGTATTTAAAAGATGACAGTGGGGAAGAAAGAATAGTTTTATTCAGCTATCGTGTGCCACATTAAATCAGGGCAAAAAAGCAGAAAGCATCATCTGAGGTATCTAATTCATTCCCATAGTAACGGAGGGCCATCAGTTGTACTCTATTTCTCAGTGCTTCTTCCAATACAGGCTGCCACTTTTAATCGATGTAAGTGATGGAGGCTTCCTGAATTCTGCTAGGAAGTGAGTTCTGGGCTAATATACTTCATAGTTTTTCTCTCAACCTCATTTCATCCCAAATATGCTTAGAAAACACTGCAACTTTATCTTTATGTCTTTCTTTCCCTTCCTTAATATATCTCTCCAGAGTCTCTAGCAACAACACAGAGCATTTGACTTTAAGCTATTCATGGTTTTCTCTCAGTGAAGAGAAACAATGTATTGATACATGAAGGACTACTACCTCTGAACACTCTATAGCATATAAGCCATGGAATTCTTAGAAATACCCTGGCTTTATCCTATCCCTCTTTTCATTTTTCTGTATGCAAGTTGCTTTGTCTTGCTTCCAAACTTCACCAAACAACAAACAGGAACCACAGTGAAAAAATGGGTACATGACATGAACATGTAATTTTCAGAAAAAGAATCTTAAAAATTAATTAGTAATCAAACAATGCAGATTAAAATGACTGTGAGATACCAAGTGACTTCTTTTTAGACAGCTTGGATGATGTCAAGTGTTAGAAGGGATGTGCTGATACAGAGTTTTCATCCACTACTAGTGGAAATGGAGAAATGATATGGTTTGGATTTGTAACCCCACCCAAATCTCATATTGAATTGGAGGAGGGGCCTGTTGGGAGGTAATTGAATCATGGGAGTGGATTTCCACCTTGTTCTCGTGATAGTGAGTTCTCATGAGATCTGACTGTTTAAAAGTATGTGGCACTTCCCACTCGCTCTCTCTCTTCTGCCACCACATGAATAAACTGCTTGCTTCCCCTTCGCCTTCCACCATGATTGTAAGTTTCCTGAGACCTCTCAGTCATGCTTCCTGCTAATCCTGCAGAACTTTAAGTCAATTAAACCTTTTTTCTTCATAAATTACTCAGTCTCAGGTAATTCTTTGTAGCAGTGTGAGCACAGACTAATACAAGAAATCTCCACCTATCCTAGAGATCAATCTGGTAGAACTTAACTAAATTAACTATGTGTGCTCTGTAAGATTCAGCAAGTCTTCTCCTGGACATATATCCCAGATAAATTATTTTACAGGTTCATAGAGAAATGTACAAGAGGCTAATCATCAAAGAAGATTTGTGGTGGCAGTACTAAAGGCAGGCAGGGTGTCCATCAGTGGGCAAACTGCTTAGAGTAAATGTGGTGGGCTCCCACCACAGACTACTCTGCAGAAGTTAGAAGGAATCAACTAGATAAGCCCACAGCAACATGAAATGATCCTAAAAATAAGTTTTTGAATGAAAAAAGTAAGAGTAAAGTAGATAACACTATTTGAATAAATTGAATCTACACTCATATAAAATAAAATTATACATTTTGCAAGAACACATAAAAAGAAAAACATAGACATTGAGCACTTCAGCATGGTAGCATATGTCAATGGAGAGGAATGTGTATGGAGAAAGGCGATAACAGGGAAAATGATGTAGAGATAAACAAATAAATGAAACAATAGGATTGTTTTATGTGTAGTTTTGCCTACTCTAGTTTAGACCCCTCAAAATAAAATAAACTTTCCTTGTCAACCTACCCAGCTCTTCTCAGCCACTTCTCTTTGCATGGACACTGAATTTTCTTTCCTGCTATATCAGCTAAAATATTGTTTATTCATTTTTTAACATTTTATTTTAGACCCTGATATCTAGGCATTCTTTGGGTTTGAAAAATCTTCCCATGTTAGTGTCATAATTAGGCTTGGTATTTCACCTGAGATATTCCCTTTTTGATTGAGGAAATGGACCATTTGATTTTCCTGTCCAAAACCTTTACCCTCTATTTTCAAGATCAAAAAAAAAGAAAGAGATGTCCTTGAGGTTGGGCAAGAAGGTGCAGCAGCCTTTGCAGAGGCATTTTGATACCATGGAGTGGATTGCCTCAAGAGGGCCTCTGTTCTCCTTAATGCTTCATTTGAGCCGTTTCTAAGATAGTGGTGCTCCAATGTCACACCTTGGGAATGAAGGACCCTGACCCTAAGCCCAGGCTGTACTTCCATCCCTATCTTTGTCCGAATGCATTCGTATTACATTTTTTTCTTCTTGACCTTTTGCTTCCTCCGTCCTCTTTCTATTTTTAGCCCAGCCCCTTAATGCCTGGGCTTATTTCTCATTCCTCTCAGTATTTCTCTCAATCAGCACCTCAGAATCATTATTCAGCTCTTTTGAGAGTCTTTTTCAAATTCTTCCCTAGAACATGGGCTGGATTCTACCAGTGCTTCCTGACTTGGAGTTTCTCAGTAATAAAGGTCAATATATTCTTAGCTGAATTTCAATAAGAACTTACAGGCTATCTGAAATATTTATGCACTTTCAAGATATGTATTGGATTTGTTTAACTCACAATAGTGGGTTGAAATTCATGCCTACCCAGAACCTCAGAATGTGATCTTATTTGGAAATAGATGTAATTATGATCAAAATGAGATTACACTGGATTAGGGCAGGCCCCAAACTCAGTGAAAGTATCCTTATAAGACACAGGCAAGGACCCACACACACAGAGATATGAAGGCAGATATTGGAGAGATGCTGCCACAAGGGAGATAATAAATACTTTGTTGTTTTAAGCTACCAAGTTGGGGGCATTTTGTTTTGGCAGCCCTAGGTAACTAATAATATTTAATATGATGCACAGCTAGTTATTTCATGACAATCAGAGTCTCAGGTTATACATATATATCATTTATTAATAAAAAATAAAATAGTTCCTATGCTACTGTGATTATATATGATGCTTAGTAACTTGTCGTCCAATAGGACTGAGGAGTACAATATCTCACAGTAGTTAAGAGCCCAGAGGCTATAGCCAGACTGTGCAGATTCAAAATACAATTCTTAATCCTGGGCAATTTGTTTTAACACCTCTGTGCCTCAGTTCTCTTACCTGCTAATGGACAATAATAGTACTTACCTTGTAGGTTGTTGTAAAGGTATGGTTAAAATATGGTAAGCACTTAGAACTGTGCCTAGCATATAGTAAATGTTTGATACTATTATAATTTCATGAAGATATTAATCTTCAATGCTTCCTTATTATTAGATTTATTATATATTACTCAACATGTAAATTGGGTAATAGCTATTGTGTGTAAAGTGCACAGATAACATGGGTTGGTGAGCAGGGACCTGCCTACCTCAGGTAATTTTGTTTTACTGTAATACACAATAAACTAAGAGATTAAAATTTTCGTCGAATATATTGTTAATAACCTAATATTATTAATATTGAGCCTAAAATAATATTATTTGCATTATTCTACCATTTATAGATTAAATAGCACTGTTAAATTTTCCATGATATTCTAGAATGGCAGATTCAGGTAATCAAACAAAATGTTTCCAATTCATTTTGTATTTCACTGCACTGTACAATGGGATTTATTTTGGAAAAAGTATAATTTTGAGGGTAAGAAGAAAATCTTCTGCTTAAGATCATATAAGACTGTTCTGAAATATTATACTTATATATGTAATAACCTTGTAGCTTTGTGTGTTTTTTGTCTTAACTGGTACATTTAGTATTCTTCTCTACTGTGATATTGATGCCTAATATTCAATCTCACTTCAGTCTAGTTCACTTTTGAGTTTCTAAATATATTTTTCCTTTCCTTCTATTTAGTTCTGATTCATTTCGCTCACATAATTAAGCTTCTGTGCGACCTTTACTACCCAGAAACCCATTAGATAGTAATATTAGTGAGCCTGTACTTCAAATATTTCAGTGCTTGGAAACTACACACAATATTTGATAATCTGCTGAACACTTACCATATTTAACCCATTTATGCCAGAAATCGCAATTTTTTGTGAAAATCAGACCTTGGTGATGACCTTGTGCAGTAGGATATAAATAACTCCCTTAAGCTTAACGTTCCAATAATGGAACACTAGGCATAAGTGGGTTTTAAGCACATTACTAGTTTCTTTATACAGTTGATCTTTAAACAACATGGATTTGAACTGCTTGGGTTCACTTATACGCAGATTTCTTTCAACCAGACTTTGTAAATAGTGTTCACAGGATGTGAACATATAGATGTCTGGCTTTTTACCTAGGCAGATTCCACAGGACCAACTGCAGGATTTGAATATGTACAGATTTGGGCATATGTAGGGCATCTTGGAACCAATTCCCCACATATACTGATTGATGACTGTGTGTGTGTGTATTTTTTTGTTTGTTTGTTTGTTTGTTTGTTTGTATTTGTGATGGCTAGTTTTATGTGTCAACCTGACTGGGCCACGGGTGCCAGGCATTTGTTTAACCATTATTCTGGGTGTTTCTGTAAGAGTGTTTATGGAGGAGATTAATGTTTGAATCAGTAGACTGAGCAAGGCAGATTGCCCTCACAGATGTGGGTGGGCCTTATCCAATCAATTAAAGACCTCAACAGAACAAAAAGGCTGAGTAAACTTGGCCTGACTGACTGTTGAGCAAGGACATCAGTCTTCTCTTCCCTCAGACTTGAACTGGAATGATATCATTGGCTCTTCTGGGTCTCCAGCTGGCCAACTGCAGATGTTGGGACTTCTCAGCCTCTGTAATTGCATGAGCCAATTCCTTATAACATCTCTGTGTGCATATGTGTGTGTATATATAGACGTACATAAATGTGCATACGTGTACATATACGTATATGTACATACATGTACAGAAATGTATATATACATGTATGTGTATACGTACATATGTACATATGTATGTATACACACATATATACATAGACATACATATATGTACATATATACACATGCATAAGTACGTATATATACATATATACATACGTGTGTGTGTGTGTATATATAAAATGCATGTGTGTGTGTTCTGTTTCTGTAGAGAACCCTGATTAATACAGCAATGCAATGCTTTTGCATGTTTGGCATGTGTGTTGGTCCATTTTCATACTGCTATAAAGAACTACACAAGACCAGGTAATTTATACAGAAAAGATGTTTAATTGACTCAGTTCTGCATGACTGGGAGGCCTCAGGAAACTTACAATCATGGGAGAGGGTGAAAGAGAAGCAAGGTATGTCTTACATGGTGGCAGGAGTAGAGAGAGTGAAGAGGGAACTGCCAAATGCTATTAAATCATCAGATCTCATGAGAACTCACTATCATGAGGACAGCTTGGGGAGACTGACCTCATGATCCAATCACTTCCCACCAGGTCTCTCCCTCAATATCTCCACAATTTGTAATTGGGGAATACAATTCAAAATGAGATTTCGGTGGGGACACAGACCCAAACCTTATCAGCATGGTAATCTTTATTTTACAGACTAGAAAATTGAAGCTTCTTCAGAAAAGTTGTAATCCTAAATTCACATAACAAATAGATAGTGGGTCTGGAGTTTCAATCTAGGTCTGCATGATTCCAAAGCCCCTACAGTCTCCACCTCAGCAACAACACCTCAGGTGCTGAATTCACAACACCTGCTCAAGTGAGCGAGAACTTGGAGCTAGTCTTGAATTTACTCCAAAACATATTAGCTCATGAAACATTTCCCCACAGAAGACTAATTGTCTTTGAGAAGTCACACATCTTTCTACACTCATATTACACAGCTCCTTAATTCCATTCTTAGTTCATGTGGCCTGCATTCTCTGGAAATGTACTCCAGTTCAAGGATGAAGGGACAAAGTCAATTTATCATTTACTGTGTTTTATTCATGCAGTCTACTTTCACCCCCAGAAATAGATAAAAATTGGTACTATTTATTATTCTTAAAAATTCCATATATTCTCCTTGAATCTACAGTATTCAAATTCATAAATAATTCCACTGCTTGATCTGAACAATGGTGAGGGGACTTTCAATGACAACTTTTTATGAAAAATAATTAATCAAGATCACCACACATAAACAGAACTAAAGACAAAAACCACATGATTATCTCAATAGACACAGAAAAGGCCTTTGATAAATTCATCATCCCTTCATGTTAAAAACTCTCAATAAACTAGGTATTGATGGAACATACCTCAAAATAATAAAAGCAATTTATGACAAACTCATAGCCAATTTCATACTGAATGGGCAAAAGCTGGAAGCATTCCCTTTGAAAACCAGCACAAGACATGATGCCCTGTCTAACCATTCCTATTTAGTATAGTAATGGAAGTTCTGGCCAGGGCTATCAGGCAAGATAAATTAGTAAAGGGCATTAAATTAGAAAGAGAGGAAGTCAAACTGTCTCTGTCTGCAGATTAAATCATCCTGTATCTAGAAAACCCCATCATTTCAGCCCAAAGGCTTCTCAAGCTGAGAAGCAACTTCAGCAAAGCCTCAGAATACAAAATCAGTGTGCAAAAATCACAAGCACTCCTATACACCAACAATAGACAAGCAGAGAAACCAATCAAGAATGAACTCCCATTCACAATTGCTACAAAGTAAATGAAATACCTAGTAGTACAGCTAACAAGGGAAGTGAAGGACCTCTTCAAGGAGAACTACAAACCAGTGCTCAAGGAAATCAGAGAGAACATAAACAAATAGAAAAACATTCCATACTCATGGATAGGACAAATCAATATCATGAAAATGGTCATACTGTGCAATGTAATTGATAGATTCAATGCTATTCCCATCGAACTACCATTGGCATTCTTTATGGAATTAGAAAAACAACTACTTTAAAATTCATATGGAACCAAAAAAGAGCCTTTATATTCAAGACAATCTTAAGCAAAAAAAAAAACAAAGCTGGAGGCATCACGCTACCTGATTCAAACTACACTACAAGGCTATAGTAACCAAAACAGGATGGTACTGGTACAAGAACCAGACACATAGACTGATGGAAGAGAATAGAGAACTCACAAATAAGACTGCACATCTACAACCATCTGATCTTTGACAAACCTGACAAAAACAAGCAATGGGGAATAGATTTCCTTTTTTTCCTTACATCTTATGCAAAAATAAACTCAAGATGGATTAAAGACTTAAATGTAAAACCCCAAACTATAAAAAACTTAGAAGAAAATCTAAGCCATACTATTCAGGACATAGGCATGGGCAAAGATTTCATGACGAAAACATGAAAAGCCATTGCAACAAAAGCAAAAATTGACAAATGGCATCTAATTAAACTAAAGTGCTTCTGCGCAGCAAAATAAACTATCATCAGCATGAACAGACAATCTACAGAATGAGAGAAAATTTTTGCAATCTATGCATCTGACAAAGGTCTAATATCCAGAATCTATAAGGAACTTCAACAAATTTCCATGAAAAGAACAAATATCCCTATTAAAAAGTGAGAAAAAGGCATGCACAGACACTTCTCAAAAGAAGACACTTATGTGGCCAACAAACATATGAAAAGAAGCTCAACATCACTGGTCATTAGATAAATGCAGATCAAACCCACAATGAGATACCATCTCACTCCAGTCAGAAAGGTGATTATTAAAAAGTGAAGAAACAACAGATGCTGGCAAGACTGTAGAGAAATGGGAATGCTTTTACACTGTTTGTGAAAATGCAAATTAGTTCAACCATTGTAGAAGACAGTGTGGTGATTCTCCAAAGACCTCAAGACAGAAATATCATTTGATCCAGCAATCCTATTACTGAGTAAATACCCAAAGAAATGTAGATCATTATATTACAAAGATACATGCATGTGTATGTTCATTGTGGCACTATTCACAATAGCAAAGAGATGTAGTCAACCCAAATGCCCATCAATGATAGACTGGATAAAGAAAATGTGGTATATATACACCATTGAATATTATGCAGCCATAAAAAGGAATGAGATCATAACTTTTACAGGGACATGGATGGAGCTGGAAGCCACTGTCCTTAGCAAACTAATGCCGGAGCAGAAAACCAAACACCACATTTTCTCACTTATAAGTGGGAGCTAAACAATAAGAACACATGGACACAGGGAGAGCAACAACACACATTAGGGCCTCTCGGTGTGGTGGAGGGAGGGAGAGCATCAGAAAAAAATAGCTAAAGCATGTTGGGCTTCATACATAGGTGATGGATTGATAGGTGCAGCAAACCACTATCACACACATTTACCTATGTAACAAACCTATACATCCTGCACATATATCCCAGAATTTAAAATGAAATAAAAAAGATCACCTCACTTGCAACTGACTTATAGTATACAGGATGCTTGTGAGTCTAAATATTATTTCAAGATCTATGAATCTTCTTTGTGCTTCTGTTCTTACAATTCCAAAATCGACTCATTTCTTTGTTTCTTTTAGTTAATAGAACGTGTATTTTTTCATGAAGATGAAATTATTGCTACTTGTTTTCTATCTGTTTTGCCAGTCATTTAACATCTTAAACAGTTTCGATGCCCTTCCATGTTGTATCTTTTATTATTCAGTTTTCATTTCCAATGGACTAGGTTTGAGCTCTGCCTTGAAATAATCTTGCAATTGTTATTGACTCCCTTTTGCAAAGTTAATCTAATCTGTTTTTGGCCGACTTCCAGGGCAGCTATTTAAGCAGCTATTGGCCAGGTTTTATTGCCTCCTGGCTTTAATTCATTTTCATACAGGTGTACTCCATTTCTGTTTAAAAGGGATCAAGAATATCTTCAAACTAAGAGCTCCCCTCTTTTGGAATCCTGTCACTGACTATTATATATATGGCACCCTTTCATCTTCAAAAGTAAAAATAACCCAAAAAGCCACCTTAAAATGCTTCTTTTTTGTCAGCAAAAACTCACTCCAAGAACCATTTCGGTTCTATAAAGCTCTTATTCTCTTCAATTACTGCTTTTTCTTCTTCTTCTTCTTCTTTTTTTTCTTTTGGTGTACTCTCTTGCTGTGTCCTGATCCCACTCTTAGGGATATTCTGTGAGGTCACCTGCTTTCCAGTCTCACTCTTTCAATCCTTTATGAGCTAGCTGGGCTTAACAAAAGAAAACCATTTAATAGTTTTGCTACCTAATCTTAACACCTTATTTTTCAAAGGGGTTTCTTACAAATGCTTCTACTTCTTATCAGATCTGAAGGAAAGAGTATCTCAAAGAGCAGCCCTTAAGCACTTGCCAATTAAATCTGGGCTATCTCCTATAATGTTTTTGAGCTCTTTTTGAAGAAAGATTTCTCAATGCCTCAGATCTGTTAAATTGCACTCTTTATATTACCATTAATGCCACAAGGGGTTTGTGACCTCTGAATAAGTTTTTTGAGATGAATTTTCATAGCATATATGACTTCAATTTTAAATTCGTCAGTCTTTTTTCCTGTACAAGAAAAAGGGAAGAAAGAGTATTCCATTTTCTGAAACAAAAGCCTATATATAACATATACTTTAGTTTTACAACCACTCAAAGCTTATGGAAAATACAGGAAACCTCATGTAACATTTTTGCAAAGGATCTCAGACTAGCAAAAGAATATGCAGAAGGTGTCACTGAAAACAGTACTTACATCCTAAAATTATTAGTCCATTTCCAAACTGCTTTGAAGAAATACATGAGACGGTATAATTTATAAAGAAGAAGAGGTTTAGTGGACTCAAAGTTTCACATGGCTGGGGAAGCCTCACAATCATGGTGGAAGGTGAAGGAAGAGCAAAGGCATATCTTACATGGCAGCAGGCAAGAGAGCATGTGCAGTGGAACTTCCCTTTATAAAGCCATCACATCTCGTGAGACTTATTCATTATCATGAGAACAGCATGGGAAAATCCCATCCTCATGATTCAATTACCCTCCATTGGGCCCCTCCCACAACACGTGGTGATTATGAGAGCTAAAATTCAAGATGAATATGGGGTGGGGACACAGCTAAACCATATCAGACCCCTAAACCACAGAGCATGTCATATAATGTCTGTTTAACATACTGTATTATAAGTGCTCACGCTTTGTTAGCTGAATAAAGAAGTGATATGGATTCAAAATTTTAAATCCAAGAACAGTATGTGATTATTCCCCACTCTTATGAGCAAGAGGCATCTATCTGTTTTAACACAGTAATCTTAGTGAAATAAATACTAAAAGACAATCAAGAGAAGACCTCTACTTCCGGAAAGATAAAGTAGATACATATTTTTCTTTATTCCACCTGCTAAATACACCTAAAAATTTTCAATAGTGTACATAAAAACAAACATAAGGAGATTGAGAAGTAGAGCAAATGAAACAAACCATTCAGGGACCATAGGACCTAAGGAAGGACTCGTTTTCTTTTTGCCTCATGTATCCCAGAAAGCCGATGTATTAGTCTGTTTTCATCCTGCTATAAAGAATTGACTGAGACTGGATAATTTATAAAGAAAGCAGGTTTAATTGACTCACAGTTCCACATGGCTCAGGAGGCCTCAGGAAATTTATAATCATGGTGGAAGAAGAAGCAGTCACGTCTTACATGGAGGCAGGTGAGAGAGAGCATGGAAGAGCAGGGAAAACTGCCTTATAAACCATCAGATCTCATGAGAATTCACTTGCTATCATGAGAACAGCATGAAGGAAACTGCCTCTATGATTCAGTCACCTCCCACTAGGTCTTTCCCTCAACACCAGGCGATTATGATTCAATATGAGATTTGGGCGGGGACACAAAACCTAACCATATCAGCTGGCAACCTGGGAAAGCCTCAGCATAAACCTGCTCCCTCTAGCCAAAGGACCAGAAAAAGGGCAGTCTTGCAAGACAAAAGTCTTTTAGACAATAATGACTCTACTCCAGCTAAACATTACAGAAAAAACTGTGACCCTACCCTGACCCATGCCAGAAAAGGCTGAATGGATATCCTAGAGAGCCATCCATCCCAGGCTGTAATGAAGTGCCCCAACTCACCTGCTGATATGGTGTCAGAGAAGGTTGAGCAGGGAGTGGAGACTTTCTTCTTCATAGAGCAGTGACAGGCACATTCTTCCTCACAGGACAGTAACAGACCCCATCCCACAGGAGTCAGGAGAGATCATCTGTGGAACCTGGACCTCCCCCAACACTTTCTTTCTCCTCCTCTCTGGGGTGTTGTCATAAGAGGTGTAGTGGAAAGTCAGGGCTTCCACTACCAACCAGCAATAATGAAGCAACTTCCTTATCCCTTGTGCTATCAATGAAGGTTGTTTGGAGAGGTAGTAAGACACTCCTAACCCTCCCAGCCAGGGAGGTCTCAGTGGAGGTCTAGTGAGTAACTAAAATTTCCACTTCTGGCTAGGAGCAAAGAGGGGGAGCCCCCGTCTTAATTATCAATGAAGGCCAAGTTGAGAACCTGAGCTTCTACCTTTGCCTGGAAGTAATGTAGTAAGATCCCCTTTCCACCTGTCAGAGTGGTATCAGAGAAAGCCAGCTAAAATAGAAGGTTTAAATAAGATCCAGAATTGATAATATGGTACCCAGAATGTCTAGGTTTAATTTAAAAATTGCTCATTATTCAAAGAATCAGAAAGATCTCAAATGAATGGAGAATAAAGATAATAGATAGATGAAACATTGAGAAGACAGAGATGCTAGAGTTATTTGATAAATGTTTTAAGGCAGTTATTATTACTTTTTGACTCTCCCTTCTCCTCCCTAAAGTAGTTAATTTTAAAGAGCTTCAAGGAGCAATTATGAACATACTTATAACAAATGAAAAAATAGAGTCACAGCAAAGCAATTGAAAGTATCAGCAAATAAGTAGAAGATATAAAGAAGAACCAAAGAGAAATTTTAGAACTAAAAAATACATTGAAAAAACTGAAAAGATTAGCAGAATAGAGAAAACAGATGAAGGAATTATGGAACTATAAGATAGAACAATATAAATTACCCAATTTGAACAACAGAGAGAAAGATTGAAAAAAAATGGATAGAGTTTCAGGCACTTTGGAATTGTAACAAAAGGTCTAACTTTTGTGTCATAGGAATCCCAGAAGGAGAAGCAAGAGAGGGCAGGGCTGAAAGAACACTTGAGTATAAAATAATGGTTTAACGGTTCCCAAATTTGGCAAGAGTTATAAACCTAAAGTTTTAAGAAGTAGAGCAATCCCCAAACAGTGTAAACCCAAGCCAATCCACACCAAGATATCTAGCAAAACTTCTGAAAACTAAAGATTAAAAAACATGAGTGAGAGAGAAAAAAACACCTTATCTGCAATGGGAAAACATTTTGAGTAACAAGGGATTTCTTATTAGAAACCATAAAGACTAGAAGGAAGTGGCACAACATTTTTTATGCCCAGTGAAAATATCTGTCAGGAATCAAGGGGGAAGTTAAGACATTAGAGATTGGAAAAAAAATAACTAAGAGAACTTGTGGTCAGCAGAATTAATCTAAAGTAATGACTAAAGATATTCTCTGAACAGAAAAGAAATGATTCAGGCAGAATCATTGGAAAATCAGGAAAAGAGATAAAACATGGTAAACAAAATATGAGCAAAAACAACTGATTTTCTTTGTGTTTTTTAGTTTTTGAAAATGGGGATTGATGCAAAATTTATGACACTATTTGATGTGGTTCTAAGACTGTATTTGAAAAAAACACTGAATGATTTTATAAATGGAAGAATTTAATGATTTTATGAATGGAAGAACACAAAGGAAGGCAAGTTTTTTACACCTCACTTGGGCTGATAAAATGATGACACCAGTAGATTGAGATAAGTTATGTATATATAATGCAGTACCTATGGCAACCACCACAAAGGTTTACAAAGAGGTGCATTAAAAAAATAAGTTAAAATGAAATTCTAAAAAATGTTGAAATAATCCACAGGCAAGAAAGGGAAAACAGAAAAATATAAAACAGAGAACAAACATTAAACAACAACAAAAAACATATGTAAGCCCTAAAATATTAATTATTACATTAAGCGTGAATGGTCTAAATCAGCAGTCCCCAACATTTTTGGCACCAGGGACCACTTTTTTTTTTTTTTTTTTTTTGAGAAGGAGTCTTACTCCGTCGCCCAGGCTGGAGTGAAGTGGTGCCATCTCAGCTCACTGCAACCTCTGCCTCCTGGGTTCAAACGATTCTCTTGCCTCAGCCTCCTGAGTAGCTGGGCTTATAGGCATGTGCCACCATGCCAGGCAAATTTTTGTATTTTTAGTAGAGACGGGGTTTTGCCATGTTGGCCAGGCTGGTCTTGAACCCCTGACCTCAGGTGATCTGCCTGCCTTGGCTTCCCAAAGTGCTAGGATTACAGGCGTGAGTTAGGGCGCCCAGCCCAGTTTTGTGGAAGACAATTTTTCCACAGAAGGGGCCAGGGGTAGCGGGCAGGGAATGGGTTTGGGATGAAGCTGTTCCACCTCAGATAATCAGGCATTAGTTAGATTCTCATAAGGAGCAGGCAACTTAGATCCCTCACACGCACCGTTCACAGTAGGTTCCACAATAGGCTCGTGCTCCTGTGATAATCGAATCCTGGCGGCTGATCCGACAGGAGGCGGAGCTCAGGCAGAAATGCTGGCTCATTTCCTCCTGTGCCTTCCAGTTTCGAAGAGGCTACAGACCAGTATCAGTCTGTGGCCCAGGGGTTGGGGACTCCTGGTAAATTCACCAATTAAAGACAAAGATTAGCAGCGTGAATTAAAAAACATGACCCAACTCCACGCTTTCTGTAAGAAACTGACTTCGTTTATAATGGCATGGGTTGAAAGTAAAATGTTGGAAAGAGATCTGTCATGCTAGAACAACTAAGCAGAAAATCAGCAGGCTATAAAAGAACTCAAAAACATCGTCAACTAACAGAATCAAATTGACATTTAAAGAGCACTTTATCCAACATCAGAAGAACACACATTAAAGTAGCTACCTCCCCTTATCTGCCATTTCATTTTTCACAGTTTCAGTTACCTGCAGTCAACCGCATAGTCTGAAAATATTAAATGGAAAATTACAGAAATAAACAGTTTGTAAGTTTTAAATTGTGTACCATTCTGAGCAATGCGATGAGACCTCATGCTGTCCTACTTCATCATACCTGGGACATGAATCAGCCCTTGGACCAGCGTAGCCATGCTACCTATTTGTTATGTTACCTGTTTGTTAGTCGCTGATTAGGTGTCTCCTGTATCAGATCAACTGTAGCACTGTTGCAGTGCTTGTGTTCAAGTAACCCCTATTTTTACTTAATCATGGCCCCAAAGCTCGAGTGGTAGTGTTGGCAATTCAGATATGCCAAAGAGAAGCTGTAAAGTAAAAATTGGCTTAAGTCAATTTGACTGTAAGTAAAAATTGACTTAATAAGGAAAAGAAATTATATGCCGAGGTTGCTGAGATCTACAGTAAAAACAAATTTTCTATTCATGAAATTGTAAAGAAAGAAAAACAGTTTGTGCTAGTTTAGCTGTTGCATTTAAACTGCAAAAGTTACAGCCAAAGTGATAATAAGTGCATGATAAGTGCTTAGTTAAGATGGAATAGCCGTTAAATTTGTGAATGGAAGACATGAACACAAACATGTTCTTATTGAAGGCAATCAGGGTCAGTACTATCTGCAGTTTCAGTCATCAACTGGGGGTCTTGGAATGTATTCCTCATAGATAAGAGGGGACTACTGTATTTTCAAGTCCTGCAGAATATATATCAAGATATACCATATCCTGGGTTATAAACCAAAACTCAGAAAATTGGAAAAACTGGATATCATACAAATTGTGTTCAATCAATAAAATTATACTAGAAATCAGCAACAGTAAAATCTTTTTCCAAACACTTGGAAATAAAACAACACACTTTTAAATAATCCATCGGTAAAAGAGAAATTGTCAAAGAAAATAAAAATACAACATATAAACATTTGTGGGGCACATTTAAAGCAGTATGAAGAAGGAAATTTATAGCACTAAATGTATACACTAGAGAAGAAAGTCTTAATACTTTAGGCTCCCACCTCAAAAAACATAGAAAAAGAAGAGCAAAATGTACCCATACCAAAATAAAGAAGGAATTCATAATGATAATAGCAAATCCCAATAAAATTGAAAACAAAAAATAGGAAAAGTTAATTAAAAAGCTTGGTTTCTGACATCAATAAAATTAATAAATCTCAAATAAGACTGACAAAGAAAAAAAAATCCAAATTACAAATATCAGGAATAAAACAGGATATCACCACAAGCCCTGAATACATTACAAAGATAATAAGGGAATGCTAGAGACCACTGTACACACAAAAATCTGACAACTTTGGTGAAATTATAAACTGATTCTTCAGAAAACAGAACTACCACTACTCACCCAATATAAAAATGATAATTTGTATAACCCTATAACTGTTAATATTAAAGAAACTAGGTTTATAATTTAAAACTTCCCCAAAAAAGAAATATTCAGGCTCAGATGGCTTCATTGAAGAATTGTCTTATATCAAATGTTTTAAGAATTAACAATTTTACATAAGCTGTCTTGGGATAAGTAGCTTTGTGATCTAAGAAAAGGAGAAGGTTACTAGATGATCCCTAAGGATTCTTCCTAAAGGTAGTCTATCTTGATGGAAGAAAAACCCTCTGAAACCTGTGTTAAATGCATTACTAAATATATATCAGTGGAGATGGTTGCAAATAAGCTATATTGGCCGAGGTTCTGGGCTTTATCCACAGTATGGAATAATGGAGGGGCAGAGAAAATTCTTATGTTAATCAAAATTGCTTCAAATTCTCACAAATTATGATGTTTTATTATAACAGCTTCTGTATTAAATACACTCTCATTATATGAATTTTTTACTAAAATTAAGCTGATGATGTAAACACAATATAAATAAATAGAACTTGTGATTTTTCAATAACTTATCTTCCTGAATACATTCCTAACTCATCTTTTTTCAGGGTAAGGTGATTCCAAACTGGAATTTCCCAAAGGACATGCATAACGTGTGTTAAATGAGTTTTCTTATGTTTTCACCCAGCAATGGATAATCATTCAAATTACTTTGTCTATATCATCATGAGCCAATGTTTTTAAGAGCCTTGGTTCTTTCAGAACTTTAAGTTATTGACATAAAGTTATTGACATATTAATACCACATTTTTTTTGCAATGATAGTCACACTTCTTATTACCCTCATGACTAAGACTGCTATTTTCTAATTGAGAATAACCTTGAAGGGTAGATCATCAGTTGTGTTTAATTTGCTTTTGTATATACAATTTTTGTATTCATCCTCAGAAGTACCCAGAATTGTTATTTAAATTTTAGCTTCCTGAGTACTGAGCAAATGGTGTCCATTCTGGGGCATGTGTATCAAAGAATTTAATTACAATTTTTAAATTACAGTTTTTAATTCAGCTGATCAAATTGTTTTAATATGTGAGAGATAAGCTTCAAAATTTAAACTGTGATACCCTATAGTCTACAGACTATATGGTTTTTGGCAAAATGTAACCTTTATGTACTGGTGGGACTCTGTTTGGAGCAACGCGTAGCATTTTATTAGTTTAAAGGCTCTGAAGGGGCATTGTGAATAACACTACTTCCTCATTTAACTTACTCAATATATTTCGATGAAGTACACCAGTGGGACAAAATGTTGAAGAAACACAAACTTTTAAAGTTGCCAGTGATTTAATTTAACACAAGTTTCTTTGGTATTTGCATACACAGATTGTATTATTTATAATTAACTTCCCTAGTCATGTATTTTCAGCTTTCCAAATCCCTCAGTAAGTATCCTTCTGCCTTGTTGAAAAGTTCAGTTACATATGACAGCACCAATCTGGCATTTAAATGTGACACTCATTTTAATGTGACACTCATTCTTCAAATAATACACACAAAGTGACATACAAGAAGACCATCTACTTTGTGTCCCCTGTCACCTCTGCCTGTGGCTCCCATAGATTAGTGACTCGAGGGCTGAACTTGCCACTCTATCACAGTGAGAACACGTTCTTTTTTCCATTAATTTTCATGTAAAAAATGAGATAAATGATCTCTTTTTAAATGTTTTTTTTTTATTGTTGCTGTTCCTAGAAAACAATTTACTGTTTGTTTTGGTTATATTCAATGAACCTGTACGGGATTGAAATTTGCTCCAAAAGCTACTTTGAAAACAAAAGAAAAAAAGGAGATTTCAATACCTCAACACAGAGTAGATTTTAGTGGATACTGTCTCAGTGTATTGCGACTCTCCATTCCATCATAAAGCTATTAATTTGCTCTGTTAAAAAAAACTGTTAAAACACAAAATATAGCCAGTTTCTCTTTCTCCTTAATTATATGCCTACACATAGTTCCAACATCATGTTGAATCAAGCTGGAAATTTTCAGTTTCTTTTTTTTACTATATTGATGAGAAAATATGGTCACTATTTTTATCTCCTGTCTTATTTCAGTGCATTTCTGTTATTACTGCTCTTCATTTCAGCAACCACTGTAGATTCTAAGAGTCACCTATATCAATACATTTTATATTTCCAAACATATTGTTCCCAAGTCGTTTGAGAAGATACGAAAATATGCTTCTTTAGCTTGTTCCATGATAAGATATCTTCCTGTTGTCAACTACTAAGACACAAATCCAGGCCAAATTGAAAATTTGTCTGACAAGAGGTAAATGTATTAACCACATTCTCTTAAAACTTGTTTGATGCAGATGAATGATTTTGAAGTACTCCAACTATTTCAATGACTATTAGTAAATATTAGAAAAGAAAATGTGAGTAATTCAAGTAATCTGGCTGAAACTTTGTTCCAAACTGGAATTTGAGCAAATTACAGTCTCAAAGGATAAGTAGTGTTAATTTTTCATGTTTACCCTGGAAGTTCCCAATTAAATAAATAGACCATTACAATAAAGACAATAGAAGAGTCTTAATTAAACATAAAGGACAATTGACCCTTATAGGTTACATATGACAATATTTTAGTAATCAATGTCCCAGTTTGTCTGGGACTTCTCCAATTTTAGCAGTGATAGTCACAATTCTTAGAAACTACTCAGACCTAAGCAGATTGGAATGTTTGGTAGTTCTGTAATGAGGTCATTAAATTTAATTAAAGCTATCTAGTCTATTATATTTGAAAAGATGCAATTATGTTTTAAGATAAGTAAGAATATTAAATACATATTAATTAAAAAATATTGACTGCACAGTCAATAAAGTTTACTTCAAATCATCTCTTTTAAGAAGTAATTTTGGCCAGGCACGGTGGCTCACACCTGTAATCCGAGCACTTTGGGATGCCAAAGTGGGCGGATCATGAGGTCAGCAGATCGAGACCATCCTGGCCAACATGGTGAAACCCTGTCTCTACTAAAATACAAAAAAAAAAGTTAGCTGGGCATGGTGGCGGGTGCCTGTAGTCCTAGCTACTCGGGAGGCTGAGGCAGGGGAATCACTTGAACCCAGGAGGCGGAGGTTGCAGTGAGCCGAGATCGCGCCACTGCACTCCAGCCTGGTGAGAGAGTGAGACTCTATCTCAAAAATAAAAAACAAAAACAAAAACAAAAAGTAATTTTGTTAATGAAAAACTTTGCTTTGGGTATTAAACAAATAAATCTGAAGTTGTAACTAAAATAGTTTTGAAAACACTTATGTAGTAAAATAACAAACATTAATTGATTCGACTGTGTTCTAAACCCTTTGTTAGGCTCTAAAATAGTAAAGTAAATAAAAATGTAATCCTTTTTCTCTAGGAGATTATAGCTCCAAGTTTCTATGGAAACAATTTTCAATGTTAATATTCAGAGTACATAATTAATTTTATACTTACTTATGTGTACATAATGTCCATAACTAGTTATAGTCAGCAAAGATTGATGGTTTTCTTTTTGTTAGAAATATAGTGAAACTATATATTTTCGTCGTCTACATTTTAGACAAAATAAGCTTATTCTTTTGGAAGCAAGAGTTATTTGGGCCAATTGAATATCATCGTACCAATTAAATACCAATTTTCAGAAAGTAATACATAATTGTATGCTTGTGTGCATGAATCAGAAACATCCCCTTAAAGTAAAAAAGTAAAAAAAATACAAGGAATATGCAAATATCTGAGAAATAGCCTAAGGAATTAGCAGGTGCACCTGTAAGATGGTTATTTTCCTAGTCTTTTTATAAGATATTTGATATTTGGATGGCACTTTGTCTTGCAATAATGCTAAAAACCTTTGTTTGATTTCTAGATCAACCAAAGAAACCAATTTCGCACATAACACAGACAAAAATTATACATTGGCAGTCAAGAGAACATATTTTGTAATTCTAGTGGTAAAGAAGGACGCATTAATAAAAACGTGTTTAGGGTTTCTCTACTTGCAATCAGTGTGATATTTTGACAATGTAGATTTGATCATGTCACTTCTCTACACATACACGTCACACATATACATACTCTCACACATGTTCACAGTTGAAACTCATTATTGGATTCTCATTGCTTTAAAGATTAAGACCAAAATCTTCCCCATATCCTAAATGCTCCTGAATAGTGTGCCATGAGCTTTATCCCATGAGATTCTCGATAGCATCTTCTAACTTCAGCCACATTGGCCTTCTTCCTCCATGTTACACATTCTTTTCACTCTTTCTAGAAAGTTCAGAGCCCTCTCTTTCCTGGATTATAGTTAGTTATCCCTCAGGTCTCAATTTAAGCTTTGCTTACCTGAGCCCCAAATGCAGGTCAGATTTATTTGCTTATATTGTTTCCTAGAACCCTGCTTCATGACATTATAGCATTTGCCTCAGATTGTTTTTGTGCATTCATTAGTAAGAATATTTGATTAATATCTCTTTTCTGCACTGGTCAGTATGCTCCATGAGGTCAGGGGCCATGTCTAGTTTTGTTCACCACTGTATACCCCTAGCCTAGCACAGTGCCTTCATTATTTGATAAATAAATATTTAAATTAAAGATTTGTTTTATATACTGGCATTTGAGAGAAAGTGTATTAATTATTAAAGGATGGCAAAGAAGATGAAAATAACTTTAAAAAGAACAACAGGAGAGTGTTAGGGTTTTAAAAGTTAATATAATTTGCTTCTTGTTACATATGATTTTGCTTCAAAACTCATGACTTTCCTTTTTATTGCTACAGGTAGGTACCCACCACCCCACTAAAATTTGTGAGTCATAATTGAGATGATTATTTTTCTCAAAAATGTCTAATGAGAGGGAGGTGAGAAACATTTTCAAGTAATTGGATAATAATCAGAAGTGGGAGGAGTCGATTTAGCAGGATGTGTATTTGTATCTCATAAGAATTTGGGTAAAGCAATATTTGCTAATCTGAGAGTGGTTGGAGATCAAAGAAAGTTGCATGGAGGTGGAGGTGAGAAGAGTGACATAAAGTCAGGTGATTCCCTGAGTCAGTTAACACACAACTTCGTAATACTCCCCTGAGCTGGAAGGAGCAAATTGTGAGTTAGGATGGGAAGCAGTGAATAGGTTGCCCCTCATTTGTACAGATCTTAGGGAAATCAACTAGGATTAAAGGTTGTTTTGATAATCAGGTGTGTGTGTGTGTGTGTATGTCTATATATATACATGTATATAATAAATCTGCATGTTTTATAAGTTGATTAAGTTAACAATGATTGACCAAATGAATTGCTATGTGTTTTTTTCATAAAAACATAACACCATGTTCCATGGAAATCCTTAGCACATAAACTGCACTAACACTAAGTTTAAAAATTAATACATTTCTGTATTAAAATTGATTAAGTAACTTAGAATTCAGTATGCCTACTTGAACTCCACATAGTGTAGTTTGACTTAATACACAAATAAATGAATAAAATAGAAAGATACTTAAGTGACAGCCCTGTTCCCCAAGATAAATGGATGTCGATGATACTTGTAATGATCATCACAGATGGAAATTAATAGCTTCCCATAGAATATCATTTCAGCATTAAATTATGGTGTAATCAAAAATTATTTTGGGCTTATCTAAACTCTCTTGGGGGCATTTTAAGCTCCTATAACTTTATTGGTCATTGGTAAGGATGAAATATAATTGTTATGTGCTCTGATTATGGTTAATTCTATGTATATTTGGAAGAGGCTTTTGCAATCTTTGGTTTCATATTTTACAGTCCAGGTAAGCTTATGTGTCCAATTTATATTCATGAAATAGCTTCCCTTCTCTTGAATACTTTTGTCACGTTTTTTACAACTCCATTAAGTGTCCACAGAGCCCTTTTAAAATGTGAAAGAAACATAATGCTCATCAGCTTAGACTGGCCTTAAGATTATAATTATTAAAGCTAGGTAATGAGTATGTGCTTCCTCATTTTACTACTTTTATTTTTGTATATGTATGAAATTTTCCATGGTAAATGTTTGAAAATTTATCAGCGGAGCCTATTAGGTAAAGGCCAAGCGTGAATGCATGTACATGTGTGAGGTGGTCGTGGGAGCGGGTGAGTAGCTGGTTCTTCAGGTTTTGGATTCAGAGTTAGTGACTGCTTCTTGGAACTCCCATAACTCTGTGCTTCATTGATTCTGGATGGTGTTAGTGAAAGTAAATTTTGCCCAACTAAGTTTTGCTCCAGAAGAACGTGTTGCTTAAAATCTCCTGGTCTCATTATTTTTTATCTGTAACTATTTATTTGATTCCAGTAAGTACCTGAAGAGGGCAGCTTATCACCTAACAATTTTTCTAGGCATTTGCTAGTCATATGCCTAGTAATACTACCTGCATACACTATGTCATCCACCAGGGCACAACATTAGTCAACCCTCTTTTGCACACTCTTTCTCTAGCCAAGATTGTACAGACATGCTCCACATGATATTTTGATCAACAATGGGTCACTTAGATGCCAATGGTTCCATAAGATTATAAGGAAACTGACAAATTCCTATTGCTTAGTGACACTAGCCATTGTAATGTTGTCACTGAATTACTTTTTAAAAAAATAAATGTATAGTTTTAGTGTACAGTATTTGTAAAGTCTATAGTAGTGTACAGTAATGTCCTAGGCCTGCACGTTCATTTATCCCTCACTCACAGGCTCACCCAGAGCAACTTCCATTCCTGCAAGCTCCATTCATGGTAAGTGTACTATATAGGTATATCATTTAAAAAATCTTTTATAGCATATTTTTATTGTTTCTGTTCTGTTTAGATATATTTAGATACACAAATACTTGCTATTGTATTACAGTTGTCTACATTAGGAGTAATAGGTTGTACTGTATAGCCTGGGCATGTAGCATGGTGTACTATCTAGGCTTGTGTTATGTACACTCTATGATGTTTGCACAGTGGCAAAATCACCTAACAAAGCATTTCCCAGAGCATGTCCTCATCATAATATGATGCATAAACTGTAGTTTAATGGAGAAAACATTCACTAGGAGTCAGGAAAGCTGGGTTTTTAAGATTTTGTTGGCCAGGCGCTGTGGCTCACACCTGTAATCCCAACACTTTGGGAGGCCGAGGCAGGTGGATCACGAGGTCAGGAGCTCAAGACCAGCCTGACCAAGACGGTGAAGCCCCATCTCTATTAAAAATACAAACAAAATTAGCCGGGCATAGGTGGCGGGCACCTGTAATCTTCAGGAGGCTGAGGCAGAGAATTGTTCAAACCCAGGAGGCGGAGGTTGCAGTGAGTCGAGATCACGCCACTGTACTCCAACCCGGGAGACAGAGTGAGGCTCTATCTCAAAAATATATATATAAATAAATAAAAATAAATAAATAAATAAAATTATTTGTTAGCCCCAGATGATTGAGAAAAATTCACATACCCATGTTTCTTGGCTCACTAAAAATTCATGAGGCCTAAACTCATATCTACAGGTCACACCTCTTGTTTATTTCTTATTCACCCTTTCCCATCCCTAGACGTTCTCACACTTCAGACCTCCTTTTATTTGGGCTGTCACCAATACAGACATTCTTCTTTAATGAGAACACCAGGTCCTGGATTGCAAATTCTTTCAATTGTCATTGTCTTCCTCTTTATGAATCAATGTCTTCAGTGTGTCTGCATCATTCTCCTTTCCCTTTTTCCCCACTTATTTGTGACTTTGCTCACATTTTCTCTGCCTGAATTTCTCTACCACAATTTGGTTACTTGGCATAATCCTGGTTTTTACTTTAGTCACAAGCAGAGGTCAGTGGTTACAAAACATTTTCATCTGTTCCTGCGGATGGAATCAATGACTCAGCCATCTCTGTTCCCACTGCACTAGCTTCAGAGCTCTATCGGAGTGGAGTTTTGTAAAGTGATTGTCTTCATTTGCTTCATTGATTAGGCTGCTCCTCCTGCTAAATGATGGGTTCCTTGAGGGAAGCACATCTTTTCTAATTTGCATCCCTAATTCCAGTGCACAGAACGTGGGCCATTGTAATAGGCACTTAGTAAATTTTAACCAGAATTGAAATATTTTTCACCTCTGCCTGAGGAAAAACTAAAAACATAGTGCCTCTTATCCAAAATAATAAGAATAATAATCTCTCTATGTTCTTGATTCCATTTCTTTCCACATTTTAAAACACATTGCTTTCCTAGATTATCCTTTATTTTGTTTGCATTTTCTCTTTTCCACTGGCTTTTGTTTTCTTGTTCAAGAAATCCTCACATCCTGCCATTCAGGGGCTTCTCACTTCCCAAACCTGAAACCTCTGGTCCCAGTTGTGCGTTGGCTCACTGATGTTTTTTCTCTCCCTTCTGCCATTCTCCATAGGTTCTCATAATGCTTCCTGACAAATGCCTGAGTGCTGGGCCAGCAGAGGCATGTCTGGGAAGAGGAAAGGAGGGGGAAACAGGCAATTTCCACCATTCACTCCTCCAAACACCTCCCAGATTTCTGAGATTCTCTTTCTCCATTTTTTCAAGCACGGTGTTTTTGTCTTTTTCTGAATGCTCTTCTTCTTATTATAAAAAGAGTTTTTTTCAGAAAATAAAAAAATCCCAAACACTTTGTCTTCAGCTGTCCTCTCTCTTTAATTTTTTTACACCAAAAAAAGTTTTGGTGATATTACCTGCTCTGAAGATGTTTTTGAGTCCATATGGATCATTCCAAAATCTAGCTTTCTAACCACTGTCTATTTTGTATGTCCTCTATCTGCTTTTCCAACCTCTTATTATATAAACGGATCTCCACTTGAATGAATAAACTACATTGTCAATACATCACACTTAAGGCCAAGAATTAAACAAGTCATCTTTTCTCCCCAAACTGTTTTTTTCCTGCTATTGGTGTTATCTACTTCTGTTAAAGACTCTACCTTTTTCTTTTGACTCTTTCTACCCTCTTAATCCTAAATTCAGTATGTTGCTAAATGTAATCAACTCTACTGTGTCTATATCTTTTGTTTCTAGCCTCTTCTTTCCATGGTGGTTGTCAAATGCTAAAGTATGCCCTATGTTACCGCAAAATAAAATCATCTACCCAGTTCTAGTTTCTCCGTGATACAAAACATTCCACATAGCTTTTACAGATCATTCTTCCCAAACCACAGTTTATAGAAAGCAATTCTCCTGATAAAGAGCCAGCAGTGTCCCCTCAACTTGCTGAATTAAGTTTAAACTCCTCTAGCTGGTGTTCACGGCCGGCCACAGGGCAATCTGAGTCTCTTTATAGATTCTTATCGAGTTTTTGCCATTTCTGTACTCAATGCACTAATCTCATTGGAAAGCTCTATAGACCCTGAAATTGCCCTAAAAGTTCTCCTCCTATCTTTGCTGCTTTTAATTCTTCTACCTGGAAAGACAACCATTTCTTTCAGCCCAGCATCGTGAAAGCCAATCCAGTATTCAAAGCTCATCTACAAGCTTATTTTGTTTTGAAAATCCTTTGCTATTTTGCATCTAAGCAGAAGCGATCTCTTTTCTGATCCATCAAAACATCTTGTTTGCTCCTTTTTTTGTGACAATCTATGTCATGTTTTCTATTGTTTACTGATACTTGTGTTTCATCCTCTCCTATTATTATAAACTACTTAGAAGCAGAACTTATGCCTTACATATGTTTTATTTCTTGCACATAGTAAATGTTCAGTGACCATCATTGGATTGAAGTAAAGTAGCTGTAGGACAAGGGCTTAACCTCTGAGATGCACTTTCCTCATCTGTAAAACCAGGAGGTCTCACTCTAAAGTCTCTTTTAGCTGTTTAATCACTCCAAGGGTTTTTTGGAATTCTGGACTGTAGGTTAGAAAGGAGAATTTTCACAGACATTATAAACTTTTTAACCGATTTCTCCTCCTGAAGTTATTACTTTAAGAGCGGTTGAAAATGGAGAGGGCTAGTGCTTAATGACATGACACTTGATCGACATTTCTTACCCAGTTTTTGGGTATGAAGACTTCTGGAACATTCTTGGAATAATAAGATTATAAAGTCCTAGAGCTATTGGAGCTGAACTTTGTATCTGTTTTTTAATTGCTGAAATGGTTAATAACAATATAGCAATATTTATTGAGTATTTACTACATTGCCAGACAGTGTGTGGTAAATTATTCACAATTATCTTGTTATTTCTTACAACAAAGCGTACAGTAGGTACTATTATCCTCGTTTCATAAAGAAATTTCAGAAGAGAGTTTAGTATTTTATAAGCATCTAGTAAATTCTGTGACTACGTTCCTTATATGTAGTTTGATCTTATTCTCACAAACCTTGCTGAACATTGTTTTTATTGCTTGCCTTTTCCTTACTGTTTTTTAACTTAATCTTACTAATTTTAAAATTTTTACTTATCTTTCATATGAAAAAATAATGCAAATTTATTTACTTTGAAAGCCTGTAATTTTGACAAGTGAAAATTTGGACCTTAATTAACCTGAAGTCATATATTGCTCTACAAAAGCATTCAAACGTCAATATGTGATCCGTGGCCCACTGGTAGGTCTCGGTGAGGTGGAAAATGTCTCGAACTGATCGGAACTTATCAAGTCTCTCAGCTTCTGTCAAACAATGGCAGGAGGCCACTGATGCTTTTGCACCAACCACTTTTAGGCAAATTTCAGTTATCTATCCATCTGGCAAACTCATTGAACTTCTCCTAGGATGGGAACAAAATAACATTTTCCTAAGTGTCCAAGTCATGCTGTTGCTAATGGCATGTAGGCGACTAAAACTAGGGAGATAGCTCTCAGAGTTGTGCCCTTCAGATCAAAAGCAAGCACATATCATATTCTATATTTAATACCTATTGTATGCCAAACTTTAATCTAGGCACTAGGGATACAATAATGAAGAAAACTCTGCTTTCAGAGAGCATATTATTTTTCCTTTCTTTCTTCTTTTTGGGACAAAGCCTCACTCTATTGCCAGGCTGGAGAGCAGTGGTGATCTTGGCTCACTGCAGCTTTGACCTCCAGGGTTCAAGCAATCCTCCCACCTCAGCCTCCCTAGTACCTTGGACTACAGGCATGCACCACCACACCTGGCTATTTTTGTATTTTTTGTAGAGATGAGGTTTCACCATGTTGCCCTAGGTTAAAACTTCTCAGATGAAGTAATCCACCTACCTCAGCCTCCCAAATTGCTGAGATTACAGGTGTGAGCCACCATGCCTGGCTGTATCCTCTTATCAGGAAGAGGCAAACAACAGCTAAGTCAAGATTAATTTCAGATAGTGATAATGCTCTAAAGAGAATAGAAGAGCTTGATATCATCAGGGAAGATGCTCAGCAATTATGTAACAGGAAAGCCACACCTGTTTGTATAGCCTGTGTCCCTTCTGATTGATGCTTATGCTTTACAGATTATTAAATGGTTTTTAATACCCCTTCTGCATGTGACAGTGAGTGACCAGAGGTGTGGTCATATCGATTGAGAAGACAGATCTCACTGAGGAGAGACTTTTAATTGACATCTGGCTAACAAGAAGGAAGTGACTGAGGGAAATAGAGGACAGCTGCCTCTATTCATGTGAAGATAGTGGGACAAGTTCATGAAAGGTCTGTTTGGAAAGCAAAAGCTAGGCCTTTCTGGGCAAGAGAAAGAAGATCCGACTGGAACATCTTGTGTAGAGGACAGTGGAAGGAGCTAAAATCAGATAAGTATTAAAAGTGTACATTATGGAAGAACAATTACCTGTGCTTATGGTCAATATTTTGCTGAAGTAGTAAGGAATGTTCTGATGTGAATCTATTGTTAATGTATCAGCAGTTGGCATATGGGGAAGTATGCAAAAATGTTTTAAAAAACATTGTTCTAGTCCTCTTATGAATAAGTTGGTGTTTTTTTTTTTAAAATCTATGATTGGACAAAGATGTTTGGGATCAATAACAAGTAGCAATCATTCTATTTGTCACAAGTAGTATTTTGATGTGCAAATAAAAAGGATGCATGTAAATATCACACAAATACTGTTTACATAAGTCAATAGTTGGCAATATGCCCAATCTTGATTTAATGTTCAATAAATAGAAAACATTGTGAATGTGGGTATTCATGACGATTAAATATCTGACTTTTCAGATTGCTATGCAAAGATATGTTAGAATTGAAGACAAGACTCAATTTTTCCCTCTGAACTACAGTAGTTGTCAAGGGGAAATTACTTCTGGGAGCTTTACAAATGAGGGCTAAGATTGTGTTTTAATTAAAGATTCACAGCACCAATAAAAGATTAAGGTCTATTGGTCTCATTTCAGGCACTTTTGCTCTGTAACATATCTCAGAAATACTTTCAATAAGATTAAGGTTTATTGCTCTGATTTTGGTCACTTTTGCTTTAAGACACATCTTAGAGATACATTTAATAACTTGATGTGATGGTTAATACTGAGTGTAAACTTGATTGACTTGAAGGATGCAAAATATTGATCCTGGGTGTGTCTGCGAGGGTGTTGCCAAAGGAGATTAACATTTGAGTGAGTGGACTGGGAATGGCAGACCCACCCTTAATCTGGGTGGGCACCATCTAATCAGCTACCAATGCAGCTAGAATATAAAGCAGGCAGAAACATGTGAAAAGATTAGACTGGCCTAGCCTCCCAGCTTACATCTTTCTCCCATGCTGGATGTTTCCTGCCCTTGAACATCAGACTCTTAAGTTCTTCAGTTTTGGGACTCAGACTGGCTTTCCTTGCTTCTCAGCTTGCAGAGAGCCTATTGTGAGACCTTGTGATCATGTGAGTTAATACTTAATAAATTCCCCTTTATATTCTTATACCTATCCCTATCCTATTATTTCTGTCCCTCTAGAGAATCCTGACTAATATACTTGAATAGTCTACACACATTATTTTAGTGACAACATGATGTTAATATTGATGACAAGACAAGAAGATTTCTTAAGAAGTCTAAATTAGTTCATACAGCTCGATTTCCAAGAAAGTGATTTTTTTCAGCTTTCAAATTTCTTCTTTGCTTGTCAGATAAATAAATGAATGATATAATCTTTGATAGATTATAAAAGCCATATTTAAATGCTGTAATAAACATGAAGAAATACACACAAAAAAACAAGAAATATACTTCCTACCATGTTCCTACATCACCATACCATTGCTTTTAAATGTGCTGCACTAATCAGTTGAGCATCTTTTAGCACACAGAACATTGTATTCAATATGAAATCTCCCAATAATTTCTAGGTCTATGTTTAATCCAAATATCAAGAACTGTAAGGCAGAGGCATGAAACATTAAAACTGTTTGCTAGTTAAGAACTTCTCATTTGGTAGTAATAAAGAAGGCTACAGTAACCAAAACAGCATGGTACTGGTACCAAAACAGAGATATAGACCAATGGAACAGAACAGAGCCCTCAGAAATAATGCCACATATCTACAACTGAATGATCTTTGACAAACCTGACAAAAACAAGAAATGGGGAAAGGATTCCCTATTTAATAAATGATGCTGGGAAAACTGGCTAGCCATATGTAGAAAGCTGAAACTGGATCCCTTCCTTACACCTTATACAAAAATTAATTAATTCAAGATGGATTAGAGACTTACATGTTAGACCTAAAACCATAAAAACCCTAGAAGAAAACCTAGGCAATACCATTCAGGACATAGATATGGGCAAGGACTTCATGTCTAAAACACCAAAAGCAATGGCAACAAAAGCCAAAATTGACAAATGAGACCTAATTAAACTAAAGAGCTTCTGCACAGCAAAAGAAACTACCATCAGAGTGAAAAGACAACCTACAGAATGGGAGAAAATGTTTGCAATCTACTCATCTGACAAAGGGCTAATATCCAGAATCTACAATGAACTCAAACAAATTTACAAGAAAAAAACAAACAACCCTATCAACAAGTGGGCGAAGGATATGAACAGACACTTCTCAAAAGAAGACATTTATGCAGCCAACAGACACATGAAAAAATGCTCATCATCACTGGCCATCAGAGAAATGCAAATCAAAACCACAATGAGATACCATCTCACACCAGTTAGAACAGCGATCATTAAAAAGTCAGGAAACAACAGGTGCTGGAGAGGATGTGGAGAAATAGGAACACTTTTACACTGTTGGTGGGACTGTAAACTAGTTCAACCATTGTGGAAGTCAGTGTGACGATTCCTCAGGGATCTAGAACTAGAAATACCATTTGACCCAGCCATCCAATTACTGGGTATATACCCAAAGGATTATAAATCATGCTGCTATAAAGACACATGCACATGTATGTTTATTGCGGCACTATTCACAATATCGAAGACTTGGAACCAACCCAAATGTCCAACAACAATAGACTGGATTAAGAAAATGTGGCACATATACACACCATAGAATACTATGCAGCCATACAAAATGATGAGTTCATGTCCTTTGTAGGGACATGGATGAAGCTGGAAACCATCATTCTCAGCAAACTATCGCAAGGACAAAAAACCAAACACTGCATGTTCTCACTCATACGTGGGAATTGAACAAGAGAACACTTGGACACAGGAAGGGGAACATCACACACCAGGGCCTGTTGTGGGGTGGGGGGAGGGGAGAGGGATAACATTAGGAGATATACCTAATGTAAATGACTATTTAATGGGTGCAGCACATCAACATGGCACATGTATACATATGTAACAAACCTGCACGTTGTGCACAGGTACCCTAAAACTTAAAGTATAATAAAAAAAAAAGAGTAAATGAAGTAGTCAGCTGGATATGGGACCTGTCCATAACTTACAATATTTATCATCAGTCCTCTGATAAATAAGTTAGTGAAAATTTTCAAACTCTCTCACTGATATAAAATTTTATTATTTAAAAACTTGCGGTAATACTGTTTCTCAATTTATTTAAAATGGGTATCCCATTTATGCAGTAAAGACACATTAATTTGTCCACAAATGAGAAACTCTGCCCTATAAAATACGATATTTTTGCTGCAAATGAGATTTTTCTGAGTGCACAGAGAAGACTGACTTAAAGTTTAGAAATGATAGTTAATTGGAAAAGAGTTTATTACCTTAAAAATAATGAGTTAAGAGTCCACTAATTTTTAAGTCTTTTCTATAATTAGATTTAGATTTATGGTAAAGCAATTATTATTGCATCAAATAGATGGTTTGAGCCTTACTATTGTCAAATGAATGAATGTTTTTAAAAGTAAACTTTTTTATCTTTTTTAATATTAATTGAGTTTTCACATGTACTCTGCAGGTTGATGCTGCCATACAAAAGCACTGCTTTCTGCGTATAGACACTATTACATGAAGATTAGAAGTTAATATTTGAATACTTCCAAATTATAAAATGCAGTTAAAGAAAAAACATTATCAACACTCCAAGGAAGCAATCAGTGAAATCTGTCATGTAAGACATTCTACAGGGCAAATGACCTTGTTTTTTTCAATAAATCAATGATATTAAATGAATAAATAAATAAATAGATAGATAAAGAAGGCTGCTACAGAACAAAGAAGACTTAAAAGAATTCATGATCAAATGCAATGTGTAGACCTTATTTAGATCCTGGTTCAAAGAAAACAACTATAATAATGATTGTTGACAGAATCAAGAACAGTTGGGCATATAATGACGATATTAAAAAATTAGTACTACTTTTATTTGGTATGAAAATAGTAGCATGATGGTTATGTTAAAAATTTGCTTTTATTTTTTAAAGTAGAATGTAGATGTATTCATAGGTAAAATGACAAGATATATGGGCTTTATTTTAAAATCTCCAGGAAAAGAATTAGAGGAGAGTGAGTAAGCCTAGACATGAAAAATATTGATAGATGTTGCACCTGAGTGAGTGGTACATGAGCTTTTGTTATATTATTATCTTAATAGGCTTGGGCTAGTATAACAAAATTCCACAGATTAGGTGGCTTATACACAACAGACATTATCATTCACAATTATGAAGTCTGGGAAGTCCAAGATCAAGTCCTTCATCTTGTTTCTTTTGCACACATTATTTTGTTTTTTGAGATTCACTCACATATTTATCTGTAATTCAATCATTTTTATAGTTATATAACATAAATTTTGTTGCTATAGACATTCTTGTGCATGTGACTTGGAACATACAGGCCCAATTTTCTGAAGGTTTTATACCCTATAATACAATAGCTACTTTATTGAATATGCTGTTCTTTAACATAGATGCTTAGTTCACTTTTATTTGTCTTTCTACTTTTAAAACGTATGTATTAAAACATTGTCTTAGCTTCAGCCCACTTATTTTGTAAATGCAACTTTTATTATTTTTGAGTTCAAAATGTTTCTAATTTTTATTACTATTTATTCTTTTTCCTGATTTTGAAAAGCATTTCTTTAAAAAATTGAAATCTAACACATTAACACATGTATACAAAAAAGTGCACAAATCATAAGTATTATAGCAAAAATGAAGAGCCTTATAAATTGACCACTTTGAAGTTCCTCTCATCTCCCTTCCAAGGCCAAGATTAGGGTAGGGCAGAAAGGTGCGTGAGGCATTAATTTTAAGAACACAGTTACTCACAGGGTTGTGCGTGTGCCAAGTTGGCACTTGCAGGCACTTGTATGAATGTGAGAGTGAGTATCTCCTTACATCTTGCCTCCTGGCTATCTCACTCTCCTGACCCCAGTTCAGGATATGGAAGCCATAAGCAAGACGTAGATGAATGAGCATTGCTGTGTTCCAATAAAGCTTTACTTGTAAAACCAAGCAGTGGGCCAGATTTTTGACTGCAGACTCTAGATCGCTGATGTCTGACCTAAATTCCTTTACCGACCTACATAGCAGTTTATTAATTCTCTCTTCAGCTTCATCTAATCTGTTGTTAATCCCATTGGTTTAATTAGTATATTTTTAATTTCTAGATGTCTATTTGCTATTTTTTTCAAATCTGTTGTCATTTTTTTTTACAATTTCTATTTTCTAAAGTTTTTTTAAGCTTGTCTTTAATTTCTTTAACTGTAGTGGTTAAAATCAGCATAATGGTTTTATCATCTGTGACTGATGATTCCAGTATCTGAAATCGTTGCAGCTCTGTGTTTGACATTTTTGCTCATGATACCTGTGTTCTTGTGTGCTTATTTTTCCTTTATCATATGATCCTCAATATCCTTGCAATTTTTTTTTCTTGGGGAAATAACTTAGGATAAAGACATGGTCATTAACAGCCATGGTTCTCAAAGTGTGGTCCCTGGACCAGCAACATCAGCATCACCTGAGAATTTGTTAGAAATATAAATTCTTAGGACTCATCCTAGACTAAATAATTAGAAAGTCTGGGGTTGAGGTCCAGCAATCTGTTTTAATAAACGCTCCACATGAGTCTGATTTATGTTCCGGTTTGAGAATTGCTGCTTTAAAGAAGATGTTCAAAGTTTATTAAGTTTCTAGAGTATCTGGGATGTGGTTAAATTCACATCTTGAGTTTTTTGGGCCTCTCAGTTGATGTCAATGTGGGTGGAAAATCTTGACTTGTATGGCAAACTTGTCTTGAGGGTGCAGCCACTATGGCCTCAGATTAATGTGGGGAGAATGTCCTATCAGATGCCTGTATCTTGAGTGGATTCTGAAATTTGATTGCTCCTCCTCTCATTTCATATGCCCCCTCTAACCGAAGTTTGAAGTTCAAAGAGTGACAAGAACTTCAAATAAAAAGAGCTTTTGTGCCACTTTTTCCTCTGGCTTCAAACTTGCTCTTCAGTTCTGGTAATTCAGTTCTTCCCTTCTGAGTAGTAATACCTTATTTTGTTAGCTTCTTAATGTCTTTAAGGTGATTTTTTAAATTTTATCCAACAATTTCAGTTTGCTTTCAAAGAGTTAGTTCCAATTTCCTAGCTTGCCATTATAGAAAATGATCTCATGCAGGCATTTCTAGGATTAGTTTGTTTTCTTCTAAAACACGATAGAAGACAAAAAAATTTACCTTAGTGGGGACATGGCACTGATTTGAAACATTCTTAAAATGCTTACCTTCTGACTTACTCCTCACCTAAGTACAGATTTACTTTCCAATAAAGCCTGTTGGCCTTGTTGAAACTGCTCTCTGTGGATGTTGAAAGTTATTTTGCTTCACACATTTATCATACGTGTTTGAATGTGATGCAGCAATTGCCTGAGACTAAAAATTAATCTTTGAGAGTTCATTCATACACTTATTATAATAAATATTCATATTGGCAGAAAGTGGATCATTCTGAGGTGGAATGTTGCTATAAGGAAGTGAATTTATTGACTGTTGGATGAAAATGACATATTTATGCAAAATGATTCTGTAAAGCAACATATGCTGTTTGCTTTAAGAGATGTATTCACACAAGAGTGTAGACAGAGAAATAAGTGAAGTTAATTTAAGATTCCAAACCTTCTCACCAGGACTTTTTTAATGATAATGTGAAAATATTGTTTTTTGCATGGACAGATATTGAAATTGCATAAAGCCACCACAATCTGCAGCTGACCTGATGGATTCTGGTGAGGCGCATGTAGATTCTAGTGAAAGGAAACCAAATATAATTCTCTGGAGAAATTTGGATTAAAATGAAATATTCTCTGCTTCTCTGTGGTTTTTAAAAGACTGTTTTGTACTTTGAACATACTGCATTCAGACAACTAAAATAAATGCAAAGGAGCCTGGAAAACTCACTAGCAGTTACACTAGAAGCAGAATGTGGCAATTATACTACAGGAGGAGAGAATTTAAAATATTACCTCAGAAAATGTACCAGGATATTGTGATTAGCAATCAAACTGTGACTTCTTTTTTTAATCTAATTATAGTCTGCATCTACAAGATATTGTTTTATTAGTTATTACAGTGCAGGTAAGCATGGGCAAAAGACTGATCTTGTCTGCAACATATCTGTGGTAATTTCCATAAAATGAATCTGAGAGTGAATTTGTTTATAACCTCAGGTGATATGATTTCCAGGTCTTCCAAAATTGTTTCCTCAGTTTTTTCTTAATTCCATAGTCAGATTTGGATATCTGTGATATGAGTTGTAAGACAACTCAAGAGCCTAAAATTCCCATAAGTTTCTACTGGTTTAGTGAGCAACGTATCTGAGAGAAATTGGCTCTCTTAAAAAGCTCAAAAACGTGTATGCTCAACTACAACAGCATTACAAAATTCTTTATATTAGAACATATTTTAAGACCTCAACATGTCATTGGGCCCCTTGAGATATTTATGTGTTCTTGTGCTATTCACTGAAAATATACAAGTTGATCTATAGGATAAATTGTTCAAAAGCTTGCAGCTACATTTACTGCTTAATATCACCACACAGAACTGCCTTTCTTTCATTTCTTATATCCCAAAGTAAATGTGGGTAAAGTAGAAAACGGAATAAAATCATTTTTTCCCTGTTCAATCTACGTACCTAGACGTTTTTAGCCAGTTGCTTCCTTATCTCCTTCTGCTTTGAATGTCTTACCTTGTTGTTCCCTTCAAAAATCACCTACTATGTATCTAATACTATGCAAAAAATCTAAAGGCCCTCATTCTTCCTTCAAGGAGCTCAATCTAATAGCTACTTAGAAGACAAATGAGTATGTAGTATTGTTTCACAATAGAAATACGGGCAATGACTTGTAGGAATTTATATAATTGGAGTGAGGATTCATACTATACAAAGGTGCAATGTTTAATTTGAAGAATATTGTTTTCTTATAAATACAGGGGCCCGTCAATAGGATTTATAATGTATATATAATGAAATTAAGGTAAAAGTAGACATAGAATCACACAGCAGATTAACTGGGGACCTGGAAAAAAATTTGATGAGCAATACATCAATATAACTCCCAGTCTACCAACCAATGTTCCCAGGTGAGCCCTGAAGCTCTTGGTATGATGGGGCCTGTGGATAAGCAGCTAATTGAGCAAGGCCAAATCTTCCCTCTTCTTGTATCATGATATCTGCCTGTGTTTGTCCCAGTACTGGCCATCACAGAATGAAAGTATGGTGAACATGAAGTGATATTTTTAATAGAATTATAATAACAATTGTCATAACCCAATATGTTATAAAGGTATTTAAAAGACCTAGATATTGGAAGGCACTTTCAGAATATGAGTACTGAAAACCTCCTTAACAATTATTCCACCATTCTTAAACTTATACCTTTGTTTACATGAGAGCCTTGAAGAGCAAAAATGGTCCTGAGAAGGCTGGAAAATAATACTTTGTGCAAACTTGAGTTATTTGTCAATGACTTTTATAAGCAATTATATGAAATCAGCCCTGTTTTTACTATATGTCTAAATTTCAGTTGCACATTTATGTATGAGTTTTGTTTCATTGTTGGAATAAATCTGCTATGTTACTTAACTTTTCAAAGAAAAATTTGAAGCTGAAATGTATGTAAGGGAAGATTAGAGTTTGAATCTACAGGCTTATTATGCCTAACTGAATGTATTTAGGCATTTGTACTCTGTGGGCAATTTTTGAGGAATATACTTGTATGCCTAGAAAATCTGAAGCAAGTGTGTGAAAAATTAACAGTCACAAAAATGTGAGTAACTCAGTTGAAAATTATTTAAAAATCAATAGCTTTCCTATCTGCCAGCAATAACCTCTTAGAAAATGTATTAAAAAAGATTCTTAGTAATAAACATAGAAAATAGTTTAAACAACCTATGAATACCTTAACAAGAAATGTATAGGACTTGTATGAGGAAAGCTATACGCTATCACTAAGATACATAAAAGAAATTTAGTAAGGAGAAGTATTTTTGCCTAAAAGGCAAATTGAATATAATAAAAATTTTATTCCTTCTAAAATTAAGTATAAATGTAAATACAATACAATTGCAATAAAAATTCCAGCTGAATTACTCCAAAATCGACTGCTAGAAATAATAGGTAAAAATAGCTAAGACATTTTTAAAAGAAGAAACATGATATGAGATTTGCATTAACAGATAATAAAATACCATACTGGCAATATTCAATCAAACTATATGTGGGTAAAATTCATTAAAGGTAAAGACAATTTTCTAATAATAATAGATTATTCAGTGTACTCTGTTGGAATGACTGGTTGTATATAAGAAAAAATAAAATTGAAATGGAATGCAAAAATGACTTCACATTAGTTTCTGATAGAGACAATTCATTTTATTAAGAAAATAAGGAGCAGTCCTGTCAATAAGATGTCAGTCTCCACTTCTGAAAAGACAACTTTAAGATTCATTTCTGGTTTTCCTTATTCTGGTGCAGTAGTCCTTGAGAGAAACCATCTCATCACCAGAGGCAGATGTGTAGTACCCTAACAGCTCTGAAAGCTTCTTCTGATTTTGAGAGTCTTCGTGTATTCCAAGCTTTATGTTTTTAGAGAACTGCTCATAGAACTTCTTGTAGTTCTCTTTATCTTCTGCCAGTTCAGTAAAGAGTTCTAAGCATTTTTTGACCAAATTCTTCCTGATAACTTTCAAAATTTTGCTTTGTTGTAACATCTTACGGGAAATATTTAGAGGGAGAGCCTCTGAGTCTACCAGCACTCTAATGAAGTTCAGATATTCAGGGATTAGCTCCTCACAGTTATCCATGATGAAAACTCTGCGTACATACAATTTGATATTGTTCTTTTTCTTTCTGTTTTCAAACATATCAAAAGGAGCACATCATGGGAAAATAGAAGGGCTCTGTATTCCAACTGTCCTTCAACTGAAAAATGCTTCACTGACAAGTGATCTTCCCAGTCATTAGTCAAGCTCTTGTAGAATTCTCTGTACTCCTCATTAGTAATATCATCTGGATTTCTGGTCCAGATGGGCTTTGTTTTGTTGAGTTCTTCTTGATCAATGTACTTTTCCTAATCTTCTTCTTCTTCTTCTTCTTGTCACCATCCTTCTTTTCTTCTTCTTCCTCAGCAGAACCAACATCTTCAATTTCAGGTTTGTCTTCGGATTCTTTCTCTTTTTTCGATGTTTAGAAAATTATTTGTTACATCTTGTAGGACCTACTTTTTGAAGTTTTCATCCCCTGTAGTTGCCAATTCTGCATGTACTAGTCCTCTAGAAATAGGTTAAACTGAAGCAACTTGATGGAAGGAATTCTCCGCAGGGCTTGTTTTCCAAAGAAAAGTATTGTTTGGAGGAGCAAAGTTATAAGCCTACCTAAGCATATTATAAAGCTGTTCAAAAATAACTCAGACCCAGTCTTGTGGATGGAAACGTAGTGCTCGAGTCACATTCTGCTTAAAGTTTAACAGATACAGATGAGTTAAAAGAAAAAAAAATCCATTTCTGATATAGTGACCTTGGAGAAGATGAAATGCCTCAGTGTGTTTGTTATCAACAAAAATAACAAAGATGAACAAGGACCCAAACTTCTAATAGGGCATTGGGCTTGTCAAAAAGCATGGCCTGAATTTCAGCCTCCACACTCTTCTGTCCCCCAAGACCCTTTTTAGCCAGGGAAATATGTGTAGTGCATGTGAGCCCTGAGAGGGGTGTAGCATATGAGCAAACCATTATTAATAGGATGTTGGCATACCTAAGACATATTGCAGGTTTGGTTCTAAACCACTGTCGTAAAGTGACCATTGCAGTAAAGCAAGTCACACACACATATTTCTTTTTGGTTTTCCAGTGCATAGAAAAGTTATGTCATACTATATTGTAGTTTATTAAGACATAATGCTATTATGTCTAAAAAACAATGTACATACCTTAATTAAAAATGTATTTTTCCTAAAGAATGCTAACAATTGTCTGAGCCTTCAGGGAGTCATAATCTTTTTGCTGGTGGAGGATCTTGCCTTGATGTTGATGGCTGCTTACAAATCTGGTTGGTGACTGCTGAAGATTGGGGTGGCTGTGGCAATTTCTTAAAATAAGACAACAATGAAGCTTGACACATTGACTCCTCCTTTTGCAAAAGATTTTTCTGTAGCATGCAGTGCTCTTTGACAGCATTTTATGCACTGTAAAACCTCTCTCAAAATTGGAGTCAGTTCTCTCAAAACTTGCTGCTGCTTTGTCAACTAAATTTATGTAATATTCTAAATCTTTGGTGTCATTTTAATAATGTTCACGGCATCTTCATCAAAAGTGGATTCCATCTCAAGAAACCGCTTTCTTTGCTCATCCATAAGAAGCAGCTCATCATCTATTCAGGTTCAATCATGAGATTGCAATGATTCAGTCACATCCTCAGTCTCTCCTAATTCCAGTTCTCTTGATATTTCCATCACATCTGCAGTTACTTCTTCCACTAAATTCTTGAACCTGTCAAGGTCATCAGTGAGGGTTAGAATCAATTTCTTCAGTTAATATTTATGTTTTGACCTGCTCCTATGAATCTCAAATATTCTTTATGGGATCTAGAATCGTAAATCCTTTCCAGAAGATTTTCAATTTACTTTACCCAGGTCCATCAGAGGAATCACTATCTTTGGGAGCAACAGCCATATGAATTGTATTTATTATATAATAAGACTTGAAAGTCAAAATGATGCCTTGATCCATGGGATGCAGAATAGATGTTGTGTTAGTAGGCATAAAAACAACATTCACCTACTTGTACATCTTCATTAGAGCTCTTGGTGACCAGGTGCATTATCAATGAACAGTTATATTTTGAAGGGAATCAAATTTTTCCTTCTGAGTAGTAGATCTCAACAATGGGTATAAAATATTCAGTGAACCATTCTGTTAATAGATGTGCTATCATCCAGGCTTTATTGTTCAATTTATAGAGCACAGGCAGAGTAGATTTAGTATAATTTTTAACCTTAGGATCTTTGAAATAGAAAGGGGCATTGTTTCACCTTAAACTTACCAATTGCATCAGCCTCCAACGAAAGAGTCAGACTATTCTTTGAAGCTTTGAAGCCAGGCATTGACTCCTCCTCTCTAGCTATGAAAGTCCTAGGTGGTATCTTTATTTTTTTTTTAACTTTTATTTTAAATTCAGGGATACATGTGCAGGTTTGTTATATAGGTAAACTTGTGTCATGAGAGTTTGTGGTACAGATTATTTCATCACCCAGGTGTTGAGCTAGTACCTATCAGTTATTTTCCTGGATCCTCTGCCTCCTCCCACCCTCCATGCTCAGGTAGGTCCAAGTGTTTGTTGTTCCACTCTATGTGTCCATGTGTTCTCATCATTTAGCTCCCACTTATAAGTGAGAACAGGCAGTATTTGATTTTCTGATGCTACATTAGTATGCTAAGGATAATGGCCTCTAGCTCCATCCGTATTCCTGTAAAGACATGATCTTGTTCTTTTTTATGGCTGCATAGTATTCCATGGAGTACCACATTCTTTCAATAAAGGGTATTTCATCTATATTGAAAATCTGTTGTTTAGTGTGGCCACCTTCATCAATGATCTTAGCTAGATCTTCTGGATCACTTGCTGCAGCTTCTCTATCAGCACTCAGTGCTTTACCTTACACTTTTTTGTTATGGAGTCAGCTTCTTTTCTTAAATCTCATGCACTGATCTCTGCTAGCTCTCAACTTTTCTTTTTCAGCTTCTTCACCTCTCTCGGCCTTCACAGAATGGAATAGAGTTAGGGCCTTACTCTGGATTAGGTTTTGGCTTAAGGGAATACTGCAGTTGTTTTGATCTTTTATCCAGACCACTAAAACTTTCTCCAACTCAGCAAAAAGGCTATTTCACTCTCTTATCATTTCTGTATTCACTTCAGTAGCACTTTTAATTTTCTTCAAGAACTTTTCCTTTACATTCATAACTTGGCTAAGTATTTGCTGCAAGAGCTTAGCTTTTGGCCTATTTTGCTTTTGAAATATCTTCCTCATTAAACTTAATCATTTCTAGCTTTTGATTTCAAGTGAGAGATCTGTAACTCTTCCTTTTATTTGAAAACCTAGAAGCCACTGTAGGATTATTAACTGGCCCGCTTACGATATTGTTGTATCTCAGGGAATAGGGAGGATCAAGGAGAAAGAAAGAGATGGGGAAACGGGCAGTTGGTAGAGCAGTAAGAACACACCCAACATTTATCAATTAGTTCGCTGTCTTATATGAGTGTCGTTCATAGTGCACCAAAACAGTTATGATAGTAACATCACAGATCACCATTCTAGATAAAACATAATGAAAAAGTTTGAAATATTGTGAGAATTACCAAAATGTGACTCAGAAACACAAAATGAGCACATGCTGTTGGAAAAGTGGTGCCAATAATCTTGCTTGATACAGGATTGCCACAAAATTTTAATATGTAAAAAACATAGTATCTGCAAAGTGCAATAAATCAAAGTGCAATAAAATAAGGTATGCCTGCATGTACACGTATAAAATAACTAATCAAAATTCTTTTTAAAAGTTTAGCTAATGTGATAGGCTAAAAAGCAGCATGTTTTTGGAATTATAATTTACATTTCTTGTACAAGCAATATTTAGCATTTATCTCTCAATGTTTATTGGCAGTTTGTACTTCTCTGATTTAACTATTTATGTCCTTAGAACTTTATTTGTTCAGTTTTGTCATTTACTACATGTTTAAAATTTTTATACTGGGGACATTTTATACTCAGAGAAAAGGCACCTTTTTTTAAGTCTACAAAGACTAAAAAAAAGTCATGAGACTGGTTTATTTTTGGAGATTTTCTCTATAATTAAATAATGAAAGTCAAGGCTAGAGATGTTAATTAAGAATAAGTTTGCAATGTGCCTTAAATTCCAAGCAGAGTAAATTGTACTTTATCACAGGGGCAATAGAGAGCAATTGAAAATTTTGAGTATGAATGTCGTGAGATGAACACAGTGCTTATTATTATTTATTTGATAAAGGAAAATATGTAGAAAAGGTTTATAACTATCCTCTGCCCTTTGTTACCATATGGTGACCTGCTGTTTTCTCCCAAATTTCTCTATTACATTTATGTTTCCCTGGTGTTAAGAAGACTTTCAGGTATAGTAAAGAGTAATGGCCTAACACCAAGAAAATGGAAATTTGAGCTCCAGATTATAAATTTTGCTGCAGGTAAGGGCATGAAAATGAGAAACAATTTTTAAAAAGTGATGAGATGAGGTGCTTGAATAATTTAAAATGAGATGGGTCAAATCCTGCTACAAATAAAGTTTGCAGAATAATTGGGATGAGCAGCTGAAATTAGATTTTTCAAAATTTTTCTATGTCTGTAATTTGTGATTAACCTGCCATTAAAAAAGAACTATATACTTTCTTTTAAAAAATAATATAAATTTGAAATAACCATAAATAGCTTTTAGTCTCTGCTCTTGATTTTTTGATCCAAAAATAAATAGAGCATAAAATAAAGCTTTTATAGGCTATTGTCCACTTTGTTTTTTCTACTTGCATCCTGAAAGTTGGAGGTGTAAGACATTTCAGTTCACTTCATTAGCCAACTCTTCCAGGAGGGCACTGTCTGGGCTGCTACAATTTCTGGTCTCATTTCTCAGATCATGACTGCCTATGTGTATTCCTGACAGTCTAGCCACCTCTGGGACAGTAACTGTAAATCATCAAAGACACACCATTAAGGGGTATGTAGTACCAGCTTGAGAAAGGGGAACACATTGAAAAACGGTGAAAGAAATAAATCCATTAATGCCCAGAAAATTTTTGGAGAAAGTAGTTCATTTTTTTTTCTCTTCCTCAAGTACAAAGGGTTTCAAAGTTTGGAGGACGGGACTATTTGGAATAGAAACGTACAAACTCTAAAACCAAGGATGCTAAGGAATCATGACCTTAGTCTTGGGGAAAGGTTACCTTTTGGAGTTTTGGATGATGGAGGCTTTCTTGACTTTGAGATAGGTGTGAAGAAGCTTTGTGTAAGAAGCACTTTTATTACTGACGCAAAAAATGTGGGGAACTCACTGCTTTAGACTTGCTCTAGGAGGAAAGTTAAAGGGCCTATGATCTCATTTGAATTCTTTTGGTCTGGTAATGGGCATAGAAAAAGCATTTGGATTCTACAGGCAGCTTCTTGGTGATCCCTGATGAAAACTAGTGGCTGGCTGTGTTTTTGGCCCTTGGGGACAGCAGACAGTGGACAGAGGGAAACGGACTCTTATAGGTTTTAAAAAACTTGTCTTTTCTGGATTCAAATGACTTGCTTCATGAGGTAATACACTATTACTAAGAAATTACTCAGACAATATTGAACACATTTAAGTTATCATTATTATTAAATATGACACAGCAAAGTTTCTAAAGACTCCAGAAATACTTTCTTCTTGAGTAATATTTATTTCTAGACCAAAAATATGATTGAGTACTCATAAATTCCCAAGTGTGTCAAAGTAAAAACAAAACTGCTCAAACAAGATAACATGACTCCAGCAGAAAGCAAATTAAAAATGCATTTATTGAGCTTTGCTTATATGACTACATTTAAAAAATTTACTGCTGACAATAATTCTGTCAGTAAAGGACTAATATTCTCATTTTACAAACAAAAACCAGGAGACTCGCAGAGGCCAAGTGGCATCTAGGATACTGTTGGATGTGGGATTTCAACTTCTGACAATGATCCAGTGGTGTTTCCACTGTACTAGAAACTTATGTGTGAAATACACAAAGAATCTACAATATAGTCCACTGATTTTCATCTCAAACCTAAATTTTGGTGGGGTCAGAAGAATCAAAAGATCCTTTAATGCTAGTTCATAGCTGGGTGAGCAACTCCATTTTCATATATTTAACTTTAAATTTGTAACATTTTGTCAAAATATTTTAATTTTTATATCTAAAAATAATATTTGTACTTGTGGTCATTAATTGAACATCAGTAATTATGTGTCAAAGTTGAGTTTTAACTAAGAATTTTGATTTGTTTACTTTGGGTAGATGGCATACTTGTATATGAATTGCATTTTATTCAATCACCATCTAACATGATAATTTTCAGTAGGGCCAATGATGCTCACTTTCCCTGTAACAACACTCTAAGGCAGATTTGATTATTATAATTTCACAAAATAAGAAATGAAGCACAAAATAGTTAAATGACTAGATTCATGCTACTAGTGACACAGTTCAACCTGAAAGATGGTTTTATCGTAAATCAGATATTACCCACCTGGATGTCTTCAAGCTTCTCCTGAATTCCCAGGCTACATTTTGCTTTAATAAGTAAACAGAATGGCTTGAATCCTATCTCATCTATTATGAGGAAGCTATATTCTTCTCAAATAATCCAGGTATTCTTTGAGTGTTTATGATTCTATGGATGGTTACATCTTGCTTTGAACTCCTGATGACTCCAAATTCTTATCTCAATTGCCAGCTTCTGTCTAGCACAGGCATTATTGAATATGAGGCATTAGTGTCTCACTGTGATGTGTTGTGATGAACTATACTGGGTGTAGTTCTCCACCAAACCCATCACAGAGAATATACTACTGGGCACCTTTTGCTTCAGAGGCATGGCATCTATCTTAAACTTCTCTGTCCTGAGAACCTTTTCCTACATCCAACCTTTCCTTTTCTCTCTGTCCCAAAACCTGTCTTCCACACGGAGAAAATAAATAATTACTCTTCTTATTCATTATGTAAATAAATTCTTTGAGTGGTCTCCTATTTAGTCTATATATACAATTATTTATTTTAAGTAAAGGTATTAGATTGTTTTTTCCTAAACCTACAGGAGGTTCTCCCCTTATGAGGGATTCTGCCTACACAGTAGACATAGATTCAAATTTTATCTTTTTGTCATGTTGATATTGCATTTGGGCAGCTAGAGATTCCCTGATGGTCTTCTGGCTTGATTACACTCTTCGTGGCTTACAAGTTTTGTTTCTCAACCGATGTTTATCCTTTTTGTCCTTAATAACAGAACTGTGATTTTGTGGAGGGGTAGAGGGTGAAGGGCTAGTAATACACTCTGTTGAAATATTGTTCTACTTGTGTGTCTTTAGCTGGTGGTAGGCATATGGAATACTGCTGGTCAAAATGCTCTCAGATCCAAGCATAGGGACCTCTGCTCTGGGTTCCACATTTCAGAGAGCTCCATGTATCACAAACAGATAAAAAATAAATGTGTTAAAGAGCACAAGTGCCTCTGTCACTCAGGATCTGTCACTGAGCATGGACACATCCTAGACACCTGTTTTCATGACCGATAATTCTTCAGGCCTCAGGAAGTGTGATATCCTTGTCCACATCTCATAGCATCTGTAGACAAAATAAAAACCAATTGTACTCAAATACTGGGAAGTATTGTGGGTTATGCTGCTGCTGACTTTGGAGATGAACTTTGTGGTGAAGCCAGGGAGTTAGAACAGCAGGAGTGCTTAGATAAGAAAAAAAATGAATTTCAGTTAAATTGTTAAATCCTTCCCATATGGCATAAATGAAATCAATTCTTCCATGATAAAGTTTTGTTGAGTTTCTACTCTCTTGCTTCTTATTGTTCCTCTTGTTGTGATTCCAGAAGTAATTACTAATTAGTTCAGTATTTACAAGAGTTGCAGTTTTATGTATTAAAGAATGGACACTAAATTTATAGTTGAATATCTAGATCTAGTAGTAATGTGTGAAGCATAATAACAATTAATAGCACCACTGCGTTAAAATTCCTTTTGTCAGTAACTTTCATGATAACAAATTTGCAAAATGTTTGCATTTAAAAAATTTGAACTATTGGCAGCATCCCACACAAATAAACGCTCCTTTCTTCTTGAAACATTTATTTTTCTCTTTTGGATTTCCTCTCAGTTTTCTTCCTATCTCATTATTTATTTTCAGTATTATTTCTCTTCTATTACTAATTTCTGAATTTTGGCTACTGTTAGAGTTATTTTATGTTATATATATAATCTGATTCTGTTGACTTTATCTAGTCTCATTACTTTAAGAATAATTGAGATAATACAGAGATCAGATTGTAAAATCAGGCTTAAAAGAATCAAATACCTTACTAACTATCAAAATTTACTAATAATTTCATAGATACATGTCATTCCAGTTTAGTTTGCCCTAAGAAATCCAAGAATGAATATATTGTGATAAAAGCATTTTTTAGATAAGCACTCTCTTACTAGCAACTTTGTACATTTATCAGAAGTGCAATTGTACATGTGTACAAGGAGATTTCCCCGGTAATGCCTTCTTTCTTTTCCCAAGGGGTGTGCTCTGATGAAAGGAAAGAATGGATTGCAAACCTGCTGCTAACCCCTCTCTCCCAAACTAATGTTTGTATGTTGATATTGATGTCGGTATATTGATGTTAATTCCTCCCACATTAAATTTAGCTCTTTATTGTCAATGCCATATTTATTTGGTCTAGGATACGGTAGGCACTATCCTAGGTGCTGGATTGTGAAAGTAGATTAAGACACAGTCTAAATCCTCATTTCTTCCTCATGAAGGTGATGTCTGAAAGATGGCAGTAGAAAACAAGGCATTAAGCCACAATCATAAATATGCATATTTAATTAACACTGGTGGTGCTTTGGGTTGAGGGGCATAGAAGCCACTCAATGTGTGGCACAAAATTATTTTGTATAAAAGACAAAATGGATTTACACTTTATATTTATCCTTGACTCATATTTAAATTAGGTAAATGATTTTGCAGTCTCTATTTTTGTGACTGATTTATCTCATTATTTTAAAGTTAATAAACTTGAATGTTTCTTCATAGTTAATTATTTCATAGTTCATTACATCTAGAACCAGGTGGTACAAAAGAAATTCAATAGATTTATCATAAAGTCCAGATTCTAATCTAGTTTAGATATGGGAGAGACTCAAGGCACGATTCATCCTAAAGCAAATCCCTCCTTAGCTATGAGCCTGTGAAATCAAACAAGAATCTACTTCCAAAAACTAATTGTGGCACAGCCATAGGATAGACATTCGTATGCCAAATGAAAGAAATAGGCAAGAACAAAGGAGTAACTGGTCCCAAATGTGTCCAAAAGCCAGCAGGACAAATGATATTAAATCTTAAGACTTCAGAATAATCTTTTACTCTATGCCCTGCCCTCTGGCCATACTAGGGCAGGGGTTGTGCCCCCCAAAGCTTCAGGCAGCCCTGCCCTCATGGCTTTGGCGGGCTCATTTCATGCATCAGCTCTTATGGGTTGGAGTCTCATGCATGCAGCTCTCACAGGGTGGTGCTGCATGTGAGTAGCTCTACGGCTCTGGGTTTTCAAGGGCAGCATCACCCCTGTGACTCCACTAGGCATTGCCCTAATGGAGATTCTCTTAGGTAGTTTTCCCCTGTGCAGATTTCTTCCTGGGCTCTCAGGCTATCAGATATAACCTTCAAAATATAGGTAGAGGTACCATGCCTTCACAGCTCATGAACTCTATGAACGTGTAAAATTAGCACCGTGTGGATACCATCAAATCTTACTTCTTGTGACCTCTAGTGCAGTGGACTGAGTTACACCTGGACCTGCTTGATACATGACTGGGGCAGGGAGCTGAGGGGTCCTGTGCTGGGATGCAAGGAATAAAGGCTTGAAGTGGCCCTAGGCAACAAGCCCTCCAGTACTAATTTTTGTTATAGTGCATTTTGTGCTGCTATAACATAATACCACAGACTGGGTAACTTATAATAAAAAGAAATTTATTGGCCCACAGTTATGGAAGCTGGGGTGCTGGTATCTGGCAAGAGCCTTCTTGCTGTGTCATAAAAGGCAGAAGAGCAAATAGGGAGGGGGAAAGAGAAAGAAAAAGGGAGAGAGAGAGTAAAAAGAAACCAAACTCTCCCTTTTATAAGAATCTCACTCTGTGACAATGGCATTAATCCATTCATAAGAACAGCCCTGATGGCCTAAATACCTCTTATTAGGCCACACCTGCCAAAACTGTTGCATTGGGGATTAAGTTTCCAACACATGTTTTTTGGGGGGAGCCATTTAAACCATAGCAATCATGTTTTCATTTTCTTTATTTTATAATACTTTGACTTAGTGGAACCATGCAGACTTAAGAAGAAAATGCTCCTTCCAGGGCTAGGTAATTTCTAGAGATAGCAAATAACTTCCCTGCAAGCCCACCTTTCATATACAAACCAAGCAATTCAAAGTCCACGTTTCCAAACTCTTTTTTTTTTTTTTGTCAAACTTTCACACATCAATAGTCCCCCCACCCTAAATCACCCCAGGACCAGGTATTGGGCAACAAGAGAACATTTCTGCAGCTCACAGCACACAAAAAGTTTTCAAACTATCCAATCTTAACCTTACTCAATATATCTACCCTGCTTTGCCTGCTCCTCATGAAAGCTCCACTAAAGGCTCTGGTCTATGTTCCACTGATACTTGTTCTGTATCCTGACTGACCTTGCTAGCTGCCCATGTGGCCCTGTGTAATGTAGTGTGCCCTCTTCTCTTGGGACCTGTAAGTAATGAAACTTCCTTCAATTTAACCTCTCTATGTTCTCACTCAATCACCTTTAGAAATAAACCTCAAGCATAATCACAACAGACTCTCACACATATCCCTCTATTAAAACAATTTTTAAAAGATAACTAGACATCATCATGTAAGTGTTTCCAATAAAAAATGTTCAGCTCTCATATATCATTGTGTTTCTTCAAAGGCCACTTTAGAAATATGGATTCTGGACCACAGCCTCACATACTCTCTTGATCTTCCTCTAGGCCACTTGCACCCATCCCCTTTGCTGGTTCTTACTGAGTACCTTGACCTCTAAACTTTAAAATTTGAAAATTTGAAGTTTTCAGCACTTGGCTCTCTTATCTTTTCCACTTACACTCTTTCTAGTTGATTTTTATACTTTCAAGGCTTTAAAGTTCATCTCTACACTGATAAATTTATATCTCCAGGTCAGATCCCTCTCCTGAACGTCAGGCTTGTATATCAAATACTGCACTCAGCATCACTTTGTAGTCTAAAAGACATTTCAAAGTAATATGTCCCAAAGTTAGCTTCTTAGAATTAATCATGTAATTATCTTCGATTATTTTCCCCTGCCTCACTTTCACACCATCCATTAGTGAATTCTGGCTCTTCTTAACAGAATAGCTAGAGTGATCTCTTTAATAGTGAAATCATGTCACTCCTCACCCTCGGATATTTCCATGATTTCCCATTATACTCAGGGCAAAAACACAGTTCTCTGCCATAATTTTGTAAGGCCTCCCAGGACTGTTCTGATCATATTCTTCCAGTTTCCTCTCTCCCTCCTATCCATTGCTCTGGCCTTTTTGCAGTTCCTTGAAACATGCCACACACTTTCCTACTTTAGCACCTTGTTTTTGCATTGCCTAGAAAACTCCTCTCCTGTACCCATGAGGCTCACTCTCTTCTATCCTTCAGACCTCTATTTTAATGTCACCAGTGAGTAAGGTCTTCCCTGGCCACTGTATATATAAGAACATGCCACCCTGACCCCAAAAGTCCCTGTTCAACTTGTTTCATATTTGTACATTTCATTTTGTTTCATTTTTTACACTCAAATAAATGAAAATTATATATTTATGAATGCACATGCATTTCATTTATTATACTTAAATAAATAAAAATAATTTCATTTATTATACTTTTTTAACCTTTTAATTTGTTGAGTATATGTCTTTCCTCCTATAGATCAATCTTTTCTGTCTAAATCATAAGCTCTGTGAAGTCAGGACATTTTGTTAGGTTTGTTTACATTATCCTTCTACCTAAGGCAGTGCCTGATACATGGTTAGTGATATGGTTTGGCTCTGTATTCTCACCCAAATCTCATCTTGAATTGTATCCCCATATGTTGATGGAGGGACCTGATGGGAGGTAGTTGGATCATGCATGCGGTTTTCCCTTTGAGGTTCTCATGATTGTGAGGGAGTTCTCATGAAATATGATGGTTTAAAAGTGGCAGTTTCCCCTGCCTCTCTCTCTTTATCTCCTACTGCCATGTAAGACCTGCCTTGCTTCCCCTCCCTCTTTGGCCATAATTGTAAGTTTTCTGGGGCCTCCCAAGCCATACCAAACTGTGATTAAATTAGACTTCTTTTTCTTTATAAATTAATGAGTCTCAGGTAGTATCTTTATAGCAGTGTGAGAATGGACTAGTACAGTTGGCATTCGCAATGCATGTTTGCTGAATAAACAAATGCATTAATTTTTAATTTAGTGAAATGCTATCACATAACAATTTTGTGAGTGAAAGATGGTGAAAAAATAAATTATTTGAAATCTGACAGTACAACTAATTTAGCTTTGGTGAGAGGAATTTCATCCAGCTATAATTTTTTCTGTCTGAATCTAGATTTCTGATTTACTTCATATCCTTGTTTCCTATGGTGGTCTGATTGTAAGTAAAAAATCATATTTTAGAGGTTATGAATAATAAAATGTAAATATGAGTCTTGCATATTTTAAATACATTTATTTTTCATTTTTTAATGTAAATAAAACACCTGTAGATTTCATTATTGATCTTAAATGCAAGGGTGTCTTGCAAAGGTTAAAAAAAGCTTATGATTCCAGTATATTAAATATCTAAAGACAACAGTTGAGCTCAAATACCATAGAATAGCTTTCAACTCAAAGTATGTAACTTGAAATATATTACTGTGCTAACTTCAATGTAAAATAAATTATTTCTTACTTCTAAAATTTAAAAAAATAAGTTTTGAATCAAAATTATGGTTAGATTTTTTAAAACTAAGCAGTTGAATTGCATTCAACATGACTATTTTTAATTATATGGCCATCTTTTACAATTAGCTTTGGATGTATATGCAAGCTAGGGAACAGATTACTGCCTTGCAGCCCACCTTCCCAGTGGATCTGAGTAGCTTAATATGTTACACATTTTATCCTCTCAGGAAAACGTTTCTTACTTTCAAGCTATAATTAACTTATTCTCTAACGATTGTTTACTGCAGAAAACAAGCTAATCCTTCCAAATCCTCACATCCACTGGTGAGGAGAGAGAAAGATGAATTTTGAATTTAACAGTGAGTTACAGCATTAACTTCAAAATTGCATTTTACTGTTTTCCATTCATAATTCAATTATTGCAGCTGTACTTATTTTGCCACAGGTTTATTTGTTTTTCAAGAGAATAGAAAGAGTTTCTATGCCCAAGGATTTGATGAAAGTGAGAAGCTCATTATATGGCCAATTATTGTTCATAACCTGACAGCTTTGCAACAGTCTCCAAAAATCTGTCATTTTCTCTCCACAGACAAGTTCTGTTCAACAAGCCCCTATAGCACAAGTTAAACTACTCGATTATTCTTAAAAAGTGTTTGACCTCATTCCTTGTACCCTGCAGGGAAAAAAATTTAACATTTAACCAACAGTGAGGAATCCTTGCTGAGGGTGAAGAATATTCTTTTTTCCCTAGCTAGGTGTCTGCTCAGTTGAAACATGGTTGAAATATTCTAGTTTAGATTTAATAGCTATGAGCAAGTTTTGATTTTTTTTCTTGATCCTGTACTTTCCTGTGCTTCATAAATTCCTTGTAAAGGCTATTTTGATATTTTCTCTGAAGACTAAAAATATACTCAGTGTAGTCTAATCAGAAAAATATCCTCAACTACAATTACTTCAGTGGTTTACTGTTTTTCCAATATGCCAAAGACAGTATATGTACACAGGACTATATGAAAATGTATATTACGGATAAAAAAATAAAATTATCTACCATATACAAACCACATGCACCCACCACCTTGGCCAAGAAGCAAAACTTTACCCTTTAAATTTTATCCAAGCAGGCTTCTTGTATCCCTCTTGCTCTTCCCAGAGGTAATCACTTCTTGAAATTTGTAGCAGGTATTTCTTTGCTTTCTATTATAGTCTTTGCCATCTTTATGAATCCCTATCCAATTCTAATCAACACATTATTTAACTCTGTATATTTCAGGCATTGTATAGAAGAAATCATAGCATATTTATTCTTCTATAACTTGCTTTTTTGACCATTATTCTTTTAGGTCAAACATATTACTACTTACGGCTACTCTTCAATTTTATTCATGGCTGCATAGTATTCCATTGAATACATGGACTATACATCATTAATCCACAACAATTTTCATGTTTCCAGTTTTTGCCATTCTGACTGATTCTGTAACAGAAATGCCTCTAATGTCTCCTGTACATGTGCAACATTTTCACTGGGGACTTCTTCCTAGGACAGGAACTGCTGAATAGTAAAGTGTATACATGCCCACTTACACCATAGAGTATAAATGATTTTCAAAGTCATTTATCTACACACTCATCAGCATATGAAAGTTCTAGTTGCTCCACATAATATTATCTGAAATTTTTTACAGTCAGTATAAAATGATAGCTTATTGTTGCTTAAATTGCATTTTTACTTCAATTCTACTTAAATGTATTCTCATATACATATATTATTTCTTCTGTGAAATTCCTTTTAATGTCTTTTGTTCACTTTTAGACATTTTAAATATATAATCTTCTATGGTTGTCATGATTTTTATCTGCTTGCTCTTAGAGAGACGTGTTAAAATCTTTTATTGTGACTTTGGATCCGTATGTTTCTGTGGTTCTTCCAATCTTTGTTTTACCTATTGAGAGACATTTTAGTATACCCAGACTTCATATCATTTTACTTCACGATGAATTATCAGCATTATGCAGAGACCTTAAATATTTACAATAATGTTTTTACATTATGTAGCATACTTGTTTCTTCTTGGAAACCAATTTTAATTAGTCATCATTGTTTGACATTATTATAGCTATACTTGTCTTCTTTGATTAATATTTGCCCCATATGTATATCTGCACATCAAATCTTTACTTTCAACTCTTATCAACCTACGCTTTTTATGTGTCTCTAAAACACAGTAAAACCCAATTTCATTTATATTTTTTAATCTTACCTGAAAATATGTTTTTAATGCTTAGTCCATTTACTTTTAATGATTAAAATAATTTGATTTATTCTTGTCTACTTAGTTTATAACTGTTTTCTTCCAATTTTTACCAGTATTTTTCTCTTATTTTCTTCATTATTTGAAATTAATGAGGTTTTTTCTCATTCCATTTTGAAATTTGTCTGTACTTTGCCTACATTCTGTAAACATATTTCTGCTAAATATGGGATTCTTGACTGATTGATAGCTTTTTTATTGTTGGTGGTGTTTCAAAGAAGTCAGCTGTTGGTTCCTCGTCACTCTTTTGAAAGTAATATTTTCTCTCTGGATGCTTTTAGGATCTTTTGTTCATGGCTTTTCTATACTTTCTCTATGATATAGCTGCATGAGAATTTTATTTATTCTGATTTGGATTTCTTGGGCTTATTAAATATGTTAATTATATTCCTACACCAATTCTAAAATGTTCCCAGCTGCTCCTTCTAAATGTATTGCCTCTGCAACCTTTACTGTATTCTCACATTCTGAGATTTTTGAATGGGAACATATTAAACTCTTTTATTCTACCTTTCATAACTCTTAATTTCATTTTTCCATGGTTACCTTGTTGTTCTCTATATGCATAATCATTTCTTTAGTTCCATATTTCAATTAATAATTTTCTATTTACGTGGCTCTTTAACAGTGATAAGTACTTTAATTTCAATTACACATTTCCATTTCTAGAACAGATTTTATTTTATTTTTTCAAATTTACTTGCTATTTACTTATTTTTCAAAACTCTCTTTTATGTCTTGAAACATAATAAACATTCTTATTTTATATTATGTATCTGATGATTCTGGTATCTGATGATTCTCATATCTGATGTTTTTGTGAGTCTAGATTTGCTCATTGTCACTTCTGCTGGCTTTGGCTGGCATTGCAGTGTCCTTCCATATTTGATTTTTGGGGGCAGTAAGGGATGTAGTTTCTTTGGAACTTGGTCTGTAAAAATTATTTGAAAACTGTTGCAAAGGTGAGTTCATCCAGAAAGCATATGCTCTACCAAGCCAGAAATACTAGGAAAATACTCTTAAGTTAACCTTTTGATTGCAACTCAGACAATGTGAATTAGTTTGCAAGCCCATGTGTAGAAAAACTTAAGGTTTCAAACTTTTGAGAGAAATTTTTTTTCTCCTCTATTGAGCATAAGCTTCAAGGCTGACAGTTTACCATGTAGACCTTTTGGGACAGGGATTTAATAATAGATGTATCAGTAGATAGATAGATAGGTGATAGATAGATAGATAGATAATTTGTTATAGGAACTGGCTCACGTGATTATGGAGGCTGAGAAGTCCCACCAACTATCTGCTATCTGGAAAACCAGGAAAGTAGTGCAATTCAGTAGAGTCCTAGGGTCTGAGGACCACAGGTGTGTGTGTGTGTCAGAGGGGTGGAGATGGACACTGGTGTTAAGCCAAAGGCCCAAGAACCAGGAGCTCTGATATCTGAGGGCAGGAGACGAATTTCTCAGCTCAAGGACAGGGAGAGAGAATTCGTCCTTCCTGGCCTTTTGTTGTATTCAGGTCTGCCATCAACAGATTGGATGACACCAGCCCACAATGGTGAGAGCAGAGCTTCTTTACTGGGTCCACTTATTTAAATGCTAGTCTCTTACAGAAACACCTTCATAGACACCCAGGAATAATGGTTTACCAGTTATATGGGCATTCCTTAACCTATTATTTTTCTGTCTCAGGGCCCTGGGAGGTCAGAAAACTGATGCTCAAGTTTGCTGAGTTTTGGAAAATGCCCACAAGCTCAAGGTCATCATCAGGTATTCCATTTTCCTCTCTAGATCTTTGCCTTCACTCATTCCCTGTCTTGACTATTCCTCACTGTATTGCCATCTCATGCATCCAGTCATAATGCTGTACGTATTTTTATCTGTACATTTTGTTATTTTTATGAGGAAATTCCGTTTTTTTGTTTGTTTTTTGAGACAGAGTCTTGCTCTGTCGCTAGGCTGGAATTCAATGGCACGATCTTGGCTCACTGCAACCTCTGCCTCCCGGGTTCAAGTGATTCCCCTGCCTCAGCCTCCCGAGTAGCTGGGATTACAAGCACACGCCGCCACACCCAGCTAATTTTTTGTATTTTTAGTAGAGACAGGGTTTCACCATGTTGGCCAGGGTGGTCTCGATCTCCTGACCGCCTTCCGCCCACCTTGGACTCCTGGGATTACAGGCATGAGCCATTGTGCCCGGCCGGAAATTAAGTTTTATATTGCTAGAAATGAAACTTCTTTAGTGATTAATTTTAAATATTATACTTATATTTAATCTGTTTATTACTTAGGATATCCTAATATAGCTAATGCATGGGCTTTTAAGAGTTTGCCAGTAAACCCAAATGACTGAATCTCAAGTCTTGAAGTTAGTCTTGATTGGTATTAATAATATTAAAAGTGAAAGAAAGTAAAAAGAAAACTACTGTTTTCTGAATCAGAAACTGTGTACCTTCTTTTGAAGGTTCTGTGATTTTCCAATAATTAAAACTGATGTAATTACTTTTATATGGATAACTAAGGAATTGACCCATGAGATATGTGTGATACATGTAAGTAAAATTCTAAGAAGGTAATAAGAATGGGATAAAAAAATGTAACAGTGGCATGCCCAAACAAAAAGGGCCTTATTCAGACCTCTAGGGTAACAGTCCTCAACCTGTTTAACACCAGGGACTGGTTTTGTGGAAGACAATTTTTCCATGGACCAGACAGGGAGGGGAGAGGGGATGGTTTGGGGATGAAACTGCTCCACCTCAGATCATCGAGCATTAGTTAGATTCTCATAAGGAGCACACAACCTAGATGCTTCACATACACAGTTCACAATAGGGTTTAGGCTCCTCTGAGGATCTAATGCCGCTGGGCTCCATGGCTCATGCCTGTAATCTCAGCACTTTGGGAGGCCGAGGCGGGAGGATCTCTTAACGCAAGGAGTTTGAGACCAACCTGGTCAACATGGCAAAACCTCATCTTTACTACAAATACAAAAATTAGCTTGGTGTAGTGATGCAGGCCTGTAATCCCAGCTACTGGGGTGGCTGAGGCCTGAGAATCGCTTGAACCTGGGAGGTGGAGGTTGCAGTAAGCTGAGATCATGCCCCTGCACTCCAGCCTGGCAATGAAATGAGACCAAAAAAAAAAAAAAAAAAAAAAAAGAGAGAGAGAGAGAGAATGTGATGCTGCTGATCTGACACTGACAGGAGGCGGAGCTCAGGCGGTAATGCTCACTTACCTGCCGCTCACCTCCTGCTGCGCAGACGGGTTCCAAGACTGGTACCTGTGGGTGGCTTGGGGTTGGGAACTCCTGCTCTAGGGGAATAGTCACCAAATTAGTCTCGGGGTAGGAAGGACACACTAGTCTGTTGAGTTGTTCCATTTCAGATTCTTTTGATTAGGTAGATGCAAAAATAATTGTGGTTCTCACCATTAATGACCCAAACCGCAATTTCTTTTGCACCAACCTACTAATATCCAAAGGGATTTCCTTAATTAGAAGTTATTAGGACTCCAAAATCATATGGAGAATGAATAGTAAGTAGATACTAAGATGTTAATTTAAGTAACATATACCAATAGAACAAAATATACATAAGGTATGTGTATGATCATAATGGAGTTTCAGGTCTTTAATTCTAGTCCCTTCTAAAAAGTGTATTGTGCAGGTCGTAACTAGGAATTTTGATCAGGAAAATGTAGCTATCCTGCATTTATCTCCCTCTGCAGACCAGTTCTGTTCCCTACCAGTCTTCTCTCGTCCTGGCTGGTGTGCATCCCATTTCAATCTGGCTATTTTATTCTTTCATGAAGACATGTATATTAATTAAAAAGAATCTGGTGACTCTGTCTGCAATTACAAACGTTGGGACTTTGTAATATCAATGACAATGACTTTTACAAATTTACCTCTTCTCTTCTGATCCTCGTTGCCCATGTCTGTATGGTTCACTTCCCTGTCTGTCACTGAGCCTTCTGTAGTTGCATGCTAAATTTCAGAAATGCTTTTTCCTATGTTTACTCAGGAGGTTTTCATTGGTTTTATAAATTTTTAGAACTTTTAGGTTGAAGATAGCCTTATAATGACTATTTACATGTCAAAAGATAAAAAAAAGTCTTTGAAAATGTTTTCTCCATTTTTGAATATGATGTCCTTTGAAGTGATTAATTAGTTTATTGGACTTCCAAGTGACCATACCTTTTCTATGTCTTGATTGAGAAAATACAGAATAATTGCAACTTCCTATCTAGTAACTCACGAATAACTTGATATTTTATTAAACAATTGAGAATGTTTACCTGAAAAATGGTAGAGAATGAAAAACATTATTTTTTTCTGATCTCCTTGGGATGTTTTATGGATGTTGAATTCAAGAACATTAAATAAAATGAACTTATAATTATTTAAACTGTTGATGGCCCAAACTTTTAGAATAATTGTTCTGTGTTTATCTCCTAGATCACAGTGTTAAATGGCAGACAATGGGAAAGATTACACTTTTTCTCTTTTAATATATCTACTGGACAGCATTTTTTGTTTTTTTTTTTTTGCTGCCAGTAATAGAAACCAGATCTCGATAACTAAACAGGACATACAATTATTTTAAGAGTTGTGAATATCTCTCAGATCAATAGGAAGGCTGGACAAAACAGAAATCTGGACCTCAGTATGTTCACACCATACAGCAGCTGGAATCTCCCCTCCTCCCCTGCAGGTTTCAGATATGCAGTGCTGACTTTTCCCCTCTGCCATCTCGGCCATCACTGCCGTCACTGCTAAGAGTAACCTCCCAAGATTTATTCCTAAGGGAGTGTAGTTTTACTAGGAAGACATAACTTAACAATATGTACGATTAGAGGGAACCTTGAGATAAAATATACCAAATCTTAAAATATGTGTTTAGACAATGTAAGAGATCAGTAAGAGATATATTATAGTTAAATTATTATTATTGAGAAAAATTCATGGAAGAGATACTTTCACTATTGGCTTTGATTACATCCAGTTCATTTCATGCTGACTGCTCATTGGAAAATTATTTTTTAAATTTATTTTAATTGAAAACTATACATTATGTATTTATGTTGTACAACATGATGCTTTGATATATGTATACATTGTGAAATGGCTAAGTTCAGGAGGTTTTCACTAGTTTCATAAATTGTTTTTTTATATTTCCGTCCTTTGACTAACATCTCCTCAATCTCTCACCTCTAGCATCTGTTAACCATCATATAACTCTCTGTATAAGTCTGACTTTTTTAATACTCCACATATAAGTGATTCCACTCAGTGTTTGTCTTTCTGTGCCTGGCTAATTTCACTTAACATAATGTTCTCCAGTTCATCCATGTTATTGTAAATGATTTCCTTGTGTTTTAAGGCTGAATAGTGTTCCACTGTGTGTATGTGTATATAAATCACAGTTTCTTTATCCATACATCTATTCATGGATACTTAGGTTAACTCCATATCTTGGCTATTGTGAATAATACTGCAATGAACATGGGAGTGCAGATATCTCTTTAACATACTGATTTCACTTTCTTTGGATATATAGCCAGTAGTAGGTTTACTAGACCATATGTTAGTTCTGTTCTTCTTATTGGGGGACCTCCACATTGTTTTCCATAATGATTGTAGTAATTTGCATTCCCAGCAACAGTATACAAGGGTTCCCTTTTCTTTGCATCCTTCTGAATATTTTTATCTTCATCTTATTTTATGATAGCCATTCTAATATGTGATAGGTGATATCTCATTGTGGTTTGAATTTGTGTTTCCCTGGTAATTAATGGTGTTGAGCACCATTTTATATACCTATTAGCCTTTTGCATATCTTCTTTTGAGAAAAGTTTATTCAGGTCCTTTCCCTATTATTTTTAATTGAGTTATTTGTTTTCTTACTAATGAATTATTTGAGTGCCTTATATATTTTGGAAATTAACCCCTTACCAGATGTATGGTTTGCAATTATATTCTTCCATTCAGTACATTGTCTCATAACTCTGTTGATTGTTTCCTTTGCCGTGCAGAAGATTTTTAGTTTGATGTAATCCCATCTGTTTATTTTGACTTGTTGCCTGTGCTTTTGGGGTCAGATACAAAAAATCATTGATCAGATCAATGTTGTGGAGTTTACCCCATATGTTTTCTTCTAGTAGTTTTATCGTTTCAGGTATTACATCAAAGTTATTTATCCATTTTGAGTTGAGTATTATATACAGTGTGATACAAGGGTCTAATTTCATTTTGCCAGTGGATATCCAGTTTTTCTAGTGCCATTTATTGAAGAGACTGTCCTTTTCCCATTGTGCATTTCTGTCATCTTTCTCAAAAATCAGTTGACCATAGTTGTGTGTATTTCTGGGCTATCTATTCTTTCAAATAGTATAATGTCTTTCTTCATTTTGCTCAAAACTGCTTTGGCTATTCAGGGTCTTTTTGGTTCCATATGAATGTTAGGCCTGTTTTTTATATTTCTGTGAAAAATGTCATTGGAATTTTGATAGGAATTGTATTGAATCTGTAGATAGTTTGGGGTATTATAGACATTTTCAACAATATTGATTCTTCGAATTCATGAATCCACTTATTTGTATATCCTTCGATTTCTTCCATCAATGATTCACAATTTTCATTGTACAGATATTTCACCTCCTTGGTTAAACTTATTCCAAAATATTTTACTATTTCTTGTGGCTTTGGAAATAGGATTGTTTTCTCAATTTCTTTCCTGATATTTTAATGTTAGTGTATAGAAATGCTGCTGAATTTTTAAGGTTGATTTTTTTCCTGCAACTTTACCATATTGGTTTATGAGTTCTAACAATTTTTGGTAGGGTCTTTAGATTTTTCTATGTGTAAGCTTATGTCATCGTCAAACAGATAACATTTTATTTCTTTCTTTCTGATTTTATGCTTTTTGTTTTTGTCTCTTGCCTAATTTCTTTGTCCTGATGTACCATATTATGTTGAATAGAAGTGATGAAAGTCAACATTCTTTTCTTGTTACTGATCTTAGAGAAAAAGCTTTACATTTTTCACCATTAAGTATGATGTTATTGTGAGCTAGTCATGTTTGACCTTTACTATGTTATGTTACCTTCTTTCTATACCTAGTTTAAGTATTCTTATCATGAAACAGTATTGAATACTGTGAAATGCTTTTTCTGCATCTATTGAGATGATCATGCAGTTTTTCCTCCATTCTGTTAATGAGCTGTATAACATTTAGTGATACATATGTTGACCCATCATTGCCTTTGAGAAATAAATCCTACTTAATCATGGCATGTGACCCTTTTTATGTGCCGTTGAGTTTGATTTGCTAGTGTTTTGTTGAGAGTCCTTGTATCTACATTCATCAGGGATATTGACTTGTAATTTTCTGGGTTTTTTTTTTTTTGTAGTGTTTTGTGTGGCTGTGGCATCAGGCTAATGCTGGCTTCAAAAAATACATTTTTAAGTATTTCCTGTTGAATTTTTTGAAAGTGAGAAGAATTGGTACCAGTTCTTCCTTAAATATTTGATAAAATTAGGCAGTGAAGCCATGATTTTCTGGGCATTTCTTTGTGAGGAGATTTTTTGATTAGTGATTAATCTCCTTACTTGTTAAGGAGAAGTTGGCCTAAACAGATTTTTATTTCTTAATTATTTAATCTTGATAAGTTGTCTAAGAATTTATTCATTTTCTGGTTATCCACTTTATTGACATATAATTGTCATAGTAGTCTCTTATGATCCCATGTGTTTCTGAGATGTCCATTGTAATGTCGCCTCTTTCATTTCTGATTTTATTTGAGTCTTCATTTTCTTTGTTAGTCTAGTTAGACTTGTCAATTTTGTTAGTCTTTTCAAAAAATCAACTCTCATTTCATTGATCTTTTTTATTGTTTTTCATACTTCTATTTCATTTATACTTAATATTTTCTTCCTTTTATTAACTTTGGACTTAGTTTACTATTTTTCTAGTTCTTTGGGTTCTAACGTTATACTGTTTATTTGGGTTCTTTCTTTTTTTTATATATAGATGTTTATTTTTATAAACTTCCCTCTACTATTGCTTTTACTGCATTCCGTAAGTTTTGATGTGCTGCATGCCCATTTTCATTTGTACCAACATTTAAAAAATTTTCTTTAAATTGCTTCATTGATCCATTTTTTTAAAGGAGCATGGTGTTGCATTTGCACACATGTCAATTTTTCAAAATTTCTACTTTTTGACATCCAGTTTCATATAATTGTGGTCAAAATAGATACTTGATATTATTTCAATCTTCTTAAATTTGTTAAGATTTGTTTTGTGGCCTAACATATGATCTGTCCTGGAGAATGTCCCACGTGTGCTTGAGAAGAATATTATTCTGCTGCTGTTGGATGGAATATTCTGTACATGTTTGTTAGGTTCATGTTTGTAGCTCAGTATCAATGTTGTCTTATTGATTTTCTGCCTGTATTATCTGTCCATTGTTAAAAGTTGGTTATGAAAATCTCATACTATTATTGTCTTGTGAGTTAACTCTCCCTTCAGATCTATAAATATTTGCTTTATATATTTAGATGCTCCAGTGTTGGATGTATACATATTTACAATTGTTTTATCCTCTTTATGAATTGACCACTTTATCACTATATAATGACCCTGTTTGTCTCTTTGTATGGTTTTTGTCTTGAAGTACATTGTATTAGGTAAGTGTATAGCTAGCCCTGTTTCCTCTTGGTTGTTGTTTGCATGGAATATTTTTATTTTATCATTTTGCTTTCAATCTATGTGTGCTTTTAAAGGTAATGTGAGTGTCTTGTAGGCAGTGTGTAGTTGGGTCTTGTTTCTTTATCCATTCAGCCATGCTCTGTCTTTTGACTAGGGGATTTAATCTATTCACATTCAAGGTAATTATGGACATTTCAGGATTGACTATTGCCATTTGGTTGATTTTTTTTTTCTGGTTGTTTTGTAAATTTTTTGTTCCTTTCTTTCTTACTTGCTATGTTTCTTTGTGATTAGATGTCTTTATCTAGAGGGTCACTTTAATTTCTTTCTTTTTGTCTTTTTTTTTTTATCTACCATAGGCTTTTGCTTTGTGATAACAATGAGGCTTACCTTAAGCATCTTATTGTTATAACAGCTATTTTAAGCTGGTAACAACTTAAATTTCATTGCATAAAATTACTCTATGCTTCTACCCCGATACATTTTATGTTTTAAATATTAAAATTTACACCCTTTTTTGTTGTATATCCCTTAATAAATTATTATAGCTATTATTACTGTTAAAAGCTTTGTTTTTAACCTTCATTCTAACAATATAAGTGAATTATACATCACCATTACAGTATCAGAGTATTCTGTATTTGTGTACTTACTTTGACCAGTGAGTTTTATACTTTCATATATTTTTGTGTTACTAGTTGGTATCCTTTTCTTTTAGATTGAATAACCCTCTTTAGCATTTTCTGTAAGACAGGTCTGGTAGCAGTGAATCCCTTATTTATTGTTTGTCTAGGGAAATCTTTATATCTACTTCATTTTAAGGAATAGCTTTGCAGAGTATAGTATTCTTGGTTGGAAGATTTTTTTCTTGTTTTATATCAACACTTTGAATAGGTAACTACTGAGAAGTCTACTGCCAGGCATATTAGCGCTCCTATACATGTAATTTGCTTCTTTTTCCTTGTTACTTTTAGAAAGTTCTCTTGATTTTTGATTATTTGAATATACTATGTCTTGTTGCAGTCATACTTGAATTGATTCTGATTGGAGAGTTCTGACCTTCCTGTACCTGGATATTTTTAACTTTCTCCAAATTTGGAAAGTTTTCTGCTATTATTTCTTTAAATAAGCTTTTCACCCTTTACCACTTTCTTTTTCTTCTTTGAACTCCTACAATTTGAATATTAGCTCTTTGATGCTTTCCTATAAATCCCATAAGCTTTCTTTATTCCTTTTTATTCTTTTCCTTTTTCCTCCTCTAACTACATATATTCAAATAATATGTCTTTTAGTTAACAGATGTATTCTGCTTGATCAATTCTGCTGTTTATGCTATTACATTTTTATTTCATTTATTGTATTTTTTAGCACCAGAATTTTCTTTTTTTAAAAAAATTTCAGTCTATTTAATTTCTAATTTTGGTCACTAATTGTTTTCCTTATTTCATTGAATTATTTCTCGTATTTTCTGGACATTTGCTAAGCTTCCTTAAAGTAATTATTTTGAATTCATTGTCAGTAAGTTTCTACATATCTATTTTGGGGGGATCAGATACTGTGGGATTTTTGTGTTGTTTTGGTGTTATTAAATCTTTTGTGTTTTTCATATTGTTTCTTTTGTTGTTGCTTTAAGTTGATGTCTGCACATTTGCTAGAGTGATCACCTTTTGTAGACTTTACAGGGTAGGTTTTCTGTGGAAATGTCTTTCTGTGGGGGTATGCAAGGACACTTACTTGGTGAGATGAGGTGGTTTTCGTACCAATGAAGGTGCCAGCTGTTAGTCTCTGTGCAGCATTGATAATGTTGTTGTTGACAAAGATTGAAAAGTGGCTGATGTTATGAATGTCAGCAATGACACTGAGGGGTGTTAAGGCCTTTGGTGGCCATACCTGCTAAGATTGCCAGAATCTCTCTCGGCACTGAATCTGGCCTGTTGGCTTGCTTGCAGTGGTGGTTGCACTGGTGTTTGATAAGTGATGTGTCCATGGAGTAGCCATGGAGCTGAGGCCTGAAGCATGGGCACATGTAGAAGGAGTACATCTCTGGAATTGGGGCAGTATTTACTCTGGTGTCCTGAGCACAGACAACCCTAATGCTGAGTTGATAATAGTATGCATGGTAGAGATATTTGTGAAGTAACCAGGTAGCTAAGAATGGGAACACAGGCATGAGCAAAGTTAGAGTAGCTCTGTAGTCAGGGTATGGTCTAGCTCTCTACAGTGGCTGAGCCAGTGGCTGGAACATGGGTACATGCAGCAAGGGCTTGGCTCAGGGGCTGTAGTACAAACCAGCTTACTATGGTGTTGGCTTTGGTGTCTGCAACATGAGTGAGCCCAGTGTAGCCACAGAGCCAGGGTGTGTGTGTGAGCATTTGTGGAGTACCCACAGCTCTGTGGTTGCACATGTGCAGAATTGGGAGAGGTGGTAGCTCCTTTCCCCTAATTAATGAACATCATCCACCTACTGGGGGCATAGGGTTCAGCTACATCTCCCTCCCTTGGTTTCCCTGCCAGGAGTGACTCTCGGTTACCTAGGTGGAAAGAGATGCCAGTGTTCTCTGTGAAGCATGCTGTTGAAGACTACAGTGGTTTCCACTTCTTGGCTGATGCTGATAGCCTCTGCCTTTCTTTTTTGCTTCTGGCTACCTCCTGCTGTCTCAGGTATGTTGGCATTACCAATAATTCTTGCTATATGAATATTCTTTGAGATTTTTTTCTACATTGTATTGCTATAGATTTTTAATGGGTCCTATAGCTCTCTCTGGGCTATTTTGCTTTGTGAATAGTTGTCTATAGCTGTTTTTCTTGGGAGAGGATGTAAGATGATATCTCCTATTCTGCCATCTTGGTCCCATCATCTACTTCAACATTTGAATTAACAAAACACCACAATCTCAATTATAACAAAATTTAACATTTCTCTCAGAGTGACAGTGGTATCACAATTTTCATTATAAATCCTCTTTGCTATGGCTTATGTCTTATCATATTAATTTATATGAGGAGGAAAGTTCGCATTAAAAGTGGTTCAGCTCATATAAAAATTCCTTTCAAAATTAAAAAAAAATTATATTTTCCACCAAGCAATAATCAACTAAACCATAATTTATCCAAAAGGCTCACTACATTCCTGGCTGAAACAGAAAGTTATTGTGAACAATAAAATTTTACCAACAGTTAGCTTTTTTTTCTCAGAATAGTTTCTATTGATATTTAAAAGTATTAATGCAATAGCTATTTTATACTCAGGTACATTGCCTCTAAATAGTTATATTAGATTTTACCAATTATTATTCCAGTAATAAACTGACCAGTTACTTATTCTTTTCTAATATTTAAGCTGCTGTTATAGCTGTTTAAATAAATAAATTTGAGAGTTGGATATCTATCTTCTTTGCATAATTATAACACTCTCTATACCATATTATGTACATCATAAATTGAGAAGTTGATTAAAAATGTCATGTCCCTGCATGTATGAAAAAGAGATTTAAAAATGAAACTATTCTAAACTTATGGATTTTTCTAGAAACATGAAAAGTTGAGAAAGAAATGATAAAAAAGGAAGTAGGGTCTTTCGAGTACCATTCAACATTACCAAAACTGTGTAAAAAGTAGACATTAAAGGAGAGTCTTGAATAATCTTTAACATAAGCTCCTTTATTTTCTTAATACATGCAAATTTCTGGTCCCTTTCCCCAGGATTTATGGTTCACAAGTTTTGGTGTGGGTTTCAGTAATTTGCATTTAATAAATGCCTCAGTTGACCTCAAGTAATTTTGATGCAAGTAAACTAGTTTTCACACATTGCAGAAAATCATGCTTCATTGTCCACTAGTTATGTGTGAGTTTTAAAATTAAAGTTTTTATTAATTATAAAAAAAAATTTATCCTGACCTACAATAGCATCCCTAGTAATTCTAACACTTTGCTTCATTTGTCTTTTTTGTTTTGTTTTGTTTTTGAGATAGGGTCTCATTCTCTTGCTCAGGCTGGAGTGCAGTGGTGCAATCTCAGCTCACCGCAATCTCCGCCTCAAGCAATCCTCCCATTTTAGCCTCCTGAGTAACTGAGACTACAGGAACACGCCACCATACCTGGCTTTTTTTTTTTTTTTTTGTATTTTTGGTAGAAATGAGGTTTTGTCATGTTGCCCAGACTGATCTCAAACTGCTGAGCTCAAGCAGTGTGACTCAGCTTCCCAAAGTGCTGAGATTACAGGTGTGAGCCACCATGACTAGCCATCTTTTGTCTTTATATACTTATTACTACTTGACATAATATTATATACATTTTCAGATTTTCTTCTTTATTACCATAAACCTTACGAGGGCAGGAACTTCACCAGTGTTCATCACTTCTTTTCCTTCCTCTGTATTTGAAATGGATATGGTAGGCTTGAAATGGAGTAGAAATTAATTCACTGAGGTTGTTGCAGTATGCTTTTTTAAAAATTATACTTTAAGTGCAGGGATACATGTGCAGAATGTGCAGGTTTGTTGCATAGGTATACATGTGCCATAGTGGTTTGCTGCACCCATCAACCAATCATCTACATTAGTTATTTCTCCTAATGCTATCCCTCCCCTAACCCTCTACCCCACCAACAGGCCCCAGTGTGTGATGTTCCCCTCCCTGTGTCCATGTGTTTTCATTGTTCAACTCTCACTTATGAGTGAGAACATGTGGTGTTTGGTTTTCTGTTCCTGTGTCAGTTTGCTGAGAATGATGGTTTCCAGCTTCATCTGTGTCCCTGCTAAGGACATGAACTCATCCTTTTTATAGCTGCATAGTATTCCATCGTGTATATATGCCACATTTTCTTTGTACAGTCTATCATTGATGGGCATTTGGGTTGGTTCCAAGTCTTTGCTATTGTGAACAGTTCTGCAATAAACATACGTGTGCATGTGACTTTATAGTAGAATTATTTATAATTTTGGGGGTATATACTCAATAATGGGATTGCAAAGTCAAATGGTATTTCTGGTTCTAGGTTCTCGAGGAATTGCCACACTGTCTTCCACAATGGTTGAGCTAATTTACACACCACTAATGGTGTAAAAGCATTCCTATTTCTCCACATGCTCTCCAGCATCTGTTGTTTCCTGACTTTCTAATGATCGCCATTCTAACTGGTGCGAGATGGTATCTCATTGTGGTTTTGATTTGAATTTCTCTAATGACCAGAGATGATGAGCTTTTTTTCATATGTTTGTTGGCTGCATAAATGTCTTCTTTTGAGAAGTGTCTGTTCATATCCTTCACCCACTTTTTGATGGGGCTGTTTGTTTTTTTCTTGTAAATGTTCCTTGTAGATTTAAGTTCCTTATAGATTCTGGATATTAGCCCTTTGTCAGATAGATAGATTGCAAAAATTGTCTCCCATTCTGAAGGGTGCCTGTTCACTCAGCCCCAAATCTCCTTAAGCTGATAATTAACTTCATCACAGTCTCAGGATACAAAATCACTGTGCAAAAATCACAAGCATTCCTACATACCAATAATAGACAAACAGCAATATTCTTTACTATTCCAAGAGTGAGATGAAATAAGTGTAAATACTAAAAGTTGTTGCTTACAGAAGGTGGAATTGAGTGCTTTATTCTGTTTTTTTTAAAAATACTTTTCCATTTTTTATGAATTTTATACATTGAACATATAGTACTTTATAATCAGAAAAAAACAACATTTAAAGCATGTTACATTTAAAACTCATTTTATTTTATCATGCAGTGTAGATTTTAGCTCTTTCATTGTGTTATGCAGTGCCAACTTTGGTTGAGTAAGATAATAGGCACCAGGTACATTTAAAAGCTCTCTAAAATTATACAGAAGAGAGAATCACAAATGGTCTTTTAAGTCACCACAAGGGAATTGATACAAAAGTGTAAGGTTTTGCATATAATTAATATAAGGTTTTACAGAGAAGATGTTTTATGGAATGAGAAAAAGAGTAAGCGACAAAGAAAATATCTTAAAAATTCAACTTTAGTTTTCTTCATGAGGTCTACCTTCCAAAAATGGAGTGACTCCTAGAAAGAAGTTCTTTTTTGTGGGTTTTTAAAGTCAACTTAAATATATCTCTCACCTTCATCTCCAGCACTTACATTTGTACTCAATATTTAACTGATTATACCCAGGCATAATTTCTAGATGCATACTGTGTATAATGTTGCTGTTCTCACTCTCAATGCATGATTCACAGGGAGATAAGAGTACTATTTTCTGCATTTGGGGACCTATGTGGTTTATCCAACTATGCATAATGCATAATCTGCCACTTTGTAGAGAGATAAGGTGTATGCTGTACTGGTTGCTCTTTTGAAATACAGCAATCACTAAAATTATTATTTTTATTTTCTATAAAATTGGCAGTTAAATATAGGAGTGATATTATGTGTATGCATATATAACACAAATGCCATTACAAAGATCCAATCACATTTATATAATTTTTTTCAAATTAGCTGACTAGGAGTTGTAATAAGACATTGTTTTAATTTTCAGTACATTTAACTGTCAGAGATATTTAAAAAGTAGAAATTCAATTATAAGTAATTAGGCTGGTTTTGTTTTTAGTTACTAGTTTATTGTAATAGTTAACATTTTCAGGAGAAAATGGATATAAAATGAAATCTTTTTTCCTCCATTAAGGAATCTGACACTTGAAAAGATTAACTGTGTAAATAATTCATATGGGGATATAAGGGATTAACTAAAATATATAATTTTAAAGAAAAAGGAAAAATATAGAAAGAGCAACAGAACCTCCAATTTTGGTGAGCAGTATATAGGTTGTATGAAAGGAAAAATACAAACCAGGGGTTGAGGTGACTGGAATTCAGATGTGTCTTTTCTATTCCTTGGGTGGCTAACCATAGGCAAACTACCAAACCTTTTTGAGTCTCACTTAAAACATGAAAAATCTAGTAATTAGACTGATCTTGTAAATTAAAAAATCAGTTTACCCCCTATAAAATTTTCTCTTACACTTTGGATGATTATATGTCAGGTATTGTTGTTACTTGTCCAGCTGAGGCATGGTACCCCCGTGGAGTAGGCTTGGAGATCAGTTCGGAGCTTTAATTAGTAGATTTGCTAAATGGCAAAGACAAACTCATACAGTTATTCTCTCTTAGATAATCATCCAATTTGGGAAGAGTGATGATAAGAATCTCTTCTCATGAAGAGCACTCAAGAGCTGAGTAGGACCAGTAGTAACTACTGCTGGATGATCTGTCATTGGCTTCTTTAGAGTGCAATCTTGCTTCTTGGCTAGACAGAAAATAAATGAAATCAGTAATTTCTGACCTGACTTGGATGTCAGCAGTACGAATTCACCAGAATCCTACTAACTTCTCCTTGCATTTACCTGTGTAGATTGCCTTGATTTGGGAAAGATTATAATTTGATTCCCCCAAATTGAAATATAACATATATTATGAATAGAGTAGGCTTTCTTTCAGCTTAAACCTTCTCTTCATTCATTGCAAGCTATTGCATTCAGACAAAATAATTTAATATATGTATTTTAATAACTACAAAATAAAAAACCAAGAAGCTATAATTGAAAACCAGAAAGGAGACTTTGCCAGAAACCTAGAAGCCCAACCCTCTTGTGTACTTCTCCCCAATCACAACGCCATCTCTTCCTGTTAGACTACTTTAATAATAAACACATTCCTACCTTTCTTAGCATTTTGCGTCCTATGTTTAGATTCCTAAAAATAAGTTTCCTTATTTTTGAACTTGCATGAACAGATTCATTAATGAAAATTGTGCCTTTTTATTTTCTGCTTTTTATCTTAACACGGTTTTATGAATTTCATTCAAGATGTTGCACGATGCTGTAGTTTGCTTGATTTTTTTTTTTACTATGGAGTCCTCAAGTGATAGAGTAATTTTCATCCATCTTATTGTGGATGCACACGTTATTTAATTTTTAGCTATTAAAAGTAGTCCTGCTATAAACATTGTTATTGATGTTGTTCATTGTGGAGATTATTCATGTATTCTTGTACTTTTTTGTATCTGTGTCGTAGGAGTGGAATTGCTGGATAAGACAATGCAAGTGGATCTTGAGAGATCTCACCAATGAAGTCATTTGGAACTAGAGTTTTCGAAAAGACTTTGAATACTAATTTAATTACTTTAATAACTATAGATAGGACTATCCAGGTTTGTGAGTTATCTTAATATTTTTATCAGAATTTGACTTTTTATTTAAATTTTAAAATGCAGGAGCATAAATTTACTCTTAAAATTCTCTTTTGCAGCATTTTGATAATGCTCTTATTTTCATTTGTGACACTAGGTCTTGAATCTTCTTTCTTGATTTTTTTTCTCTTTCTGTATATTGCTCCAGTGGTTTGCCAATTTTTTAAAAAAAACTCTCCAAAGGTAAGTTTCTGGCTTGATCTTGATCCTTCCTATTTTTGTTTGTTTTCTATTTTATTATTATTTTTCTTATAGTTTTTTTTTGGCTTGTTTTGTTGCTATTATGCTGTTTCTTTTTAATATATTCAAATGGATCCCCAGTCTATTAACAATCTACAATATTTATTTTTTTTAAATTTTACTGTAAGTTCTGGGATACATGTGCATAACGTGCAGGTTTGTTATAGGTATACATGTGCCATGGTGGTTTGCTGCACCTATCAACCCATCATCTAGGTTTTAAGCCCCACATGCATTAGGTATTTGTCTTAATATTCTCCCTCCCCTTGCCCCCTGGCCCCCAACAGGCCCTGGTGTGTGATGTTCCCCTCCCTGTGTCCGTGTGTTCTCATTTACAACATTTATTTTTTATTGATATATACATCTGATTATGTGATGGCTTTATAATATGTCAACTTGGCTAAATTTCCCAGAATTCCCTGTATGTTTCCAGTTAAAGTGGGTTATAAGAGGTTCATGTACAATAACAGAGTACATGAATGAAGCAACAGCTCATTTTGTAGCTCATCTCCTGATTTTTTTGGCTATTGACCTGCTGACTTGCCCCTCTGATGTAAGGCAGAGTCTGCACCTGCAATTGTTCCACCTTATTCTGGTTACTTCTTCAGTGTCTGTGACTCCTGAGTCAGTTGTATGTATTTAGTTCCATTGAAAAGAGGCTTGGTTTCTACAGGACACTCATACAACCAATGTCAGAGACAGCAATAACTAATCTGGCTTTCAATATTGTCTCTTGAGTTTTGGCTTTGTTTGTGAATTCTAGCTTGTTTTCATTCTTCTCGACCCTTCATCCACCTTTACATCTCAACTGTCTGCTCTGTGGATAACAAGCTTTAACATCAGGTGTCTTACAGACATCTTAAAAAGCTTCCAACATTCTGTAAGGTCAATGTTTTGTAATAAATCTCTTAATATTAACATATGACATTCAATGGTTCGTCTCTCTGGTTGAATCCTGACTGGTACAGAAGTTATGCATTTTTCTCTAGGTTTTTCTGCCACCATCACTTTTATATTTTATTTTGTATGTGTTAAAACATGATTGTAACTCTTTCTTTAATTCATATGTTTTTACACAGACATTTTTGAATTTTGAAACATATAAAATATTTATCATTTTCTAACTGATTCTCTATTTAGTTACATATTAGGAAAATATGCTTATTCCAACTTTTGAGAATTATGCATTTCTTTGCAGTTATATATGATGAATCTTTGTAAGTGATTTGTGTGTTTGAAAAGAATATATAATCTACATTCATTTGGTAATTGTTTTCTAAATATGATCAATTATGCCAAGAATTTATCATGTTAAAATTTTCCACATTCTTCTTCATTTTCTATCTTCTTGTTTTATCAGTTATCAGGTGTTGAGGTAGTTATTTAAAACTTTTTTTCGAGGGTGGAGCCAAGATGGCCGAATAGGAACAGCTCCAGTCTACAGCTTCCAGTGTGAGCCACGTAGAAGACAGGTGATTTCTGCATTTCCATCTGAGGTACCGGGTTCATCTCACTAGGGAGTGCCGGACAGTGGGTGCAAGACAGTGGGTGCAGTGCATCAAGAGCCAGCCGAAGCAGGGCAAGGCATTGCCTCACTCGGGAAGCGCAAGGGGTCAGGGAGTTCCCTTTCCTAGTCAAAGAAAGGGATGACAGAGGGCACCTGGAAAATCGGGTCACTCCCACCCTAATACTGCGCTTTTCCAATGGGCTTAAAAAACGGCACACCAGGAGATTATATCCCGAACATGGCTCGGAGGGTCCTATGCCCACGGAGTCTCACAGATTGCTAGCACAGCAGTCTGAGATCAAACTGCAAGGTGGCAGCAAGCCTGGGGGAGGGGCGCCTGCCATTGCCCAGGCTTGATTAGGTAAATAAAGCAGCCTGGTAGCTCAAACTGGGTGGAGCCCACCACGGCTCAAGGAGGCCTGCCTGCCTCTGTAGGCTCAAATTCTAGGGGCAGGGCACAGACAAACAAAAAGACAGCAGTAACCTCTGCAGACTTAAATGTCCCAGTCTGACAGCTTTGAAGAGAGTAGTGGTTCTCCCAGCACACAGCTGGAGTTCTGAGAACGGGCAGACAGCCTCCTCAAGTGGCTCCCTGACCTCCAAGCAGCCTAACTGGGAGGCACCCCCGAGTAGGGGCAGACTGACACCTCACACAGCTGGGTAGTCCTCTGAGACAAAACTTCCAGAGGAATGATCAGGCAGCAGCATTTGCAGATCACCAATATCTGCTGTTCTACAGCCACCGCTGCTCTGCAGCCACTGCTGCTGATACCCAGGCAAACAAGGTCTGGAGTGGACCTCTAGCAAACTCCAACAGACCTGCAGCTGAGGGTCCTGTCTGTTAGAAGGAAAACTAACAAACAGAAAAGACATCCACACGAAAAACCCAACTGTACGCCACCATCATCAAAGACAAAAGTAGATAAAACCACAAAGATGGGGAAAAAACAGAGCAGAAAAACTGGAAACTCTAAAAAGTAGAGCACCGCTCCTCCTCCAAAGGAACACATCTACTCACCAGCAACGGAACAAAGCTGGATGGAGAATGACTTTAACGAGTTGAGAGAAGAAGGCTTCAGACGATCAAACTACTCTGAGCTACAGGAGGAAATTCAAACCAATGGCAAAGAAGTTAAAAACTTTGAAAAAAATTAGACGAATGGATACCTAGAATAACCAATGCAGAGAAGTCCTTAAAGGAGCTGATGGAGCTGAAAGCCAAGGCTTGAGAACTATGTGAAGAATGCAGAAGCCTCAGGAGCCGATGCGATCAACTGGAAGAAAGGGTATCAGTGATGGAAGATGAAATGAATGAAATGAAGCGAGAAGGGAAGTTTAGAGAAAAAAGAATAAAAAGAAATGAACAAATCCTCCAAGAAATATGGGACTATGTGAAAAGACCAAGTCTACATCTGATTGGTGTACCTGAAAGTGACAGGGAGAATGGAACCAAGTTGGAAAACACTCTGCAGGATATTATCCAGGAGAACTTCCCCAATCTAGCAAGGCAGGCCAACATTCAGATTCAGGAAATACAGAGAATGCCACAAAGAAAGATACTCCTCGAGAAGAGCAACTCCAAGACACATAATTGTCAGATTCACCAAAGTTGAAATGAAGGAAAAAATGTTAAGGGCAGCCAGAGAGAAAGGTCGGGTTACCCACAAAGGGAAGCCCATCAGACTAACAGTGGATCTCTCGGCAGAAACTCTACAAGCCAGAAGAGAGTGGGGGCCAATATTCAACATTCTTAAAGAAAAGAATTTTCAACCCAGAATTTCATATCCAGCCAAACTAAGCTTCATAAGTGAAGGAGAAATAAAATACTTCACAGACAAGCAAATGCTGAGAGATTTTGTCACTACCAGGCCTGCCCTAAAAGAGCTCCTGAAGGAAGCACTAAACATGGAAAGGAACAACCGGTACCAGCCACTGCAAAAACATGCCAAAATGTAAAGACCATCAAGGCCAGGAAGAAACTGCATTAACTAATGAGCAAAATAACCAGCTAACATCATAATGACAGGACCAAATTCACACATAACAAAATTAATTTTAAATGTAAATGGGCTAAATGCTCCAACTAAAAGACACAGACTGGCAAATTGGATAAAGAGTCGAGACCCATCAGTGTGCTGTATTCAGGAAACCCATCTCACATGCAGAGACACACATAGGCTCAAAATAAATGGATGGAGGAAGATCTACCAAGCAAATGGAAAACAAAAAAAGGCAGGGGTTGCAATCTTAGTCTCTGATAAAACAGACTTTAACCAACAAAGATCAAAAGAGACAAAGAAGGCCATTACATAATGGTAAAGGGATCAATTCAACAAGAAGAGCTAACTATCCTAAATATGTATGCACCCAATACAGGAGCACCCAGATTGATAAAGCAAGTCCTTAGTGACCTGCAAAGAGACTTAGACTCCCACACAATAATAATGGGAGACTTCAACACCCCACTGTCAACATTAGACAGATCAACGAGACAGAAAGTTAACAAGGATATCCAGGACTTGAACTCAGCTCTGCACCAAGCGGATCTAATAGACATCTACAGAACTCTCCACACCAAATCAACAGAATGTACATTTTTTTCAGCACCACACCGCACCTATTCCAAAATTGACCACACACTTGGAAGTAAAGCACTCCTCAGCAAATGTAAAAGAACAGAAATTATAACAAACTATCTCTCAGACCACAGTGCAATCAAACTAGAACTCAGGATTAAGAAACTCACTCAAAACCGCTCAACTACGTGGAAACTGAACAACCTGCTCCTGAATGACTACTGGGTACATAACGAAATGAAGGCAGAAATAAAGATGTTCTTTGAAATCAATGAGAACTAAAACACAACATACCAGAATCTCTGGGACACATTCAAAGCAGTGTGTAGAGGGAAATTTATAGCACTAAATGCCAACAAGAGAAAGCAAGAAAGATCCAAAATTGACACCCTAACATCACAATTAAAAGAAGTAGAAAAGCAAGAGCAAACACATTCAAAAGCTAGCAGAAGGGAAGTAATAACAAAAATCAGAGTGGAACTGAAGGAAATAGAGACACAAAAAACCCTTCAAAAAATTAATGAACCCAGGAGCTGGTTTTCTGAAAAGATCAACAAAATTGATATACTGCTAGCAAGACTAATAAAGAAGAAAAGAGAGAAGAATCAAATAGATGCAATAAAAAATGATAAAGGGGATATCGCCACCGATCCCACAGAAATACAAACTACCATCAGAGAATACTACAAACAACTCTGCAAATAAACTAGAAAATCTAGAAGAAATGGATAAATTCCTTGACACATACACCCTCCCAAGACTAAACCAGGAAGAAGATTAATCTCTGAATAGACCAATAACAGGATCTGAAATTGTGGCAATAATCAATAGCTTAACAACCAAAAAAAGTACAGGACCAGATGGATTCACAGCCAAATTCCACCAGAGGTACACGGAGGAGCTGGTACAATTCCTTCAGAGGTACAAGGAGGAGCTGGTACCATTCCTTCTGAAACTATTCCAATCAATAGAAAAAGAGGGAATCCTCCCTAACTCATTTTCTAAGGCCAGCATCATCCTGATACCAAAGCCTGGCAGAGACACAACCAAAAAAGAGAATTTTAGACCAATATCCTTGATGAACATTGATGCAAAAATCCTCAATAAAATATTGGCCAAATCCAGCAGCACATCAAAAAGCTTATCCACCATGATCAAGTGGGCTTCATCCCTGGGATGCAAGGCTGGTTCAATATACGCAAATCAATAAATGTAATCCAGCATATAAACAGAGCCAAAGACAAAAACCACATGATTATCTCAATAGATGCAGAAAAAGCCTTTGACAAAATTCAACAACCCTTCATGCTAAAAACTCTCAATAAATTAGGTATTGATGGGACATATTTCAAAATAATAAGAGCTATCTATGACAAACCCACAGCCAATATCATACTGAATGGGCAAAAACTGGAAGCAGTCCCTTTGAAAACTGGCACAAGACAGGGATGCCCTCTCTCACCGCTCCTATTCAACATAGTGTTGGAAGTTCTGGCCAGGGCAATTAGGCAGGAGAAGGAAATAAAGGGTATTCAATTAGGAAAAGAGGAAGTCAAATTGTCCCTGTTTGCAGACGACATGATTGTTTATCTAGAAAACCCCATCGTCTCAGCCCAAAATCTCCTTAAGCTGATAAGCAACTTCAGCAAAGTCTCAGGATACAAAATCAATGTACAAAAATCACAAGCATTCTTATACACCAACAACAGATAAACAGAGAGCCAAATCATGAGTGAACTCCCATTCACAATTGCTCCAAAGAGAATAAAATACCTAGGAATCCAACTTCCAAGGGATGTGAAGGACCTCTTCAAGGAGAACTACAAACCACTGCTCAGTGAAATAAAAGAGGATACAAAGAAATGGAAGAACATTCCATGCTCATGGGTAGGAAGAATCAATATCGTGAAAATGGCCATACTGCCCAAGGTAATTTATAGATTCAATGCCATCCCCATCAAGCTACCAATGACTTTCTTCACAGAATTGGAAAAAACTACCAATGACTTTCTTCACAGAATTGGAAAAAACTACTTTGAAGTTCATATGGAACCAAAAAAGAGCCCGCATTGCCAAGTCAATGCAAAGCTGGAGGCATCACATTACCTGACTTCAAACTATACTACAAGGCTACAGTAACCAAAACAGCATGGTACTGGTACCAAAACAGAGATATAGATCAATGGAACATAACAGAGTCCTCAGAAATAATTCCACTTATCTACAACAATCTGATCTTTGACAAACCTAACAAAAAACAATCAATGGGGAAAGGATTCCCTATTTAATAAATGGTGCTGGGAAAACTGGCTAGCCATATGTAGAAAGCTGAAACTGGATCCCTTCCTTACACCTTATACAAGAATTAATTCAAGATGGATTAAAGACTTACATGTTAGACGTAAAACTATAGAAACCCTAGAGGAAAACCTAGGCAATACCATTCAGGACATAGGCATGGGCAAAGACTTCATGTCTAAAACACCAAAAGCAATGGCAACAAAAGCCAAAATTGACAAATGGGATCTAATTAAACTAAAGAGCTTCTACACAGCAAAAGAAACTACCATGAGAGTGAACAGGCAACCTACAAATTGGAAGAAAATTTTCACAACTTACTCATCTGACAAAGTGCTAATATCCAGAATCTACAATGAATTCCAACAAATTTACAAGAAAAAAACAAACAACCCCGTCAACAAGTGGGCGAAGGATATGAACAGACACTTCTCAAAAGAAGACATTTATGCAGCCAAAAAACACATGAAAAAATGCTCATCATCACTGGCTATCAGAGAAATGCAAATCAAAACCACAATGAGATACCATCTCATACCAGTTAGAATGGTGATCATTAAAAACTCAGGAAACAACAGGTGCTGGAGAGGATGGGGAGAAATAGGAACACTTTTACACTGTTGGTGGGACTGTAAACTAGTTCAACCATTGTGGAAGTCAGTGTGGCGATTCCTCAGGGATCTAGAACTAGAAATACCATTTGACCCAGCCATCCAATTACTGGGTATATACCCAAAGGATTATAAATCATGCTGCTATAAAGACACATGCACATGTATGTTTATTGCGGCACTATTCACAATAGCAAAGACTTGGAACCAACCCAAATGTCCAACAATGATAGACTGGATTAAGAAAATGTGGCACATATACACCATGGAATACTATGCAGACATAAAAAATGATGAGTTCATGTCCTTTGTAGGGACATGGATGAAGTTGGAAACCATTATTCTCAGCAAACTATCGCAAGGACAGAAAACCAAACACCGCATGTTCTCACTCATAGGTGGGAATTGAACAATGAGAACACATGGACACAGGAAGGGGAACATCACACTTCAGGGACTGTTGTGGGGTGGGGATAGGCAGGAGGGATAGCATTAGGAGATATACCTAATGCTAAATGATGAGTTAATGGGTGCAGCATACCAACATGGCACATGTATTCATATGTAACACACCTGCACATTGTGCACATGTACCCTAAAACTTAAAGTATAATAATTAAAAAATTTAAAAAAACTTTTTTTCTATTTAGTTCTTTTTTAAACAACTTTATTAAGGTATAAATGATATATAAAAAACTGCTTATATCTAATGTGCACAATTTGATGAGTTCGGACAAATAAAAATACCCATGATACTATCATATAATCAGGTAATAGACATATCCAAACCTCTTAAAGTTTCCAGGTGTCCTCTTGGGTTTTTTTCTCTTTTTTTGTGTGTTAGGAACACTTAATATGAGATTTACCTCAAAATCTCACTCCAGTTTTGGAGTGCTATACCATATGGTTAATTATAGCCACTGTTTTGTACAGAAGATCTTTGGAACTTATTCATCTAGCAAAACAGAAACTTTATACCCTTTGAACAACTCCCCATTTTCCCTACCCCACAATCCTTAGCAACCGCTGTTTGTAGTCTTTGCTTCTATTAAGTTGACTATTTTAGATACTGCATTTAAGTAAAATCATGTAGTATTTGTCTTTCTGTAACTGGCTTATTTCATTTAGCATAATATCTCTAGGTTCACCCACGTTGTCACAAATGGCAGAATTTCCTTCTTTTTAAAGGATGAATAGTATTTCATTATATTTATATGTAATTTTTTTTCTTTATTCATCTGTCAGTGGGCACTTGGATTGTTGTCATGTCTTGGCAATTGTGATCGATGCTGCAATGGACATGGGAGTGCAAATACCTCTTCAAAATCCTGACTTCAATTCCCTTGGGTATATACCCCAAAATAGGATTGCTGAATTATATATAATAGCTCTACTTCTAATTTTCTGAGGAACTTTCATTCTGTTTACTATAACTGCTATGCCTTCTACCAAACTGCTTTTACACTTCTACAAAGAATGTACAAGGGTTCCAATTTCCCCATATCCTCTGCATTTGTAATCTTTTATTTATATTTTTTTGCAACAGACATACTATATCCCCTTGTAGCTTTGATTTTTCTCTCTCTGACACTTAATAATTGAGCATATTTTCATATACATCTTGTCAATTTTTGTGTCTTTGTTGGGGAAATATCTGTTCAAATCCTCTGGCCATTTTTCAATTGGGTTATTGTTTGTCTATTTGAAACTGCAGTGGTCTCATATATCTTTAGGAATTAACCCCTTATCAGTTATATGGTTTCCAAATATTTTCTCCCATTCTGCAAACTGACTTTTTGTTCTGTAGAATGTTTCCTTTGCTGTGCAGACGCTTTTTTGTCTTATGTATTCTCGTATGTCTATTTTTCCTTTTGTGGCCTGCTTTTAGTGTCATATCCAAAAAGTTTATTGCAAAGACCAATGTAAAAAAGTTTTCCTGTGTGCTTTCCTCTAGGAGTTTCAGGATTTACATTTAAGCTTTTATTGTTTCTGAAGAAAAGATCTTGAAAGTATCTTAAAATGGCTTGTAAAGCTCTAGTTATGAACTAACTTTTTAGAAGCCTATGTGACAATAGATCAGAAACATACTGATTATGTTTATCCTAAAATGCTTAAGCGTTTAAGGATTAATAGGCAAAGATATAGGAAACACAGGTTAGACATTTACAAAGGCAATAGTTTTGAGTTTAGGTCTTTAATCCATTTTGAGTTTATTTTTGTGTATGGTAGGAGTTCAGTTTTACTTTTTGATTTTCTTTTCATGTGGATATCCAGTTTTCCTAACACCATTTGCTGAAGAAACCATCCTTTTCCCATTGCAAATTCTTGGCACCTTTTCAAAGATCAGTTGTGTGTATATATATATATATATATATACACACACATATATATGTGTGTATATGTATATATATACACATATATATGTATATATGTATATATATATATATACACACACACACATACACATATATATATATGTGAGTTTATTTTGGAGTTCTCTATTCTGTTCTATTGGTTTATATATCTGTCTTTATGCTAGCATTGTACGGTTTGAATTAATGTAGCTTTTTAATATATTTTAAAATCAGAAAGTGGTTTGCCTCTAGATTTGTCCTTCTTGCTCAACATTGCTTTGGCTACTCAAGATCTTTTGCAATTCCATATCAATTTTAGAATTGTCTTGTGTGTTTCTGTTAAAAGTGTCATTGGGATTTTGATGGAGAGTATATTGAATCTGTAGATCATTTTTGGTATTTTGGACATTTTAACAAGAATAAATCTTTCAGTCCATGAACATAGGATTTTTTCAATTATTTGTGTTTGTTTAATTTCTTCAAATTAATAAAATCAAGAATGGAAAGGAGACCTTATGAGTGATACCACAGAAATAAAAAAAAATTATGAGAGACTACTATGAACAGTTACAAGCCAACAAATTGAATAACCTAGAAGAAATGAATATAGTCCTAGATGTATACATCCTCCAAAGACTGAATCATGGATAAAAAAATCTAATAGAAGCAATCAGTAAGGAGACTGAATCAGTAATTTTAAAACTCCCAACAAAGAAAAGCCCAGGACCAGACTGATGGCTTCACTATTGCATTCCTCCAAGCATTTAAAGAATTAACACCAATTCTTCTCAATCTGTTTTAAAAAATTGAAGAGGAGAGAATACTTCAAAACTCATTCTATGAGTCCAGCATTATCTTGACACCAAAGCTATTCAAGGACACTACAAGGAAAGAAAACTACATTTCAATATCCCTGATAAACATATGTGCAAAGATCCTCAACAAAATACTAGCAAACCAAATTCAACAGCACATTCAAAGAACCATACACCAAGATCAAGTGGAATTGATCCCTGGGATACAATAGATGCAGGATTTTTTGCTCCTTAGTTCAGCTAAATCTGGCTTCTTGTCTCATGACCAGGAAAAATTAGGCATGTGGACACATTGAAAGGTGAGGACAGAATTTATTAAGCAAAAGGAGACCTCTTAACAAAAAGAGGGGTCCTGCATGCAGGTTACCACTTCACAAATTGAATACCAGGCCACCACACATTAGATGATGAGGCCTGGCTCCTCCCCTGCGTAAGGTATGAATTCCTGGTGGCTCCACCCCATTCTTCCAGTGTGCATGTGGGCCCCTAGTCTGAGCCATTTCACATTGATTTATTTCCCTTACTACGCATGTGTTAAGGGAAGGAGTTTCTTACCATGGGCATATTAAGGCAAGCTTCCTGTGCACAATGACCTTCCCTATTTGTCTAGGCATTTGGCTGTCTCCTGTCTCTATCACAAAGACGGTTCAACATATGCAAATCAATAAATATGATACATCACATTAACATAATGAAGAATGAAAATCTCATGATCATCTCGATAAATGCAGAAAAATCATTTAACAATATTTAATACCCTTTCATGATGAAAACACTCAACAAACTAGGTATAGAAGGAATGTACTTTAACACACTAAAGGACATACATGACAAGTTGACAGCTAACATCATAATCAAAGTTAAAAAAATTAAAGCTTTTTCTATAAGATCAGGAATAAGACAGGGATGCCCACTCTCATCATTTCTATTTAATGTAATATTGAAAGTCCTAGCCAGAGTAATTGGGCAACAAAAAAAAGAAAGGAATCCAAGTCCAAATGAAAATAAGTAGAATTATCTCTGTTTGCAGATGACATAATCTTATATATGAAAAACCCAATGACTTCACCAAAAAGGCATTAGAACTAACAATCAAATTTGGTAAAGATGTGGGAAACAAAATCAATATATGAAATCCAGTTGGATTTCCACATATTATAAGGGAACTATTTGGAAAGGAAATTAATAAAACAATCCTATTTATAAAAGCATTAGCAAGATGCTCATATCCATTTCTAAGTCTGCATTACCTCTGGCCTGCTCTCTAGTGTATTTTGACAAATAGTCTTACTGCTTGAGTTCATGTAAACAACACAGCTTTTGAGAAGTCTTTCTTCATTGCCTCTACATGAAACGAAATATTCCTCTCCAGATCTCTTTAAGTTTGATTGTAAGTCTATTATGTTGTGTTTAAAACCTCCTCTTATCTCTTTGGGCTGACAGGAAATTTAATCTCCATCACTAGTAGACACTGTCCCTTGGTTTGTGTCTTCCCATCAAAACCAGAGGAAGATCCCTGGAGTCACTGCTTCTGAGACATCTGTTGTTTGAGTATTTATCAATATTTCAGGTCTTACAGTTAGTTCTCATGAGTTTCTGCTCTTCTTGGGTCACCAGTGAGTTTCGCAAGGCTGAGAGGAGGGAATTGCAATAAGGAGGCAAACTAGTAATACTCATAATGTTTAACTGCTTGATCACTAATAATGGCAATAATGATAGTATTATATTAAAGTATGAAGACTATATAGTATAGGAAAAATCAATAAAACTAAATATGTTAAAATTAAAACATATTAGAAATATCAGACAAAATGTCAATCTAGCAAAAATATAAATGTTAAATATATGCCTTAGTTCTGGCTGCTAAAACAAAGTACCATGGACTGGGTGTCTTATAAACAACAGAATTTTATTGCTCAGAATTCTGGAAGCTGGAAGTCTGAGATCATGTTGCCAGTGTTGTCAGGTTCTGGTGAAGACATTCCCTAGGATCGCATTGTGTCCTCAACGTGGCTGAAAGCTGGGCACTCTCTGCAATCTCTTTCTTAGGGGCAATAATCCCATTCAAGAAGGCTCCACCTTCACAAATTTAATTACCTCCTAGTACCATCATATTGAGGGTTAGGACCTCAATACATGAATTTTGAGGGACACAATCATTTAGTCTGTGACAAAATAACATCATAAAATGATAAAATTAATATAATAAATGTTATCCAAAAAATAGTGCTTTATAAAACTGAAGAAAATTTAATTTCCTGTAATTATTAAAAGTTAAATAATGCAATGTAATTTCTTTGTAAAACTGGGATCCTCTAGAAAAGTGAATTGATGTGATGATTACTGAGCTGAATATACTTCTATATAAGAGTTTCCATCTGTTGGAAACGTTATTTCCAACAGTGGGAAAAGGTTTAGTAGACATTTATGAACTAACTCCAAATAGTTCCCCCATGAGTTCCTCATCTTTAAATAATCATCAGAAGTACAATTAATAACACTGTAGACATTTTCCAACACCTGCCCCACAATACAATGCAGAGTGTCAATTTGATACTATGATATTTATATTTCACTTGTTCAAAGGTCTTTAAAATATGGTAATAATTGTGTTTAAAGTAGGAGAAGTTTTACAAAGACAGAATATAGTTGCTTATTGAAATGTGTACAGGGCAGCTCTGTCTAAACTTGTAGACAGCACTTTGTGGTGTCTTTTCTTTTGCACATATTGATGAGCTACAACATTGATTTTGTTATCAAGAGATACAAGACTAAAATATCAGGTTCTTTTAAACACAGAAATAATAACATTGCATTAATAAGTATTAAGTATTTTCATACATAATACCTGTTATTCTAGTTGCTGCTTAGAGATGCTGAGCATTAGCTCCAGCTGTCCTAGAGACACCAACCATTCATCCTCTCGGAGTTCTGGCTATACTTCCAGGTAACAAACTCTAGACAATGCTCAGGTTCCCAGCCCTCAAACCCCTTTTCTGTCTGATGAAGTATCTCTTTTCTATATCCCTTCTTGCTCTGGGATTCCTGGCATTAGGTCTTCAATGAACTTAAGATTTCACTAAAATATAGTTTTCTACATGCAAAAAGCCACAAAGCAAGAAAATTATAAGGGTCTAGTAATATGCTTGGAATGCAGGAAAGGGAAAAAATACAGTGAACAAAACACATGCTTATATTTCAACAAGATAGCTAGCATAAGAGAAACAAATGTCATTTAGGTCAATATTGTATTAATTTCATTTTTTATTGAAATCTATATTGCTGTATACATTAATGAATTTTTTATTTTGAAATACGTAGTCTAACTCAACTTTTAGTGCTAATATAATGATTACAAAGATAGCTATTACTATATTATTCCTCTCTATAAGTTTATATTTAGAAAGAAAATAAGTTAATGTAAATAAATTAATATAATTCTCTGAAAATAAACTGTTACTATAATAACTTCATAAAGATAAATAAAAACTGTGCCAAAAATTTATCTTTGTGCAAATCATCACTTTTCTCATCTGTGAAGTAGGTCCTAAAGCTTTTCTCAGTTAACAAAGTATTTTCTGTTTTTAATATTGTGAGAATATAACATAATCTAGGCATATATTGTGAGAATATAACATAATCCATGAAACTATACTAACAAGTAATGCCCAACTCCCTCTCCCTATTTCTAAAGGATTTTTGTGAATATAAATTGTGTTTATTAAGAAATAGTTAAGGGATAGTTATTTGTTAAATGAGTACATGAATGGATAAGTTTATGCCTCAATAGTTTGGTTTATAGTTTCCTTTTATGTGACCACAAATTATCTTCACCCTATGGTAACATAGACTGACAATGATATTATTCACTTTTGTATACATCAGGATAGGAGACTTGGAAAGATCAAGTGATTTTCTTAAAGAGGCATTGATTTATTGGCAGTACTGAGAATACAATCTAGGTTTTTCTGCCTTCGTGTTTAGAGTTTTGCTATCGGGCAGTATGGTTTGCCAGTGGGCAGTGATAATCATGCCTCAAAGGACCATAACCTTGCTACCATCTCTCCATCATGAATCTATTCTGACTCAGCTACTGGCATCAGTGACTGAACTTCTCCCTATATACATGAGTGAGCCTATAAATATACATGGCCTAGGGAAGTAGAAAACATCCTTGGTCTTTGGAATAAAAGAAGACTTAAACTTGATTCTGGATGTCAATATTTACTGATTATTTAGGCAGACTATTCGATTCTACATCAGAGTAACAACACCAAATTATTACGGAATAATTTTGAGATTAAATATAATAGTTGCATGAGAAGACACTTAGCTTATAGTAAACAACACAATAAGGGTAATTTTATTAGAATACCTTAGTTTTATTTTCTAAATTCATCAACCTCTTTTAAGGTTTTCTCTTTATCACATAAGAGAAACCTAGAAGTACATTTTCCAAAATTCTCTTCTCCACATGTTTCTGGGGTAGTCTGATCATGACTGGTATCTAAATACTATTTGGATGGTGAAGCATTGACAATATTTGCTGAAAAACATTAACAAGAAGCACAGATTTTCTTGGGAAAGAGAGAGTGTAATTTGCATGGGGGAACAATCTTGAGTATTTAGGGGCAAGACAGAGGATGTGATGGGAATACCTCTGACCAAATATTTCAGATTCTGCCATCCTGTCACATTGTGGGATAACACTTTGAATTTGGGAGAGACCATGTGATTGGTTCTGACTAATGATTTATAAGCAGAAGTGACTTGTATCATGTAAAGGCCAAGCATTTAAATGCTTCAGTGAGTTCTCTTTCCACTGTGTTGAAATTCCTGGCAATGCTCAAAATATTAGCTATTCTGAAGTTTGGTTAGCTAACTGAGTACAGTGAGCCCTGCAGATTTTCAATGGGTATGAGCCACAAGCATGAGCAAGAAAAAAACCTTAGCTGTTTGTGATAGACAAGATAATGTGTTTCCAATGATGTTCATATCCTAATCCCTGGAACCTGTGAATATGTTACTGTATATGGCCAAAAGGATTTTGCAGATGTGATTAAGTGAAGAATCTTTAAATGGAAATATTTTCTTGAATTATCTGGGTGGGCCCAATGTAATCAAGGATTCTTAAAATGTTTATTGAAGTGGAGGTCAGGCTGATGTGATTGCTGGCTTTGAAGCTGTAGGAAGAGGCTACGTATGCAGATAGTCTTTAGAAACTCAAAAAGGCCAAGAAAATATTCTTACCTAGAGCCTCCAGAAGGATTTTAATGTCCAATGGAATCCATTTCACACTTTGGACATCCAGAACTCTAAGATAAATTTGCATCGTTAAAGCCACTAATGTTATAGTAACTTGTTAGAGTAGTAACAGGAAACTAAGACAGTACACAGTTTTATGTCATTTGAGGTTTAAGGTAGTTTACTATAGCAGCATGATCTAGCCTATCTTGACTGATAAAATCTGCCCTTACCTATTTTTTAATGGTCAGCACTAACATTAAGAAAATATACTTACAATTTCAATTGGTGGTTTTTCACCCCATCTTTATGGTTTTCCTTAGTTGCCCTGCTCCTACGTTTGAATCAGGGTATAGATAAAATTTGAATGTTATTGTCATTAGTTATGTATTTTCTAGGACTTAATCTAAAATGTGATAAAGTTTCTGTCTTTGAGGGGACCCATGATACACTGTTGGTGGGGATATAAATTGATGCAGCCACTATGAAAAACAGGATGGAAGCTACTAAAAAATTAAAAATAGAGCTACACTATAATCCAGCAACCCTGCTTCTAGCTATATGTCCCAAGGAATTCAAATTAGGGTCTCAAAGAGATACCTACATTCCCATGTTGATTGTATCATTAGTCACAATAGCAAAGACTTGGAAGCAACCTAAATGTCTATTAATGGATGAGTGGATAAAGAAAATGTGGTATATACTCTGAAAGAAAAATAAATCTTGGGACCCCAAAATCACTAAGCCAAAGAGAAAAGTCAAGCTGAGAACTGCTCAGGGCAAACCTGCCTCCCATTCTATTCCTAAAAAAGATAGCTATTAAGATAAAAAAAAAAAGCTACATACCTCCCTCACAAGGAATTTCCCTGTGGGCAAAGGACAGACAGAACTCAAACTCACCTCTCTGCTCACTGAGATAAATGCATATCTGATTGCCTCCTTCGGAAAGGCTAATCAGAAACTCCAAATAATACAACAATTTGTCTCATATCTACCTATCACCTGGAAGCCCCCTCCCTGCTTCAAGTTGTCCCACCTTTCTAGATGGAACTAATGTACATCTTACATATATTAATGGATGTCTCATGTCTCCCTAAAATGTGTAAAACTGAGCTGTGTCCTAACGACCTTGGGCACGTCATCATCTCCTGAGGCTGTGTCATGGGGCACACCCTTATCTTTGGCAAAATAAACTTCCTAAATTGATTGAGACCTCTCTCAGATATTTGGGGTTCACAATATATACCACAATGAAATAGTATGTATTTCAATAGTAATGAATACTATTGAATTACAATGGAATATTATTCAGCCTTAAAAATGAAAAGAATCCTGCCATTTGCAACAACATGGATAAACCTGAAAGCCATCATGCTAAGTAAAATAAGCTGGACACAGAAGGACAAATACTACATGATACCACTGAGAAAAGAAAAATAGCTCAGAGCAGTCTGAATTTTGTGAGGTATGTTAAAATTTATCCAGTTCAGACAGACATGAGTATGGAACTTCAGTCATGTCCCCCATCCCCATGCCCCAGGGATAGTTGTTTAAAGGCAATTGCCTCACTCATTATCTTCATGATCATGAAATTTGTGATACAGAGAATAATGTATAATCAATTAATAGCTTATGTTATTTTAATGTAATTCTCAGTTAAAAAAACAAAAACTTAGGAATGGTCTCTCCTTTTCCTTTAAAAACCCATTCATAATCAGAGCATATATTCAGGACAACTGGAATCTATGCCCCTGGGTGGCTGTCCTCAAACTTGGCCCAAATAAACTCTCTACTTATATTAAGTTTGCATGAATTTTTTCCCCCTTTAGTTCAACATTACTTACGTGACTAATCTAAAATAATCAGACTCATAGAAGCAAATAGTAGAATGAAGGTTGCCAAGGACTAGAGGGAGAGGAAAATAGAGCGGTATTAATCAAAGGGTACAAAGTTTTCCTCATACGCAATAAATAAGCCCTAGAGATCCACTGTACAGCATAACACCTATAGTTGACGATACAGAATTTTATACTTAAAAATGTTCTAGGATGGTAGATCTTATGTTAAATGTTCTTATCACAAAAAATAAATGAAGAAGGTAGGAGGAAACTTTTGGAAGTGATGAATAGGTTTATGGCATAGAATGTGATGAGGATTTTATGGGTGATTACTTATCTCCAAACTCATCAAGTTGTACACAGCAAATATGTACAGCTTTTTGTATGTCAATTATACCTCAGTGAAGTGGTTAAAAATGTTCTCTTAAAATCTCAATTTTGTTCTTGCTGTCTATTGGTTTGTGAGAGATAACATAAATTTTTATGCTTCTAGATAAGATGAAAAGATACAACCCATACATACTATGCAGGAGATAAACCAACACAGTCACTTTATTAACAAGTTTATTTGGTGACCACATATTCTTCCTTCAAGAAGATGAAAGCAGTAAACCTTCAGGGAAATTGTAATATTGAGATCAATGTAAAATTTCACTGAAGAACTCAGGTACAAAATGTCACACATAAAAAGGGATTAGAAGCTGAGCTATTGTGAAGAGATGAAGATGAAGAAATATTTTCAGAATGTGTTTCTTATGTGAACTTCTGTGTGGAATCCAGAAGGGAGTACATTGATGCAGGAGCTAGAAACAAAAAAGAACAGAAAAAAAAAAAAAAAAACCAAAAAGCACTATTTTCTGATGTTCAAGCATTTCTCTGTAAATAACCCAAACCCAGAGCTGAATGTGAGACAAGAATATATATTCGAAAAAAATAGCACTTAGACCTAGAATCAAATAAAATAACTGATACCTTTTTTAATGTAAGAATGTAGGGAATAAATATTAAGGATAATGACTAGGAGGGCATGGATTCTAATTTTGTTTTTTTTGAAACATAGTCTCCCTCTGCTGCCCAGGCTAGAGTGCAGTGGCATGGACTTTGCTCTCTGCAGCCTCAGTCTCTGTGGTTCAAGTGATTCTCCTACCTCAGCCATCCGAGTAGCTGTGATTACAGGTGTGTGCTACCGCACCCAGCTAATTTTTGTATTTTTAGTAGAGATGGGATTTTGCCATGTGGCCCAGGCTAGTCTCAAACTCCTGAGCTCGAGAGATCTGCTCGCCTCTGCCTCCCAAAGTGCTGGTATTACAGGCGTGAGCCATGGAGCCTGTCCAGATTTTTATCTGGCATCTTCATAAATGTGTTTTTTCTCTTCTCTTTCTTTTACCTACACATGACACACATAGATTTCTAAGTGCACACACACGTACACACAAACACATATTTTATATATGCAAATATGCCAAATATGCAAACCCACATTTGCATATTTGTTTTTCTGGATATCTAGGAACACCTGTTCTAAGTAATCTTTTCTGGAAGTGTGCAGGGAAGAGAAGAAAAAAAATTTCTCTGTGGCTCCCCAGAAATGCCCCACAGAAGTTCCCCTTATGGGTCATTGTCAAGGATTGTTTCTAGCAGTGTGGGAAATGCCCATTCTTTTCACCCCTCCCCTCAGTTCCAATCACAGGGAGAGAACTTCTCTGCGCTGTCTCAACACATTTTCTGTCTGGCAGTTATGAAAGCTTCCTGTCCAGATTGACATTCTACAGTCTCAGTACATCTGGTGGGTGGGAGATATCTTGATATCTTGTCAGTTAATATTTTATGCCAACGTACATCTTACAAATGAATGTCTTACTTCTAGTAGCATCTAGTTTTAGTATAATCTTATACATCATCCATCCTTCTCTGTGCAGGAATATGTTCGGAAAAATATTGCAGTTCAAATTCTCCTTTAAACTACAATATTTTCTGTTAACTTTCTACATTAACACCATTTTGCACAAATATACAAAATTGTCCAAGTTCTGCATGCCAGACTTCTTTAGTCATTGATTTGTTGCCTATAAAATAATATTTAACTTATTGCTTCAGCAATCATTATAAAAAAAGTTCTAATTTTTATTGTAGAAAGAACAGTTAACATGAGATCTACTCCATTAAATGTTTAAGTGCACAATGTAGTATTGTTAACTATAGGAAGGCTTCTGCTATTTTAACACAGACCAAAGCCTACATAACTCAGCTACTCAAGGAAAACTGTCCTGTGGCCTGTTTGGGCGCAATGTAGATTACATTTCCTCCTCTGTGTTTTCAAAAAACTTTGGCATATTTATATTACTACAATATTCATATTCTTCATACTACCCTTTGATTATCTTTAAAACAATACACTATTTCAGCAACTCCAGGCTTCTGTTCATACATGTTTAGCAACCAGTTCTCCCCTGCCCAATAAAAGGTGTATGCACATATATATTTACATAGGTTTCTTATGAATTTTACTAACATAAAGTTTGTGTAGCATATGATACGATATACTACATACAATATATGCAATAATACGTAAGTATTCAATATTCCATATTTTAAATCCAATGTAGTCAATTGATGCTTACATAATGTTTTTGTTGATATTTTTACTAAAATATTATGTCCACAGTAAACTTATCACTGCAACTAATGGGTGAGTATAGTTAAAATATGAATGTTAATTGATACTTTTATTTATGTCAATGAGTCAGATGAAAGTGAAATGACAAACACAAAAAACATGTTTGAGGACTTCATTTGTTAGTCACTGGTATGAGTGACTTTGTTAAGTTGCAGAATAGTTCTCAAATACTGGAGTATTATTTACTCTAATTCTTGTGCTATTGATGGCATAACTGCTACAGACAACACACTTTAAGTTAAATCTTCCTTATGAACATGTTCTCCATTATTTTCTTATTCCTTGACAGTCAACACGGCAAAAACTCAAACCCTGATTGGCAGCATTTGCTGATATCTGTGGTGTAAATAGTCTCACCACAGCCTACTCCAAGGTATTAAGATGACAATACTGAGAACAGAGCTGGGGAAAAATGCAGAGCGGCACACCTTTATATTGTATTTCCATTGCACAGATGCAATAGACATAAATAACATCAAGAGCATAGATAATAGTAAAATGTAAAATAGGTAGAAAATAATGAGCTTTGAGTAATTATTATATTGAAAAAATAAAACTTATTTAATTGTAAATTTATATAATTTCATTTTAAATAATATCTCTATTTAACAAGTCGCTCTGAAAATGCTTGGAAATTTCATAATCGGTTCTTGCGTGCTGATATGTATTGGCTCCATTATAGCACTGACTGCTTCTCTGTCTTGTTTTTTCAGCATTTTTGCATGTAGCAGGTGATCAGAAATATTTTTGTGGTGAAGAGCAAGTTATAACTTTACCCAGTATGTTACACCAATATCCTGTTTTATACACCAGTGACTGTTAAAAGCAGAATTACATTCTCTACTCAACAGACTTCCAGAACAAGTGAGTTTATTCTCTCTGTGTGCATTCCAGCCTGGGTGACAAGAGTGAGACTCTGTCTAAAAAAAAAAAAAAGGCTGGAATGCAGTGGCACAATCTCGGCTCACTGTAACCTCGGCTTCCTGGGTTCAAGTGATTCTCCTGCCTCAGCCTCCTGAGTAGCTGGAACTACAGGTGCGTGACACCACGAGCGACTACTTTTTTGTATTTTTAGTAGAGACGGGGTTTCTTTTATTGTTATTATTATTATTATTTGAAAGTTTTCTCTAGGATTGATGTTCTCTTCCTTTCACGTATCATAGGCCAATCTTTTTTTTTTTTTTTTTTATATTTTAAGTTCTAGGGTACATGTGCACAACGTGCAGGTTTGTTACATATGTATATATATGCCATGTTGGTGTGCTGCACCCGTTAACTTGTCATTTACATTAGGTATATCTCCTAATGCTTTCCTTCCCCGCTACCCCTACCCCACAACAGGCCCCGGTGTGTGATGTTCCCCTTCCTGTGTCCAAGTGTTCTCATTGTTCAATTCCCACCTATGAGTAAGAACATGTAGTGTTGGGGTTTTTGTTCTTGTAATAGTTTGCTGAGAATGATGGTTTCCAGCTTCATCCATGTCCCTACAAAGGACATAAACTCATCCTTTTTTATGGCTGCATAGTATTCCATGGTGTATATATGTCACATTTTCTTAATCCAGTCTATCATTGATGAACATTTGGGTTGGTTCCAAGTCTTTGCTATTGTGAATAGTGCTGCAATAAACATACATGTGCATGTGCCTTTATAGCAGCATGATTTATAATCCTTTCGGTATATACCCAGTAATGGGATGGCTGGGTCAAATGGTATTTCTCGTTCTAGATCCTTGAGGAATCACCACACTGTCTTTCACAATGGTTGAACTAGTTTACAGTCCCACCAACAGTGTAAAAGTGTTCCTATTTCTCCACATCCTCTCCAGCACCTGTTGTTTCCTGACTTTTTAATGATCGCCATTCTAACTGGTGTAAGATGGTATCTCATTGTGGTTTTGATTTGCATTTCTCTGGTGGCCAATGATGATGAGCATTTCTTCATGTGTCTGTTGGCTGCATAAATGTCTTCTTTTGAGAAGTGTCTTTTCATATCCTTCGCCCACTTGTTGATGGGATTGTTTGTTTTTTTCTTGTAAATTTGTTGGAATTCATTGTAGATTCTGGATATTAGCCCTTTGTCAGATGAGTAGATTGCAAAAATTTTCTCCCATTCTATATGTTGCCTGCTCACTCTGATGGTCGTTTCTTTTGCTGTGCAGAAGCTCTTTAGTTTAATTAGATCCCATTTGTCAATTTTGGCTTTTGTTGCCATTGCTTTTGGTATTTGAGACATGAAGTCCTTGCGCATGCCTATGTCCTGAATGGTATTGCCTAGGTTTTCTTCTAAGGTTTTTATGGTTTTAGGTAAAGATGAGGTTTCACCGTATTAGCCAGGATGTTTTTCTCCCACTAGTGATACCTTCTTCTCTCAGCTCTCAGGCTCCTCACAGGGGTTCCCTTCAGCTCTGCCTCCCAGGACTCTTAACCTAAGGCACTGTTACTAGTATTATTATTATTATTATTATTATTATTTTGAGACAGGGTCTCATCTGTCGCCTAGGCTGGAGTGCAGTGGCACTATCTCAGCTCACTGCAACCTCCGCCTCCCAGGTTCAAGCAATCCTCCCACCTCAGCCTGCAGAGTAGCTGGGACTACAGGTGACAGCCACCACGCCTAATTTTTTTGTATTTTTTGTAGAGACGGAGTTTCACCATGTAGGCCAGGCTGGTCTCAAACTCCTGAGCTCGTGGTCTGCTCGCCTCGGCCTCCCAAAGTGCTGGTATTACAGGTGTGAGCCACCGTACCGGGCCCTTTGTTACTATAATTATCGTTAAAATAATTATTTATCCAACTTCACTTCAAAATTTAAATGTCAGGTTTGGCATTATGTCAGCACATACACCTTATTTCCAAATTAAATATAACTGATCAGGTAAATAATAATAATAATAAATTAAATCCTAGCTACTGTATATCTTTAAACTGAAGACTTCTGGAAATAATAGCTAAGTCTCAGTGGGGAAATCTAGTACTGGGGATTCCTGGGCTGTGGCAGCCTTTGGAAGTAAAAGTTGAGTGCCTGGAGGCACTGCAGTGCTCTGGTAACTCTACCATTCAGAGCTTTGCCCTTCACAGGTCCATGTCCATAAGATTCACAAGAATATTGATGTGAGCACCCATTGCATTGTGGGAAAGAGCCATAAAGAGACACGCTTAAGTAAAAAGCCACTTCAAGTTTTTAAAAATATTTTTTCTTGAAAGAAGAAACTTAATAAGGTTAAATACATCAAAACAAAAGCATAAAATAACATACATATTTTATGTATTATGCAAGAAATGATACAACATGTAGAAATTATATTGTAGAAATACTAAATATTATAATGAGAAATAATTTTTCAATGTTTAGGTTTATATAATGAGAAAGAGATATTCCAGAGGAATAAAGGTAAAAAGCACAAGGGTTAAAAGTGTGTGGGTGGGAAAAATTGTGTGTGTGTGTTTAAGAGAGAGTAAGAGGTAGGAGAGAGAAAGATTCTGAGATTTTAGCAGGGCATTTTGGCTTTATTATGTATTTTCTTAAACTTCTCTCGTATTCTTTGCCTCTTATTGCTTTCTCTTGCCCTCTTGACCTCCGGAGCCTACTGCCTTTTGACACCTCTCAATTATTGAGCTTACTTTCCTAGAGATTAAAAAACCAAAAGTTTATGTGCCTCAGATGTAGAAACTTAAAACTGTCAGTTTTAAATGAGTCAATTTAAATACAGACATAAATTATGGTTATTGCCTTTGGGGTGTGTGTATGTGTGTTTGTGTGTTTGTGTGCGTGTGTGAAGCCACCAGTTTTGGATTTAGATAGATCTGGGTTCACAATTTGACTCCTTACATTTTCTAGCAATCCAAAATTGGTCAAGTGTCTTGAATTCTGAGAGTTTTAGTTTCCTTATGTTTAAAATAGGACCAATAATATGTAATCCAAAAGACTGTGGAGAATGTTAAATTAGATAATGTATGATGACCTTGAAACATACTGTAAAGACTTAGTAATGGATTACTTTTGTCATTATCATTATTTTATTACTGTGAATATAAGAACAGTTGCAAGTATTTAATTGCAAGTAATTAACATATTTTTATTACTGTTAGTATAAGCACAGTTACAAATTGTAAAAGAGATAAATCTAATCAAAGAGTCAATGAGTTACTCCCATTAGGTGTCATCTTTTTTTTTTTAAACACAGATTCTAGGAAACAAAGGTGTCATCTTATAAAGTGAATGGTAAGCACTTGGACAGCCTTCAAATTGAAGTCAAAGTGCAGTTTCTTAAATATCAAATCCATCGAAAGAGAGAGAAGGTTGAACAGCACTGGAGAATAATCATAGAAAATGTACTTTGTCAAGTTGAAAATCTTTTCAGACTCATGGTATTCTAAGGTTAGACATACTTCACTGGGATTTCAGTCCAGCGAAATCAAGAGAAACGTGACTTTTTTGTCTCTAAATACAGGAGTTAAGAAGAAATTACTTAGGCAGATAGTGAGGGTACGGAAGTCCTTGGTAAGCTTTTCTTTTAATGAAAAGCAGCCCCAAAGCATTTTCCTTTCTAACCAAGAGCAGCTTGTAAAATCAAGCTAGGCAGACATAGATGCCATCAGTTGTGCCAATCATGTTCAAGATGGCAGCTCCATCTTCCCTTCTCTTTGTTAGCCACGTGTATAGTAAGGAGCAGATAAGATGGCTCTGGTCAAAGGGAAAGTTCATTTGCACAATAAGATTAAGGTGGGGCCACCAGCCTTCCCTGCACTATGTAAATGTCATACCTGATCAAACCAATCTGTGAGTCCTATGTAAATCAGACACCTCCTCCTCAAACCTGACTATAAAATCTGGCACATCCTCCACTGGCCGGTCTTTTTCTCTCTCTCACTAGAGAGAGAGGTGTTTTCCTTTTTCTTTCTTTTGACTGTTAAACCTCCGTTCCTACATTCCTCGTGTGTGTCTGTGTCCTAAATTCTCCTGGCAGGAGACGATGAACCTGGGTAGTTACCCCAGACAATGCAGCTGCTTCATAAAGACAAGATCTTGAAAGTTCTAAAAAATGTTTTGAAAAGCTCATTTGTCATGAACTAACTTTTTAGAAAAAAAAAATACTTTAGTGACTTAAGTAACAACAAATCTGAAGCATACTGATTCTGTTTGCCTTGAAGTGCCTATGCGATTAAAGACTAACAGGCAGAGAGATAGGAAGACAGTTTAGACGCTTTCAGAGGCAATGCACTTAACCAATTGAATTGCTAAACAAACGAACGGGAAAACTTTGTTTCTGTCTTTTTTGGTCTGTGGTGCTATCACAAATTATAAGGTGAAAATAACTCTAACTTTTGCTTTATGTAGTTTCATTGCATTTTTTATTTTAATTCTTTATATTATCAGTTACAGAGACAAGGGAAAAATCTAATCAGGCAATCATTTTCTCTTTCTACAGTTTAAATTATTTAGTTACACCTGCAATGTTTGGCAATAAAAACCAATTTGGGATTTTGGTTTGATTATTTGGAATTTTTTCTGACCGTGTTTTTTATAACTTGGTACTCTTTTGCTTTTTTCTAATATACAGTTGTATTTTTACTGTTTTAAGAATAAGCTTACTTTGGCTCTCTTTAGAATCACACGTATCTATTCAGAGTTAAAAAAAGAAATTAAAATGCAATATTTAAATGTGTTAGGAATAAAACACTATTATGATAAAAATCTATTCATTAGCTAAGAATAGAAAAATGAACTTACAAAAGTGAAATCAAAGAGACTAAAGTGATGTAGACTTCCTTTCTTTTCAGCAATTGATAGAAGCAAATTCAGTTGCTATTGAAAAACAGTGGAAGTAACAATATTGGCTGGATGATTAAGCAAGGAAGATGAGAACAGAGGGGAAAAAAGGCATAAATTAGTCTGTGGTCTGTAGGTCTGGATGACTTGTGACCTTGAGTACATTTCCAGTTGGGTTACAGCAGCGACTACCCTTCAAACACTACCACCCTAAGAAGTACAGGAGTGACAGATTAACTTCCCCTCTTTGACAGAGATGGAAACCAATCATTAACTGCTATATCAAATTCTTACCAATAGCCAAGGTAAAGAGCAATATGGTTTTCTTGAGACTTAGTAAAGCCTAACTAATCTAATTTGATTTTATTAGAGAATGACAAATTGAATAAATGAGGAAAAATAGTTCAAAGTGTTTTGGTTAATAAGAATTTTACTTTTGTTTAAAGGAGAAACACTATGATTTTCTTTAAGCCAACATTTTATTGTGAGGTATCAGCTAATTTATTATTTAAATTACAAAATCTTGAGTTAACATATATCCTCTATCATCTTCAACAAGACTAGAAATAGGCACCCTCATTTAATTCCCAGTTCACTTTAAAGGAGGACAAAAAGGCTAGTTTCTGCCTATCATTGAAATTGTAAGACGCTGAAAGGGAGAAAATATTAAGTGAAGAAATGATTCAATTTTGACCTATTTGGTTCAAGATCCTGTGCTGCAAATTATTTCAATACTCTAGCTCCACTATATACCAACAATTATGCCTTGATGTGCCCCAAAGCAAGTTTCATTTTACTTCCTCTTTGAAACCCAAAATATATTTAAAATTGTGTTTTGAGTCTGCATTTATTTATTTATTTATTTATTTATGATCTGAAAATGACTTTGTTTTTTTTTTTTTTTTTGAATTTCACATTCTAGTACCTTACTTTTTTTTTTATATTTTAAGTTTTAGGGCACATGTGCACAACGTGCAGGTTTGTTACATATGTATACATGTGCCATGTTGGTGTGCTGCACCCATTAACTCGTCATTTAGCATTAGGTATATCTCCTAACGCTATCCCTACACCCTCCCCCCACCTCACAACAGGCCCTGGTGTGTGATGTTCCCCTTCCTGTGTCAATGTGTTCTCATTGTTCAATTCCCACCTATGAGTGAGAACATGCGGTGTTGGGTTTTCTGTCCTTGCGATAGTTGGCTGAGAATGATGGTTTCCAGCTTCATCCATGTCCCTACAAGGGACATGAACTTATCCTTTTTTATGGCTGCATAGTATTTCATGGTGTATATGTACCACATTTTCTTAATGCAGTCTATCATTGATGGACATTTGGGTTGGTTCCAAGTCTTTGCTATTGTGAATAGTGCTGCAGTAAACATACATGTGCATGTGTCTTTATAGCAGCATGATTTATAATCCTTTGGGTATATACCCAGTAATAGGATGGCTGGATCAAATGGTATTTCTAGTTCTAGATCCCTGAGGAATTGCCACACTGACTTCCACAATGGTTGAACTACTTTACAGTCCCACCAACAGTGTAAAACTGTTCCTATTTCAGCGTGGTACTGGTACCAAAACAGAGATATAGACCAATGGAACAGAACAGAGCCCTCAGAAATAATGCCACACATCTACAACCATCTGATCTTTGACAAACCTGACAAAAACAAGAAATGGGAAAGGATTCCCTGTTTAATAAATGGTGCTGGGAAAACTGGCTAGCCATATGTAGAAAGCTGAAACTGGATCCCTTCCTTACACCTTATACAAAAATTAATTCAAGATGGATTAAAGACTTTAACGTTAGACCTAAAACCATAAAAACCCTAGAGGAAAACCTAGGCAATACCATTCAGGACATAGGCACGGGCAAGGACTTCATTTCTAAAACACCAAAAGCAATGGCAACAAAAGCCAAAATTGACAAATGGGATCTAATTAAACTAAAGAGCTTCTGCACAGCAAAAGAAACTACCATCAGAGTGAACAGGCAACCTACAGAATAGAAGAAAATTTTTGCAATCTACTCATCTGACAAAAGGCTAATATCCAGAATCTACAATGAACTCAAACAAGTTTACAAGAAAAAAACAAACAACCCCATCAACAAGTGGGTGAAGATATGAATAGACACTTCTCAAAAGAAGACATTTATGCAGCCAACAGACACATGAAAAAATGCTCATCATCACTGGCCATCAGAGAAATGCAAATCAAAACCACAATGAGATACCATCTTACACCAGTTAGAACGGCGATCATTAAAAAGTCAGAGTCTGCATTTATTTTAAATCCTACTACTCTGTTTTGTAACGGAATTGCTAGGGATCTCTCGAAAATTTTGAAACTGTACTTTTGAAATGCACCGAAATGCAAAATTGGCAAATGAGTAGAATCCTGTTTATAGCTCTTATTATTCTTTCTCATGTTACCCAATTTCATATGACTTTTTCCAATGATGAGTGCCAAGCATAAACCAAATGGTTAATTGATTAATTCTATACATATTTATTGGGTACCTGTGTGCTAATATTATTAGTCACTGTGCTAGACTCTGAGTATGTGACCTTGAGCTAAATACATATGATGCCTGTCTTTATTCTGTGCATGTACTAGCTGAGAAGACAAATATGCAGAAACAGTTGCCACAGCAGGAGAATGGTGCTTATGAGTACTTAGGAAGAGGACCTAAATTAGTATTCCGTCATGGAGAGGCCAAAAGAAGGTTTAGAGGAAGCTTACTGTTGTAAATAATATATAAACCGAAACCTAAAGGATACATAGACAAAACACAGTGTAATGGAGGCAACAGCATGGCAGAGGCAATGGCATAATTGGGATCTGAGAGAAAAAAAGAGCAAGGATTAATTCAGGAACTGAAACAAAATCAGTCTCTGGATCTCTGGTATGAGAACAGGAAAGGCAAAATCAAGACTGGAGAGTCAGGTGATGGAGAGCCTGGTATGTCACTCTAAGAAACAAGATTTTCTACAAACGCCAATAGGAAGCTACTAAAAGATTCCAAGCTGGAGACTAACATGATCTTAACTGCATTATGTAAATGGGGATATTAAAATGATAATTTTCTGCTTCTGTTTTTGCTAAAGCCTCAAGAAAATAAGTACCAAATTCTCTGAGGGGTAGACTGCTCAAGGAAGATTTGCAAAGGGTGTCTCCAACAATGGATTTTGCAACTCTTAGCTGACTATCAATCTGCAGACTACTGAAGAGGGTAGAGACACTGAGATACAGAAGTGAGAGACTGGAGAGACAATTTATGTGGAAGGAATTAGTGTGCCATGAAATGTGCCACCTCTCTCTTTGAGAGAGTTGGAGTTTTAGATAACTGAATATTTGTCCCCTATAGTTTGGGGAACAAAACCTGGGAAAAAGAAAAGAATCTCACTGCAACAACCTGTTAACAGCAAACTATAAGCTGTGGTTTGGGTGTAAGAGTTTGATCACACATTTCTCATTAATCTGATGCGGAGAAAGAGAGAGAGCAACAGAGAGAGAGAGAAGATGAGTGTGAGCATGTTGGAGATCAAGCAGTCAAGTAACTTTGAAGTTATTTTTCCTAAAGAGATTTTATCAAGGGTGATGCCCACACACGGACTACTGGAAAGACAAGACGGAGGTGGCAGATGTCAGTGGCCCTGCAGAGAGTGCATCATCTGTGCCAAGGAAGTGGAAGTGGTGATCTCAGAGATGGCCTATATGGGCAAATCCCACAGTCGGTGGTAAACCCCTTTCACAGCCACAGAAATGGAAGTGTAAATCTGCATGTAAAAGCTGATATTCATTGAGTGCCAGTCCAGAGAGCTTTTCTGTCCCCTTCTTGTCCTTTGGTCTTCTCATTCCCATCATGGAGATGCCAGAAACCACATAGCTAGCAGGGAGAAAAGCAGGCAAAGTCCTTTCCCCACTGCAGGCATCTCACATGTAACACGTAACACTGGCCCAGGGGAAATATGTTTAAATTTCACAGCTTTTATTATTTTTCTGGGATGGACATGTTATTAATAATTACTAACTCAATGGGGCTGTCTAAGGTGACGGGACAGAGAGAAAAAGATCAAGCACCACAGAGCAGATTTGTAGGAGAAATAGGGAAAAAACAAAGTTGCTTCATTCTTACATCTTGAGTGTGCTTCTCTTTCAGTGCATTGGGTCCACTTAGAAGGGTGCCTCCGACTGCTGTGTGAAAATGATTTTAGCCTTACTTATTTTGATGCTCTGTTGTCAGATGTATACCAATTAAGGAATGTTATTTCTTCCTAGAGAATTGACCCCATTATTATTTCTTATGCCCCTCTTTATCCTGATAAATTTCTTGATCTAAAATTAGCTTTGTCTGTAATTAATATAGCTACTCTAACTTTCTTCTGATGAGTGTTACCATGATTATCTTTATTCCTCTTTTTACTTTTATTCCCTTTTAAATACACTGTTTTTTTAGGGCAGTTTTAGGTTCATGGCAAAATTGGGCAGAAAGTACAGAGAATTTTCATATATTCCCTGCCCCTCGATCCATGTCCTACATTGACGTGGTTCATTTGTTATAAACGATGACACATCATTATCATCCAATATTCATAATTTCTGTTAGAGTTCACTCTTGGTGTTACACATTCTTGGTTTTACACATTTGACAAATGTATACGACAAGTATGCACCATTATAGCACCACACAGAATAGTTTCACTGCCTTGGAAGTTTCTGTGCTGGAAACTATGACGACAGTAAAAAGATCAGCTGGTGACCAGGGGTAGGGGAAAGGAAGACATGAATAGGCTGCAGGGAGGCCTTTTCCAGAGTGTCCTATGATTAAAATCATGCAGTTTGTAGCCTTTTCAGATTGGCTTTTTTCATTTAGTAATACGTATTTTAGTTTCTTCTATGTCTGTTCATGACTTGCTAGCTCATATCTTTTTAGCAGTGAATAAATCCCATTATCTGGATGTACCACAGTTTATTCATTCATATGCTGATGGACATTTTGGTTGCTTCCAAGTTTTGGCAATTGTGAGTAAAGCTGCCATAAACATTCGTATGCATGTTTTGTGTGGACATAACTTTTCAACTCATTAGGTAAACACTAAGGAGCATGACTGCTGGATCATATGACAAAAGTGTATTTAGTTTTGTTAGAAACTGCCAAACTGTCTTTCAAAGTGTCTGCTTGGCGTACCTACCAGCAATAGATGAACATTCCTGTTACTACACATCCTTGCCAGCATTTGGTGTTGTCAGTGTTCTGAATTTTGGTCATTCTAACAGTGGTATCTCATTGTAGTGGTGTAGTTTAGTGGTATATTGTTGTTTTAATTTGCAGTTCCCTAGTGATATGCTATGGAGTATTTCTTCATATCCTTATTTGCCATCTATATATCTTCATTGATAAAGTGTCTGTTCAGATCTTTTATCCATTTTTAAATCAGTTTGTTTATTTTTTATTATCAATTTTTAAGATATATTTTGTATATTGTGGATAGTAGTCCTTGATATGATATGACTTTTGCAAATATTTGCTCTCATTCTGTGGCTTGTATTCTTCTTATTTTCTTGACAGTTTTTTTCACAGAGCAGACATTTTTAATTTTAATGCAATCCAGCTTATTAAGTATTTCTTTGATGGATTATGCCATTGATGTTATATCTAAAAAGTAATCACCACACCCAATATCATATAGGTTTTCATCTATATTAAATTCTAAGAGTTTTATGCTTTTGCATCTTACATTTAGGTGTGTGATTCATTTTGAGTTTATTTTTGTAAATGTTGTAAAGTCTGTGTCTAAATACATGTTTATCCTGTGGGAACACTATATGACTTCACAGTAGTGCAGGTATCTTATAACAGAGTATTCCCAATTCCTTTTTCTCATCTCTAATTATATTGCTGTTACTTATATGTATAATTATCCATTGTTATTATTATTACTAGTAACAAGTACTTAATTTTAGGTCAATAAAGAACAGGGAAAATGAAAGATTCATTTGTTTCTCCTCTAACATTCCTGAGCTACATCATTTTTATTCTCTCTGAAGATTTTCTTTTAACACTTTAGTATTTACCTTCCTTGGTGTTACCTTAGATTTTTGAATTGGTGGTTTGGTGGTTTTCATTAATGTTGTAAAATTATCAGCATTATTCCTTCAAAATTTCTTCTGCTCAGTTTTCTCTTTTTTTCCCTTCCAGTATTCCAATTGTGTGTACAATACAAATTTAAAATTATCTCTCAGTTCTTAGATGCTCTGTTTGTTTTGTACATTCCTTTTTCTGTTTGCATTTCAGTTTCTATTGTCATATCTTGAAGTTTATTGATTATTTCCTTAGCCATCTTCAACCTACTGATGAGCATATCAAAAGCATTATTCATTTCCATGACAGCATTCTTGATTTCTAGACTTTTGTTTAGATATTTTTAAAACAAGAATATCCATCTCTCTGCTTACATTGGCCATCTATTTATGCATGTTGTCTTCTTGTTTCATTAGAACTCTTAAATGATTAATTATTGTTGTTTTAAATTCTCTGTCTTATAATTCCAACATTTGTATCATAGCTGAGTCTGATTTTGATGCTTGCTTTGTCTCTTCATACTGTGTTTTTTCTGACTGTTAATTTCTTTTTTTTTTTTTGGTAGAAAACTAGACATGGTATATTCGGGTAATAGTGACTGAGAAAAAGGTCTTTAGTGTGAGATTTTATTGTTAATCTGACTAAGTCTAATGTTTGCTCTATTTGTAAGTGCCAGAGACTCCAACTTCTGCTAGTGTTCTTGTTTTTTGTCTTCTCCTTGAATCTTTACCTTGCACCTCTTTCAGTGCAATCCTCTGATCCACTGTAATTGTACTGGTGCCCTATGGATGTGGTGGTGTGTTGAGGAAGGTGGTTGAAAGTGTTCTATAAACTTCCTATTAAATTTGAGCCTGTGTCCTTGGTCTGTGACCATTATAATTCTATTAATTTTCTCTTTAGCAATTTCTAAATCCACTGAGCTTTTAATTTCAGTTACTAGATATTAATTTCTGGACATACAGCTTATTGTTGCAAAACTGGTTGTTTTTACTTATGTTTTAAGCCTCTTTCATTTCTTGGGAAATATTAAAAATAGTTTCAGAAATGCATGCTTCTCCTGCAAATTCAATTTCTGAAGGCTTTGTGAGTCTCTTTCTGTTATCTGTTTCTGCCTATTCTTGCTTATATATTGGTTTTTCTTATATGTTTTATAATTTTTGATTATTAATTGCTTTTTAAAGGAGGTTTATATTTGTAAATTCTTTTAGGCTTATGAAAATGGTAGATTCTTCCAAAAAAGATTTTCTTTGCTTCTGTCAACTGCCTGTGAGTCTTACCAATTTACATTTTAAACTAAATTCTTGACTTCACATTTTTCTTATTATCCAGGTGCTGTGAATTAGGCCTGAAAACTTACATGATAGGTTCTGGTTATTAATTTTCTAGGAAGATTTTTCATCTTCTCTCCTTGCCGTCTTCATATACAGGGATAAAGATTTGAGAAAGATTTTTATTATTTATTACCACAGTTAGATGTAGAGCTTTTTTTATTTCTAATTTGCTAAGAGTGAAGCTCTCTTTTGTTCCTTGCTTTATAGTGGAAACCAACATATTAGACTCCCCAGTTTGAGAGGAATTGGGGCATTCTCTTCTATCCCCACAGCACTCTGAAACTTTCAATTCAAAGTCAAGTTTAGCACATGTTTTACCTATCTGTACCTCTAACTGGAGGAAAAACTAAATTTGCTTACATCTTAGCCAGCATATTTCTTTCTTTCCTGACAGCTGTTGAATACATTTATAAAGATGTATTTGCATTTTATCTACCAGTTTAATTAGAGAGATTAGCTTATTGGTTATTCCACTGTAAAAGTGGAGGAAGTGAAACTCTATGGGCTGGACTTCTGATCCCTGCATTGCTTTTGAAAGTTTGGTTACAGATCTGCCTGTCAAATGCAGATCTCCTCATAGGGTACTGATACATTCACAGAACTAGATATTTTGTTTCTTTCTTCTGAAATGTTGACAAGATTTATGGATGATACATGAAACACACAATAGATGAGAAAGGTCTTGCTTCTATCAAAATCTTGATGGAATTGCAACCTGGCTATGGAGAATCTAAAATTTTGTTCTTGACAACCAATCCAAATTGATAATACTAATAGGCAATGAGGATACTTACTTTTCTCATCTTCTTTTTCTTTCTCTCTAGTGGGCATTTTATAGTTCTTTTAAAGTCACATTTGGTGGAGGTGGGATTGGTTCTATTTATTATTTAAGGGTTTAGCTGATTTAAGACAATGATTTTCAGATCTACTGAGAATTTTAATGTGGGAGTACATCTCCAATCTTTTGAGTCATGCTGCCACTGACTACCTATGTGATCTTGGACAGTTTGCAAACTTACATATGCCTCTGGTTTCTACTTGTAAAATGAGGATAAAACAATACTACTTCCCTTATAATGTTCCTGTGGCTATTCCTGGCTGAAGCATAGTAAAACATTATATATATGTTAGTTGTGATGATGGCGATGATGATGAAGATGGATTGAGAAGCATGGAGTTTAAGAAAAAATGTTTGCAAGCCTTAGCATAATCCTGTTCTTAGGAGTCTGTCCTGGGGTTTATTTGTGCTCAGAATACTAATCTGGATACTTTAATCCTTCAATTTCTACAGAATAAGATAGATGGTCAGTTTTAACACATATTTTTTATCTTAAATCATCTGATTAGAATGAGGATGCTTTAATTATTTTTTCTCTAACTCGATCTGGTTTCCACCCCATCACAAAACCATCACTGACATTTTGCACTTGAAATTTTGAGAAGTCAGGCTAACTTGCCCGTTTTCTCAAAGTGAGAAATTGGATAATAAGGATAATCCCTTCAAAATCTTTTAACTGCTTTCCAGGGATTAAGTCTAAAGTCTTCACCATATAAGCTCCCTAGAAAATTGGCCTCAACCTCACTTTCCAGTTTAATTTTCTTTTACCCTGTACCTTGCAATCCAGACTGTTCTCTGAATGCACTATGACTTTCACATCTTCGTCTTTGAGCCTTCCTAACAACTCCTCTCTGATAAGAGTGCCCTGCCCTGCATTTCTTCTTATCTAGACTGACTCCTCTCTGCCTCCAGATTTGTTCCCTTAAATTGCTCTCAGCAATGCAACCAGAGCACTCTTTGAAAAATGCAAATTGATCATGTCAGTCTCCTACTGAAATCCCTTAAATATAATAGCTGTTAGTTGCTTTAAGGAATAGAGTTCAAATTCCTGAGTATGGTTTATAATATACTCATAATTTTTCTGGGTTCATTTTTCTTCTGCCTGCCTCACAGTTTGCTGAGTCACTTCCAGCCCTTTACATGCCATTTCCTCTACCTCATATGTCTCTATTTTACCTCATTTATCTTGGGCATGGGAGAACTATTAAATTCATTCCTCAGATTTAGGGTTGCCAAATAAAATACAGAACACCCATTTAAATTTAAATTTTAGATAAGAGCAAATTTTTTTTTAGTATAAGTATGTCCCAAATATTATACAAGATACCTATACTAAAAAATTATTTGTTGTTTACCTAAAATTCAAACTTAAATGAACATTCTGTATATTTATTTGCTAAATCGAGGTCAGATTTTAGAACCAAGTCAATGTGTTCTCTTAACATCTTGTACTTTGTGGCACTAACCATAGTATACTGAAATGGTTGTTTATCTAACTCTTCTAATAGACAGTTTGCTCTTTGGGGACAAGGGGTATGTATTTTTCACTGTATTGCCTGTAGCAATTACTAGAATGAGTTTAGTGCCAGAAGATAGCAACCATTGAACAAAGAGGTATTGAATAAGTGAATGGATGATGGAAAGACGAATGGATGGGTATGTTAGAAATCCCATTAAATACCTCTTCAATACAATCTTCCCTGGCATATTCCCAGGAAAAACTACTTGGTAATTATCTCTGTGTTTTGGTAACACCTTTTACATATTTCTTTCATAGCTCCTATTATACATGTTTTATGTATAATACTTACAACTGTTTGTTTTTATGTCATACACCTTCCTAATTGGTAAGCATCCAACAGTCAGAGATTATGTCTTCATCATCTCATTGTTGTACTTTCTGCCCTCCACATTGACTTGCTAATCACTGTTGGAGACTAATGTGATTGATTAAAAGAGGGGGCATTCAGCACACTCTTTGGAAGGAAATGTTTATCTGAATGAAAATGTGATATTCAATTATTAACAAAGAATGTGCTTTTCAGTTATGTTAATTAGAGACTGGTGCTGCCAGATCACCTATTGAGTAATTTGTTCAAATGTGAATACCCTCTTTTAAGAAAGATACAACCTAAAGATTACACAGAGAAAAGTGCTCAAGATAATAACAATAGCTAATATTATGTACCAAGTAGTGTGCTATAAAATTTAAATAAATCATATAATTAAATTTCATAATTACCTTATGAAGTAGGTACTAATATCTCCATATTTACATGTTAGAGATGTAAGAATTCGACTTAAAGATGTCCCCAACGTTTTGTATATAGTAAATAGTGGAAAACATCTAAGCTTCTTTGCTAACCAAGCCCTGGCTGTTAAAAAATTCCACACCACATAATATGCAAAATGATTAAAGGAAAGGTCTTGCTTAATACGAAGCGGAAAAAAATGATAAATGTTATCTGGTATTTGGTAAGTCAGGCTTTTTGTGTGTTTCCAGAGAACAGAATTAAGGTCAATGGTAAACATATTTGGCTAGATAAGAGAGACAATTTTCTAACACTTAAGTTATTAAGTATAAATAATTTAGCATTGTAATAATTGGATTTGGATTGTAATTGGTTTGAGACTTCTTTACAAAGAGTACTTTCCACATTTCTGGAAGATTTAGGAAGTGGCAAAGTAAAGGTGAGTCACAGAGGAGATTCAGCAAGTGGTTTACATTAACAGATTATATTGCACAGATTTACAGATGAAAAAGAATAGGACATTTTGTGCTTTAAAGATATTGGATTTAATGATTATATGTGTTAAAAGTTCCCTGGCTGAAACTTTAGACATTTTTGTAGCTTTCTGTAGAACTGGCAATATCTAGGAAAATATGACATTTTAAAGCAATAAGCATTTTTAATCTCTGAGGTAATAACTACCTCCATTGAACGTTCCATTTCACTATTTTTAGTAACCATTTAAAAAGATCTTTTATCAAAGCAAAGCAAGGCTCTTATTGTTCTTTGGGGGAAGTTTCGCAGTAGCGATTAGCTTTAATGAAGAGGTTTTAGACTGAGGAAGGAAGTGGTACACAACTACCTAGTTGTGTATTGTTGAGACTGAACACTTTCTTTACAGGCTTTTCTGCTTATAAGGAAGAAGGTTTCTTTTGCTCATGTGGATTTAGATTTTACTTTAAAGAGTTGCTTGCTGTGTTTGTTCTTGCTTGAAAATTCACTGACAGGAGCTATGAAGTGATGTTCTAGAAGGCTGCAGAAATATCGAAGTGGTTAAATTTCACCTTGTACCAGACCAGGAATGATTGGCACATGAAGGGAAAATGTCAATAATCCAGACTTAACGGGATGTTCTAATGTTGGAATATTATGCTTTAATAGATTGTGTTTTGGGAGCTACCAGACAAGAGTGTGTGTACACATCCAGATTTCTCTGAATGGACAAAAAATCCCCACTGTCTGTGTTCCCATGTTGAGGTAAATCCAGGGCCTGAGATGGGGGACTCTCTTTGGTCCCAGCTATTGAGACCTAATACTAAGATTTAGCTCTCTTTTCAGGTACTCACATTGGTCAGGTTAAACTGGTCCCTTTCACAAAGAGGCAGGATGGAGAGCAAAAGGGGAAAGCAGTGTTCTAAATATGTAAGTACAGAAGTACAGTATCAAGGAGGACCGGCTAGAGCCTGTAGGGTCTGAGAGTAGCCACATGTACTGTTAGTTTTAAGTTACCATGCTGTAATTCTCTCATGTAAATTAACATAAGCCTAAAAAAACTCATTAAAAGTTACAAACTGTTTTCTTCTGTGCTGGCAGAACTAAGAGAAGGGTCAGTGCCATGCCTGGGATCTAATGATAAAGAGCAGGCTATAACGACACTTCTTTATAAGCTGCCCCCTCACCATCCTAGGGCATTGTAACAGACACAGATTAGATTACTCTAGCATGGTGGGTGCTTCCAGAATCCTCAGAGTCATTGTGAGAGGCAGGAACACAGAATAGTAATGAGGACCCAAAGAAGGCAAAGATAAAAGGACAGACTAATGCTGAAAAAGCCAGGAGTTTTACCATGTCTGATGACTCATTGGGAAATACCAGGGGGCTGTTGTGGCCATGAAAATGTTGCCATGAGGATATCCCAGTTAGGTAGCCTGCTGCAGGGAGTAGAGTTGACTCTTGCCCATCTAGGTCCACCCCAGAGTTTGAACCAAAACATGGTCCTCCTACAATCTTCTTAGCCATTGTGGGAGCCCAGTGAGGGGACTCGTGCCAGCCTGTTCCTACAGTGCCCAGTTCTTCTAATGGAGGACTTTAGCTTGGGGATTCCCCGTTGGTCTGGCCAAAAGGTTTCTAAAACTCAGCTGCAGCCTGAGGCTCTTGCCAAATCCTTCTTCCTTCCCCCTCCACTTTCACAGCTGTCAGATTAGCATCACAGTCTAAAGACTCACCTATCTACTTCTGCTTCCTTCCTTTTAACCTTTGTAGGTGTTAACTTCCTCTTGAGATCTTCTTAGAGGACCAGAACTAACATTGGGACTGGGAGATTTATCAAAAATGGCAGATGTGGGCAGAGAACAACTGTAATTTTGGTGCCAATATAAATGCAAAGTAATTGAGCTAGGGGACTTTAGTGATATATGCAACTGTGTTCAGTGTAACAAATTGAAAAGTCACTTTTACAACAGATCTAATCTACCTCTAGGTGAGAGAAACTGGGGAGGAGTTGCTATTGATATCATCAGTGTCTCTAGAGAAGGGGGGCATGACTGTGGTAAAGATAAGTAATGAGATGGGGAGAAGAAAACATACATACATATCGAAAAGCTGGGAAGGAGGGTTGGGATAAGAGAGGGAGAGATGCAGAGTGTAAGAATAAAGAGGTTCAGAAAAAAAAGCTTCAAAATGTGGTGCAATGTAAAATGTAGCAGGTATCGAGAAGACACAAAAGAGGAAAAAATCAGGATATAAACACAAAAATATACATTCCAGCAAAAATCCAGTAAAAATGGAGAAATTGTGTCTGGGATATGTATAGTACAAACCAGAAAGGTCTCTTGCTTATGAATATAGGAAACGAAACAGAAGGATTTAATGTTACAATTATTTGAAGAAAAATTTTCAAATCAAAGTAGGTCAAACTTAAGGCCAAGATTATGGCCAATATGGAAAAAAAGAATAAGAATGAAGCATTATTGTTGTTAGTGATCCCTAACTCATGCTATTCTGAACTATCTCGGCTGGTTCAAACTATATCACTTCCTATCAGTAAAAGATGGGAAGAGTGTGAAGGAATTACCATCAGTATCAGAGCCTTTATGTTACGTTGGCACATTATGAAGATTAATCACACAAGGCTTTAAACACTTGCTAAAGATGGGTGTGATGGCAGTGCCTACAGCTACTCAGGAGGCTGAGGCAGGAGGATTCCCTGAGCCCAGAAGTAGAAAGCTGCAATGAGCTATGATCACCACTGCACTCCAGCCTGGGTGAACTTGTCTCTAAAACAAACAAATAAGCAAAAATAAATAAATGCTTACTGATATCAAACAATGGACAAACATTAAAATAATTACATATTTAGCACTTCTTAGAGATAATAGCATAATTTTAAGGTATAAATGGATCACACTGTATAAAAGTAATGATGTTTAACTTGATCTTGCTTTTTAAATATTTTTTTCTCAGTATTAGAGATTGACTGACATAATTTTTTTTTTCTTTGAGACGGAGTTTCACTCTTTTGTCAGGCTGGAGTGCAATAGTGCCATCTCAGCTCACTGTAACCTCCGCACCCGGGTTCAAGCGATTGTCCTGCCTCAGCCTCCCAAGTAGTTGGGACTACAGGCGTACACCACCACACCCAGCTAATTTTTGTATTTTTAGTAGAGATGGGGTTTCACCATGTTGGCCAGGATGGTCTCAATCTCTTGACCTCGTGATCTGCAAAATTTTCCCAAGGTTTACATTTCCACCAGCAACTATTCATTTGCGTATTAGGGAGCTGTCAGGCCTCTGAGCCCAAGCTAAGCCATCATATCCCCTGTGACCTGCACGTACACATCCAGATGGCCAGTTCCTGCCTTAACTGATGACATTATCTTGTGAAATTCCTTCTCCTGGCTCATCCTGGCTCAAAAGCTCCCCTACTGAGCACCTTGTGACCCCCACTCCTGCCCTCCAGAGAACCCCCCTTTTTCCTTTACCTACCCAAATCCTATAAAACAGCCCCACCCCTATCTCCCTTCTGACTCTCTTTTTGGACTCAGCCCGCCTGCACCCAGGTGAAATAAACAGCTTTATTGCTCACACAAAGCCTGTTTGGTGGTCTCTTCACACAGACGCGAGTGAAATTTGGTGCCATGACTCAGATCGGGGGACCTCCCTTGGTAGATCAATCCCCTGTCCTCCTGCTCTTTGCTCCATGAGAAAGATCCACCTACGACCTCAGGTCCTCAGACCGACCAGCCCAAGAAACATCTCACCAATTTCAAATCCGGTAAGCGGCCTCTTTTTACTCTCTTCTCCAACCTCCCTCATTATCCCTCAACCTCTTTCTCCTTTCAATCTTGGCGCCACACTTCAATCTCTCCTTTCTCTCAATTTCAATTCCTTTCATTTTCTGGTAGAGACAAAGGAGACACATTTTATCTGTGGACCCAAAACTCCGGCGACGGTCATGGACTTGGGTAGGCAGCCTTCCCTGGTGTTTAATCATTGCAGGGACGCCTCTCTGATTATTCACCCAGGTTTCAGAGGTGTCAGACCACGCAGGGATGTCTGCCTTGGTCCTTCACCCTTAGCGGTAAGTCCCGCTTTTCTAGGGGAGGGGCAAGAACCCCTCAACCCCTTCTCCTTCACCCTTAGCGGCAAGTCCCGCTTTTCCGGAGAAGGGGCAGGAACCCCGACCTCTTATCTCTGCACCCCGATCCCTTATTTCTGTGACCCGACCCCTTCTCTGCTTTTCTGGAGGGCAAGAACCCCCCACCCCTTCTCTGTGTCTCTACTCTCTTTTCTCTGGGCTTGCCTCCTTCACTATGGGCAAGCTTCCACCTTCCATTCCTCCTTCTTCTCCCTTAGCCTGTGTTCTTAAAACTTAAAACCTCTTCAACTCTCACCTGACCTAAAATCTAAGCATCTTATTTTCTTCTGCAATGCTGCTTGACCCCAATACAAACTCGATAGTAGTTCCAAATAGCCGGAAAACGGCACTTTCAATTTTTCCATCCTACAAGATCTAAATAATTCTTGTCGTAAAATAGGCAAATGGTCGGAGGTGCCTGACATCCAGGCATTCTTTTACACATCGGTCCCTCCCTAGTCTCTGTTCCCAATGCAACTCATCTCAAATCTTCCTTCTTTCCCTCCCACCTGTCCCCTCAGTCCCAACCCCAAGCGTCGCTGAGTCTTTCTAATCTTCCTTTTCTACAGACCCATATGACATCTCCCCTCCTTGCCAGGCCGAGCTAGGTCCCAGTTGTTCCTCAGCCTCTGCTCCTCTACCCTATAATTCTTTTATCACCTCACCTCCTCACACCCGGTCTGGCTTACAGTTTCATTCTGTGACTAGCCCTCCCTGATCTGCCCAGCAATTTACTCTTAAAAAGGTGGCTGGAGCTAAACACATAGTCAAGGTTAATGCTCCTTTTTCTTTATCCCAAATCAGATAGTGTTTAGGCTCTTTTTCATCAAATATGAAAATCCAGCCCAGTTCATGGCTCGTTTGGCAGCAACCCTGAGACGTTTTACAGCTCTAGACCCTGAAATGTCAAAAGGCCGTCTTATTCTCAATATACATTTTATTACCCAATCTGCTCCTGACATTAAATAAAACTCCAAAAGTTAAATTCCAGCCCTCAAACCCCACAACAGGACTTAATTAACCTTGCCTTCAAGGTGTACAATAATAGAGTAGAGGCGGCCAAGTAGCAACATATTTCTGAGTTGCAGTTCCTTGCCTCCACTGTGAGACAAACCCCAGCCACATCTCCAGCACACAAGAATTTCCAAATGCCTAAACCTTAGTGGCCAGGTGTTCCTCCAGAACCGCCTCCCCCAGGAGCTTGCTACAGGTGCCAGAAATCTGGCCACCAGGCCAAGGAATGCCCGTAGCCCAGGATTCCTCCTAAGCCGTGTCCCATCTGTGTAGAACCCCACTGGAAATTGGGCTGTTCAACTCACCTGGCAGCCACTCCCAGAATCCCTGGAACTCTGGCCCAAGGCTCTCTGACTGACTCCTTCCCAGATCTTCAGATCTTCTCGGCTTAGCAGCTGAGACTGACACTGCCCGATTTCCTCAGAAGCCCTGTAGACCATCACAAATGCCGAGCTTTAGGTAACTCTCACAGTGGAGGGTAAGTCCATCCCCTTCTTAATGGATACAGAGGCTACCCACTCCACGTTACCCTCTTTTCAAGGGCCTGTTTCCCTTGCCTCCATAACTGTTGTAGGTATTGACAGCCAGGCTTCTAGACCTCTTAAAACTCCCCAACTCTTGTGCCAATTTAGACAATACTCTTTTAAGCACTCCTTTTTAGTTATCCCCACCTGCCCAGTTCCCTTACTAGGCTGAGACACTTTAACTAAATTATCTGCTTCCCTGACTAGTCCTGGACTACAGCTACATCTCATTGCCACACTTCTTCCCAATCCAAAGCCTCCTTTGCATCCTCCTTTTGTATCCCCCCACCTTAACCCACAAGTATAAGATACCTCTACCCCCTCCTTGGTGACCGATCATGCACCACTTACCATCTCATTAAAACCTAATCACCCTTACCCCGCTCAATGCCAATATCCCATCCCATAGCATGCTTTGAAAGGATTAAAGCCTGTTATCACTCGCCTGCTACAGCATGGCCTTTTACAGCCTATAAACTCTCCTTACAATTCCCCCATTTTACCTGTCCTAAAACCAGACAAGCCTTACAAGTTAGTTCAGGATCTATGCCTTATCAACCAAATTGTTTGGCCTATCCAACCCATGGTGCCAAACCCATATACTCTCCAATCCTCAATACCTCCCTCCACAATCCGTTATTCTGTTCTGGATCTCAAACATGCTTTCTTTACTATTCCTTTGCACCCTTCCTCCCAGCCTCTCTTCGCTTTCACTTGGACTGACCCTGACACCCACCAGGCTCAGCAAATTACCTGGGCTGTACTGCCGCAAGGCTTCTCAGACAGCCCCCATTACTTCAGTCAAGCCTAAATTTCTTCCTTATCTGTTACCTATCTCAGCATAATTCTCATAAAAACACAGGTGCTCTCCCTGCCGATCGTGTCTGACTAATCTCTCAAACCCCACCCCTTCCACAAAACAACAACTCCTTTCCTTCCTAAGCATGGTTAGATACTTTTGCCTTTGGATACCTGGTTTTGCCATCATAACAAAACCATTATATAAACTCACAAAAGGAAACCTAGCTGACCCCATAGATCCTAAATCCTTTCCCCACTCCTCTTTCCATTCCTTGAAGACAGCTTTAGAGACTGCCCCCACCCTATCTCACCCTGACTCATCCCAACCCTTTTCATTACACACAGCTGAAGTGCAGGGCTGTGTAGTCAGAATTCTTACACAAGCACAGGTATCGCGTCCTGTACCCTTTTTGTCCAAACAACTTGACCTTACTGTTTTAGGCTGGCCATCATGTCTCTGTGCAGTGGCTGCTGCCGCCCTAATACTTTTAGAGGCCCTTAAAATGAGAAACTATGCTCAGCTTACTCTCTACAGCTCTCATAATTTCCAAAATCTATTTTCTTCCTCACACCTGATACATATACTTTCTGCTCCCCGGCTCCTTCAGCTGTACTCACTCTTTGTTAAGTCCCACAATTACCATTGTTCCTGGCCCGGACTTCAATCCAGCCTCCCACATTATTCCAGATACCACACCTGACCCTCATGACTGCATCTCTCTGATCCACCTGACGTCCTTTAATACCTGTTTTTCTCCTTCTCTTATTCCGTTTAGGTTTTCAATTCATACAAAACTGTACCCAGGCCATCACCAATAATTCTAAATGACAAATGTTTCTTCTAACAACCCCACAATATCACCCCTTACCATAAAATCTTTCTTCAGCTTAATCTCTCCCACTCTATGTTCTCACACTGCCCCTAATCCCACTCAAAGCAGCCCTAAGAAACATCGCCCATTATCTCTCCATACCACCCCCAAAAAGTTTTCACCGTCCCAACACTTTACCACTATTTCATTTTATTTTTCTTATTAATATAAGAAGACAGGAATGTCAGGCCTCTGAGCCCAAGCTAAACCATCATATCCCCTGTGACCTGCAGGTACACATCCAGATGGCCGGTTCCTGCCTTAACTGATGACATTCCACCACAAAAGAAGTGAAAATGGCCTGTTCCTGCCTTAACTGATGACATTATCTTGTGAAATTCCTTCTCCTGGCTCATCCTGGCTCAAAAGCTCCCCTACTGAGCACCTTGTGACCCCCCCGACTCCTGCCTGCCAGAGAACAACCCCCCTTTTTCCTTTACCTACCCAAATCCTATAAAACGGCCCCACCCCTATCTCCCTTCGCTGACTCTCTTTTTGGACTCAGCCCGCCTGCAACCAGGTGAAATAAACAGCTTTATTATTCACACAAAGCCTGTTTGGTGGTCTCTTCATAGGGATGCGAGTGAAAGGAGCCAGATCCCAGTGGTCAGTGTTTGTTTTTTAGTGTTGCTAATTGACTCCTACAAAGTTTTTACTCAGGCAATAGCAACATCAGGTGAAAATATAGTCATTAAGCACAGAATGGAAAGAAAAATTTCAACTTTACTTCATTTTATTTGGTAAAAAATAATGCAGAAATTCTAACTGGACACAAACAAATTGACATAAATTAGTCTGACTCAGTTTAGTTATTTAGAACTAACCACTCACCAACTCTCCCATCTCCACTTTCCCAGGGGTGGAATGGGAAGCCCTCCCTTTATTTAAAATAACTAACGGGTCTAAATGTTTCACCTTACAATTGCTGATTGTCTCCTGTAGTGTGAAATGGAACACCACTAACGCCCAATTGCCAGGGCTGTAGTGAAGAAAACAATGCCTGGCCTAGAGTGGGGACTCAACCTATGGTTTCTATTGACTCCTGGGGAGTTTAACAAGGTGGACATCATTAATAAACATTAGCTGAAGAAGAAAACGAACAAGATTGATATCTGGGGAAAAACATGAAGGTTGCACAAAATTAAAAGGCTGAGAAGATAAGAAATCTAAATCAATATTACCCATGTAGGACAAAGGCACATATGATCAAATAAATCATGAGACCTTCAAAAAGAATGCATGCTCTGTGAAGAAAAATGGACAGATTCATAAATATATGTCAAGTGAGAACGCAGGAAAGGAAGATTATAAGCCCCTAGAGAGAGACTGAAATGAATTCAATGACAGAAGAGGCAAATGCAGCAAGAAAAATGAATAACTTATTTGGTTTAGTGCTCACTGAGGAGGACTTGAAGTTGTACTAGAAAGTGAAAAGTCTCCCAGAGGGAGATGGCACACTCCTAAAAGCTAAGAACTGGAAAATCATTTACATAGGTAACATCTCATTATAACGAAACTAACAGTACCACTAAATTGTTTTATTGGGACAAAAGTTTATTAAAATGATTTCAGGTGTGAAAGCTCCTATGAATTGATAAAGCTGGGAGTAACAGTCAGTGGATTCCTGAATATTAAAAACGGCAGCAAATAATCAGAGAGATAGAAAATGCTTTATATTCATAAATGTGAGTCATAGCATTATTTATAATAGAAAATTCTGTAAATATACAAAAAGAGGGAAATAGGTAATTACATTATAAAATTTATATGAGAAAATATTTTACCAATAAAATTATGCTTATAAAAATACAGTACTAATAGTATCAGTAAATGCATATGATGTAACATTAAATAAAAGAAAATTGCATATAGAGAAAAATTAACATTGTAAAAGATAAAATAACCAAAAATAACCACTGGACATATCAATAATAGAATGTTAAAAATGTTATCTTTGGCTATTGAAGTTAAGTATTATTTTTATTTTCTTCTTTATACTTTTCTGAATTTTCAAAAAAAATAGTATAACTGGGCATGGTGGCTCATGCCTGTAATCCCAGCCTTTTGAGAGGCTGAGGCAGGAGGATTGCTTGAGCCCAGGATTTCAAGACCAGCCTGGGCAACATAGTGAGACCCCGACTCTTCAAAATAAAATTAAAAAATTTAGCTGGGCAAGGTGGCGTGCCCCTGTAGTCCCAGCTACTCAGGAGGCTGAGGCAGGAGGATGTCTTGAGCCCAGGAGTTTGAGGCATCAGTGAGCTATGATCATGCCACTGCACTTTAACCTGGGTAACAGAGCAAGACCCCATCACAATGAAAAAATAAATATATATATAATAAAATTAGTATGTACTTTTTCATATGCATATCGATGTTGAACATGAATTTATATTGTGTAAGTAGGTATCTGTATGAAATTTTTAAAAAATCAACTAGTTCTATATAGCTAATAATTAAAGACAGCATTCTCTTGCCCCACTATTTTTGCTCTCCCAAGGCAGTCACTCGCAAATCTTTATCTGTTTCTTCTGATATTTACCTCCCTATTTTTAAACAACTGCCATTTGTATATTTTACTAACTTATTCATATGGGAAACAGGTTTGCATTTATCATGCCTCCATTCCCAGGACCCATGCAAATATTTTCTCCCTCTAGCCTCTCAATACAAATACAGTTATCTTGTATATTTAGATAAAATGCATATTTTGTGTTTACCCATATGGGAGCCATCTACTGTCATATGATTGTTTCATTTTTTTCCTTGTGTTAAGTTCTTGTTTTCCTTGTGGCTTAATAATTGCATCCTTTTGTCATTGTTGTTTTTGTAGATTTCCAGATTGTCAGACATAAACAATTTCCAGATTGTCAGACATGGAAAGCACTTCTCAGTGAATTTAAGTAAATCAAATAAAGTCTTAGTTCAAGTTCAACATTAACCACTGAAAATTCCCTTAACCCAGCAGGTTTCCTAAGAGGGGATTTAAATCTTAATTACTATACAAAGGTCTGACCAGACCTAGAAGGAACCCCCTTCAGGACAGGATGATAGATGTTTCCTCCCAGGTGATTGAGAAAAAAAAAAGAAGAAGAAGAAGAAAAGGGGGAGGGGGAGAATTTATGTAAAAAGAATGTTATATGGTAAATTCTTGCCCTAAAATAAATTAACTGGTTGTTTAAAGAAAGGAATGTTTGCAATAAGTCAGAAAGTTGAGATGTCGAAGAATAGTCTGTGAAAGTCGTGAAAGAAAAAAAAGTGTGTTACAAAAAAGGAACTTATGCAAGAAAAGTTGTATAATTTAAAAGTTATTAGGTCTACTGAATGTAAAACTATTGAAGAAACAGTTTATGTGCAAGGTGTACAAGGAAAGTAAAATATACTTTTAGTAAAAGGATTATAAGCAGGCATAAGAAGGTGGATCTTTACCTACATTAAAAGGTTAAAAAAATTTGTTTTGAAGGTTTAAGCAAGTTTTGAAATGTTAGTAGTAAAGGAAATTCTGTGTGTAAACATATTGGCTAAAGTTAAAGTGGTATCATCCAGTTTTTCTGTGAACTGGACATTAAAATAAAAACACAATGGGCTTTTCTTAAAGCACTAGCCTGCTCTTTAACAAAAAATTATAAAAGGTTAAAAAGAGTCTATAAAAATCTTAGCTTATGGTCAGACATTAAAAATTGAATAAATATGCCTACAAAGTTTTATTAAAACTAAGTTCAACATTAATAACACACTAATATAAAGGTGAAACTTATCTGGTATAAAAATTATACAGGAATCATTGTCAAATATAAAAAATGGTGTTTGGCTTTCTTTGATCTAAAAACTAATAAAAATAGGTGCTAAAGGAAATTTCTCAGTAAGAAGGCACCAAGAACTATAAAGTCCACTGCTGATGTCCCCACATTTAAAACAAATGGTCATTTTCTTAGAAATTATACACTTGGTTTATCTTCCACTTTCCTTTTCCTCAAAACTAAAAGTCTTTTAGCATATGTACCACCCCTAGAATTTCTGGCAAACCAGCACCAGCCTGAAGATCATGTTCTCATCAAAGGGTGGAAAGAAGGAAAACTCAAGCCAGCCTGGGAAGGACGCTACCTTGTGATGCTAATCACTGAGACTGCTGTTCAGACAGTGAAATGGGGATGGACTCATCACACCTGAGTCAAGAAAGCACCACCGCCTCCAGAATCGTGGGCCGTAGTCCCAGGGGAAACCCTACCAAACTAAAGCTAAGAAAAATTTAACTCTTTCATCTATTCTATTACTCTTTAATCTTACCTCGCTCTATTGCTGACCATCTACTTATTAACATAACAAAGTCAATTTCGCCTCAAACTATTGCATGTAATGCTTCCCTTTTTTTTTTTTTTTTTTTGGTGTTGGGGATTTGCTTTTTTTATTTATTTTATTTATTATTATTATACTAGTTCTAGGGTACATGTGCATAACATGCAGGTTTGTTACATATGTATACATGTGCCTGGTTGGCGTGCTGCACCCATTAACTCATCATTTACATTAGGTATGTCTCCTAATGCTATCCTTTCCCCCTCCCCCCACCCCACGACAGGCCCCAGTGTGTGATGTTCCCCTTCCTGTGTCCATGTGTCCTCATTGTTCAATTCCCACCTGTGAGTGAGAACATTTGGTGTTTGGTTTTCTGTCCTTGCGATAGTTTGCTGAGAATGATGGTTCCCAGCTTCATCCATGTCCCTATAAAGGACATGAACTCATCCTTTTTTATGGCTGCATAGTATTCCTTGGTGTATATGTGCCACATTTTCTTAATCTAGTCTTGCCTTAATCTAGTGCTTGCCTTGTTATACCCTGTGGGGACTTGCCAAGTCAAAGACAGCTCTCTACTTCAGAAAAGTACCTGTCCCTTCTGACTCTCCTCAGACTGGGCATTAGTAAACTAGGACCATTTAATCCGGGGAGATTTCGATAAAGACCCCAGTGTCAACCAGGAGTCTTGCCCCCCAATGTAGAGCTTTTATGCCATAGTTGGTCCAATGTTCTGTGGACCACTAAAGAGCAAGGATGGACTGCCCCAACTGGTTTTTGTAATTTCCTAAAATCATACATTCATTTTACTAGAGGATCATAGAAGTTAAAGACTAAAACAAACTTTGGCAGTTAAGACAAGATACCAAGATGCAAATGCCCGGTTGGAATAGATCAAATATTCTGTCCGCAAGTTAAACAAAAGCAATTGTTACACTTGTGCACATGGCAGGCCAGAGGCCCAGATTGTCCCCTTTCCACTAAGGTAGTCCTTCAGTCGACCAGGCGTGGACTGCATGGTAGCTCTTTTCCAGGATTCTACAGCCTGCAGTAATAAGACATGCCAAGCTCTCTCTCTGCTATATCCCAAAGTTCTGCACCCTGCGGGTCAGCCCCTGAGGGCCATCCAGCTTCCGTCTCCCAACACTAGTTCACTTCACGTCTCTCACTACAGGGAGGAAATTTAGCATTCCTTGGAGACCTGAAGGGATGCAGTGAGCTTAAGAATTTTCAAGAGCTTATCAATCAGTCAGCCGTTGTTCATCCCCGAGTGGATGTGTGGTGGTATTGTGGTGGACCTTTACTGGACACTCTGCCGAATAACTGGAGTGGCACTTGTGCTTTAGTCCAATTGGCTATCCCTTTCACCCCAGCATTTCATCAACCAGAGGGATGGATCCGGTTATTGGACAGAAGAATAGCCATGCCACAGCTGCTAGGAACTGCAGTTGTACTGGCTGTGCATGAGACCACCCACCTAGGCGAAGAGTCACTTGAAAAGTTGTTAGGCTGGTACTGTCAGCCTTTGCCAAAATGGTGGTGCAGCAGTGTGTCACCTGCCAGCAGCACAATGCTAGGCAAGGTCCAAATGTCCCGCCTGGCATACAAGCTTATGGAGCAGCCCCCTTTGAAGATCTCCAGGTAGACTTCACCGAGATGCCCAAATGTGGAGGTAACAAGTATTTGCTAGTTCTAGTGTGTACATACTCTGGGTGGGTGGAGGCCTAGCCAACACGAACTGAGAAAGCTTGTGAAGTAACCCGTGTGCTTCTCTGAGATCTCATTCCTAGGTTTGGACTGCCCTTATGGATCAGCTCAGACAATGGGCCGGCATTTGTGGCTGACTTGGTACAGGAGACAGCAAAGGTGATTGAGTGTGGATCGAAGACTGGAACATAGCCCCCTTGCGGCTGCAGTGGAAAGGACCCCAGACTGTCATCTTGACCACTCCCACAGCCATAAAGGTAGAGGGAATCCCAGTCTGGGTCCACCACAGCCACGTAAAACCTGCAGCACCTGACACCTGGGAGGCGAGACCAAGCCTGGACAACCCCTGCAAAGTGACTCTGAAGAAGAGGACAAGTCCTGCTCCAGTCACACCTGGAAGCTGACTGGTCCACGCACGGCCAAAGCATGAGGAAACTCATCGTGGGACTCATTTTCTTTAAAATTTGGACTTGTACAGTAAGGACTTCAACTGACCTTCCTCAGACTGAGGACTGTTCCCAGTGTATACGTCAAGTCAATGAGATAGGACAAAAGGTTGCTGCAGTCCTATTATTTTATAGTTATTATGAATGTACCGGGACTCTAAAAGGAACTTGTTTGTATAATGCTACTCTATACAAGATATGTAGCCCAGGAAATGACCAGCCTGATGTGTGCTATAACCCATCTGAGCCCCCTATGACTACTGTTTTTGAAATAAGATTGAGGACTGGTAGCTGGGGAAAAGCTGATATGAGTAAAGTCATAACTGGAACAGAAGAGAAAGGCATCCCCAAACAAATTATCTTAAAATTTGATGCCTGTGAGGCAATCAACAGTGACCCATATGGAAATAGAATAAGACGTGGTTCTCTAGATTGGGAAAGGGGCTATATAGTAGAAAATAAGTATATTGTCATGAATTGGGACTGTGTAGTGATGAATGTAGTTACTGTGTCATTTATGCCACCTGGAAAAAAAAAGATGAGAAGGACCCTGTCCACCTTCAAAAAGGAAGGAGTAACTCTTTCTGCACTAGTGGTCACTGTAACCCATTAGAATTGCTAATTACCTATCCCCTTGATCCCCGTTGGAAAACAGGAGTGTATGTAACTCTAGGAATCAATGGAACTGGACTGGATCCCCGAGTAAATATTTTAGTCCAAGGGGAGGTCCACAGGCACTCTCCCAAACCAGTGTTTCAGACCTTTTATGATGAGCTGAATCTACCAGCACCCAAGCTTCCAGGTTTCTCTAGTTGGCAGAAAATGTAGCTCATTCCCTCAATGTTACTTCCTGTTATTTATGTTGGGGAACCACTATGGGAGACCGATGGCCTTGGAAAGCCTGAGAGTTGGTGCCTACTGATACAGTTCCTGACATAATTCCAGTCCAGAAGTCCTAAACTAGCAACTTCTGGGTCTTAAAAACATCCATTATTGGACAATATTGCATAGCTAGAGAAGGAAGAAACTTCACTGTCCCTGAACTGATCCCTAGGCTCAGCTGCCTAGGACAAAAGCTATATAACAGCACAGCAAAATAATCACCTGGTGGGGCTTAAACCATGCTGAAAAGAACCCATTCAGTAAGTTTCCTAAGTTGCAAACTGTTTAGGCCCATCCAGAATTTCATCGGGACTGGACGGCTCCTGCTGGACTGTGTTGAATATGTGGGCATACAGCCTACACCAAACTACCTGACCAATGGACAGGGAGTTGTGTCATGGTACCACTAAGCCATCCTCTTTCTTGTTACCTGTAAAGACAGGTGAGCTTCTAGGTTTCCCTGTCTATGCCCCCCGAGAAAAAAGAAGCATAGCCGTAGGTAATTGAAAAGATGATGAATGGCCCCTGAGAGAATCTTTAACATTATGGGCCTGCTATCTGGGCAGAAGATGGCTCGCAAGGATACCAAACCCCTAATTACATGCTCAACCGGATCATACAGTTGCAGGCCGTTTTAGAAATAATCAGTAATGAAATTGGAAAGGCTTTGACTGTTTCAGCCCAGCAGGAAACCCAAATGAGAAATGCCATCTATCAGAATAGGTTGGCCCTAGACTACTTGCTAGCAGCTGAAGGAGGAGTTTGTGTAAAATTCAATCTCATTAACTGCTGCTTACAGATAGATGATCAAGGACAGGTAGTCGAAAGTATAGCCAGTGAAATGTGAAAACTAGCACATGTACCAGTACAGGTTTGGCATGGGTTTGATGCTGGATCCCTATTTGGAAAGTGGTTTCCAGCTCTAGGAGGATTTAAAACTCTTATAATAGGTATAGTAATAGTGTTAGGAACCTGCCTATTGCTCCTTTGTTTGTTTCTCCAACTACTAAGAAGTTTTGTTGCCACCTTCGTTCATCAGAAAGCTTTAGTGCAAGTGTATTACATGAATCACTATCGATCTGTCTCACAGGAAGACCTGGATAGTGAGGATGAGAGTGAGAACTCCCACTAGTGAGTGAGGTTCTCAAAGTGGGGAATGAGGAGAGAGGCCATTTCTCTTACTGTCTCCTGTCTCCAAAGAAAAGGAGGAAGTAAAAACTGAAAAATAACAGACTGATTGGCTCCACTGGCCAGGCCTGTAGGTTAAAGATTAACCTCCATCCTAATCGCTTGTGCTATCTATAGATCACAGACAATAGTATAGAGAAATACTTGCTCAATCTATCACTACCCTGTCATGTGGACCCCTTAGAGTTGTAAGCCCTTGAAAGGGCCAGGAACTCTTTCTTCGGGGAGCTTGGTTCTTGAGACGCAAGTCTGCCGATGCTCTCGGCTGAATAAAGCCACTTTCTTCTTTAACCTGGTGTCTGAGGAGTTTTGTCCACAGCTCTTCCTACAACAATACAATGGTTCTGTGTCACAAAACATTTTGACATTTTCCCCTTTTCCTCCTGACTGCTGTCTTAGCATTCAACTATCTCTGGTCTGCCTAGTGAGTTGCAATATATCCTTCTCCTTTCCATCTATAAAAATTCCCTTGACAACATGTCTGCTGCCATTCCTTTTTTATTCTTTTTGTCTTTTGAAGTTTATTTCCCTTTCCCCCTATTACTCTCATCATAGTCAATTTTAGGAGATAAACTCAATATTGAATTCACTATGTTAAAATAAAAGACACTGTTGTTTTTAATAAAATAAACTTTTAATGTGCTTGATTTTTACTTACGTTGAGAGAATTTATAAAACAATTAGTATTTATATTTTAATTATATCATGAACATCCCCAGACTAACTTTGTTAAGCAAAATAAAAAGCAAACTACAGTAAATTAATAATGATACCTACCATATTTTTCTTGAGCAAAGGAATTCCATAAACATGAGCAAATGGTTGAATTGATGAGAAAAATAACTACTACCTGCAGTATTCGATTGTTTCTATTTGTGTCTGGAAAGTACATTGGTCCTGTGTAAAATCCTTGTTGATATTGCGTGGCAGAAGTAATGTTCTTTGCTATGGGTCTAGGATGAGACTTTGGAGTTTCACAATTTTCAGTACATGGGCTTTTGAAATATGCACGTGGAGGCTGCAATTCTCATTTTCTCTTGTCCACGTATTTTCAGTCTTCTGTTCCCAGAATAAAATTTTCCAGACTGCATCTTCACTGTAATGTATGCCCATGATAAAAAGAAAACTCTGCCTCTCTGTGGAATAACTCAGCCAAGGAAATTCCATTTTTATGAGAAAGCCTAGTTTGCCTTGAGATGGTTGATTGAGTTGGAATCTAAAAGCAGAGTTTCTGATAAGCATTGAAAAGGGAATATCATAACAATCCTGTATTATTATAATCTGATTCTGAAATAATTACAATTTGGTATTGATTTGCTGAAGTAATAATTAAGATATGGATTTATAGCATACTTTACATTTCTCACAGTATTCTCCTCTAAGTTGCTAATTTTATTCTTTCTACAATACTGAGAAGTGTAATATGTGACATCATTCATGTACAACAGATCAAGTAATCATTGAGTGAGATGCTAACTGGCCCACAGGTCTTCAAGCAGGAGACTAAAGTCTAGAATTCAGGTCCCTTGAACTGATTTCCACATTCTTTTAACTACATAGCTCTGGCTGTCTTTTATATGTCCAGACACCTCACATAGTTTCATCCAAGATTGTCTTCTAAGTTTAACTTGTGTAAAATATTATATTGTTTTATAATTACTACAAATGCCTTTTTTTTTTTGGGACGGAGTCTCACTCTGTTGCCCAGGCTGGAGTGCAGTGGCACAATCTTGGCTCACTGCAACCTCCACCACCCAGACTTAAGCAATTCTTCTGCCTCAGCCTCCCAAGTAGCTGGGATTACAGGCATGCACCACCACGCCCAGTTAATTTTTGTATTTTTAGTAGAGATGAGGTTCCTCCACATTGACCAGGCTGGTCTTAAACTCCTGACCTTAGGTGATCCACCCGCCTCGGCCTCCCAAAGTGCTGGGATTACAGGTGTGAGCTACTGCACCCACTATTACTACAAATGTCTTTCAGGTTTCATTATTCATTTGACATAGAATCCACTCTCTGTGTCATTCGCTAAATGTATGCTTTCTTCTAGTTAGTAATTTCTAGCAACTAAACTCTTATTCACTATTTATGTTTCTGGAAAATCTGAATGTTAACCTTTATGGCATTTTTTTTTTTGAGGTGTGTGCATCTATCCCTGTGCTATACATTCTCGGTTTTACGTTCTCGTTCCACTATCTCAATTTTTTGATCTGTTAATACCCTGCTACCTCCAAGATTCTTTGGGTAAAGAGAACATAGCAAAAGCAGTTGCAAAGGAATTAGAGAATGCTTTGACATAGAGAGAAGGCTTTGTTCACAAGGCAGCTGTTTGGGAAAACCTCTCAAGCTGTTTTCCCTCTGCTCCCATGCCACAACAATCAACACAGAACATTTCTGTGACTACATGTGTGGAGGTTTTTCCCCAAACATCAAGCAGCAGACACCAGCTGGGGGTCCTCCGATTCAATTCCAACGTTATCATTTAGAGATAGTGTCAGATCCCACAGGTTGAGGGCTCAAGTACCCAAGATCACTCCAGTTTAAGACACCAGCCCCCTTTTGGGTTTGATTAATTTGCTGGGTGGCATACAGAACTCAGGGAAACACATTTACTGGTGTATTATAAAGGATATTAGAAAGAATATAGATAAAGAAATGCATAGGGTGAGGTATGGGGGAAGGTGTGTGGCACTTGCATGTCCTCCCCAGGTGCACCCCTCTCCAGGAACCTCCATGTGTTCAGCTATTCAGAAACTCTCCAAACCCTGTCCCCTTGGGTTTTAACCGAGTCTTCGTTACTTAGGCATGATTGATTAAACCACTGGCCATTGGTATCAACCAGACCTTCAGCCCCTCTTCCATCTCTGGAGCCTGAGGGGTGGGGCTGAAAGTCTTTCCAGTGATCACTCATCATCCTGAGGCTATTAGTCAATATTAGCATACAAAAACACAGTACATTGGCGATTTCAAGGATTTTAGGTATTGTATACCAGAAAAAGTGGAGGAAGAACGAATATATATTTCACAATGTATTAGTCCGTTCTCACACTGCTATGAAGAAATACCCAAGACTGGGTAATTTATAAAGCAAAGAGGTTTAATTGACTCACAGTTTCACATTGCTGGGGAGGCCTCAGGAAATTTACAATCATGGCAGAAAGCAAAGGGGAAGCAAGGAACCTTCTTCACAGGGCAGCAGGACAGAGTATGTGCAAGTAGGGGAATATGCCAGAGGCTTATAAAACCATCAGATCTGGTAAGACTCATTTACTATCACGAGACCAGCATGGGGGAAACCACCCTCATGATCCAATTACCTCCACCTGGTACCACCCTTGACACTTGGGGATTATGGGGATTACAGTTCAAAGTGAGATTTGGGTAGGGACACAGAGCCAAACCATATTACACAATATCACAGTGGCAGTCTGGGCAGTTGTAGGAGAGACCAGGTAAAAGGAAACTTATAACTTCAGCATGAGATACACTTATCTAGTGGAGGGATTGTCTCCCTTCAGCATGAGATACACTTATCTGCTGGAGGGATTGTCTAATGGAGGTCTGTAGGTATTGTTGTGAGACACAGTGAGACACAGTCATACCTTACAACAATAAGTTTCCCTAAGAGTTATGGAGAATGAACAAAATGGCTCCAAAGTTTTTTTGGATGGGTTCTAGGGGTATTTGTGTATTTCAGAAACAGATTTCTGAGTTCCTGCAGCACTAAAAGTAATCCATATATGTTGGGAATAATGCTCAAAATCCTAAGGAGATTGAACACTCAAACAAAGGATTCTTAGCAAAGCAATTTTACTTCTGCACAGAGGGGTGCTTCTCCTTGGCCAGTAACCATGAGAGCACACCTGATCAAAGGGGCGCAAGAGCCTTTATTCCTGACGCAAGTCCTGTACCCTTTCCCCATTGGCCGGGGTCGGGTCACACAATCTGAACTAATCCTGGTTGGCTAGACATTTGAATTTTCTTTAGATAAGGTGGGCACATAAGGGACAGAGGGGAATAAAAAGGGAAGGGGTGTCTGCAATGAGCTAGAGAGCTAGTCTCCTTTCCAAATAAGGAAAGGTACTTGAGCTGGTACTGATAAGTCTGGTACTGTGGAGTGTCCTGGCATGCAACAAAGGCAGAAAAGGGAAAAAGGAAAAAAGGGTGTGTGTGGGGGTACTATGAATTAAAGAATAAAGGATTGATCAGCTATTTGAAGAGAAACCTCATCATATCCCAGAATATATAATTCCAAATAGTTGACTGTACAATTTTCAGCAACATAAATAAATCATTCCATTCTTTTCTGATGCTGAAAAATAGACAGGTTTTTAGGGCAAGAGACATTGCGAGACAGAGTAGAGACAAGACTCAGTCCTCACCAGGATTTGGCCCCCATTTTTCCTATACCTGCTGATAACCAGACCTTGCACCACCAGCTCCTCTGGTGCCATCCCCACTGACCATGAGACCTTGAAGAAACTAAGATAAGCAGCATCCCGCTATAAGTCTTACTCAAGGGATTTAACTCTATTGCCAGCATGTGCACAAGAGCAGAAGAATAACTAACCAATCTTTATCCCATGCCTCATTATGCTACTGAAATCCCCACCCAGCGGATTTATTAGGAGGGGCTTATCCACCATTTTTTGGTCATGTGATATATGTACTAACATGATTTCTCACTGCACCTGTGTACCCCATGCTCCACCCTGCACATGTAATGATGCTTGCCTATCTCGTGCATATTCATGTCACCCTTCCTAAAGACACTGCAAAGACCTGTTCTTAGGGAGTTAGCCAGAGAACTATCATCCCAGTGCTGCCTCCTTTTTGTTTGAGAAGAATCCCCTAGGAAAGCTTTGTCTGGGAAACCTGCTTAGCCTCATGTCCCTTTTGATTACATGGGAGCCTAAGAATCTGTGGTCATAAAAACTGGAATCATCTATGAATGCAATATTTTCAACATGGTGTTGAAAAATACAATTGCAAAATAACATTGAAGGGGTTAATATTGGTGCCCACTAGATTGATGTCTCATACAGTCGAGGGGTTCAGCTGCGTGATTCTTGGTAAGTCTATCCTAATCTTGTCTGACACCTGCCATACAATTTGTCCATGCAACAAAAGCCCTAGTAGAAACCAGGGCAGAATTCAGCATGTGCAAAGACTGTCACCATCTGATTGTCAGTAGCTATGTCAGGACCAATGAGGAGATCATGTTGTTGGTTGGCAACAAGACTGATGTTGAGAAGTGACTGATATGCTAGAAACTCTATAAGAAACTTATTGACCTGTGATGATGAGACTAAGATGTGTCTTTTAGCATAGTGGTGGTTGTGCAAACAGTAAGTCAAGTATAATTGAAATGGGGCAAAATACACAGTGAGCCAGAAACACTGAAAATATAGATAACAAAGAACCCCAGGAGTGGTGGAGGATCAGATAGAATCAGGCTTCTAATAGAAGGTGAGATCATTGGGGGCAGGGGCGAGGGGTGAATCTAGTAGAAAGAAGCTCATGGGTAAATGGAGAGAGAGAAGGTTGGATAAACTTGCTGAGCTTACAGGAGAGACCGGTAGCTGTCATGCAGCCATTGTATACATGGAGAGGTGAGATCAGAGGTCTTTGTAAAACAAAGGATTCTTCACCTTGGCATCCCAGGGCCATATACTCACCCTCACTGTGCCCAAAGGGGAATTCCTCTGGAGGCCATATAGATTTTCTTTTATTTATTTATTTGTTTGTTTATTTTTGAGACAGAGTCTTGCTCTGTTGCCCAGGCTGGAGTGCAGTGGTGCAATCCCAGCTCACTGCAACCTCCACCTCCTGGGCTCGAGGATTTTCCTGCCTCAGCCTCCTGAGTAGTTGGGACTACAGACGCCCGCCACCACACCTGGCTAATTTTTATATTTTTAGTAGAGACGGGGTTTCACCATGTTAGCCAGGATGGTCTCGATCTCCTGACCTTGTGATCCACCCACCTTGGCCTCCCAAAGTGCTGGGATTACAGGCGTGAGCCACCATGCCCGGCCTAGATTTTCAAGAACCTCTACAACTGTGTCTTTGGGTTGAAAGATCATAAACGAGGAAAAACAGTGTGTATACCTTGTGCGGGGGTGGATCCTCAGCATACCTAATATAGCCTTACTCATTGTTCCCTTGTTTCAATCTATGTTGGTTGGGTAGAGTCTTAATCTGTTTGGGAGGCTAAAATAGAATACCATAGACAGAATGGCTTATAAATCAAATAATTTTATTTTCTCACAGTTTTGGAAGCTTGGAAATACAAAACCAAGAAAGCAGCAGATTTGCTGTCTGGTGAGGGCCTGCTTCTTGGTTTATAGATGATTCTTCTCACTGTGTTCTTGCTGTGTCCTTGCTGCAGAAGAGAGGAAGCAGCTCTCTGGGGTCTCTTTTATAAGGGCACTGATTCCATTCATAAGGGCTCTGCCCTCATGACCTAACCACCTGCCAAGGGCCCTACTCCCACATTGGGAGTTAAGATTTCAACCAAAATGTCTATGACAGGTAGGAATCATAAAACTAAATCATAAAAATAAAAATAAAATAGAACATATTTAGACTGTTTGTATTCAACGTCAAAGTTAAAAATTGGTGTTTGTTATGTACCAAAACAAACTGTAAGAATTTAAAAAAATTGGACGTCTTTCACTTTTTAAATTCCATATTTGCCCTGTGCTAAGTAAAACATAGGCTTGATTAATTAATTTTTAACTTTTTTAAGTTAAAAAATTAAGACTTTATTTCCTTGAGGGGATAAAAATTTTAATAAGTGAATTTTGAAAGGGAAAATATCTATACACTTCACTTTTTTGTTCATTTTCTTGTTTTTGTTAGTGTACACTGAACATTTAAAATCAGCTTCAGGCTAATTGTGGACATTGCCTTATTACTTTATATAGCCTTGACTGAGAGTGAGTAATCCATTATGTCAGATAACATTTATTCTTCCTGTTTCTTAGTTTCCTCAGGTGTAAAATAAGAAGATTGATTGACATGATAGCTAAGGCATTTTCTGAACTATTTTCCATTCTATGTACATTGAGTTCATGCTACTCCTAATGCATACATAATCCCTTCATTTCATAAATATGCTCCTCTCTCAGACCTGGATTGCTTTATATTTATTTTTTCTTTATCTCTGTACATTTTCTATTTATAGGCATGAGGATTCTGTGATATGCATGTTACTACAACAGCGTTTTTGTTGTTGTTTTTTCTCTGATGCACACATTTCAAAGCAGCTAGGCTCTTTTCTGTTTAGCACTTAGGTCCCTCATGATTAGGTTGAAGTGAATTTCTTCATCTGTCAGTGGCTTTTTTAGTCTCAGGACAGATATTCCATTTTTACAATTTACTTGTTTTCACATTCGATTTGTACAATTTGCTCCCTCAATGCAAGGACTCAAATGATGCTTTACATTTTCTGTTTATTTGTGTGGAGGTTTGGCCCATTATGCCTGATGGACTTCTAAAATCACTCACTAACTCCTACAGAATTCTTTGTGTCTCTTTTTTGGAAATGTGAAAACTTATCTACCCAAGCAATGTGATTATTTTCTTTGTGTTTCTTTTCTATTTGTTTTTCCTCTCTCAACACCCAAAGCAACTTCTTTTTGCCACAATACTTCTGTTTCTCATTTTTTATCATCTTCTGATTTCTTGAGAAAGAAATCTTAGTGGAATTGAGAAATAGCAATTTGGTTTTTGTTTTTCTGTTTGTTTCTTGACATTCTCCTTTCTTTCACTTTCATCAGCACAGACCTTTGTTAGAGTGCATTTACGTGCAAGTTTGTTCTGTGAACATTATTTAATAAAGTCAGGTATCTGATTCTCTGAGAATGTGAAGAAATACGAGAGGACTATTAAATGCTGCAATTAAGAAAATAGGCAATGACTGTGTACTAGTCAGCTTATATCAGAAAGGTGAATTTCTTGATTCCTATTATAACTCCTTGTTGCTAATACTTAGAATAAACAAAAGAGAGAATGGAAACAGTTTAAAGAAGGCTGGTAAAGTTAGTAAATCTTGGTTCTGAGTCTTTGATTCCTTCCTCTGGACCATGTCCACATGTCCCTTATGCAATAGATCAGTTCAAATTCGTGAAATAACAGAGTGTATTTTTAGCCCATTTTGCATTCTCTATTTCCTTTTTGGGCAGTCTCATAGTCTTAATGATGATCTTTTCTTAGTCTGGATTATCTGATCACAAGGAACTGATACCAACTCAAATTATCTATGAAAAAAATTATGAAACCAGAGAAGAACCACATGGAAACCAAGTGCAAAAAGGTTAGCTTGGCTTTATATGAACTGCAACATCCCTAGGTTTCAATTCTCTCTGTCTTTTAAGGGATTCTTATACTGCTTTTTTGGGTCTGTCACCTTCATTTCCCTCTCACTCTGCAGTCTAATTTTTTTCTTCCTGTTTTTCTATAGCCTTTCAGGGCCGCTCCAATATGGAGTATTGCTCTCAGACGAATGCAAGAGGAAACACTTTTGTGAGGTGTGCTGTCTGTTCTCATCCCCCTTCTAGTCTAGTCTAGATAGCTGGGATTCTGGAATTCTCTAATCTACCAGGAGTAATTTTCCTCCTCGGGCACATCTTTCTGAGGGCAGCCCACGCAGCCAGTGTGTGCATCGTTGGGCATCAGCGTTGGCAATGGGATAGGCATTTGCAAGGGGTATTTGGATCTTCGACATGTGAGTGTGTGGCAGTTGATTTAAAGACAAAGCTCTATGTAGAACGAGAAGGGATGCCAATCATGATCCAGAGCACTAGCTAGTTCTCCGCATTCTTGCTGGAAATTTCAAGGATTCTGAGAATACTGTATTCAAATCTGTCATCATAATGGTGTAGTTGTCAGCATAGGAGTCTAGAACATATCTTTTAAGCAATATATTAGTTTCATTTTGTAATTTTGAAATATATGTATTTGTGGTATATGGAATTCCATTTGTATTTCTGTCCTGGACCCCATAAATATAATGAGGGAGTTATGCTAATGTGGATATTTACAGAACATTCCCCTATAACTGAATTAGTCTTTAATTCACATTTAACGTTATCCGGGATAGAAACTACTTTTTCAAACTTAAGTGAGGTGTTCATGCATGAGTCTTTCACAGATATGTCAAACTCTATTGTTTAAAGTTAAATTAATTACCTTCCACTCTTAATGTACTACCCTTACATTTCATCATTTCAACATATTTTTATTGAAAACCCATTCTGAACCAGGCACTATGCTAGTCACTGGGGAAAAAATGGTGAACAAAAACATACGTTGTCCCTATTCTGATGTAGTGGAAGAAACAGGTTCCATATTTGGTAGACGGGAGCACCACCATCAACCTTGTTATCAATCACCAGATCTTAAATTTATACATGATTTTTTCTTCTTATTTATAGCCAATTAGTTATTAATCCTTGTGTATCTCTTTAATTGTTTTTCTATTTCTTCACATTTTGCTTATCCCCACTGCCACTGTCTTAATTCCATCTTAATTTTTCTTCTGTCACATAGACTCTTGTTTGGGCTTTTTTTTTTTTTTTCTTATCTTTAGTATTGTTTTTCTCAAACACCTACATATCTAAAATGGAAAACTGTCATTTTACATTCTTGATTATAATCCAATCATGTTATGAGGTAGCTCCTGTTCCCTAAATGCCTTCGCTCACCCATCCTCCAAAACAAATACTAACTCCTTATGGAATAAAGTTTAATTTACCTCGGGAGAAAATGCCATCTATAAACAGCTTTCTACTTACCTTCTTCCCATAGAAAATGCTTCCCATTTTCTAAATTTGAATATTTCATTTCAACAGCAGCAATGTCTTAGTTCTGTAACTTTGCTCCCGATACCTAGAAACCCTTTCTCACCAAAATTTTACCTGTTCCAAACTCATCTACCTCTCACCCAAAACACACACACAAGTGTGGTTAGGTTCCTTTTCAATGGGCTTTTACTGCAAACGCCCACACATAAGAGTATTAGAGCATCTACTGAAAGTAATGAAATAGTGTGCTTACACACACACACACACCCTTGTCGAATAACACCCTTATATATATTCATTCCATTAGATTTTAACTACTCAAGGGGAAGCGCTGTTTTTATGATAAAGCAGATCAACAATAAATAGATTAAGGAAATACATAAAAAGTTTGATAACTTGTGGTTTCTCAGATTTGACCTATCAATGCTCCTTTTCTCTGTTTTCAAGATTGATTTTGTTGCTTTTGTTCATCTTGTATCTCCTGGTGTAAAACTTTTCCAGAGGAAACACATATCTCTCAGAGATAAATTCTGGAGCAAATAGTTATTGTTTTGAATTCAGGCAGAATAAAACAGTTCAGAGATTTTCACTCATTTACACCACACCGAATAAACTCTAGCGACTCATCCTGAATATAGAATGGTATAATATGTAAACTCTTCATCTTCAAAAGTTTTCAGCCTGCAATATGAGAATTTTCATTTTAAGTATCTGAAGGTAACCCATATTCCAAGGAAGTTTATACCATCACAGGAATAAAGGAACAGTCTAGTGAAATAGCCTAGTTATGTGGATATTTACTGGCTGAAATTCCAAATATACTGTCCCCATGGTGTATGCCTTCTTCCAGGAACAGCTACATTGGGCAGGCTGTAGGAATGATTATTGGCATATCTAACATTTAAGAGTTCTTTAGGTGAATTTTAAATTTTATTTATATGAGTTAAGTAAATAGCAGCAGAATGTATTCATTTAATGTGACCATTTAAATCCAAGTAGATATTATAGACCACAAGTTTTGATATGTTTTTATTTCCTTTCAGTTCCAAATACTTTCCAACTCTCCTTTGATTTTTTTTGAACTTGATAATGGGCTACTTTAAAGTGTTACTTCACTTTCAAATACTTGAATATTTTCAGATATGTTTCTGTTAATAATTTCTAATTTAATTATATTGTGGTAAGAGAACATATTTTGTTTTATTTGAATTTTTATAACTTTATTAAGATTTATTTTTTGGTTGAAATTATGGTCTATTGTCTCATAATATACTAAATACTAGGAATACACAAATAAATGACATGAAAAATTATTAAACAATTCATAATCTTTTGTTTAATAGATATGTTTACAAATTATAAATGCATTACAAATAATAAATGTTATAAATACCAGAGATATGTGTACAAAATTCCATAGAATATTATTGTGGTTTTGTCAGGGAGCAAGTTATGATCTAGAAAGAATCATCATTTTATTGGTACTTACTGCAGAACAGGACACAGGAGAGATGAATCATATTTGTTTCAACCTTGGGAGTTAATACTGTTTTTCTCATATTACATATAAGGAAAGATTTTGGAATTAGTGAAAATAGGTCATAGCATAGGATCAGGGAATAGAATAAATTTAAGAGCTTGATGAGAAGGTGTCATTAAATCTGGACCAATAGATTTTCTGTTTTTTTTTTGAAGACAGGGTCTTGCTCTGTCACCCAGGCTGGAGTGGAGTGGCACAATCTCGGCTCACCGCAACCTCTGCCTCCCGGGTTCAAGCGATTCTCATGCCTCAGCCTCCCGATGGACCAATCAAATTTTAAAAATATATCTTCAAAGACTTATCCAGCAATTTAAAGATGTATTCACCTTAATTTAAAATTCATGTAGATGAAAATTTTAATTAAATTTTATTGTATTCTGTCATTAGACCAGAACTCCCTTGTTGAGTACTGATATACATAATCTAAATGAGAGGCAACTTGTCCAACTTATGAAGGACTCCATTTCGTGAAAGTTTGAAACTACATCTTGAGGTGTGTACCAATTCACAGCAGCAGATGTCTGTATATGACTGATATCTCCCTAACCAGGAGTGTATAGACAAAGGGCCAGGCAGCCTCTGGATAATAATATTATTATTTTGTCTTTATTGAGCATTTATCTCTGAGGAACTAAAGTGATTTACAGGAATTATCTCATTAGTTCATACAATATTCTTATGAAGCAGGTAGATGACAGCTGATGTTGTCTTTGTGTTTTAATAGAATTCTCTAGGTACAGCCTGGGAACTTTGATTAGATAAGTGAGCTGGATCCATAATATCCTAATCAAAGGGAAACTGTCTTTCCAACTTTGAAAACATAACATTCAAAACACATTTTTGTAAGTATTGAAGTTTTCAGTGTATATTCCAGCTGAAGGAGCAAGCCATATCTAAAGGTGTTATTGATAAGACACATTCTTAAGAACTCAGAAGTGTATAGATTCTCTATGAAATCCCACAAATATATTTGAAAAATGTGCTATATGAGAAATAAAATTAGAGCATGGTATTTTCTGTAGAGAGGTTTTGGTCATCTTGGTAAGGTAAAATTTATGAACATAAAAAAGTCCTTACTAAGGACTTCTTATAGGATATCTATAGTTACTTATGTGTGATATCCTTAATCACACACATATATATGTATATAGACACGTCTATGTGTATCTGCGTATATCCCTATATTCAACAAGGGAGTTCTGGTCTAACAATAGAATACAATAAATGATAATAAATGATGGAATACAATATAATAGAGTATAATATAATGAATGATAGAATACAATAAAATTTAATTAAAATTTTCATCTACATTAATTTTAAATTAAGATAAACTAAGTCTTCAAATTGTTGGATATGTCTCTGAAGATGTATTTTTTAAATTCTATTGGTCTAGATTTAATAACACCTTCTCACCATCAAGCTCTTAAATTTATTTCCTGATCCTATGACCTATCTTCACCAATTCCAATATCCTTGATCAGACACATGTAACTATATAGATATCCATCTGTATCTATGTATATCTCTATCTCTACTTCAATATCTATCTATCTATATCTATCTATCTATCATCTAAAATGAAACGCCAAAATAAATATAATATGGCATACACAAACTTGTTCTCTCTTAGAAATGGATAGAACACTATGAGCAGATAATTGTAATGAAAGATTGATTATAAACATAGCTGCCTATTGCACTTTAAATAAAATGCAGATGTCTTGCTGTGGCCTTTAAGGCTCTATGTGGACTGCCTTGATTATCTATTCAACCTCATCAAATAGAGAACTATTTCTTATTTGGCCTGTCCCCAAACATCTAACTCCTCTGCCTGCATTCTCAGTTTCAGCTGATGACCTTGGATTCTATTTCACTAAGAAAATAGAAACACTCAGTAGAGCATTTCCACAAGCTGTTTTGACCATATTTACAGACTTAACCTCATCTGTTTTCATAGACCCTGGCTCTCTGCCTCCCTATGGATGAACTGTCTGTAATTTATCTCAGTTGCTTTCCCCCAAATCACTGTGTACTATATCCTGTCCCCTCTAGCCCACTCAAGGCTATGCTGCAGGAACATTCCTTTCTTCTGATTCATCATTTTCCTTCTCTAGTAAATCAGTAGGCAAACATGATCTTACTTCTTCCATTGAAGAAAAGATATTCTTTTTTGTTGTTATGCTCTTTACTCTTTACAGGTTCTCAATATTTATACACCTTTTTGCTGAGTGCAGGGAAAATAAACATAATTTGTTGAGTCAAGATATAATTTATAATTAATTAATTAATTTTTAAACTTTTATTTTAGGCTCAGTGGTACATGTGCAGGTTTGTTACATAGGTAAACTTGTGCCATGGGGGTTTGTTATATAGATTATTTCATCACTCAGGTATTAAGCCCATTACCCAATAGTTGTATTTTCTGCTCCTCTCCCTCCTCCTACCCTCTGCTCTCAGGTAGACCACAGTGTATGTTGTTTCCTTCTTTGTGTTCATGAGTTTTCATCATTTAGCTCCCACTTATAAGTAAGAACATGTGGTATTTGGTTTTCCTTTCCTGCATTTGTTTGTTAAGGATAATGTCCTCTAGCTCCATCCATATTCTCTCAAAAGACATGATCTTGTTTTTTTTTATGCCTGCACTGTATTCCATGGTGTATATGTACCATATTTTCTTTATCTAATCTGTCATTGATGGGCATTCAGGTTGATTCCTTGTCTTTGCTATTGTGAATAGTGGTGCAATGAACATGTATCTTTATGGTAGAATGATTTATGGGATTGCTGGGTCGAATGATGGTTCTGCTTTTAGCTCTTTGAGAAATTGCCACACTGTTTTCCACAATAGTTGAACTAATTTACACTCCCAACAATGTATAGGTGTTCCCTTTTCTCTGCAAACTCACCAGCATCCATTAATTTTTTACTTTTTCATAATAGCCATTCTGACTGGTGTGAGATGGTATCTCCAGGCAGTTTTGATTTGCATTTCTTTAAGGATGAGTGATGTTGAGCTTTTTTTCATATGCTTGTTGGTTGCATGTATGTCTTCTTTTGAAAAGTGTCTGTTCATGTTCTTTGCCCACCTTTTAATGGGGTTGTTTTTCTCTTGTAAATTTGTTTAAGTTGCTTATAGATGCTGGCTATTAGACCTTTGTCCGATGCATAGTTTGCAAATATATTCTCCCATGCTGTAAGTTGTCTGTTTACTCTTTTGATAGTTTCTTTCGATGTGTAGAAGCTCTTTAGTTTAATTAGATGCCACCAGTCAATTTTTTGCTTTTGTTGCGATTGCTTTTGGTGTCTTTGTCATGAAATCTTTGCCTGTTCATATGTCCAGGATGGTGTTGCTTAGGTTGTCTTCCAGGGTTTTTATACCTTGGGGTTTTACATTTAAGTCTCTAATCCATCTTGAGTTGGTTTTTGTAACAGTGTAAAGAAGAGGTCCAGCTTCAATAAATTGTGCTGGGATAAGAAAGTATTCTTTATTCTAGAGACATTCTAATTACCCTTTTTAGCTATTTTGAAATATATAATAGATTATTATAAACTATAGTCACCCTACTGATTTATCATACACAAGGTCTTATTTCTTCTATCATATTGTATGTTTGTACTCATTAATCAATCTCTTTTCATCCCCTCTGCCCCACTGTTTTTCCTGGCCTCTGGTACCCACCAATCTACTCTCTGTCTTAATGAAATCTACCTACATGTAAATGACAATATGTGATATTAATCTTTGTGTCCTTTGCTTATTTCACTTAACATAATGACTTGCAGTTCCATCAATGTTGCTGCAAATGACAGATTTTTATTATTTTTTATAGCATAAAGAAAATACAAATATTTAAGGTGATGATATCCCAGTCACACTGATTTGATCCTTATGAATTACATGAACATATTAAATTACTGCATGTACCTTAAGATATGAATTTCTATTATACATCAATACAAAATTAAATCTAAAAAAAGAAAGCATTTTTAATGTTACTGACTCATTTCTCTTTTTGTTTCTATAATGAAAATCTTCCAGAGAGTTGATTGTACCATCAGTTTCTAACTGTTTTCTACTCTCCAATTCTCCCTTTAGGCCTCTCTGTGCAAATTCAGGTTTTAAGGTTAGCAGTGACTCACACATTACTAAATCCAGTGACCAGTCCTCAGTCCTCTTCTTTGTTGACCTATCAACAACATTAGACTAGGTTGATAATTCCTTACTCCTTAAGACATTTTATTCACTGGCTTTCTTCCCCTGATTTTCCTCCTATAGTTGTTTGGTTTGGTCTTCCTTGCAGTTTTCTCTTGATTGTTCAGTTCATTTCATATTAGTGTGGTGGGATTGGTGATTCATTTTTCATTACATTAAAACGTAATGAAACTATTCACTGTTTCTAGTCTATTAACAAACCAAACTTGGTTTGCTTTGATATTGTGGTTACAGGTTTGTTTTAGTGTAAATAGCTTACGATGTGAACTATTGGAAAAGATCAAAGAGGACTGAGTCAAAACAGGAAAGCAGATGACCTAACGGAATTGAATATACTCATCCATCATCATAGAGTTAGACTCACTGGTTACTTCTGGCTTTTTTTTCCAACACAATTCAGCTTAAAATAGACAGACTACCATAAGAAGGCCCCCCACCCCCCGCCCCCGCTTAGATGCTACACCAGCTGACAGAGGAATTTCTAGAGCAATTTAAAAATACGAGTGCTCTAGTAATTCCAAAACACTGTCCTCAAACATCTGTACAGGTGAACTCTGGTCACAGGTGTGTAGGGAGACCTGAGTGATTGGGAGTCATCACTTGGGCGGTGGTAAGTTTGCACCTCTCTAATTTCACTGTTGGGAGTAGCTACAGAAGCTCTACAGAGAGGCTAAATTTGGGTGAGTGCAATCTCAAAGGAAAACAAAATAATGAAAACATCCTAGAGTTTGAGAGAGGGATCAGAACTCTAAATACTGATTTAGGGCTACCAGCTTATAAAAGTAAGCACTGGAGTTTGAAGTGAAGATGAGCTCACCAAAGGCAAAGACCACACAGTTTTCAGCATACTTAAGGAATACAGGGAAGAATAAGAGGGAATAGGCAAGTACTCAATATGGCAAGTGTTTGGAGAGCTTTTGCATATCATGATCAAAACTATAAAGCTGCTGGTTGTGGTGGTGTGCACCTGTGCACCTGTGGTCCCAGCTGCTTGGGAGGCTGACGTAGGAGAGGAGTTTGTATGCAGCCTGGCAACATAGAGAGAACCAATCTCTAAAAACAAACAGACAAAATACACAAAAAACCATATTTCCAACCAAAGCAAACACAACCTCTGCCTTACACTTGAATAGCTTATTTTATTTTATTAATTTTTTTCTTTACAGTCAGGGAAAACTCTGCCTCAAACCTGAAGAATTGGACTTTGAATTTATGTTCCTTCAGGGGTCCTTAGGAATAGTTCTTAAACTTTACAAGGCCATAAACTCATTGAAAATTTAATGAAACCTATGGATCCTTCCCCAGAAAAACAAAAATGAGTGTAAAGAAACAGACATACCTCTGAAAAAGGAAATTAGAGGCCTCTTGGGTGCTGGTAATAGTCACAGAGAAAGAGATGGCTGGTAATTTCTTGTGTTTGGTTCGAGATGTTTTTCTGCTGCTTTCTTATTATATTCACTTGAGATTTTGTTGTTATGATAAAACAGTACTGAACTCCTAGTTAGGGTTGCTAAGTTTTATTTTCCAATTTTATCACTGCCTTTTGTAATTGTGTCACATACATGCTTTCTCTTAATTAAACATAACGCTATTTATGCTACCTATGTTCTATTTTGGAGAGAATAGAACATGTTGAGTTGGAGCAACATACCTACAAACTGGTAAAATGAACAACATACCTACAAACCGGTAAAATGAACTTGACAGTAGAATTGAATCAAGCTGCCTTTCCTAGATAATTTAAATTAGAGGGAGTAAATTGCTCTTAAAGCTTCAGAAAGGGTTTACATGTAAGTAAAGAACATTTTTTATTTAACAAAGTACCTTTTATAAGGTTTAATAAAGATTTTAAAGTAGCAAATTTGCTTTATATCTCCTTTTACATATAAGACTAAGAGACAAACACAATTCAGCCTGTTTTTAGGTAAGATATGCAACGATGTATAAAGTATGTACAGAAAGAGGAATTCTGTTTTAGATGGCAGTAGCAAAGGGGGAAAAAGCAGAGGGAAATATGAGGTCAAGGGTAATGGCAAGATTCAAGTAAGCGTAGGTAAACTGAAAATTTGATCTGAACATCTAACATTGATTGACAGTGTTTTAGACACAGGAGCCAGACATCATTTACTGCAGACTCAATAGAAGTCAAAGATTAACTTCCTTGATAAAAAGAGCCACAAATATTGCAGCAATTAAATCTATTAAAATATTACAAGTTAGCCAAGTTTAAGATAGATATTGGTTATAAGGATAATATAAAGAATCACAAAGACAAATTAGCATGATCTAAAATGTTGTCACTCTGACTCCAGGTCTTAATACAGGATGTTGGCCACCTGAGTGACAAATTTGATATAGCAAAAGTGGAAAGATACCTGTAAACAAATGAGTTCAAAGGATAAAATTATCTTTCTAGAAACTGAAGGCATAGATGGTGCTATTTTCTATAACTCTGTAAAATTTTTCCATTTTTGTATCTTGTGTTCTCTCTTTGTGTATATGCGTATATAAACACATATATAGTAGTAAATTCTATAGTCGCTTGAGTTATTCCTATATTTTTTCTTGAACATTTTCATACCAATATCAGTAGTTGCATACAATTTATATGCTGTTTAAAAAGCAGACATAGTAGCTACACAAATTAAAATGAGCTTATACCTAGTCTTTGAAGGAAATGATACATGTCTCCTTTACTTTAAATATCCGATAAGTTTATCTACCATCATTTACTCATATACACATCTTAAGGTTGTGGTAGCAGAAAATCATGTTAGCTCAACATGGTCAACAAAAATAGAGATGATGTAGGAATAACAGTAAAAGACTCTGTGGGAAAATTATCTGTGACAGTGTAATCATCCATTAAGACATGGGCCCGGAGTATAGCACAGATGGGCAGGTAGAATATGCTCCCTTTGGGGAGATTCAATAGCTGTGTGAATAATCAATCCAGGATTATTAGTCCTTGCTTCATATTTCATATAAAATCTTGGATAAAAATTGCCTATAAGCCAGGTGCAGTGGCTCATGTCTGAAATCCCAGCACTTTGGGAGGCCGAAGCAGGAAGATCACTTGAGCACAGGAGCTCAAGATTAGCCTGGCAAACGTAGTGAGATACCATCTCTACAAAAAATAAACAAAGTTAGCTGGGCATGGTGTCATACACCTGTAGTCCCAGCGACTTGGGACACTGAGCCAGGAGGATTGCTTGAGCCCAAGAACTTGAGGCTACAGTGAGCCATGATTGCACCACTGCACTCCAGCCTGGGTAACAGAGTAAGATTCTGCCTCTAAAAAATAAGAAAAAATATATCTGTAATTGTAAATAAATGTAATTAAATAATAAAACACAGGCTAAAAATAAAAAATAACACATTTATTGTACAGAACTTTCTAATGAGCATTTAAACTGAAAACTGTTTTATAAGAAAGCACAGAAAAATTCCTCATACATTTAAAGACTGTTTTCTATTTATTAATATTTTTGTTCCACTTTAAAGCTATTTTCCGGAAAGAAACTATTCATTATTCAATTAAATTTTTACAGTTCAAATGTTTATATGCATTTTGACATTCTTATACTGTAGCCAAGTAACAATTAATTTGATTAATGTTTAAAAATGTTTAAGGGAAATTAATTTAGTATGTATTGAAACTAATTTTATTTTAAATAAGCATGTACATGTCCCATAAACTTCCAGATATACATGCCCTAAAGATATAGCAGAATGTGTATTACCAAAGGAAAAGTTGTTGGTGCCATTTTTTTTTAAACGGAGTCTCATTGTCGCCCAGGCTGGAGTGCAGTGATGCAATCTCGGCTCACTGCAACCTCTGCCTCCCAGGTTCAAGTGATTTTCCTGCCTCAGCCTCCTGAATAGCTGAGATTACAGGCACCCATCATCATGCCCGGCTAATTTTTGTATTTTTTGTATTTTAGAAGAGACAAGTTTTTGCCATGTTGGCCAGGCTGGTCTCGAACTCCTGACCTCAGGTGATCTGCCCACCTCGGCCTTCCGAAGTGCTCAGATTCCAGGCGTGAGCCACCGCGCCCGGCCCGCATCTGTGCCAATTTTAGAAAATAATATACATGTATTTACTTACTAGGTATCTTCACCTGTATGTCTCCCACATACCTGAGACTAAGTTCTTAGCCAATGTCATTATTTCTTCCCTAAATCTATAATTATACCTGTTTCTTTGACTTTGTTAGTGGCACAGTATGTATCCTTCCAGAGAACAATGCATCATCTTCAGTTACTCCAACTTACAGCAAATTACTCAGACTTTACCCTTGTCCGTCGCTCAGATAATAATTTCAGTCATCTACCAAGTGTTTCCCTAGTCTATTATTTCCTCTTCCTTCAATCCAGTATGTATACTTTTATGACAATTCACTTTGTAAAATGCAACTTTGACCTATTAGTACCTTAATTTCAGCCTCTCGATGACCTCTTCCTGTCCGCAGAATAGAATCAGGCTCTTTAATAGAGCACGAGAGTCCCTTCATGATGTGACACCTGCTTTTGCTTCCAGGTGCATTCCTTTTACTCTGCTTCACACTTTGCATCCTAACAGCATTACAAGATGCTCATTTCTCTGTCATCACACCAATAACATACACTTACAGTTTTCTCTTTGGAATGCTGCCTCTCCTTGATTGGCTATTAAACTAAGGCACAGTATTTCAAATCCAAGTTGAATGATAAAAATAAAATAGAACAACTATGAATGTATCCCTCCTATGATGCTTTCTTTTCCCCTGAACAGGCCATTTTGACCCCAAGATTGAATTATTTACCTCTTCCTTGCTATTTTGTTAGTTCATGCATATTATTAATGCTTCTCCAGTTTCACTTGGTATATTTTAATTATTATTTATATGTCTAGTTTTTTAAAAGAAGGTAAGCTTCTCTGTGGAAGGTAATGTGTCTTCCATTCTTGTAACTTGCATTCAGTTTCAACGTGATGGTAAAGCCTACTTACAGTAACTGACTTCCAGGCTTGTCTCATCCAGCCTTCCATTTAATGGGATCCACTTTGAGGCCATTTGAAATGACACCTTTGAGTGGTAAGACAATCTTTTTAATCATGTAAAACCTAATATAAAGCATAATTATAAATAAAATTAGAACTACTCACGTATGCTTCAGTGTCTTATTGAGAATATATTATTGACATTGGATGACCATACATGCAATTTCAGTAGCTGGAGGAAGCATACACCAGCTGGTTTGTGTCATTGTACTTATTGGGAATATTACTTTTATAGTGGTAAGTACTATAAATTTGATTTTATTAATTTTTTATTAGATTGCTATTCATAAAATTTGTCTGTATACCAGATGGTACAAATTGATCTCAATGTACCCACTGGTATAATGTATAGCTCTGTAAAAAACAGCACGAGTTTTGCTGCTAATCTCTCTTAATGAAACTAGAATGAGGTCTGTCACATATTTTTCTTTCTAAAAATTCTATTAAATCTAACCCTTTCACCGATGGTGGATCAGTTACCTTGATCATCCTTCACGCTTACTATGACTTTGAAATAATCTGAAACTCTGGCTTTAATCAACTGTAGCAATTTGGATTATTATGTTTATGAAGCAGAGATGAATTCAGTCATCTATTTAGTGTATTAGATATTAAAATGTGAATGTTATGCCAGTTTTGGGACTGCAAGCATATCATGAAATACATGGATATAATATCCAAAGGAGTAGTCAGTATTGATGAGGTATTTTATGGCTTCAACCTGTAGCCTTCTCAATGTAATCAGAGTAGGAACTTTTCTACACTTGAATTCATTGCATACCCACTTGTATTCTGGTTGACATTGGTTACCATGATTACAAAGAGCAACCCATCCACAGTATACGTTTGTTTGTGAGTGTGTCATGTACTGCTTAGGTTTTTACCAAAAAATATGACTTAACTTTCCTTCATATTCTCTGCCTTCAGTAAAACATACCTTGTATCCTTTTATGATAAATATTCACAAACCAATACATGTTGTATTTTTTGTACTCCGTTGTGGTGCTCCAATATTTATGTGAAAGCTGTTAATTCAACAATTCTTCAAAGAGCTGGGTCAGTCCCTTTGGCTCAGTTCTACTCTCTCACATAGGCATTCTAGTTTGTCAATGCTCCTTTTAAAAATTTGGCCCAAAGTTCAAAACATAATATTCTGTTGCAGAGTCAGAGGACTGACCATTGCTTTGTTGTTGTTGCTGGACATGCATTTATATATCACTGCCTTCTAAAATCACATGAACCTTTATGGCAACTATGTGACACATATGACTTGCTGAGCTAAGAAGGAACAAAATGTTTAGACCAGGTGCAGTGACTCACGTCTGTAATCCCAGCATTTTGGGAGGCCAAGATGGAAGAAACGCTGGAGCCCAGGAGTTCGAGACCAGCCTGAGCAACATAGCAAGACTACATCCCTACCAAAAACATGTAAAAAATTAGCCAGGTGGGTTGGTGCATTCCTATAGTCCCAGCTACTCAGGAGGCTAAGGTGGGGTGATTGCTTGAGCTCCAGAGTTCGAGACTGCAGTGAGTTATGATCACACCACTGCACTTCAGGCTGGGTGACACAGTAAGACCCTGTCTCAAAAAAAAAGTTTATTTATTTATTTTTTGGTATGTCCTACCATTCATGCACATTTCTCTCATACTACAATTTTTCTTTTGGTGTAATGTAAGATTTAGAATGTAAGCCAAAAATAAAATTCTAAAGCTTCCAACCATCTAAATAGACTTCCTCCTCAGCCAGGGCTCTGTTAAAATTTAATCTGAAAGGGCCGGGCGCGGTGGCTCACGCCTGTAATCCCAGCACTTTGGGAAGCCGAGACGGGCGGATCACGAGGTCAGGAGATAGAGACCATCCTGGCTAACACGGTAAAACCCCGTCTCTAGAAAATACAAAAAAATAGCCGGGGCGTGGTGGCGGATGCCTGTAGTCCCAGTACTCGGGAGGCTGAGGCAGGAGAATGGGGTGAACCCGGGAGGCGGAGCTTGCAATGAGCCGAGATCGCGCCACTGCACTCCAGCGTGGGCGACGGAGTGAGACTCCGTTTCGACAACAACAACAAAAAATTAACCTGAAAGACTGGTTCAGGCCATGACGGGAAGTGGGGGTCAGACATGCCTCATCATACCTATCTGGCATTAACATCAACACAGACTTTAAGTCTGAAATGAAACATTTTACAACCTGTTCTCTCTGAAGCCTGTTACTTGGAGGCTTCATCTGCATGACAAAACTTTGATCTCCAGGACATCTTCTTGCAACCGAGACATTCCTTTCTATTGATCCCAGGTCCTTGAATAAACTCAACCAATTGTTAACCAGAAAATTTTTAAATCTACCTATAAGCTGGAAGCTCCCTCCTCAAGTTGTCCTGCCTTTCTGGACCAAACCAATGTATTTCTTAAGTGTATTTGATCAAAGTCTCATGCCTCTCTAAAATGTATAAAACCAAGTTGCACCCTGACTACCTTGACTACCTTGGGCCACATGTTCTCAGGATGCCCTGAGTGCTGCGTCATGGGCCATGGTCACTCATATTTGGTTCAGAATAAATCTCTTCAAATACTTTACAGAGTTTGACTGTTTTCGTTGAGAAAAATTATTTGTTTTCTTTTGTTAGACTAGGTTCATATTTCACCCATCTAAATCTATTTGTTTATTAAAGTGTAAAAATTGAGGAGAGGAATGGTGAGGTAGGCCAACTCTTTGTTAAGGCAGTAGATGATATAGGTTAAATCTCCCATTGAAACTGAAGCTTTTTCTCTTGCTCATAAGATTTTTATCTGACGAGAGATACAGAAAAATCATGGCTTCACCCTTTGGTCCTGTCTGGTTTGGAGGACATCCCCTGAGCCCAACTTGGCTTTTACACTACTCGTGGTAGGTTTTTTCCTCGTGGGCTTAAGCTATAATGACATGTTTAATTTTTCTAAATGCAGTTCAAAAGGGAGTATGCTTGTGCTCCTCCTCTTGGCGTCTGCCTTAAAGGAGCTTTTCCTCTGAAGCTGGGCAGTGATCTCACTCACCTGGCATCAGAGAACAGTGGGCTTCTTTCCTCAGTCTTTTTGCCAATGTCCCAGCCTCACTTTTGGGCAGATAAAGGGATGAATAAATTTAAATGGTAAATGTGATCGGTCTAGGCCTGATACTTCTGAGCTAGCTTTTACATTTAAATATGGTTGTGTTCTTAGAAATTCAGAATCCAAGAGGCTTTAAAAAATCCTCTTCTGGTCGGGCGCGGTGGCTCACGCCTGTAATCCCAGCACTTTGGGAGACTGAGGCGGGCGGATCACGAGGTCAGGAGATCGAGACCCTCTTGGCTAACACGGTGAAACCCCGTCTCTACTAAAAATACAAAAAATTAGCCAGGCGCGGTGGCGGGCGCCTGTAGTCCCAGCTACTCAGGAGGCTGAGGCAGGAGAATGGCGTGAACCCGGGAGGCGGAGCTTGCAGTGAGCCGAGATCGCGCCACTGTAGTCCGGCCTGGGCAAAAGAGCGAGAGTCCGTCACAAAAAACAAACAAGCAAGCAAGCAAACAAACAAACAAACAAAAATCCTCTTCCATGGCCCTCCTTTCGTAAGCATTCTTGTTAACAAAGTTCAGCATTGACTCTCGTTTAAAATGTTAAGGTAATTTAATGTTGTCTTTTTAACTCAGCCTTATCATAATTCACTGGAATTATTTTTGAAAACAACATTTATAGATGAAAATCCATCTCACTTTAAATAGCTCACAAGACTATAGCTACATCCTTGAGATGACTGAGTCCGAAGTCTACTCTGGAATTTTGAGTCTATGATGCAGACAATGGGTTGTACTAAGTTTTTTAGACATCCCGGACAAATCTCTGTCTCTGGGAGGCTTGACACTAAATATGAAATAAAAAATTCAGCTGTGTAGAAAAGATAACATCATTTTCTTATAAATGAAAATAAATTCCTATAGTGATGTTATTTTACAGGGTAGTTAAAACTAGACTAATTCAGTGTTCTACTCCATTTCACCTGGAGGTGTTTCACGTTCTTTCTTATTCCATAGCATTGCTGAGAAGGTATCGCCTGTGTGGATAACCATCAAGCTCCTCTAGCCTATTTCTCCTGGGCATCTTGCTGTCTCCTGGACTTTACCTGCAAAGAAAATACAGTTTTCCTCCATTCTAGAATTCCTATATCTCTTCTCTTGCCCTCTGGAGAATATCCTGTTTCCATCACCTTCATTTCCTCCGAACTATGCCACTGATGCAAGACCCTGCTCTCCCCAGGACCCACGCTGTCCACTCATCTCTTTCTTCTTTCTTGATACTCTTCTTTTCTCTATCCTTCCAGGCAAGGGGAACTTTGTGTTGTTTTTTGATATTGGCAGTTTTGAGCAGAAAGTTGTTCTCCTTATCATAATGTAAAGCTGCCATTCATCATTCAAATTTATTCTCCTGAGATCTAGGCTTTTGAATCTCGAAAGTTAAGAACTGTTGTTTTAGCTTTATCATCTTTCTGATGTGTCAACACTTCTATGAGTCAACAACACAAAGAATGCCCTAGAGACTGCCTAAATAGAAAAAAATAAAACATACTGGCTAATCCATCAAAATATTATTCTGTTGCAGATATATGATGAATATACATATGTATACACATATATGTGCCTATGTATGTAACCTTGCAAAATTCGGATGTTGTCTGCCAGATCTAATGAAAACATAACCTGATTTAAATGTGTTGTTGTTGAGTTTCTAAGGTTCTACTCTCACCAAGAAAGAGTAGTAAAACACTGCCAAATTTGTTTACAGATTGCAATCGTTTAATAGTGCAACCAATATGCCTTATTTCCAATTTCACTTTTGAGGCACTAAAGAAGATAATGTATTTTAAAATATCAAATTCAGTGACTCTGAGACAATATATCATTCTTACAATGAAAAATATGTTGTTTCTCCCACATTCTCCCCCCACCCAGGAATAGTAGAAACACGAAAAATACACACAGGTTTCATGAGTCACTCCTGCTTAGTGCCGGTCACCACCATCACTTAATGGAGGGCATGGTGAATCCGCTGCGCCCCTAAAAGCTACTTTCCCAAATGGCAGAATTCTGTGAACTCTCCTACTGCTCTTGGTTTCTTTCAGAATTGTTCATTGCTGTAATCTTCTAAATATGCCATTACCTTGCAAATACAACTGTGCAGGAGGTCTGAAGAATATTCCCGCCCTCCAGCCACTGCTGTGGTAGGTAAAGCATGGCATATTCTAAATACCAGAGCAGTCCAGGTATCCACTGAATATTCTATAGGAGGAGAAATGGCAGCTTTTCCAGATGTTAAAAAATTAGTTTGTGGTGTTATATGTCAAGTGGCTGGCTCTTTTCTATGTACACACATCTAGTCATTTGCCCGTGGCACATCTTCAATGCCAATAGTATTGGACCACAGAGGATTCAGTATCAATGCATGCTTTTACCAGAGCCAGCTCTTCCCCATTTGAATCTTCAAAAGAAGAAGCACTGTCTTCTCTCCATCTCAGGGCCTAATGCATTTTCTTTCTGCAAGACTCATCACTTTCTAGAGTGACCAGTATTTTACCTATTTCTACAGGTAAAACAAAGAAAAAAATAACAGTCATAAAACTGTTATTATAGTTTATCTTATTGAAAAAGACCAAATAGTTGAACCAATATGAATTAGGCCTAATTTTTCATAATTAGGTCTCAGAGTCAAGGCGTCATGAGAAGTATACCCTAACTTTAAAGACAAACTTGAGACAGAGGAACTGGTGAGAAAAGGGCCTTGCTGTTGATATCAGGAAAAAGGAGAATTGGGTGCTGTGAGATGATTTGATTGTGGGGTTGTGTGTTGCTTTGAGACAAGATTTATCACATGGCATACACATTTGAACATCACCAATAATGGGCCTCATCATAGTTAAGCTATAGTCTGAGAAGAATCACTAGCATCTAAGCCACCAGCCATATCTACTCCTGGAGAAAACCTTATGATAGGGGAACATTGGTTGATGCTATCTGCTCCTTTTTATTAATGCTGTGTACAACTAGTGTTCTCTGTTCTTTCCAGTATCTGACATGAGATCTCAATTTGATCAGCTTATGTGTGGACAAGGGAGGCTTATGATAAATTGTTTCTATTTGCCCTTAATTTCTTAGGCTATTCTATTAGATGGCAGAGATAATCTAATATTACTGGCTCTTTGTGGGACCATGCTGCCTCCTGTTGATCACAGTTTCATTTTCTGCAGACAAAATGCTAGCTAAACTTGGCCCAGTTTTATGTTCTCCTCATCTTGACTGTGTAAAGCTTCAGGAAATTTTCTTTTTAGATCTTACGTTTAATTTAATAAATAACATGGAAATTGGCTATTGTAAAAATATTTGGTGATTTTATTTTGATATGGCACATTTTGATTTATGGTATAATTAAGTATCAGTGAAACCTCAATAATTTTATTAAAAATATTTAAACAAGGCTATTTCAAATTTTGTGCATTTATTGATTTCATTTTGTAGAAGACAGTGATCACTTTTACCTTAAAAATTATTCCTAGAGAAATAATTCAATTTCTTTACTTTTCAAAGTCTTACATCTCTTGTCATCATGAAGGTGCATCCCATTATCAAAAGCTTTCCAGAATATTGAGTTTTTGTTAATTTATAGAATAAACAAATTTATAACAACAATATGTAATGTTAATTCACTGTATTTAATTTGTAAAAATTATGCCTTAGTTCATTGTTCTTTAATAATTGTGTTTGCTGATGCAATATCATATATCACTATTAGGTGGATATAATGAAAATCAATAAATATGTGTTATTAATTGAAGAAATTCATAGAATATGTTGATATATATACTTAGGCCAACTATACTGTAAGCTTAAAGCACACTAATAGTATTTAATCCTAGTTTTTATATACTACATTAATTCTGTGTTATCATTTTATATATGTATTTTATGTAGTATATACTTAATATATTAATTTAATATATTAAGCTTTTAATAGCACTTCTGCTCCTAATAAAATAGTAAAATAAGAAGAATATTGTAATAAATTTACTTATTCAGCAGATTTTATGATGTTATAATAAGGAAAAGAATGAAATATATTTCCTTAACAACTTCACAGTAAATGCCAAGAACTGTATTATGGAGCAAAAATATAACTTATTTGCCTTAATTCAAAGCCAACATTCTTTATGAAGTGAATTAGAAAGAAAGACTAAATTTTTGTCGGGATACTTCTTTCATCATAGATAGAATGATAATTTCAGTAATCATTCAATATAAGTTTATTAAAATGCTCTGCCATAAAATAACCTTTATTCTGAATGGAATTAGCTTTCTTGTGAATCATGAAATATATACAAAACTAAGTTAATAAACACTCTGATTCTATCTAGACTACCAAATTCCCATTTAATATTATCAAAATCATTGTATATTAAAGTGATCTTTTGATAGAATCAAAATGTTCCTCCACTTGACAGTGTCCTTAACACAATAAGTAAATCACTTTATATACTAGATTTGATACAACATTAAATGATTTGTAGTTGCATGGTGAGGAGAATGCAGTGGCTCCAGGCATAACGTAAGGAACATGGAGATTGTATGCTTCCACTGAATTTCTAATCTGTAAGTTTACTTTTTCTATTTAAAGTTTTTTTAACCAGAAGATAAATTATTGGACATTTTGAATGTTCCCAGTAATTGAACTTAAATTGAATACAGAAAAACAATATTCAGAAATAATATACACATCAGTTTTAATTATCTACCAAATAATAATGTTAATTTAGAAAATACCGTGATAAAAACAGAACCTGTCCTAGTTTACTTACAAAATATTAAAGTATTTGTATTAAAAATTCTTATAAAGGTAACTAAACCTTTAACCTCAGACTGGAAAAGTATTTTCTCTGCTATTAAATAAGGAGTGCAAAATAAGTTTCATTTTTTTATCTTTGTATTAGATACTGTCCAGTTACACTGACTTCATGGAAGGAATGGAGAAAATCCATAGCCAAAAAAAAAAAAACCTCAAAAAACAAAAACAAAACACACACATACACACGAAACTTGATGTTATGTAGCCCCTTTTCACTTTGATTATTCTTGTAATAAAGAAGATATTAGATTCTAAAAGCAAAAATTAATTTAAAAAATTAATAAAACCCCTCCTCATACTTTGAGAGAAAGAAAATTGTTTTCAAAGCAGGCAGTCTGTGAGGTCTTGTATGTTTTTATTGCGCCAAATAGATGGCTTCACCCTTTTCAAGATTTTAGTGAACCTTTGCTGACAGGAACTCTTAGTTGTTGTCATTCCCCGCCCCTCGTTCCCAAACATCTAGACTGTAAAATTTGATTCCAGGCTGTCAACCATTAAGCAGCAATAATTATTTCTGAAGTAGTGAAGGTGAAGTGTGACAGCCATTTCATATCGACAACCTTTTCCAAGCTTCATAAAACTTTCAGGTTTCTTTTTCTTTCTCTATCTCTTATGCAACAGCCAAAGAGAAAAGAAAGCTAAGGAAAACAGAACCTAGTTTTTCTTATGTGCTGCATGTTTTTGTTTGTTTGCACCAAACTATCCTTTTAAAATTAGACTTGGTAATAATAAGCAAAAACTGAAACACAATTTATAGTTTCCCAGGCTCTTTAAACATGATTGTGATATGTGGTCGCCCTTAATAAGAGCACTGGTCTTAGTTTATTTAAAACAACAACCACAAAACCTGTAGTTTAGTTTGCAGAATAATTATTGAAGATAAATTTCACAGATTGTGGAGAGCATCATATTACTGCTGCCGTGTGGCCTTAACTTCTATTATATAATTGGTTAACCATGGAAGGTACATTTGTTGACATTATTTAGAGAGATGTTATTAATTCAGTTAAACTGGTAAAAAAAATTCTGCTCTTTAAGAGTTTTTAGTTAGAAATAACACTGCAAATTTTTATTATTTTCTTTAAAGACATACTTTGTATTATTAGACCAGTATTTCTAAAAGTAGATAAACAGACTTTAGAATGGCTTGAACTGATGTTAAAAATGCACATTCCTGAGTTCAGTCTTCCAAATCAGAAAGTGGGAGGCCAAGAGGACTACAGCATTTACATTTTGATAAGACTTAATATCTCCATCCCTTATTGTGATGCTAATGTACACTAAAGTTTGGAAACTATTGATTTAGACATAACTCAGAAGCCATGTTTTAATAGTCTTAGGAAAAACAAGCCATGCTAGATCAATTTCTTTTCCTTTTAAATTGAAATAATAAGCTTTGTAAAAGGGGGTAAGATGGTTTTAATTTTTATTGTTTAAGTTTAGAAAAATGTATCCTGGAAACATGAAGAACAGATTGCTATGGTCTGAATGTTTGTGTCTCCCCAAAATTCATATGTTGAACCCCTAACCCCCAAGGTGATGTATTAGCCTTTTGGAAGGTGATTAAGTCAAGGGAGTGTGGTCTCATAAATGGGATTTATACCCTTACAGAAAAGGCTCCAGTGAGCTCCTTTGCTTCTTCCACCATGTGAGGATTCAGCAAGAGGATGCCATCTATAAATCAGGAAATGGGCCATCACCATATACCAAATATGCTGGCACCTTGATCTTGTGCTTTCAGCTACCAGAACTGTGAGCAATAAATTTCTGTTTTTGTTATACTCCCCAGTTTATGATATTTCGTTATATCAGTCCAAAGGGACTAAGACATGGATCCTACCTGTGGAATCTACGTGATCATTCCAACTGTATAATTTGCTTTTGTGTTCCCACTAGAAAGACACAGTGCTTAGAGTGTACCTGGAATATTGATACACAATTTGCAAAGGAGGGATCAGCATGCATAGTTCTTTATAGGCCGTGGTGTGAACTGAGGTTTTTCTTCCATATAAGATGAGAAGCCATAAGAGTGTTTTAAACAGAAGAGTGGAGTAGCATGCATAGTTCTTTATAGGCTGTGGTGTGAACTGAGGTTTTTCTTCCGTATAAGATGAGAAGCCATGAGAGTGTTTTAAACAGAAGAGTGGAGTACAGTTTACTTGTGCTTTAGAAATTCACACAGAACCAAAAAAGAGCCCAACAGCCCAAATAGCCATAGCAATCCTAAGCAAAAAGAGCAAAGCCAAAGGTGTCACACTCCCTGATTTCAAACTATAGTACAAGTCCAATGTAACTCATACAAAAATAGACACATACACCAATGGAACAGGTTAGAAAGTCCAGAAATAAAGTTATACACCTACAACCATCTGATCTTCAACAAAGTTGACAATAAAGAGCAATGGGGGAAAGGACTCTCTGTTTAATAAATGGTACTGGGAAAACAGGCTAGCCATATGCAGAAGATTGAAGCTGGACCACTTCGTTGCACCAGACACAAAAATCAACAGAAGATGGATTAAAGACTTAAATGTAAGAACTAAAACTATAAAAACACTAAAAGAAAACCTAGAACATATCATACTGGACATAGGCCTTGGCAAAGATTTCATGACAAAGTCTCTAAAAGCAATTGCAACAGGAACAAATATTGACAAAGGGGACCTTATTAAACTAAAGAACTTCTGCGCACCAAAAGAAACTATCAAGAGAGTAAACAGACAACCTACAGAATAAGAGAAAATATTTGCAAACTATACATGTGACAAAAGTCTACTATCCAGAATCTATAAAGAATGTAAAATATGTGAAATCAACAAGCAAAAATCAAACAACCCCATTAAAAAATGGGCAAAGGAAATGAACAGACACTTCTGAAAAGAAGACAAACACATGGCCAACAAGCATATGACAAAAGACATCACTAATTACTAGGAAAACGCAAATCAAATCATGAGATATCATCTCATACCAGTCAGGATGGATATTAATAAAAGTCATAAAATAACATGTTGATGAGAAAAGAAACATGTCAGAGAGAAAAGAAACACTTATACACTCCTGGTGGAAACTTACACTAATGTAAATTTGTTCACACTGTTGGTGAACTAATTTATATTAGTTCATCCACTGTGAAAAGTAGTATAGCAATTTCTCAAAGAAGTTAAAACAACTACCATTCAACCCAGCCATCCCATTACTGGGTATATACCCAAGTAATATAAATTGTTCTACCAAAAGACACATGTGCTTATATGTTCATCACAGTATTAGTCACAATAGCAAAGAGAGAGAATCAACCAAGATGCCCATCAGCAGTGGCCTGGATAAAGAAAATGTGGTACGTAAATACCATGGAATACTCTGCAGCCAAAAAGGGAAAACAATCATGTCCTTTGCAGCAACATGGAGGCAGCTGGAATCCATTATCCTAAGTGAATTAACAAAGACAACAACAGAAAATCAAATGCCATATGTTCTCAATTATAAGTGGAAAGTAAACACTGAGTACGTATGGACACAAAGAGGAGAACAATGGACACAGATGCCTACTTGAGGGGGGAAGGTGAAAGGAGGGTAAGGGTTGAAAAACTACTTCTCAGGTACTATGCTTAGTACCTGGGTGGGTGATGAAATTATTTGTACACCAAACCCCAGTGACAATGAAAATTACCCATGTAATAAACCTGCATGTGTACCTCCTGAAATGAAAATAAAAATTGGAGAAGAAAAATAAAAAGACCATTTTGTATTGAGTGGAGAATAGATTGTGTTTGGTAAGAATGCAGGCAGGAACAGCTAATACAACAGACCAGGTCAGACGTTGTAATGATTTGACTAGTGTGGAAGTGCCTAGTTGCTGAAAAGAAGGAGGATCCTGAATGTATTTCAAAGATTCAGCTGACAGGATTAGATTTAGAATGTAAAAGGAAATGTGACAAATAAAGGAAAATTACATTTTTGGCATGTGCAACCAAACAAACAGGATTTACTAAGACGTGGAGTTGTTAGTCTGTTCTCACTCTGCTAATAAAGACAAACCCAGGACTGGGTAATTTATAAAGAAAAATAGGTGAAATGGACTCACAGTTCCACATGGCTGGGGAGGCCTCACAATCATGGCAGAAGGTGAAGGAGGAGCAAAGGCACATCTTACATGGTGGCAGGCAAGAGAAGTGCCAAGCAAAAAGGGGGAAAGTTCCTTATAAAACCATCAGATCTCCTGAGAACTTACTGACTGTCATAATAACAGGATGGGGGAAACTGCCTCCATGATTTAGTTATCTCCACCTGGTCCCTCCCATGACATATGGGGATTATGAGAACTACAATTCAAGATGAGATTTGGGTGGGGACACAGCCAAACCATACAGGAACCTTGTATATTAGGGAATTTGGAGAACTCTGTTGTTGGGATGGAAAAATAGGAGATTCTAGGGTTCTGTTTTAGACATGCTAAATTTGGAGTCTTCATCACCAGATCATGGCCCGCAAACTATTATCCATGAGCCAAATATGGCTTATTGATTGTCTTTGTAGGACCCACAGGCTAAGAATGGTGTTCACGTTTTTAAATAGTTGAAAAATAAATAATATTTTGGGACATGCATAATTTACTTGAAATTAAAATTCCTACATGCATAAACAGTCACACTCATTTGTTTGTATTGTATCTGTGGCTGCTCTTGTATTACAGAGGCAGAGCTGAGTTGTGCAACAGTGACCATATATTTCACAGAATTGAAATTGTTTAGCTGACCTTTTATGGAAAAATTTCCTGAGCCCTTATTTTGATGGTCTACCACAAACAATATGCTAGCTTGAACTGTAGGAAAGTTAGGCGGCAGCTTCTGCATTACTCTAATCAATAAATGGCCCAATTTTTGCTCATGTAAAGACCTTAGTCATGAGAAGATTTAACATGCATGTGACGTTTCATGTGAACTTCAGTGCCATAACCAACAGTAAATTACTTGTGGCAAGTATTAATCAACTTCTATCTGGCCAAGAGAGGAGATGCCATTCATAAAGAGATCTTTTGAATTCCCCAAGGTGGATCGCGTGGGTTCTGGTTTATTTTACCCAAGCAGGAGCTGTCCTAGTCAGGAATGACCACAGTTTCACACACCGTTTGATGTATCTGTTATGCTGTGCATCTCTAAGGTTAGGTGGAATCATCAGGAGTATATTATAGGAAGGTTTTTCCACTATCTTGAGGCATGCCAAGCACAAAGGAAAAAAATCAATACTTTATTTCTATTAAATTATACATTCATCTTCCTATAACCTCTAACTACAGTGAAGGAACTGAGTCCTCTACTTTTAGAAAACAGTCATGATATTGCTATTATTAAAACAAAAAACTTTCTATTGCTCTAACTAAATAAGGTTGATAATTTAGAAAATTGAGAGATAATTTTCGTTTGATGAGAGCTGAGCTCAAGTTGTATGTGTACATGTAGGGGGGTCAGTATTCAAGGCCACAGATAAATGCACCAATGTCTGATTCTCACTGAATTTATTATAACACTATTTTTAGATATTCACTAGTTTTATATATACAGAACTGCTTTATTATACATACATGAAAAACTTTAAAATATGTTCAATATGTGAAAAGACATTTACTTTAAAACCTTTATACCTAGTGGAGCTTTTTCCCTTTCTATAAAAAGAGACATATGGGAGGAGAAATCATCAGATCCCCAGCAGGAAGTTAATACCCGCTGAGCTCCTCTGACAGAGGCAAGTCTCCTCTAAAGCCTTATAAGCATGTGAGATCCAGTCTTCATAAAAACAAGTCAGGGTTTGCTCTGTGACAGGTAAAATCTTCCATTTCTGAAGTTATTTTTAACTTTAGAACATAATTTCTGTGAATTTTGTACTATTAAACCTTCTTCCTACTATTTAAGCATGTAAGAGTTTTTGAAAGGATCTAGTATACTCTTTCTCTTTTGAATATTTGATGACATGCTGTATGGGAAAAATACACAAACATCCATCACCAGTTTTTTTATTTTACTTTCATCTTGGCAGTATTACATATGATTGGATAACATCAAATGTATGTATGCATATCAATGGTCATAGGCTGTGCAATACAAGGAGAGAACTTCCAAATCTCAATGATTTAGAGCATAGGCAGATTTTGTTATTATCATTTCCTTATAACATTGTGTGGTTCACATCATTATTTTATCATTATCATCAAAAGCCTCATCATTAATCTATTATTCACTAAGCCACCATATGGACATAAAAATGCCAGTTATCCTACAAATTAATATTTTCATCTTTCCTTACTTATTTCAATAATTTGTTAGCTTTTAATTTTGATAGAAGCAAAATGCTAAGACCACTTTATGGTTGATAATTCCACCAGTAACATCTGATAATTAGGTTGACTTATGTCAGAAAAGTCAGGAGTTTCACTAACGAAATAGAATGCCACATAAAAATTCAATAAATTTTAGAGCCTGTCTGTACAGGTGATTGGATTGTTAATTTTACAGGTCACTTGCTGGAGCATGAATAGCATGCAATTGGTATGTTTCTCAGAGCTAGATTATTATGAGAGTGAAAAAAGCCTATTAAATCAAGTCTAATAAAAGCCTTCATTTTCTTTATTTTTGTAGCATTTCAGAAACTTTTGATCAATTATTTACATGACCTGTAATAAAATTTTCAAAATGCTGCAAGCATTCCAGTTTAGCATTAATTTTCAAATTGCTTTGGGTTTATCGATTTCTTAACTTGTGAAGGGATTTCTAGAAGGCAGAATGGAACATAGTAAATCTTTTTTTAAATAAAATTGTTCAAATAGTTGGAGTAGGGCTCCCTGCTGGATGAGTGCTGAGCTTACCATTCATCTAGGTGTGGTTAGTACATCTCCTTACCAGTATCTATTTGCATCTGCTGATTTATACTGCTGTCCAGGGGATCCCTCGGGAAAATTATGTGGTCTGTCCACAATTACAGTTTGAACGGACCAAAGTTTTAAGGGGATGGAGGGATTCATAATGGTCAAGGAAGCAAAGAAATTCCATATACAGGGGCTGACTGCAGCAAAGAGAAGAAGGAATTCAATGCGACAAATTGGAACTGTTGGTGAGAAGGTAAGTTTGTACAAACTCTATGGAAAACAGTATGGAAATTTCTCAAAGGACTAAAAATAGAATTACCATTCAATCCAGCTATTGCACTACTGGGTATCTACCCAGAGGAAAAGTAATTAATATATTAAAAAGGTATCCATACTCGTATGTTTATTGCAGCACTATTTACAGTAGCAGATACATAGAATCTGCTAATGGACCTAACTGCCCATCAATAGATGAGTGGATTAAGAAATGTGGCATGTATACACAATGAAATACTATTCAGCCATAGAAAAGAATGAAATGTTTTTTGCAGCAATGTGGATGGAACTGGAGGCCATTATCTTAAGTAAAACAAGTCAGACACAGAAAAACAAATATCACATTTTCTCACTCATATAGTGCAAGCAAAATAATGTACACACATGGATGTAAAGAGTGGAATGATAAACAATGGAGACTTGAAAGGGTGAGGTGGTGGAAGGAAGGTGGATGATGATAAATTACTTAATGGGTACAACGTGCATTATTTGTGTGACGGACACCCTAAAAGTCCAGACTTCACTACCATGCAATCTATTCATCTAACAAAATTGCACTTGTACCCTGTAAATTTATACAAATTTAATTAATTAATTTAATTATATCAAGACAATCACTTTAAGAAGATGGTGTTTCTGGGTTTGGAGTAGTAGCTGCTGCTTAACACATTCAGTATACTCTAGGGAATATAGATTATCTTGGAGAGGATGTAGTGTAGATGTGTGGCTCATGAAAACTGTGAATAATTCCAGGACACAAACATTAACTCTATTACACTATAGAGGTGAAGCAGCCCTACTGTGGCATCTCCTTAATTGCAAAACACGGAGAGAGAATTTTCTCCTTCTGACTTGGCTGAGTTGTCTCATCACTCTGCATTTTGCACACCTCCATGGTTGGGCAATTATCAGAATTGAGTCTTAAGATGATCAGTGGCCTGAGTGAATACTGGAACAAAGAAACCAGGGACTTGGTGAGGACAGGTCCAGTACTATGTCAAATCGCCAGGAATATTTGGAGATGAGGAAAACTTTGAAGCCTGCTTGAGCGAATGAGAAGCATAGTGCTAATAATTCAGGTATTTGGTTTGTTGCAATCTTATTTTCATACCTAAATACTGGGAAACTTGTGTGGTTTTGTTTGATGGTAAACTCAAGACTGCAAAAATCTATGATCAATTTAGTCTTAGCCATGAATTCTTATTCTTCTGCAAAAATTCTGTTGTTATTGTTCACAAAGATGAATATCCTTTCAAACTGATCCTTCTATGAAATTGCTTAATCTTTAAAATTCAGTAGGAAAACTTATAACAGTTGGAATATTAGAAAACTTCTTTTTTATTGGTAACGAAGTTCAAAAGGCAACTTCCTAGTGGAAATATGGAGGGACTTGAAAGATTATTCTTACTAGTTAATTTCAAATATTCTCTAAGATTCTTTCATAATATCTCAGTTTTAAAAAGCTGAAACACATGGCAGATGAATTATTACATATTTTAAAATGCAATTGAAAGATGGGAAAGGATTATGGCAAAGTATTTAAATAGTTTAAAATCTACAATGCTTAACAATATGCAAGCCAGAATCTTAAGATAAGTTCATCTATGACAGTTACTTGTTGACCTGCTTACATTCAACAATTTTCTACTCTTGATTATAAATACCATACATTTTTTCTAAACTTCCTGAGTTATTTCACACTTCTTCATTAATTGATGTCAAATTCTGCTTTAACAAGAACAGAGATGGTTAGACATGCATTTTTTTATTTAAAAATGGTAGATAATGATTATAAAGGCCATTTTCCGACAGCTATTTTTTATAAAAAAATTTATTAAATGATTAAAATTTGTTACATCATTTTATATAACAAACTTTAATCATATAATCATTTTTAATCTCCGTGTGTGTGTAATTCAAGACTATATATATAAACTAGATATATGTAACTGTATATATGTATATATAACATATATAGTCTTAAAATATACACACATATATACATATAGGTATATACATACATATACACACATATATGTATATATGTGTGTATATTTATATTTATATATAGTGTATATAACTGTATATACAACTATATATACACACACACGTGTGTGTGTAATTTTTTGGTGGGGATAAATTAATTTTTTTCTGAAATTTGTTGGAAAGTGTCTAGCTGATAAGAAACATTAAAGATAAAAAAGATTGCATGCAAAAATACCACAAAAGAACAACTTTAGAAAACATGATTGCTTTATCTGTAGGGATCTGATAATATGATGTTATATATATGCTGAACGATATCTCAAACATGATTCAACAGATGTGTATACAGTTTTAAGCATAATGTAAAGGCAAGGAAAACATTTTATAAAACCTAACTTTTGATAAACACAATGGAAAATACACTTACTTTAAATATAAGTAAATCAAAGAGAAAGCAAAGCAACAAAGTTCCCTCCTGATTATACAGGAAAGGAAAATCAGATAGTTTGTAATATACCAGATTCATTAAAGCAAATTCTACCTGTAAAACACATACTAGCAATGAGAGGCATTAGAGACATTTAAGTAATTAAAGAACAAGTGAGAAAATCTTTAAGTGGACAAGCTAGGTGAAAATCTGAGATTTCTGATGGAATTTCATCATTATCTTTCTGCCTGAAAGAATGAGTTTTGAGAGAAAACTTAGTATCAGGGCTGCAATTCAGTTAGTGATGCTCCACTGGTTTACCCAGATGTCAATTTTTCCCAGTGAATTAAGACGAGTTTCAGTATCAACTTCAAATTTGATCTATGGTAGATATGTTTAGAAAATCAGAAACACTCCTGACTTAGCAAGCTCAATAAGCTTTTAACATCAAAATAATGAAATCCGATGACTCAAATTGACCAACCTTTCTATCATGTGCATTTTCCTTTGAGTTTACACTTGTTTTAATTATTCCGTGTTTCACTTCTTATGCAAAAACATTTGACAGCTCTAGTAAATTGTCTTCTTTTATTAAGTGTCATTCTCAAATCCAAATAAATTATTGTGGCTTACTCTATTAAAGAGATGGCTTTCCCAGCCCCTAGATAATGTTGCAAATAATAAGAGATCCAACACTTATTGAACACTTACGATGTGTCTGGTATACCTGATAGGAATCTGGTGATGACTACTGTATCTAATCCTCAGGAAACCTAAGAACTGAAGAATTATGGAATTTGCTGAAAGTGATGTGGCTAGTAAGGTATAGAGCCAGGTTTTGCACCAAAGTGATGTGACTGCGGAGTTTATGGTCTTAATCCCTCTACAGCATGGTTTCTCACGTCTGTGTCCATATCCACACAGTGACTTGCAGACACACAAAACAGATGCTTATTTTATGTATCTGAATATGTCATGTTTTATTTATTAAATTACTTAAGAAAAATAAAAATATCCCACCACAGAGGAAGGACATAGTCTGCACACAGCCTACAGTATTCTCATAATAAACATATGCTCTTGATTTTTGACATTTCTTTCAGTCTTCTTCTCTTTGAGTCAGTTGTAGAGAAGGGAATCTGTGTCTAACATTGACTCCTTTCCCCTAGCCTGGAGTTCAGTTTTGTGACCACATTGCAGCTCCATAAAACTGTCTTGCTGATGCCTCGGTGGTTGGGCCCTAAATCTTTAGAGAGGCTGTTCTGCCTGTGTAGCTCTAGAGGCCCAACGCAGTAAATACAAACTCCAGACACCCTTGCTTCCTATATGTCCCGGGTCTTAGAGACATTTTCAGTAATCCTGCCTTGCCCTTTACTTCCCAGTGTGTTTCTTATCTCTCAGCACTGGGCCACTTGTTCTGTTTCTTATTTATGGCTCTCATATTCATTGTCAGATCTGATGTTAGATAGCAAGCCACAGGTCCTTGGTACTGATATCAGCAATTCCTTAGGTAACTGCACAACAAGTGAGAAAATCTTTAAGTGGACAAACTAGGTAAAAATGTGAGATTTCTCATGGGACTTCATCACTAACTTCTATTCTCGAATAGTGAGTCTTGGAGGAATGCCTAATATCAGGGCTGCAAATCATTTAATAAAGATCCAGTAATTAGTACTTGCCCTCAAAGCTACGTTTGTTTCTATCTGTCAAAAGGTCCCTTCTTATTTGGTGCCCCCCATTTTTACCTTCCCCTGCCTTGGATACATCCCAGGCCGCTTGAGAGGTTCAGTGCTACCATTTGCCAGTAACTGCTCTCAGGTTTTTGTTATTTCATGGTCTGGAGGTTCTTTTTATTTTATGCTTCTTCATGATGTCACCTCTGGGTACACATCCTCTCTCAGGTTGCTGCCTCTCAGATTCATTTTCACACCTTCCACTTCTAAGGTGTATGTTTTCAAGTCCCCTTGCTCTTGTGTGTCCTTTTGTGTTTTATTCTTCCTTGACTTCTTTTTCTTTGCCACACTTCCACTCTGTATCTATGCATCAGACTAATATATATAGACTTTTGGAAATAAAATAAAAATGAGGACGGGTGATTCAAATTTCTTTTTTTAATAAAAAAATTGTAACAAAGACATTTCTAAACCTAAGTTTGAAGAAGTCAGCAAATAGAAATAGTCATTTGAGCAAAGTATAAAAAACTCTAGAAATAAGCTTCTGTAACTTCTGAAAAAAAAGATGGTTTCACATTCTGTTTTTGATTTCTAGTAAGAAAATGAATTAGCATTTCTATAGCCAACTTTCAAATTTTCTCTGTGATTCAATGTAGTCTAGCACTATATTTATAAGAATCTTTAAGAACTCAGGAGAAATTATATGACTTTAAAAGCGTCCAAAATGATTGCTGTCTGTGTCAGTATGAAAGAATGTTTTGGGAAGGCTGGAAAGTAAACTATAGGGGGTGAAATTTGGGGAAGAAAAGAACAAGGTGGTGAAATGTAGTCACTCTACTTTAGCGTTTTTGAATAAAGGGTAGTTTCAGGAAGATTAAAGTTATGTCCACAGGCCTCGTGTGGATAGCAACATAGGCCAAATCCAAAGGGACAAAGATTTCTGTACCTCAAGTCACCTGCATTCTGCCATGAAAGAGACACAATATATATGAAGTTGTATGTAGCCACTGGGGCCGAATGCTAGGGCATAGTTATGGCCATTCTGCAGTGCTCGGTTCATGGAATATGAACTTGAAAAATATTAATAGGTCCTAGATGCTCTCGATATTCTAGGCACTGCAGTGGCTGCTAGACAGGTGAGTATAATCATTGCAAGCACAGTCATTGGAATAAAAATAACAAGATTCAAGTCCTCCATCATTTATTTAAGCTCTGTGATCTTGAACAATTTACTTCACCTCTCTGAGCCTATCTAGGGAAGGAAAAAAATGTGTCAGTCTCTTCTCTGACCATGTTCTTCACTGTCACTCTCACTGAAACCTGACTTCCTCCTGAGCTCCCTGCAGCTCTCCCAAGTAAAGGCTGTTTCTAGAGCAAAACACATACACCCCAGCCCCTTCAGGTAGGAAAGCATTTTCCATGATCCTCACTCCCACTTTGAGACCATTTCTCCCATATTTCTCCCTAAAGCCTTCAGGTTTGAATTTCAGGCCAAAGAATTAGAGCAGCCTTGCTTATTGCAGTCCTCCAGATTACCTTCCTTCATTCCTTAAAGTAGTTACTCCAGGTTCATTGTCTTTTTCTCCTGCATCAATAAGATTTTGTGATTTCAATAACCACATTGATGGTCCTTCCAATGCCCTGCTTTTGTGTCCTAAAAAATAATGTTTGCTATCTGGTCTCACCGACTCATTTCTGCAGTCAGACCCTAGCCTGCACTGCCCAGCATAGTAGCCAATAATCACAGGTGACTATTACAAAGTTTAAAAATTAGGAATTCAGTCTCTCAATTGCACTAGCCACATTTCAAGTGCTCAGTAGGTGCAGATGGCTAGTGACTACCATATTTGACAGCTCAGAACAATTCCATTATCACAGAAAGTTCTACAAGATAATGTTGCCTCCTAGACCGCTATATTATCTGCACCTGAAATCCCTCCATAATGTCAGTTTTATACCTCCCACTTTCTGATCTTTACTTTCTATCTTTCCAGGTCACTGCCTCTAGCTGCCTGACTCAAAGAATCAGTGATCTACCTTGGACATACTGTTCATCGAGCTTAGCATTTTTTCTGCTTCTAATCTTCCTCACGCTTTTCCTAGCCTCTTTAATCCACTTGAGTCACATTGTATAATCTCTACCTTGCCTCCTCCCTCACTTCTGTACATTTTCCTGGCTAAAATGCAGTCTTGGTTAGGTCAAACTACCTGCCCAGTTGTATATACCACAGACGATATGAGGGGCTGGAGAAAATTCCATAAACCTGACTGGCCCAATTCTGTATGCAATACCTCTAATTTTAAGATAAGTAAAAATGTTTCTGAGATTGAATAATTTCTATTGATTGGTCTAATTCAGTTATACTTTCTTCTACATTATCCAAACTGTTAAGCTCATTCAGTGAAATTTCACTTTAATATTGTGCTTTTCTGTTCTCAAATTTCCATTCAGTTTCTATTTGTCTGTGGAGTTTCTTCATTTGTTCATTCATTATCTCTATATTTACCCTTAGGTCTTTGCTCTTTTAAAGTCCTTGTCTACTAATTTGAACATCTGAGTCATTGCATAGTCTGTTTTTATTTATACCTTTTTTCTTTGAGTATGGATTGGTTGTTCTTGCTTTTTTACATACCAGCTGGTTGTAACTCAATGCTAGATATTGTGAATATATACTGTAGGGAATCTAGATTATCTCTTCTTCATTTATAGGGTGTTGATTTTGTTCTGGATGACAGCTAATTTACTGGCAGCCCTTTTTGATGCTGACAGACATGGTTTTGTCTCTGCTGGTTTCTCTCTCTCTCTCTTTCTCTCTCTATTTAATTCCATCTACTTTCTCAGTTCAGAAGACTGCCATGTTGTGTTCAAGCTCCACCTCCAAAGAAGAAAACCAGGTCAATGTAGGGCTTGCTTCATGTGTTTCCCTACTCTTAAAGATCATGTCACTCGATAGCTCTGTGGCTAGTACCTTTTTCATGGATGAAAGTAGAAGTTTGTCCTACCTTCCTTTCCTTTTCAAACTTTTATTTGCAAATGACACATATCCAGAAATATACATAACACATAATGTACAATTTATTATTTAATAGAAAAGAAACTACCAACAAAGCTTCTGTCTAGCTCAAGAATACTATGCAGCCGTAAAAAATGATGAGTTCGTGTCCTTTGTAGGGACATGGATGAAATTGGAAATCATCATTCTCAGTAAACTATCGCAAGAACAAAAAACCAAACACCGCATATTCTCACTCATAGGTGGGAATTGAACAATGAGATCACATGGACACAAGAAGGGGAATATCACACTCTGGGGACTGTTGTGGGGTGGGGGGAGGAGGGAGGGATAGCATTGGGAGATATACCTAATGCTAGATGACGAGTTAGTGGGTGCAGCGCACCAGCATGGCACATGTATACATATGTAACTAACCTGCACAATGTGCACATGTACCCTAAAACTTAAAGTATAATAAAAAAAAAAAAGAAAAAGAATTAGAACATTTTCATCATTGCAGAAATGTGTCCCTACCGTGTATACCCATTCACAGTCACAACCCCATTCCTCTTCCCTAAATGTAATCACGATTCTGATGGTATGGTAATCATTTCTTTTATTCTCTTTGTAATTTTACTGTTTCTTTTATTCTCTTTGTACTTTTACTGTTGCAGTAGACATTGCTAAAGACAATATCTTAGCAATGTATAATTCCATTTATGTAATGTCTGAAATGTATAATTCCATTTATGTAATGCTACATAAATGGAATGTCTACTGCATTACATAAAGGGAATCATACATTGGGTAAATGTGCTTTTGTGACTGACTTCCTTTCCTTAACATTATGTTTAATGAGCTTTATCCATGTTACTGGGTGTAACTATAACTTATTCATGTTTATCAACCTTCTCTTTACCTCACTGCAATGAGTCTCATTTCATATTATTTCACCTAAACTGTCCTAGTAAGAGTTGCCTTTGACCTTCATCAAGGTTGGCTCATTTATCTTCTCAATTTGAAGCACTAGACTCTCTAAACTTCCTCCCTGCTGTTCTTTCCCCGACCTCCAACTTATTCAGCCAATTCACAGACAGGTCCACAGGCAGCCTATCCACAGCAACTAGGAAAAGAAGCATGCAGATCACTGTTACGTGGGAACCACGTAATAAACATATATGTGCATGTGGTGCATGTGCATATATAAAAGTGGTATCTATCTATCATCTATCTATCATCTATCTATCTATCTATCTATCATCTATCTATCTATCTATCTATCTCTAATTTAGCTATTCTGGGATATGCAGGAGTCTTCCATTTTATCATTTAATGGCCATGTCAAAAATTTTAAATGTTAGTTTATTTAATAAAATAAAATTTTAAATGGTTGCTGTCTTTAAACTTAATTCTAGGGGAAAGAAAGATGTGCATGGAGTCTGGTTCTCTTTTACAAAGTTAATCTGAAAGACAATCTTTGGTCATGGGCTCGGCAAAATTTCAGTTTAGGTATGAGAGTATGAAAGACATCAGGAATGTGGATATTTTTTAACTTGTTCACAATTCTGGGACTTCTTATATCTTTCATTGTGGTAGAAAATTGATCATTTGGGAGAGGCATTAAATGAAATAAAATTCTTTCTTTTATTGCTGGGAGAGGTCTTCTTTAATTTCCTTAGATGTTAGTCTATCTCTGAAGTCTTATCTTACATGCTGAAGCATATTTTTTGAACTATCCAAAAGGGTCCTGTTCTTTTTCTCATTTTAGTTATTAGTCTGGAAATTGCCACCATTCTAGGATCTGTATGACATTTTTGTATTATAGCTAAACCCAAGAGCCAATTTTCTTATTAGTGGCAAGTGAGTGAAGAGTGAAGAGACCATAAAGTCAGATAGTTTTACATTAGGCTTGGGATTGGTGCCCAGAATTATAACTTACATGCAAGAACTACATTCTAAGTCTTGCAGCTACTCTTACCTCTGAAAATTAGGTAAAATCGCCACTTTTCCTCAAATTACCTTGATACATTTTCTTTTTTAAGAAGTACATTGAGTGCATTAATTATCCTGATAATTATTTAATCTTCTTCATTTTGTTAGATGGGTTGAGAAGAAACTTTTCCTATTTAAGGCAATTTTGCCACGTGTAATTCATGTACTCCTGAGAGTATGTCAAATGTGAAAAAATAACTAGGCTGTCCTGTCTACTCTCATACCACTGATTATGATGAGCACGATTTCAGGCTCAGGAAGATATTGGTGCCACCTTGCTGGAGTGAATGAGAAGGACTGGAGTTGGCTACAGTTGCGTTGCATGAAATGCATTATAAAATCACGTGCTTCCATCCCATAGCAGCATTCAGACCTCTGGAAAATATTATGCTCCAGTTTTATCAGTATATTAGAGTGTGTTTTGCAGTCATTTGGCAGCCAAAAAGCTAGAGATATATGGTATGTTTCCACTGCTTATTTCATATGCTTCTATTTTTATCAGCTCAAATCTGACTTAAAGGAATGATGATCCAGCATCCATCCCATGGAGGTCATGGGAATTATTGATTGATGCAGCCAGTGCATGGGAAGGTAAACTCTGAACAACTTGTCATTCCAAGAAACACTTGTGAAGAACAGTTTGTTCCTTGAGAATAAGCTGATAAATAGTCTAAGGACAGAAAAAATGTTATACAGCTACAAAGGGTGATCAAAAGCTGAGTGAATATAAGTGGATGGAAACTTTAGAACCCCTCTGGCTTCACAGCCTTCCTTATACCAGCTTTGCATAGCAGTGATTCTATGTGCATGTATGTGTGTGTGCATGTATGTTTTGTGTGTGTGTGCCAGCAATTATGATATTTCTGTGGACTAAAAGTCTGTGCTTAGGAACATGGTCCTTATAAATATTAAAAGTGACTGAGTAGATAAAAAGATCAATTTCATGGCTTCCCCATAGCTCTATTATGAGTTATTATCCTTTAAGGGGTTTAATAGTGTTGAGGATCATTAAATTTCACAAGCTGAAGGTGAGATTGACAGCTGGTTATCGACCTAATATCTACTCTCCATTTCTTCATTAGTTAAAGAGTCTCAATTTTATCTATGGTGGTCATGTTCCCATTTCAATCATTCTTGCAGTTAGGTTTGACCCCATGATTTTTAATCAATAAGAAGTTTCTTAGTCTATTCAAACTGCTTTAAAAGTATACCATGGACTGGGTGACTTACAAACAACAGATATTTATTTCTCACAGTTATGCAGGCTGGGAAATCTAAGATCAAGGTACCAGCCGACTTGGGGTCTGGTGAAGGCCTACTACCTAGAAAGATGTCTTTTCACTGTAGCCTCACATGACAGAAATGGGGAGATATCTCTCTGGGGCCTTTCAAATAAGGGCAGTAATCCCATTTACGTGGGTTCTGCCTTCCTAACCTCATCACCTCCTAAAGACCCTACCTCCTTATATCATCACCTTGGGGATTCATATTTTGTCATATGAATTTTGTGGGGACACATGCATTCAGACCATAGCAAGGGGTATTCAGATTTAATCAACATGAAGTATTTTATCTGAATTCTAGGTCAGCTCTTGAAAGAGAGATTTATTTAAGAGATGTGTCCCTTTTGATTCTCTTCCCTTCCTCTTCTTTATTGCCCGAAGTATGAATATAATATCTAGCGCTCTAGCAGCCATCATGAAAACATTTTCCAGCATAAGAATGGAAGTCACATGCAGAGATAATGGAGGAGAGATGTGGAAGAAGGCTGGGTCCTGGGTGAGTTTGTAATCACTGTGCCTGCTCAGGACTGTCAATCGATCTCTGCACTTTTATTTTTGTGAGTGAATAAACATAAGACTCTGATATTTTGAGGTTCTCTCTTTTCAATACCTAAATATAATCCAAAATAATGTATTTTGAATAGAGAAATACCTAGTGGTAAATGCAGGGATAAATTCTGGTCATAAGGAAAGATATGACATTTATATGACATATATATGACAAATTTTGCACTCAGATTAGAAAAGAGTTTATGTAGTCCTAATTTCAAGGTTTTCTGAAATGACAGTTTTAAAAAAAGTATTGTTATACAGAATTGCCTGATTGGATGGCCATTTTTGAGTGAATCTAACTCTGTGTGTGTGTGTTTGTGGCAAGAGAGACAGAAAGCATTATTCTTATTCTTCCATATATGTGTACGGCAAATTGTCAAGCTACATTTTTTTTACAATGTATTTTATTGTGAAATTAAAAACCAGCAATAACTATTCTAAGGTCAATTAAGAAGCTACAACTGAATGTGCAGGGTTTAGATCTTGGCATTACTCTTAATTAGAATTGTTCATGAATCACAATGTCCCTACTCACTTGAAATAGATTGAGTCACAAAGTAAAACTGAATTTTAGACCTTTCTTTAACCACAAATTATTCATTCTGTGGTTTATTGGGTTTATGTATGTGCACATAATGAGGTTTGTATTACTTTCTATAAATGCTCTTGTCACACATGCTGATTCTGACTTTATGTGTGTGTGTTTGTGTGTGTGTGTAGATACACTTAACACATAAGTGTGGATGCTGAAAACATGGCTATATATATATATATATATATATACACACACATATATCCCCATATGTAGTTGCATATTCCTACCTCTTCAGATTTTTTTGTTATTTCTTATAAATCTCTTACCTTTAACTTAATGGTGTTCAGGTTGTCTCTCCAAGTAAGCTTTCCTTTGTAGCATTAGCTTTACTTCATGAAAACAGAAACAGGATATTTAATTTCCTGCAATGCTTGTTATCACCTCCTCTACTTTTATTCCATAGCACTTATCATGATCTAACATGCTATATGTTTTGTCTGTATTTCTTTATTATTGCCTAATTCCCCCACTGAATTATAAATCCCTTGGAAGATCCAAATTTTGTCTCTTTTGTCCACTATTGTATTTTAATACTTAGAGCAGTATCTGATGTTTTCTAAGCATTAAGAAATATTTGTTGAATGGATAAATGAGTTACAGTAACTGGTAAAAATAATTACTAACTGAGAAGCTCTTTTAAGGAAACACCATTTTAGTATTGAATTCTATAAGCTATCCATTTTTTAATGTCATCAGTGGCACCAGATAATAACATTCCTTGATGGTAGAATCTTTTGGACATTCTTTACTTTTTTGTTTCCCAAATAATTTTGGAAGTTGACTATTACGTGTGTGTAAAAATGAAAACTTTCAAATAATTTGAAGAATAATAAAATATAAAGGATGTCTAAAAGAATCTATCATCAGGAAGAGGCCATGTTTTAAAATGTTATTATCCTTCACTGCATGGGATGCAAGATACCTTGGAGGGAAATGGTTCTAATTTTGCTAGTCAGGAGATGGAGGCGAATGGAGGTTAAGTGGCGGGTCCCATATAACTCATTTAGTTGCTGCGCTACTGATCATGGCCCAGGTTTTCTGCAGGCACAAAGGTGAAACTCAATATCATACATGGAGCCAGAAGGCAGGATTGAATTCTCATAATGAAGAATTTTATGGCCTTGAAAAACAATACATAACATTACTTAAGCCTCAACAACATTAATAATACCTGTTTGGGGATAGATGTGAATAAAACATAAAAAAAATTACCTGTGTTTGTTATTCGTGTCCTGTGCTATCTCCATTACAGATTTCTGAGGGTAAGTTGCTAGATATTTTCTGAGGTGAAATTAGACGACTTGTTGTGAGGGAGGAGTCGACAGACATATTTGGTCATATTATGAATTACTATCTAAAATAAACCCTTTACAATATTATTTTTATGTTCTAACAATATTATGTTATGTTTTTACAATATTATTTTTATGTTTTATTAGCTCAATTTTGGCCAATTTTAAGTAAACAAGGAATTCTATTAATCTTGACTATTAATATTGCATATATTTTTAGAATGACTTAGCATTTAACTGTACACTAATATATAGGCCTTTTTTATTATTTTAAAATAAGAAGATTCTGTTTGGGACATATTTGGGGATGGCTCTGATAAAAGATACATGCTACTTAAGTTATGTGCTGTAAGGACAAAGGCTATAGTTAATTTATTCTCCCATAGAAATTTAGTTTCTGAGTTCTCACATTTTAAAAAATCCAATAAGCATCTTGGGGTTAAGGACTGACTTTATTTCCGTGTACTTTGCCAAAGCCAAAAGCTGTCAACAAATATTTTTTGGTCCTTACTGACAGACTCTGTGTTATGTGCTGTGAGTCTGGAGATGAGGGAAGAAGCATTTTACCTCACTGAGCTCAGAGCATATTCAGGTTACTGAATAATTATGCACCACCTGGTAGGTCTTCTGATACAGCATGTGATGGAGGCACACAGGGAGGCCCCTCACCGAATAACCATGCTCAGACCAGGCTTTCTGAAGGATATAGTTTTAAACATGGGCAGATGTTCCAGCATTGGAGGGGAACAAAGATGCTATTTCAGGCAGTGGCAGCGTCACAAAGTACAATAGGCAATGTTCAAGCATATAGGAAAAGAGAAATATTAAAAATTGCTTAGAAGGACTTGAGTACAGGCAATGTGTTCACATGACACAATGATAGCTAGAGTGACAACCAAACCTTGCTTCTTTTTATAAACCTTTTTGCAAAATCTGAAAGTAAAGAATCTTGCAAGAGGCTCAAAAGTAGCCATTGTAAGAGTTTATAGCATAACTTTAAAATTATTTATTACACATGAATTATTGGGTGATGTTTTGTAGAATAGTATCCTAAAACTTAGAGGGGTAATGAAACAATTTGCCATCCCAGCCACTCTGCTGGACATGTATTTAGAAAAATCATCTAGATTTGAGTCTATATTATGATATTTAATTTTTCAAGCCAAATTACTCAATAGAAGATATAAAGTTTGTATATTTTTTCCTATTCTCAGCTTACTGCTCCTAATACAAATGAATAATCCCTTGCTATATTCAGGTGGTTTTTTTGTAAATAATATTAAGCATATTCTGTCAGTTTGGGTAGATATATAATTTTTAAAATTAATTTTATTTATGGATATTGTTTGGTTGTGTCCCTGCCAAAATCTCATCTTGAATTTCAATCTGCTGTGGGAGGGACCCAGTGGGTGGTAACTGAATCATGGGGGCAGGTCTTTCCTGTGCTGTTCTTGTCAGAGAGAATAAGTCTCACGAGATCTGATGGTTCTATAAGGGGGAGTTTCCCTACACAAGCTCTCTCTTTGCCTGCTGCCATCCATATAAGATGTGAATTGCTTCTCCTTGCCTTCTGCCATGATTGTGAGACTGCCTCAGCCATGTGGAACTGTAAGTCCATTAAACCTCTTCCTTTTGTAAATTGTCCAGTCTTAGGTATGTCTTTGTCAGCAGCATGAAAACAGACTAATACATTTATCAAGAGCTCTGAATAAACATTTCCAGGTTTCTGTTAATCTGTTAAACAGTGATCAAGCATAGTCATATTCCCTATAGACAAAATGCTTTCATCTATTCTAATTAACAGTCTGAACCTCTAGCATTCCCTAAATGGAAACCTAGAAAGAAAATGGTTCCCTAAGGAATTACCATATGGCAAGGGCCATAAGGGCAACTCTACTTATAATTTTTTCAGCCTTAAGTTCCTCTGCCATTTCTTCCACAATAGTTTGTGTTTTTCTTTCTTTCTGAACATAGAAAATTCTTCAAAAATGTGCAGTCTCTATTCATTACCCCAGTCTTCATGTACAGTGAAAGGCATTCATGACTGACTTTCATGTAACAGCAAAGAACAGAAGGACATTTATTATCAACTTGTCAAAGAACATAGAGTTTTTCTTGTTTCAGGTGTTAATATTTTCTGTTACCAAGGCGTTCATCACTTAGACCTCTCATTCTCAGGTAAAGTAAACTTTGATGTACCTCATGAAGAACAAGGATTGTCTGTTAGAGAAAACCTTGCTAATTAAAGTAATGCAGAGGGTTTAAAAACTTTTGTGCATAAGATTATATGAGAAAATTATCTATGCTTAAAAATTCCTGATAATTCCATGAAAAATTATGATTCTGTTGAACATGTATTTTGATACTATGCCCCTGACATGCTATGTATGCTTAGAATTATGTCAATGCCACATCACTTATTATTCCAAATGATTCTTGAAAATTGATGTGGAATAGCTATAATGACTGTGGTTTGAGTCATTTCCTGGGTATTAATGAAAGAGTAGTGTTAATGGCCCTCAACATTTTCACTTTTTGAGGTTATTTATTCCAGATAAGTGGTCTGTGGTAAAATCATTATTGATTAATTTGTATTTTTTCTTTAAGACTGCTCATGTTTTCAGAATAAAGTGGTGTGCTTTGGAATCACAGGGGCTTCTATTTTCTTCTGAGCATCGGAAACAGTAATTTTTTAAAAAATTTTGTTCTGCTAAGTGTGACTGGAGGAAAGGGTCTACGTAGCATGGGAGATTTGATTTAGTTTTGTTCTGGGACACTCTTGTGTACTGTTTCTACAGAGGAAATGGCAGGATTTATTTATTTATGTATTTATTTATTTATTTTTACTTTTGAGATGGAGTCTCACCCTGTCACCTAGGCTGGAGTGCAATGGCATGATCTCGGCTCGCTGCAACCTCTGCCTCCTGGGTTCAAGTGATTCTCTTGCCTCAGCCTCCCAAGTAGCTGGGACTACAGGTGCACGCCACCACGCCCAGCTAATTTTTGTGTTTTTAGTAGAGATGGGGTTTCACCATATTGGTTAGGCAGGTCTTGAACTCCTGACCTCGTGATATGCCCACCTCGGCCTCCCAAAGTGCTGGGATTACAGGCATGAGCCACTGTGCCCAGCGGCAGAATTTATTTTATGTTACATACTACAGTCACTTACCTGCTTCATTTTGCACAGACTTATGTATGCTACCACATTTAAAAGTTTAATTTGACCAACTGCACTGCATGTTAGAACTATGCTATAATTTTTCTATTATTGTGGAAACAAAAATAGTACTCATAAATTTCTCATCATTCAGTTTCTCTTGGAAACATACAAACAACTATGTTGAGTTTGCAACTTAAGTCAGATTATCCTAAGTTTTAAAAATTTTCTTTGAAATTTTGTTACAAAAGTCTTCCAACATTGGGAAATATAAAATAATATATATTTTTGTTTGTAAATCATAATTAACTTACATCACTTGAATTAAAAACAAATATAAAGAACACAATATTTGAAAACTTTACCCAATTACAATTAAGGAGCTGTGTTAGGAAGGTACCTGCCTTTGTATTTGATTACCTTTGCTCCATTCATAAGAATACTAATATTAATGTTATGCTTATCATCATCAGTTACCTATGAGCCACACACTGTGCTAGGCATGTTATATACAGCAATGCTGCAATGTGATTCTGATACTAACCACTCAGAGCTAGCGCAGACACTGTACAAGCACACAGTCCCCAGTAAGACTGCCTCGCTTTGGATGTCCACCACAAATTTGGGAGTCCCTGGGCCACGCATTCTCTGATCAATTGTCTACAAATTCAGGGATTCCCACATCTCTCTCAGGTCTGGTAATTCACTAAAATGACTCATAGAATTCAGGAAAATGCTCTACTAACAATTACTTTTTTTTTTTAAATAAAAGTTCAAATCAGGACTAGTCAAACGAAGACACACATAGGGAGGAGTCTGGGAGGGTTTCACATGTAGAGCTTCTGTACCCTTACATTGTAGAATCAGGTGCAGCACCCATTGGCATCCTTCCAGCACATTGATGTTTTCACCAACCAGGAAGAGCCACTGAACTTTGGTATCCAGAATTTTTATTGATGTCTCATTATGTAAGCATGATTGATTTTATCATTGGTCACAGGCTTTAATTTAATCTTCAGCTTGTCTCATCTTCCTGAAGGTGATCAGGGAGATATCACTTAGCTCAAATCCTCAATCCTCTCATTACAAAGTTGGTCTTTCTGGGGTGATCAGCTCTCATCCTGAGTCCTCTATTATCATAACCATTCATGCTTGACGGTCCCACCATGAATAACAAAGACACTACTATCACTTGGGAAATTCCAAAGACTTAGTTTAGTGGTCATCTACCAGGAATCAGGGGCAAAGATCAGACAAATTATTTATTATATAACATATACATTATATATGTTCTTTAATTATAGTGATCTTCAAGGTATGCATTTTAATAAAGATTTTGTAGGCATAAAATTGAGCCTTAGAAGCACAAGTCCTAGGCATATAAATCACATCACCGGTAGTATTGAAGTCAGGAGTCAAACCCAGATCTGCATTATTTTAGTGTCCATTTATCCAGGATTTCATCTCTGTCCTTCTTGGTACCACAATTCAGTATCTTAGCTTGGTATTTTTCTACAACATAGGCTTAAAGAGATGAAACCTCTTGCCTAATATCATCCAGTGAAGAAGTGCTAGTGCTGAAATTCGAACCCACATTCCTCTTAGCACAGTGATAGTACTCATAGCTGCTCTATAAGGAAGAAAAAAACAGCAGATCACAAAAGATGAAAATCCCATACAGCCCTGGAAGAACTTTTCCAGTAATAAAGGACATTTTGACATTACAGATATCATTCTCATTCTCACTAATGAGAAATGTCAGATATACATATTTTCCCATTTCCTGGAAACTGTAGTTAAAAAAAAGAAACACTCTTAAAAGCTGTAAAATAATTGTTCTTAAAAACTTGTGGATTCCTAGACAAAAACTAAAAGAAAAAAAAATGCAGATTATGTGTCTCTTCATCCCAGTATTCTTCGCATTAACATCTATTCTGGTACCCAAAGGTGACAAAGAAGTCCTTATATCAGTCTCATATGCATAGTATATAGGTATTGTTCTTATTTCGGTGTATTGTTTTAAAGTGGCACAGTTCGCAGCAGCGAATCCATACAGGTCTGCAGCAGCCTCAATCCTTGCCTCCTCAGTAGAAAGAATTTGAATGAGGGACATAAGGCAGAGTGAGAGACCAAGGCAAGCTTTAGAGCAGGAGTGAACATTTCATAAGAAAGCTTTGAAGCACGAATGAAAGGAAGTAAAGTACACTCGGAAGAGGGGCAAATGGATGACTTGAGAGACTCTAGTGCATGGTTTGACCTTTGACTTACGGTTTTATATGTTGGCATGTTTCCAGGGTGTTGCATTCCTTCTCCCCTTTTTCTTCCCCACTGATTTTTCCTTGGGTTGGGCTGTCCGCACGTGCAGTGGCCTGCCAGCACTTGGGAGGGGCCACATGCACAGTGTGTTTACGGAAGTTGTGCGCATGCTCACTTGAGGCGTTTTTCCCTTATCAGTCGGATGTTTGCAGAGGAAGGTCAAATACTAGTTAAGCGCCATCATTTTGCCTTTTAGGGTGCCTGCTTGAACGCACTTACCCAACCTCTGAGATCTTATTCGGAAGCAGCTGTTTACCAGTTTCAGGTGTTTTTGTCTATTTGGAGACTGCCTTTCCCTCGCTCCAGCTATGACCAATTAATATTTTAGACAGCCAGCTTAACAACTGTTTGGCCATCACCAGATATTCCTGGTGGTGGCCGAGGGCTCTCTCCTGCCCTGCTCATGTCTGACTAACTACCTCCTGTAACAGTACAGATCCTGATCTGTGAACGAAGTTGAGGAATTAATGGCAGAATTAAGGGTGAAATTTAGAAAAGTATAGGCCAATAAATTATTAAACCTGTATTTCCAGATATCTTACTGAGATTCACATATTCATGTATTTCTTGTTTGATGTCTTTTATTTCTTTTTTATTGCAAAGTAGCTGCAAATTTTCTTTTCTTTCTCCTTATTTCTTTTTACCTCGTATAAATAACTGCAAAAGGTCCTACTGCTAATCCACAATAGTCAGCTAAATACACACCTGCATACAGAAGAAAGATTTATACAATTGGTGCCCACATGATTCAATGCTGTACAAAGGTGGATTCAATGCAACATGGTTCAGCAAACAATAGCAATGAATATTTATTCAAAATTTTATCAACATCTGTGACACATTTTTCAAAGAGTAGGCCATGTGTTCCTAATACATTGAAGTATATTTTAAATCATTGTTTTTGCTCCAGTCACTATAAATAACCTTCATATGAACGGCAGATACTTCCTCAAACTTCTCTCTTTGCTTCTTTCCTCTCACTCCAGGAAATCCCAGTCATTTGGCCTTTGTTCTTTCTTCCTTTCCTTCTTATGTTGTTCATTTCTCTCTTTAATCCCCTGAAGGAAATCTGGGCCATTCTAAAGCAAATAATTTGTTTAGTTCTGTTCCTATCTATTGCTCAGATCTGCTTCCAAATACTAACGAAAGGTTCTGGCAGAAAATACTGTATTTGCAGGTGAGTAAGAAGTCAGGTTTCTAAATTTTGTCCTCAACCCACAGTGAATATTCAAACCCACACTTTAAAAATTTAGAAAGAAAAAAACAACAACTGTACATGTGAATAGAGTGCCTTAATGAAAGAAAAAAGTGTTTGTCTTTGTTTTGTTTTGTTTTTTGCAAAAGAGTATCACTCTGTTGCCCAGATTGGTCTTGAATTCCTGGACATAAGTGATCCTCCAGCCATGACCTCCCAAAGTGCTGAGGTGACGGGTATGAGCCACCATGCCCATCACTTTCCCAATTTTTAAAATAATGAATTGATTTAGATTAATTTTTCTCATTGATTCCTCTTGAGTATGAAGATAGCTTTATGAAAAATCTTGCCTCTCGTTAATCTATGATATTCTGATGTTTCTGGAAATTCTAGATTTTTCACAACAGAAAACAGAAGGATGGTCAAGGTAAGAGCACTCATGAAATTAGTCAAAATCATCCCTTTATAAAATTTAGTGAGATCTCTGAATGTTAACATTGCCTCCATCTGCATGTATAGTGTAATTATACCATTAACATACACAGTTTTATTCTAATGAGATCAGTGTTCTACAGAATTGATACAAAAAGGCAGTGAGTGAAAACAATGTCTTCCAGGATCCAGAAGGTACTCCAATTGAGAAACATTTAAAGGAGGCATAGAAAAACATGACAGATTCTTGTGATAAAACCATGTGAAAAATATGCTTATGCTTTGTTACATTTTGTCAAATTAATCTTTTCATTTTACAATCAGATTTGGGAACTTCCCAACACTTTCAAGATATAAAAAGGCATAACAATTATTACCCTTTTTACATTTGGCATTAATAACTGCAATTGTTTTATTTTATGCAGTCTTCCATACAAATTATCTCAATCCACTTTATCTCATGAAATATTTTGAAGAAAAGATTTACTTAATAAAGTAGCATACTACAGAATAAAAATGTTTGGAAAATATATTCACAGGCCTTTAATTATTTAATACATGTGTTTCATTGTTCAAGAAAACAATAAAATAAGGGAAACAAAAATTGGTAATTTTTGTGACATTAATCTCTTGACATAAGATAGTAAAATGACTTAATAATACGCTACGTTTTGTCACCCTGAACTTCTCTTTAAAATGAGATCACCCTATTATAAATTTATTTTTAAAATGCTACAAGAATTTTTGGGAAATTGTGTGACTACTCGTATTCAGTTTTAAACTGTCACGAAGCCAGACATAAATCTGTTCATGCATTATACACACGGGACTTGTAGTGTCTTGTCTTCACACATTTACTTGGCTATTGGTTTCTTTTGTTAAAATGTCTTCCTTCATCTCTTCCTAACAAAAGTATATTTATTCATCAAGGTTCAGGCTTACTTACTTCTTATATGGTTTAATCTTACTATGTCTAATAAAGATTAATCTTTCTTTGTTGACATGTCTTTATATCATAAGAATGTTAATTCTTTACAAAAATATTTCTAAATATTATTTAATTCAAATACTTTTTTTGTATTTTTTTATTGTCAATGTGTTAGAATGAGTGGAAAATGGAAAATAATTCAACTATCTTATGAAAGAATGAACATTGTAAGTAATCGTCAAAAAAATTAATAAGTTGTACTTTACCATACTGGAAAAAAAAAGAAAAACTGCTATAAGTTTACAATGATCAGGGCATTTTGGGATTGGCACAGAAATATACAAATATATCAGTTGTTGTGACTACCACAAGCAAGACGGCAATGCATATTACACCCAATACCTGTCTTAGTTCCTATATTCTACATCTCTGTTTGTGATTGTGATGCTACAAAGAGAGGTGTTTTGTATTAGAGAGAGGAGTTTTGTGGAGAATTCAACATTAAATGACTCTGATTTTTTAACAAGTTATGTGCCAAATGATAATTTTTCCTCAGATACTGAAGGGGAAACTGAGGCTCAAGGAACCTCAACAACTAGGAAGAAGCAGATGAGGGATTTAGAGCTGTTGGGTCTGCCTAACTCTGACACCAATATTACTCTCCATCAATCACATTTTCTTCTTTTAGTTTTTCTTTTTCTTTTTTCTTTTAAACTAGATCAAGACCAAGTCCCCTTCTCCTCACTTTTGAAAATAACTTCCTATTTAATATTTAAATTTATTTTCACATAATATGTACTTCTATATTAATGTATAAATATGATTATCTTTTCCTGTATAACATACTTCCAAACCAGTAGCTTAAAAAATCCTAATTCTCTTTGGGAGGCCAAGGCGGGTGGATCATGAGGTCAGCAGTTCAAGACCAGCCTGACCAAGACGGTGAAACCCTGTCTCTACTAAAAATACAAAAAATTAGGCACAGTGGCAGGCGCCTGTAATCCCAGCTACTCAGGAGACTGAGGCAGGAGAATGGCTTGAACTTGGAGGGCGGAGGTTGCAGTGAGACGAGATCGTGCCACTGTACTCCAGCCTGGGCGACAGAGTGAGACTCGATCTCAAAAAAAAAAAAAAGAAAAGAAAAAAATTCCTAATTCTTCTCCCATTTATGTGGATTGACTGGCTTTAGCTGATGAGTTCTCATCGAAATCTCTCATGTGCTGAATCAGATGGTTTCCTGGGCTGGAATCGTCTCTAGGTGCAACTGGCCTGAATGTCCAAGGTATCACGCTTATATAAATGACAGTTCATGTTGCCTGTAAGCTGGTAATTTAGCCAGGGCTGTTGACCAGAATGTCCACACATAGCCTTTCCATGTGGCCTTCTCTACTTATTACAGTTGGTGGCCATATTTTGAGAAGTGGAATCCAGAGAATGAGTGTCCAAGAGTCCCAGCAAGAAACTGTAAGATCTCCTGTGAGTTGGCCTTGAAAGTCCCAGAATGCTACTCCATAGGATGCTATAGGTTATATAGGATAGGCAAGTCACTAAGGCTAGCCCAGTTTTGTTTTGTTTTGTTTTGTTTTGTTTTTTGAGACAGAGTCTCACTGTTGTTGGCCCGGGCTGGAGTGCAGTGGCTTGATCTCAGGTCACTGCAACCTCCGCCTTCCTGGTTCCAGCAATTCTCCTGCCTCAGCCTCCCAAGTAGCTGGGATTACAGGTGTGTGCCACCATGCCCAGCTAATTTTTGTATTTTTTAGTAGAGATGAGGTTTCACCATGTTGGCCAGGCTGGTCTCGAACTTCTGACCTCAGGTGATCCACGCACTTTGGCCTCTCAAAGTGCTGAGATTACAGGCGTGAGCCATTATGCCTGACCGGCTAGCCCAGTTTTAAGGGATGAGGACCACACATTTGAAAGTAGTGGGAGGCATGGTTCATTAGGAGGACATCTTGGGGAACTAACTATCATAATTACAAATATGTTGTCTTTTGTAATTTAGTCTTTGTTGTTTTCATTTTTGTTTACCTTTTATTCTTTTTTTTCCCACCCATGTCAGTCTCAGCTCCCTTTACCTAACTAACCTGTATTATCAGTCTCATATATATTCCTTCATGTTTTTCCATACTTCATGATCATAAAACTGTGTATATTTCACACACACATGAAGACACACATTCAATGTTTTATTTTATATTTGAAATTAAATGGTGTTGGTAATAGTACACATCTACCTTTTCTATACCTAGTTTTTCAATTGAATTTTATCTTACAGCAATCTCTCTGAGTCTTCTCCAGTTTTAATAGATGCATCATATTCCATGGTATTTATGTGCCTTACTTTATTGATTCAATTATAGACATTTATTTTGTTTCCATTATGGTCAATATTAATAACTTAATAAACATCTTAGTTATATTATTTCATAATTTTTGTAAAGAATAGATTCCTAAGAATGTGTACTGTGTGAAGGGCATTTCTCTTTTTATCTATCATCTGTCATCTATCTATCTATCTATCTATATATATATAATATATATCCTTAAATTTAAAATATATTGCCACAGTGTTTTCCAAGAAGTCGTGATGATTCTTATTTTGATTAACTGAGTAAAAGTGTATCCTTTTTTTTCATAGTTTTTAATGTTTTGTCATCCTGAAGGGTGTAAAATGATATTTCACTGTTATTTTAATTTGCATTTACCTCACTACCATACATTACTCCTACAAAAGGGTGGATACAGAAGGACTTCCAGGAAGGAACAGTTTGGCTGACCTGGAATTTCTGGCTCTGGATAGCTTGCTTTTTCTGAACATAAGCTTTACTTGAGATGAAATAACCAGGCAGGTTACATACCTCAATTTAATGCCAGCCTTGAACTTTTTACTTCCAGATTACCTTCCCCCTCTCTCCCTCCAAGTCCTCTTCCCTCCCTTCCCCTCCCCTCCCCTCCCCTCCTCTCTTCTCCTTTGCTTTTCCTATTTGTTCCTTTTCTCGTTTCTTCTTTTGGCCTCACACTTTCTCACTCCCATGTCCTCTTTTTTTTCTGTCTCGTTATATGGAATTTGTCATTCCTATCTTCACATAAAAAAAAAAACAGAGTAGTACTTACAAAGATTTCTACTGTGGAAATTTTGTAAGAAATTGAAACAACCTTTGGAAAAAGACCATTATTTGGCCAATTCAATAAAAAACGCCAAGCCCTTGCTCATTAAGTCGAATTCCTTACTTCTTTAGCCAAACTCCCTTGCCACCGGAAGTGACCATTTGACATTTTTATGGCAATGAGATGCATGCCAAGGAAGCTTTGAGAATCTTTCCTTGTAAAAGAGAGGTGAGTCCAGTCTTCTTCCTTCGAATGTCAATGTGATGACAGCCTGGGAAGGCTTCCTGAAACCTGAGGGAAAAGGCTGAGAATCATGGACACGCTATCACTGATATTATAGAGCCACTACACCAAGGCTGGCAAGTGTTTACCAGACACTTTTTTGTTATAAGAAAAAAAAGAAAAACAACTCTTTTGGTTTAAAATACTATACTCGGGGTTTCTGCTTTACTGCTAAAGACGTTCCCATCTGATATCAACGTCAATGTCCACTAATCGAGGCCCGATGAAAAATTATTCTATACTAGAATATAAGTAATAGAAGATGAAACTATAGGTATGGATATAGAAAGATGCCCACAATAAAGTTAATTCAGCACATTACCTGAATTAAGAGTTTACATAATTTGTAGATTAAAAATTAGAAAGGTGTTGAAGGATTACAAATGAATTGTTAACTGTGGTTACTTCAGAGAAAGGGAGTGTAAGAGACTGAGAGACATGAGGCCTGGAGAGATGATTTTATTATTTAGTATATTTTGTTGTATTTTTTCCTTTTATAATGCACAGAAATAAAAAGTAAATAATGAAGAAAAAAACCAAAGTGGCTTATAGAACTATTTAATATTTTATTTTCTGGGACAAATTAGTATGAAAACATAAATTAGATTTTTTTTAAACCTGTAAGTCTTTTCCATCCTGGCAGTTTTCAATATTCTATTGTACTATGCAACATGAAGGGGTAATGGTGTAGTAAGTGCTCTTAACTAGGAGACAGAAGACCTATTTTCCATTCCTGTCTCTGGGACCAACTTGTTTTCTAGACCTTGGGCTATCTCTGTTTATCTTTTTCTCATTTTATTCAAGTTTAAGACAAATAGGTTGCCTAAGGGTTTTTTCCCTTATCTAGTTCTGATATTCAATAAAGAGCCTGATAAGGGCAGAGGTATTTGACAGCACTCGCTTTGGACTGCAGTATATTACAGATCCACACTCCATTGCCTGGGTTCATAAAAGACAAAGCTGCATGTTCAGCAATGTTTACCCACGTCTCTGGGATAAATGGCCTCTAGGGGATGTGGTGTCCCCAAACCTTGAGCTGTCACCGTCAGCCTTGAGCGGTGTACATCTCTATGGAGATATGCCCCAAAGTGGATTGATAACATCTGGACATTAAAGCACATTTTATCTTCGATTCTCAGAAAAAATCCTTGTCAATCTTTTGTCTCGTAAGTTGTTGTGAATAATATCTTGGAGAAACCTACCTGGGCTGTAGAGTTGCTGAAAATGATATATTATCTTTTTCTCCAGATTAAATTTTGAGTTTTAAGTTTGAATTTTCTGACAAAGTACAGGTGGCTCACACCTGTAATCCCAGCACTTTGGGAAGCTGAGGCAGGAGGGTTGCGTGAGCAAGACTCTATCTCTAAAATAAAAAAGTCTGAATTTGTAATTTTGTTAAAACATATTATTATTGTTATTGTAAAATTATGGCTTCAAAAATGATGAGTAGATTTAAAACCTGAGCTAGTTCTTGGATTTTTAAAGCATTAAAAAATTATCTAGAGGAATTTCTAACACAAGATTAGATTTCTTATTACAAAGAAGTCCCTGGTAATAAATATTGGAAATTTAATCAGATACTTTATAAGTTTTACAAAAACTTTAAATGTTGACATTCCCCAAACACTTTTAATTCTCAGACTGTTCCTTGTTTGGATTTTCCTGTGTCTAGCCCATATAATTTTATAACACAGATGAACATGAGAGAAGCAAAAATGTGTATGTTCCATTCCCTTGACAAAAGTTTTTTTTTTGTAATAATTATTTAGAGTGAATATTTTTGGGAGGATAAATAAGCACAATTATACTTTTACTGTGCCTTGACAATTGTGTACATTCAAGGCCTGCCTTTCACCACTGCAGGCTGCATTTCCACAGGCTGATACAGCAACCATCCTTTCCTGTGGAAGGTAGAATTGCACCCTTCATAAACATTAGTGCATTGACATTTGATACTGGAAATTCCAGATTTGCTTAGGAGTTGAAAAGAACTCTTTTGTTTTCCTGATGGCTTCCAACGTCACTTTCCCACAAATCTCATAAATGTGAGTATTAAATCTATGCTACCCTCTCCCACAGTTTGGCTTTATTTTAAAATTTATATGTTAAAACATATGGTTAATCATTTCATAGCAAATTACTTACTGTAATTTACTGATACTGGAGAAAGTAAAAGAGACTATATATCACTTACTGTGCAGATCATTAAGAGAAAAGGAGCTTATTTTCAAGATCAGGTCAAATATTGATAATATTACCATGGAAATATGGCCTAGGTGGTAAATTAAAGACTTATAAATCAATGGTTTAAACATATTTTATAGATTTTCTTGATCAATAAAAAATGATTTCTATAAATATTTAAATTTAATTTAGTGTTCTGCATTTTCACAAGCATGGAAAACATCACAATAAGCTTTAATTTCCTGTAAACAATTTTACCTTTATTTAACACATTCTTATTGAAACAATAATTCTTGAACTCTTCTAAATAGTAGTTAATGTCTGATGCATTGTTAAAAATGTAATGGAATTTTAATCTTCAATATTGATTTGGGGGCAATGGAACTTCCTAGAAATTTAAAATTTAATTGACCTTAAAAATTACAAAGTTCATAATATAGTTAAAATAATATATATGGTATTGGTGCTATGAATTGGGTTGTCATAAAATTATTAATATGTTAACCATCTACAGAAGATTTTTTGTATTTAAAAGTCTATAAAATTGAGAATGCCAATTTTGTTTATTAAATACTTCCTCATCCTTATAAATAAGGTTTAAATGAATATATATATTTAATATATAGTGTATGATATATGTACATATATTTAATTCATAAATGTTAAATATAATCAGTATGATGAAATTGAATTAAAATCTGAAAATTATAAATGAGACATGCAGGTCAGTAGTACTATACTTTACTAACATTAAAGCAGATATTTGCTTTTAATCTTCCCAGGACAAAAGTAAAGAAAAAATAAACAGGACCAATTATGTCAATCTCATAGTCTGTGAAATATATACCCATACATATTAAATCCAATTGGTCAAGTGTCGAGGTTAAGTCCCTAATTTCTTTGTTAGTTTTCTACCTTGATGATCTGTCTAATGACAGTGGGGCGCTGAAGTTTCCCACTATTATTGCATGGCTGTTTAAGTCTTCATAGGTCTAGAAGTACTTGTTTTATGAATCTGGGAATTTCAATGTTGGTGCATATATATTTAGAATAGATAAATCTTCCTGTTAAATTGAATCCTTTATCATTATACAATGCCCTTCTTTGTCCTTTTTTACTGTTGTTGGTATAAAGTCTGTTTTGCCTGATATAAGCATAGAGACCCCCACTTTTTTTTTCTTTGTTTTTTGTTTACATTGTAGATCTTCTTCCAATGCTTTACTTTGAGCCTATGGGTGTTTTTATGTGTGAGATGGGTCTCTTGAAGACAGCAGATGGATATGTTTTGTTTTTTTAATTCAGCTTGCCATCTGTGTCTTTTAAGTAGGGGTGTTTAGACCACTTACATTCAAATTCATATTGATACGTGAGATTTTGATCATATCATGAAGTTGTTAGCTGGTTGCTTTGCAGTTTTTATTGTCTAATTGCTTTATATAGTCTGTGAGGTATGTACTTGATATGGTTTGACTGTGTACCCACACAAATCTCATCTTGAATTGTAGTTCCCATAATCCCCACATGTCATGCGAGAGACCCAGTAGGAGGTAATTGAATCATGGGGGAGGTTTTCCCCATGCTATTCTCATGATAGTGAGTAAGTTCTCATGAGATCTGATGGTTTTATTGGGGTTCCACCTTTGCTCAGCTCTCATTCTTCCCCTTCCTGCCACCATGTGAAGAAGGACGTGTTTGCTTCCCCTTCCACCATGATTGTAAGTTTCCTGAGGCCTCCCCAGTCCTGCAGAACTGTGAGTCACTTAAACCTCTTTCCTTTATAAATGACCCAGTCTTGGGTATTTCTTCATAGCAGTGTGAGAATGAACTAATACAGTAAATTTGTCCCACAGAGACAGGGTTGATGCTGTAAAGATTCCCAAAAATATGGAAGGACTTTGGAACTGGGTAACAGGCAGAGGTTGGAACCATTTGGTGGGCTCAGAAGAAGTCAGAAAAATGTGGGAAAGTTTGGAACTTCTTAGAAACTTGGAGGACTCAGAAGACAGGAAGATGTGGGAAAGTTTGGAACTTCCAAGAGACTTGTCAAATGGCTTTGACCAAAATGCTGATAGTGATATAGAAAATGAAGTTAAGACTGACAAGTTCTCAGATGGAGATGAGGAATTTGTTGGCAACTACAGTAAAGGTTGTTCTTTCTATACAAAGAGACTGGAGGCATTTTGCCCCTGCCCTAGAGATCTGTGGAACGCTGAACTTGAGGGAGATGATTTAGGATGTCTGGCAGAAGAAATTTCTAAACAGCAAAGCATTCAAGAGGAAGCAGAGCATAAAAGTTTGGAAAATTTGCAGCCTGAGAATACAATAGAAGAGAAAAACCCATTTTCTGGGGAGAAATTCAAGCCAGCTGCAGAAATTTGCATAAGTAACGAGGAGCTGAATGTTCCTCACCAAGGCAATGGGGAAAATGTCTTCAGAGCATGTCAGAGACCTTAATGGCAGCCCCTCCTATCACAGGCCCAGAGGCCTAGTAGAGAAAAATGGTTTGCTAGGCCAGGCCCAGGGCCTCCCTGCTCTATGCAGCCTCAGGACGTGGTGCTGTGTCCCCGCTGCTTTAGCTCCAGCCTTGGCTAAAAGGGGCCAACATACAGCTCAGGTCATTGTTTCAGAGGGTTCAAGCTCCAAGCTTTGGTGGCTTTTATGTGGTTTTAGGCCTGTGTGTGCAGAGAAGACAAGAATTAAAGTTTGGGAACCTCAGCAGAAGTCTGCTGCAGGAGTAGAACTGTCATAAAGAATCTTTGCTAAGGTAGTGAAGAAGGGAAATGTTGGGTTGGAGCCTCCACCTAGAGTCCCCTACTGGGGAACTGTTTAGTGGAGCTGTGAGACAAAGGCCACCATCTTCTAGACCCCAGAATGGTAGATCCATTGAAAGCTTGCATTGTGTGTCTAGAAAAGCTGCAGACAGTCAACACCAGCCCTTGAAGGCAGCCAAGTGGGGGCTGTACCCTGCAAAGCCACAGGGGCAGAGCTGCCCAAGGCTGTGGGAGCCACTTCTTGCATCAGTGTGACCTGGATGTGAGACATGGAGTCAAAGGAAGGCATTTTGGAACCTTAAGGTTAATGATTCCCTTATTGGATTTTAGACTTGCATGGTTCCTGTAGCCCCTTTATTTTGGCCATTTTTTTGCCATTTGGAATGGCTGCATTACCCAATGCTTGTACCCCCATTGTATCTAGGAAGTAACTAAATTGCTTTTGATTTTATAGGTTCATAGGCAGAAGAGATTTGCCTTGTCTCAGATGAGACTTTGGACTTGAATGTTTCAGTTAATGCTGGAATGAGTTAAGAATTTGGGGGACTGTTGGAAGAGCATGATTATGTTTTGAAATGTGAGGTCATGAGCTTTGATAGAGGCCAGAAGTGGAATGATATAGTTTGGCTGTGTCCTTACCCAAATCTCATTTTGAATTACAGTTCCCATAATCCCCATGTGTCATGCGAGGGACCTGGTGGGAGGTAAATGAATCATGGGGGAGGTTTTCCACATGCTATTCTTGGGATAGTAAGTAAGTTCTTATGAATCTGCTGGTTTTATAAGGGACTTCCCTATTTACTCAGCTCTCATTCTTCCCCTTCCTGCCACCATGAGAAGAAGGATGTGTTTGCTTCCCCTTCCACCATGATTGTAAGTTCCCTGAAGCCTCCCCAGCCCTACAGAACTGTTAGTCAATTAAACGTCCTTCCTTTATAAATTACCCAGTCTTAGGTATTTCTTCATAGCAGAGTGATAACAAATGAATACAATACTTAAGTGTGTTTTTGGAGTACCAGGCATCATTCTTCAGTTCTATGTTTAGAACATCCTTAAGGATCTCTTGTAAGGCCAATCTAGTGGTAACAATTTCCTTAATGCTTGCTTGTCTGGAAAATATTTTTTGTCCTTTGCTTATGATGCTTAGTTTGGCAGGATATGAAATTCTTGGTTGAAAATATTATCTTCTTTAAGAATGCTGAAAATAGGCTACCAACTTCTCCTGGCTTTTAAGGTTTCTGCTGAGAAGTCTACTGTTAGCCTGATGGAGTTTGCTTTGTACGTGATCTGATCTTTTTCTCTATCTGTTTTAAGGTTTTTTCTTAAGTGTTGAACTTGGCCAGTCTGGTGATTATTTTCCTTGGTGATGTCTGTTTTGTATCGTATCTCTCAGGCGTTCTCTGTACTTCCTGTGTCTGGATGCCTATCTCTCTAGCAAGATATTCCTTCAAATATGTTTTTCAGGTGGCTTGCTTTTTCTCTGTCTCTCTCAGGAATGCCAATAATTCATAGAATTTGTCACTTAACGTAATCGCTTATTTCTGAAAAGCTTCATTCATTAAAAACATTTTTTTTCTTTATTTTTGTCTGTCTGGGTTCATCTGAAAGACCAGTTTTCAAGATCTGAAATTATTTATTCAGCTTGATTCAGTCTATTAATAAAGCTTTCAACTATATTTTGAAATTCCTTAAGTGAGTTTTTCAGTTCAGAATCTATGACTGATTTCTTTTTAAGATGTTTATCTCTTTCTTCATTTCCTGGATTGCTTTAGAAGTCTCTTCATTTTGATTTTTAAGCTTGTCTTGATCTCATTGAGCTTCCTTGTAGTTCATGCTTTGAATTCTTTATCTGTCATTTCTGAGTTTCCGTTGTGTTTGGGGACCATTGCTTGAGAGCTGGTATGATCTTTTGGTGGTCACTATATTCAGATTTTTCATGGTGCTAGAATTTTTGTTCAGGTTTCTTCTCCTCTACAGATGCTGGCACTTCTAATTTTTGTTATTGTGTTTGTGTGGATGGGAATTTTTCTTTTTCTTAATTTTCTTATAATATTATTGTTTTTTCTTTCCCCTTCCTTCCTTATTTAGGTGGTGCATACGACTGTACAGAATGCTGTGTATGGTCTTCTGGCTTTGCTTCTATAGCCCTGTGAATTTCTTTGGGCAAGTTTTATATTGGGATGTGCAGTTCAACCTACAAGCCAGTAGATGACTCTTATAGGTAAGAGGTGGCTGTGGACAATGTCACCAAATAATGACTGACTTTGTATATGCCAAGATTAAAAATGGTATCCTTCTGTCTGTCCTGGGTCTGCAAGTGTCTCCCCAAGTTAGCTTTAGGGGTTGGGAAAAACAAAGTGCTCTCTCTCAGCCTGGGTTGCTCAGATCCCCAGTGGACAAGTGAGTCACAGAGGGAGGCTGTCTGCCTCTGTCACATACTGGTACTTCACTCAAAGTCAGCTGGATACCATCATGAGGCCTGTTTGCTGGTGGTCTTCTCCCTGGGATTTGAGGTGTCCTTCACAATTCGGGGGTATACCCATTTTTCTTCTTGAATTAAAGCTCAAATAGTTAATCTTTATGCACAATCCTGCTGTTTCCAAGTAGCTGAAGCACACTAAGAGCCCCTAATTCACCATCTTGGAAAACAAAAAACCTTTTGGGTATACACCCAACAGCGGAATTGCCAGATTATATGGTAGTTCTGTATAGCAGTTGTACTAGTTTACATTCCCACCAACAGAGCATGAGTTCCCTTTCCTCCACATCCTCACCAGCATTTGTTATTATTTATATTTTTGTTAGTAGCCAATTTAATTGGAGTGAAATGATATCTTAATATGGTTTTGATCTGCATTTCCATTTTTAATTGAGTTATTTGGCTTTTATTATTGAATTTTCTATATTCTTTATATATTGTGGATAAAGGTTCCTCATCAGACATATGATTTCCAAATATTTTCTCCCTTTCAGTGGATTGTGTTTTCACATTCTGGATGATGTCTTATGCAGCATGGAAGTTTTGAATTGTGACTAAGTCCAATTTATTGATTTGTTTTTCACTTATGCTTTGGATGCCATATCCAAGAAATTATTACTTATTTCAAGGTCATAAGTATTTACATCTATGTTTTCTTCTAAGAGAATTATAGTTTAGAATCTTACATTCAGGTCTTTAATATATTTGGAATTAATTTTTGTGTATGGTGCAGGGAAGCAGTCTAATTTTCTTCTTTTGCAAGTGGATATGAAATTGTTCAAGCCCCCTTTCTTGAAATGACTATTCTCTAAACCTTAAATTGCCTTAGAACTTGATCAAAAATCAATGGGCTATAAATATATAGGTTTATTTCTGGACTCTCAATTCCATTTCATTGATCTCTATATCCATCCATCTTTGTAGTATATTTGGAAATTAAGAAGTGTAATACATTCATATTGGTTCCTTATTAAGATTATTTTAGCTATTATGGATCCCTTATATTTCCACATGAATTTTAGAATCAGCTTTTCTAGTTCTGCAAAAATAAAAATAAAAATACGTAATTTTGATAGGAATTGTGTTAAATCTACAAATCAATTTTAGGAGTATCAATATCTCAATAATGTTAAGGTTTTCTGATCCAAGGACATAGCATGTCTTTCCATTTATTTATATTATTTATAATTTCTTTCAACAATGTTGTTTAGTTTTCAGATTATGTTTTACATTTATTTGCTTAAATTTATGTCTTTCTTTTCTGAATGCTATTGTACCTGTAAAATTTTTCTTAATCTCTCTTTTATATTTTTCAATGCTAGTTTATTTTTCTTTATTAATCTTATACTCTGAAACCTTGTTGAAATTGTTTACTGTCTCTAGTATTTTTTTTAATCTGGATTTCTTTAGTTATTTTATGTGTAAGGTCATGTTATCTGAACATAGAGATAGTTTTACTTTTTCCTGGGCAGTATGAACGTTTTAAATTTCTTTTTCTTGTCTAATTTTTCTAGTACAAACAAAATTACAATGTTGAATAGAAGTAGCAAGAGTGTGCATTCTCATATTGTTCCTGAAATTGAGGTAGGAGTAAAAACATGCATTTTTTTCACCACTAAATATAGTGCTATTTTGGGATTTTTAAATTCATATCAATTATCAAGTTGAGAAAGTTCCCTCAATTTCTAGTATATTGAGTGTTTATAGTCATCCAAATGAATTTATTTTAAATGTTTTTTTTTCATTTTTTGAATCTATCGCAACAATCACGTACTCTCTCCTTATTCTAGTAATAGTGTTTAAAATTAATTGATTTTGTCATATTAAAGCAAAGATGTATACTCAATAATCCACCTGGTGATGGTCTGTAATCCTTCATATATGTTGCTGGATTTTATTTGCTAGTAATTTCGGGAAATTTTTGAGTCGACATTAAAAAGAGGTATTGATCTGTAATTTTCTTTCCTTGTTGATGTCTTTGGTTTTGGTGCCATGGGAATAGTGGCCTCATGTAATGTGTTGGGAGCGCTACTTCCTCTTCTAATTTTAGACAAGTATATGAAGAACCGATATTAGTTCTTTGTGGTACATTTGGTACAATTTACCAGTGAAGCCATCTTGCTTGGACTTTTTTTGTGTGAGAAGTTTTGATATTACTAAGTCAGTTTATTATAGAACTATTCAGATTTTGTATTCCTATTTAAGTCAGATTTGGCTGTTTGTGTCTTTGTAAGAATTTGTCCGTTACATCAGTTGTATACAGTATTTTTGAATTCTTTTTCTTTCTGTTAATAGTAATGTCTGATATCTCATTCTGATTTCAGTAATTGAGTCTTCTCTTTTTCTTCTTGGTTAGTTTAGCTACAGGTTTTTACAATTTTGTTACTATTTTCAAAAAATCAGCTTCTTGCTTCATTGATTTCCTCTATTGGTTTACTATTTTTTATTTCATAATTGCCCACCATTAGGTTTTATTTTCCCCCTGCCTCTGCCTCTGCCTCTGTTTTAGGTTTAGTCTACACCTGTTCTTCCAGTATTTTAAGCGGAAAGTTAGACTGTTTATTAGAGACTTTTATTATATTTAACACAAGTATTTGAAGCTATACATTTTCCTGCATATCCTACTTTAGGTACATCTTTTATATTTTGTTGTATAATGTTTTTACCTGGGTTTATCTCAAAGTATTTGTCTTCCCCTGTGATTTCTCCTTTGACTCATTGGTTATTTGAGAATAAGTTACACAAAATTTATATTTCCCAATTTTCTTTCCATTTTTGTTTTCTAATTTTATTTCATTTGGTCAGAGATCATTCTTTATATGATTTCATTTATTTTAAAAATGTTTTGAGGCTTGTTTCACTGTTCAAGATATTATCTATGCTGGAGAATATTCTGGGTGTGCTCTCCTGTTGCTGACTAGAATCTTTTATGAGTGTCTAGTTGTTTATAGTGTTGCTAAGTCTGCTATTTCTTTGTCGTTTTATTGTTGTTATTGAAAGTGTGGTATCGATGTATCCAACTATTATTGTTGACCTTTCTATTTCTCCCTCAATTTTTGCTTTGTGTGTTATGGTACCTTGTTGTTAACTTGTTATAAAGTTGGTATATCTTCTTGGTGGATCAAACCTTTTAGCATTACAATATTACCATAGCAGCTTCAGCTTTCTTATGGATGCTGTTTGAACAATACATCTTTTTTCATTCATTACTTTTAACCTCTTTGTGCTTTTCAATTTTTAAATTAAATTTAAATCAAAATTTAAATTTTCAATTTAACCTCTTTGTGCTTCTCCTGAAGACAGTTGAATTTTTATTTTCGAATCCAGTCAGAAAATGTTATCTTTTGATTGGATTATTTAATCCATTAATATTCAACATAATTGATATAGTTGTATTTACATCCACCATTTTACTTTGTTTTTTGTATTCCCCATCTCTTTTTTGTTCCTCTATTTTCCTTCTTTATTTCTTTCTTTTGCACTAATTATTTTCTACTGTAGCATTTAAATGTATTGTTTTTTCACAATATTTTTGCATCTTTAGTGTCTTCTTAGCACTTAGACATTTTACCTTCTAATTCTAATTCAGATTTATTTCAGACAATTTCAGTGAGATATGCAAACTTAGTTCTACTGTATCTATTCGTTCCTCACCTTTATTGTGCTATAATTATTACACATATTACATCTATATACTGTATATCACAAAACTAATAACACATTTGCATAATGACTACTTTATATACTTTTGTATCTTTTATAGAAACTGCAATAAAAAAGTAAACATATATTCATTTAGTTTGATATATTAGCTTTCTATTTATTATTTTTATTTTTAAAGAAATAATTCCTGGCCTGGTGCAGTGGTTCATGCCTGTAATCCCAGCATTTTGAGAGCCTGAGGCAAGAGGATTATTTAAGCCTAGCTGTTTGAGACCAGCCATGGCAACATCTCTCTCTCAAAAAAAAAAAAAAAAAAAAAAAAAGCTGAGTGTGGTGGCATGCACCTGTAGTCCCGGCTATTTGGGAGGTTGAGGCAAGAGTATCACTTAAGCCTGGGAGGTTGGAGCTTCAGTAAGCCAAAATAGTGCCACTGCACTCCAGGCTAACTGAAAAACCAAAACCCATCTTAAAAAGTACTACTACTACTACTACTAATAATAACTTGTCTTTATCAATATTCACTATTAGATGATATAATCATACTATTTTTTACTTATTTAAAAATAGTTTAATTTACTTCTTTGAATATATATATTTATAATAACTTTGAATTCTTTGCTATGTGTAATATCTTCTGTTGCTTGCTTTTTACTTCTGTGTAGCAGTGATATATTCCTATTTCTTTATCTATCTTGTCAACTTGTTGATATTTTAGATAATATATTGTAGAAACTCTGGATACTAATTCCCCCTCTCTGTTAGGTAATTTCTTGCTTATTTGTTCCCTGATTTGGCTAGACTATTGAGGTAAAGTTTATTTCTTTTGCAGTGTATAACTTACGATGTTGCTCTTCGGAGAATGCAACATTGAACATGACCAGCTTGGATGATAGTGTATTTTTTGATTGTCTTTTCCTGATTTTCTGTTAAGCTGTCCATGGCTGTCAGTGCCACACTCAGTTGTTAGCCCTTGCTTATTATTAGCTCAGTGCTCTATTGTTTTTGATAGTGTCTCAGGGAATAAATTCCTCCATAATCTTACCCAATTTAATTGGGCTCATTTTCAAGGCTATGTTCATTCTAGGTTTGAAAAAAAGAGTAAATATCCTGTGGATAATGAAAACCAGTTTTTAATTTTGCAAAAGGAGTTATAAAAAAGGTAGCAAAATGACTAGAAGAAATTCTTTAATGCTGGGTTGGAATTGGAAGTATAAATACGTACTCATGGTTTAATATGCACACACAAACACATATATACATATGCAGGTAGATGTGGAAATAGAAGAAGGAGCATGTGTAGATGTGAATATAAATATACATATGTTTTAGCCATGTCAACGAAGAGAGAAATAGTGTAATAGTAGCAGTGAGCACCCCTAATACTCAAATACTGGTATCTAGAAAACTAAGGCTTCTTAAGAGGATTGTTTGGTTTCAGGGCTGGGACAAGCAATATACAAGATAAACTTGTAATGTCTTTTTTTTACCAAAAGCTAAGTAAGTACCAAAGAATAATTTGTATTTGACAAAGTACAGTTCAGTCATCTTAACAGAAATACTGCTGGCTAAATATGTAAAAATTAACATTCAAATAAATAATTGTAGAATAGAAGTAAAACTTCGTGAATAAAATACTCCACAAGTCTACTTTGATATGAGTTATAATTTTAGTGAATTATAACTCATAAAATAAAACAAATATGTGCTGGTCAATGTTGATATAAATACATGATTTAATGGTTACATTTTTAAAAAGAATAATTGTTGGAAAGTATGATACAAGATGTTGAATGTCACTTCTGTAATAACCTCAGATTATAAATTTTTTCCCAGGCATTAATTTAACATCTTCAATTATCTGTCATTATTTTGGTAAAGTGACAACTCGTTGTGATTTTTTTAGTAAAAATTTAAAACTCGTCATTATTTTATTATATATTGTATTTATATTAGAATATATAAACAAAATGTAAAAACAACTCAAATATCAAATTTGAAACATTTCAAAATATGTATATGATTCTATGCCTCTTTGAACATTCTTTGTAACCAATAAAGTTAAGTTTCCCAAAATTGTAGCGCTATTAAACAACTACTAATAACACATAACTAAAAATTGCATGAATTTAATTTTCATTTGTAATTTACAAGCAATTAGAAAATTATAGAAAAACATGGTGTGATTATTCTTACAAGAACAGCAAATAAAAAAATCCATTAAAAAGTTTTTCTGTTAGGCCTGAAATAAAACTAGATTGCTCAGTTATATATTTGTTATATTATACTTGAATAGCATATCAACTTTTATTCTGATTATTAAATGTCCACATAAAACTTTTAATATATGGATATCTAAAACTACTGTAAATATTACAAGTATTGTTTTCTTTGTAAATAGTATAAACATTATTTTGCTTTTATTATAAAGTACTCACAGGTACAGGTTTAAAATCTTCCTTACATTTTTTAAATGTATTTGTACTTTATTGTAATATTTTTAAAGGTCATAGTAATTTATTTTCAACTCACGTCAAAATGTGGCATATTTTCTTCTCAGCACTTATGGAATTATACCTAGGGTTTCTATTTGCATATAAATAAGTTTTTTTTTTTTTTTTAAAAAGCACTAGAACTTTTCAAATTAAATTAAATATAATGGTGTGATTTTCTTTCAAGTCCTCAAAATAGTGCTGTTTTACATAAAATGTTGAGTGTTTTATTGTATTATATCGCTGACAAACTTAGAAACTTTTTGATGTGAACAGATGGTTAAATATAATTTATCCATCTAAGAAAGAAGCTAAAATACATGCTACATACCTATTTTTTTAAATTTTCATTTATATTATGGTTTTTACTAGTATTCTTTATGCATCTAATTTTTAAAAATCTTCCCCCAGAGTAATAACTAAGATTTACAGAAAAGTTTTCTCTGTATTCAATGTATAATTCCTTTAGCTCAGTCTCATCTAATTATCTTCAGTCTTTCATATTTATTAATCAACTTGGACTGTTTAAAAGATTTATTGAATGAGTAGGAAATATGATCCAGTGGATTGGACTGGGAGAATGTATTGTGAACAAACATGAAACTTCAGAAAAAGAGTACCTTCAGAAGCATAGGGAACGTGCTAAATGTATATGAATGAATGTGGAAAAAAGTTAGAAAAAAAAAGTGACGAGTTTAAAATAATTGGGTTTGGAGTCAGATATTCTTGGTTTGAAATCATAGCTCCACCATTTGGAGAATCTCATGAGCTAAGGTGAATGTCTTAACCTCTTTAAACTTTATCTTTCCTATCTGAAATAATCATTATTTAGGAAATTGTCATAAATAATAAATGAGATAAAGTATATAAGCATATAAAGAATTGCTTCCTTTATTCAACAAATATTTATTGAATGCCTGTTTTATATACTCTTCCTAGCTCTAAGGATACAGAAGCAGCAAGGCAGACATCGTTTTTACTCTCATTAAAATCAGGCATTGTGAAAATTTTAACAAAGACATCAGGACAAGATGATTTTGCAATTGGCTGCAATCTAATCTTTAAGAAACAGATAATTTCAATATGGTTTAACACATTCTAGGCTATAAAACCTTAATTATTAGAACTAATACAAATATAAGAAATAAAATAAAATTGGAGGTAAATTTAACATATTTCTATAGATGTATAACTTTAAATAAATTATTATCAAATAGAATTTACTGGTTATGAAGTGTTACATGTATAATGATTAAAACTTATTTTTAGGAAGTTAAAGATAAATCAGATAAAGAACTCTATCCAGATATTCCACGTATTTTATTGATACAATTTTTTTTTTCTTTTTCTGAGACAGGGTCTTGCTCTGTTACCCAGGCTGGAGTGCTGGAGTGCAGTAGTGCATTCATGGCTCACTGCAGCCCTGGACTCCTGGGCTTAGGCAATCCTGCCACCTCAGCCTCTCAGGTAGTTGGAACTACATGTGCATGCCACATAGCCTGGAATTTTTTTTATTTTTCGTAGAAACTGGCTGTCACTATGTTGGCCAGACTGGCCCAAACTCCTGGGCTCAAGCTATCCCCCTGCTTCAGCCACTCAAAGTGCTGAGATTACAGGCTTGATACAATTCTTAAGTCAACGAGTTAAGCCAAAAAGAAAACCAGTCTATTAAAAAACTTGGAAATTACATTTGGAAAAATTCATCTGAACAACAAAAAAATCAGCAAAATTAAAGCCAAAACATCTCTAAATATAAAAGAAATATAAATAAATGATTAAAATACAACATCCAGCAGCAAATATTAAAATAAAGCTTGCAACTGCAATTTTTAAATTTACTTATTTATACATTTTTTGTTTGTTTGTTTTATTGAGATGGAGTCTCACTCTGTCGCCCAGGTTGGAGTGCAGTGGCACGATCTCGGCTCACTGCAACCTTTCCCTCCAAGTTCATGTGATTCTCCTGCCTCCGAGTAGCTGGGATTACAGGCGCCTGCCACCGTGCCTGGCTAATTTTTGTACTTTTAGTAAAGACGGGGTTTCCATCTTGGCCAGGCTGGCCTTGAACTCGTGACCTTGTGATCCACCCGCCTCGGCCTCTCAAAGTGCTGGGATTACAGGCTTATTTATATATTGTTTTTGTGAAAAATCAAGCATAAGGTATGAATGACTTAATTTCTTGTCAGATCTCACAAATTCAACATATAAATTAGAATGTAGTTCTAAGTATAACTCGAGTTACTGAATTTGATAAATGCCATAAAGTTACATATGGAAGTCTAATATTTGTGCACAGCTATAAGATATTAGATAAGAATGGATAAAGAAAGAATGGATAAAGGACTTGATTACAAGGCATGAAACTGTATTATAAATATATTGCAGTAAAATATTGGATTGTCATAGCCATCAATTAGATCAGTGAAACTGAATATATGGCTCTGCTTTTAATTCTTGTGCTGGTCAATATTTTTTTTACAAGTTATAATTCTTAATTCTTTTGAGAATATGAGGAAGTGTCCTCTTACATTTCTGGTAGAATTATAACTTGTCACAGCATTTGCCATAATCAATCCTTCATTATTGACCAAAATTAGAGTAAAACCTATTGGGCAATAAGGAATCCAGATGTTTTGACTCTATTCTGTTAAAAAAAAAAAGAGCACCAGTAAGTAACAATATATATACACAGTTGTTTATTATTATACTTTTTATGATGACAGAAAATGACTTTAAATAAGCTGTGTGAATATCAATAATTTTTTTAAAGAATTGTGTTTCTCCTCTGTCATGACATGTCTTGAAGCCAAAACAAACACAAGTGAAAAATTAAGATAAATATATATTAGGTAACCTAGAGAAATTTTCATTATGTGTTATTAAATAGAAATGCAAGGAATTTGACTATAAAATGATGACTGATTATAATTTGATGTTAGATTTGATCTCTATTGAAATTAATTTGCCTTATTGTTCACTTTGTGTTTATAACAGATTTATGTGGTTATCTGTACGTATACATGCATATACTCGTTTATTTATCTTTCGTTTATTAAACCAACATGTCTGAAGAGCTTCCTCTGTGCTATGCACTGTTGTAGCTTCTCATATAAAGGAAAAAAGAAAAATCCCTGCCTTCATGGCTTTAGTTAGGTGGTGATGGGTATTGGGGAGGAAAAGAAGGCAAGATATTGATATAAGTGGAGGATGCTGTACAGTATTATATAGTCAATGCCAACACATTGATGCAACAATATGTTATCTTCCATCTCTGGTTCTAGTCCTTGCAGCAGTAATACTCCTACATCTGCAATCTCATTTACTCATCTTTTTAGAATAGGATTTTCTATAGGGCATTTCTCAAGACAACTTGACTATTTAATGATTTGTTATTAGAATTTGATCTCAATGCTGTTAGCCAGGAAAATTTCCCATAACCTTTATTTTTGTAGGTACGCGTTATAAGGTCAAAGTCTGATCATCTCTGCATAATTATAATATGCCAAAATGTGTTTCTTATTTATTTTTTGTATTCAAGATGAGTTTTCTTATACACAAGGGATCATTCTGATTGAAAACTTTTTCACATAGAATTTCTATGACTTTTGAAATATTTAATGTAAATTAAGGTGTTTGTGCAAGCTGAAGGCTGTCCACCTTCATTATATCAATGGGCTTTCTCCTCACTATTTTCTGCAACCGGGGTGAGAAGTGCACTTCTTATGGGCAATGTTTTTGTTATCTGTGAAGCACCAGGCCATTAGTTTTTTGCAATGACAGAGGAAAATAATCTAACCACCTAAAAAAAAATTGGACATATTTTACTCAGCTACAGTTGCATAACAAACTGCAACAAAACCTAGTGGATTAAAGCAATAGTTTTAATTTGCTCACTGTTTGTGGATGAGGAATTTAGGAGGTGCTTAGCCAAGTGGCTCACTTTTGTTTCCCATGATGTCAACTAAGGAGTCTCAGTGCCTGGAGGATCCACTTTCAAGGCTCACTCAAGTGTCTGGCACATGGATTCTGACTTTGTACTGAGGCTTTCGCCAGGGATACCAACTGAATCATCAGCCAAGGGCTTTGGTTCCTCTTCATGTGAACCTCTATTTTTTTCCACATCTTACCATGAGAATTCCAAGAAGCTGCTAATCTTTTCATGCCTAGCCTCAGAAACCCCCAAAAGACCCTGCAGTCACATTCCTTCTTTTAAGTAAGTCATGAATGTCAGCCTAGGCTCTAGGGTACTCCTCTTGGTAGGTAGTACTCTTGGGAGGAGTACTAAAAAGTTTAAGCCATCTTTAATTTACCACAAAAAAACTTGCTCTGTCTCTATTTCATAACATTTACCTGAAGTTCTAATGTAGACTTTCCTATCTGATATAAATTTAGTTTAGTTAATATCCTGTGCCTAAAGCTAGAAAATATCTGTTGTGTATACTAAGTATATTTAAAAATAACAATTTTTTGACCAACAAAACATTTGGAAGGCTATGTTTCCTCTTATTATATTAATAAGAATTATAATTCTTAATAGGAAAATTTTCTATACTTTTTATGTGCTTTAACTCATTTAATATTCAAACAACTGTGTGCAAGTTAGTATTATCTAGATTTTCAAGATGAAAAGTGAGATATAGAAATTCTGTTAGTCCATTTTGCTTGCTATAAAAAATACCTTAGGCTGGGTAATTTATAATAAAAGAGCTATATTTGGCCCACAGTTCTTCAGATGGTACAAGAAGTATGCTGCCAACACCTGCTCAGCTTCTCATGAGGTTTCAGGAATCTTACAATCATGGCAGAAGACAAAGAGGGAGAAGGCATGTCACATGGTGATAGAAGCAGCAAGAGAGAGTTGGGGTAAGGGCCACATTCTTTTAAACAACCGGATCTTGCGTGAACTCACAGCAAGAATTTACTCATTACTGCCAGGAGGGCTCCAAGGCACCATATGAGGAATCTGCTCCCATGACACAAATACCTCCTAACAACCCTCACCTTCAACATTGTGGATTACATGTCAACATAGAAAGTGTCAGATCTAAGTTTCAGAAACAGGCAATTTGTTTCTATAGACTAAATATTTAACATCCTATTTCTTTTATAATATTGAAACAAAACACCATGCATTAAAAAAATATGTCTTTAAGTGTACCTTGAAATCTCATTTCAAAACTCTGTCTCCTCCCCTTCAGGTAAATACCTAATTTAGGATTTAATCTAGCTATTGCTTGAGAAGATATCACTTGTGTTTATTTTATATTTATTCTACAAACTATAACCTAATTATAACAATGCTGATATCTATATAAGCTGAAGAAGCAAGTCTGCCTTTCTTTGTAAGATACAACCTTTATTTTCCTTCTAACAGTTTCATCAGGATTACCAAGCTTTTATTTTGGCATTAAAACCATTAAATGTCAATAAAAAGATACATGCGTTTGTAGTATTTTCAGTCGTTTTGCGTTTGTAATGTTTTCATCTCGTTTTATAAAAGCTTTTCCACAAAGACTGAGAATTGTTGCTATGTTGACAACACTATAAAATATTTTCAGTAACATTAGAATAAATCTGTTTACATATTTAAGAAACATTTGTTACATCCGTTGGACACAGAATACATTATTTACAATTAGAAAGAGGAGATAAGACCGACACAAATTAAGAATACAAGTCAGTTTATTAAAAATATATATAGGAGTGAGTCAAATACATTTTCAACTATTACCATGATAAGAATTTGAATCAATAGATATTATTTAATGGAATAAAGATAAAATCAAATAGTATTAAACATTATAAAATGTTTTAGGTCTACTTAATTCTTAGTTAATATTTTCCTTAGAGTGAAATTTTATTTGTTTTATAATGCAGGGAAGAAATTTTAAAATAATTATATTTCTACTGTAAAACACATTTTGTAGAAATTTCTTAGAAGCAATTAAAAGCACAAAACCTGTTATAGAATGAAAAGGGCAGAATGATGTGCTGGAGAATGACATTTTCATAGCGAGAAATCTGAACAGATTTTTTAGCTGTACGTCATGTTAGGAAAACAGGAAGGATGCTTGCCTATAATAATACTGGTGATTTAAATGCAGGAGGTATGTTGTTTTTGTAGTATATGGAGCATAAGAGTATTTTATTCTATGGATGCCAAACTGGTTTTAATGTCTAAAGCTCCTGATTTGCTAAGCTGAACGTATGCATCTAGGCAGTTTACAGTGTTTTACAGGTGCAAAGAAATTTCCTTCAGCTGAGAGACTGAGACTAATTTTTAATATTATAAAACCTAGCCTGGACAAATATGTATATTTAATTGATAAGTTTTAAATTCTAAAAGTAAGGAAAATTACAACATTATTTTTTCCTTAGGTTGCAGATAACATAGGGTAAACTGTTTTGATCCTGTTTAAATTCTGGGGTTTATTAAACAAAAAATTGATCAGGTTGCAACAGAAGCTTAGATATGTAAAGTATGATTCAATTTGTAATTGTTCTGGAGCAATACATGTTACTGCCTCTTATTGCATATTTTGATACCTGAAGTTTTTGTTCACAAATAAGATGTTATAAAACTGGTAATATTATTTGCCATGATAAATTCAATAACCTCAAGAATAAATAAAACATAGCCCAGAAACAAAGAGGGGTTGAGTTAATGATTTAGTTTGGATATTTTTCTGGCAATGATGAACAAGCTTATCCAGGCTATTTCTGCCGTGTCAAAGTGAGTCATCAAGGTAGACTATCTCTATCTGATTATGGGAATTATGCATTGCTCCATCTCTGGCTTGTTCTGCCTGCTTTAGCTCAGAAAGCAAACCATACTATTGGAATTACATAGTATGTGACTAACTATGCTGTTCATTGGGTGAGTTATGTGGCAGTAGACTATAATTTATGGATTACTTATGTCTTTTTTGTTATGTAAAAAGGTTTATTTCCATCATCTTTTATAATTTTTACACAACTCTATGATATAGCTTTCCACTTTAAAGATGAGAACATGAAAGCTTATAGCTTCATGCACTTCATAAAACCAGGATTTGAACATTGGTCTACTTCATTCTAATACCTATTTTTAACTGCTCTATCATAGCACTTACAAATGATAATTCTCTTTCCAAGGAAAACATATCCACAGATGAGCTGAGAAGCTAGAGCACTCTAATTAGAGCCTACCATTTTATTTCCTTGTGATACATAAAAGACAATTTCTTTGGCTGTTTAGAAAAAAATTTGTAGCTTAACTTTGAAAAAATTGCATAAAAGACAGTGAGGTGATAAACATAATCTGGATAATAGTTATACCATAAGAAAAAACAAAAAAGTGAGAGAAAGGAAAAAGAAAATTTATATATAGTGGATTGAATATAGTGCCTTCCCCAAATTCATGTCTACCTAGAAGCTCAGAATTTGACCTGATTTGAAAATATGGTATTTACTAATGGAACTAATTAAGGATGTCAAGATGAAGTCATCCTTGATTCATCCTGGATGAAATAATCCTCAGCCTGAAGTCAAATGACTGGTATCATTATAAGAGAAAGGAGAGGGAGATTTGTGCACAGAGAACAGGGAAGAAGATTATGTGAAGAGAGGGACAGAGATTGGAGTTCTGCTGCCACAAACCAAGGAAGGGCGGGAGCACCAGACAGACTCTATTCTGAAGGTTGGAGAGAGAGCATGGTCCTACTGATAGCTTTATTTTAGAATTCTGACCTCCAGAACTGTCAGAAAATGAATTTCTTTTGTTTTAACTCACCTAGTTTATAGTAATTTATTACCATAGCCTGAGGAAATCATATAAATTATTTTATTCCATACAATTTGGGGATTGTTTCATGTACAAGAGGTGAAAAAGAATAGCCTCCTATTTATAAAATAAGAGAAATGTGCCTCACTGTGTGAAATCATAAAGAGTGTGTTGCTTTTAATAAGCAAATAAAAGTACTTTGGTTATGTGTTTGAATAAAGTGCCTACACACACACACACACACACACACAGATCTCAATATATCACAACATGATTTTTGAAAGTTTAACATTGATTCAACAAGCACAACAGCTACAATAGGGATGCACATTAATTACTAAGATGCTCCTTAGGCTCAGTCTTGCTTTAGGAAGACTTCTCTAGATAGATAGATGGATTTGAAAGGGTATACCTAGCGTAATTATATTAACAAACTTCCCTACTGCCAGTATATTCCTACATGTTTGTATGCACACACACACACACACACACACACACACACACACACACACACGTATAGCAGATAGATCTTGGCTGGGTCAAGTTTTTTTTTATTCGTGCAGGTTAGATCTTATTTAATCAGTCTAGCCTAATGGGTTTTTAGTCTGTTTATTCTATCAGCTATTGGATGAGATGGGTTAAAGCCTTCTTTTGTGACTGTGGATTTGTCCATTTCTTCTTTTAGTTCTGTTAATTTTTCTTTACATATCGTGAACTATGGTATTGTACACATACAAGGTTAAGATTGTGATATAATCCTAAATGTATAGCTGTCTTATTCTTATGAAAGGTTTCTCTTTATCTCAATTAATTTCTATTGCTTTAGAGATTTATTTTTTTAGCTAACATTAAAATACACTTGACGTTTGAACAACATAGAGGTTAGGAGTCCTGGCAATCCATACACTAGAAAATCCATATATAACTTTTGACTCCCCCAAGACTTAACTACTAATAGCCTACCAATGACTAGAAGCCTTATGAATGACATAATTGAATAATATATATATTGTATGTAATATGTATTATATGTTGTATTTTTTAAAACAAACCATAAACTAGAGAAAAAATATTATAAAGAAAATAATAAGGAAGCAAAAATATATTTAGTATTAAAATATATTTAATATTTTTAAATGGAAGTGAATATCATAAAGGTCTTCATCCTTGTTGCCTTCACATTAAGTAGGCTGAGGAGGAAGAAGAACAGCAGGGGCTGGTTTTGCTGTCTCAGGGTGGGCAGAGGGAGAAGAGATGGAGAAGGTAGAAGAGGAGCAGGAAATGCAGGTACACATGTTGTAACTTTATAGAAAGGCATGGTAATTTCTGTCTGACACTTTTGCTTTTTTGTTGTTCCAAAAATGTTTCTTTACAGTACCGATATTTCCTTCAATATTTAACTTCAGTGTCAGTGTCCATATCATAGAAGGGTCCAGGTCACAAAAGAAGTCAAAAGCAGTCTTGAAAAATTAGAATCATGCTGCCAGATTGTATGATGTCACGTTGTTTTCTGGCATTCCCTTCCTCATCATCTGGCACAAGTTTGAAAGTGCTTATCTTCACCAAGTCATCTTCTCTTAATTCCTCTGGTTAGTGTCTGTAAGCTCTTGAATTTTTCCAAGATCTCTATCTTCAAAGCTTTAACCTTTCATTTTTTGTGCTGTATCCACAATCTTTTTCATAATTTTCTTGATAGACTGTGTTATAAATCTTGTGAAGTCATGCGCAACATCTCGATATAGCTTTCCCCAGAAGGAATTTATTGTTTTAGTTTTGATGATTTCATGGCTTTTTCTACAATGATAGCATTTCAATGACACAATTCTTTCAGACTTTCATGATGTTCTCTTTATTGGAATTCTCTTCTAGAGCATTGATAATTCTTTCCATGGAGAACCTTGTGTAATGAGCCCTAAGGGTCCTTATGATCCCTTGATCTAGAGACCGAGTTATAGACGTTGTATCTGGGGCAAGTAGACTACTTCCGTGCCTTCAGTGTTAAACTCATGGGGTTCCGGATGACCAAGGGAATGATGCAATATCAAAATAACTTTAAAAAGCAGTCCCTTGCTGGCAAGGTACTTCCTGACTTCAGAGACAAAGCATCAATGGAAGCAATACAGAAAAAAATTTTCATTGACCAGACTTTCTTGTTGAACAACCAAAAAACTGGCTGCTAGTGTTTATCATTTCAAGAATCAGGATTAGCAGCCTTCGATAAGGGCAGTCTTGATTATAAACTCAATTGAGTTTGCATAACACAATACGGTTAGCCTACCATTCCCTGCCTTAAATCCTGTTGCTCACTTCTCTTCCCTAAAAATATGTGTTCTTTTTGGCATCTCCCCCGCCATAATATGTCACGTTTATCTACTTTAAAAATCGGTTAAGGCAGATATTCTTTCTCTTCAATGATTTTCTTAATGACATCTGGGAATTCACCCGCTGCCTCTTGATCAGCAGAAGCTACTTCTTCTGTTGTCTTGTCATATTTTAAGAAAAACATCTTTCTGAAATTATCAAGCCACACGTTGCTGGCATTAAATACTCCAGCTTTAGATCCTTCCTCTTCTTTTTGCTTTAAATAGTCATATAATGACTTTGTTTTTCCTGAATCATATTAGATTCTTTAGGTATGCCTTTCTTATAGCAATCCTGCACCCACGTAAAAGCTGAATTTTCAATATGAGATAAAAAGGCATTTCACAAAAAGTGCAAGGATTTTGTGCCTGCTGGCATAGCTGCAGCAATGGCTTCATAATGTTTCTTTTCTTTTTTTTTTTACAATGGTCATTATAGTGGATTCATTTATCTTAAAATGGTGGGCAACTGCAGCTGCGGACTTCAATCTTTCTTGTGACGTCATGACTTTTCTCTGCTTCTTGGAAGTGCTTCCAGCATCACTAGTGGCACTTGGTAGAGGTCCCATGGTGTTATTTAAGGCTTATGGTATTGCATTAAACACCATGAAAAAAAAGAGAGAGAAATATGAGAGATCACCTTTTAACTGCAATATGCAATTTGCTGAATAGACAATTGATCATGTATAGATGATTAAGGTCACATGACATTTTAATCACATACTTGTAACATTTGAATTCACTACCATAGCAACAAGAAGTGGCTATGAAATTATGACAGTAGTATACTATGTACTACAGTTGATTATATGCAGTTATGATTTAATGCTGCATTTTTACATTTGTTAATTCTATTGTAACCTTTGTATTACTTTTGAAATGCATTGTACTTCAAGAAATATTTAAAATCTCTATGACACTATTTATTTTTTTCAGTTTTATTCAATTATTATGTGTTTATATTTACCCATATATGAGCACTTTCTCTTCACTATTTCTTGCACTTTTCTGGAATCACTTTCATTCTTCTAGAGGAACTGTTATGTATTTTTTATTGCCAACATGTTTGAAGATTAATTCATTCTAAAAAATCTTTTCTAAAAAGTGTGTTTAATTTGTGTTCATTTAAAATAAATTTTCACTGGCTATAAAAATCTAGATTGAAGTGGGTTTTTTTCAGCAATTTAAATATGTCATTCTGTATTATGGTCAGCTCAATAATTACTGAGAAATCCTTTGAAGATATTGAAAATTTTTTCCCTCATTGCTATTTTTTACTCAATATTTGCTTGGTTGGTTAATGTCTGGTTGCTTTTATTTTTTATTATTTCTTTTGAATTTTCAACAAATATAATTAAATTATGATTTGCTTAGGTGTAAATAACATTCAGTTGGAGAAAAGTTATGGCGGGTCCAAAACAAAGACTTGGGTTGGATCTGATTTTACTTATGATGACAGAAAAAAATGGAAGAATGTATTTTAAATAAGATAATAAATAATGTAAATATAAAAATCATGGTTATATATACATGAATTTTATTTTACAATAAGGTATACTTTACAAGAGATTTTTGTTAAAAATGGGATGATATCAAAGAATATTAAAATTTGGAAAGAAAATAGTAGGTATATAGAGAAAATGGGTAGAATTATTTTTCACTTTCTTCTACATTACTTCTAAGAAAAAGTAATTTGGATGAGTAACTCATCCAAATGCAATGAAAACCTCAATTTATTCTCCACCAATTTACCCTTTAATAAAATAAATTCCAATGATAGCTGATTTATTTTGTAATGTCTCAAATGGACAAGTTTGATATATATTTTTGAAGTGAATATCCAGGACTTCATGGTGGATTGGATATGAAGGGGAGCAAGAGAAAGAGAAAGAAAGAGCAGAATTGAAGATTAAACTAATATTTAATTGGCCAACATTATTGTTGGTCAATTAACTTCACCAACTGAGTAAGGTGATGTCGTTTGCTAAATTGAAGACCGTGGTGGGGAAACCCATTTGAGGTAGGAAATAATGAATACATCTTGGATATGTTAAGTTTGCCATTTGTGTGATTTACACAAGTGGCATTTTTGATATAAATATATTATTCAAAGGAATGTCTCTTCTTTGAGAAAATAAATTGAGTCATTTACATGATTGGTGTTTCAAATACCTTATTCAGTTGCGTGCACTCAGGACAGGTTAAGAGAAAGGAGCAAAGAGTCTCAATACCAAACACTCTGGAATTTAGAGATCAAGACTAGGAAAATAATCTCAAATCTCTGGTAAGAGAGTAATGATGGCAGTGGTGGCTCATCTGGAGGAGCTGCTGCCATGACACTGTCTGCAATAGGGGAGGTGTGGCAGGGACTGTGGGCACCACAGAGCCTGAGGGAGCTAGGAACAGGCAGAAGCCCCACCTGCTTCCTAGTTGGCAGGGTGTGAGCCTCGCGCTCCCTGGGCACAGCTGCTGGGGGGCCCAGCCATGGCTCTGGACCAGGACATCCCTGTGCTCTTGGAGGCTAGGAGCAGGCAGGAGCTCTACCATCCTGGGTGAAGTTGTAGCTGTTTGGCTACAGGTTTGGAAGTGCCTGCTCCACTGCCTGGCCTCTTTCTGTTCCCAGTGCCCGCTCTGATCTTGGAACAAAGTTGAGGCCAAGCTTGGGTGCTATCACAACCTGGCCAGGTGCGCCCAAGCTTGAGACAGTGCTGACATGCCAGCCTCCTGCCACCTCAGCCCCTTGCAGACTTTGAGTGCCGATAAGACCAAGAAGGAGCCTGAGGGGGCACTGAGGGTGGCTTGGCACAGGTCTGCAAGTGCCCCTTGGCACAGCTTGGGGGATGGCAGGAGGCAGACAGGCTCCGGGGTAGAAAAAGGTAAGTCCCTGGTGAAGTCCCACCTTCAGGCCATGGATGGCCTAATGCCTGGGGGCTGGGCTAATGGATGCGTATGGGAAGGCATGGTGCCTTTTCTGGGCCTACCCATGGCAGCCATTGAACAAAACAGCATGTACTTTCTCCCCTCTGAAGCCCATAAAAATCCCGGATTCAGCCAGACTTAGGGAGATGACCTGATGACCAGCTGTGGAGAGGAGCTACCCACTCCAGAGTCTTCTATCTGCCAAGAGCTGGGCAGATATTGGGACCACCAGCTGTGGAGAAGAGCTACGCAGTCCAGGGTTTCCTCTCTGCTGAGACCTTAGCAGATGTCGGGATTACCAGCTGAGGATAAGAGCTCCCCACTCCAGGGCCTCCTCTCTGCTGAGAGCTGAGCACTCGTTGGGACACCTTGCCTCTGGAGAGTAGCGTCCCACTGTGGGTCTCCTCTGAGCTGTTCTGTTGCTCAATAAAGCTCCTCTTCACCTTGCTCACCCTCAACTTGTCCACATACCTCATTCTTCCTGGACACAGGGCAAGAACTAGGGACCTGTTGAATGGTAGAGCTAAAAGAGCTTTAACAAAAACAGGGCTGAAACCCCCTGTTGCTTGCCACACTGTGGGCAACAAGAAGGAGAGAAGAGAGAAGGAGAGAACATCTGTGGCCCTTTGGAGAGCCCAGACCTAGGAGCTAACCAAGCCAGGGCTGTGATCCTCTCTCTGGAGCGCTGTGGTTCCTGGAGTCTTCAAGCTTCCGGGTGCCGCAGCACTCCCCATTGCCAGCCATGGAAGCAGCTTGTGATATGTCTGGTTCAGCTGCAGTCTCATAAGGAGCTGGCATCCATGCCAGCACCTGGGGCTGCCTGTCCCACTGCAGGTGGCGTGCCTGACTGTGTGCAGTGGCTGGACCACCTGCTTGCTCACTCACACATTCCTGCTGCTTTGCATCTGGCTTGCCCCCTGGAAGGCATGAGATTCTAGCCCGTAATGTGAGTCTAGTGCTTCCTGCCAGGCCAAGTGGGTAGAACAAGCCCAGTAGACCCCAGTAAAAACTTGGGCAAAGGAACCACTGGCTGCAGAGGTTTCTGGCTGGTGAAGCAACACCCCAGGGATCCCATAATAGTAAGGAATCACAATCACTAAAATAAAAGAGTGTTTCAAGAACAAAGCAGTGTTCAACATTGAACAAAGAACAAAGGAGTTTGTGAATTCAGGTTACCAAAGTGCCCATTAAGCATTGGAGCCATAACAAAAGCAAAAATTGACAAATGTGACCTAATTAAACTGAAGAAATTCTGCACAGTAAAAGAAACTATCAACAGATTAAACAGACAACCTACAGAATGGGAGAAAATATTTTCTAACTACACATCTGACAAAGATGTAATATCCAGAATCTATAAGGAAGTGAAACAATTTAACAACAAACAAATAACCCATCAAAAAATGAGCAGATATATTAACAGACACTTTTCAAAAGAAGACATACAAGTGGCCAACAAACATATGAAAAAATGTTCCATATCACTAATCATCAGAGAAATGCAAATCAAAACCACAATGTGATACCATCTCACACCAGTTCGAACGTCTATTATTAAAAAGCCAAAAAATAACAGATGCTGACCAGCCTTCAGAGGAAAGAAAATACTTACACATTCTTAGTTGGAATGTAAATTAGTTCAGCCCCTGTAGAAAGCAGTTTGGAGATTTCTCAAAGAACTCAAAACTACCATTAGGCCCAGCAATCCCATTGCTAGGTGTATATCCAAAAGGAAACAAATTATTCTACCAAAGACACACACACTTGCATATTCATTGCAGCACCATTCACAGTAGCAAAGACATGGAATTAACTTAAATGCCCATCACTGGTGAACTGGATAAAGGAAATGTCGTATATATACAACATGCAATACTATGCAGCCATAAAAGAGGACAAAATGATATTCTTTGCAGCAACATGGATGCAGCTAGAGGCCATTATCCTAAGCAAATGAATGCAGAAACAGAAATCCAAATACCACATGTTCTCAATTATAAGTGGGTGCTAGACATTAGATACACAAGAACATAAAGATGGCAACAATAGAAATTGAGGACTGCTAGATGGGAGAGGAAGGGAGGAGGGCAAGGGTTGAAAAACTAACTGTTGGATACTATGATCAATACCTGGGATCACTCATACCCTAAACCTCAGCATCATGCAATATACCCAGGTAATAAACCTGCACATGTACCCCTGAAGCTAAAATAAAAGTTGAAGAAAAAGAATTGGAGCCGTGAAGACCATTAACAACTTTCATAAGAGAAGTTGTAGGAATGTGGTAAGGGCAGAAATGCATGTATTGAGTTTAAGAATAAAAACGTGACAGAATGAAAAGTTTCTTTGGAAATGTTTGTTTTGAAGCAATTACAGAAAAATGGGATGTGGAACAACCGAAGTGTCAAGGTAGAGTCTATATACCAGCAAGTGTGCCTGTAAGCTAATAATAGTCTATTCTGGAGAATAAGAGGGATTGATAGTTTAAAAATGAAAATGTGGCTGGGTGCGGTGGCTCATGGCAGTAATCCCAGCACTTTGGTAGCCCCAGGAGGGCTGATCAAGAGGTCAGAAGTTCAAGACCAGCCTGGCCAACATGGTGAAGCCCTGTCTGTACTAAAAATACAAAAATTAGCTGGGCGTTGTGGTGTGCACCTGTAATCCCAACCACTCGGGAGGTTGAGGCTAGAGAATCTCTTGACCCTGGGAGGCAGAGGTTGCGGTAAGCCAAGAATGGCCACTGCACTCCAGCATGGGTGACAGAGCGAGTCTCTGTCATGGAAAAAAAAAAGTGAAAATGTATAACTGAAGTGTTAAAGTCTTTGTATCCATAGCACAAGATACTTACCTTTGATAAGCAGACAGCCACGTAGTCTTTGCAATGCTATTGTAATTTATTCAAAAAATAAAAGAGGTATAGCTGTGTATTTGGTAGTGTAAAATAACAGAAAAAAATGTGAAGGCTTATGAATTGCTTAGGAAATACAAGACAAGGTCAGAAGCTAAATGATGCATGAGAAGACTAATAAGTGAGAAATATAAAAAATAGTTATCATAGAGAGTAAGAGCAGATGCTGTAGAGAAAGAAAATAAGGTTACTAAGCGGTACTGAGTGTCCATGGAAATTGGCGATCAGGAGCATATGGTGAGACCATTTTGTGTAGGGTGTGATTTCCCCTGCAAAATTTTCTACATATCTGCATGTATGAAAAAGATTGGTAAGTTCCTCCAGGAAAGAAAAATTTCCATGTTATTGTGAAAAAGATAAGTTGCAATTTGTAAAATTTTGAAGGAAATTGAAGATCTCAGTGGTGTCAAGTGATTAATACAGTTAATGCTTGTATAAGAAATAGGTTATATTTGAAGATTTTTCAAGTAAAAATAGGTTTTGAAAGTAATACAATTTTTGCTAATTATAAGGTTTATGATATAATATGAAAATATAATTGGATGAAAAGGAGATAAAGGTCATTAGAGATCTAGAAGTCAAGGAACTTAGAGGCAAGTGGGCAGGGTGAACTAATCATATGTAAGTTGAAGTTTACAAAGAATAGAAAGGTTAGTAATAATATAATGTTGAAAAAGATAAGAGAGTCTATGGTTAACCCCCTACCCCCGAATGCAGAGATGATGGCAAAGCTGAATGTCATGGACTTAATGAAGGACTTTTACAAGCAGAGGAAACAAGTGGTTTGGAGGTAACCTTGAATTGCAGGAACACTAACCCTACTTTACAAGTTTGATGTACATGGCATGAGGGTAAATAATCAGGTTACACTTAAGAGAAGAATACCCCCTTATCAATTAAGATGGGAGAAAAAATGCTATGAAAGAAGATGAAGATTGATAGAATGATCTGGTCAAAAACAGGAATTTCCTGGGGCATAGTGGAGCAAGTTTGGAAGGAAGGGAAGAGGAGTGAGAAGGGGATGATAAAAAATATGTAGAATGAGATAAGAGGAAATAATGCATACCTTAGGAGACTCAGACTTCTGGTGGAATTGAGATAGGTGAGTATTATGAATATTTTTAATGGTTTCCATGATAAATTATCAAGGTATAGTGAATAAAATAGGCAAGTCTCAGCTTTGAGCTCATGTTGTAGCAGGCAATGGCAGAATATAAATAACTCTATAAGATATGTGGTGATAGTGCTGTGGACAAAGATAAAACCAGATGCAGAATATGGTGAATTAAAGTAGTGATAGGGTGCTATTTTACATTCAATATCTGGGGAAAACCCTCTGTTAAAATCAAATTTGAACAGAGTACTGTGAGTATGGGATTATGATAGGCGATAAAGAGGGGAGGTGGTAGGGAGCCAGAACATGGAGGACCTAAGGAACTGCTGTAAGGCCTTTGACATTTATTCAGAATGAATGGACACCACTGACCGATTTTAAGCAGAATATCTGTCAGATATTTTAGAAGTGGTATTCTGACAGCTCTGCTGAGAATGAGAAAACATTTTTTACTGGATAGATTTTGAAGGCAGAGTCAACATCAGTTGTGCTGCATTACAAGTGATGCAGAAAAGCATGAAAATAACCAAGGAGACCTCTAAATATGTGTGAGAGTTTTCCTCCTGTTGAACAGATACTCTATATCGAGATGAGAAAGACCGAAGTGCAGGTTTGTGGGTGGGAAACAGAAGGTTTATTTTATTTTATTATTTTTGAGACAGAGTTTCGCTCTTGTTGCTCAGGCTGGAGTGCAGTGGCACCAGCTGGGCTCACTGCAACCTCCACCTCCCAGGTTCAAGCGATTCTTCTGCCTCAGCCTCCCAAGTAGCTGGGACTACAGGCACACGCCACCATGTCTGTAATTTTTTTCTATTGTTGGTAAAGACGGGGTTTCACCATATTGGCCAGGCTGGTCTCAAGCTCCTGACCTCAGGTGATCCGCCCACCTCGGCCTCCAGAAGTTCTGGGATTACAGGCGTGAACCACCATGTCCCACAGAAGGTTAATTTTAGATATCTAGGTGGAACTGACAAGTCAGTAGGCTGTTAAGTGGATTGGTATAAACTGGGGATGTAATTTGGAAGTAAATAGCATATAGTGGTATTTATATCCATGAGAGTGGTGGAGGTCATGTGAGCAGTCTGTGTAGTTTAAGCAAAGGAATTACAAAATGAAGCCTATGGGACTCCATATTTTAAGGGTTAGAAGGTGAGGAAGGTCCAGCAAAGTTGTTGACTAGGAATGGCTTAAGATGGAAGAAAACTAACAGCTGCAAACATGATAGCTGTTTCTTCCCTTTCTTCCATCATTCCTGCCATTATTTTCCTCTTCCTCCTTATTCTTAGCTCACTTATTTTCCTCCTTCCAGTTTTAGCTTTTTTCCTCTTTAATATTACACGTCTTTTTCTTTCCTTTTTTGAGGGGTTGTTTTTATTTGAGAAATAGTTTAGGAAATGCCTTCATTGTTAAATGCTTTATTTATCACTAAGATTTCAGATGTTTTCTTAAAAAAACACTTAAGGAATTACTGGAATTCTGATAGTTACCCATTTAATATGGTTTATGTGTAAGATCTCTCTTTAAGCATTTTTCTCTAGTATGTGCTGGTTAAAAAAAAACATGAAGAATCAGCTCTTTGCAATTATTTAGCAAGATTTAGGCAAAGCCTTTCAGAGTAATTATTACGGTCTTGATCAATGTGATTAATTTTCTATGTGACAGAAACTTGGAATTGAAGAGCAATCTTTAGAAAAATAAATTTGCAGTGACACAATTGTATAATTTGTAAATGATTAAAAATGGATAATAGTTTGCATTTATGAAGGAGAATTGTTCTGAGTGGTTTTAGAAGAGAAAAATAACATTCCACAATTTACCAAAAATATAAAATGTCTGATTGAGGAAATCATTTTGAATTGCTATTAAAAATTTTCAAGGTGCCATTAAACTGGAATATACTGAATTTGAAATTGTAGATAAACCCAGTCCTATACGTTTGCATCACTATTTATGACTCTTTTTTTGTTGTTGTTGCTGTTTTCTTTTCTTGGAGGCTAATTTAACAGAGATTGAAGCTAATTTTGGAAGAAATATTCTGATTTTCTTATTATTCTTCAAATTATTATTATTTAAACTCACTAGGGAGCATCTGACAAACCATTGTAAAATTTTGCTATTTGAGAGCTAAATACGTCTCACATATAAATGAAGCCATGTAATGGTAATGTAACTCTGGAAAGCTGATTATTAGAAATAATAAAGTCTCAGGGGAATTGAGAAGCCCTAAACTATGTTTTGAGAATTAGAATAGCTCAAGGCCATAATGTTGCCTGGCTACTGAAACAATAATACACTCATATCGAATCACTGCCACTTAGAGAAATATGAACTATCTTTAAGTTTCAGCTCAAATTTTATTTTAAAAAAGAACATCACCATGTTTCTCTAACCATAGATGCCACTAATTTATACAATAAACAATTTACAATTAGATACTTAAAGTTGTTTTGTTATAAATTTAGTTTTAAAAAATTATTCAGAATTTTAAATACTCATTTTCATAAATAACTTCATAATGCTTTATTGTCTACATATTCATGCATATATAATATGCATTTAAATATTGTGCATATAATTAATTTTAAAATATCTTAAATGTTTTGACCATCCATGCCCTCAAAGGTCACCATGTGAGCTGATATGTTATTTAACCTGATTGTGGTAATCAGTTCACAATGTATACATATACCCAAAACATAATGTTGTGTACAATAAATATATAGAATTTCTATTTTTCAGTTATACCTTTATATAGCTGGAAAAATATTATGAATAAATATTTAATGAAAGTTTGGTTGAAGTCCATATTTACACTTCTCATGTATGCTACCACTTAAAAATATGTGTGTGCTGAAAAAGTACTAAGTTTGTAAATAGAAGAACTTTTAAAGGGTCACTTCCTATCCTATCCTAGCTTTTAAAATTTGGGTAGATCACTTTATTCTTGGAGGTTCCATTTTTTATCTGTAAAATAGAATCAGAGATTCTCTTTTATATATTTAAAATGGCTGTTATAAGGCTGAAATTTGGTCTTTGAAATAATGATGAAAAAATATATAAAATTTATAAATGCATTAGAAGGGGAAAGAACATTTCTAAAGTCAAATATGAGGTCTGGACTATCCTAAGGCCAGGCACTGACTGTACAAGAAACACATGCTGAAGACTATGTTTTATGAGTATAGACATAAATATCTCCAACATAATATTAGCAAAGAAAATGAGCATATAGATTTATTCTGTCTATTTATTCTCTACCTATAAACAAATGCATATAAATTGAAAAGAAAGAAGTAAAATTACTTGTATTTACAGATTGATTGACTCCAGAGTTTGGAAAGTTTCAAAAAATCTACAAACATTCCAAGAACTAGTAGGTTCAGAACAGTTTCACGATATAAGATGAATGTACAAAAGTTAATTGCATGTCCATGTAATAGCAATGAACAATTGGAATTTTTAAAAAATCCACTTTAAAACCAAAAATATACATATAATATATATGCTAAAAACTACATAATTTGCATAAAGTAAATCAAAGGATACATAAAGGGAGCAATATGCAGTGTTCATGGAGCAGAAGACACAATACTTCTAAAATATTATTTTTTTCAATCAATCTATAGTTTAATTCTATCTCAATAAAAATTCTAGTAAGCTCTTTTGTGGATGGTGACATCCACAAGCAGATACTGAAATTTATATTAGAGAGCAAATCAACAGGAATAGCCAAAACGATTTTGAAAAGAACAAGTTGGAGAATTCACACTTGAGGATTTCAAGACATTCTAAAGGTACAGTGATGAAAATACTGAGTTTGCAGAACAGTAGAGTAAATGTGTGTTTATTGATGAAACGAATGTATATTCATGAATGTATATTGGTAAAAAGATACACATATAGATCAGTGAAACAGAACGGAGTGCAGAGTAGACCCACACAAATGTAGTCAACTGATTTTCTTTTCACAAAGTTGAAAGGCATTTTAATGGACAAAGGATGGTTCCTTTCAACAAATGAGTGTGCAATAATTGGAAACAAACTTCAACAAATACCTCACAACTTAAACAAAAATTAACTCAAAATGGATCTTAGACTTGTGTGGAAAACCTAAAACTATACAACTTCTAGAAGAAATTGTAGATAGAGTCTTGTGACTTTGGGTTAGACAAACAGTTTTTAGCTATGATAGCAATGCACAATCCATATAAGAAAAAATAGAAAAATTGAAATTTATAAAAATAAAAATATTTTGATATTTGAATAATAATGCTTAGATCAGATTTCTCAAAAAGACTTGTATCCACAATCTATGAAGAAGTCTCAAGGCATAATGTTTAGGAAACAAATATTTTATTAAATACATGAGAAAGAGATTTAAGCAGACACTTCATCAAAGTAGATATTTAGATGACAAATCAGCATATGAAAAGATGGCTCGATATCATTAGCCATCAAGAATATGCAAAATAAAGCCAAAATGAGAAACCACTTGATATGGTTTGGACCTGTGTCCCCACCCAAATCTCATGTTCAATTGTCATTCCTAATGCTGAAGGTGGGGCCTGGTGCGGGATGATTGGATCATGGGGGCAGTTTCTCATGAATGGTTTAGCACCAACTCCTTGATGCTGTTCTTGGGATTGTGAGTAAGTTCTTGTGAGACATGGTTGTTTAAAAGCATATGATACCTTTCCTCACCCACCTTCCTCCTGCTCCAGCCATGTGAAGTGCTGGCTCCCGCTTCACATTCTGCCATGATTGTAAGTTTCCTGAGGCCTCCCCAGAAGCTGAGTAGATGCCAGCATCATGCTTTCTGTACAGCCTGCAGAATTGTAGGCCAATTAAACCTATTTTCTTTATAAATTACCCAGTCTTAGCTACTTCTTTACAGCAATGTGAGAACAGACTAAGACACCACCACATGGCTATTAGAATGGCTAAAATTTAAACTGAATAAATGACCAAGAACAAACTGACAAATAAACACCTGACAATTACAAGTGCTGACATGGATGTGAATTAACTGGAATTCTCATACCTTGCTGGTGAAAAACTAAAATGGTACAGCCACTTTGGAAAACCGTTTTGCAATGTTTTATAAAGTTAACCATACATTTATCATATAGTTCTTCAAACCCACTCCTAAATATTTCAAGAGAAATAAAAACTCATTTTTACACAAAAATCTGCTCAGAATGTTTATAGCAGCTCTATCCCCCTCAAACACAAAATAACTCTGTGTATATTTAACTGATAAATATGCAAACAAACTGTGAAGCATTTATATAATAGTAATACTTGCACATAAAATAAAAACTATTAAACATGCGAAAACATGAGTATACTTCGAGTGTAATTTGCTAAGTAAAATAATCCAGATTCAAAGGCTACATTGAATACTTTCATTTATATGACGTTGTGCCAAAGACAAAACTATAGAAATAAAAGGCATTATTAGTTGCCAGCTGCAGTTGAATTGAGTAGAGGGGGATATTAGGGAAATTTGGGGGGATTAAAATGTTTTACATTTTGATTATTGTGGTAGTTACTAGATAGTATATGTCAAAAATTCAGAAATAGAGTGTACTATATATTAGATCTTAATAAACCTGAGTAAAAAAGTGTAAAAAGCACTACTTAAAACATTTACTTGAATAAGATTTAATATAATTTCTGTTAGGAAACTATTTCTTAAAAAGAAGAAAAGAAGTCATAAAAGAGTGACAAATTTCATATTATTAAATTTTAAAATATTATTCATCAATGGATACCATAAAAATGAAAAAAAAACAGACTCTAAATTGGAGGAAGTTATTTAAAACAATCTATGCAAAGATTAATACACAGTGTATATAGTTTACAAAAGATAACGAAAAAATCAAATAAAACATGAACAAGGCATACAAATAGGCATTTTTTTAAAAGAGGAAAATTGAAAAGCCAATAATCACATGAATGGACACTTAATATGAGACAAGTTAAAACCACAATTGATAATATTTTATGGGCCAAATGGCCAGGGACTGTGGGTGGCCTCTATGATCTGAGAGCTTTCTTCATCAAGAAGCTGAAATCTTCAATCCGCAACCACAAAACTGTGGAATCTGCCAATAACCTTGAGAATCTTGGAAGCAGATCTTTCCCCATTTAAACCTCTTATGACTGCAATTCTCACTGACACATGGATTGCAATTCAGTGAGACTTTGAGGCAGAGAAATCAGCTAAATTGTGTGCCAGGGCTTCTTACCGATAGAGACGGTGAGATCATAAATGTGGGTTGGTGAGATCATAAATGTGTGTTCATTTAAGACAGAAATAGAAAACTAATATAATCTTTATTCTCAGTTTATTCAAATCTAAAATGGAGACAATAATAGTATTTATCTCACAGGGTTATTTAATCAATTCGTTTGCTACTGGACTCATATTGAATTTGATAAATAACAGGTATGGATCCACTTAGAGACTTTAGGTATTAGGTTGTTGCAAAAGTAATTGCGGGTTTCGCGATTACCTTTAACGATGAAACCACGATTACTTTTGCACCAACCTGTAGGCACTTTTTGAAAATGGGTTCCTCTAAATCTAAGGAATCTGTGACTCCACTTTTTAGGACACGAGATAATGTTATATAGATAGATAGATAGATAGATAGATAGATAGATAGATAGATAGATAGAAGTTAATGGCCCAGGACCTGTGTAATTTTATAAGAATGGGTTAACTCTACTACATGCAACTTAGAATTACAGTGGCCACAATGGGGAAGTTTTAAGTCAAGAGGCACACTAGAAAAAAAAAAATTCAAAACCTAAAAAAAATAAAATGGAATATATTTCTGATGGGCATTCAGAAGTTTCTAAAAGACTAAATGAATAAAAAACAAAAACTGCCTCTCTTAAAAAGAGAAATGAGAAATCTTAAAAGTCTTTTCATAAATATTAGTAAAAATCTTTGGCCATCTAGCTGAGTAACCTTGTTCCATCAGCCAGAAAAAACCATCTGGATATAATTTTTAAAAAATAAATTAGTGAGCTTCATATTACTGTACTTGGCACATAGCTACAATTTAAAAACGAAAACTATAAGATATCCTTCTCCTCCTCCACAAGAAAAAAGTTATAAAATAAAAACAGAATGGATGTAAAAAAGTGTAGAAGTTTTGTAGGAAATGAGCCTTGTGATAGGAAACTTGTGTGTGACTAAGCTAAGACTTGAACATATACTGTTTTTAAACTGAGCATTAATATCAAAAGAACACTGATTCAAAACTAGAATCTGGTTCTCTCTGTTAAAACAAAGTTTGCTTGGCATATTGATCTGCAATGTAGGTTTCTGTATTTGCCTTTGAAGCCTTTGAAATATCACTCTGGTCAAATAAATATTGCTTCACAGCGACTTGTGATTCTACTTAAACATGTGTTTTAAACTTTTTGACATTCTTGACAACTTTCAAATATAAAATTCTAAATTAAGTCCTTTTGAACTTGAACTAACCTTGGGAATTTCTAGTGAGGTCCCGGTAGTATCTCAACAGAATTTGTTCTCTCTCCTTATAAAAAGTGAAATGTTAAACTAATTAGATTTATTTGATATGTTTAATTGCATGGAAAGTACCGTCAAATAAAAAGTGATATTGAATCTTCTTTAAATCATATTGTATAAGTATGTAATTAATATGTTTTAGAAATTTTGTAAAATTCCTAGAAATCTGATAATCCTGGCAAAATGCTTTCGGTCTTAATTCTAGTTGTCTTAAAATATTGTTATGTTGCAGAAGTAATAAAATTTCCTTATTAATAGCATTAAAATAACCTCTCATCAGATCTTTGACCATAGCTACTTTAAGGCTTGTCATCCACAGACAGTTAATTGTTTTACTCTGACACTTTCCTGAAAGCTATTGAAAGTAACTATAAACCAAAAGTGTTTTCTCTTTGAAGTGAATTCTTAGAATGAATTCTGAGAAGTAGAAGTTTCCGATAACTTCAAGATATACCATTGGTTTGAGTAAGAATTCCCAAAACCAATGGAGAAACTTATTGGTTCATAAAACTGAAAACACAACATCAAGTAGAACAAGGACTAATTAAATACCAAGGAAATAAATTTTCATTATAAGTCATCTAGAACTGAAACTGTTAAGATATGCAATTTGTATGAACTCCATAAAATTGACCCAAGTCCAATGACCTATGATAGCCTATTTAATACAGTGCTATTTCCCTGATTCAAAAAAAATTGCTATCTGAAAGGATGTAAATTTAATGTTAAGTACTGATTTATAGAGGGCCTGGAAATCCACTTAGTCCTTGCTGAATCCTAAGGTTCTATTATTCAAAACTGTTCTCCATGACTCATGGAGCAGATAATATAATACAAAGTATGAAAAAAATTGTTGTGTTCACGGTTTTAAATTTATGAAAATGGTTTAAAACCAACGTTTGGTTTGTCAAGCCAGAATCCTAGGAAGGCAATAAAAACTTCAGATGGTACACAGGTGGTACGTTTTTGCCACCTGTTGGATAATTTGAACACTTACAGATGGGTTTCTTTCAATTACTAACCATAATGTAATATCATAGTGTTCTTGTAATAGTCTGAATGTTCTCTGAATGGATAGAAACTTTTCCATGTAGGATGGCTGATGCTAGAAAAGTAGTTAAAGGTGATTTTAAAATGTGTTTCTAAACACATTTTTAACACATCACGTGATTTCACATGATGAGTTATAAAACAGTTATAAGATATTAAAAACACAATGGTATTACCATCCTTCTATCATGTTCAATCTTCTAGGAGTATTAAAAGGACAAATGATGTTTTAAAACTGAAATTATCAGTTAACTAAATTGACTGGATTGCCTTGGCCACAGGTATTACCATTGGCCATGATAACCATCAGATCCACCCTACTGGAAAACACAGTTTAACCCCTCAACCCTTTATAAAATAGCTATTGAGATATCTATATCTTTAATAATATAATCTAATGTATTGCTCATTCTCATAAACTTGAATATGCCTACACACTGCGGGGCTTTAATGCATGATGCCTATGTATATTTTCACCAGGTAAATGAAGCCTTCCATGATCCACCAGCAGATGACAACCTAGAACCTAGTCACTCACAATCTAGAACTTAAAAATCGGGTCTTTTGTAAATGACACCAGAGAATGACGTCCCTTGAACGCTATTGTAAGGGACCATATCAAGTTCTTCTCACCACTCACACTGCAGCAAAATTTCAAGGCCTTGAACCTTAGGTTCACATCTCTCAACTCAAGGGGGGCCTTTCACACACTTGGGACTGTATACCCATTGGACCAGGGAGGTCTCTTCCCAAAAGCAAATGACATTCTAGATGTGGACAGCTTTCTCAAGATCATGAATCATGGCTTCTCTCTGCTGTCATCATGGAAACTTTGTTATTTTTTCTCATTGCCCCATGCCATCTTTTTGTTTATGTGTGGCAATATAGTTCCATGGTTAATATATCACAATCAATATATTCTGGAGGAACTTAACTAAATTCTGGATGTGTCATGCCAAACTTAAATCCCTACATAATACTAGAGATCCTCTGGTTCACCCTGTAACAAATTTCACTGATATTTCAAGTGTGACTATCCTTTAAAACTGCACATCTTGTCTTTTTTTATTAATATAAAGCTAGGCTTTTAGATCCACATATTCAAATCCCTTGCTTAAATGTAAGAGTAGTCGAAAAAAGCTATAGTGAGGGTTTTTCAGTTGAATATGCTGAAAACTGAATAAGAAAATGAAAGGGAAAGATAATTTGACAGTTGGTAGAGAAATTCATCATCTTTATTTTCTCATTGTTGGTTGCCTTTGATTTTGCAATAATTCATTTACTTATCCTTGGATAAAAGTACCAGTTTATCCTTGGATAAAAAGTACCAGTTCTTTCCTACTGATGACCCCTAACATACAAGGTGTCCCACAGTTGTTCTTTGTGCCCCTCCGAGAACTATTTTTGCCTATGGAGGATTTAACAATAAGCCATATAAAAGGGCAACTTCACTCAATAAGTAGGAAATAAATGTCTCAAAAAGGCAGAAATAAGAGATTATTGTAAAATAGGAATTCTAACAATACTACAATTACTCCATAATCGAAAACTGAACATTGGTCTATACATCTTAATTTGCGCTATAGAATACGGAAGAATGTGTTAATTTCTCTCAATTACACCTTTTGGTATATGCTTCCTGTCTCATATATATATATATATATATATATATACATATATAATTATGATTAGAAATCTACTTCAAACATTAGGTAGTAGAGCTGACTCTACTCATAAAGACTATAGTTGTTCAACAGAATCATGTAAACTCCCTTGCAAACATTGTGTTAGATAACAAGACTGCCTTAGACTGTTGGTTGGCTGAAGAAAGGAAAGTGTGTGTAACAGCTAACACTTCCTGTTGCACTTGGATACATATATCTAGTGTAGTAGAAACTCAGTTGTGAAGAAAAAAAAACCGACAAACAATGCATTTGTTTTAAATAAGTAGATTTATCTTCTGGCTGATTCTTTGATGTATTTGTTTTTAATCAGTTTTGTTCATGGGGGCCTTGGTTAAACAGCACGTTTCAACCATTTGATATTATCCCTATCAGGTAGTCTCCCTAGTGAGCTATATCCTCATAAGAGTCTTAAATGTTTGTATGTAGCCATCTACTGTGTGTCAAACGGTTTCACTCCAGTTTTAGCACCAAAAACTTGAAAATAACATAAGTAATTACTCAACTAACTTGATATCATGACTTGTAAATTCCATAACAAATAAGTCCCTTTCGATGGTAACAGAGAATGTCATCAAGACCCAAGTTTTTGGTCAGTTTCTCAAGATTGAGAGACTGATCAAAAGGGGAGGGTTAATAAACTAAAATAAACAGGAAGCCATTAAACTGAGGCTGCCTCTGTATTTCCAGTTTCTATGTAACAAAGTGCAACCTAACTTAGTACATAAATAAACTGAAACCTAACTTAACTTAAAGCTTAACTTAAAAGTATAGTTTCAGCTAATCCCAAAGAGCAAAGGTTCAGCCAATCCCAGGCAGCCAACTCATTATACTATGTGCAAATAAGGCAAATGCCTAAACCATGCCCCTAAAAGACAGTTCGCTAGCTATAGCAAATCCAGTGATTTACCTACTTTTGTTTCTGTGTTCTACTATAAAAGCTCACTGCTCATGCTGCTGGGCAGAACTCTCTGAACCGTTTTTGGTTCTGAGTGCTGCCTGACTCATAAATTGTCGTTTGCTGAAATAAACTCTGTTCAATTTAATTTGTCTAAAGTTTAGATTTTAACACCAAAGTATAGACTTTTTTTTTTTTTTGCCAGAAGGAGGAATTATGTGTTTTAATTTTACAAAGACTTAAAGAAAATCTTTGGCCAGGTGATGAGTAAGTTCAACATTATAAAAAGCGTAAGAGAAATTCTGACCTTTCTGTCATAGAGAAGCTGCTGAAAAGGGCAAACCTCTGTCCTAAAAGATGTCATGGTTTCACAGAAAACAGAGTTAAAGGCTTGTAGCTTGTTGTAGCAGAAGAATGCCCATTACCATGTACATAACCATGTACAGCAATGCCCATCACACATACTAGGGCCTTTTTCCATTTTTTTAGAGATGACATAAATCTCCTGGAATTCTGTACTATTCAATATAAATGGACAGGAACACCCAAGATTGACTTAATCCACATCCATCTTAGTATTATTGATGAGTAAGTGAGGTGCTCACATCATATTAAATTTATTTAGAAATTTAAATTATAGTTACCTTTCCTGTACATTAGTTTTGTGAAATAAATTATTTACTAATATATTGGATGTCTTCAAATAAGAAAAGCATGTCATTGATTGGGTGCATTGGCTCACGCCTGTAATCCTAGCACTTTGGGAGGCTGAGGTGGGCGGATCACCTGAGGTCAGGAGTTCGAGACCAGCATGGCCAACATGGTGAAACCCTGTCTCTACTAAAAATACAAAAATTAGCTGGGCGTGGTGGCATGCACCTGTAATCCCAGCTACTGGGGAGGCTGAGGCAGAAGAATCACCTGAACCCAGGAAGCAGAAGTTGCAATGAGTTGAGCTCACACCACTGCACTCCAGCCTAGGTGACAGAGGGAGACTCCATCTCAAAATAATAATAATAATAAAAATAAGTCATTGGGGAAATTGGATTGAAAGAAGGCAAGCAGATTGTTTAAATAAGAAAATGTCCCCTTGGTTGGTAAAATGAGACTTGATGGTAATAATGTTAGAATGTTCAGCTTTTCTATGTACAAATAATTTTTGATTTCCTAAAAGTGGTAAAACTATTTCATACAGGAAAACAAGAGTAATGAGAAAATATTAGAACAACTGAATGCATTAAGTGGGTACACATTCTACAAAACCATTCTCCTTAATGATTTGCCAGACTTATTTTTAACAAAATTTTAGAATTACGTAGAATGAATATAAGTTTAATATATATATTTATTATTCAATACACACTAAAGAGGTCTCCTTTTAATAGGCAAGTGAATGGTTATTTGTGAAGCTATTTCAAATTCATTGTATAGATGTCTCAGTGATTTTAATGATGACTAGGGACATATTTAATTTAAGACATACTCTAATTTTCAAAAATAACCTACATTCTATATTCAATTAGGCATAAAGATAATTTTTAAAGTTGCATGGTTACTTTCTACCTGAAATATACATTGCAGTTTTCTACGTAAAATATAATACAACTTTTAGTAATCTTGTTAGCTCAAAGAAAAACATTAATCAAATGTTGAGATCAAAAAAATAAATTCAAACTGTAATATAAACTAATCAAGTATTTTACCATTAAGTTTTGAGGTACATAAAAACAAGTACAAAATTAAGTGTGATAAGCTGTAGTAAATTCATTACATATCTTTGGAAATACTTTCCCATATTGTATAGTAATTTCTCACATTTCAAGTTACTATTTGAAGACAATCAAATTTTCAGTAATCTTGGGAAGCATGATTCTTTTGAAAGCAAATAAACAAGTACAACTATTATTTTTATACCTATAGAAATATACTATTGATGGGATTTAAATTCTTCTATATATACCAAAACAGGACTTAAAAATCATGAACAAAAGACAAATGGTCTTTCTTTTTCTAATAGAGGCATGCTAAGTTACTGGAATTAGCCAATGGAGTATATGTTTAAACACAAACAAGCAAACAAATGAATAAAACTGAAAAACAACATATCAATGAGATAACAAGAACAAACCCACAAATTTAATTGACATCCAGAAAAATCGAAGATAAAGAGAAAAACATAAAAGCAGACCAAAACAATTACCTTCACTTGGCCAACATCTGACGGCCAGGAGACAGTAAAATATCTTCAATCTGCTGGAAGAAATAAATTTGCCTACCTAGAATTCTATAATTGGTGACAATATTTATCATGTATGGAGGAACAATGGCATTGACATAAACTAACAGAGCTCACTACCAGGAGACCCACAGTAAAGGGAATTATAAAGGATGTGTTTTAGGTAGCAGGAAGTTACTCCAGGAGAAGGTATGTGTTATAAGAAATAATAAAGAACAAAAAGCTGAAATAATACCAAGGTAATCAAAGATAAATAATCACTATGTGTGTGTATGAATATAATAATGAATACTGATTATCTTTACTTCTCCTTCATAAATATTAGAAAGTGAGATTAGTGAGTTAATTTATAGCTCAAAATTTTGAATTATATCATGGAAAAATAGCCTTCAGAAGTGTTTTACTCTTTTCCTTTAAGTTGCTTGTATTTTTTGATGAGCATGTACATTTTGGATAATAAAATAGAAATTATAAAACTGATTAAGTACAGAGATTATTATCACCATTAAGAAGAATTGAGTGGAGTTCTAAAATTTAATGAGTTACTCTGCTAACGTGATTTTTATAGTCATTTTTACAACTTCAGATTCGTTTAGTACTGATGCACATCAAAATATGTTGTAAATGAACAAGGTTAAGTAATCAACATGCATGACCTCAAATTCTTTAATGTCATTCAAGTAAACTGGAGTAACTTAATAAAGTTCATCAAAGGGCTTAATCAGAGTATACTTTTAATAAACGACAGACACGATTCACTTTAAGAAAACTTTATGACCTCCCGTATAAATTTAATTTGTTGAGTTACATTATATAATAATTATTTATTGTATATTTGTGTGACTAGTATTTAAAAACAAGCTTCTACTAGCAAAGTTAAATATTTCTAACAAATCATTTGTTTTAAAATAGTGGAGCCTCTAGCCTTTAGCCAGAGGTGTGCATGAATTCCAAGGAGGAGATTTCTTTGCAAATTTAGTAAAAATTGCTCCTTTCTTAAAAGTGAGTACTCTTATCCATCATCAAACACTGGATTTATATGATTAACAAACATCTAATGATTGAGTTAGAAATATTAACATCAGCATCACTTTCTAAATATCAATCACTGGATGAAATTTACTAATGTTACTTTATTACTATTTATGAACTATTTGACTGAATAGTAAATGCTTGCTTACACATACAATTTCTTTCTTAAGTTTCATGATTGATTACAATATTTCCTAAGATAGATTCTATTTAGTGTTTCACCTCCGTATTACATATAGCCAACACATTAAACAACTAGACTTTTTCTCCTTAACACTTTTTGAAAGAATTCAAACAATTCATTTTTTTTGAAACATATTGTGATAATTCATAAATATCATGGTTTATAATGGTTAAAAAATATCTAGAAAAAAGTATTGCAGAGAGCAGAAATGATTTTGAGCTGATTGGGCATGATAAATAGGGGCAAAAGACCATAGGATATGGCAAATAAGGAGAGGACAAAAATCTATTGAGGAAGAGGTATAAGTTGTGAAGAAATCACAAATTAGGTGAGTTACGTACCGCAGACTACAATGTAACTTATAAGTGAAGTTGTTTGTCCATTGTTTGGTAAGTAACAGATTAAAAATTGAATTGATGGCAGCAGATATAAAATATCATATTTAATCCAAAGAAGAGAGGGAAGGGAAAGATTAGTTAGGAGCCTACTACAATAATCCAACACTGAGGGGTGTTTGCTAGAATAAGTTAAGGAAGTAAATAAAATACTATAAATAATATGCTTGTAGTAACAAGAAGAATAAAAGTGATGTGAAAGCTAAAAGTTGCTGCAGGCTTTCTGAAGAACAAATATATTAAGCGACAATTTCAAATGGGAAGTGAAATAGGGAAAATAAACGGATAACTTTATGTCCTTCAAATATGAAAAAAGGGAAAGTTGAGGTGTCACTAACAGATGTGAATGACTTAAGAAAAAGGACTCATTGTTCAGTTATTCATGGTTTCAGCATGTATTTCTTGGCTATCTCCCGTGCACAAGGAATTATGCTATATAATAGGAATGAAAAACTAAAGAAGAGCAGACATAGTTACTGCCACGGTGGAATTTAAATTTGGTGAGTGAAATGAGCAGTAAATAACCCACACAGAGAAGAGATCTAAAATTACAATTGCAAATATGCTTATAAAGGAGAGGTTCATGATGTTAGAAAGCACATTATAGGGGAGTTTTGACTTTGTCATGAAGACTGGGAAGAGTTTTCTGAAGACATGAATACCAAGTTCACTTGGATAGAAATACAGTAGAAAAAAGCACAAGGCTGTAACCAAACCTTGAGAAATGTCCACAGCTGGACACAGTACTAAAACGTTTTAGTAAAAATGACCAGGTGGATGTGTTTTGAGACTGAGGAAAAAAATGAGGAATACTTGACAATTTTTTACTAAATGTGAGTAAAAGTCACTGGCCAAATAAAAAGTATACTTAAATTGGAATAAGTTGAATTTGGGCCTTAATTATTTTCATTAACTATGGTACCTTGGTAAGCATTCAGATGACAAATGAACTAGCTCGTGATACACTTTACCTTTGCAGCCTTGCATTATAATACAAAATTTTGTACATATAAATTTTACATTTTCCAAATATTGTATCTAGAATTTCAAACTACCTGAATCACACAAATAATGAGATTATTCCTGCTATAATTTCTGTTATAACACAATATGATCTCTTCCTGACAAGCATTTTATATAAATTACTGCAATCTTAATGTTAAATGTTATTTTAACACTTGTGTTTGGACTCCAACATGGAATTATATTACTTACTTTATTAGCTCATTTACCACCTACTATGCTATATTATTAGATAATTCTTTGAACATGAAATGTTTGGGGTTACTTCTGATAGTAATTTAAGGACCCCTTTGGCTTACCATTTACTGTCTCTTTCCATAACTGTTTCATGTCTGTGGTCTTTATTAAAAATTAGGGTAATTTAATCAGTACTGATTAAGATAACTCTTATTCAGAGAAGAATTTGATGAATTCCAAAGTGATATTACAATGTAATTTATAAACTCTCTTTTGCTAAAAAGAATATGTTCAAGCCATCACTTTTTAGAAGGATTATTTATATTAATAAATATTTTGAAAGACTTCTACAATTACATTGAATATTGTATGGCTTTTTCTTTATATGATACATTTACAATATACTAAACAATCAACTCTTCTGCTTTCATCATATATTATATAGGCTTTATGATTCTAGGTATACATATTATAGTATGCCCTTTACCAGCAACAGTGGTAGCTGACTCACGTCTTCCACATTCACTAAATTTATATGGCATGCATATATATATATAATAGTTGAAATTATATATATATATTTAAACTTTATTAATATGTGAGTTTCTGAGTACCTATAGAAACTTAGACTTTCTTCTTGAAATATATTTAACAATTTAGTGGATAAATTATAAAACTAATATGTCTTTATAACCAATATGGTTTCCACTATGGAGTAGAAAGCAATTTATTTCTATCACCTAGGCCAATTTGATATTCTAATTTTTAAGAGCATTATTTTTATTAAACACATGGGGATATATGACTAGTACAAATTATATAAACATAACACCAGCATTGTCATATTTCATATGACCACCTTGAGTTATAGCTTTATATTTGACTTGACTAATACTTCAATGCTTTTTGTGTGTGACCATTAAATGATGCAAGCGCATTGTAATTCATTTAATGAAAGTGTAGACAAAAGTAACTAAAGATAAAAAGTGCATGCATTCTATTCATTGAAGGAAAGACATTACTTTTTGTGTAATTTAATTAAAATTCCTCTCTCTGTATATCACTATATAATGTAGTTTATAAACAGTTTGCAATTTGTACATTACCAAACTGAGTGTTTTCTCATTTATTGTTATTCATTTCTTTTTCCTTGCACCTTATTCATGCTTTCAAACATGCTCTCTGAGCCTTCTTTTCCACTCACCAATAATACTCTGGGTTAAAACATGACCTTTTAGTTATTTTCAGTTAAAAGCATTTTCTATCTTGTTTGGTCTCATTTATAACTTCAATTCAGATCATGTTGAAAATTAATTTCCCTTACCTTTTCTCAGTGTTGAACAGGAGATGATGACCAATTAATTTAACTCACCCTTTCCTTCCTTTTCTGGATCTTTTCTGTTTTGTTGAATCTAGTGAAGCAGATATAGTGAAAGAAGGGAAAATATCTTCCCTCTAATATATCAAGAGAATCACATAGAGTCAAAAGGCAAATGAAAACTGTAAGAAAATATTGAAATTTGTATAAAACTGATGAATAATTATTAAAGTTTAGATGAGAATAGAAATACAAATCAGGTAGAAACATGAGCAAAAGACATAAAAATAAGATTCCAAGACAAAAGTTTACATATGTCCTTAAACATTAAAAAAAAATAAGACTTCACTGAAATACTACTTTTCATGTATCATACAAGTAAATATTTAAAAATTTGACACTACACTCAATTGGAGAACCTACAGAGAAAGGCATTATCACGAGCTGCTGAACGGCATTTAGCAATATCTAATAAAAATATATACTGACGTTTCCTTTGACCCAAGGATTTCACCTTAAAAAATGTACTATAAATACAATTTTTATTCGTAGAGGTGTAGAGTTGAATAAACGAAAAAATGCATTAATTGTGACATTACATACAATAGCAAAATGTTGGAAACAATCCAAACTCCCATCCACAGGATACAAGTTGAATTTATTAGGGTACATTTTTGTAATGGAGTAGTATGCAAATATAAGTAAGAATGAGGAAGATTTCTGTGAACCAATAATCAGAGATTCCCAGAATATATGTAGAGTAGAAGTGCAATGGGAAGAATAGAAATGCAAGTAAGACTTTTCTAAGCATATCTTTTTATGTTATTTCTTCTGATTTGAAAATTAGAGCATGTTAAATCAAAGATTCATATATTCAAAAATACATAATAAAACTATAAATTAAAAACTCAGATTTTAAAATCAAATACAAGAAAACTCTAATAGTTTATCAAATTGCTATCACAAAATTATATGTTAATGATATGGGAGGGGTGGCGGAGAAGTGCTGGGTAGAGAAAGGCAAGGTCCCTGGCGAGGGCTCCACCCTCAGGCCTGTACCCATGGACCTAAGTGAGGACAAGCACTCTTGCTTTCGCACCCAAATGTTGCATTTTCCAAGACCACTGTCGCCCGCCATGCCCCCCACTCTGTGCCTATAAAAACCCCGAGACCCTAGCAGGCACATACACAGGCAGCTGGACATCCAGAGGAGCAGAGGAGTGGTAGAGCACACCGACAGGCACCGGTAGATGCTGGCAGGCCATTGACGGTGGGAGGCGTAGAATTTGGCCAGAAGCAATCAGGGGAGAGTCCAGCCGCTGGGCAGCCAGATTTCAGAGGAAGACCACCTTTCTAACCCATCTCTCTTCTGGCCTCCCATCCACCTCAATGAAAGCTACCTCCACTCAATAAAACCTTGCACCCATCCTCCAAATCCTATTTTTCCAGTACACCAGGTAGGAACCTGGGATACAGAAAGCCCTCTGTGTTTGGCAGTAAGGCAGAGGGTCTAGTTAAGCTGATTAACACAAGCCACCTGCAGAGGGCAAAAAAAGAGTACACTGTTAACACATGCCCACTGGGGCTTCGGGACCTGTAAACACTCAACTCTAGATGCTGCTATGGAGTCGGAGCCCAAAAACGCTCCCTCCCCATGACCTGCCCGTCTGCATGCTCCCACTAGGGGTCTGAGCAGAAGGGCACCTAAGAAGGAGGACACACCCCGTCACACGCCCTGCAAGGATGATGAGGGAACTTCTCCTGTTTCATTATGTAGCCTTGAATACAGTTCTTTCATTGTACATTGTTATAGAGGTATAGCTAAAGCCAAAATAAACTGTAAAGAAGATTTAAGTGTTACTTATCAGATTATCTGAATTCTAAAATGCTCTATTTGATTATAAACGTTAGGAGATATTATATGTTAAATACACACAAAATAATGTGGTTAAATTATTCCTAAATACTTTTAATTATTAAATTATGCATAAATAATTTCTATATTCAGTTTTAGATTCAGAATCTTCTGAATTACTTTTCAACTCAGAGATATTGACAACTTTATTTAACAGATTACAATGTCATCCATCTGTCTTAGTGATTCTGGATTGCTTAAGCAATGCAATGCTTCACTATCTTTTGTGCTTTGTCCTCTCAATTTATGACACTCATTCTGCAAATTTTGATATGGGTCCATTTTGGATCTTATCAGAAGTTATAAACAAAATATTTTTATGTTTTCTCTTCAAGTGGTCCCCTAAAATGTTTGTTGACTGAAATGACAAGGATTGTTGGTTTTACACTTATGTTATAATGAATGACAATCAAGTCACTCTATTTTGGCAAGGTTATTTCTTTAGTTGTTCAGGTATATGTTCATGCAGTACATCAAAAGCTAAAGTACTTGCTGGGTTAAATAGATCTCTCAGATACCCAGTCAAGATGAATTTTAACCAACTTCATTTCTCTTTCATATTCCCTGAGCTCTGAGAAAAAAATATTTTCATATGAAGGAAATATTTCCTCTTTCATGTTTCTTTGAGAGTTCCGTATGCTGGTGAAGTCCCTTCTCTTGAGAGATCAGACTTTTTATATATTATGCACATAACTGAATTGAAGTTCCAATAATATAAACAGCTGTGACCAAATTTGTGTGTAAGTAATCATAGCTATGTGTTAATTGCTGTCTGACAAATGGGATCTGTTAAAGCATATAAATAAATATAAAAGTATGGATTCAGGCAAGATTTATTAAAAAACAAAAAATGTAAAAAATATGCCATTTTGAATTTATGAAATATATGAGTCACTTCTCAACTTTTGTTTTAACAATCTGGAATACTTCATATCATTCTAAAATTTTAAAAATCATATATTGAATTTTATTTATTCATTGATACTTTAAAAGAATCCCCTCTCTATATTATTACAGTCTACAATTATTACCATATATACTCTTAAAAATTACAGTATCTTTCAGTTTTATTAGACTATTAAAATTTTCCTTTGTGGTTGACCTGGTCTTTCTCTCTGGCGGACCTTAACTTTTTTTCTTTCATTTAGACCTTGGAGAATCTCATGATTATGTGTCTTGAGGTTGATCTTCTCATGGAGTATCTTACTGGGGTTCTCTGCATTTCCTGAATTTGAACGTTGGCCTGTCTTGCTAGGTTGGGGAAGTTCCTCTGGATGATATCCTGAAATATGCTTTCCATACTGGTTGCATTCTCCCCAACTCTTTCGGGAACCTCAATCAGTCATAAATTTGGTCTCTTTACATAACCCATATTTCTTGGAGGTTTTGTTCACTCCTGTTTATTTTTTTTTATTCTTGTATGCCTGTCTTATTTCAGAAAGATAATCTTCAAGCTCTGAGATTCTTTCCTCCATTTCCTCTATTCTTCTACTGATGCTTGTGATTGCATTGTGAAATTCTTGTGTTGTGTTTTTCAGCTTTATCAGATTGGTGTTCCTCTCTAAACTGGCTATTCTGGCTATCAGCTCCTGTATTGTTTTATCATGGTTCTTAGCTCCTTTGCATGTTCCTTTAGCTCAGCAAAGTTTGTTATTACCCATCTTCTGAAGCCTACTTCTGTCAGTTCAGCCATTTTAGCCTCAGCCAAGTTCTGTGCCATTGCTGGAGAAGTGTTGTGATTATTTGGAGAAGAGGCATTCAGACTTTTTGAGGTTTTAGCATGTTTGCTAAACACTTCTCAAAAAGAGACATATATGTGGCCGGAAAACATGAAAAAGAGTGCAACATCACTGATCATTAGAGAAATGCCAATCAAAACCACAATGAGATAACATCTCACGCCAGGAACGACATTTAATAAAAAGTGAAAAAACAACAGATGCTGGTGAGGTTGTGGAGAAAAAGAAATGCTTTTACACTGTTGGTGGGAGTGTAAATTAGTTCAACCATTGTGGAAGACAGTGTGGCAATTCCTCAAAGACCTATAGGGAGAAATACCATTTGATCCAGCAATCCCATTACTGAGTATATACCCAAAGGATTATAAATCATTCTATTATAAGGATACATGCATGTGTATGTTCATTGCAGCACTATTCACAGTAGCAAAGACAAGGAATCAACACAAATGCCCATCAATGATAGACTGGATCAAGAAAATGTGGTACATATATACCATGGAATACTATGCAGCCATAAATAGGAATGAAATCCTGTTTTTTGCAGGGACATGGATGGAGCTGGAAACCATTATCCTCAGCAAACTAATGCAGAAACAAACAAAAAAAAACAAACTGAATGTTCCCCCTTATAAGTGGGAACTGAATGATGAGAACATATAGGCACATGGAGGGGAACAACACACACTGGAGCCTATTGTGGGGGCATTTGGGGAGAGAGAGCATCAGGAAGAATAGCTAATGGATACTGGGCTTAATACCTAGGTGACGGGATCTGTGCAGCAAAACACCATGGCACACGTTTACCTAATGTAACCAACTTGCACATCCTGTACATGTACCCTGGAAGGTAAAATAAAAGTTGAAGAAAATAAAAGAGAACTAATGAAAGCATCTAAACATTCCTCTGTTTGGAGCTACTTTCTGGGGGTGAGTGGCAGCTATAACTAGTGTAATGATCTATTAAGTGGAAGTCTGAGTATTTGAATTCACCTTGATGGAACTTGTGAGAGGCGGTAATGTGTGGCTTCAGAGCCAGGTCCATCCGGACATAGAGACAGGCTCCCCATCATGGGCTGTGTGACTTTGGGACAAGTTACTTAAACTCTGTAAGCCTCTATTGTCTTCATCTGTAAAATGAAGATAAGAATAAAGTTCACTTGAAAACAAAACAAAGCAAAAATTTTCTGTTGATTCTTGATTCAATTATGGTTATTTTTAATGCATTGGTTTAATCAATACTTCAATATTATCATAAATATACCTACTGTTCCAAAATAATAATTTAAAATGGAATAAATATTCAAGCAAGAAATTTTCTTTTTTTTTTTAAGAGGGCACATTTAGTTTTATTTATTATATGGAAACTTTTATGATTTTGAGTCTTTAAAATGGAATTGTAGAAAATAATTTTAACTTATTCTCGTTCCTTTACATTTCTGCAACATTTCAATATGGTCTTGAGCCTCCCTGAGATTTTTCTCATGCCAGTTAATTTGGTCTTTTCCATTTGTGGGATTTTTTTTATTATACTTTAAATTCTAGGGTAAATGTGCACAGCGTGCAGGTTTGTTACATAGAGATACATGTGCCATGCTGGTTTGCTGCACCCATCAACTCATCATTTACATTAGGTATTTACCCTAATGCTATCCCTCCCCCAGCCCCCACCCCAAGACAGGCCCTGGTGTGTGATGTCCCCCACCCTGTGTCCATGTGTTCTCATTGTTCAACTCCCGCCTATGAGTGAGAACATGCAGTGTTGGGCTTTCTGTCCTTGTGATAGTTTGCTGAGAATGATGGTTTCCAGCTCCATCCATGTCCCTACAAAGGACATGAACTCATCATTTTTTATGGCTGCATAGTATTCCGTGGTGTTTATGTGCCACATTTTCTTAATCCAGTCTATCATTGTTGGACATTTGGCTTGGTTCCAAGTCTTTGCTATTGTGAATAGTGCTGCAATAAACATATGTGTGCATGTGTCTTTATATTAGCATGATTTATAATCCTTTGGGTATATACCCAGTAATGGGATCTCTGGGTTAAATGGTATTCCTAGTTCTAGATCCTTGAAGAATCACCACACTGTCTTCCACAATGGTTTAACCAATTTACACTCCCACCAACAGTGTAAAAGCATTCCTAGTCCTCCACATCCTCTCCAGCATCTGTTGTTTCCTGATTTTTAATGATTGCCATTCTAACTGGCATGAGATGATATCTCATTGTAGTTTTGATTTGAATTTCTCTGATGACCAGTGATGATGAGCATTTTTGCATATGTCTGTCATCTGCTTAAATGTCTTCTTTTGAGAAGTGTCTGTTCATATCCTTTGTCCAGTTTTTGATGGGGTTGTTTTTTTCTTACAAACTTGTTTAAGTTCTTTGTAGATTCTGGATATTAGCCCTTCGTCAGTTGGGTAGATTGCAAAATTTTTCTCCTATTCTGTAGGTTGCCTTTTCACTCTGATGATAGTTTCTTTTGCTGTGCAGAAGCTCTTTGGCTTAATTAGATCCCATTTTTCTATTTTGGCTTTTGTTGCCATTGCTTTTGGTGTTTTAGTCATGAAGTCTTTGTCCATGCGTATGTCCTGAATGGTATTGCCTAGGTTTTCTTCTAGGGTTTTTATGGTGTTAGGTCTTACATTTAAGTCTTTAGTCCATCTTGAGTTAATTTTTGTATATGATGTAAGGAAGGGATCCGGTTTCAGCTTTCTACATGTGGCTAGCCAGTTTTCCCAGCACCATTTATTAAATAGGGAATCCTTTCCTCATTCAAGCAAGAAATTTTCAAAAGTGCCATAATTGGCTGTTTTACATTGATAAAGATTTTATTTCATAGAATATACAGTCATTAACATTTAAGTACGACATAATCTAACAACTTAGAATACAATATTTAAAAATGTTTACAATAAAATATATAAAAATAATGTCTTCATTAACAAATTATTTGTTAGGCTGGCATCATATAAAAATATTTCATTCAATCACAGTTCATTACACTTAACTCACGAAAATGTAAGCAAGATATTATTAGATTTACGCAAAGTAGCAGCCCTCTTATACTACATATTGTAAATAATTCAATTATAAATAAGATATGACCTAAGTCTCAGGTCAGCTTCAAGTCGTATTCCACAGATATACAACTAAGTGTAAAGGGAGTAACTCTCCTGATACCTGACTGTTGCTGTACTGACTGGTCCAATTATATACACACACACACACACACACACACACACACACACACACACAACATATATAAAATATATATTTACATATAATGTATAATATATATTTATATGTAACATATATAAAATTATATATAACATATATAAAATTTTATATAAATATACATATAAAATTTGACCAGTCAGTACAACAGTGAGGTGTATATATATATATGTGTGTGTATATATATATATAGAGTCAAATTTTATATAAGTTTGTTAAATGAATAAATCATTAATACTCTAAGGTAGGAGCTTGTGAAACATAGCAGTTGGACCAAATCTGGTTCACCACTTGTTTCTGTAAATAAAGTTTTATTATAGCACAGCAATGTTCATTCATTTACATACTGTCTATGGCTGCCAGCAGCTAAAAATCACAGTTAAGTAGTTAAAAGAGAGACCACAGGGCCTGCAACGATGAGAGTATTAACTTTCCAGCCCTTAAGAGAGTTTTCCAACCCCAGTTCTATCTGGACACCTCCATGCAGCTTCATGAAAGACCTCAGGCAAGACTGGCAGAAAACTGATTAGTCAATTTATAAAATAATGAGGAATAATACATTATTATATTTAAAAAATACTAAGTATTGGTGGCGTTTGTTATACAATAACAGATAACTGAAACATTTAATGAAAGAAAAACAACAAGGTAAAGAATTAATTGTCCTGTATATTCTGTTTGACTACTGGGGACATAAATATAGATATCGTAGTAATGAGTTTTAGTTTGCAGAAAAAATTAAATTAATGATATAATATGCATTTTAAGAGTGATTGAAATGAGTTAGTTTTTCTTGAATATTCTCTGTGCTTGCTGCTATGCATTCTTGTTTTACATTTAGAAATATAAAACATAATTGAAAATTTTTCTTGCATGTTTGCTATTATTATATTTTAAATTTCTGCCAGTTGAATGGTATGTCTAAGATGTATTTCAAAATAACCAAAGGATAAGATTGACTAGTTGATAATTATTGAATTAGGTGGTGATGTACAGTGGTTTATCATACTATTTTCTGTATTTCATATGTGTTTGAAGATTCTGTAATGAAAAGGTAAAACATTTGTGTTAATCTATTATTTCTAAATTATGAAGCTCAATTCTTTTAGATTTTGTTTTATACACTATAGTATTTCATATCTAATAAAGAACATTTAAAATTACCTAGATCAGGTTATATGAAGTTTGAACATAATAATGACATTTTGGAGTTTAATTCTGACACTCAAGAACAATGGTTTCAAGGGGTCATTTTCCAACTAAGTGTTTCTTAAGTGAACTCTGAGGAAGAAAAGAAACAATAGTAAATTATATAAAATGATATAGCTAATTTCAATTTTAAAAGTTGACAGCATGTCCTAAAACTTCTGAATCATCCATTCAAAACTATTACTTATCCTATGAAGATTAATTATATCTCAAATATTTTTTATACTTATGCTTCCATAGGAGTATCTTACATATGCAAATAACCTAGAACTAGGAAATTACCTATACTTTTTATATAATTTGGAGAGAATGCTCCGTTTCATTCTAGGCAAGCATGAACAAGAAGCTAAGTTAAATCCATTGCTTCATGGTAATTCCATCAAAGTGTATGCTGTGTATATTCTCTAACCCTGTGGAATGAACAGAATAACATAAATATACATAGTCTTAAAACATTTGAGCAAAGTGTTGAGGGCTGGAGAAAATGAACCATGTGGATTTCTGGGAGAAGGCCATTTTATGCTTAGGAATAACCAATGCTAAGGCCATGAATCAAGAGGTCAGGAGCAAATCAGAAAGTTTGACAATAGTAGAAAATATTCTGATAATTATCTTAAAGAACACATTTTTTTAATACTAAACAAAGGAAATTCACTTTCACACTTATAGTTTTTGTCAGTGGGAAAGTTTTGAAATTGTATGAATTCTAACTGACTCTAGAGGTTGTGTTTTTGACCATAACCAATAGTGTAGGTGCAAGATATGTGTCATAGATAGTATTCATCTCCTTTCCCCATAGATGTCTGGCTTTCTCAAGTTTGTCTAAAATGTAATATATATATATTCAAAATGCAGTAGTCAATCTCTCTTCTGGCCACTATGTTCATTGAGAGAGAAATTACTAAACCAACATTCCCAAGTTTGGAGAAAAACTACTTTTCTTTTCTCTCTGGAGAGAGAGCAGGAGACTCACCACCTCACAATATCTACTACCAATGCACAAGGAAGACTCAAGTTGATTTTAAATGACATTTAGTATTAATCTATATGCATTGTGTCATTTATTTTTTAAATGTATACATTTGGAAAAGCAATGAGTAGCCAGTGTTGATTAAACAAGTAGTGGCTCAATATAATGTTTCCCATTTTAACGTTTTAAACCTTAGTCCCAAATAACATTAACTTCTGCCAAAAAATCTGCAACATTAGGAAAATTCAGAAAATAGCAAATGCAGAGTCTATTCCATCTCATTTTCCAAGTCATTGTCTATGTCATGGCTTTTTCATTTTCAGAATAAGTACTTTTTTTAGAAGATTATACATTTAGCAATCTTAGTGTATTTTGAGTTACATTTTGTAAGATTTTTCTTTTGTTCATTTTAAAAATGGTTAGTTGCATAATGGTTTAAAACTTATAATCTGAAAATTTGTTTTACAGTATATAAGATAAACTTATAAAAAAGTAACTTCAACTCTTATTTTACAGAAGTTGCAAAGTTCCAAAGGTTATGAAAAAATAATGTAAATTTGAGACTCCCCTCCTTTTTCCAAATAAATAAACTTTCTATAAAAATATGTACAATTTTTACAGACATACATTTACAAGTTTTTTGTCTTAAAAACTGAGGACATTTCATATTTGTAACTGTTTAGCCTTAAGTCAAGTATTCTTGGCCATTACTAGGCTAATAAACTAAGAATCACTGAAACTACCTCAAAGTAGAAAAGGTATAAAAATCCTGACCACTAGGACTATTTTTTTTTTCTATTTTTCAAAAAGTGTACCTGGGAAAGCTAATAATAGAGAGAAAAAGCTTATCTTCACACTCTGCTGTATGGTACTGACACTTTTAGTGATAGTTATATTACTTGTAGCCTTAATCCTTTTTACACAGGTCACTGGCATTGTTAGTGCTTCTCTTTTAACACCATAGGGAATTAATTATTAGGTCAGCATATTTAATGAATTCTGTAACTAGCCTCACTATTGGCCACTCTCCTGTTCTCAAGAAGGAAATTAAGTCTTTCCACCCTACCATCTTCACTAAATCTGAAAATCTTCCTCCATGGATTCTCAAACAAGATTTGCTTGTTGTTGAAACTGAAATTTGCCTTTTTCAGACAGTGACTCTTCAATCAAAGGGGAGTACTTTTTCCATGTATTTGTTCCTATTTGCTATAATCCTCTTGCCACTTGCTTTCCTGTCTAGGTTGCTAGAGGAAAACTCTTTGATTTTATAGCCTAGGCAATTTGAAGTCAAACTTCATAAATACATTTGATTTCACAGATAGTATGTGGTTTTGGTAGCTGTTGCCAGTTAAAAGTCAACTATTGCACTTACAAGCCTATCTTATTAGATATGCCAAACCAGGTTCTACTCTAGCAACACCTGCAAAAGCCAGCAACACATTTCTGATGCTGCCTTCTAGGTCTACAGAGAAGAACCCCACAGACCCATCTTAGCCTCAGGTTTGACTAGCCAGTCCTGTTTTGTCCTTATAAGAACATCTGCATTACTTTTTGTTAATGGTTTAATGCAGCTTTCTTGGTTAAATATATACTTTTTTTTCTACCAGATAAGTCACCAAGTTGTTATATTTTTGTTCATAACGTTTTACTCAATTTGGGCACTAATAATTCTTAGCCTGAAGAAAGTTCTTTTAATATGTTTTCCTTTAATTCTAAGTCATAAACTACTTTTGTTTATATTGTGTACTTTACTCACTCAGCTACTATTTAATTCTCAAAATTGAAAAACTTCTACATGTGGGATTCCGTGGTAAGTGCTACTATGATATATTCGAATAAATGCAATGCAGAGAGAAATCTATAATAACATATAGAAACACCAGAATATAATTTATATAGATGAAAAAACTATATTGTGGCTTAGACTATAAAAGGTAAGTTGCACTTGATAAAAATACATGTGTAATAGGAACAATTCTAAGTTGATTCCCCAAATCTCTGCATGCTGGTGTACATGTACTGCATCATTCTTAAGGATACAAATGTGATGGATTTCTCTCTCCTGGTTAATAATTAGTGATATGGTTTGGCTCTGTGTCCCCACCCAAATCTCACTTTGAATTGTAATAACCCCCATGTGTCATAGGAGGGACCTGGTGGGAGGTAATTGAATAATGGTTTTTTTTTTCCTGTGCTGGTCTCATGATAGTGAATAAGTTCATGAGATCTGATGGTTTTATAAAGAGGAGTTCCCCTGCATATGCTTCCTTGACTGCTTCCATGTAAGATGTGTCTTGCTTCTCCTTCGCCTTCTGCTGTGATTGTAAGCCTTCCCAGCCATGTGGATCTGTGAGTCAATTAAACTTCCTCCCTTTATAAATTACCCAGTCTCTGTCATGTCTTTATTAGCAGCATGAGAACAGACTAATACAGTAAATTGGTACCAGGAGTAAGGTGCTGCTGTAAAGATACCTGAAAATGTGGAAGCGACTTTGGAACTGGGCAACAGGCAGAGGTTGCAATAGTTTGGAGAGCTCAGAAGAAGATAGGAAAATGTGGGAAAGTTTGGAACTTCCTAGAGACTTGTTAAATGGCTTTGATGAAAATGCTGATAGTGATATAGACAATAAATTACAGGCTGAGGTGGTCTCAGAAAAATATGAGGAAATTGTTGTGGACTAGAGTGAAGTTCACTCTTGCTATCCTATGTAGGGGCATTTTGCCCCTGCCCTAGAGGTCTGTGGAACTTTGAACATGAGAGAGATGATTTAGGGTATCAGATGAAAGTAATTTCTAAGTGACAAAGTGTTCAAGAGGAAGCAAAGCATAAAAGTTTGAAAAATTTGCAGCCTCATGATGCAGTAGAAAAGAAAATCCCATTTTCTGTGGAGAAATTCAAGCCTGCTGCAGAGATTTGCATAAGCAACAAGGAGAAGAATGTTAATCACCAGTAAAATGGGGAAAATGTCTGCAGAGCATGTCAGAGACCTTGATGGCAGCCCCTCTCATTACAGTCCTGGAGGCCTAAGAGGCAAAAATGGATTCGTGGGTCAGGTACAGGGTCCCCCTGCTGGGTGCAACCTAGGGACTTGGTGCCCTGTGTCTCAGCTGCTCCAGCCATGGCTAAGAGGTGCCAAGGTACAGGTTGTGCCGTGGCCTCTGAAGGTGCAAGCCCCAAGCCTTGGAAGCTTCCATGTGGTGTTGGGCCTCTGGGGGCACAGAAGACAAAAATTGGGGTTTGGGAACCTCTGCCTAGCTTTCAGAGGATGTATGCTAATGCACAGATGTCCAGGCAGAAGTGTTCTGCAGGGGTGGGGCCCTCATAGAGAACCTCTGCTAGGGCAGTGCTAAAAGAAAATGTGGGGTTGGAGCCCCCACACAGAGTCCCCACTGGGGCACTGCCTAGTAGGGTTGTGAAAAGAGGGCCACCATCCTCCAGACCCCACAATGGTAGATCCACTGACAGCTTGCATATGCTCCTGGAAAAGCCACAGACACTCAACGCCAGCTGTAAAAGCAGCTAGGAGTGGGGAGGTACCCTGCAATACTACATGGGTGGAGATGCCCAAGGTCATGGAAACCCACCTCTTTCATCAGCATGACCTGGATGTGAGACATGGAGTCAGAGGAGAACATTTTGCAGTTTTAAGTTTTGACGGCCCCACTGGATTTCAGACTTGCATGGGGCCTGTAGCCCCTTGGTTTTGGTCAATTTCTCCCATTTGGAATGGGAACATTTATCCAATGCCTGTACTACCATCTACCATTGTATCTAGAAAGTAACTAGTTTGCTTTTGATTTTATAGGCTCATGGGTGGAAGGGACTTGTCTTGTTTCAGATGAGACTTTGGATCATGGACTTTTGAGTTAATGCTGAAATGAGTTAAGACTTTGAAGGACTGTTGGGAAGGCATGATTGTTTTTGAAATGTGAGGACATGAGGCTTCTGGTGGGGGGCCAGGGGTAAAATAATATGGTTTGGCTCTGTGTCCCCACCAAATCTCACCTTGAATTGTAATAATTTCCGTGTGTCATGGGAGGGTCCCAGTGGGAGGTAATCGAATCATGGGGGCAATTTTTTGCCATGCTGTTCTCATGATAGTGAATAAGTCTCATGAGATCTGATGGTTTTACAAAGGGGAGTTCCCCTGCACATGTTCACTTGCCTACTGCCATGTAAGATGTGTCTTTTTTCCTCTTCACCTTCTTCCATGCTTGCAAGGCCTCCCTAGTCATGTGAACTGTGAGTCAATTAAACCTCTTTCCTTTATAAATTACTCAACCTCGAGTATGTCTTTATTAGCAGCATGAGAACAGACTAATACAATTAGTTTATGCAATATGGCACACACAGCTAATTTTAAGACAGGGAGATTATCATGGATGAACCCGATCTAATTATGCTAGCCACTAACTGCAGAGAGTTTAGTTAGGGTGGTTGCAGAGAAAGAAATGTGAGTGATACATTCCAGGTAGCCTAGAGGAAAGAAAATCTCCATCTCACAAACTCTTCGTGGGGGCTATGTGACAAGAAATATGCAGCCTCTAGAACTGAGAGTGGCCTTTTGGCTGACAACCAGCAAGGAAATGGGAACCTCAGTGCTACCACTACAAGGAACTGAATCCTTCCACAACCATGTAACTTGGAAAAGGATCCTGAGCTCCAGGTAAGAACTGCAACTGGATGATACCTTGAGTTTAGCCTTGTGGGTTCCTGAACAGAGAATCTAGTCAAGTCATGTTTGGACTTCTTACCAAAGAACCATGAGATAATAGATGGATAAATTTTTAAAAATATGTAATTATTATTTATTATTAGTGTTTACTTTTTGCATGCAAGTTATATACAAATGCAACAATAGAAAATGAATGCCCATATTGAACAACAGAAAAGTATATTTAAAAAGTTTGAAAGTCTTCCTTTAATGATACTTCAATGCCTACTTTTCTCCATGGAGTTAAGCAATGTTAGTAAAGTCTATCTATTTTATAACTTTATATACACATTTATATGCTTATATTTTTAAAAAAAAGAAAAATGGGATCAAACTAAGAGTTTTTCTATAATTGAGCTGTTCACCCAAGTGTTATTGAGACCTTTCTATGTCAGTATGTAGAGATCTACCCCATTCATTTTAATGGCAGCACAACATTCTGTAGAAAGAAAACATTTTGTAATTTATTTAAGCACACCTCCTTTCTTCCTGGCTCCCACCCCACTCCCAAAGTAAAACCCAGTGTATTGGGTTTTACTTTGTATACAGTTTTCTTAATATAAACACTTGACAATAAATATGGTTACAAAGAGATTTGGGACATATTTAAGAAAACTTATTTGGGATGGATTTGAAGGAGTGCGGGATCAAAGCATATGTCCATTAAAGATTGTAACAAATACTACCACGTTGCCTTACAAAATAATTCATATGTTTATACTTTCATCAACAGTCAGTGATGCCTTCTCACACAACTTCATCAACATTTAGAGTTCATAGTCTTTTAATTTTTGCTAATCAGATTGGTGAAAAATGCTATTTGATTTTAATTTGAACTTCTCTCATAGCAGGGAGGTTGAAAATCTTTGAAATTTTTATTGGTCCTTTAGATGTATTTATGGTTTTGCCTTTTACCTTTCTGGGTCATGTGTAATATAAACGTGTAATTTTCACGAGATCAAATCTTTTACTCTTTTTATATATGGCATCTGTGTGTTGTTTCTCTAGTTTTTAAATGCCATTTGCTATGGCAACATTAGAAAATAAAATAAAAGAGAAAGTTGAGGTTATTAAGCACAATGAATTCTCACTGAAGTCTAGTGGCTTTCCAAAGGCGGGGTGCGTTTTAAAAATTTTTATTTTTAATTGTGGTTAAAAATAGATAATGTAAAATTTACCATCTTCAACATTTTAAAATGTATAGTTCAATATTTGTATTGTCATATAACGACTCTCCAGAAATTGTGTCTTGGAAAGTTGAAACTCTACTTATTAAACAATAAATCATCATTTCCTCCCCTCCCCTAATCCTCTGTCAACCACCATTCTACTTCCTGTTTCTGTGAATTTGACTACTCTAGCTACTTAATATAAATGGAATCAGAGAGTATTTGTTTTTGTGACTGGCTTGTTTCACTTAACGTAATCTCTTCAAGTATTATTCTGTAGCATGTGTCAGAATGTCCTTCTCTTTTAAGGCTGAATAATAGTCCATTGCATAAGTATACCAAATTTTTTTATTCATTCATCTGTTTATGAACATTTGTGTTTCTTCTACCTCTTAGCTATCATAAATAGGACTAGTGTGAACATGAGTGTAGGGAGAATATTTTAAGCCACTGAACTTGTAGTATTCTATTACACAGCACTGGAAAACTAATAAACTTGGTTTTACTTTTTTTAATGGCTTCATTATTAACACAACTAAATTTATTAATCAAGATGTACAACAAAAAGTGTGTAAAGTAACAAATGCATGTGGTAAAATCTTACTAGATATTATAGCTAAGGAATGGAACTACATGATAGCTAACATAATAAAGTATTTTTAAGAGTACTTGGAAATATATTTTACTGTCAAAGAGTAATAAACGTGCTCTAAAACAATGTAAATGACTATAGGGATACAGTTACACTTTGAAAATCACACTAAGATCAAAACGAAATAAAACTCTATAGCTACTCACTACTCATCAGAATAGGAAAGAGAAATGCAATATGAAATTAACTGGTCGAAATGATTCATAGTCTATATCACTATGTCTATTTTCTGTTTGAAATAATCATGTTAGGCTGGGCGCGGTGGCTTACGCCTCTAATCCCAGCGTTTTGGGAGGCCCAGGCAGGCAGATCACGAGGTCAGGAGATCGAGATCATCCTGGCTAACACAGTGAAACCCCGTCTCTACTAAAAATGCAAAAAAAAAAAAAAAGAAAAGAAAAATTAGCCGGGTGTGGTGGCGGGTGCCTGTAGTCCCAGATACTCGGGAGGCTGAGGCAGGAGAATGGCGTGAACCCGGGAGGCGGAGCTTGCAGTGAGCCGAGATCACGCCACTGCACTCCAGCCTGGGCGACAGAGCGAGACTCTGTCAAAAAAAAATCATGTTATAATTTTCACTTGAATTATACTTCTTATATTTTTGTTTAAATAATTAAGCTAAGGCACATAATTAATATTTTAGTGTGCTATATGGGTTCTTCAACTTGAGCCTTCCACCTAGAGAACTATGAAACAGGTATGACACATGAAACCCAACATCTTGGTATTTTCATTTAAAATAACATATTGGAATATTACTAACTTGAACATTTGAATTATAACTTTTTCACACATAAAAATAGGAATTTCTAGTTTTATGATCATTTTAAACCACACTAAAATAGTCTATAAAATTTAGGGCATGTAAGTGCTCTTCCATGAATTTATGGCTATTTACTCTCATTTACCACTCAGCTTTAGGACCCTAAGGGTTCTATATTCTGTTTCCTACATAAATTTTCCTTCATGACCTGCCTCTTTTCTTTTCTTTCTTACTTGATTCCGCTGCCTGCAAAGAAAAAAAAATTGCAATTTGAAAAAAGGCACTTTAAACACTAAAAATGATTAAACTTTTCTCTGTTTTGTCTATGCACCCTGTGTATTGTCAACCACCCAATCAACTACTCAGTTTTAATATCTAATTGCCTGTCTTAGCACATACTTAAGTCTTCATTTACAACCTTGCTTTAATATAAACACTGTTTCACAACCTCTATTATTTATGCCAGAAGAAATTTGGTCCATCTATCAAAGACAAAAAGACAAAATGTTATTTCTGATTCTGAACTGATAGTTACAGCTTCTCTTTCCTCTGGGATGCCATAACAATCTGTATTTTTCAAAAATTCAATCCTTTATCCTATAAACATGGCAGGGATCTTGAATAAATATAGAGTACAGGGAATAAACCTAAGTATAGAAATAAATGGGTTAATGAAAAGAAAAACGTGGACGAAAAAAATTGTCTGTTTGATACAGACTTTCTTTTGTTTTTTCCATCTTTTCATGTAATGAAATGTGAGTGCATATTGTGAAGGAAACAACCAATATATATAGCAAATATCAAGACATAAGCTATATACACATTTATTTTGAAAATGAATTAACTGGTTAATTCTGAATGCAATTTTTTGGTGATTTGTTTAAGAAAACGAAATAGTAAATGTAATATAAGCTACTAAGATTAATCAGCATGTGTTTGCTTCAAGTAGTCATAGCTCCTTCTGAAATGTCTTTTAAATGTCAATATCAGTTAAACAGACTTTGTAGGAATCTGGTTGCTGGGGAGAATTTATGAGAATTTTTGCTATCCTGTTGCTTGAAGAATCTTATCATGTGTCTTCTCTCTGGTGGAAAAAAACTGGGAGTCCTTTCCTTAATATGGCGCATTTTCAAAGGTTCAAAAGCATAAGTGTAGTAGCCTACATTCTGTCACACTGAAATCATGGATGTCACTAAGTTATCCCAATTTTCATATCTAACTTTTCTCTGAAAAACTTTTATTTTTAAAAATTTCTTTCTAAAACTATGTTATTTATAAAATATTATATGGCTACCCTCTTACTTAAATAATGTATACATGTATTTATTCATCTAATATGTATTTATTGAACTCTTCCTGTAATACAGAGATTGTTCAAAGCCCTGGTGAGATCATGGTGGACAAAGAAGTTCCTGTCATCAAGAAACACACATCTATTGGAGAGTTAGCCAACAAATACATGAATAATACAATGTGAAGTAGTGGTAGCTTTACAAAAACAAAACAGGGAAAGGCAAGGAGATATGAAATCTTGAGGATGCAATGAGAAGGAATCTTTTAAATAAGGTGGCCAGAAGTGGTCAATATGAAGGAATGAATTTGAGCCAAGGCCTAAATGAATTAAAAAGGTAGCCACTGGGGAATGCTGTGGAGGGAGGACACAGTTATCATGTGGCCAGTGTTCTAATCAGAATAACTAAGGCAGAGTACCATAGACCAGGTGAGAGATACAGGTAAGGGAGACGGGTCACATCTGGATACAAAACAGTATTTGATGTTTTTTCTTTTTCATAGATATTTTGGACAGTTTTGAACAGGAAAGATGTTAATCTCATTAGCATATTTGAAAGATCACTCTACTTACAATATGGAGAACTAACTGTGGGAGAGTAGAAATGGAAACAGAGAAATCTGTCAGGAGGTTTTGCAATATTTTAGCTAAAATGTTGGTAGCTTAAACTGCAGTAGCAGCAATAGATTATCTCACCGAGGATATATGTTAAATGAGTCAACAAGCCTTGCTGATTGATTGGGTGCAAGAAATAGAATTTATATATGACAAATAGATTTTCGCCAGAACAACCAACTGAATTATTTATTAGATGGTGGAGAGAGAAAAGAGTATGTTCAGGTTTAGGAGGAAATCAGGAGACTTGTTTCAGGCATAATCAGTTTGAGATGCTTATTAGGTATCCAAATGCAGATGTCAAATAGGTATTTTGACGTAAGAGTATGGTGGTTATGGGAGAAATCACAGTTGGAGATATTTAATGTAGATAGGGCTTAAAGATACGGAGCTAGATGAGAGCATTTTGAGTGAGGATGGCACAGAGAAGCAATTAAATTATTTGATAATTCTGTGTACTTATAATTATGTAAAATGTATATAAAAATAAAGGATAAAACAGAAAAATATCACCAAATAGTTGGACTGTGCAGAGGTTAGGTTTATTTTCCAAAGTTTATGTAATGTGGTTATGTTAAATTTATTATTTACAAATGCATATTTTGGTAATCTTTCAAGCTTGTTATAAGCCCAACATTTTCTTTGTTTTTTTTTTTTCACATTTTAGGGAGAAATAAAGTGTGTTACAGAAAAAATGAATGAATCTGGAATAGATAATTTAGCGCTCAGGTTCCTGACATTGTCCTTATCTAAATATTATTTGTCAATCCCAGATCAGTGTTTTCTAGGGGCATGCTTAATTGTTCTAAAATTTTAAACAGGAGCATTAATATATTTGGTAACAATCATTCTATTCAATTAACGATTACACTGGGTTGAATTTTTTCATGAGAAAAGCTGCAGACTACTTTTCCCAAATTCTCCTCTATTGTATCTTTCTTAGAGTTGATCAGAAAAGAATTTGTGTGAGGTTTGAAGAGCGGGTCTTGAACGTTTTTATGACCAGATACACTGACAGGGAAGTGTAGAACTGTTGTTCAGTATATTTCACCTTGACCTCACTCTTCTGTCTGCATCCTGCTTTCTTCTTAAATGCTGGACCTCCTGACCATCAACAGCCTCATCTCCACCATGAGATGCTTGGCTAGGGACCCACAATGCTAGTGACTCCATAGTCCATTATTTTAATCGACCTCACCATGATATCCCATTTTCCCCTCCCCACATTTGACACTTGACATACTTGGCTTAGGCTTGTCGCCTTGCTTCAGAGAGCTCCTTTGACACTCCAGATCTCCCAAAGCTTTACTCTTCTACCTCCTCCCATAATTGTTCCTTATAATAAATTCCTTAATTCATAATGCTCATAGTGTCTCTGTTTCCCTGACTGAGCACTGACTGACGCAGAAGCTATCATTCACTGTGCTGCTTTTACTACTCAACTTTCCCCTTTGGTTCATGTTAAAATTTAAATTTTAAGCAATTATTCTCATTTTCAAATTGTGACGAGAAACAAAATAAAATCTAATAGTATAATTTTATATTTTGGTGATACGTGTTTTTTCTTTTAACTACTATTTTTCATAACATTAAATAAGCTGAAAAATACATCAATAGTTGAAAAATAAATCAGAATTGATAAATGTTAAAATTCATTTAGAACAAAAGTAAAATTTTTCCAAGAGTAAAGTTAAATAAAATACATGTGATATGGTTTGGCTCTATGTCCCCACTTAAATCTCATCTCAAATTGTATTCCCCACGTTGAGGGAGGGAGATGATTGAATCACGGGGGCAGTTTCCTTCACGCTGTTCTTGTGATAGTGAGTGAGTTCTCACGAGATCGTCTGGTTTTATAAGCATCTGGCATTTCCTCTGCTTGCACTCACTCCCCCCCTCACCCACCGCTTTGCAAAGTAGATGCCTGCTTCCCCTTTGCCTTCTGCCATGATGTAAATCTCCTGAGGCCTCCCCAGCCATGAAGAACTGTAAGTCAATGAAACCTCTTTCCTTTGTAAATTACCCAGTGTTGGTTATTTCTTTATAGCAGTGTGAAAATGAACTAATTCAATATGATATTAAATAGTACTTGTTCGACATGCCATATATACCATTATTTATATTGTTGGGTGTGCATGTCACTGTGGACTCATGTATGTGTTTGAAAATGTAGTCTGTTTTAAATTTGATCCAACCAAGATCTTTAGTAGCCATCTTTTAGGATATAATATGGTCAGTAAAAGGTTTCTGGAACCATGCTAACACAAACTCACAATTTTAAATTATTCATTTAATAATGGCAACAATTTTCTCATAAGCACAAAAATTTCATAATATAAAAAGCTTCAAGTTCATATTGTTTATTTTTTCCAAATGCTTTTTGAAATTAAATAAAATTACCATTCAATATAAACTAACTCTAATAAAGATTAAACTTACATACTGTTGTAAAAGTAAAAAAATGGGTTGAGTTTCTATAATACCAAGAGAATGCACAGTGATGATTTATCTCTTTCAGGGTTAATATTTTCACATAGCAAAATATTATATTTGACTAGAAGACTGCTAGCTGAAGTGTTGCTATCAACAGTTCTTACCTATTTTTCTTTATTTTTCTTCATGTTTTCTTAAATTAAAAACAGAATTAAGAAAATCCCATCACAAATTTACATTGTAGAAATGTCAGCTTCAACTCATTACATAAATACCTATAGATTATGTTTCAAAATTGTCTTATAATATACTATGCATATTATCCACATTTTAAAAACTGTAAAATATAATGATGGATAATAACATCATTTTTATTACTTATACCTACATATATTTAAGAATAAACATATACATTCTGAATAATTGCAATGTCCCTAATAGACCTGCAAGCAGTGTTGAGAGTGATCACTCCATAATTCACAGGAGATCCAATAGGTTGTTTCAGTCATTTTACTTTCAGTCATTTTGCTTTCCAAATGTCACTTAAAATTTTCAAAGGAAAACAAAAAAATTAAATGTAAAATGGATACAAATAGATCTATATTTCATTATATGTTTAAAAATGTACTCTGCCATAGTCATGTTTTCCTTCTGAGAGTAGGGAACTCCTCACTCTTATTTAGTCAACATTAAACAATTTGAGCTTTTCTAAATGAAACGGATAGGGGAACCTATGATTTCCAGTATAAGGTTTTTACTGGATGATACTGTGTAATGTTATGCCACATATTCAGACTTTAATTTAATTAGATATGTTTATAAGAAAATGTAATTTTCATAGAACAGGGAGAACTGGAAGTTGACACCTTAACTATCCCATGACATAAGAAATTCAAACTTGTTTGTAGCAGACTTAAATATGCTCTAATTCATATATTTGGGTATGTAACCTGATCGTATAAGCAATATTCTAGGCATCACATTTGAATTCTCATGCAGTAGTAATATACTAAAAACTTTTAGTAAGATACTAAAAATTTAATATTCATGCAATAGTAATATACTAGTAATATACTAGAAATGATGAAAATTCTTTTTTAAAAATATTGAAAGACATGTATATTTCCTCTACTATCTTGAAGTAATTGGATTTTGTTTTCATCAATATATTTCTTCTTGAATGAACTAAGGTAACGTATTTCCATTCTATTTTTTGAATTTAACTACTTAGCTTCTGTTAGTATTCAACCCAAGGTAGTGTTGAGGCAATTAATAGTAAACTATTTTTGAAATTCAAAAATCATCAAGTAGGGAACTAATTCATTTAAAAATAAATTTTTAGTAGATATGTTGTTTTATTTTAAGGTTGTTGAAGAACAATTTTAAATTAAAAGGTAAAACAACACATTGTTGAAATTCTGGTCAAGGGACAATGTAAAATAAGTGCCATAATGTAAGATGCACATTTTTTGAGAGAGCATGTAATTATGTTTTCAATTTTTCCCTTGTGGTATTCATTGCTATATCATATATGGTGATATTTTAACATTATCTGATAGTCACAAAATTCAGACAGAGCTGAGGTTGTATTTCTGAGACATCACAAATAAAATGTAATATAAGTGAAGAGGTAATCTACTGTGAAAAATCTGAAAAAAGAAAATAGCTCTAATTATAATACAAAGACTGAAACGTTTGCCAAAACTGGAAATGATACTGTGCCTTAGTCATCTTAGGCTGCCATAACAAAATACCATAGACTCAGTGGCTTAAACAACAGAAATTTATTATATCACGGTTCTGGAGGTTGGAAGTCTGAGATTAAGCTGCAATAACGGTTGGGTTGTTGTGAGAGCTGACTTCCTTGCTTGCATGCTGCCACCTTCTCACTGTGTCCTCACATAGCAGAGACAGAGACTGCAAACTCTACCATCTCTTTTTATAAGAGGACTAATCTTGTCATGAGTACCCCTCCCTCATGACTCCATATAAATCTAATTATCTCCCACAGATTCCATCTCCAAACACCATTACATTGGGGGTTAAGGTTTCAACATACGAATTTTGGGTAGACATAATTCAGTCTATAGCAGAAGTGAATGCTTTTGAAAATGTAATGGTTAAAAGCAAACATGAAGAGTTGCATGCCTGGTTTGGCAAGGCATATAGTAAACTCGTATCTTAAACTTCACCTACTCATATCTTACATAAAAACAATATCTCAAATCTGCTGTGAGATATAGGTTACTGATGATTTATTTAATGCAATTTTACCCTGAGTGGATAAATAATGTTTACATAAAAAAGCATCAATCACTCAAGTATTCTTTTGCGATTGATTGATTCTTTTGTGATCATATGTAATCTCGAAATTGCAAATACCTCATAACACGGAATCAATTTAAATTTCTGCCAGGCCCCATTTCTACAAAAAAGAAAAATATTAGCCAGGCGTGGTGCCATACACCTATAGTCCCAGCTATTTAGGAAGCTAAGGTGGGAGGATCATTTGTGCCCAGGAGTTCAAGACTGCAGTAAGCTATGATCATGCCACTGAACTCCAGCCTGGGTTACAGAGTGAGACATTGTCTCTAAATAAATTAATACATTAATTTGTTTAATTTTTAACTATCATTAATATGTATTCAAAAATATTGTTTAAATTTTCTTTAGCATATTCTGCTTGATGTATTCAGAGAATGACCCTTCACAAGGCAATTGTCAAAATCCTAATTGATTATTATTATAATTATTTTTAAGCTAAGGCAGTTAGGCAATGTTGTCAATTGCTCAATGTTAATATGTTGACTGCAAAAGCACCTATAAAGTGAATGAGTATCGCATGTAGATTAGTTCAATATCTCAGTGTCTGAAGAGAAAGACAGTCGCTTAGTTTCTCAAGTGGAATGGGTACTTTTAGATTTTCCAGTTAAAAAAGTTTACTTTAAGACTTCAGGCTGCCTGGTTCCTTGACCTTTGTGTTTCTACTTTCTAAAATTGTAGTTATCAGATTTTTTATTTTTTTTTTGGTTCTAGTCTTAGTTGTGAAAAGAATCAGAATTTGAGGTAAGAGGACCTTAAGAAGGCTTGGTTACATATTTTGTCTGCTTTGTAGAAAATGGCCCTGTCTGCTACTTGTACACTCAGACTTAATCACTAAGAACATGATCTTCATCTGGAAGCACATTACACATAGCAAATCTTGATAGCTCTACTAGATCTGTGATTTATAGCACGCTGTTTAACCTTGCTCTAGTTTCTTTATATGTGAAACAGGGGTAATAATTGAACATACCATACTGAGTTGTTACAAAGATTAAATAGTTTGATATTTAAAACATCTCTGTACCCAAAAACAAATTGTAGGAAATGGTGGGCAGAGGATCATGTTGAACGGCATTATAATCATTATAATACCTGGACCACAGTAAAAATTATGTATTTCTTATTAACTAGAGTTTTGCCTTAGTCATATTCTTACATTCCATGTTGAGTCAGCCTGGTACCTCAGAACATTTGAGGAACGCCTTTCACTTGACCTGAGCAAGCCTAATAAAACTATTGCAAAATAATCTAAAGCACTTTGATTAAGTAATAAAAGACATGAAAACAACAAAAATAAGAATGTGAAAAACTCAGAAATAAGATGGCAGAACCAAGAAAGAATTATAAGTGAAAGATAAATACTGGAAATTGAAGCTAAAGAATTATAAAAGTAAACAGATACAATACATACAGCTCTAAGATAAATAGAAGACAACAAAAATAAATTTGAAATAATTGAAACAAAGAGATAATAAGGATCTGAGAAAAAGGACATATTGAAGACAGAAAAAGAAGAGCCTTTATATAATTACTAAGAGTCTTGAAATTTAAAAAAAAAAAAGAAAAAGAATAAATTCTAAACAATAATTTTCAAGAACATAAGAAAAAAAAGAAACTAGGAACTCTAAGAGCACACCATGTGTCTGAGAGTATTAAGCCAGAATAACCATCATCAAATATACCCTAGGACAACTACTGAACTTTAAAAAGAAACAGAAACATAATTCTCTCTTTAGGCATCCAGGCAACCAAGGCACATACCTTACAGAGAATGAAAGAAAATTGGTAACTATTAGACTTTTAGATAGTACTACTTTAAGTCACAGGAAATTGGACCACTCAACAAAATACAATGTGAGCCAAGAATTTTACATCCAGCAATCTAGTGTAAAGGACACAGAAAACAGTTATTGACATGTTTTCTCAGGAAAACATTTTCCAGGAGTCCTTCTTGAAGTATCTCTGAAAGAATGAGCTCCATTCAACCAAAATACTCGAGTGAGATCAATAAAAATAACTGATAGTATTAAGTATATAGTTATTAGTAGAATAAGATAAAAGTTAAAAGGAAGAGAATGCAGAGATGGTTACATTCTTGGACAACGTAAATATAGTACCACCATTAATGAATGAATGGGTGAGAATGGGAATAGAATATACACAGAACTCTTTCTGTGTTTAGTAATTATAATTGATTGTGGTAGTGTAAGTATTGTGATCCTGAAACTGATGTGTGTGTACTGTGGGTTAAAGCAAATGAGTGATTATAAGATATTCTAATTCTTTCATTCCTTGTATTCATGAGAATGGGGGTTCCTATGGAAGAAAGAAGGCAAAATGTAACATAAGATTATGTTTAAAATATGATAGTTTTGAATTTGAATTAGAAAAGTCAGTGTGAATTTATATGGTAATTTATCATTAAAAATGTGTAGTGTATATTTTCTAGTTCTGCCCACTGGAAAGCCCTAGAAACAATATACAACGCAGCAGCAATGAAATTGCTAAGCCTAAATTGTGATCTTGAGATGAACATTTCTCACTAAAAGAAATGAAGCTTTCCTGTGGAAATAGCAATTTCAGGTCTGAGGTAGGAAATATGCAAAATTAGCGTTGAATTTCTTATCACATTGGAAAGGAAGAAAGCTAATAATTATTACCAGAATCAAGTCAAAAGGACTCAGCAACCTACTTTAAGAATCTCCCAGTCGCCAGTGATGGGGGAATTTTATCTTCAATGGAGTTTAGAATTATAATGGCTTGCAACCCATCAAATGTGTTTAAATCTGTGAATGCATAATCACATGAAAAAAAAAACTAGTCAACTTGGGAGGTTGGTGATCAATATGTTGACCATTTTTTTAAATAACGAATCAAGCAGGTATATTGGTCTTCATATATTAACTGTACTATTTAGTAAACAGAGTGAGAAAAAAACATCTTGTTATAAGTGTATTCCAGCTAATCAATAATAATAAAAGATAGACTATTACCATTTTGCAGCCCCCAATGAGTTAATGGGTCTACGCATTGAACATCAACTGTTGCTAGCATTTGCCTCTTGATAGAAAAACTCAGTTCCACCAATCCTCCTGCCAAAGGCATCAAATCGGTCAATTCAAGACTCTGAATCATAATAAGGCAAACAACAACAACAACAACAACAAACAAAAAACCAACACTTGAGAGCATCAACAGGTTAGACAGCACTCAATTCTTCAAAATATAAGTTGAGAGGAAACACAAATTAAAAGAGAGAGACATACAAGCCATGACTTTTAAATAAGGCAGATCATATCATATTGTTCAATGTTACACATTTGCATAATAAAACCATAAAGGAACACATGAGAAGTATGTATGCAAAAATCAGGATAATGATTGCTTTTGCAACAAAAAAGAGAAGCATGATAGAAAAGGGAAAGTGTCCGGCAAAGTTCTATTTCTTGACTCAAGTGGTGATGAAAATGGTGTTCATCATATAATAATTTACTAAGTTATTTATACATATGGATAAAAGACATTACAAATGAAATAAGTCTTAAATTAGGCATGTGGAGAAATACCTATTAATTAGGTGATAGATAAAAGAAAGGGTAAAAGAAAGGACACTTTGTCAAACATGATTTCAGAGTAAATTCTTCTAAATGTACATTTTAATATTTTTCTTTCTATATAATTATGCCATAGAAAACCTTTATAGTTCAATTGAAACAGAATCTGCTTTTAAAATATATATGTATATATATTTGTTATTACAAATATATATAAACTTTACTTGTTTTTACAAATATATATATTTGTAAATACATATAAATATTTGTAAAATATATAAATATTTTATATATTTTATATTTTATAAAAATATTTCTATTTTACAAATATATATTTGTAGAAACAAGTAAAGTAGATTGCAGTTTGCAAACACTGTTAAGAAAATAACAAAATTTCAGCAAATTTAACTTACTACTACAAAATCACACACACACACACACACACACACAAACACACACACACAAAGGACATTTGAGCTATGATAATGGTAATGCATTGTATGCTTTTTATTAATTTTAGAAAAATTAAAAAATAATGTATCTGACTATGAAAAGGTTAGCAATGTATTTTTTGTATACTAGAAAATTGTCTACTAGAAATGTGAAGGACAAGAAAGTTTATTTTTAAATTATAGGGTCTGATATAGTAGTTCCCCTTTATATAAAGTTTCCCTTTCAGTGGTTTCAGTAACCTACAGTACATACAATAAAGCATTTGAGGGAAAAATAGAGAGATCATATTCCCATAACTTTTAGACAGTATATTGTCATAATTGCTTTATTTTATTATGAGTTTTTGTTGCTAATCTCTCACTGTGCCTAATGTATAGATTAAATTTTATCATAGGTATAAATGTATAGGAAAATACGTAGTATATATAGGGTCCTGTACTATCCAGTTGCAGGCATCCACTGGTGTTCTTGGAACATATCCCCCCGTGGAAAAAGAGGGATTAAAGTAAACTGGTATGGTTCCATAAAACTATTAGGAAGCAATATCATAATGGAGAAGCAATATCATAGCAATATCACATGACTTTTTATGTGAATGTTCCTGCAATTAATAAATTGCAGTGAGACATGTGAAGAGCAAAATTTTCATACTGAGCAAAATATTTACACACAAGCTTAAATTAAATGGTATTGATTTGGAAAATAAATGGAAAGAGTATAGCATTCGGAGTCTGATGAAGATTACTGTCTAACCCCCAAAAATTGCACTCTGCCTTCTATCACGTGGGGTTACTTCTTGAGGTGGCTGCCCAGTCACAACTCTTCTATATCCCTCCCCACAATGGAACCAGGTGTAGCCATGTAATTCATTTCATTAATGAATGAATTAATTTTTAAAAGGTGGTTAAAAGAATCATAGCTCACTTTCTAGTAAGAACTTTTAAAAAGTAGATCCAACTTGTCCATTTGTCTTTTTTATTCTATCACTGAATGGAGAGAATTCTAAGGCCCTAAGAGGGTATCAGGCAGAGTCATACAACAAAAAGAGTCAGGTTTCTGAATCACAAAGTGCACAAAAGCTACCTCCCAATAGGAAATCTGTATAAGCTTTTCAATGAAAGAGAGATAAAATTACATTATATCACCAGTGAAAATCTATATAAGATTTTAAATGAAAGAGAAATGAAATTACGTTGTATCAAACCACTGATTTTGTTAATGACAAGAACTAGGTTTATCCTTATTTATACAAAGTCTGACAGATCTCAGTAAACAATTGGTTAATATATTTGGACATTTACTTAACATTTCTAAAAAGCATATTCTCATTTATTCAATGAAATACTTTGTAAACTACTTTTACAAACTACCTTCTTGGTAAAATTGTATGAAAATTAGAGATACACATTAAGCGTCATTACATTTCTTGGTATTTCAGAGGTCCTCAGTAAATGACAAGATTATTAACATTAACATTATTTTATAATGCAAATCAACTTTCCCATTTCTACCTTTTTTTATTTTGGGGCAATCTTTTTATCAAATACAATTTTTATATTATAAGATTTTACAAAGAAGTAGTACTTTTGTAAGAGAAGACATTGGGTTTACCCATGTGCATGCTTCACCTACTTTAAGAAATAGCAAATTAAAAGACATGACTTGATATTGTTCTTTCATATCTCTTAAAGTGCCTAACACAAAGCCTGACACATATTAACCATGGAAACATAATAGGAGGTTTACATTAGGGATATTTTCATGAAAGTCATCACCTAACACAGCCATGAAAAAATATTGAGTTAAAGTTCCCCATAATACTATTAATATTTGCAAAACCTCTTGTACCTTCTGTCACTATGAATCTCAAATGACTTAATTTACAAGTAATTATTCTGAAGAAGTTTTCTGCTGTTATGTTATTTTATGAACTATTTCCAATTATTTTTTTTACTCAGCTAGAAAAAAAGATAAAATTCAAATTAAGAATACAGCATTTTCATCTCTGAATAGAACCATTTTGACCTTGTTTGACATAGACATCTTTCTATTGTAAATCTATAACAGTTTGGTACCACAGATCTCCCTAGACATTGCTAATCCTCAGAGCACTTTATCACCAATGTATACATGTATAATAGAGAATTTAAGAAGTCATATGCTCCTACATTTGCATTTTTTTCCTCTGATAAACAATCACTTTACTTCAAAGGTGATTGTCCTTCACTTCTTACCAAAAAAGCTCATTGTATAACAGAGATTCCCTGCCTTTACAATTCCAGAGCTCATTTATTAATGTGATGAGTCATATTAGGTATAAATTGAGGAGATTAACAGATAAGATAAGGAGAAAGGAAAGAGATCATTATGTTACTAGACTTTAAAAAGTATCATATACCTCTAGTGCTGTGAGACATTTTGTAGTTCTTATAAGGGTTTTTAAAATGAACTCTCTTGAAAGGAAATTATTCAAAGCCTTTGAACAATGTTAGCATGATTTAAAGTACACTTTTGAAAAATATTTGATTTATCGGTAAAATATTTAGAACATTATAATGTATTATATTATTTCAATTATATTTTGTATACAACCCTGAAATCTTTTAAATGACTGATATTAATTTGGGTTCAAAAAGCTTTGAGAGTTGAGTTGCAATGTTTCCATTTTTAATTGTTCAGTAAAATAAACATGGAACCAGAAAAATAAATAAGCATATTAACAAAAATAGGGGAGGCCCATCACAAGAATCTGCTGGAAATGACCAGAATTTAAAGCCCACTGATGAGGGATTGAAATGTAGTGTCAGAACATACTTATGTTTTAACTTTCAAATGCAAAGCATAATTATGTAAGAAAATAGCAATGGGTTTACAACTGGAGGCAACCTGGCTATTATCCATATAAGACGTGGAGTATATTCTCCTCACTAGTGAGGCTACAGGGGAGTCTCTGGGAACCTCAATGATATTTGTTGTCAAAAGGCTGAGATGGATGATTGTAGATGCTCCATGGGATAGGGCTGCCTAGTTTCATTTTGGATATTAGTAATCAGGAATTGTACAGGCCAGCAGGCAATGCCTTTAATTCAGAGGCAGCAAGGCCAGAGAACAAAGCATGCTGCCCTAACCTTCAGGGATCTCTAGAAATGGCATTGTTCTATGGGAAAATATACATAGTAAGATGACTGTAGTATTTATTGGCTGTAAAAGAATACTGATTACTAATAATGACGAGAAATGTGCAATAAGATCACATCAAACTGAAGTTGAAAATCTAATTCATTCTATTAGTTTCTGGTATTAAGTTAATCGTAGGATAAGAGACCAATAGAATTTTGATAGAGAAGGCAGCATAATCATAAATTTTTAAAGAAATATTTTTTGAAGTGCGAGACATTAGAACATCGTTGGATAATAAATAAGATTAATCTGAGAGATGGATAAATTGACTATGCAGAGAAGGGAGGCTACAATTTTAGAAAGTAGTTTCTGATAAGATGAGACGGACATTAGAATTGAGAAAATGGCATATTTGAACCAAGAGGAATTGGTGGTTAGGAACCACTGGATGCCTGCCAAAGGTTAAGAAGCCACTCTATAAATGAGGCAAAGACTTACTTTCATATGGTGAGATAATTGAGTTATTCTTATATGCAATGATTTTTACCTAACTGCATCATGTAGGTACTTTTTGTACTTAAATTTAGGATTATAATTGGTACTAACTGAAATTCCTGTGGAAATAAATAAAGCAGAAAGATGCATGCACTGAAGGAAGAGATAGAGGCAGCACAATTTTGGAAGGAAAATAAAATATTGCTTATAGGTATTTCTTTGAAAGTGTTGGAAGTGAATTACTCAAGCCAGAGTTCATTCAATCTTCAGGTCACCATCTCTGCCAGCATTCTAGAGAAGCTAATGGTAAGCATGGCTATTAAATGTAAAACTCAAATAAGATAAAATTTGGAAATTCCACCAAAAAAGCATACTGAGCTTGATACAGAGAATTAGAAGTTTAAGGAAGAACTTTGAGAGCTCCAGAGCCACATACTAAACTTTTTAAAGAAAAATTTTCAATAATATAGGGTAAATAATCATAATTAAATAAAAATATTTTTTGCAGTGTTAGTTATAACTCTTAAGACATACTAGATTATGGTTAGCAGATCCTTTAAGGTATATAAAGAATTATTTCCACGATTTAATAGTTTATTACCTAATCTTCAAAGGTTATTAGAAACAATAACTATGAAAGGAGTAATTTTTTCAAGAAGTTTTGAGGCAAATTAATTGCTTTCCCATATACAAAATTCTGTTTTGAAAATTTAATGCAAAAGTCTTGTTCCAGAGCATGAAAAGAACATTTTAGCAAGTTAATAGTAAGACAACACAATTTTCAAAACTGGGCCAAAGATTTGAACAGACATTTCACCAATGTGTGAATGCCTAATTAGGGAAACACAAACTGAAACCACAATGAGATGCTAGTGTTTAAACAATCATCATCATCATCGTCATCCAAAGATAATCAATATTAAGCACTGGCAAGAATATAGAGAAACTGAAACCTTCATACATTGCTGCTGAGGATGTCAAATTATTTTGCCACCTTGAAAATCATCTTGTTTGTTTCCTAAGATGTGAAAAATAAATGTAGCATATAATAGAGCAGTTCCATTCATGAGTATCTACCTAATGAAATGAAAATAAGTCTACACAAATACTTGCAAATAAATATTCTTAGCACTATTATTCATAGTAGCGCCAAACTGGAAAGAATAAAAATTTCTATCAATTTGTGAATTGATAAACAGTGTGTCATCCATACAAGGGAACACTGTTTGGCAGTAGAAAAGAATAAATTACTAATTCATGCTACATGGATGAAGCTCAAGTAGCCAGGTATGATATGCTTTATATTATATGATTGTATGTTTTTAAAATGACCAGAAAAGGAAAATCTATTGAGTCAGAACTCAGATCAATGGCTGCCTAGGGCTGGGGTTGGGAGCAGAGATTATCTGCAAATTAGCAAAAAACAAAATGTAAAATAAAATAAAATAAAATTAGTCTAAATTCTTTAAAGAATTATGGAAATATTTTAAAACTGAGTTGCAATGATGGTTGCACAATTATGAATTTATTAAAATTGTTAAAATGTATACTTATAATAGATGATGAAATTTATTATAAGTAAATTAGAGCTCAATAAACCTTTAAAAATCAACAAACAGTAAGGGGTAGGGAATGCTGAAAGCTAATATGGAAAATTAAGTTCTACAATCATTTTGTAAACTGCAATATAAAAGACAGAACTCATGTTAAAATCAATCTATAAAACTATATTATGTAAACACAGAATATAGAACAAACCTTTTTTATACCTAGGATTGAGATTTATATTTTGGAATTTTTGAAAATTCTTCCCTAACCTGCCATTTTCCCTCAATCAAAATATGTATGACACAATTGGTTGCAAGTTATAAAGGACCAAATTATTTTCACCTTTTTTGAGATAAGGCAAACAAACAAAATATAATCCCTAACCTCAATATAAACATATCTAACAACTTCTACATCTGAATTTTAGTCATTTATTTATTTATTTATAAAAAAAGAGATCTTGATTTTACAGATATTTGTGTGAACTTCCCATTGAGGGGTTTTTAAAAAGACATTATTAAATAGGGCATGGATCCTAACTAAAAGAGGGAGTTCAACTTCATATGCCTTAAAAACTGCCTAGATTAAAGAATATTTCAAGCTAATTTTCATATAAATTTGCTATATGATGTATATGACCTTAGCATTGAGTTTGGAAGAAAACACAACAGTGCTACAAAATCTCTTAGGTAGAAATTTCCTACATAGTGATAGGGTTTGCCTGGAAATCATCTGTACCAAGACTATATACATATATATGTATATATATATGTATAAAATTAATTTTTGTATACATATATATAGATAGATGCAAGACTAGATGGGATCCCAAAACATGAAAAATAGACTCTCTGTTTCCCTTGATAATGATAAAATCATCTATTATAGATGAATATTTCTTAAACCTGACAAATGGCTGTTAAATTGGGAAAGGATTACTGGTGATTCTTTAGGGTGAAGAGAAATTGACTATATATATATACTTTTGAAAATTTTATCTTTATGCAATAAATTTCACATTCCTTACTTAATATTGGAAAAGGAGAAGTAAACTTATCTCTACTTGTAGATAACATTATCTTGTTCATAGAAAATCCTAAGGAATCTATAAGAAAAAGCTATTAGAACTAATAAACAAGTAAGTAATACCATATAAGATTTATATAAAAATATCAATTGTATTGTTGTACACTGGCATTGGACATTCTGAAAATACAGTTTCTTTAAAATTTCATTTGTAGTAGTATTAAGCGAAATAAAATTTCATTTTTAATAGTATTAAGCAAAATATTTAAAATATAACAAAAATACAAGAATTACAGACTAAAAAACAATAAAAATATTTTTAAAATAAATTATGTTGATAAAAAAATAAATGGAAGAATTGGGTTCATGAATTGGGTAACTTTTAAACAAACTTCCTGGTTTGTAGTGTATATATTTGTATCTACTTTAGCTAAACTTGGGAAGAAAAGAAATAATGGGATGCTGAGTATGAGAACCTATTGGACCTATTTTTAAGAGATTTTGGTCCCAATATTATTTATTATCTACTGTTATCTGTGGGTTGATGATGCCATCACAGGTCTTCTATGGTTAGGGTCAGCTCAGGTTCCATATTCAACAGTCCTGGAAAGGTCTGAGTACTCTCTGTCCAATATGCAGTTACTTAGGTAAATGCCTAGAAGTCATTCAGAGGAAGGCACCGGGACTCATGTCTGCTGTGCTCACCTGTGGTAGGATTGGAGGGGCTTCCACAAGAGAATTACGTTCTTTTTCAATCTATGTGCTCTCAGTTTGAAAACTGATTTTATTCTAGGAACTGAGTTACAATTTTCTATTATGGTGCTTATATCAACCTTCTGCTCACAAGCTGTTGATGTTTTTTGGCTACACAAGTCAATCAACAGCCTAATCTGCTGTCTGTCTCACCTCTAGTAAAACCAGCATCTCAGCAGATCTCTCTGAGTCAAAGCACCTATCTGATTGCCACTATTGCTGAACATTGTGTCATTTACATCCACCTTTTTCTGTCAGTTAGTCGTTCCCACTTGGCCTCTGCTGTTCTGGAAACTTATCTGTCTCATTGATACTAGAAAGCCCAGTTTCTTGGCAGCATCTCCTAAAATAAACCAACAACCACCACAGAACTTAATCAAGAATGCAGTACATTCTTTACTGCCATAATGCACAAGTCAGCAAACTTTCTGTAAAGAGACACTTAGTAAATATTTTAGGGTTTCTAGGCCATGGACAGTCAAGTATTTTCCTTTGCTCGCTTTTACAACCCTTTAAAAACTCAAAAATTATTTTTAGCTCACAGACACATAAAAACAGGTCACTCTGTAGATTTGGCTCCAGGACATAGTCTGTGACCTCTGCCTTAATGAGATGAGTATGTCCTTGAGAGAATACACCAGGTGATGGATTTTCTGGTCAACATTCAAACCACCTATAGCCTTCGGATTTCTTCCTCAATACTCTGCCAAGTAAGTTCTAGCATTCCACTTCATTTACACAGGCATTATTGATTGCAAGTTTTAAGAAGCCATCACAGCAATATATTAGTATTAGATTCTAAATGATGATAGATCCATGCAAATAAACTCTCCTTATGTTAACGCTACACCCTGTGTCCAACACCATTAAGGTAGACCCTCACCTGTGACTGCCTGGTTTCTGCTGATATATATTACCCAAGTCTTTCAATCATTTTATTTCATAAGCAAGATAATTCCTTGGGTCAGTGATAGTATTTATTTTCTTAGGCTAAATTGACCCTTCTATTGATCTGTCACAAACAAACGGGGGCAGACTATGGAAGAGTTATTAGTAAATAGTTCACTAAGGTGAAACTAATGTCCTCCAGGAAAGAGACCTGTGGCCTAAGCATTGAGGGTAATTTGAGTTTTCAAGGTTATCAGCACATCCAGCCAAATATTTTCATCCTGTATCTCAGTGAACTACTCCTCCCTTTAGTACCCTGATGTTTGCATAGGAGAATGTACATTTAATTTCCTTTGCCGGTCCACCCCATTTACAATTAAATCCTTGGCCTGATTTTCTGCACAGTCTGCCCTCCAGAATCAGAAGACAGTGATTTCTTTAAATGCTTCCATGGAGTTTTTTTTTTTTTTTATTATACTTTAAGTTTTAGGGTACATGTGCACATTGTGCAGGTTAGTTACATATGTATACATGTGCCATGCTGGTGCGCTGCACCCACTAACTCGTCATCTAGCATTAGGTATATCTCCCAATGCTATCCCTCCCCCCTCCCCCCTCCCCACCACAGTCCCCAGAGTATGATATTCCCCTTCCTGTGTCCATGTGATCTCATTGTTCAATTCCCACCTATGAGTGAGAATATGCGGTGTTTGGTTTTTTGTTCTTGCGATAGTTTACTGAGAATGATGGTTTCCAATTTCATCCATGTCCCTACAAAGGATATGAACTCATCATTTTTTATGGCTGCATATATTCCATGGTGTATATGTGCCACATTTTCTTAATCCAGTCTATCATTGTTGGACATTTGGGTTGGTTCCAAGTCTTTGCTATTGTGAATAATGCCGCAATAAACATACGTGTGCATGTGTCTTTATAGCAGCATGATTTATAGTCATTTGGGTATATACCCAGTAATGGGATGGCTGGGTCAAATGGTACTTCTAGTTCTAGATCCCTGAGGAATCGCCACACTGACTTCCACAATGGTTGAACTAGTTTACAGTCCCACCAACAGTGTAAAAGTGTTCCTATTTCTCCACATCCTCTCCAGCACCTGTTGTTTCCTGACTTTTGAATGATTGCCATTCTAACTGGTGTGAGAAGATATCTCATAGTGGTTTTGATTTGCATTTCTCTGATGGCCAGTGATGATGAGCATTTTTTCATGTGTTTTTTGGCTGCATAAATGTCTTCTTTTGAGAAGTGTCTGTTCATGTCCTTTGTCCACTTTTTGATGGGGTTGTTTGTTTTTTTCTTGTAAATTTGTTTGAGTTCACTGTAGATTCTGGATATTAGCCCTTTGTCAGATAAGTAGGTTGCAAAAATTTTCTCCCATGTTGTAGGTTGCCTATTCACTCTGATGGTAGTTTCTTTTGCTGTGCAGAAGCTCTTCAGTTTAATTAGATCCCATTTGTCAATTTTGGCTTTTGTTGCCATTGCTTTTGGTGTTTTGGACATGAAGTCCTTGCCCACGCCTATGTCCTGAATGGTAATGCCCAGGTTTTCTTCTAGGGTTTTTATGGTTTTAGGTCTAACGTTTAAATCTTTAATCCATCTTGAATTGATTTTTGTATAAGGTGTAAGGAAGGGATCCAGTTTCAGCTTTCTACATATGGCTAGCCAGTTTTCCCAGCACCATTTATTAAATAGGGAATCCTTTCCCCATTGCTTGTTTTTCTCAGGTTTGTCAAAGATCAGATAGTTGTAGGTAATGAGTCCAGCATCATTCTGATACCAAAGCCTGGCAGAGACACAACCAAAAAAGAGAATTTTAGACCAATATCCTTGATGAACATTGATGCAAAAATCCTCAATAAAATACTGGCAAACCGAATCCAGCAGCACATCAAAAAGCTTATCCACCACGATCAAGTGGGCTTCATCCCTGGGATGCAAGGCTGGTTCAACATACGCAAATCAATAAATGTAATCCAGCATATAAACAGAGCCAAAGACAAAAACCACATGATTATCTCAATAGATGCAGAAAAAGCCTTTGACAAAATTCAACAACCCTTCATGCTAAAAACTCTCAATAAATTAGGTATTGATGGGACATATTTCAAAATAATAAGAGCTATCTATGACAAACCCACAGCCAATATCATACTGAATGGGCAAAAACTGGAAGCAGTCCCTTTGAAAACTGGCACAAGACAGGGATGCCCTCTCTCACCGCTCCTATTCAACATAGTGTTGGAAGTTCTGGCCAGGGCAATCAGGCAGGAGAAGGAAATAGAGGGTATTCAATTAGGAAAAGAGGAAGTCAAATTGTCCCTGTTTGCAGACCACATGATTGTTTATCTAGAAAACCCCATCGTCTCAGCCCAAAATCTCCTTAAGCTGATAAGCAACTTCAGCAAAGTCTCAGGATACAAAATCAATGTACAAAAATCACAAGCATTCTTATACACCAACAACAGACAAACAGAGAGCCAAATCATGAGTGAACTCCCATTCACAATTGCTTCAAAGAGAATAAAATACCTAGGAATCCAACTTACAAGGGATGTGAAGCACCTCTTCAAGGAGAACTACAAACCACTGCTCAAGGAAATAAAAGAGGATACAAACAAATGGAAGAACATTCCTTGCTCATGGGTAGGAAGAATCAATATCGTGAAAATGGCCATACTGCCCAAGGTAATTTACAGATTCAATGCCATCCCCATCAATCTTCCAATGACTTTCTTCACAGAATTGGAAAAAACTACTTTAAAGTTCATATGGAACCAAAAGAGAGCCCGCATCGCCAAGTCAATCCTAAGCCAAAAGAACAAAGCTGGAGACATCACACTACCTGACTTCAAACTATACTACAAGGCTACAGTAACCAAAGCAGCATGGTACTGGTACCAAAACAGAAATATAGATCAATGGAACAGAACAGAGCCCTCAGAAATAACGCCGCTTCCATGGAGTTTTTGTCACTTTTACATCATTCTCTGATTTAATAGTTGGATGACCTGAGTCTATACTTTCCTTACTTTAAGACTTCCAAGTTATTTAACAAAAAGTCAGCTATCTTCGTAATCTTTACAATTTTAATTATTAAAATACTTTAATTTCTAGGACTACTGAGAAGGCCAGTGCTTTTGCTTTAACTTGTATTTCACATCAGGTCATTTCAGGTTATTGTTTTAATTAGTGTGATGATGTAACCTGCTGGGGATTATTGCTACTACACTTAGAACTAACAATGGAGTCTTTCTTACTTTTGGGGTACAGAAGTGATCCTTCAATAATACCATCCTGAGGTTCTGCTTCCTAGGGCCACTTCCAGTACCTACTGTTTTAATGTAGATTCTCAAAAACCAAAGCTAAAGACATAGATTTAGATGATGTTGAATTTTCTAAGAAATGGAGGTGAGAAACTGGGGAAAACAGATAAGATATTGAAGAAAGAGAAGTCAGTATAAGGGAGGCACTGTTGAGATTACTGCATTAGGCAACAGGGGCTCAGTTCCACCAGACTGTGTTAAGGAGCATAAAGGATGTTGCCAAGAATTGTCTATCTGATGCATGGAAGATGAGGGTATCCATCCACGCACTCTTGTTTCTTAATGGTGGCTGGATCCCCTATGGGTCGTCAATATCTCAGTTGTATGAACACTGAGGTCCCAGTAGTTTAGAGAAGCTCCTGAAACAGAAAATGGAAATATGTGTTGTGCAGGTGTGTGAGAAGGCACAGAAAGCAGGAATCTGAGCTTGCATGGAACTGAACACTGCAACTGAGGCTGACTTAGGAGGAAGACTGAGAGGAAATGAGGTAAAGTACTAAAAGGCCCACACTGAAACCCTATCATTGATACAACTAGAAAGCTAGTGAATGGATAAAGACTAAATTAAAGACTGTACTCTCTCAGCACTGGTCATTTTTCCTGCAGTGATCCAAGGTTCAGCAATGGCAGCTAGCTTTTCTATGTTTTTTGGTGAAAGAATTAAGTCATATTTGTTCATTTTTTCTACTCCTTAATTAATTTAGGCTTAACATCAAATTTTTTAGTGCTTGTTAATGACATAAAGATTGGTGAGGATTCAGAAATGAATTTTCAGGTTTTTTGTTTTAAATTTTAATATATATATATTTCTTTAAATTTAAGTATATAAATTTAAATAAAATATTTTCAATAAATTAGAATTTAACATATATATTTTAAATCTAATATCTATGACTCTAATATATTTATATATTTAGAATTTATATATCTATATGTAAAGATATTAAAATAAAATATAAGTGATATATACATATCATTTAATATCTTTATAGATAAATATATAAAAATCCTAACATATATAAATATTTATATTAGAGTTCTATATATTAGAAAAAGTATATAATATATATATTTTTTCCAGTTTGAGGGATATTTTTATATATATATCCTTTGAGGTACATTTTATGACATAGTCTCATGCAAGAACATCAAAAATACATAACTAAAATTTGCCTAGAGGTTTTGAACATTTTAAGAAAGGTAATGAGTAGACAATAAACTTCTGAAAGGTCAATGAAATTCGAGAAAAGTTTCCTTAAAGGTAAGGTAGATAAAAGACCACATTTACCTTCTATTTTATGGATGACAAGATAAAACTCAGTATTACAAGCAATGCTGACATATTTTTAAGACAATGAAAGGCCATTTTACCAGGCAAAGTAGTCAACAAGCTTTGACTACTTTGATCACTCACAAAGGGCAAATCTACATGAGCTCTTTTAGGGCAGTTGAGCAGGAAAAAATGGACAGTTATTGTTCTCTCTCCAGATTTTATTTCAAATGGTGCATACATTCCTTGAAGGCTTATTCCTTGGATCTTTCATTTAACCCCCTATGCATATTGAAAACATGTCTCAATAAATATCCTCAGTACTATATTTATAAATCCAAAGCTATTTTTTTTTTTTTTACTCAAAATAATTACATGTTTTTTTTTCAACAACTGTCATTTGTTCATTTAGTTGGCGGCCTTCATACTTCATAAAATGAATGCATGATGATTATTTATACTTGATCAGAAACACACTTTTAATACTGACAACCACTCCCACTTACAGAGGCCTACAAATATAGGGTAATAGTGAAAATAACTCAAAATAATAGAGAAAATAATTTGAAATTTTTTCAAATATATTTCAAAACAAATCATTTTGTGAATTAAAAAAATGGATCTTTAAAAAGAAAGAATGCTTTGGCACAGAAAAGAAGAAGAAAGGAAGATATTCTAAACTCTTTTTTTTTGAGATGGAGCCTCGTTCTATTGCTCAAGCTGGAGTGCAGTGGTGCAATTTCAGTTCACTGCAATCTCTGCCTCCCAGGTTCAAGCAATTCTCCTGTCTCAGCCTCCTGAGTAGCTGGGACTGTAGGCACTCACCACCACACCTGGCCAATTTTTGTGTTTTTAGTAGAGACAGAGTTTCACCGTGTTGGCCAGGCTGACCTGGAACTCCTGACTTCTGCCCACCTTGGCCTCCCAGAGTGGTGGGATTACAGGTGTGAGCCACTGCACCTGACTAGATTCTAAATTCTTAATTCTGGGAAAGTGGTAAGGTCTTAGCTCATAGAACTGTTCTGTGAACCCAACTGATTGGACTAATAATGTTGGTAGATACATATATATTTTTTCACACACCAATACATTTTTCTTGCTTTCAATTAACCATTAAAATATGCTCAACCTCATTAGTTATGAGCAAATACAAATTAAATCTACAATGTGACTTTACTACCACCCACAGGATAGCTAAAATTTTAAATAGTAAAATTTCCAAGTGCAGGCAAAAATATAGAAAAACTAGAACTATCAACTGCTGGTGGGAGTATAAATTAATACAATCTGTGTGGAAGTGGACATATTTGTTAAATTTGAGTATGTATGTGTCAGGTAAATAATTCAAATCTAGAATATACCCAGCTAAAACTCACGCATATGTGTTTCAGAATTTATATTTAAGAATGATCCTAGAAGTAGTTTTTAAGAGTGTCACACTGGGATGTCCAAGTATTTGTCAATAGTTAAAGGAACATATAAATGTTAATATATTCCACAATTGAGTAGTATATAGCACCTAAAATGAATAAACTACTTCTATAGCTATGACATGGATGAATCTCACAGAATAATATTGAGTGGAAGGAACTAGATACAAAAGAACATGTACTGTAAGATTTCATTTGCCTAAAGGTTTAAAACAAGCTAAATGGATCTACAGTGTTACAAGTTAGAAGAGTTATGTGTTGGAGAGGTGCTACTGAGTGAGAGGGAAAATAAAGGAGGCATGTGAGGCAGCAGGAATGTTTCACCTCCTGATCTGAGTTGCAGTTATACACCAGTGTGATCACTTTATAATAATACATCAAGCTAACCACTTCTAACTTGTAGAGTTTTCTTTTCCTATTGGTTTAATTAGAGTTTAAATAAAACATATATTCATTTATTCAGTAAGTATCTCCTGGGCACATACCATATTCAAAGAACTGTGATTAGGCCAGACACGGTGGCTTATGCCTGTAATCCCAGCACTTTGGGAGGCCTAGGCAGGCAGATCACGAGGTCAGGAGATAGAGACCATCCTGGCCGATGTGGTGACACCCTGTCTCTACTAAAAATACAAAAAATTATCTGGGTGTGGTGGTGCATGCCTGTAACCCCAGATACTCGGGAGGCTGAGGCAGGAGAATTGCTTGAACCTGGGAGGCGGAGATTGCAGTGAGCTGAGATCAACCCACTGCACTCCAGCCTGGGTGACAGAGCAAGACCCCGTCTCAAAAAAAAAAAAAAAAAAAAACAACAACGAAAACAAACAAACAAACAAACAAAAAACTGTCATTAATACTCGGCATAGGAGTGGTGAATTTTAAAAAATCAATCATGTGTCCAACAATATGTATTAAGACTCGGCTATGTACCAGGTACTAAACAAAAATCCCTGCCCTGATATTTCCTTCTCCAAGGGATTTTTATTTCTCATGCAGGGGATACACAATAGATATAAAATATGCATGGTAAATGTTATAATGGATAAGTATATAGTTCTGTTCAGTATATACCAGGAGACAAGCCCTTATTTGGTGTATCACGGGTTTTCCTCATGAAAAGAAAATATATCTGAACTCTGAAGGATGAAGAAGAACCAACCAACAAAAGAGAAAGGAACATTTCTGAGCAATTGTAAGTATTCTGAGGTGAGGTTCACAGAAGCCATCTTGAGTAGCATCTGAGCGTGTGAACAGAAACATGGCAGGATGGCTCCGGAGAGTCCCAGATTGCTGAGATCAAGCAGAACCCTGTTTGCCACATTAAATACTTTGTAGTTTCTCCAAAGAGCAACAGAAAGCCACTGACAAGTATGGACAAGGGAGTAGCATGCAATGTTTGTGTTTTTATATATTACCTTTACTACAGAAATTACAATGGATTAGAATAGGGGCCTGCAAACATTTTTTTGTAAAGGGTCAGTTCAAAAGTTTTTTAGGCTTTGTGGGCTACTAGTTTCTGTCACATCTACCCACTCTGCTTTTGAAGTGGGAAAGCAGCCATAGAAAAAGCTGTAAATGAATGGGTGTGGCTGTATTTCAATTAAAATTCATTTGTAAGAAGTGGTGGGTGAGGTTTGCTCTGAAAACTCTTATTCATCAACATCTGGATTACAGGAAGACAGAAGTACATGGCAACATCTATCAAGCTAAGTCTGTGGCCTAGTTAAGAAAAGAAGGTAACTTGATACAGGGTATCAGAGGTTGGAAGGTAAAAGGAGGAAAACAAGACCCCTACAATGGCTGGGGATACCATGAGCTGTCAATATATATATGAGATGTCTCAAAATCTTATTCTATTTGCAAAAAATCCAGTGCACACTCCAAGATCTGAGCAATTCTAAAAAACTAACATTAATATTGTAACTTTTGGCTCTGAGGCCCTACTTGCAGTTATTTTAGTTTATAGATCATCACATCTTTCTAATCAATGAGGTATTTTTTCTAAAGTGACTAAACTTTAAGTCACCCCCATTCAGCAATTTTTCATTAAAAATATCTGCTTACAAAATATTTTTAAGTAGGCAGCAAATATCATAGGAATTTATTTTTATGTGAAATTTATTACAGGAACTTAATTTAAAATTGCTATCTGTTATTTTATTTAATGTGTCTACAGTAACATTATGCTATGCACAGCATACCCCTCGCTTCTTAAATCTGTTAGTACATTAATAAACCTTTAAATATAATTTTAACTTTAATTGCATCTGCTTTATAAACTTGAATTTTCCATGATCTCTCTAAATTTTAAGGTGTCATTGTACATTTGAGGTGATAGGTATGTTAATTAGCTTGATTTAATGATTTCTATTGTATACACATATCATTACTTAACCCTATATCCCATAAATATATACAATTATAATTTGTCAATTTATAATAAAGTTTTAAAAATTAAAACAGTAAAAAAAGCTTTAGTGTTAGTGTAGTCCAGAGGCTAGCTTTAGCCTAATTTACTCTTCTATGTGTACTTTCTACATATTTTTCAAGGATTTTTATTTGCATTTTTGTGTATTTTATTCTCTTTATTTGTCTTTAAATCAAGTTTAATAAAACCATGTGCTAGACATTTTGGCCTATAAGAAAGAAGAAAACAAAAGACATGAGAAATATAATTCAGGTTTGGGGGACTTAAAAAATAAGCAAGAATAGTTGTATAATTAAGGACTTACAGAATAGAAAGGATTTCTGGAGAACGAGGCTTGGAAATGCCTAGAAACCAATGCAACCTTAATGAGGGTCCTGTGGGAACATTCCACTCAGGGCTTTGCATCTGCTAGAAGGAGATCTTAACCATCTCTTACATCTTCATATTAGATCGCTTATGATACAAAGCTCTGAGAATATAACACACTTTTTGGGCTTGATTGCAAGTCTGCTTCCTGACTGTATTGAGCCAGACAGAGGAAGTGATTTTAAATTACACAGTAGGGAATAACACCAAGCCTTATCAAGATCATAGATGATGGGAGTAGCATTTTAACCCAAGTGCTGAAGAGAAGGAGAAGGTGTCAGGGAAAAAAATGTCTGCAGGAAGAAAGAAAAACAAATATGTAGTCAATGACTGTCTTGACCAATGTATAATGAAATTATCAAGATTAATTGGTTCTAATGAAGCCCCAGTTTAGTTTGAAAAGATTGCAAACCCTTCACCATTAATAGGTATTTGAGATTCAAAAGTCATATATATGAGGCATTTATAAGTCTAATGTCTATAACTCATGTGTGTTCAGTGTTAAGGATATACAGAAGAGAAAGTGGTCTAATTATTGTTAGATAGAAGAGCTTCTTAGGGGCCTGATTTATTAGAGACATTAGAATGACTGGTAATTAGTATTTCAATCGTCTTAAATGCCTTCTTTTAAAATACTAAAGGACGTGTTAAAGTGCAGTAAGAACTAGATGAATTGGAGCACTGTTTAAACAAAGAAACCTCTCAGATTGTTTTGGACTTTATTTTTAAAAACGTGAGAATAAATAGAAAGACCACCCAAATGAGAATAATTTGGAGCTTACTATAGCAAGGAAGTCAGCCACCATCACTTCTACAAGGGAAGAGATTCAAGGGCAAGTAGGGAAGTGTGAAAGTTTATAGTGAGAAAAAGTAAAATTTTCAGCTTTGAGAGATTTCATAGAATTTAATGCTTCTGTGTAACAGACAAGTTTCGGAGTACTCTTACTAAGTTTCTGAAGTGTTAGTCTAAGGCAAACAGCACTTTTCTGGTCACAAAAGAGTAGTATCAAGTAGGGGCTCAGGGAGAACCAGAAAAAAAAAAAAAAACTTGCTTATGGAATTGTTCATGACACTAGGTGCCAACCAAGGTCTTACATTTTCTCAGTTGCATATTTGAATTTCGTTATGTTTTTCCAGGTGGTTTATTACAATATGAAGGGTATCAAATTAAAATTTAGAAGTAATTACAGATTAAGTACCACATTACAGTGATTCTACTTTAATTCTAAATTAAAAACTCTCAAATTTAGAATCTGATCAATAGATTGTAATAACTTACTCTTTTTCTGGGAGAGAGGCTGCCCACATTCCTTGGCAATTGGCCGTCATCCCCCGATATCAAAGGAAATAATGATGTGTCTTCCATAGCCACATCCCTCTCTGAATATCTTCTGCTTCCCTCACTAACATTTAAGGATCCTGTGAATATATTGGGCCTACCAGGGTAATCCAGGATACTCCCCCTATTTTAAGGTCAGCTGATTAGTTCCCTTAATTCCCCCTGCAACTGTAATTATCTTTTGCCTTGTAACCTAACGTATTCATAGGCAACAGGGATTAGGACGTGGACACCTTGGAGTAGGAATATTATTCTGCCAACCATACCCTATTACATTTTCATTTTCTGTGGTCATATCGCAGAACAGGAAGGAGTGTTTTTTAGTCAAGAATCCAAGGTTTATAGTCAGGAGCTGGGGGATAGAGAAAATCTGTGGGTTATTTGAATACTTACAGCTGTGTTTACACTGCGGAAGAGGTTGAACGAAGTTGGGGGTGTTTAATTAATGTAGAGAGTGTAACACCTGTATATACCAGGCTCTAACAGTCAAGTCAAATCTAACAGAAAATGACAATGTTAATTATTTATATTTATAGTTAGTTCACCTTGAGTGTTTAAAATAGGCTATTGGATACTTTTTTCTACCTTAGAGAATGCGCATTGATTTCAATAGAGGGTTTTTGTGTTTTTCTTTTGTAATATAGGACAATCCTCTTTCCAGTGTCTTTTCTTTTCAGAATATCTATGAGTGTTCTTATTAAGAAGGGTTAAAATATGGGCCACATAGTATAGCTGTTCAAGCTGCAGGGTTTTATGTTTATTTTAGGTCCTGACTTTTTTATTTGTTATTGTTCTAAAGCCCTTTCAAAATGTTTTTCAAGTCATTGTGTTTCAGGCAAAGGGGATATTTCTTAATCTAATTTATATGTCTGGATTAATTTCAGATTTAACTTCATTGACAAATAGAGATAAAAGGGCTGCCGCTATATCACCACCTTATTTAACTTCTAAATCTTGTGGGAAAGTAGTTTTTAGTCTATCCCCAAAATCTACTACAGTTTCATGTTTCTGAGTCAATATTATTAAATTATGGTGCTGTCAATTTTTATTAGAGATGATTTAGGTGTAGTTTTTAGGAAAATTTGCCCTACCCTTCGGGTCTTTTTGACCCTTAAGTTTATTGTGGGGAAAAAAGTATCTTTTAGGTTACCTTCTGGGACAGTCCAATCAGATTTTGCCATCCAGCATTTAGCAGCCCAGTTTCTGGCCAATGTGTGTGCAAGTTGGTTTTGTAGTGACTGGGCTGTTAAGCTAGCTCAGACAAGAAGCCGACAGGATCTATGCCTTTGTTCCATGGTGTGCTTCTCCTTATGACAAACAACATTTTTACTCAGCACGATGCAAAATGGAAGCACACAGAGAACAAAAGGGATGAGAAGAAATGACCCGATTCCATTACAGATACCTAACAAATGAAAACCAATAAAAAAATCCAGAAACCAACTGAGAATAAGTAGCTGAGAAACTCCATGCAAAGAGAACAGAGTTCAGACCTGTGGCTGACTTTCCTCTTCGGCATGGAATCACCAAGCCAGGAGCAGCAAGGCTCAAGGGTCCTCCCTGGGCACTATGCCTCTGGTTGAAGGCTGGGGTCTACAGTAATGAGAAGTGCAAAACTTGTCTTGGTGCAGCTTCAGAAAGAAACTGCAAAAACAAGCAAAGACTATCGATATAAAAACAAATAAAGCTTATTTAGAGTTTGTTATAGCAAGGGAGTTGGCCAGCATTACAAGACTCATTGGCAGGCAGGAGAGTGGGAAAATCTTATAGCAAGAAAAAAGTAAGTCATAAGATACGTTTGGAGGTGGTAGGAATGGTAAAGCTGAAATGGAATAATTAGAAAACTGGTATCTTATGTGATTGGTTTGGGGAGTGTATTTGGCTTTCTATTGTTGTTTCTACTCGTAAGTGGGGACAAAAAGTAGAGAGGGTGAAAGTGATACCAGGTCTTATCTGTTTGGGAAATAAACCTACAATTGCCAACCTAATAATTAAGATTTAAAAATGTATGGTCACTATACATGACTCATTTGCTCTTCACATTTGGCCAACAGGCACACTAAATGGGGGTTTAAAAAGAATCAACATCCATTTACCTTTTGCATCTTTAATGGTGAAACTTTTTCTCTGCAATTCCTCCAGCAACTAGATATTGCTTTAGCTTGATTGTCTTGCTGGAATAAGAGTAGTTCCAGATGCTTCCACCTGGCCCTTTGTACCTGATTTTTATAATTTGACATCCTTTATTCTCAATCAAATCAGAAAACCCATTTATATTACAGGATCTCTTTCTATCCTCTTAAGCCCATGGACAATAGCTACCACAAAAAATTGTTCAATGATTCTGATATTCTCCCTTACCATTACGTTTCAAAAAAAAATCTAAGATAGTATTTCCAAATCTTCAGAGTATAGTCGGTAGATGGATGAGCACATTTAAGCCAATAGGCGCATTTTAATATTTCCATCTCCCATAATCTTCATGTCTTCCCCTGTAAAATACCCAGGAAGGTCTCCTAATTTAACCCTGTTTATTATATGAATTATTGAGTCAAAGATTTAACCGGCCAGATGACTAGATTATAATGCCACTCCTAGAAAATTGAGCACAACATGATATATGTTTATCCTGGGTGAATGCACCTTTGCCAATATATATTTATGAGGTTTGAGCCTTAAGTTTTACTCCAACACATACTCCCCAGTATATAGCTGAATATCAATCGATATCATCTTATAACTCCTTAAATATGAAGGCTATCTCCTTTTTAAGAAGACCTGTGTTACCGTGTCCGGGCTCTATTAGTACTAACATTTAATTATGGGCCTGAATAAAATGAGATGTTGTTGGGGATGGAACCTGAGGAGAAATGGAATCAGCTTGTGAGGTTAGTGCCCCAAAATATCATCACCAAAAGCTTTTATGTTGATGATGGATGAATCTTTCAGACCATATTGGGAGTGACAGGGCTGCATCTACCAGTAATAGAATTTGAGGGAAATTTGGAGGATCAGATTTTATACATTATTTATGTCTACTTATCCCATATCTATGGATATCACTTCTTTCTCACCAATACTCTTACCTTGGCAAAAGTGGCATCCTTGAGTTAAATATTTCATAGGATTCCTCTTGTCCAGCTAATCATGCTTTAGGAATGGTTTCAAGCCCTAACTTCCCTGTGATTATGAAAATTTCATTATGTCTTTGGGCTCTCAACCCATATTCTTGTGTATTTATAGGTAGTAAGTTTTCTTTTCCCCTATAGATTATCTCTAAAGCTATAGTAAGAAGCACAATGACTACACGTTCTTCACTTCCACTGTTGTGGCCACAGCAACTGTGTCATAGCAATACACCTTGTGCTAAGATTTGTGATAACTTCAGAAAACATGATGCTACCTGATCTTATGCATTAGCCAGATCCCCTTAGCAAACAGGTCATTCTCATGTTTCTCCAATACATAAGCAACAAAATTCAATGATCTTATTTTGATAATCTGTCTTCTGTGGCCACTTTAATATCAACTAACGTATCAGTAAGGGTCCCAGTAGGAACAGATGGTGCTCTCAAATTAAGGTAATTACATTTATTAAAGGAACTTTAACAAATATATAGGAAGGATTTAGGTAAAACACAAACTAAAGTCTAACATGCCAGGATTTGTAAAGCAGAGATACTTAGTATCCCTTGCCTGAAAGAATGAGGGAAAGGAAAGAGTCTTGAAAAGTGGAAGGAGCGAGATATATGGAGATAGCTTGGAGAGCAGTGACTTTCAGTCAGGAGACACAGTCAATAAGAGGCAATGGCACAGAGAGATGGTTGAGAGAATTAAAATAATGACATCATTCTACTCATTGTCTGTGGTTTCCTGTTATCAAACAGAAACTAAAAGAAAGAATGAAAGTTCACTACCTGGCTCACAGAATGGATTGGAAGAAGGTGGATATAAATTTGAAAGGGCAATTGGAAGGCAATCTAAACACAGAGTTTATAAAATACATTTTAGGTAGACTTAAAAATTCCAAATGACATTTTAAAATAAACCAACAATATTCACTCACATGGCCACATCTAGCTTCAAAGAAAACTAATGATTATATGTTCTTTTATCTAAGTAGTAATTTGACTCCTTAAATATCTAAAAACTCCCTCTTTCTCTTCATCTTACTCTTTCTTTCCCTTCCCTTGAAATGCAAGGATTTGTGGTAATGTCACGCTAGGGCAGAGAATATGGTCAAGATAGAGAGGAAGCCTACATCAGACCAGAAAAAGTGGTTAGGGGCTGAGGAGGGAGAGAGGACATGCAGGGCTGAAGTGATCAGAATTGAGAGGGCAGCTGAGGCTTACGAGGCCAGCAGGCCTAATGGGGCCAAAGTGGAGGGATTTGGGTTGAGGAGATAGGAGGTGTTTGGAGCCAGTGGGCATGGTGTTGAGGAGGTTGTCAGGACTGTGGAGGTAGCTTGTGTGATCAGGAGTTTGATTACATAAGGGAGTATGAGCACTTAAGTACATATAGTGAGAGTAATGGGATGAAAGTTTCTCATCACCAGGGAATGAGGTAAAAATATGAGATGGAGAACAGCTAGAATGAACCCTCTTGAGTTCAGTTGGAATTAGACGTATTTGTATAAATACATGGTTTGGGATATCTATACAGATACATTAATGGATCAATAGATACAGGTAGAGGCGCATATATACACAAAGAGATATATGGCAAATGAATAAAAAATAAATTAAGAAAAAGCTTTTCATTGCAGTAGAATGCCAACTCATAAACTTAGAATGAATGAGGAAATTAGAAAATCACCATTTAGTAGCCATCATAGGAATAATCAGCTCATGAGAATCATCAAGGGATGCCAATACTAGTGGGTAGAATTATCTCCCCCAAGTTATGTATTAATTACAAAGGAGGTTGCAATAAATTTATAATGGAGAAACCTGTGAGAAACTACCTTTACTACATGATTAAAGCTAATAACAGCCATGAGGAAAATAGAAATTATGTGCCCCTTGATGCCATCCAATGAGAAAACCAAAGCATTGTGTCTGTGATATCATAGCCAAAAATATACAACCTGAATCCAATTATGAGAAAACATCAGAAAAACCGAATTTGAGTGCATTCTGTGAAAGAGCTAATCTGTGTTTTTTGAAGTCAGTATTAAATAAAGGAAAAATGGGAACTATTTCATATTAAAGGGTATTAAACAGGAATAGCACCATATGTAGTAAGTGAATTTAAATCAGATCCTGGACCAGAAGGAAAAAATATGTTTTAAAGGCATCGCTGACTTGTTTAAGAGTAATGGGATATCATCCCCCATATAGACAAAATTTAAAAATCATTAAGAGCCATATATATACACATATGTACACACAGGTACTTATACCTACATGCATATATAAGTGGAGGGAGGAGGAAAGTGGGAGATAAAGAGAGAATGTGGTAAAATACTAGCACTGGGGAAATTTGAATTAATGCCGTTGGGAGGGAGCTGGAACTCCTCTTTGGGACCTGTGGAACCCCGTATCCCCAGATTTTTTTTTAAAAATTGAGTTCCTTCAAGGGAAATTCCAGGCACCTCGCTAGCCTTAAAAAGTCAATGAGCAACTTGCTAAGCAAGAAGGTGATAATAACTTAAAACCGTAGCCAGGGAAGTTAGCCACAAGAATGTTTAGTTCCCCTGAAGAAACTAAAGAGTACATCTTGACATTATATGGAAATTCTGTGCTCCATTCTTGAAAAGTTTTTGTAAGTCATGTCAAAATGAATGACTGGAAGAAAGAAGACATTTACTTGTTGAGAAGTGAGAGGCAAGTAGCAATCTCTGTAACCCTTACATCTCAATGATAGATGTCTATCAGTTCCTGGGCTTCCTAATGTGTTCATTTTTTTCTGTTTTTCTTTCCTAGCTACAATGTCATATTGTGTTTTAGTATGACTTTAAATAACTTTTAGAGAATTAAGGAAAAATGATGACAGCAGAAAGATTTAAATCCCTCTGGACTATCACACAAAAGCAGGCCAACGAACAAATGGGAAAACCAAAAACTCAAGCAACCACCATATATTGCATCATCTGTAACAATTATGAAATAAACCACCTCTTACCTATCAGAGTGCTAATGGGGGTCCTTTGCTGAAGGCAATGGAAACTCTGATTTCAACAGGAAGACTTCATGAGTATAGGGAAGCTTAGGGAATAGCCTGCAGAGACAGAGAACCAGCAAGGAGACATATGAAAGAACATGATCCACCATCTTAAGAATCCACTCTGCTGAAAAATCATTGCTGCTTAGTCTCAGTGGTGCTAGAAAACAGATACTAAGAACTCAATCACAGTGGTCTTAGAAAAACCAAATACGTCTATCATTATGCTTCTAGAAGCTTCTGATTTCCATCTCCCAGTCACTGCCTCAGATTGCTCGTGTATTTATCTAAGCCTTACTTTGGTGTTCCCATTTTGTAAAACGTAATCTCACATAGTGCACCACCTGCAAGGGAGCAAAGAAAGTGTATATTTGCTTTCTCAATTCAATAGTACAGGAAAGAAAGCTAGAAATGGTTTGAATGAGTGTGAAGCAAGGGTATCTATAATATCTGTCATAATTTGATCTAAATAAAAAATGGAGTCTGAGCATGGTGCCTCATGTCTGAAACCTCAACACTTTTGGAGGCTGAGGAGGGGGGATTGCTTGAGTTCAGGACCAGCTTAGGAATCATAGGGAGACCTCGTATCTACTAAAATAAAGTAACATAAAATAAAAAAATAAATCTAAAGGGATCAAAGACTTCCTTTTTGAAACTGACATTATCGTAGTCTCTCTTCTGTTTAGATAATACAAATATAAATGAACATGAAGTCGTATAGTTTTATTGAGGAAAGGAAACACAAAGATTACCAATCCAAACTGTATAATTTTTTAACAACATACAGAAGCAGAAACCCAAACAAGATCAATAATATTTCAGTGCTACCCACTTACACGTGGCAAGCTAGCTAGAATAAGCCTTACTAAGAATCTTACTAAGACTTCCTATCTGAATGCCACAAAAGACTGAATCTAAACTTGTAAGATGATATTTTTACCTTCATGTCAAAAATGGAGGAATCTTTTTCTTTTTTCTTTGAGTTTTCACACTTAACATTGTGTATTTAAATAATTAAGTAGCATGAAAAATTCTGTTTCTATCAATCACTGTGAAAGTTGTCATGGTACAGTGAATTTTAGAAATACGTGAATAGTCTTCCTTGAGATTGCTCCCGGCACGGGTACGCCCCCTGCCGACTGGGAGAGTGCACCACTTCCACAGGCAACATTTTATTTTCTGCTTCTTCTCCCTAGGCTTATCATGAATAGCTCTTGGAGTCTGAGACTTTCAAAGTCAGTCCTATAAGATCTACGCTAGTGCCAGGAAGTAGTGTTCTAGGAGCCAGTGCCATCACAGAAGAGAAGATATGATCACTTTGCTTAATTTATCTCTTATTATCTGTGGCAATTAATGATTTCTCAAAATATATTTTTCTTTCTTTTTGTTTTGTTAGTATTTTGGCAGAGATAAGAAAATATATGTCCTTTCAAACTGCCAATTATATTTTATCTTTCCACTTGGTTGTCTGATCCTGTAGCAACGAGGTCATAACCCATTTTAAAATTAAACGTTGGATCTTGACCTGAATTTTACTACTAGAAGAAACTTTAAATTTATCACTTTTTGTTCCATGGCTTTTTGTTGATTTCTTTTTTGAGTGAGTTGCCACAAAGCAGGTATAACAGCAAGTGGTCAGTCCACTCAGCATATAGGTTTAGTCATAGTCAAAGAAGATGAGAAGCATTGTATTAGATTTTGACATTAAATATTCCCAGAAGGACAGTTCACATTTTCCTGTCTGAAGAGGTATTACTTATGAGTGCTTCAATTTTTATTGTAATCCTTGATGCAGCTCAAATCAACAGAAGGATAGCTTTAGGAATGAAAGATGGAGTTTGCACTAACATTGTCTGATATTCACTCAACCTCAAATTGACAGTAATAGATTGTTACTAGGGTGTGCAGAGTTCACTGCAAAGAATTATATGTCTTTTCTGTCCTTGGCTGTGAAGTTAGGCTACGTCAACAGAATTTAACTTTTTATTAGTTTTCAGAACATCACTTTAAAACTATGTTAAACTATAATACAAGATCTGGAATATTATCCTTGCCTTTTATTAAATTTTCCAGTTTACAAGGTAAATAAGAAATCATTGAAATTAAATTCAAATAGTTAAAGGTTTTCTAATTTTGGTAAAGAAGAAAATTGTAACAGTTCACTGCATTGTACTACACAGAGCAGAACAAGGGCAAACTGAATACAGTTCCCTAATCGCGATTCTGTACATTTAACAATCAAATGTATTCATTTGCTTTAGTATACTTATTCTTTATGCACAGCTGCAAGCATATATTTTTATGGATTCAATAATTGAGAAAGAATACAAGCAGTATTGTAATGAAAAATATTTATTTATATAGTGTTATTTAAATGATAAAACATCAAGTTATTGCATTTAAAGTATTGAAATTCTAGTCCTTGGCAGGTTGTTTAGCTATATATTATTTATATTTTTATTTGTTTATTTGTAATATAAAAGTGGTTAACCTAGATTGATATTTATTGTGTTTTTGTTTTTGAAATTATAAATATTGTCATTTTACATATGTGAATTACAGTAAAATATATTAAATTATGAATATAATCAATTTCATCCACTGCCTTGAACTCCCTTGAGAATAAACTGAACAATATTATAAAGCATTTTTGCATAAATTCTAAAGAGTTCCAAATTATAAATCACTTTTATTCCCAAAAGTATCATTTTAATGCAATTTATTAAATAATAACAGAATCTAAGTTGAGTAATAATGTCCCCTACTCATTTATGTCACATTTTAATTTTAAAAAGCTGGCAAACTATATTATCATTAGTGTACAAGTCTCTAGGTCGTGGACTATGGCAAATTCATAAATATGTTTGTAATTCTGTTTTAGCTTTTTAAAGATTGATTAGAATGCCACACAACAACACCTAAGTGTCGTTAATATTTTCAAAAAGTATATATTAAAGAATTATTTACCAAGCCTCCTATGTGTGTATATATGTATGTACATATACACTTACATATGCATGTATGTGTGTAATAAAAATATAGTGATATTTATTAATCATTTGAGAATGTTGACTTCCAAACCACTAAATAAAACTAGCAAAGTATAATTTTTCTCAGTATTATTGAGTATCACCAAATGGCATTTTGGGAATTTTTATGGGTTTCTAAAAATATCTCATTCTATGTCACCTGTAAAATTTTACTTTTGAGTTCACTATAGTTTGAGTGTTATTAGAAAGTAGAGGAAGTGTCCTCACCGTGCACTTTACATTGAAATGGATTGGGGAAAATATGAAACCTGAAAAAAAAATGGACTTCCATGTGATAAAAAGAAACTCTTGATTTGCATCACATATCAACAGCACCTATTGTTTGGAAAGCAAAAGTGCACATTCCAAAATGTCAAGAAGCAGAACAAGTCAAGGATGGAAAACATAGGAAAAAGGCAGAGGGTTACTAGCTTGAGAGAACTAGGTTAAATGTGATGGAAGAGCAAATGCTAGTAACACTGTCGAAAAGAGCAAAGCACAGAAGTTTTAGATGATAGTGTCAAAAATGTGACCTTAGCAGTTTCAAAAAGAGATAATATAAAAGGGTATTCCTAGAAATGCCTCAAGTGGCTTCAGCCTGCAAGGCAGGAGAAGGACCATCACTACAGCCTACACAATGAAGTTCCAAGAGACAAAGAAATTAAAAGAGAAATGGCAGGACTGGACAGTGCACAGAAATCCTAAAGGAAACAGAAGTAACTTACGGAAGCAATATTCACGACTCACCAATAAACCCGTAGCGTCTCTTCCAAAAACAATGCCGGACGCGGTGGCTCATGCCTGCAATCCTAGCACTTTGGGAAGCCGAAGTGGGCGGATTCTGTGAGCTCAGGAGTTTGAGACCAGCCTGGGCAACACGGTGAAACGCCGTCTCTACTAAAATACAAAAAATTAGCCAGATGTAGCGACGTGCGCCTGTGGTCCCAGCTACTCGGGAGGCTGAGGCAGTAAAATCGCTTAAACCCGGGAGACAGAGGTTGCAGTGAGCCGAGATCGTGCCATTGCACTCCACCGTGGGCGACAGAGCGACACTCCGTCTCCAAAAAAAATTAAAAATAAAATAAATAAATAAAAATATTCTTTACCATAAGACCAGACAGTAAATCACTGGTGATGTTAAAATAGAGGCCATTATTGTGGAGTGCAAAAGTAAATAACTAAACAGTTTCTATTCATCTTTAGCTGGAGTTGCTCACCTTCCTGACAAGGCTGATTTTTTTCAGGTCAGACAAATTGAGGAAACAGTTCTACAACTTAAAGAAAAAAGTGTTATAGTTTTTTTTTTTTTACATCAAAAAATTGTCTCTTTGTTATATTCAGAATTTTGGAAGTGTTGGAAATTTTAGAGGTCCCTCTAGTAGAGCTTTTCTCAAGAGACACACCACCCTGGGGATCACACTTTTATAATTTTCCCCTCTAATTATGGTGTTGTTTCTCCTATATCCCCCACTACTTGCAAATGTCTCTTTGTATTAACGGTGACTTAGTTCACCTGCTGTCTCTCCCTTAGCTAGGGGTCCGTGGAAGATTAGACAGGAAAAAAAAATTAATTATTCAAGATTTTCTTAAATAATTTGTGTAAGAAAACAGAAGAATAAAGATCTATCACTTCAATTAAACAATTTCTTCCCTAATATTCCTGAGAAATATTTATAAAATTTTTCTTGGAAATACTAGCAAGGGGGTATTTGCTGTTTTCTCAAAGCAGTGGCTACCATCTTGGGGCAGTTCTAATGGCTAGAAATTGCCTTCTTTTAACTTCTTCTGGTCTTCAATCTTTTGTTAATGATCTTCTGGAGACATTAAAAGGCATTGAATATACTGGTGTGAAAAAATCAAACATAGTTCTTGCCTTCATAGAGCTTACAATTTAGAGGAAGAGGAAGGCATTAAACAAAACACTCAGAAAAATAACTAACCCAGATGTCAACTGGGGCTTCACGTTCCTTGAGAAGGACTGGGCTCGAATCTTATTCCACTCTCCAAGGGTGATGTCCAGAATCTCCCCCTAGATTGCGGCACATTGCGGATGCCTTTGTGGCATTTTGTCCCTAGAATTGAGCTCCTACTTTCTCTCCTACTGCTCTGCAGTAAATGATGCAGATGGGACAGATAACGCTTTTCCTTAATTCTCACTTACAGAAAAATAAAACTCACAAAGCACCTCTCTATTTGAGAAAGATTCTAAAGAAGAATTTTAAGAAAGGCAAAGGATAATTTTGCAGTGCACCTTGGAAAATTTCTTCAAATGAAGCATTATTTACAGAATTGTCTTACGAGTTTTTAACTTGACTGAAATTTCAGAGAGAACGGGGCAGAGCTGGACGGTACCAAAGCGTCTCTTGCTCAGCAGCCTCTGTTACGTATGTGTGTGCATAATGTCTGCACGAGGGGGTGTGTGGAGGTGTTTGTTAGTTATCACTAAAATGTAATTGAAAATAATGTACACACAAAAGAATATGTATTTTATGTATACATTTGAATTATAATAATAAAATGTCAAAATTACATTTTAAAATGATAGTGGTACAGGTTTCTCCTTGTATTTTTCTCAATATTGTCTTTATACATTTTGTGGTAGGCTATTAGCAGCATTCAAGTTTAGAGTTTTTGTTTTTGCTTTTGTGTTCTGAAACTTTTATAAACAGCATGGCCAATCTATGAGAACCTTTATCTAAAATTTTGTTTGGGGTTATTTGGTTGATGCAGGTAATATGAGCAATCACTCCTAGCTCAAGTGACTGTTAATTTACATCTGGCAATTTCCATGAGGGACGTTTCTGTTTCGTCATGTTATTCTTCATGAGGGTCAACAGCCAAGCCATCCTCTGTCTAATTGAGATGGTTGTTTATGTTTTTGCTTTGCCTGTTTCAGCCACTAAAGTTCTCCTTTGAGGGGTCTTGAATTCAGGCAGGGATTTTTGCCCAGTCTCACATTCGGCTGAGGCCTATGCAATTGATCAGAAGGTCTTTAACACACAACCTCTTGAATGCCAGATAACGGCAGATACTCCTAGAGAGAATACATCTTCCTTCTAATTTACCTTTGTGATTTTTGTTTTCTTGCCTTATGTAACCTCTGCATAACTCCTGTGGTCTTGCTATTATCTTGGCCATGTTTAAAAATAATTTTTAAAAAACTGTATTAATAATTAATATATATTAATGTGTTGTGTGTTGGGTTACTCTCACCATATAGCTCACCATTTTTCAAGAAATGAAAGAAAGTCCACATGTATCCTTTTGTCTACTGTCGTTGGTCTTTCTCACTGACCCTTCACACATCCGGTCTTAGGCTTCCATCATCATTGAGTCTTCTTCCTCCCTTGGTTGCCGAAGTAAATTCCTTTCCTTGATCCGTGAAGAGTCGTGTGTGAGTCTTCTTTCAAGATGAGTTCCAGCCAGGCCCTTAGGATCACCTGGCTTAGGTCTTTCCCTACACCTTACCAAACCAAACCAAACTAAGCCAAACCACTCTCTAAGCTAATGCTAGAGCCACCAGTTAAAATAAAATTTAACTTCTCATACCCATATAAGACTCATAATTACAAATAATTATACATTTTGTGAGGAAAATCATAGATTTTCATGGCAGAAAATAACGGGTGAATTATTTGGTTTGGTGGATCATGGAAAACCTCTTTGAACCAATACTTTATTTTGATTATTCTGGAAAACCTGGAATTTATATAATTCCTCATCTGCATATTTGAAATTCCAGTATCCAAAGTCAGCTTATAGTTTTGTTCTTTCCTCTCCTTGGAATTGTTCAACTTTTCTTGAACAATTCTGCAAAGAATTTCCTAACCAGATAGTTCACAATCCTAGTCACCTGAGCTGGAAATACACTAATATCTATCTGTTTATGTAACATATTCAGATCAAGCAGAAACTCTTGAATTTGGTTATTACAGAAAGCAGTAGAATTATACTACTATTTTCCTTGATCTGTAAACTCTGTTTTCATGAATACAGCCCCAAGATTTCTTTTATTTTTAAGCTGATCTGCAAAGAGTTTTTAGTCAATTATTCATAAGTTTTCTAGCAATTTATTTTATAAAACTAAATTCTATAAATTATCATTAATATCAATAATTATGTTTGATTACATATATTACATGAATTATTCGTCTCAGATTTGTGATGTCTGAAAATTAAACATATTTTGATATTTATAAGAACTGCTAATAGACTGATATAAGCCTGAAAAGTAAGACACTTTGTATAATGTTCTATAGCTAAACATGATCAACTTTTTCTCCTTTTTTTCACTAGTCATCGTAATTACTTGGATACAAAGATAAAATATTTTAAAATTAATATCCTTTGTATGGCCATTTAGCTAAATAGAATCTATAGTACTTATGTTCTACTTATTTTCTAGCTAGTATTCTTTTGTTAGATACAAAGACACAGTAATTTGTAAACATTTCTGTTAAAATGCATGGATATTATATACAGTGGACTGAGGGCTTGTGTTTCCTCGAAATTCATATGTTGAAATCCCAACCCCTCAAAGTGATAGTATTAGGAGATGAGGACTTTAGAAGGTAGTTAGGTCACGAGGGTAGAGCCCTCATACATAGAATTAGTGCCCTTATGAATTAGATCCCAGACAGCAATCTAGTAGTCTTTTCTACCACATGAGTACATGTCAAGTTGGCAGTCTGCAACCGGGAAGGGTGCCCTCACCAGAACCCAATCATGCTGGCACCCTGATTTCAGACTTTTGGCCTCCAGAACTACAAAAAATAAATTTCTGTTTTTATAAGTCATCCGGTCTGTGGTATGTTGTTATAGCAGCCAGAATGAACTAAGAAATTTTATCTATCTGGTTTCCAAAACCTCAGTATATTACATCGATCCAAAAAAATATGTGTGATTGGCTTGCCATGTCTTGATTTACGCATATATCCTTCTAAGGATCATTTTTAATTACTAATATTTTGTAATCATTAAAAATTAGTGTGCTCACCAGCAAATAGGTTATACAAAGAGTGCTGGAAATATTCCTTCAAAAACCACTATTTCAGATTTATGTTATGTTCAATAGCTGTCTTTAAAAAAAAAACAATTATTTTTAGAAGTGTAGCAAAAAAAAAAAAAGAAATAAAAAAATGTGGTCAGATTCACTAAACAGTGAATTTAGGATTTTATGAGATTATTTATTCTGTTTAGTCTATCCTTTTTTGAATAACAGTTTCTACAAAAATAGAGATAAAATAATAAATTTTGAAAATCACTGTTAATGTGACTGATGATTTGACTTTAGTTAAAATGTTACCTTTACTATAATAGATTAATATCTAATCACCATAATAAAAATAAAAACTTTACAAGCAAAGGTACTTGCTGACATTAATAGAATGAGCTTTCATTTATATTGTGAGTTTATTCTCTTGGGGTAATGTTTGAAAGAGAGTCCAAGGAAATATTTAAAATTTCTCCCCTTTTTTAAATTTAAGAATGCTTTTCTTTTAAATATGTAACTGATCAGAAGTGGTTTTTTAGGTGAATATTATCTTAGTTTATGATAAAATAATAAATCTTAGGATTTTCAAATGAATACAAATTTATCTATATTTCATACATGAATTCACAACATTAACATATCATTTTATCATGTACATATTAACAATGCAATTTTCCCTTTACATTACTTTATTTCTGGAAAAGTTGAAATAATTGCCAGAAATACAGAAAATTTAGTCGTGTTCTTTTTGTCTGTTGGCCAATATATCACTTAGTTGTCGGGTAGTTTATGAAATGGTAATGAATATTTTACTTTATTCTAGTTTACCAGTAACACTGCACCATAAATTCAACTTCCATCCACACAATTCATCATTCACATGGCGTAATGTGGGTTTAAAGGTGACAAAAATAATTAGGCTAGAAAAGAGTAACTACGTTTTACAGGCTCACAGTTTTTACTGAAACCCATTTGCTGCAACTGTGATGAAAGAAATACAGACTTTGAGACCCTGAACTACTCTATGAATATAAGCAATGGTGTATTATAGCAAAAAATATGAAATTAGTGTGTTTATATAAATTATTTAAGTCCCATAAAATAAATTATTTTATACTATTGTAATCAGAGCAGTAAAAGTTGGCAAGTGATATAAACTTAGCTTAAGTTATGATACCACTGAAATATTAATTCTTATTTGATATGTTTTACACAGGACCAAGCCAATATATCATAAATGATAAAGCGTACGTATAATCTAAAGTAATTAATAATTTCAAACATTTCATTCCTACTCTAATGACAACAATGATAACAATGATAATGATTTGGATGTAATGGCATCATTGCATAGATAAGTGTACCAGAACTTTTTCATAAGTATGTAATTCCACAGTGATTGATTGAATTTTATTAATCACAGCACAATATTTTCATTGAAATTTTGGCTTTTGGTCATAAATTTCAAAAAAATTAAATTTTGGTTAGACACTCTGCTATGACTATGCTGAAATTAAACATTTGAAAAAGTAATAAAGCAAATAAAATTAGCAGATATAAATAAAATGAACTGCCTTGTTTTCTATGATTTCCATTGTTGGAAGATATAATAAGATATTAGCTGATTATTTTACACTGAAATCATGCAGACAGGTCATTCCTTTCTATGTGCCAATAAGAGTAGCTTGAAAATATATTTTTTTAGTTGCCTGAAGAAAAGCAGACTAGAGAAAGAAGTATAAAAGAACCAAATATTTTACCTGGTAGAGTAGATATTCAACAAGTTACCCATGCACATTCCAAATACATCGAAATTAGATATGGAGAACTGAAACTATAATTTATAGATGCCATTCAAATGCACTACATCTTATAACTATAGCATTATTCCAAAGCACATTTTCTTCACGTGTAGCTGAACTATATTTCCTATGCTTGGAAAATTGACAAAATTTGTAGAAAATAAAAATATCATGAAACATTGGAATAAATGCAAATTTTTCCATAGAGTAAAATAATACCTAATTAATGACAGGTGTTTTTATTGCGGAAGAAAGCATGCAGACAAATGGTTACTGTTGAAATAATTTGCTTAGACTTCCATGTAATTCTGCAGTACTCTAAGATAATTTAAATTTAACTTAGAATGTAAATTTTGGAATGGATAAGATATTCATTTATAATTCAATAAATACTTGAGCACCAGTTTCAGGCAATGTTGAAAGTACTTTTTTTAAAAAAAATAATTTCCATAGGTTTTTGAAGAATAGGTGGCATTTAGTTACATAAATTCTTTAGTGATGATTTGTGAGATTTTGGTGCACTCATCACCTGAGCAGTATACACTGAACTCAATTTGTAGTCTTTTATCCCTCACCTTCTTTCCACCCTTTCATCCAGAGTCTGCAAAGCCCATTGTATAATTCTTATAACTTTACATTCTTATAGCTTAGTTCCTACTTATAAATGAGAACATATGATGTTTGGTCTTCCATTCCTGAGTTACTTCACTTAGAATGATAGTCTCCAATCTCATGCAGGTTGCTGTGAATGCTATTAACTCATTCCATTTTATGGCTGAATAATATTCTATCACATATATCATTTTTGCAATTGTGAATAGTGCTGCTATAAACATGTGCGTGCAAGTATTTTTTTTTCTACAATGACTTCTTTTTCTCTGGTAGATATCCAGTAGTAGGATTGCTAGATCAAATAGTAATTCTACTTTTAGTTCTTTAACAAATCTTCACACTGTTTGCCATAGCAGTTGCACTAGTTTACATTTCCACCAGCAGTATAGAAGTGTTTCTTATTCGCTGCATCCACACCAACATCTATTATTTTTTGATTTTTTGATTATGGCCATTCTTACAAGAGTAAGGTGGTATCATCAGATTGTGGTTTTGATTTGCATTTCCCTGATCATTAGTGGTGCTGAGCATTTTTTCATATGTTTATTGGCCATTTGTATATCTTGTTTTGAGAATTGTCTATTCATGTCCTTAGCCTGGTTTTTGATGGAATTGTTTGCTTTTTTCTTGCTAAGCTGTTTGAGTTCATTGTAGGTTCTGGATATTAGTCCTTTGTTGGATGTATAGATTGTAAAGATTTTCTCCCACTCTGTGACTGCTGACTGTGCCTTTTGCCATGCAAAAGCTCTTTAGTTTAATTAAGTCCAACCTATTTTTCTTTGTTTTTATTGCATTTGCTTTTGGTCTCTTGGTCATGAATTCTTTGCCTAAGCCAATGTCTAGAAGGGGTTTCCTGATGTTATCATTGATTTTTCTCTAGTGTTTTCCTCTTTGAAACGTGATTTATTTTTAAAATCTTATCTTTATAATTTTATTCTTTCTGCTTGCTTTGGGCTTAATTTACTTTTATTTTTCTACTTCCTGAATGTAAAAGTTTAGTTAATTAGAAATTTTTTAAAAAATAATATAATTGATTGCTATAAATTTCCCTAAAAATGCTACTTTATTTGCATATCATAAATTTTAATTCATAGCATTTCAACTTAATTCAAAATATTTCATAATTTCTTTATAATTTTCTCTTATACCCATATGGTTTTTTTAAATGTGTGTCATCAGGCCTATATGTTTTTTAGAAATGTGTTGCTTAATTTTTAATTGTTTACAGATCTATCATTTTCTGTTACTGATTTCTAATACAATTCTATTATACTCGGGAAATACTTTTTTCAAATACTTCTAATTGTGTAGGGCTTATATTATATCTTTCATTCTTTACTTGGTAACTAATGGCTTCAAAAATGTTGCACTGCTTTGTATGTAGTATGAGAATCTTATAACTAAATATTCCTAATCCTCATCTCCCATGTTTTGGGTTACTTTTTAAATTACATTTTTGCTTTTATTTATAAACTCACAATACTACTTTTTTAAAATCAGTGCTCAATTTTCTATTAGAGAAATTAATATATCAAAATATTTATACTTATCTTCATTTTAACTGTTAATAGTGATCTTTATTACCTTGTTTACATCCATATATGTATGTGTGTGTGCATCTATCATGTACCTATTATCTATCTATCTCTCTATCTCTCTATCTATCTATCTATCTATCATCTATCTATCTACTGAAATTTATATCTTCTATCATATTCTTTCTGCCTGAGGAACTTGCTTTTCTTGTCTAGTAATCAATCCTCTCCTTTTCTGTTTGTTTAAAAAGTAGTCTTAATTTTTCCTTCATTTCTGAAAAATATTTTAACAGTATAGAATTCTGGGTTGATCCTTGTTTTCAAGAACTTTAAAGATGTTTCTGATAAGATGTCATTTGTAACTTTTACATTTGTTCCACTGAATGTAATTATTTTTCCACCTCTGGCTGTTTTTAAGATTTTCTAGTTATCTTGGTTTTCATCAGTTTGATTATATTTGTTCTAAGTATCTGGATTGGGGAGCTTGGTGGTAAGAGGTGGATTTCTCCTGCTTGGTGTTATTTGAGCTTCTTTTGTTGTGGTTTGGTGTCTTGCTTTATTTTTGAAAAATTCTTGGTCACTGCCTCTTCAACTATTTCTTCTGTATTGAATCTTCTTCTCAGATTCCAGTCACAGATAGGTTAGACCTTTTGATAGATCTGCAGTGGTATACCCTGCTTTTTTACACTGTTTTTTTCACTTTGTGTTTTAATTTGAGCAGTTTTTATTGACTTGTCTTCAAGTTCATTGGTTCTTTTTTTGACTACTGATAAGCCCATCAATAGCATTCTTTGTCTATAAACTTTTCTATTCCAGATAGGATAATTTATTTTAGTTTTCATCTCTGCTAAGATTCCCTGATAGTGTAGAGTTGTCCATTTTTTCAACTAGAGCATTTAACATATCAATCATAATTATTTTATAATCCCTTTCTTGTAGTTTGGATGCCTGAGTCATATCTGATTCTAATGTTATTGATTGATTTGTCTCTTGACAGTGTATTGTTATTTCTTGCTTTTGTATGTGTGTCTTACGGTATTTGATTGATTGTCAGAGCCATTTGTTGAGCAGTAGAGTCTGGGGTAAATAGTATTTATTTCTAAAAACAGGCATGTCTGCTCTTTAGTGTGGGGGAGATGAGTCAGTTCAATCAGGAATTGAGTTGGATTCACTTTTGTTGGTCTTTGGTTACCGCTGGCTTCGAATTACTCTGAACTTACCTTGTGTTTTTGGTAAGGGTCAGTTTGCTAAAAGGCTTTTCTGAATATTCCAGCTCCTTGCTCCCTGTGTTTCTGAGGTTCAGAGATGCCGTATCCTCACTGTATTACCAGGTGTTGTTTGTTACTCAGCACCTACTAGCCTGAGAGGAGGGAACAGGGCTGTCTCTCTTGCCCTGGTTCAGCCTCAGGCTTAGGCAGATCCTCCTTCTTTGTTCTCAGGAAAGTGCTTCCTCAATAACTCTGCTCCTCTCCCAGCAGTGGAAAATCTCCAACTAGGTATTTTGTGTTTACCATTACATTTTTCTCAGGCAGAGTGTCACCCTTGTGCTCTAGCTGGCAACAAGCCTTTGCTGTCCTTTCCCCGGGCTCTGAAGGCTTTTTGTTCCTTAGAGGAGAGGAAACCTGATGGGGCTTCATGCCTTTCCCCTAGTACTGGCCATTCCCATCTGGCTCTCCATGCAAAGGAAGAGTGTCTCCAATCTCTCCCCTTGCCCTCAGTTATTCCCATATGGGAGAATCTGTAACTGGGTGTGAATTCCTCCCAAGTGGTCTGTGCCTCCCAAAGCTCTATACTGTCACCCAGGCCTGCACTTATTCTTCAGCAATTCATTGATGTTTTACCTAAATTCTTCTTGCCTGCTCATATTGAGACACCATCTTCCCATCTTTCAATGCTGCTACAAATTACTGGTGCTTGTGTCTTTTATCTCCTAAGAGGCATCTGTTTATGTTTCTTTGTTTAGATTTCAGGCTAGCAAGTAGGCCTACGAGCATCTCTGTGATAGGTTCAAAATGAGTTATGATTTTGTATATTATACAGACTTTTCTAGTTAGAATGGAAACCAAGCTCTTTGTAGCTTTCTACATTCTAGTGTAAAGCTGAAACAACCCCTTCCATTTTTTAGTGCATAATTTTAAAAATCAGCAGCATTTTTCTTCCATATTACTTCATATAATATGCATATCACGCAACCTTATATCTACCCTAAGACAAAGCAGCATATTGGACTGTATCAAATAAGTGGCACTGCCATGCTGTACATTGTTGGACCTGCTTCGCCAGTACACTGTTCTGAATGATTCCAAGAAATAGAACTAATTGAAGAGAGATGTCTTACCTGTCATTTCACTAAAAGCAACTAATTTGGCTCCATTCAGTCTATTATTTTCCTTACTAATTTTATTGAAATTCTCCTTCCACTGATTTGGCAAAATATTTTCAGCAATGATTAATATTACCGTGCATAAGAAAAGAGGTCAGAAAATCTAATCTAGACTGACATGTCAAAATGAGGATAAAACAAATGCAAAAACCATTTTACGAGGTTAAAATTTGGGTGGTAAACCCAGTGAAACTCTGTTCCTCTCTTGTGGCATATGCCTTTGTCTGTGTTGTTACTTATTTGATAACTGTCTAATATCACCTCCACACACACACATACACTCTTATATGTTCTCCAGCTCTATTATAAACAGATAGCATCAGAACTGTGTAATTTTAGTTCCCAACATTGCTTCTTGCTCATTTTCAATAAAAAGGAATTTTTATAGTAAAAAAATTTAAATGTTCCACTCAGCTTCAAAAAGTATACCAAAATACCTCTTGCAATTACTGCAAAAAATAGGATCAACTCAACTTTTTAAACTGATAAGATTGAAAGAAAAACTTCTTTTTTGCAAATCTTGCCATAACACATTGCTGTTATTTAGATTAAAAATATAATTCTAGATGAAACAGGATTTCAAAAGATTAGAAAAGTTGGCAGAAGATAATAAACCTGGTAAATTTAAAATATAAGTTTCAACATAGGAAAGCATTTTTGAGCAAAGATATGACTAAGGAGGCCAACAAACTGGACATGGTTATGAAGTCTATTTATACAACAAGGTAAAGTAACGTGATTTTTATGTTACATTCACTTACACAAGGACATGATAATTTCCATGTGACTTTCTCCTGAATCTGCAGAGCAAACTGCAATGTTCTTGGATTATAAACTATGTTTATATAAGAAAACTGTATAACTAATGGGGTATTTATTTTTATTGTCAGTGTTTTGTATATGACAATGTGCTTTGTATATGTTTTAAAGTTCAATTATCATCAATAAAGATGAAAAGATGCATTCCCTAAATTGAAAATTATACATTAAATACATATTTAAATCTCTCATCAAAACACTACCTTGACTGAGAAGAAACCTAATGATTAGGTACGTTTTGCTTTGCCAAATACTATTTGTTATGGCTCAGTGGTGCTCTATCGTTTTGCAATGTATCACTTCGTATGCAGAACATAATTCCTTAAAGTTTCTATTTATAAAAGCTAAAGATAGAAAGTCTTATACTTTATAGCAAATGCTAGAAAGTGAACATAGATAATTTAAAATGAATGTTTTTGCCCCTTCTCCTTTAGTTCCTTAATATACGGTGGTTTCTAAGTCTGTATTTTAAATGATTTCAGCACTCCTATTTTCTATGTTACAAGGCAATCTGCCTGTGGTAGAAATAGTAATCAAACCTTGAATTCTATGGAAGGGTTACTCAAGTCACTTAGAAAAATATCTCTGAGACTACACAGTGTTGCCATATTCATGCTAATTAAAGGTCAACATGGCATTAAACATGTAACTTCTCAGGATAATTAAAAAGAGAAAATAAAGCCTGGGGGTATTACAAGGAATAAATGGAGTGTGGTATAGTCATAGTCACAGCAGAAATAAAAAGGAGGCCCAACGGCCCCTCCTTGTTCTGGCTGAGATTCCAACCCAGCATTAATCATCTCATTATAACCACTTCCTAGAGAGATGACTACTCCTAAGTAGGAAGACACAAATAGGTCCAATTATCCACCTCTTTCTAAACAAGTTTTAATTTCACAATAATTTATATTTGTACTTACCTGTACAAAAAAACTTATCCCTCCACATCTGTGTCCTCACCCCCTATAAGACTCTATAAATCCTCTAATTTGATCCAAACTCTTATCTTTCTCTGGTAACTCCAACTCCATTGATGGAAATTAGCATTGTATCAGAAAAATGACCACTTCCCTAAAATTCCTCCAATTAAAACTAAACATGTTTTAAAATTTTTGTTTTGTTTTTGTTTTTATCCTGAAGGCATTATTCTTCCTGCAGGACTATGAAGTTATGGCTACATTTTCTTCCCAATCCCCTTCTACCCCTAAGGTTGAATGTGGGACAGGTGTCCTCACAGATCCTTATCACCACCACTATTTCCCAGCACCTTCAAAACACAAGCAATTAAATATTGCCATCTGCTACAATTTCTTATTGCAGTCATCTATTTGCATGAAACCACTCTTTTCCATTCAGTTGAGAATTTTAGCTTTTAAATCCATCTTCCTGTCCATGATTATTCATATCAAAATCCCTGTTAGTTTCAGTGTTTACCTGGCCCCTTCCTGCTAGACATGTATACATCTGCTATGAAAACATTACAAAGTATGCCTATATGTATGTAGAGAACATAAAGGAATCTATATCTTTGTTTATAAAATATTCTCAAGTATTGACAAAGCCAGTCCTTATTCTATTTCTATAAAAGGTAGCAGATTTGGACTCATCTAAATTATCAAGCAAAATGTCTAACACATTTTAGGTCATTACCTTAAAGAAATAAAAGATTATCAGAGAGGTGTGTTTACTCAATTACTTTCTTATCCCTTGTATTTATTGCTCGCAGAATATATATTGAAATGAAGAAAAATCAGCTTTGAACTGGATCTAAGTCATCCTTCACACCATCTCAGAACCCGACTCAATTTAGTGCCTCAGTTATTTGGCCTTGTTCTGTCCTCTCCAAAGAACGTTTCCTCTATGCCTTCTCTGCCACACCCCTGGGGTCACAACCATATTGAATATTATCAATGATTGTGCCACCTCAAAAATATAAATTTCAAACTATTTCTCTTACTAGTTTCTACTATCTTCTTAGCCCAATGTTCTAGAACTCATAGTCCCACAATTTTCAACCCCATTGGGCACTCTCATATACTGAACCTTACACTTCCTGTGGTCTACTATATACTACAAATAGTAAAATCCATTTTTACCTGACTTAGAGTTCAAAATTAAAATTAGAGCCTTGAACAAATTATCAGTCTCCATACCTTTCTTTCTGAAGAATTTAATGTGAAATAACCCCCAGCCCTAGTTCTATACAACTTTCTGCCTTCCCTGCCTTTCAACCTGGATGCATATATAATGCTTTTCTGACTTTAAATTCATCACAACTTCATGTGTGCTTTCAGCCTCATCCTAAAATACTGTTGTGTTTTCATAGATCATTTTCTCACCCTCTCTGAGACGGTTACTTTAAATTTCTCATGTCTTTATTAACATTAATCCAAAACATTTCCTTTCCCTACTGTCAGCTGATTTTTGACTCTAAGAACATTTAAAAAAAAAAGGAGAATTTTATCACCATACCTCCAAATCTATTAACTTACCTGCATTTAGATACATGTCCTCTGTCTGGCTCCTTTTTTACCAAAAGATACACTTTCCATGTCTCCAGCCTGGGCAAAGAGCGATACTCCATCTCAAAAAAAAAGAAAAAGAAAAAGAAAAAAAAATCTAAGTGCCATTCTCTCCTTCCTATGAAAGGGCTTAACTCCACATTTTATTTCTCCAGTTGCATCAGTTTTCTACATTTGAGTGGCTCTATTGACTCACCACCATCAGTGTCGCTATAACAGTATTCATTTTTATTAAAAAACACCCATATTATTTGCAGCTCACACACTGCTCCTCATTACAGTAAAATACTGGATATGACTTGTTTATACTTACTGTTTTAAATTCTTCCCATTATATTCCCTCTTGCTACCACTTAACAAAACTCTCATTGTAACCACAAAAAAATAGATCTTAATTGTCCTTTCACTAATATTTAATAGGGTTTTAAATATTTTTCCGTCTGTGATCAATTCTTCCTTTGGTAAAATGATCTAATCCTTGTTGTTAAATACCATCTGCATAATATTGGGTCCCAGTTTGTATCTTTTATCTTGACCTCCTATCTAAAGTTCAGACTCACTTACCTGACTGCTTGCTCTCTTATTCTGTTTTGGCATTTTAATCTCAATATGTCCAAAAAAGAGTTTTTAATTTCCAATTCATCCAAATATTTTTCTTTGACAATATTTCCAGTTATAATCAATGACAATGTAGTCAACTACTTACTCAAGCCAAAGTCTCTGAGTCATCCTTGACTTTTCTTTCAACATACATTTAATTTATCAGCAAATTCTGTCATCTTTGTTAAAAATACATATAGAATATGAAAATCTCTTCCCACTTATGTGGTCTTTTCTGCTTCCCCTTATTTTAGAAATATATTTTGCCCTTTCCTTTTTGTTGGGTAGCAGCATGTCTGGTGGCCACAAAAATTGAGGGAGTTTTGGACGTGCAGGGAAGGCTGTGAACTGGGAGTCTGGGGCACGCAGGGAAGGGTGTGAAGTGGAAGTTTGGGACATGCAGGGAAGGTTGTGAAGTGGGAGTTTGGGACACGCAGAGAAGGCTGTGAAGGTATTGTCAGGTAGCCCTGGTAGGGGGTAGAGTGCACCTGAGGCTGGTAGAGATAGCTGTCATTCTGCCATGGTTGAAATATTGGTTGTATTAAACAAACAAGTAAATAGGTCAAGGTGACAGGTTTCTCACTGTGTAGAGGAATAAATAAATATAAAACTATATATACATATATAAATACATGTAATCATGTTAATAGCTACACTTTCTATATAAATGTGTTTATTCTTGGTTCATTATATATGTGTGTACCTATAATATTCATATTACATATGAATATATAACATATGGATATATAACATATGTAATATGAACTAGAGTTCCTTGGAGAAATGAATAATTCCAGCACTAAAGCAAGAAAAAGTCAAATTGAGTCTGCAGCATCTTGTTATGCCAAAACTATGAAATGCTCAAAGAATCATGGCAATTTATCAGAAAGATACAGAAGTTATCAAGAAGAGATTCCTAATGACAACATTTGGACAATTAGAGCATCAAGGAAAATATTACATTAAATAGAAATTCATGTATCCATATGAAATCAATACATAAATAAATAGATGAGTAAGTATAAATGGTAAATAAGGGAAGGCTTTGCTTTCAGCCAGCCACAAAACAGAGAGTCATCAATGTTAAACATCAGAATGGTGACTGATTGAGGTAGTTGCCATCAATGAATGCCAATGCTGGACATTTGATGAGGGACAGAATATTTGCAATGTTTTTGAACCTGTTATCACATTGTGATTCGTTGATCGTAATTTTTAAAAAAATGATGAGTTGTGGTGATGTTTGGCAGACAACAACACAACAAGAATGCATGACCTGAGTCTGGTCAGAAGGAAATATCAGGTGGTCACAGATTGAAGGCCAAACCTTTTAAAATTATAAGAACAGGAGGGATATGGAAGAACTGAGAAGCTTTACAGACTAATGGAACCTGAAGAGACAAAACAAATGACTGCAGCACATGCTCATGAACAGGACTCTCAACAAGAAAAGGAAAAGAGCCAGTGTTGCAAGGATTGATGGATTTGCATGGCATTTCTTGGTTGGATGGTAGTGTGGTATCAGCTTTGATTTCCAGCTTTGGAGGACTGTATGATGATTATCTGGGCCAATGTTCTTGTCCTTGGAAGGTTCACACTGGAGCATTTGGGGATGATGCAACACCAAGTTAGCAGTTTTCTCACAAATGTTTCCAAAAAAAGAGTAAAGAAAGAGATGCAGTAAAGCATCAACAGTATTAAAATAAATTATGAAGAATTATTTAAAATGCATAGATAAGTTAACTCCAACCAAAAGATAAAGAAGAACAAAGCACTCGGATTAATTATATGTCAATTATATGGTAAATACTTGATGTCGGTTATATTGTAAACACAAACAACAAATATTCCATTCACAATATAGAAGTGTAATACTTAAATTCCAATAATAAACCAAATTTGAATAATTACACCATCATGCTATTAACCTTCAAAATCAAACTCTCTATACTACTTCTCTAGACCAAGATTAAAGCAGTAGGAATACAGAGAATCAAAGATACAAAGCAAAATCACACGTAACTATTCTTTTATTTTCAAAATGCATTTCTTTTGTTTAGATAGTCAGGTAAATGTATTTACTCAATTTGGCTTTTCTTTGATGGTCTACTTATTTATAATCAAATAAAAATGAGCTTCTGTGTTAATAATGAGGATGCAGGTGGATACCTTAGAAATGCAGGTGTCTGAAATGAATGCCTAAAATGTCAGAGACATATGACTCAGCCGCTGTGGAAGCTGTCAGTTTCCTTTCCAGCTGGAATCATATTGGAATGGGTAATTACTGTAACACTTTCAGCAAGAGACAGACATGTCCCTGTGAATATCAGTCATCAAGTGGAAATTCCCAGAGAATCTGAGTCAGTGCCATCTAAAAGGAAAGTTCTAGAAAATGAACAGAAGTCTCTATATTTTTCCTTTTATTAAAAAGAAGCCTTTTCTATAGTTAGCAAAATTCAGTTTTCTTTCTACATAAAAAATTACATGTTTCTGAAAATCATGCCTTTTTACCTTCTATCAAACCCACTATTCCTTCTTTTTGATGAACAAGAGCTATTATAACATAATTTTATCTGCTAATAACTGAGGCCCATTAGTAAATTCTGACAGATAATTATCTAAATCAATGAGTATTTTCTCTTTAAAAATAAATCTGGCTGAGTGATATTATAAGAAATACATTGCCAAATCGTGACAGCCATAGACTAGTGAGAAATACCTTCCAAGTTGCTTTCAAATTAAGTCATAAAAATATTTTTATTGTATTGATGAAAATAGGCCTGTCTTCCTTAATGACATAAGATTAGATGATGATTTAAACAAACATTTATTGAATACTCACTCAATTTCCTCATCTATACACTGTGGATAATAACAGCACATACTTTATAGAGCTGTGGATAAAAATGAGTTACCACACGTTAGTAAGTGCTTAATATAAGATGGCTGTTATTATTAATATTATCATACTAGAGATAAAATACATACTGCCTCTTCTTGAGAGACTCACAGATTTATATAGAAAGTGAGTTATCCATAAATTCACATAAAATATTTTAATGGTAGCTCCACTCTAAATAAGATATCCCAGATAAATAAGACTTACCTGAGGGATTTAAACTGCCTAAAGTTTTTAGTTTTTCTGCTGAAAATAGTAGATAAGTGGTTTATGGCACTGAATTGAGAAAAAAGAAAAAAAAAGATTTGTCTATAAAAAGATCCCTCTAGAGCCTGTACAGAATAGATAATACAGGTAGAAGAGAAGAAAAATGTCTTAGTATATGAACAGACACTTCTCAAAAGAAGACATTTATGCAGCCAAAAGACACATGAAAAAATGCTCATCATCACTGGCCATCAGAGAAATGCAAATCAAAACCACAATGAGATACCATCTCACATCAGTTAGAATGGTGATCATTAAAAAGTCAGGAAACAACAGGTGCTGGAGAGGATGTGGAGAAATAGGAACACTTTTACACTGTTAGTGGGACTGTAAACTACTTTAACCATTGTGGAAGTCAGTGTGGTGATTCCTCAGGGATCTAGAACTAGAAATACCATTTGACCCAGCCATCCCATTACTGGGTATATACCCAAAGGATTATAAATCATGCTGCTATAAAGACACATGAACTCGTATGTTTATTGCGGCACTATTCACAATAGCAAAGACTTGGAACCAACCCAAATGTCCAACAATGATAGATTGGATTAAGAAAATGTGGCACATATACACCATGGAATACTATGCAGCCATAAAAAATGATGAGTTCATGTCCTTTGTAGGGACATGGATGAAGCTGGAAACCATCACTCTCAGCAAACTATCGCAAGGACAAAAAACCAAACATTGCATGTTCTCACTCATAGGTGGGAATTGAACAATGAGAACACATGGACACAGGAAGGGGAACGTCACACACTGGGGCCTGTTGTGGGGTGGGGGGAGGGGGGAGGGATAGCATTAGGAGATATACCTAATGTTAAATGACGAGTTAATGGGTGCAGCACACCAACATGGCACATGTATATATACGTAACTAATCTGCACATTGTGCACATGTACTCTAAAACTGAAAGTATAATAAAAAAAAGAAAAATGTCTTAGAAAAAAATAAAAGAGAGAAAGTGTGTTTATAAATGGTTAGTTGTGAGGAGGAGGCTTTTTTTAAGAATAAAATGATACTGAAAATGATAGCTAGTTAAGTGAATAATTTAACTTAGACAGACGGAAAGGGCTTGAACAATTCATTTAAAATAATTCTGAGGGGCTACTACCTAGCTTCTATTTGAGTATTTATCTTGTCATTACATAGCATGGGACTTTGATAGATGTGATAAACATGGCTATTTATCTTCCCTCAAGTCACTGACCAAACGGTTCAACAAGGCAAAGCAGAAGACAACCCTATGTGGAATGTCATGAAGGTGCACTCATTAATCAATCTTTGAGTATTACAGTGGCTCAGTAACTAAAATGTACCCACTGTAAGTTTATCTAATCTACAAATATTCTCTTGCTCATTTTGGCCACTCAACTATTATTCACTAATGAACTAACATCTTTCTGGAGTTCTTCATTTGTCACAAGTTATATATAAGGGAAACAGTGGAAAACATAATTCAGAATTCTTTCAGTAGAAAACATTTGAGTTGATCCACTCAGAACCACAGGAAGAACTACAGCAAAGTCAGTGATAAAGTGCCTTTTGGGTGCTTACTCTACTCTGTTTTAGATTCTGGATTGCAAAGGAAAGGCCGTTGGCATGAAACAATTTATGATACTATCTCATTAAATATTATTTATATGTCACAACAGTTCTCCAGCATTTTCAAGAGGAGCAAATATCAACTTTACTGTTCTCACTCATTCAGTGAATAGATGTAAAAGAAAGGCTATGAAAGAAAGAAAATCTTTATTAATTTTCTATTTTGATTCAATAAATGCAAATATCATTTAGAAGTATTATGTCACATAGCTTCACTAAGGGATTGAATAAAACAGACATTAATAGTTCTATTTAACAGATAACTAAACTGAGAATCAGAAAGATTAAATGACTCACCGAGGTTACATTGCTTTTAGGTGGCAATTTGGTATTCAAAAGCTAGTTTTTGTGAATTAGAAGCTACATTGTTTACATCATCCTATATCCCAAAGTTTAATTGCAGAATTGGAGAAGTGCTCCAGGTTATTGAAAAGGATGGACATTTGTCATTTATTTAATTCATTAGTATTTGAATCCTCATAGTGAACATGCGGAGCTCTGTCCAGTGCAGAGCTCTGCACAGATCTACTCAATGTCCTTTCATAATTTCTGTGTGCTTCTTGGTTTCTGAAAGCCTCTGCGTTGCTCTCCAGTGGCTTGGACATGCAACTCTTTTTCAGAGGTCTATCCTCAGGCTGAGATGCTTCCTCCTTATTTACAGAAAGCTAGAAGTGTCTGGAAATGTATATTCCTTCAGGGTACAGTTTTTAGCCAATGGCTGATGAGTTGGGGAAGAATGGAAAATCTCAGCTCTCTTGTCTTGAAGTTATAAAATGTAAGGTAAATTTTATTCTGGGTAGCCCTTTCATACGTTATGATCTGAGTGAAAGGAGAGTCTCTGGACCCAATGGTTCCCACAAGCCAGGGCACAAAAGCGACTGGTGGGTTCTTGGTCTTATATAAAACATCAGTTTTGTTTTTTTTTTTAAATGTTCACTTCTATGTGTCATTCAATTTATTTCTCAACCCTCTGCCAAACGAGTGCTGGTATCTCCACTTTATTTTATGTATGCCACTGTTGTTTTACAAGTTCCTGGAGATCTTGCAAGGCAAAAACCTTGAGTCATGTATGAGTGCTCCCATATTAATATCCCCCATACCCAACCGGGTATTCTAACACTTTCACTACCCGACATGAGGTTGTTTTCTGTTTCTACACTTCTGATAAATAACCCCTCTTTTCACCCCTTAGCAGAGACACTAGGTTGCAAAAAGCCAACGTTTGGTTTTATTGATTATCTCTATTACTTTTCTACTTCATTGATGGCAACTGAAATTAAAAAAAATTCTTCCTTATGCTTGCTTTGGGTTTCAGTTGCTCTTTATCCCATTTCTTAAAGTGGAAGCTTAAGTTACGGTTTTACATCTTTATTGAGGTTCAACAATTCCTTCATTTTTACGTCACATACTTTAAAAATTTTAAATGAAGATAACTGACACTTTAAAAAACTTTTCATCATTATATGTTAACATCTTAATTTTATCTAGGCATTTATTTCTATATACTGGTTTTTAGATAATGTTAATTTTAGTTTCTTCTGGAAGGTAGGATTTGGGATGATTCTGTAGTTTAGCCAATGTGCATATATCATTTTAACAAAAAGTTATGTCAAATTCAAATTAATATAGAAATGTGATTAATAATAGACCTTATGGATTCAATGTTTCAGCTTGTTATCTAATCAAAATAATATAGACAATAGTCTATAACTCAATTACTTGGGGAAAATTTTTATTTTATAAGCTAAAGAATATTTCCAAAATATTTTTACATTTAATGATCTATGATACATGTCTCCTAGTTGTGAGCCTTTTAGAAATTATGATCAGCTTCTTAAAAATTATTTGAGGCAGCTTAATATTAACAATAATACTAAATTTTTTAATTAAAATAATATAGGAGACCACCAAAAAGACTTAAGGTAAGTAGTTATCATATGGTGTTTTGGGTGAATTAATTAAAAGTCAACATTTATTTCTCTTTTTTATATATGTAAAGATATATGAGAGAATATTTTTAAAAATTTCCTGGGAACAAAGAGGAAAGAAAAATTTGTTCCATGTGTTTCAATATGAAGACAAATAAGGCACAGAAAATACATGAAGTAATTTATTCCTATAAAATTTTGTATATAGGACAGAAAAACTTTTATACTGATGCTTCTTATACATAGTATATATAAAAGCTTATGCCATAACACTGAGTCGAAAGGTTGTGATTTCCCCCTTAAATATTACTTATAGGTTTATAGTCCACCTTGTTTAGAAATGATATGAATAAGTATATTACAGTAAATAATTTCTTAAATAAGAACACAAAGTAAAAACTTAGAGCTCTTATTTCCCTTGTCTTTCTATGACTCTCTGAACATAAATAACTTGACAGACAAAGCACCTTCTCTTGGAATTTTATGTAACCTGAAAAAAATAAGAGTAAGAAATTACATAGTGATTTTTAAAACACAATCCCAAATTTCTAGGTACTGTAAATACCAAAATAACAGAGGATACAATAAATCCCTCAGAAATATAGAACCAGAAACTTCCCTTGTCCATTTTGTTGTATAGATTGCTAATGATGGTGACCACTCAGAGCTGACTAGATTTAATTATAATTTGTAGCTTAAACAATATTTGAAAAAGGATCTTTCAAGCTCAAATTAGAGTCAGGTTATTTTCTTAGCTCTCAGAATCTGAAGGACATCATAGGGCTAATAAATAATCCGAAGGTTCTCCTGTCAAATATGGTGTGTCTTTTCTTAAGTCACTATTGAACTTCTGAAGATCCACAATCATAAAAATCTGCCTCTTGTAAACTGTGACAATTTAGTTCTATATACTCTCTTTGGATAATGAAATATACTAAAATATTTGCTTCAAATTCCATCTATATAATACAATGGTTCATATATACATGTGTGTGTATATAGATATATACACACACACCTAACATAGAAACACCAATATATCCAAAGCCTATTGAAAATTTCCATTTCAAAATCTTACAGACATGATTAACTAATATAAATTTTTGCCTAAACCAAATAAACTAAAGTCTATATGAATAAATCTCAGATGAGCTAGAATCATGAGTCTAAACTTGTATAAATTAAATTGTTTTTATTCTATATGTTAACATATTTATATTTGGAAGTTTTTATATTTTACTGTATTTTTCTATCCTTTAAAAGAAGCTTGTCCAACCTGTTGCCCGCAGGCCACGTGTGGCCCAGGATGGCTTTGAATGTTGCCTAACACAAATTCATAAATTTTCTTAAAACATTATGAGATGTTTTTGTGTGATTTTTTTTTTAGCTCATCAGCTATTGTTATTGTTAGTGTAGTTTATGTGTAGCCCAAGATAATTATTGGCCCAGGGAAGCCAAATGATTAGATAGGACTGTTTTAAATAGTAATGCATTTTTTTTTCAGATAATTAATCTAATAACACTTCTCTCTTAATTTTAAGAAAAATCAAATTTTGAGCTACTGTGATCTAACAGGAAAATGAGGCTATCAAAAATTGGACATGTGCAAAAAAAGAAACAGTCATTCATTTATAATTAGGAGAACAAATATATATTAGTATGCCTTTCCTGTTGATGAATTCATTTGCTACTCTTCCAGACTCTGTGCTATGCTAGGACCCAGAGCTAGAAGAGCTCAGCTTCTAAAAAGTCAAGAAGAGCAGCTTCAAGATTCAGAGGAGGCTTAAAAGGCAAGGAAAAATATTTTCTTCATCTGGGATAATCTTGTGTTTAAAGAATGTAAATACTTCTTTCTATGTGAGTTAGAAATTGTAGAAAATAAAGTTAATGAGTTAGTTAGTATAAAGTGGCCTAAAATATATGAAAGGTTCAAAAATTGAAAGATACGTTAACAGTTACAAAAGGAAAAAACCTTTCTTCTATGTATGAGATGTAAATATGATTAATAGAACTTTTGAGTGAACAGATCATTAGGCAAATTGATCATTAATTAACTGGCATTAAGCAAATTTGTTTTAGGTGGACTTGCTTTCTTCTAATTCAATATATCTGAAACCTATGCAGATATTTTTATTTGCGCTCAGTTTCAAAAGTAGCACAAAATGTCTTTGTAAGTGTTGAGCTTTTTTTCCATATTAAAATAAGGAGGATTGGGTAATAGCCACCAAAATGTCAAATCAAGTAAGTAATTTAGGTTGTCCTTTTCACAAACTCATCTGAATGATACATTTCTTTACAAAATGAAATGTAACACATGGGGTATTTTCGGATAATTTTTGACAAGCCGTGGTACCAAGTCTACATAATTTTTTTAGCATAATAATGTATTTTCTCATCAAAATGTCATTAAAATTTAGAATCTCAGCAAAACATGTGTGAAATACTTTGTAATATACACTATTCTTAAGAAGAATGATATATTTCTACTGTGTCCTATGCAATTTAACTATTCTCAAATAGATTGGCCCTGTTTATGTGCATTAATTTAATTTAGTTTTGAGACATTTGTGGTATAATTATAGTTAGGTCTTATTTCCCTCATTTGCCTAAACACAAAGTTCTTATTTTAACAAACCAAAAACAGACCACCCATATTGTAGACTTGAAATCTCATTAACACAGTGCAGAGCTAGAGTCCAACATACAATATGAGTGTGTATATGTGTGTCTGCGTGTGTGTATGATAGAAAAAGACAGAAAAAGACATAGAGATGGACAGAGAAAAATTAAGACCTGAAATTTTCAGGGTTACCTAAATATTCACTCCAGTGATTATGTAGGAGGGAATATAATATTCCTAAATCATGCTGCATTTGTTTTCTACAGGATGCTTTCTCTGAGTTAATTAATTCAAGATATATGTTCTTATTGCCTACTTTCTAACATTTTCACTAAAAGAAACTGATAATTCAATAACGAATAAGCCACAGATCCTTCCAAACTGAATGCTATACAGCTTAATATAATGCAGCAATGAGAAACATGAAAAAAAGAACTCTAAGTGCCTGAAACATACCTGTGTGATTAGACCTTATTATTCCACTGTTTCTGGAAGATGTTGTATCCACTTGATCTGTCTACTTTTAATGCTAATCTTTTAAATGCAATGCTCAGTTAGTGTCACTAGGTTCAATTATCCATAATAATATCCAAAGCTATTTTAAAGTAATGATTTTATAAAGCCAGAAGAAATGATTCATGGAAAATATCACAAATTAGAATATGAAATAAGAATTATAAACAGTTAATTTGATTTAAATTATGTATTTAGAAAGCTGTCTCTACTATATTTCCTCACTAATAATCTCTAGAGTTTCTATGAAAGGTATTGCTATACTGTCCCGCTCCTTTTCGGTTACTCTGCTTTTAATATTTCTTCAAGAAATCTGTGTTTGGATGATCTGCTTGAGGTTGCTAAGAAAATTCCCAAGGAATAAACAATGGCAGATGAAGATTTGACTTTTCTTTTTTGCTCATGAGCTGTTCAAAAAACTAGTTCTTTGCATCATTGCTTTCTATTCTTCAAAATAATATAACATTAAAATATAAAATCACACACATTTAAAGGAATAAAACTTCGCAGAGATTAATTTTTATCTATAGGCCAAATAAAGCTAAAATTGTAGAGAAAAATACAGCTAGTCAAAACCATAAGGCAACATAAAGTGTTCAATCTGTTTTTACTGAAGGATATAAAGTGAATGGTGCTTCCTAAGCAATGAGGTTTGAAAGCATTTTGAGGAAAAGATTGATTTTCACACTCAATGTTTGTAAATGGCCTTTTGGAAGAGGGAAATCAAGCCACATCAAGTCACAATATCACAAGACAACTGGAATGTAGCTGCCACCACAGGACATCATGAAAACCCTCCAAGGGTAGTGTGATGCCTCCAGCTTTGTTATTTTTGTTTGGGATTGTCTTGGCTATATGGAATCTTTTTTTGGTTCCATATGAATTTTAAAAGTGTTTTCTAATTATGTGAAGAATGTCAACGGTGGTTTATTAAAAATAGAATTGAATTTATAAATTATTTGGGCATTATAGGCATTTTCATGATATTGATTCTTCATATACATGACCATGGAATGTTTTTTCATTTGTTTGTTGTCTCTCTGATTTCCTTGAGCAGTGGTTTGTAGTTCTCTTTGAAGAGGTCCTTTACTTCCCTTGTTAGCTGTATTCCTAGGTATTTTATTTTCTTTGTAGCAATTGTGAATGGGAGTTCATTCATGATTTGGCTCTTTGTTTGTCTATTGTTGGTGTATAGGAATGCCAGCAATTTCTGCACATTGATTTTGTATCCTGAGACAGCTAAAATTGCTTATCAGCTTAAGAAGCTTTTGGGCTGAGAGGATGTGTGGGGTTTTCTAGATATAGGATCATGTCATCTACAAACAAAGATAATTTGACTTCCTCTTTTCCTATTTGAATACCCTTTATTTTTTTATCTTGCCTGATGGCCCTGGCCAGAACTTCCAATACTATGTTGAATAGGAGTGGTGAGAGATGGCATCCTTCTATTCTGGTGATTTTCAAGGGGAATGCTTAGAACATTCATGCTACCTGACTTCATACTATACTACAAGGCCACAGTAACCAAAACAGCATAGTACCAGTACAAAAACAGACACATAGACCAATGGAAAACAATAGATAACTCAGAAATAAGACCACACACCTACAGAAATCTGACCTTTGACAAACCTGACAAAAATAAGCAATGGGGAAAGGATTTTCTATTTAATAAATAATGCTGGGAGAACTGGCTAGCCATATGCAGAAAATTGAAACTGGACCCCTTCCTTACATATTTTACACAAATTATGTGAAGATGGGTTAAAGACTTAAATGTAAAATTCAAAACTATAAAAACCCTGGGAGAAAATCTAGGCAATACCATTCAGGACATAGGCACAGGTAAAGACTTCATGATGAAAATAACAAAAGCAATTACCACAAAATCAAAAATTGACAAATGGCATCTAATTAAACTAAAGAGCTTCTGCACAGCAAAAGAAACTATCATCAGGGTGAACAGAGAACCTACAGAATGGAAGAAAAATTTTGCAATCTATTCTTCTGACCAAGGTCTAATATCCAGAGTCTACAAGAAACTTAAACAAGTTTATAAGAAAAAGAAAAACAGCCCTATTAAAAAGTGGGCAAAGGACATGAAAACACTTCTCAAAAGAAAACATTTATATGGCCAACAAATATATGAAAAAGAGCTCAACATCACTCATCATTAGAGAAATGCAAGTCAAAACCACAATGAGATACCATTTCATTCCAGTGAGAATGGCGATTATTAAAAAGTCAGGGAACAACAGATGCTGGCGAGGATGTGGAGAAAAAGGACTGCTTTTACACTGTTGGTGGGAAGGCAAATTAGTTCAACCATTGTGGAAGGTAGTGTGGCGATTTTTCAAAGATCTAGAAGCAGAAATACCATTTGATCCAGCAATCACATTACTGGGCATATACTCAAAGGAATATAAATCATTCTGTTACAAAGATAGGTGCATACGTATGTTCACTGCAGCACTAGTCCCAATAGGAAAGACATAGAATCAACCCAAATGCCCATCAATGATAGACTGGATAAAGAAAATGTGGTACATATACACCATGGATTACTATGCACCCATAAAACGGAATGAGATCATATCCTTTGCAGGCACATGGATGGAGCTGAAAGCCATTATCCTCAGCAAACTAACACAGAAACGGAAAACCAAACACCACATATTCTCATTTGTAAGTGGAACTGAACGATGAGAACACATGGACACATCAGGGGACCAACACACACTGGGGCCTGTCGGGTGGGGCAGGGGGAGGAAGAGCATCAGGAAGAGTAGCTAATGGATGGTGAGCTTAATACCTAGGTGATGGGTTGATCTTACAGCAAACCACCATGGCACACATTTGCCTATGTAACAATCCTGCATATCCTGTACATGCACCCCTGAACTTAAAATAAAAGCTGAGGGGAAAAAAAAGTAGTAAGCTAGAATGGTAAGATGGTCAGTTATAAAATCAATATATTCTTTAAAAAAAAGAAATCTTCCAAGGACCTTATTTTCTCCTAAATCGTCCCCATTAACCAACCACTAAATTAATCTCAAGATTTGATACTAAAAAGAATAAATGAATTTTCCCTGGCTTTTTAACAGAATTTCCCTGGAATACAAATGACATAGGGAAATTTATAGAAAAGACTATGACAAGTAAAGCATGAAAAAAAAATTAAAACCCAGAGAAGAGTACTTCATTGTATCCATATTATTAAAGTGCATCTGATGAAAACATACCACTCTTATCATGTTTACAACTAGCATATGACATGTTTGTCAACTAACCTGTGAACTTCAAGAGATTTTATGTTTATTAATTTCTTAAATGGCTAAGCATATTACAATGCTGTAAACACTATTTGAGACTCAGCAATAACTGTTGAATGAAAAAGCAAATTAATGTTAAACAGCTTCATGGTTTTAAAGTTACTAATATTAAAACTTTTCTATCAATTCAGTTGGAAATGAATTCAGCTGATGCTTGAGTATGTACCCAGCAGTCTTAATTCTACACCTACATTTACCAATCTAATAATTCAGCAACTGAGAACAAATTATTGAGAATCTAATGTGTCCAAAGTACTACAATAATTAAACAACAAATATAACAATAAAATAAATAGACAAGGCCTATTCTTTTATGGAGCTTAAAATTTATCAGAAAAAAACAATGTCCCAGGTCACTACAAAAAATATGATTAAAATGGAGCTAGCAAAATGTATTGAGAACAGAAACAATAGGAAGACTTAATACAGCTTTAGCTGAAATCTAATGGATGAATTGAAGTTAGTCATTTGCAACTGTAGAGAAAGAGTTTGTATAGCAATTGGGTAAAATATGTATAAAGGCTTGGATTGGGGGAAGGGCTTGATTAATCTCAGGAACTGAAAAAATATAATACAAATGGAATATGGGGATAGGTATAGCAAAACAAGGGATTGACAAAATAATGAAGAATGAATTGGAGAAGAATGTTGTAAGACAAGATCACTGGTTTGGTTTTTATTTCATAGGCAATGAGAATCTGCTAAAGAGTTTTATTTTAAATATACTGGCATTTTGTTAAGATCATTCTGACTGCAATGTGGAGATTGAATTAGAGATGAGAAACCAAATATGAAACTTAACTTCTGCTTTATCCCTCATTTGTGTCTTGCGTTAGTATCACTGTAGATATTAACTATAGAGACCATATTTAGAAAAATAAATGAAAGCTCTGTTAAAATCTTCAGCATCAAATAAGAAAATCTAAACAAAATTTTAATAAAAACAGTTATTTCATATCTAGGTCAAAAAGAAAACAAGAGTAAGCAAGAGAGAGAGAGGAAAAAGAAAAGAAATTGTACTAAATATTACACACAAGTACTTTAGCCTCACTGATATAAATTAAAATTTAAAGAGTTAAAATAATACACATAAATCATGTTTATATATTTTACAGATAACACATTATTCCTAAAACTTTTCTCCCATAAAGCTGTTGTCAATGCATGAACATTCAACAACCATTTACATAAAATATATATGTAATTGTCATGCTTCAATTATTATGTTAATAAATCCTCAGTCTTTCTGATGGGGGAAATTAGCATAAGTATCTCATTACAACGTGGGAAATTTTCTACTAAACAAAACAAATTATTTTGCAAAGGCCATTGAACAGCTATCAAATGAAACTGACTTGTGGTCGAAATCAGTGGGTGTCTGATTCAGGCTAATAATATACAGGTTAAATGTATGTAAGGGACTCATCAGAGCCCCAAGTCTCTCTACTATTTAAATAAAGTTTTCAGGCAAGACAGGGCTCATGATAATTCTTTCCATATCATTAGCAAAACTATTGTGCAATGTTTTAGGTTAACAGACTCTGCATACTCAAAAGGCATGTAAATTTCCTGATGAATAATATATAGAAAGACACAAAACTGTGGCACTGACTTCTGATGATTTATATGCACTCCTTGAAGAGGATGATTTTAATAAGTCATAGATAAAAGATATATACTATATGCTGATTTGCTAATTTAAAAAAATGACATTTTGTGATTAATTTTCACGTTTTATTCACATTGAAAAAGTTATAAACACATCAGAGATAGTAAGTAATAAATGAAAGAAAACAAAGGACAATGTAATATATGAATCTAAAAATATGTAAATTTTTTAAGTAAAATAGAAAGATCTCTATAACTTTGTTTTATAAATTAACCTGTGATTTGATAAAGGCAGTTGACATATGTACTTTGTCATCTTAGCCATTTTCTTCTATTTGTATTCTTCCTCCTTACCCCCTTCTATTCTTCCCTTCCTTTTTCTTTTACTATGATTACTGTAATAACTACTATCCATTATTATAATAATGACAGCAATCCTTCAATGATTCACTTAATATTTACTGTAAGCCTGGAACTCTGCTAAGCTAATGACATTAGATAATTTTATTTAATTCTCACAATAAATTTATGAGGTAAGAATTATTATTTTAATTTTCCATTGAAGTATCAGTCTAAAATAATTTAAATAGATTTTCCAAGGTCACATAGCTAAATCATACAGGGTTGGTCTCGATTTCTAATTCTATCTGATTCCAGAGTTCATGATCTTAACTGCTTTACTATTTTGCCTTCATCTGGCAAAATAGTTTAATTAAGGCCAAAACTGAACAAATAAATAGAGACAGTGAATGCACTCAAGAGTACGACAAGGAAAAAAGAAATAATATTTTAAAAATAACTCATGAGTTTTCTGTATTGTTTGTTCATTTAATTTTTCTTTCATTTGCAGTTTATCACCTCAGAAATGAGGGGAAGTATTAGAACAACAACATCAATAAAAAAAGTTCTTATTTAGGAAAAATATCCCTCTGACAAATCAGAGAGGAATTAGATGTAGAAAGGATATTCATAGCTGTTGTCTGGTGCCTTTTTTGTTTTTTGTTTTTTTTTAGTAGAGCTAGGGTTTCACCATGTTGACCAGGATGCTCTTGATCTCTTGACCTTGTGATCCGCCTGCCTCATCCTCCCAAAACTGATGCCCTTTTAATAAACCCAGCACTTCCTATTTCCTTGCATCACAGCTCAGGTTTTGGAATGAAAGACAGACGCTCTAATAGAAAAGACATAATAATTTGAAGGATTCCAAGAACATCATGGCTAGTGTGCCACTGGTCATCGATTATGGGAGGATGTAATAGTCAATGACTGCACACTTTTCACATGGTGCCATATCCAATATAGCAGACAGACTGCTATAACAGGATAGCCATGACTAGTGGATAACAGGATAGCCATAACTAGTGGAGACCCAGGAAAGAAACTTCCCTATACACCGTAGTATGGTGAGAAGGAAGTGACCAGATTCCCGTAGCCACCTGGAAGTGCTTATTGACAAGTGCGAAGAAGAAGCCTGGATAGAACTCTGGATGTTGCAGTTCAGGTGCATTCTACACCTCAGGTGCATTCTACACCTCCAGAGTGTGGCAAATATTAAATTTATAAAATCCAAGGAAACACAGAGAGCCAGTGACACCACAGAACACACCAGCACAGGATGCTCAAGAGCAGACCAGATGAGCCACACATAGCACACAGCTTAAAGCATGCAGCAAAAGACCAGAACTATAGAGAATCCCAATATAGGCATAAATTACTTTGCTCCTGAAGACAGATAACATCATGGAAAGAGAGAGAGAGAGGAGAGAAGGCCGTTTGAGAGAGGACAGAGAAAGCTCTGACAGGAAGTAGAAACTTTAAAAATAAATTGGTATTTACCCTAATACCTGAATTAATCCAAAACGGACTCTTTTAAAGAGGAAACAAAGAGTTATCTTTAACTCACTGGTATCCCTCTTCTCTCAGGGGTCCATAGGTAATACACTGCTTCTGTTATTTCATGTATTTTGGGGAGCTGCCTCTTTTGTGTCTTGCCTGACCTAGACCTGAACCTAACTACCGTCCCAGTTGGGGCTGTCTTAGAGAGTGGCCGTCTTCGTAGGAACAAACTGGATTCAGGTCAGACAAGAGTTACAAGGACATCTGCCAATATAAACAAGTTTCCTGTGAGAGGACAGGTGTCACAGATTAGACATTTAGGCTAAAGAAGTAGCCTGTGAAAGGCTTATTGTAAACATCCAAAACAAAATTCCTTAGATTCTTGGTCACGGCATGGCTACCACTTATGACCACTCTCTGGAGAGAAACCTTGAGACAAAACTAGAAAAAAACTACAGATCTTCTAGAAAATTTAAAATTACTTGCAGAAAAAAAAAAAAGAAAAGCAAGTGTATTTTTAGGTAGTATTGCATTAATCTTGACCAATCTGACAAACAGGAAAACAGCCACTCCCACTAGCTTAATATTCTAAACACTAGAGTAATTCACTTAACTTTAATAAATAGTGGGCCATTATTATTTAAAATAATTATATGTGTTCCTCTTTAACAAGAGTAAAACAAAAAGTCAATTCAATACTCAAATTAATCAATAAAATAAAAAGTACAGTCATTTTGACTCATCTACATAAATGACTAAGATCATTTTTTATTCCGACTATTTATTTTCAAGTATAATATTCTAAAATGAGCATATGCCTAAAGATATAAATTAATAATGTCAATCATCCCAGGAATAAGACCCTTACTTTCTCCAAATTTTTTTTCATCTCTTCGCTGCTTATTAAAGCTTTCATCAGAGGAAGAAAAAAAGATTAAACTATTGCAGGTGACATTATAAAATCAATCAAATGAATGAGTTACTTCCACACTTCCTATTTAAAAAAATTAAAGAAATCAGAGACTTACAGATAATTCATGTGCGGAGCCTTCTCTAATTCACACTTAGGTATTATCAGTTTATATACAATGGAATCCTGTAGATAACATCTCTTGATTAGTATTCCAAGTCTAATGGTCAAACAGATTTTACATGTAGAAAAGAGATCAAATTAATTGAGATAATACATTGGATAAAATTATACTTGGCATTGAAGGACAGCTCAAATGTGGTATCACAGAAAATAAGAACATTCATACAACCAGAAACACTCATGGAGGTATTGGTACAACGAGTTTCTTAAACACATGTTAAATATCATCTAAACAAAACTAAGTAAGATAGATTAAGAAAAGATTCTCTAATACATTAAGAATTCATCTTAGCTGATGTATTAGCCCTGCCTACTTTCTTAAAATCTCTCCCTATTGTTATCACAATAGGTTATAAACCTATTATTATAAACCATGGTTAATGATCAATTTTTAAAATAAATGAGAGAAAAACTGAAAGCAAAACAACACTGAATGTGATTCTCCACTGCTCAGGCACTGCATCTGTCAGGTTCAGCTGTTTTCCATCCTCTCCATTCATCTTTCTGAGGTACTGGGAACTACAACTGAAATAAAGGCAAATAGCAAGAAGTCTTTGGCCTGGTATTATTCCACCTCATGACAACTGGCAGAGGTCTTATAGTTTATACACCATGATTGTGGGAATGCATGTGGGGATGGGATGCAGTGAGGTGCTATAAAAAATGTATCTTCTTATGTAAAAGAGGATTATGGATACTGTTATTTTTTGTCTTGGTGATCAGAGAAATATAGCTTTCTGAATGTACATAGAAATTCCTAATTCTAGTGGCAGCGTGGAACACATGCACTAAAGATCGTTACCTAAATCCTGAAGAAAATTCACTTTGTAATGAATTTTTGGACTTACTATCATTGTCAATAACAAACCTGATATACAAACTTTGAATGCAAATGTCCCAATTCACACAAAGATCCTGAAATTAATTCTTGAACTAGAAGCAGGTTTGAACAGTTTACTTTTACATTTCATGTTGAACCATAAACCTTGAAAGCAAAATTGTCCCGTAGGTGTCTAGTAGCCCCAAGTTTGCGATAATACGTTTATCGCACATCAAATTTCATTCTGGAAAAAAAAAATCCACAATTCTGCTTCTCTGAATTTCTAAGGAGTAAAATAAAAAAAAAATCATAATCAAGGATAACTAAAACATAAGGAAATGAGCTACTATGAATCAAAGTCAGTATAAGCATCGAATGTATTTGGACTACAAAAGTCTTTATATATTAGAATTATTCGATACATAATATAGAATAACATGTCTGAACTAGACAGCATGGTTAATTTCATAAAAAAGGTATTAATCATGAAATTGTTTTCAAACAGACAATAAAGAATTTTTAACAGGAAAATATGTCTTTTATTCTTAAAAATTGAATGATGAACTTTTTTCTCAACAGCTGATTAGAGAATCATGAGAGAATTACTGGACTAAAATTAGATCTGTACGGCAGGGAGCGGTGGCTCCTGCCTGTAATCCCAGCATTTTGGGAGGCCAAGACCTCCCACGAGGTCAGGAGGTCAGGAGTTCAAGACCAGCCTGGCCAAGATGCTGAAACCCCGTCTCTACTAAAAATACAAAAAAATTAGCCAAGCGTGGTGATGGGCACCTGTAATCCCAGCTACTCGAGAGGCTGAGACAGAGAATTGCTTGAACCCAGGAGGCAGAAGTTGCAGTGAGCTGAGATCACACCACTGCACTCCAGCCTGGGTGACAGAGTGGGACTCTGTCTCGAAAAATAAAAATAAAAATAAAAAATAAAATTAGATCTGTAGACAATAATCACGGAAAAGAGAGATTCAAAAAGTTAAACATTTGAAAGAAAAAGTATGTAATATGATAGCTAAAATGAAAAGTTCTAACATATGTCTACTTTAAATTCCAAGAAGATGGGTTACAGAGTATTTTGGAGAAATAATACATGCAAAAATAATAACTACAAATTTTAGAGTTGATAAAAGAGTGACCCCATAGATACAGCAAGTTCAGTATATACTAACCAAGCTAAATAAAACAAAAATAATTAAATATATGTACATTGGAGAGAAATGCCCCATCACCAGGGATACAGACAAAGTTTTAAAAGCAGATGGCAAGGACAGATAGAAAATTTACAAATCAACGAATGGTTGACAGGATACTTCTCTAAAGCAACAACAAAAATATCTTAAGATGGTTAAAGAAACAGGTGTCAGTTGAGGACTGGGCATACAGCAGATATAACCTTATAAGTATATACTAGTATATACTAGTATATACAGCAGATATAACCTTATTAGTATATACTAGTATATACTATTATCTATTTTATATACTAGTATATAAAATATGCCAGTATATTTATTTGCTAGTATATATATTAGCATATATTTATATACTAGTATATAATTTCTAATTTATACACTAGTATAAAATAGAAAGCAAATATGAGTAAAAACAAAACAAAAGACAAACTTTGAAAAAATATATTACTAACATATCTTTGCTAAACCAACTTCTAGCTTCTCAGACAAGATGAGAAATTACCCTAGAAGTAAATCCTAAAATGGAAACAAACAAAACATAAGCAAAAAGATAATGAAACAGTTAACATGTAGATAAATCTGAACAAACAGCATCTGTATTAAATGTTATGCAGAGAATTTCTAAATTAAGGTATTAAACAGAAATTAGCCTTAAAACATTGGAGATTATTAGGTTATTAAAGAGGAACAGAATTATCAGAATTAAGTGTTCTAGTGTCCTTGTATATAACAGGAGAGAGATTAAAATATTGCTTTGCATTTAAAAAGTTAAGTTTGCAATTAAAAAATTTAATAGCAAACATGGAAAGAATAGAAATAATGTTCTAAATAGCAAAGGAGAAAATACTTAGTAAGAAAAAAAACTGACAAATAGAAAAACTCATCAAATAAGCAAATCAGGAAGGAAAAGAAATATTTTAATTGAGACAAATAGGAATTTCAAAGTATAATGGTAAAAATCAGGGCAAATATATCCTAATAAACAGAAATAGACAAAAACAAAGTGAGAGCTTCTAGAACTTCATTTAAAATGATATGTTTTGTCGCATGAAAGGAAAGAAGATTAGCATTCCCCTTGACAAACCTAGAAGAGGCTCTTGGGCTTATCTTGGGTCTTAAATATTGTGTAGCTTAAGAAAAACCACTTAACCTCTCTGAGCCTCAATTTTTTCACAACTTTAGGTGTTTCTAAGCAGTACTTCAAGTATCAAATAAGGTAATAACTTAAAAATAAAAAATAAAAAGAGCTCTTAAAATATAAAGAATCACTCTTATGATATATTCCCTACAGAAAAAGTATTTTCCTACTATAGAAATGGAAATGCACTAATAGTTTATACATTAAAAACATACATATGAATTAATAGATGTATAAGCAGTACACTGTAGCTAACTGCAGTTTGAGGTATTCAATAACATAAAAAAATTGTCTATGGATCTTTAAATAAATAAATTATATTTTTACAAATGCTATTTACATCTAAAATATAAAGATAGGCCAAAGACAGAGGATGGCAAAGTTTTTCTGTAAACGGCCTAATAATAAATATTTCTGGCTTTATGGGCCATGTGGTTTCAGTAGCAACTATTCAACTTGGTTGCTGGAGCATGAAAGCAAACGTAGACCATATACACATGAATGAGATGGCTATGTCTCAATAATACTTCATTTAACAGCACAGGAGATGGGCCAAAGTTGGCCTGTAGGCCATAGTTCACAACCTCTATCCTAAGATCTAGAGAGAAATTTTCACAATAATGGAGGGAAAACATATAACAAGTCAATATTGTCCAAAAGAAAGCTCAAGATAGAGACAAAGGGATCAATTCTTACGATAAAATTTTAAAACCACCAGGAATATACATTTATATACTTGAACATATCTAATAGACTAGCCTTAAACAGCATATTTCAATATTTCAATAACTTAAAAGATACGTATTAGTACACACTTTAACATCTCTACAATAAGGATGAATTTCAGTATTTATGGCATTTCATAATTACTGGTGACCAGGCAGCAATCATGACAAAGATGTCATTGTTAGACTGTGTGTAAACTTAATCCTTGTATTAGTATGTTTTCACACTGCTGATAAAACAAACCTGAGATTGGGCAATTTACACAATAAAGAGGTTTAAGGGACTTACAATTCCATTTGGCTAAGGAGGCCTCACATTTATGGCAGAAAGTGAAAGGCACATCTCACATGGCAGCAGAGAAGAAAAACGAGCTTGTGCAGGGAATCTTTCCTTTTTAAAACCATCAGATTTCATGAGATGTATCCACTATCATGAGAACAGCACAGGAAAGACTCAGCCCCATGACTGAGTTACCTCCTACTGGGTCCCTGCCACAACGCGTGGGAATTCAAGATGAGATCTGGGCAGGGACACAACCAAACCACATCATTCTGCCCCTGGCCCTTCCAAATCTCATGTCCTAACATTTCAAAACCAATCATGACTTCCCAATAGTCCCCCAAAGTCTTAACCCACTTTAGCATTAACTCAAAAGTCCACAGTCCAAAGTCTCATCTGAGAAAACTCTTCTGCCTATGAGTTTGTAATATCAAAAGCAAAGTTAATTACTTTCTAGATACAATGGGGGTACAGGCATTGGGTAAATACAGCCATTCCAAATGGGAGAAATTGGCCAAAACAAAGGGACTACAGATCCCATGCAAGTCTGAAATCCAGCAGGGCAGTCAAATCTTAAAGCTCCACAATGATCTCCTTTGACTCCATGTCTCACATCCAGGTCATGCTGATGCAAAAGGTGGGTTCGCATGGTCTTGAGCAGCTCTGCTCCTGTGGCTTTGCAGGGTTCAGCCTCCCTCCCAGCTGCTTTCATGGGCTGCTGCTGAGTGTCTGAGGTTAAATGACACACCCCAGGTCTCGTAGTTTGAAAGTGGCAGAGTACTTTTTATTATTATTATTATTATTATTTTATTTGAGAGGGAGTCTTGCTCTGTCGCCCAGGCTGGAGTGCAGTGGAGCAATTTTGGCTCACTGCAACCTCCACCTCCTGGGTTCAAGCAATTCTCCTGCCTCAGCCTCCCAAATAGCTGGGACTACAGGTACCTGCCACCACGCCTGGCTAATTTTTATATTTTTAGTAGAGAGGGGGTTTCAGCGTCTTGGCCAGGCTGGTCTTGAACTCCTGAACTCGTGATCCACCTGCCTCAGCCTCCCAAAGTGCTGGGATTACAGGTGTGAGCCACCATGCCCGGCCTAGAGTACTTTTTGAATACCAACCTCTTAACTGGACATAACACTGTATATTTAACCATAGGAAAGCATTATGACAAAAAGGTAAATAAATAAACTTGTAACTCAGAAGACAAAACTGTTTAACAAGTCAAATAAAGCATAAACTATAAATAACAGTAAGCAAAGCTTTAAAATTTTGATTTAAAACCACAAGGTTGTGTCAATAATCCTAGGTCGTGGCTTAAAAAAGGTGATGATATAATTGAGAAAATCGGTTTCTGTTACGGAAAAGCATGTCAGATGATTTTGGAGGAGGCACTGAGATAAGGTAACTTAAAAAATAGTATACAATTAATTTTGCTGTGATCCAGCTTTATCAAGTCTGAATATATGATTTTTAATAATAATTTTCAATCATTATTTGATTATACAAAATCTACTCTATAACTCTTCATTTATCTTTCGTGGGCTATAAACTTCGTCTTTTAAAAAAAATTCTACAAGGTTTATCTGCTCCTAAATTCATTTCTTTACATGTAAGTATTCTAGGCTAGCTCCACTTAATGGCCTATTAGCATAAAATTTCACTTCTTGTACTTAATTTAAGAGATATACTATCTGCTCTTGTCTAAATCTTTATAAATACTAGCTAAAATAATTAGTTTTCTGTTAAAAATGATTTTGTAACATTCCATGAAGTCTTATCTATTGTCTTGCTCTCAGTGCTTACCTCTAATACCTGATAGCTTATTGTAAAATCATTCACTTGGTCCCCATTTTGTAAAAAAGAATGAGGAATTCAAATTCTAATTATAACTGTACAAATGGAAACTTGATATGAGATAAACGAATTATCTCAAAGCCTGAGACTCTTTCTTGACAATCACAAGAGTGAATTATTTGACCTACAAATGCTCCTTTTCTGCTGTCTAACCTTATTGGCATCTTTGGCAGGTGTTTGTTCTATTTTCTTTGTGCTTTCTTTACCATTAAAAAAAATAGGCAGTATTTACTTTACTTTTATCTCTAAAAGTTTATTTGATCATGGGCTATTTTTAACTCAACTCAGTCAATATCCATTTTGAAAGAGTGATGCGGCCAGGCGCGGTGGCTCATGACTTTAAACCCAGCACTTTGGGAGGTCGAGGCAGGTGGATCACCTGAGGGCAGGAGTTTGAGACCAGCCTGGCCAATATGGAGAAACCTCCGTCTCTACTAAAAATGCAAAAGTTAACCAGGCGTGGTGGTACGTGCCTGTAGTCCCAGCTACTCGGGAGGCTGAGGCAGGAGAATCACTTGAACCCGGGAGTCAGAGGTTGCAGTGAGCAGAGATTGCACCACGGCACTCCAGCCTGGGCAACGAGAGCGAAACTCCAACTCAACAACAACAACAACAACAACAACAACAACAACAACAACAACAACAAAGTGAGAAAGAGCAACGCAATAAATGGTAGAGGCTACCAAAACTTATGAATTAAAAGGAGAAGCGGAAAGAGAAAATGGTTGTTAAGAGCATAATATATACATGGCATTGTGTGAGGTACTCAGAGATTTCTAGATTTCTATACTCAGAAAAACCCTGCAAGTGGCAATAATTATTATTTATCAGTTGTATATGTGTGCATGTGTGTGTAGGTGGTTGCGTGGGTGGGTGTGACACTTTAAGAAGTAATCTCTTTTCAAGTTTTTCTGACTAAAAAATCTATAATTTTGCCTTTATCTATATTGTATAGTGTTGTTTGAATGCACAATCTGGAAGATTGAAAACCTATTTCTGATGCCTCCATGTGGCTGTTTCTTCAAGACAGAGTCCCAAATTGATATATCCATGAAAGAGGCAGGAGAAGGACTTGAGGATCTCGTGGTTCTCATGATCTTTGTAGTTACAGATCCTGCTCTTTACAGGTGAGATAATTGTCGAAAGAGGAAGGGATACACACAGCTGTCTTTGCTGGTGAGTGGAGCTAGCACACTTTTCAATTTGCATATTTTCAAACTCACACAAACTCTAGGAGATATTTTTTCTTCCATTTTAGAAAAGATATAACAGCAGATCAGGGAATTTAAGTAACTTGCTGTGGTAGTTTTGTACTGTTTGAACTTTGCCAGGTGAAACTACATTTTCCAGTATTCCTTCCTTGTGTAGTTCTAGTTCAGGCTACAGAAGAGATGAATTTGAGATTTAGAAGATGGGACTGAAGCAGCAGCCCCCACTCTCTGAAATTCAGCATAGGGTTCAGGTGCTGCCACAGCTGAAAACACATTTTCCTTGCTCTGCTGGCTCACTTAGTAAGCACAGGGCAAGCTCACGGCAACTCCAGCTCTGCATTCAAGTGTCTTTCTTCATGCTAAGTCCTAGGACAGGCATTTGTGCGGTTCAGGATGAAGGTCAACAGTTTATTCTGTAGGTCACAGAGGTTAGAGACAGTGAAAGATAGAGGCAGGGTTCACTTTGACTTTGTGAGTCTTGGTTTCTCCCCATGAGTCCCGGTTGTCTTTGCTCTTCCCACTTCAAATTCAGTTTTTCTTTCTAACTGCCAGCACTGCTGACCTACACTGACTGCAGAACTGCTAAAGACACAGAGGTAACAACTTTTCATAGACATTGGCATTGGCACTCATAATTATGTAGGATCAAATCTCACTAATAAATCTCTAATTCCACATCACTCATAGTAGTTCTACTTCTTGATATATCCTAAATTATGTACTTGCTAGTTTCCATACAGCTGATACATGGGTAAGATTAAAACTTTAATCTGGTTGTATAATACATGCACTTTCCCCTTCACCAGAGTGAATTTTAAGAGAGGGAAAAGAAAGTGCAGGAGACTCTAATTCCCCTGACCATTAATAATAACGTGGCTAGAGAGCTTTCTCCAGATTGAATCCTTCCTTTTACTCTTTTATGTGCAGACGCATCAAAGGGAATGTATTACTACTGCTGAAATCTGTGCTGAACCGCCAAATATTCAACACTCTAAACCCCTCTCTATTGGATACTACTCATTAACAAAGTAAAAAACAATTATCCTGGGCATGACAGCTCTTTATTATTTTTCATGCATCACAGTAAGCCTTTTTCATATGAAATTATATAGTCACTCAAAATGTTCATCTTTCCTAAATGTACTTTTTGCAGCTGTAATCGATCTGCATCTAGATGATTTTGGTCTTTCAAATGGTTGAGAAACTTCTTTACTGGGCAGTTAATCCCATTTATGTTCTGAGTGACCAATTTGTGCGTTATATTACCTGCCATAATATCTCCATTGTACATAATATATATTTGATTTAACAGCTGTAATCTTACCAAACTGCTGTTTTTCAGTCAATTGTCTTCATGGACTCAGATTTTCAGAGGAAATCTTCCTGGAACAACAGCCAATAATTATCTAAGGGTACTACATCTACTATAGATGTCAGCTCATCAATAGCATTTTCATATTATCAATATTTTTGTATCTTACATGAAATCTTTGCTTTATTCATGTGGAATGTTAACAAGGACTAGTTCCCCAGCTCCAATATTTAACCCCAAACATTGCTCTTTTAATGATTTAATGATTAACAATTTATTTTAGAAATTGTTTCATGGGTATTATTATTTTTAGAAAGACAAAATTTTTGCCATAAAGACATTATTTCCCTTCAGTACTGAAAGGTTATTAAGTTGAAGTGTCCTTCTTGCACGCAATAATTAACAAAGAGATTTGGTTCAAAGATTCTACATGTGCACTAAAATACATTTTGATGGTTAATATTGAGGGTCAACTTGATTGGATTGAAAGATGCAAAATATTGATACTGGGTGTGCCTGTGAGGGTGTTGCCAAAGGAGGTTAACATTTGAGTCAGTGGGCTGTGCCCACCCTTAATCTGTGGGCACAATCTAATCAGCTGCTAGCGAATATAAAAGCAGTCAGAAAAATGTGAAAAGGCGAGACTGGCCCAGCTTCCCAACCTACATCTTTCTCCCGTGCTGGATGCTGGATGCTTCCTGCCCTCAAACATCAGAGTCAAAATTCTCCAGTTTTGAAACTTGAACTGGCTCTCCTTGCTCCTCAAGCTTGAGGACAGACTATTATGGGATCTTGTGATCATATAAGTTAATAGTTAATAAACTCATATATAGGGAACCCTGACTAATACGTACATTTCTAGTATTAAAGATCTTCAGTCCACGATTTTGTTAAGAGCAGACATTGACTAATTCCCATGTGTTAATTAAAAGCAATTTAATTTATTTCATAACTTTATTCAAATCAGATCACATGTGTAAAGTTCTCACTTTTGGTTGAATGAAATTATATGTAAGGATTGACTTTTGTAGCTAATATATAAAATTACTCCAATGAAGCCCAATTTGCACTTTATCTACCAATCATAATTGTTGAGAGATAAAGTCACCAGAAAAAGGTAATTAAAGGACAGTTCGAATCTTGAACTTATTTTGAAATGTCTTCTGAGTACCAAGGTCCCTTGACCAAAATTAAAAATCAAATGCAAAAATCTGGGAAATATACACTTTATTTACTTATTGAGACGAAGTCTGGCTCTGTCTCCCAGGATGGAGGACAGTGGCATGATCTTGGCTTACTGCAAATTCTGCCTCCTGGGTTCAAGCAATTCTCCTGCCTAAGCCTTCCGAGTAGTTGTGACTACAGGCATATGCCACCATGCTCAACTAATTTTTGTATTTTTAGTAGAGATGGGGTTTCACCATATTGGTAAGGCTGATCTCGAACTCCTGACCTGAAGTGATCTGCTGCCTCAGAAATATGCAATTTATATACAACTTTGGGAGTAATATTTTAAGTTTATGCTTTACAATTTTGAAATGCATAACGTGTAGTAAGTTAAAGGTTTACTCTTCACATTTTGCTTTTCTTTCAGTGAAAACTATGATAAATGTTGCAGAGATTTCTTATTGTCTTTTGATGTCTTTTAAAAATTTTTTTCTATAGGAGTAATATCTTTAGCTTGACACATGCCCACACAGCATAAAAACTACACTTTAAAGACTCTGCCTCAGATTACTATGTCCATGTGACTACATCTTGGTCAACAGAGTCTTCTGTGACTTCTTTTTTTGAACCTTTCCTAAGATTCATTTGGCCAGTTCCTTGTCCCTCTTCTATTTCATTGTTCTGTTGTCTGGAATGTGGATGCTGCCACATTGGATCATGAGGATGATAATTTATCTAATAGATAGATAGATTATATGACTATAGCCATTAATTAACTATAAGACCAAGTCTCTAGGATATTAACTGAAATGGAGGCAAATATCTAGCTTGATAGCTATATGTAAGCAGTGAATTATTTATATAGTTGAAAGGAAGGGGATGTTCCCTCCTTAAAGTAGCTTAAACCAAAGTCAGCATATATTTAATATTCTAAAAAAGGTTTTTAGTTTGATACATACAAAAATGTAAGACACAAAGTAGATATTCAATTGTAATAATAGTATGTATTATATACACTATAAGGCACAGTTTTCAAGATGTTTAGTTATTCATACATTTAATCCTTATAAAATAGTTTGGATTTGAAAATAACTTTCCTCCTCTGATAAGCTCCTAAATCAGAAAATAAATTAAGTTTTTAAATCTCTCCTCGTGGTTGTGATGGAATTTTTAGGCCCCTTCCTGCAGGAAGGCAACTTGGGAGAATAAAATAGCAGATAATTGTCCTGACTCCCACTACCACTTTCATAAAACATGTGGATTTAACAGAAGCCTATGTAAGAAGTTTCCACTCAGAATTTAAATCTGAAAGGCATAAAAAGCCTCTTTCTCTCCAAATTCCTTTTAAACAATCTCTAGGACTTGAATTTGAGGTAGAAGTTATGAAACACTTACGAGTCATTACCGATTTTCTAAATTATTTCTGGTCATCTCTTCCATTTCCTTAGCCCTCAATGATGGCCTCATAATTATTCTCGTTATTATTTTTTCATTCTTTCTGCTGTGTAGGGATTTCCCTGAACTTCTACTCTTTCTGATTCCAGGCCTATGACTTATCCTAAATCACTATTCTTAATCAGAGCAGTATCATCTCTCTAGGAAGCATTCGATAATGTGAGAAGTCTTTTGAGTTGTTGTCATAGAAACTGGTACAAAATACTGGTATCTTTATGTAGTGTCCAAGAATATAATTCATTGTTTAGTAATAAGATTGTTCCCACCCAAAAAGACTGCCTTTCCCAAAATGCTAGCAGTGCACATATTAAAATACTCAGGTCAAAATGATGAAGAGGGTGCAGGGATGGAAACCAGCTTAATATGACTGAATATGCATTCATCATTATAAAGTGCTCAACAACGTTATACTACTAATGAATCAATGCTACTTTCCTGTTTAAAATATCCCACGGGCTCTTCATAACCCAGGCTCTAACATCTGCTCACCCTCAGTTAGCAGAGTGTTTCACTTGCTTTTTATACTTGGCATCCTGAGCTCACAATACCTCAAATATGTCAAGCTCTTCCAAGGACTGACCTATTTGGGCACTATTTTTTTTCTCAACTTAGACTATTTATTCACTTTAACATTATATTAAACTTGTAAGGGCTTACATAGGTCTAAGTATCAAATCATCTGTGAAAAATACTTTGGCCTGGTCAGGGTGACTTTGCGATTTCTTCCTCTGAATAGGAGAGGATTGACTATATTATCACTGGGTCTCTTTACATTGATTATAAGTATTGGTTTACATTAGAAATTCTTCCTTTAGAGATTTGTGAATTCTTTAAAGACAGTTGGTTTAATCTATGTATCCTTAATATTTAACAAATAATATAACCTATAATAGATTTTTCAAGAAATACTTGTCCCAAAAGTAAATTTAAAAATAATGAGGAGAACTTTTTGTGTAGATAATATGGTTCTTGCTCTTACTCTTCATGTTAAGTACAATGATAAGTCCTGGAAACAGTGCAAGAGGCAGCCAAATAAGAACTTGAGAAGGTAGAAAGAGGGAGATTAACTGGCTTGAGACCCCAGGACCAGAAGACCATCATGGCAGCTGGGTGTCTTACATTCTCCCACTCAACAGAACAAAGTTATCCATACCTTGCATTTGCCAATTTCCAACCAAACAATGGAATACAGCCCACAGAAGCTGATTCCTGCTTCAGACTAGCAGAAATTCTTCTAACAATACAAAGTGGTTTGGCATCAATGTCAAGAATGATAAACAGATAGTTCCACAAACAAACACAAACAAATAGAAAACAAATAATACAGTGTTAGACTTAAGTACTATAATATCAATAATTACCTTTAATGTAAATACACCAATCAACGACAGTCTGACAGAATTAGTAAAGAAAAAAAAATGTGACCCAGCTATATGCTGTTTGCAACAAACTCACTTTGTACTCAATAACATAAAGATGTTAAGTAAATGTATGAAAAATATATACCATGAAAAGATTAACCAATAAATAGAAGAATTAGTTATATTAATGTCTGGAGAAGTAGATATTAGAGTCAAGAAAATTACTATTAACAGAGAAATTCATAATGAAGAAAGGATCAATCCATCAGAAAGACATAACAATCTTAAGTGTGGATTCATTAAACAACACGGTCTGAAAATACATGAAGCAAAACTTTACAGTGCTGAAAGGAGAAATAGAAAAACCCACAATTATAATTGAGGGCTTTAATACCCCTCTCTCGGCAACTGATAGATGCACTAAATGGAAAAAATGGCAAAGAGACAGAAGATCAGAGCAACACAATCAATCAACAGGGTCCAACTGGCACATGTAGAGCACTTCACCCCAAAAAGCAACAGACAAGTTTTTTCAAGTTCCTACAGAACATTCATGAAGAGACTATATTCTGGGTTAGAATGCAAATCTCAACAAATTTGTTTTAATTGAAATCATTCAGAGTTTGTCCTCCAGGCCCAGTGACATCAACCAAAAATTCATTAAATAAATATAAATAGTAATATCTTTAAACGTGGGTAAAGTAAATATTACACTTTTTTTTTTTTTTTTTTTGGAGTCGGGAGTTTTGCTCTTGATGCCCAGGCTGGAGTGCAGTGGCACGATCTTGGCTCACTGCAATCTCCACCTCCCGGGTTCAAGCGATTCTCCTGCCTCAGCCTCTTGAGTAGCTGGGATTACAGGCATGCACCACACCACCACGCCCAGCTAATTTTTTGTATTTTTAGTGAAGACAGGGTTTCATCATGTTGGCCCGGCTGGTCTTGAACTCCTGATCTCAGGTGATCCATCCGCCTCAGCCTCCCAAAGTGCAGGGATTAAGGGCATGAGCCACCGTGCCTGGCTGTAAATATTATACTTCTAAATAAGCTATGAATCCAAGAGAAAGTCTCAAGAAAAACCCTTAGAACTAAAGAAAAATAAAAATATACTGTATCAATATATACAATATGGGTAAAGTAGGGCTGAGAGGAAAATGGTGGCACTACATGAATACAGTACAACAAGGAAAGGTCTTAAATCTAAGTTTCTATCTCAAGGACCTAGAAAAGGAAGAGCAAATAAAACTCAAAGAAGGTAGAAAGATCAGCGTAGGAAAAAATAAAATTGTGAATATAAAAATAGAGAAAATCAATGAAATAAAAAGCTGGCCTTCAGAAAAATTAGTCACCTATATAGTGTACATCATAACTATTACATAATTTCTCATTTCTTACTCCCCTTTTACCCTTCCACCCTTATGAGTCTCTAGTGTCTATTATTCTTCACTCTATATCCATATGTACATGTAATTTAGCTCCCACTTATAAGTCTGAACATGCAATATTTGACTTTCTGCTTCTGAGTTATTTTACTTAAGGTATGGTCTCCAGTTCAATTCATGTTGCTGTAAAACACATGAATTCATTCTTTTTATGGCTAAATAGTATTCCATTTCATAAAGAAAATGTGGTATATACACACCACATTTATTTTTTCATTTTTTTTACTTTTTTAAAATTATACTTTAAGTTCTGGGTTACATGTGCAGAATGTGAAGTTTTGTTACATAGGTATACATGTGCGCTGGTGGTTTGCTGTACCCATTAACCCGTCACCTACGTTAGGTATTTCTCCTAATGTTATCCCTCCCTTAGCCTCCCATCCCCTGACAGGGCCCAGCATGTGATGTTCCCCTCCCTTTGTCCATGTGTTCTCATTGTTCAACTCCCACTTATGAGTGAGAACGTGATACGCCACATTTATATATCTGTATATGTATATATTTGTGTATATATATACACATATATATGTGTATATGTATATATGTATATGTATATATCTCATTTGTGTATATATGCACACATTCCATCTCATATAGACCCATACATTCCATTGATGAATACTTAAGTTAATTTCATGTCTTTGCTATTGTGAATCATGCTGTGATAAACATATGAGTGTAGGCATCTTTTTGAGTTTTAATGTAATCATTTATTTTCCTTTGAATAAATACCAACTGGTAGAATTGCTAGATTGAATGGTAGTTTTATTTTTAGTTCTTTGAGAAACCTCCATACTGTTTTCAATAAAGGTTGTACTAATTTACATTCCCATCAACAGTATGTAAACATTCACTTTTTAATAATAGCCATTCTAACTGAAGTAAGATGGTATCTCATCGTGGTATTAATTTGCATTTCTCCGATGATATTGAGCGTTTTTTCATATGCTTGTTGTCCAGAAATGGACTCACAAAAGTATGCCCAAATTATTTTTGGCAAAAGTATAAAAGACATCAATAGAGGAAGTAATAGGCTTCTAAACAAATAGTGCTGAAACAATTAAACATCTATGGGCAATAAATAAATAAATAACATTGGCCTAAACCTTATACATTATACAAACATTAACTCAAAATGGAGTGCAGACTTAAATGTAAAACTGTTAATATGTTTAAAAAACTTTAGGAGAAAATCTTTCAGTTCTATGTCTGTATAAAGAATTCTTAGATTTAATAGTAGAGTAGTGACCCATAGTAGAAAATTTTGATAAATCAAACATTACCAAAACAGGTAACATTTTCTGTGCACAAAAAAAAAAAAAACAAAACCTCAAAAACAAATAAAAAACTGTTAGCTGAATAAAAAGACAAGCTACAGACCTGGAGAAAAGCATTTGAAAATCATAATGAAGGAATGTATATAAAGAACCTCCAAATCTGAGTATTAATAAAACAATCACTTAAAAATGAGCAAAAAACCACTAACATATATTTCACTGATGAGAATATATCAATTATATGTGTGTGAAAAGATGTTCAACATAATTAATCATAAGGAAAATTCAAATTAAGACCATAATGTGTGTATGTGTGCGCATGTGGACCAAGTTTGGCACCATTTTATTACCTGTGTAGGTTTATGTATCCACCGCTGCAGTCCTGATGGATGACTTTCAAAGCCACGAGGATACTTTGTTTTGTTTCTTATAATCACAACTGCCTACTTCATGCTCTACCCACTACTCTCACCTCCTTAATTACTTAAACCACTAATTTGTCCTCCATTTCTAAAATTTTTCATTTCATAAATGCTTAATCCATGGAACCATGTAATGTAAGATCTTAATGTCATGTAAGAGCACAATGATATGTCAATACACACATATATGAATGAATAAAGTAAAAAATTGTGACAATACCAAATGCTAGTGATTATGTGGAGAAACTGAATTATTCCTGGCAGGGATTTAAAATGGCACTGCTACTCTGGAAAAAGTTTTGGTAGCTTCTTATAAAACTATACATGCAATTGTTATAAACCTCAACGTTTGAACTCAGGTGTTTAAGAGAAAGAAAGATGTATTCTCACACAAAAACCTGTATGTGAGTGTGTACAGCAGCTTAATTCATAATTTTCACTGGAAATAGCTCAATTATCTTAACAAGTGAATGGTTTCACAAACGAAAGCATATACATCTGGCAGAACACCAATCAGCAGTGGAAAGGATTATCCTTTGATATACACAATGTGGATGTATCTTCTGTGAATTATGCTGATTGACAAAAATCAAATCTAAAAGGTCTCACATTACATGATTATTCCATTGATAAAGCTTTTATGAAATGACAAATTTTAGAAATGGACGACAGTTTAGCACTTTAAATAATTAAGGCGGTGATAGTAGTGAGGAGAGCTTGAAGTAGGTAGGTGTGGTTATAACAAGAAACACAAATGATCCTTGTGGCTTTGAAACTCTTCCATCTTGACTGCAGTGGTGGATACATTAACCTACACAGTTAGTAAAATGATGCCATAATTAGTGTACATGCACGCATATATATACATATATACATATATACACATATATACATATATGTATATACATATATGTATATACGTATATACATATATGCATACATATACATGTACATATGTACATATATACATACATCTACATGTACATATATACATACATATACATGTACATATATACATATACATATATACATGTGTACACATATACATATATACATGTATACATATATACACATATATACATATATACATGTATACATATATATACACATATATACACATATACATGTATACATATATATACACATATATACATATATGCGTGCATGTGCGTAGGCAAGCAGAAATCTGGAAAGGACAGCACAGGACCAGTAGATTCTATTCATGTCAATGTCTATATTTGGGTTGTCATATTACATCATAGTTTTTCAAAATATTGTTATTGGGGAAGCCAAGACAAAGTATACACAGAACATCTCTGTATTCTTTCTCACAACTTTATATGAATCTATAATTACCTCAAATATTTTAATTAAAGAGAAAAGAAGATTTGTTGATTGTTGATTATATTAGCCTCACCTCCCTCTTTGTTTCTCCTGTTCATCTTATATCTGCTTATCAGTGTCTACAAAGGTTTCACTGCAGCAGCAGCAGCAGCGGATTTTTTTTAAAATAGCAAAAATCATAATAATATTTTAAGATAGTGGATGTAAAAGTGAAGTTTGTGTTAGATAATAACAACAGCTTAAGAAAAGGCTCAGTTTCAGGAGAAAAACATGCCAAGGAGAAATGGATAAAATTGAGATTAGAATTAAACATGACAAGGTAGAACCACAGACAACAAAAACAAAGGGAAAGCAAGATATATATATATACACGCAAACTTATACATGTACTATATATATATATAATATACACATGAAATGAATATAATCACATATTTAAATACCACTGTGTATAGTTTCCAAAATAAACAATTTATTTATTTTTGAAAGTACATGTATGTATGTTTCAGTATCAAAGAAAATAAATGATAAATGTAGCAGGATTTCACTGTATAGTTTTCCATTACTTTAGAAATTATACAGTGTAAAAATCAACTAATCATCAGAGTATGAGGTCAAACAGTCATAGAGATTATGTGAGAGGAATCTGGAGACACTTCTCAAAGATTTGGAAATAAATAGGATTTATCTTATTAGAGGCAAATTACAATCACTGAATGTAGAGGCAGAAAAAATATTAAAAACTTCAGTGCTTCGCAAACTGTTTCATCAAAGCAACCTCAGTTCAAGAGAAGGATTGGTCCTCAAGATCTGGACAAAAAGAATGTGATGCATGTAACATATTTTTGGAGTCTCAGGTTTTAGAAATGTGTTTGAAATTTGCATTTTATCCTGTGATGTATTTATGTAAACATAGTAATGTTATATATCCTTCTGCTCCATCATGTAAAATTTTTGACTCAGGGACACAAATAGTTTATTATAAGGCTTCTACCCCAGTTTGGGAAGCAGGGCTTTGCGAAGTCAAATGGCTCTTACTTCAGAGGAGGTTTGATCTAATATTTTAACATTCAAGAAACAGTATAGATAAATTGTAGCAGTGAGTCCTTCCAAGCATGTCCAGAGCAGTCAGTAGCTTGAGTCATGATTTAAAATATTATCATCCTGTTGGCCAGACCATCCTAGTACAGAAAATAATGAATTAGATAGATTTCTTCAACCAAATTATTTAACTTATTCTCCTTATTATGACTCACTGCCAGCCAAGCAAGTGTCAAATTTTAATTTTTTTCCACAAACACATAACTACAAAAGTGAAAGAGCTAGCTAAAGTAACACATATAAATGCATATACGCATATAAAGTTATGCACATAAAATAAGAAAAATAGCGTTCTGTGCATATCTCTCTGTATGTTTTGCTTATAGTGCTTAACTCATGAGAATTTGATTCATTCTCTAGAAACAAACAAAAAATCCCCCTTTTCTTTTCACAAATCTGTCAATTCTAGACCATTAATCCCTCTGTCATAGTACTACACAGGGAAGCCTCCTTGGTAGTCAGCTGCACTTGGAAACTCCACAAGCTTTGTTACTCTTCAAATCAAGCTTCTACAAAGCCAGAGGAAGTGTTTCTGGTTTTATAATCTGAAATTTTCAAGCTTTAATTTTATGGTAGATAGGAGAAGAAAACATATTTTGAAGGGAGAGATATGGAAGTTGCCTAAAAGTTTTCATTAGAACAGAATCTGAGAGACACAGAGAGAGAGAGAGAGAGAGAGAGAGAGAGAGAAATGATGGGTATGTAGGAGAACAAAAAAAACCAACATTAGGTAAAGAAATCTAAGAGGAAAATCAGAAAAACACAAACATTCACCAATTAGAGAGCTAGATGATGATTTGTCAATACAACAAAATACGATTGTAATCTCATCTATAAGTAATTATATATACAGAGACGCAAGATAGTATATGTGTAAACTGTAAGTCAATTTATGGGCTGATCTCATTTCACTTCACAAACATGCACACTTATCTGAGTATATATATTTTAATAACATGCGTTACTTCGTTACTTATATCATTATACAAAACAAATACAAAACGGGAGACCTTCTAGATAAAGAATTTTTTTTTTTTTTTTTTGAGACGGAGTCTCTCTGTCGCCCAGGCTGGAGTGCAGTGGTGCGATCTCGGCTCACTGCAAGCTCCGCCTCCCGGGTTCACACCATTTTCCTGCCTCAGCCTACCTAGTAGTACTGCGACTGCAGGGGCCTTCCACCGTGCCTGGCTAATTTTTTGTATTTTTTTAAGTAGAGACGGGGTTTCACTGTGTTAGACAGGATGGTCTCGATCTCCTGACCTCGTGATCCGCCCGCCTCGGACTCCCAGAATGAGAAAATTGTTTTTTTTGTTTGTTTGTTTTTATTTCTTAAACAGTATATCCATAATTGTAAAACTAAACTTATTTAATTTTTTTCAGCATATATTTACTGCTCATCAAGCCCTGGACTAGGGGCTAGGGAGTCAATAGAAAGCAGAAATAGATATCATTGCAGCAAGTAGTATATACTGAATGGTTTATTCATGAAGAGTTTTTAAAATGATCTGTGCCTTGAAATGATCACCCCAAATGCAGTATGGAGAAGAGTATTGAGTGATGCAAGAATGGATGTGGACAGACCATTAGAGAGACCACTGGAATGCTTCGTGTGAAAGATAATGGTCACTTGTACAGGGATAGTGGTAGAATCAGGACACAGTCAGGAACTGAGGTAGCATTAATGATATTTGGTGCTGAATTGCTGGTAAGATGGTAGAAGGGACCCTCTAGCATGACTTTGAGTTTTTTGTTCCTTGAATAATTGTGAAAATATTCACTAACTTGTGAAATACTGAGAGAAAACCCAACTTGAAGAGTAAAAAATATAGTTGTAGACAGCAATACTGATTAGGCAGTATTTTAAGAAATATTATTTGAATATCAAGTAAGCAGATACTTGAATCTAGCGTTTACAGGGGTAAGTAGGTCTGTTATCAACGTGTAGATAATCATTAAACTACAAATAAGGATGAAGTTGCCAAAGGGTAGAACATGAATTGAAAATAGAAGATAACAACAGCTGATTATTAGAGACCTCCAGCATTTATTAGCTGAACATTGTAGATAAGCACATAAAAGCTATTAGTGAAGGAAAGCCAAATATATGATAAAAAGCTACCTAGTTAATGTTTTGCTTTTAACTCTATGGTTAAACTATTTTATATAGATTTTTTGTGTGTGTGCTGTAGAAACCATCTTGAAAGAATTTAGTGGCCTAAAATTACACTTATTTTTTTAATCATAGTTCTATGGATTGAGGCTAGCTAGGAGGTATTTGCCTGGCACCTCTCATGTGGGTTGAGTCAGATGGCAGCTGGGGCTGAAGACACCCAAGGGCTTGACTGCTCACTAACTTGGCTGACAGTTAAAGTTGGCTGTTTTCTCAAAGCTGTTAAATCTTTCAGTCATTATACTACACTTGGAGTGAAGAAAAGAATATCACAAGAGTGAGCATTCTGTGAAAGTGAGCAGAAACTTCTAGTAATCATAATGCCTGGGGATGAAAGAGGCGTAGTGTTAAGCCTGCCATATTCTATTGTTCAAAGATGACACAGGCCAGTCCAGATTCAAGAGGGTAGAAAAAGAAAAATAAACTCTGCTTCTTGGTAGTGTAGTGACAGATTTTGTAGCTGTCTTTAACCAAACACAGATAAAATAAAGAAAGAGAGTGTTTCAAAGATGAGGGTATGATGCTCTTAAATGAAAATGAGAAGTCCCGAGTTAAAACAGTAACAAATAATGGCTACTGGATCTTCTTAGGCTCACCTCAGTCTATTTTTCACGTATTTATTTTTTTCGTTGAATCAATTATATACAGCATCTTGTCTCATTTAAAACAAAGCAGAAATTAAAAGCAGACAAAGAAAAAAATAGAAGTACTATACTCACTCTCTTTTTATTACATTTTTGACATCATGCAGCTCAGGTCCATCTGGAACCTTTTCCATAATGAACAAGGGGAACAATAATATCATACCATTCAAATTAAACTTTCTTTCTTTTTTAATGTAAAGCAAAATAATTTCTATTTGAATATACAATTGCAAAACAAAGTTGAAATTCTGCCAAAAAAGACCTTTAGAAGCACATTCTAATAACTAAATCAGAGAATGATGTAAATGCTTATCTTAAATGTGTTTTCTCAAAATTAGAACGCCAAGAAGCAAAGATATATTTACTGAATGAAATTTCAGATCAGAACGTCACTCCTTAATCAAATATTGTATGCAAATAAAATACAAGATTACTAGAAATACTGCACAGCTTAGTTCATTTTAAATAACTTCTTTTTTAAAGATAAGTGTGTGTTTCTACTCATCCATAAATTGTTTTAATAACTAAAATAAAATTAATTTATATATGAAACAGAGCTAAACCACTAAGGTGTAAGAGCTTCATATAATGCAATCAATCCTGCTTCATAGAGTATAAGAAATACCAATAGATATAGGAGATCAAGACCATCCTGGCTAACACGGTGAAACCCTGTCTCTACTAAAAATACAAAAAAATTAGGCGGGCGTGGTGGCGGGAGCCTGTAGTCCCAGCTACTCAGGAGGCTGAGGCAGGAGAATGGGGTGAACCCGGGAGGCAGAGCTTGCAGTGAGCCGAGATTGCGCCACTGCATTCCCGCCTGGGCAACAGAGCAAGACTCCGTCTCAAAAAAAAAAAAAAAAAAAGAAAGAAATACCAGTAGATGAAAGGGAGACACAGTCTGGAACACTGTCACAAAAAGTGGCAAAATTCATGAAAACATTTAAAATTGTCAAAAATATATAAGAGGAAAACAAACAGTATTGGACTTTTAAGCCTAGAAACTTGAAAATGAATTTGTAGTTGGGATAAAAGGCAGGCAGTGGTGTGGGAATGATAAAGCACAAGACTGGAATGACAGTATGCACCTATGCTAAGACAAGAACTCTGAAAAATGATAGGTGTGAATTGCCATGCAAGGATTTCAGACCATAATAATAAATAATTCATTTCTGAACTTTTAAAACATGTGAAGGGAAATCAATAAACAAGAATTCCTTGAGATCTGAATGCGGAAAATAAAACTTTAATTCTATTTGGAATGACTCAATTTTTACGCATAACCTAATGCATTTGTCTTTCCCTTACATATATACATGTATCACACTCATCAAGTGCAGATACCAATGTGAAACACAACAGCCATGTAAACACTAGGCAGTCATTGGATTTAACTTCACATACCCCAAAGCAGTTGATTGACACATTTTTAGGTCTTTGGGTGTTTTTGTCCCTGCCTCTTTTAAAATAATTGCAAATAGGCAGTGCACTGTCATCATATATAGTAATCTAGAAAGTGACAAGTATTCTCAGGTAACAGCTGTCAGACAAGTAAAAAATATAAACAAGTAAAAAAAATGCTTCAATGGCCAGACAAAATTAAAAGTTTTTATTTTAATGTATTTAATCTACACACTAGTAATATAGATAATAAAATAGTATATATGATAATATAAAATATAAAATGCAATTTATGTAAATCTCACAGTGTCTCCTTCCTATTTAAATATATGCCTATATAGTTTGAGATATTTGATATTAGATAAAATATGAAGTTACATTGCTTTAGTTCTAGTGACCCATTAATACATAGCCAAGCAAAATCTTATCTTGCCTTGGTGGATCAGAGGTGAATATTTCCTAAAACAATTTTTCAAATTGAGGCATATATTTCATACAGCAAAATTCAACAATTTTATGAGTGTAGTTTGATGAATTTCCACATATGCTACTCAAATCATTATATACAGTATTTCAGAAACCCTGGTTCCCTATTTCAAATGTTTCAAATAACCCTGGAGCCATTATTCTGACTTCTGTCACTGTAGCTTATTCTGCCTATTTTTGAACTTCACAGAATGGAATCAACACATATGTTCTTCTTTGCGTTAAGCTTGTTATTGTTAAACAAAATGTCTGTGAGCTATATCATATTGTTATGTGTATTGGTAGTCCATTCTTTATTATTGTGTCACTTTCCATTGAGTTAACGTGTTGCTCATTATTTTTCATTTTCCCATTGATAGATATTTGGGCTGTTGCTAGTTTTTAACGGACAGTTTATGAAAGAAAATATGTGGATGACACATAAGCACAAAAAATATGTCAACAACATCATTTATTAGAAAAATGTAATTTAAATAACATAACGATACCACGTACATCTGTTAGAATGGCTAAAATGAAATGACTACACCAAATATGAGCAAGGATGTAGAGCAATTGAAACTCAGATGCACTGCTGCTGAAAATGGAAATTGGTAAAACAACTTTGAAAAACATTTTAGAAGATTCTTAAAACTTAAATATACATCTACTATATGATTCAACCATTCCATTCTTAAGTAGATAAATGAAAGCAGATGTCCATGCAGACTTTTATATGAATGAAAATAACAATTTGTGATAGCCAAAAATTTGAAACAAACTAAATTCCAATCAATAGGGGGTTGGAAAAACAAACTGTTGTGTATGCATACAGTGGCATATTATGCAGCAATGAAAAGTGATGGACTATTAATACACTCACAATATTGATTAATGTCCAAATAATTATACTGACTGAAAGAAGCTGGAACAAAATTTGTGCATACTGCATAATTCCATTTATATAACATTTAAGGAAATTCAATCTATACATATTGTATCATAAAATAACAGTCATTGGTGTATGAGGAGCAGAGAGGAGAGGAAGAGAGGAAAAAAAGCCTGTGGATATCTTAATTTCCTTGAATTTGTTGATGATTTCACAGGTGTGTGCATTGTCAAAATATATGAAGCCATACACATTTATGTGTGTGTGGTTTATTGTGTTAATTACTTCAAAATACTATTAAAATAAAAAGTTTCATTTACATCAATAATGTGGAAGATTTCCAGTTACTCTACATCCCTTCCAGCATTTGATATTGTTGAGTTTTACATTTTATGTACTCTCATTCAGGCTGTATTTTAATCTCCTTGCAAAACAATGTGATTTAGCATGCATTCCTATGCTATTGTCATATGTTTATTCTTTTTAACTACCCATTTACTATGCCCACCAGCTAAAGATAGCCAGGAGCACATCTGTCATTCATCATACTTGAGTTTTTTACTTGCTGTAGTAAGGGGCCAAACATCATGGGAAATCATGAGGCTTCTCAATAAAAGAGTGTGAGGAGAGTTTCACCACAGGGCTTGGACGAGTTTGTGTTTAAGAAAATAGGGTTTGCCCTGGATTAGGTGTTATCAGAAAGCAAGGCCAACTTAACTGTCTGGTCTGCTGAAAATTTTTATGCAGGACATGAGAACAATGGAGTGTGGCTAAACCTTTAATTGGTAAAATACCATCATCAGGCGTTCATAGCAGCTTACGGAGGAGAGTACTTTTTAGTTTTCGTGGTTTGCCTTGCTTTATTGCTTCTCTCTGTGCTTAGATATGATTATGGAGAGGCTTGTTTTTGTTCCACTTCATTGCTGTCATAGAGTGAACTCATGTGATATTATGTTAGGTGCAGTTGCTTATGTTTCACAGGAGAAACTTAGCTAATAGTGCTGAGATCCCCACCAATGGAGAGCTGTCAACTTACCACGGCTGCTTCATTCTTAGTATGTATTTTGCCAATTTTAAATTGGAGTGTTTCTCTTTTAGTTAATGATTTGTAGGCAGTCTTTTTAAATTCCGCATATAATAAATTAGTGCTTGATAAACCTATACCTATCTATATCTATCTAATCTATATCCCTCTAATCTATCTGTTTATCTAGAGAGATTTCTCCCTTTTCTCAGCATGTTTTACCTGAGAACAGATATTCTTAATGAAATCTAATGTATTAATTATTTATCTTTTAGTTATAGTTCTTTTTATATCCTTTGAGCTTTTGGTTTTTGCCTATTCAAAGGTCACTGTGAACATTTCTATATTTTATTCTACTGTTTTATTTTCTCACTTATAGTTATCATCCTCATGTAATTCATTTTGCCCGTAAGTGAGAGAGGAGTCAAAGATTTTCTTTCATTTGCTAAAACATTTAATGGGCATCAACCTCATTTGAGGCAATTACATAGATAATGATGAACAAAACATAATTTATACTCAATTTAGCTAGACTGTGGTTGTTCCACAGTGCCTATAAGTGAAATGTCTGCATTTGAAACAAGCCCTCTCTGGGTGAAACGTCATACAGCACACTATTTATAAAACTAACTTTTATGATGCTCAGTAAATATGGAGTAGGTTTATATGAGAATATCTTATCTCTGCTGCTAGTATTTTTGAAAATAAGTTAGACTATAACTTTATAGAAAGCTTAGAAAGTAGATTTGTTTTGTTAGACATGTGGCATAACTCTTTACCTTCTCAAAAGTGAGGAAAATTTGAGCTTTTATATAAGTGTTAAAGTTCAGGAATTTTCTCTCTGTGTTTTGAAACAGAAATTGTGATTGATACATATATATATATATATATACACACACACACACACACACACACACACAAAGTAATATTCATCCACACAAAGAAAGTCTTGCCATTTGCAACAACAGGGATGATCCTTATGCTTGATGAATTAAGTCAGACAAAGAAGGACAAATGCCATGTGACCTCATTTATGTGTGGCATCTAAAAATGTTGAGCTCAGAAGCAGAGAGTAAAATGGTGGTTATCAGAGGCTGTGAGGTTGGGGAAATGAGGAGATGTTGGTCAAAGGGTAAACACTTTCATTTGTAAGATGAATAAGTTCTGGAAATCTAATAAGCAGCATAGTGACTATAATTAATTAAAATGTGTTAAGACTGTGGATCTTAAATGTTCTTAAAATACACACACAAAAGATTACTACGTGAGGTGATGGATAAACCTATTCATCAAAGCCACCCATAAATTAGCTGGTTCATGGTAGTCATTTCACAAGGTAGTCATATATATGCCTGTGTGTACATGCATATATAGAAAACTTTGCTTTGTACATGGTACATCTTTAATTGTCAATTCCTAAACAAAACTGGACTAAAAGTCAAGGAACAAATTTTTCCTGCAATATATCTATGCAAGATGCATTTTTAAAATGGAAAAGATAATAAAATGATTAAAACTCAATTGTTAGACATCTCTCTGAGAAAATGTTAATAATCAATTATAAAAACAGTCTTGCTACAATCAAATATTAGGTGACTTTCAGTCAATTGTATATAAAATGAGTGTGATTGGTTATTATCATTTTGAAATGTTACATTGTGCACATAAAAACTGAATTAATTATTGTTATATTGGAATTACTTTCAACAATTTATATCAGTCCACAGCAGCAAAAATGTCTTTATGTTATCATTTAAAAAGACATTTTTAATAGGAATATTAAATTGAGATGGTCATTTTTAATAGGAATAAAATATTGAGATGGTCAATTGATATGCAAAAGTTTTACTTGCTAATTAAAAAATTAATGTTGCATTTTATAGAAATCTCTGATGTTACCTTGACAACACAGAACATTCTGCATACTGGCAGTGAAATAATAAAGGGAAATCAAAAAACACCTACAAATTGAATGCCTAAAAGTAAAATCAAATAAAATAGCAAGCTTAAGTGTAGGCACTGTGATTTTCTTACATAGTATAAGGATTTGAAGTTTATTATTTGGCTTTACAGCAGACAGAAATGTTTAAATAACCTATGGCTTTCATTGCAAAGCAGATTTCTCATGTCTCCAAACAATTTAGAAAGAATTTATTATGAATCAATAGAGCAACATTCCCTCTAGTTCATTCCACTTGTTATTACGCTTTCTTTAAAAGTGCCCAAGAAAGAATTTAAATTTATCACTGCTCTTTAAACTTGTAAAAGCCTGTGTTAATTGGATGTCAACCTCTTTTTACTCACATGCTTGCTGACATTAAGGGGCATATGATTTAAAAGCAACCTAAAGAATATGAAGAATATTTACAATATTTACTAGCTTATAGGGAAATAAAATACAGGTCCCATCTCCATTAAACCACAAATACTCAGCATGCAATAAAAGAAGCAATCACTTTTTAAAGGACACCAAGAAGACATATTCCTTTATTTAATTAAAAGTTATGAGTTTCAACTATCAAGATCTGCAAAAAATGAATGGGAAGTACTTAGAAATGTAATAGTAAGGAATGCTACATGAAAGCTCATGTCAACTTTTATAGTCTGTTTATGTTAGATTAAGGGAACAGAAATTACAAATCATAACACATATACATACACAACATTTTTAACATGTAAGTAGAAAAAAAGTCTAATTTTTCAATATTTTGAAAATCTATTGTCCTTCATAAGAACTCATTAATGCTTTGTAATTACATAGAAAGTTTTAAAGACAAGTACCACATAATTGTTTGAACAACCATGAAAAAAGTGGGTCAGAAACTGACTCCATTCTGGCAACTCCTCCTCATTCAAAAAAAATGAAGAATTCAATTCATTGGGAATTATTTTGGGAGACAGAAGCAGTTGATATACATTCTAGATTCTAGTACAGGCTAAAAATTCTGTAAAATCAGCGGCCTGGCTACTACCATAAACCTGTAAAGCTGAAGAAATTAGACAATACAGAGGAAAAAAAGCAAAGAGCTGCCATTCACGGGGAGTGAATTTTCACTATCAGTCATTAAAATGTACCTTTATTTTAAAGATGTTAGGCTGGGCGAGGCGGCTCACGCCTGTAATCCCAGCACTTTGGGAGGCCGAGGTGGGCAGATCATGAGGTCAGGAGTTTGAGACAAGCCTGGCTAACATGGTGAAACTCCATCTTTACTAAAAATACAAAAAATTAGCTGGACGTGGTGGTGGGTGCCTGTAGTCCCAGCTACTCAGGAGGCTGAGGCAGGAGAATTGCTTGAACCCAGGAGGCGGAGGTTGCAGTGAGCCGAGATCATGTCACTGCACTTTAGCCTGGGCGACAGAGCGAGACTCTGTCTCAAAAAAAAAAAAATTATTAATGTGTAAGTGTAAGAAGTTAAACAATTCCATAAGTTGAATAGTCATGTAACCAGCATCTGGATTAGGAAACAGGATATTACTAAAACCCCAGAGTCCATCTGGCACTTTTTTCCAGTCACTAGTGCTCCATACCCAAATGGAATCCCTAGCCTGACTTCCTACACCATATTTTATTATTGAATGTTAATTAAATTTATGTAACATGTCTTAGATGTACTGTTGTGTACCTGGCTTCTTTCTATCAGTAGAATGCTTATTAGATTTGTCCATATTAACTCATAGTAGTCTGTTCATTCTCATTTCTATATATTATTCCAGTTTGTGAATATACAATAATTTACTTTTATGTATCTCTGTTTAGTCAAATGACATCTTGGTAATGTTCACTTTGGAGCTATGGAGAATAGTTACCATGGTCAAGAGTCGACTTGTCAATATCTCTTGGTGAAAATGTGTATATATTTATTTTGCAGATAAACATTGAAATGGGATTCTTAGCATAGGTATGTACACAGTGTAAGTATATACATTCAATGGTTTCCATGCGGTTACACTAAATTATGACCAAACCAGAAATGAATAAGAGGAATAGTTGTTTCTTATCCTGGCCAACATTTCTCACTTAAAGAAATTCTAATAGTTGCCTAGTGGAATCATTTTACATTTTCATGCAGACTAACAGTAACTTTTCATGTTTTTAATGGCCATTTGGTTATTCTCTTTGAAAAAATACATTTGTCAGTTTTTCTCTTTGCTAGTCTATCATTTTCTTATTGATTTTGAGGCATGCTGTATATATTCCAGATACAAATATTTTTATATATAAGGACTGATAATATTTTATCCGACTTTGAATCTTGATTTTTTGTTCTTTTAATGTAATCTTCTGATTATACTTTTTTTGTTTATAGAGTTTAATTTAACTATTTTTTTTTTTTTTTTTTTTTTGAGACAGAGTCTTGCTCTGTCACCCAGGCTGGAGTGCAATGGTGCAATCTCAGCTCAGTGCAACCTCTGCCTCTCAGGTTCAAGCGATTCTCCTGCCTTAGCCTCCTGAGTAGCTGGGAGCACAGGCGTGTGCCACCATGCCCAGCTAATTTTTTGTATTTTCAGTAGAGATGGGGTTCACTGTGTTATCCAGGCTGGTCTCAAACTCCTGACCTCATGATCCGCCCTCCTCAGCCTCCCAAAGTGCTGGGATTACAGGCTTGAGCCACCACGCCCGGCCTAAAATTTTTAAAATAAAGGTACATTTTAATGATTGATAGTGAAAATTCACCACGCCCAGCTATTTTTTTGTATTTTTAGTAGAGATGGGGTTTCACCATGTTGGTCTGGCTGGTTTCAAACTCCTGACTTCGTGATCTGCCCGCCTTGGCCTCCCAAAGTGCAGGGATTACAGTTGTGAGCCACCGCACCTGGCCTAATTTAACTAATTTATATTTAGTAACTTCAGTGGCCTTTTAATAAATTATTGCTTTTCAAAAATAAAGATATTCGATTTTCTTTTAAAGATATTTTTGTCTCAATCTTTACTTTTATGTAATATTTTTAATCCATTTGATATTTATTTTAAAAGGTGTGACATAGAATTAAATATTTATTTTTATCATATATCCAATAGATACAATTACCCTTTATTACAGTGATGCCTTTGTCATAAATCCAGTGCCCATATATGTAGAACTGTTTCTGGATTCTATTTGTCTATCCTTGTGCCTACATTACACTATCTAACCCACTCTGGGATTATTCTTATAAAAACTGTTCCTTTTGTTGGCAGTCACTTCCATGAATTTATATACATATAGAACAAGGAAATAAATCTTCATAGAATATTATGGATGAAAGTTAGCGGCATCCATACAGTTGTATTCATTATAATAATCATGCTCAGATTCATGCACATCAAAATATCATAGTGTATGAAATACAAAGTGACTACCATATCTATAACCCACTAGCAGAATGCTGAAAATAGCAGAAAATTAATGGCTAATTCACAATAGCATATTAAATAATACTATGTTCATGTACAATGCAAATAAAACTAATAGGAGAAAAGGGATATATACAGGGTAAGAATGTTTAAAATGAGTGGAATAATCAAAGCACAATTCAACTTCCAACACTTCAGGAGGAGAATGGAATGTTGTAGCTGCAGAGGTTTATGGCATGAATTCGCATATGATTATTCTAAATTAATACATGAATGGTCAATTTTACTAAAATAGTTTGCTATTCAATAATAACAAAAGAAAAATAATGTACTATTAACACAACTAATTTTGTTAATTCATATTCCAGTGAGTTGAGATACAGACAACATTAGCAGGGTTAAGTGTAAGTATAATCAGTGGTTCAGTTCTTGAAATAAAACCAGCTACGAAAAGAAAAAAGAACAAGAAAAAGATATGTAATATATGTCCTCAGAGGGTCAAATTAAGGCAGTTAATATTTTTGAAAGAATCCATTTAGAAAATAATCAGAAGAACTTAATCACCTCAAGATAATGTAAGAAGGATTAGAGGAAAAAATGAGAAGTTAAATGGATGGATTATTTCTCTTTCTCTCTCACTACTGTCTCTTGTCTTTCCTTTCCTTTTTTTTTTTTTTTTTTTTTTTTTTGAGACGGAGTCTCACTCTGTCACCCAGGCTGAAGTGCAATGGCGCAATCTTGGCTCACTGCAACCCCTGCCTCCCGGGTTCAAGCAATTCTCCTGTCTCAGCCTCCCGTGTAGCTGGCATTACAGGCGCACACCACTACGCCCGGCTAATTTTCTGTATTTTTAGTAGAGACGGGGTTTCACCGTGTTCCCCAGGCTAGTCTCGAACTCCTGAGCTCAGGCAATACCCCCGCCTCGGCCTCCCAAAGTGCTAGGATTACAGGCGTGAGCTGCCGCGCCCCGGCCTCTCTTCTTCCTTTTAACCAGACTATTGAAATAATCTAGAGAAAATGCTTCACTCAAAATATTATTTCCACTTGGGTGTTTTATATAAATGTATACACTGCTACACAGAACGCTTCACCAAGGTGTAATACAGTGACAACAAGACCAAAAGTAGAGCATACCCCATCTGAGAAAACAAAATCTGACCATATGTCGTGGTCTAGCTCCTTTCCCACGCAATTTAATAAGAGAATACCGCGATTTCACCTCACCACTAACTTTCTCAATCCCGTCTCTTTCTGTAGTCGGCCATTGCTTTCACATACATCTAAATCCCATTTAGGTCTAAGTCATTCCACAGCCTTCTTATTTCATGCCACCTTAAAGGCACAAAGACAAATAGCAAGAGACCTGCAATTTACTACATAACAATTGTCCTTTCTTTCATTATGTGTTCCCACCTGTTTTCTTTCACTCAACTCTATTAGGTGAATGCCACGCCTCAAAACCATGCCCCTCCTATAAAACCACTACTGTTTTTTGCAGATACTTAAACATCTTTTTCTCAGAGGAATGATTTTGTAATCCTTTTGAGAGGGGGGTGTGTGTATATGTGTGTATATGTGTGTGTGTAGTGTGTGTGAATTTCATGTGTGTGCATGTGTAGTATATTTATTTTATGCCACATACAAAACACATAGATACATAAATGCTACGAAGTGTTTTGATGATATTTAATTGATAATATTTAGTGCATACATAAATAAAGCAAAAGAATTCTAGTCTAACCTAGATGTTTGGTTTACAATAAAGAATCTATTAAGACTGTTTGCATTGGAAGTTAGAACCAATGTAATTCACTAAATACACTGAACTTAAATAATGTTTATTAAGGTTGCATTCCAGAAAGATAGTATCTTACTGAGTTTATGATAGAGTCTTATGAAAGTTGCAGTGGGCTTTAATTTTCATCCTATGTGAGCTTCGGCAAATCTTAAAACTTCTCTGAGTCTTACATAAAATGAAGCCAGTAATTGCTATTTAACTGCTTCACAACGACTTGTGATTGTCAGATTAGAAAGTTTATCTCAAAATGATTAGCAGAATTTTATTTTTATAAAATATGAGTTATATTTGTCTAAATTAATAACACACTCGACTTTGCAATAAGATTTAAAAAATAAAAAAAACTTTTCAAGCAGTTCAGATACAGTGAAATTATAGGTTAATGTGCTACCATCATTTGGTTTAAAACCTCAAAAACCATGTTTTGTCCTTTTTAGCTGTATCATAAAAATATATGTACAATATTAAATATTTCTCACATCCTTTATATTATACTGTATCAGTCATATTTACATTAGTGAATCCGACTGAGCAAATCTTTTCTTTAACACACTATTTTTTTAAGCTTAGTGCTTCTAACAATTATGAAACAACAGCATAAAAATAAAATTCAAACAATTCAGCCTGGTTGATGAAAAGAGTGGCATAATGTTCCTTTTTCCTTCATCTCATGTTCTTTGGTTGTTTATTAATTCCTTTCAGTTTGAAAATATATTTTGAACCTTGAGTTACAATTCAAACAAAATTCTCACTACCCCAATTCTGATAACTTTATATTTTACATCAATTTCTGTCTTCTCTGTCCTCTCCCATAAAACTACGAATAGAAAATTCAACTTTATATTTTCTAGGTTACTTTACAGCTAGGGCTCTAGAATGCAATGCAAATTCGTTTCAATGAATGAAGTCTTAAATAATGTTAATTAAGGATACATTGCAGAAAGACAGTATCTTAGTGTACTTTTCCAGATTTGGAACCAGATTTTTCCTGCTGCACTTTTGGCTAGCAAGTGATTTCAACAAGCAGGGTTTAGAAGCAGTTGCAGCTTCCAGATTTAATATTTCTGGCCAAGTGGAGTGGGTCACGCCTGTAACCCCAACACTTTGAGAGGCCAAGGCAGGCAGAGTGTTTGAGCTCAGAAATTCAAGATCAGCCTGGGCAACATAGTGAGACCCCTGTCTGCAGAAAAAATACAAAAATTAGCTGGATTTGGTAGAGTGCACCTGTGGTTTCAGCTACTCCAGAGGCTGAGGTGGGAGGATCACCTGAACCTAAGAGGTTGAGGATGAAATGAGCTGTGATTGTGCCACTGCACTCCAGCCGGGGTAACAGAGTGAGACCCCGTCTCAAAAAAAAAAAAGTATTTCTATGCTTTTCATTCTTCTTTGCATGCCCATAGGAACAGTGGCAGCAGAGGCAGTGGTGGCAGCAACAGCTTCCTACCTCTAGACTTTTCTGTGTCCTTTATATCAGCCATACTGGCAGCCCTCCCTTGACTTTCACTCCTTTAGTGTTTCCAGAAATTTCTTAGGCATTTAATACCCTACATTAAATACCTTGATATCGAACATGCCTACAATGTTTTGTCTTTCTTGTCTTGAAACTTTGACCGATAGTCTGAGGAAAATCATCATAAAAAGATTTACAAGTTGCACAGCCTCAGAAACATCTGGAGGAGTGTGAATGTTACAGAGGTTACCTTTTGAATAAAAAGAGCTAACAATGGAAGAGTAGGCTGACCAAGTTTTGATTCCACAGAACACCCATCTGAATTTTTAAGTACTTTTCTAAAAGAAATCATGAGCAATAATTAATTTACAAGATATGTGATGTATGATAATATTGATAAAGCTGGAAAGAATCTGACATCTTATAAAGTTGAACATTTTTGCAGAAGGATTAGAATTGTATTATCTTGTGTGAAGTTCATTATGGTCTCCTGGGCAGAAATAAAAGGGATTAAAGTTCTTTTATTTTTTTCTGTTATCTTTTTATAGTAGATTTATTAAGCTTATTTTAATAATTTATAAAAGGAATGAGAAAGGAAAGGTGACTTTTTCATTATTTATGATATTTATAGACATCTGTTTAAAAAGACATCCAATTCCACTAATTTTGAAAATCTAAGTGCTGCTTCTGCTTTAGTATATATACTGATTATTCTCATCATTATCTGTTTGATTCATCTCTAATTTGTGGTAGTAATATGTTTCAAAGTATAATGTAAATGAAGCATATTAAAAATGATTCACCATAAAAATTTATAAAAGGGTATTTTATCATTTAATTATAATAGAATATGATTTATTTAGGAAAAGAGATCTAAATGATAATCTTCATCTTCCATATAAATAGTGAGTAACTAGTGATAGTTTGACAGAAATGACCAAAATCTGACAGATTGCATACGTTACTGTCAGCTATTAAATTATATACATTCATTCTTCAAAAAATTAAAGATAGATAATTTGTTCGGTTACATCTGAAACCATATCAAAATAGCAGTAACTGTCAGTATGTTTGCAATTCCTTTTACATTTAAAAAATGGAAAACATTTTCAAAATATTTTTTCTGTTTTCCCAATGTATGTATAAACAATTATATAGAGAATTGCTAATGCTTGTGATTTAAAGAAACATGTTTATTTTTATTATTTTACTTGTTTCTTATGATGGTAAAAGTCACATTCGACAATGCAGCATGTTAAATGTAGCAGATTTTCATTTGTCCCCATAAAAGGGTTTGCATTTGTGTATGTGTGTGTATGTGTGCATACATATATATGTATATATAGAGATACATATATGTATATATATGCACATATACATAATTTTACATATATGAACATCCAAAACACTTTTCAACAGTAACACTTTATTTTAATACCACTATTAACTTGAAGAGGAATTTTGACACTCATTGACAAAATATCATGTTACTGTCTGACAGGCTATGGTCTGAACATATTCGTTTTGTTAATAGCTATGTATCTTAATCATGTAATAAAAATAGTTTTAGTTGTGTATGAGATTTAGTACTCACATTCCTCTCTGTCTACCAAACTCAATTATAAAATCTAGACAGAATGCATGAAGCAGCTATTTGAGGAATCTCAGAAGTAAACAGAAGCAGATGAATTGGAGAAGACTCAAATGCAAAGTACCCATAAATTCACAGTGAGTTTACCATTTGTTTCCCTTCTGCTATCCTCAGCCTGAATGCAGTGGACCCAAGAACATGGAAGGTGGCGTTGAACACACATAGAAGGAATTCTGGGAACAGCCCTCTATTTCTGATTGAGGAGAAAGAATTAAATTCTTAATGCCCAGAGAGCGTGCATAAATGTTCCATTTTCTTCCTAATTTTAAAATTTATTATTATTATTATTGATTGTATCCTAGACCCTAAGCAATCCTATGGCCCATAGGAGCTAAATTCTGAGGATAAGGAATCTTTCTCACTGATCTATGAAATGTTGTTGCTCTTTTGTTTTTCTTTTTTTTTGTCCTCCTGCTACTTGCCCACAAAAGAGGGCACGATCACAGAAATGCACAATAAAATAAGGTAAATAAACTCCAACTTTTTGGCTGGAAAAAGAATATGGGGAGCCCTTGAGTAACAAGAGCCACAGAGGACACAAAGGGAGGAGCTTAGGCAAAAGACCCTAGGAAGAATTTATGGACATTCAAGGGCTAGCCTCAAAGCATGTATCTAATTGATAATAAGATATCAAAGACATGGAGAATGGAACTAACAGGCAGACCACAGCACAGTTCCCAGACTGGCCACTGGCTGATGGACATGCTGGCAGATTCAAATACCACTGCAAAGGCTTTCAGGCTAAACTCTTTCTTCCAAGTCAGTTAACTTGATTATAAATCAGTAAAAATTATTCAGTCTGAACCAAAAAGAAAAAAAGTAAATAAATTCAAAAAGGATCAGAAATTCAGGGGTGTGTGGGACAATAACCAAAGGTATAACAATTGTATAATTAACTGCAGGACAAAAAAATAAGGTGTGGAAAAATATTTGAAAAACTAACAGCTGAGACTTCCCAAGTTTGGTGAAAAATATAAATTTAGAGATTAAAGAAGCTCAGTGACCCTCACACAAAATAAACCCATAGAAATCTACACCAAGACATATCATAATTGAATAGATGTGGCAAAATCAAACTACTCAAAAAGTAAGACAAAACATCCTTCTGTTATATATGAGTGTTTATTGTGGCTTTATTCATAATTGTTAGAAACTAGAAACAACCCAAGTGCACTTCAATCAGTTAATGGGAAAACAAAGTATTCTATATCAAAATGGAGTACTATTCAGCAGTATAAAAGAATGGATTATTAATGACTGCAACAACTTAGTTGCATTTTAAAGACATTATGTTGAGTAAAAGAAGCCAGTCTCAAAGGTTATAATGCGTATGATTCCATTTATATGACATTATCAAAAAGAAAAAAATCAATAGTGATGGAAAACAGGTGAACAGTTGTTGGGGTTTAGGTTTAGGAATAGGATATGACTATAAAAAATAGCACCTAGGAGTTAGAAGAAAACTCATAATTTTGGTGATTGTTACACATTTCTATTCAAAATCTTTATACCAAAAAAATCAACTTTACGGTATTATAATTTTAAAAATAATACAATATCCTTAAGGACCACAAACCAATTAAAAGCCAGAAGGTAAAAAAATATTAAATAGAAATCTTAATATACAACTTTTAATTTTTAAAAATTTTAATTCTGTAACATTCTGTAACTAATTCTGTAACATTTCAAAAGCATGTATTACTATATTTAATATGATTAAGAATATTCTAGAATGTCATCATGTTTCAGAAAAGCCACGAACTCAAATTACTTAATGTGGAGAATACTTCAATTTTCTTTAAAAATCAAGGAGAAGCATTAAATTAGTTAATTCATAATAGCTATAGTGATTGTGATCATGTTATGTTGGATGTTGCCTAGTGTTCTGTATGAAAGTTAGACACTCTGAATATAAAAGCTTAGTGAATTATTAAACTGATAATAAAATAGCTATAGCATTATTTATTAAATAAACCCCCACTGTCTTGATCCAAGGTTACACTATTGCACTGAGTAGGCAAAAGCTTCTCATTGATCCATGTGCACTTGCAAATAAAAATAACATTCTGGAAGATTTGTGCTTCAAACTCTGATATGTTAATATAGTGGGTTTAAATTTTTGATGGCCTTTTCTCCTGCATACATGAATACACATCCACATGCACGCTCAAAGACAGTCAAGGAAAACAACACAAGGAAGAAATGGACATACTTCTCTACATCCAATTATTGTTAAAGATACCTTTGCTCTTAATTTGGAATGTTTACTTTGAAACATAAACTATATCAAAACTGAAGAGATTTATTTTTATAACAAACATTATAGTGATGAGTTTTATCAATGACAATATGTAAATGTAAGCAGATTCAAAGAAGTAGGAATTCAATATTTTTATTAGTGAAAATTATTCTGTTTAGTACACATAAATATAGATATTTTAAAACATTCACAAGTTTTCAGTAGTCAAAATTATATCCTAGTTGGATTTTGAAAATATTCTAAATCAACTCAATTATTAGCTGTTAGTGAGAGAAAGTCTATAGTTATCTTCTAGTAGCATGGCCAAAAAACATAGCCAAGCACATATAAATGTGACTGTGAATTCCTCACTTATATTTTACTAATCTCCAATCAGCTATGTTTTTTGAATCACTCCCTAGTGTTTCCCTAATTTAGCTTTCTGAATCAGAAATTCACTACTAGAGAATTTCTACATCTCGCATTCTTTGTGATAAGCATTACATTTGTTTAACTGGTATGCACATAAAGTAATTTGTTTCTTAATGTTAGTCTTTAAATTATAACTAGACTCATTCAATTTTTTCCAGGTTAAGCTTCTACAGTCTTTGTTGATCTGTTAATAACAGATCAATAACAGTTGTGCCCAGAGAGCAAATGTATTACATTATTATATTAACTTTTGGTGGAAATTCAGAGAGAAGAAGCAGTAGTAATGGCACACAAAAGATAGCATAAAGGAAAGGGAAAAAAATCCTGTCCCTTAAGTCTGAGTCTAATACAGAAGACTAAATATAAATATATACAGCTAAATATAACAGTTAAAAGAAACAAACAAACAAAAACACCCCCAAACTCAATGAAATGTATAAAGTCTATACTAATAATACCTGCCTTTGATAGAGAAATAGCAGGGTGGAGAAAGAGAAAGAGACAATGAATACAGGGATGTGATAATTGCTATAAAGATACAGGCAATTGCAAAGGAAGCAAATAGAAGAAACAAGTTGTGAAGCCACCACGCATTCTGCTGGAGGAGATGGCATTTAAGCATTGTGGGTCCCAGGTAGTCAGCTTGGTCCTCTACCTGGAGGAAGAGCAGTTAAAGCAGGTATCCTAAGATACAGAGAGATCTTTGCTTTATCTCTTATCATCTAAGATATTTATTTGTGTATTTGTATATTATACACATATGTACTTTTTTATTTATGGACAGTTATTTCATTGGAAGAAGAAATATGGCTGCATTTTCCCACATTTCAGGAAGCTCCTGACACAGATAGCTTTAGCAGCTTTTGAATAAAGTGTCCCAATTTGAATATTCTGTGCTGCAGACACCCCAAATTGCTTGTACTATCACTTACTTATATGCATGGGTATGTTAAGTGGGTCCTTGAGAAAATACAAAGGCATAGGAGCCTTTGCTTTTAAAGAAGATACATATATGTATAAGTCACATTGTATTATTTTCCTTTTATACTCCCATCTTCTCATGAGTGTATAGTGGAGTTTTTCAGAAACGACACTATGAGTGACAGCACAACAAACTGAATGCAGAATCAGGCATGAGAATCTAGCTGGCTTCTATTAAGTCACATATTATAAAAATTTCAAGTTTTATAAAACATATTAAATATGTTATATAATTGGATTATTATTCTTATTTTTAATGACTTAAAAATAAATATAGCAAATAATTGTTGCAACTTCTAATACGGTAAATATAGCTAGATATACCCACATTAAAATTTATTTGACATTTTCAATAATTTTAAAGATTATAACAAATTTCTGAGTACAAAAAGTTTAATAATTACTGGTCTAGGGCAAGTAACATCACTGTAGCGATTATTATCATTTTGAAAGTAAAGATTCTACTGTATATTAAAAAATAAACAACTTTCATATAATGAAGTTTTTTTTTCCTTTTTTTAAGTCAAATAGGTTAAATTATTCCTGTTCCAAAAAAGGGATTTTATTTTTATTTCCTGGCAAAAATGAAAATGACAATCTGTCAACAACATTCCCATAGCACTTAATTTGAAGAAGTTCACAAATTAATATTTTTCCCATAGTAGGAATAACTAATTCACTACTTTTTCAAAGCAAGTGATAAAGATATCTGTATTCCTATTGGTGTGTCTCCCAAAGGCTAAGATAATGTGAAGTTTAAGTAATAAAGTTCAAGTAACAAACGTGTTTTTATGCTTTTAGGATTCAAATGCTTTTACAAATTTCTTTTAGGCTGGAATCAGCTTTATAATATTTGTTTGTTAATGGCTGGTAAACAACAACTAAAAGCACTAGGAAAGTCTTGGAGTTGTTGTTTTGTTTTACTTGATGCTGTTGCTTTAAATGAAGACCTTAAACAATTCAGATGTCACTGAAGATAATTTGCAGGAGTTGTTGGAATCAAAGTATTCTAAATCTTCTCAGTAGAAGACATATTGTTTAAGACTGAGGGTGGAGCTATGATTGAGGGAACATTTGTGCATGCATGGCAAAGTTTGAGGGACCACAAAGTGTGCAAGAAGATACCTTCACCTTATGAAGAGCCTTTTCTCCTCTTTCTATTTTTAGTACACAAATAGCCTCTCGCTTGCTTTCAATGTCTGAATGTTACTTAGAATTACCTCTGCTCTCCTAGCACATATTTAAGCAAATTAAATATTTGTAAAGTTTATAAGTTTAGGATTGGAAAAAGAGGAGGATGCTGTTAGTAGACACAATCTAACTGTACAATGAAAGCTACAATGTGTGGTCAAAGAAAGTTCATTTGTCACAGCTGAAGAGAAATGCAGGAGATGGAATAGCAGTACACAGCAGGTTGTATTTTTCAGGGTTGTAACAAGCACAGCTATCTGGAACAGTTTAGTTGAAATGTCTAGCCAGAAAGGAAAGTTACAATTACTTTTGTGGTTTAAGGATAATTTCATTTCATCAAAAGTAAAAACAAATATCTTTATTTGGTCTGGGAGCAATTATTTAAGGGGAGAAAATGTGCTTTTACAATGTATGGACAAAATTTTAATAGAAACGATAAATTTTAATGAATAGCAAATGTATCATATTTTAATATGTTGATAAGTTTCTATATGTATTTGGATTATATAAAATTTCTGATCTAGTTTCCTGGTCTGGCTGTTCTTTCTGCCAACAAAAGTGATGATCAGTCATGCCTAAGGAGGTCAGCTAGGTCCAGCCAGGTCCAACCAGGGACAGATAAGATAGACTATAATGTTGGCTTTTAATTTTAGGAAAATCATTCTGAAATCAAGGTTTTTATTTTCAAGAATGTGACTTTCTTAAATGGACAGTAATTTTGTGAATTTTTAAATACTCAACATTGGAAGCCTAGAGCACTGAGATTACCAAAATATACTATAGCATGTGGCAAGGAATAATGTGGTAAGTAATGTATGTCAGGTTCCCATGAAAAAAAACAAAATAAAAAACAGGTGAAATATATTGTGGGGTCAGACAGAGGATACCCAGCTATGGTTAGGTAGGTCCCGAGTGCTTCAGAACCTGTGTGGTGCCTCAGGGATGGGAATATTGCAATAGAAACTCAGACACTTTGTAAAAAAAATCTGAAAATAGGTGTTTTTCCCAATTCTTCTTTGGGCCTCCAGCGGGAGGCTTCCAGGTAGGGTTACCCATATGAATGATGTCCAGCAGTGACAGAGAAGACTCAGTGGCATGGTGTCTTCAAGTTGTGAGAGGCAACGTGGACCCCATCTCCACTGATGCTAACTGGGCCAGACCAAGGTTTTCCCATATGTGCCTTCGAGTTCAAGAAATTGCTTATAGACTCCATGAACTTGAAGAGATCTGGGGTGCAAAATGACAGAACTTTGTAACAAGAGGCAATGGCGGGAGTCAGACAGAAGTAGTAGATGTCAACACACATCAAAAAGCTCCATTCAGTCAATTCCATTCCTGGTGAATGGCCAGGAGAATTGAGGGGAAAACACAGATTGAAGACTCCTTGTAGCTGCCATGGTATGACAATACTTTCCTCTTTGCTCGTATCCAGATACCACCCAGAAGAAAGAAAATAATTTAGAAGAGGAATAAAGGAAGCCTAAAGTAATCTTATAAAGTTTTAAACTGAAAAATTTGCAGTTATTTTACAGTGGCTTTTTTTCCGTTGTTTTGGTTGAATGGGAGCCAGAGAAAGTTAACAATTTTGTTACAAGAAGAAAAAAAAGCAAGCAAACAAGTAAGAAAGAAAGAAGGGGGAGGAAAGGAGAAGGAGAGAAAATGTCTGCACAGCTGAATCTAGAGGTTTAAATATTTAATCCTTTCAAATTTATTAGTTTTAAAAATTATTTTCCTATAGATGTATATCCAAAATTTTCACAAAACAAATTGTCATTAAGTTATATAGTAAATGTAATTCTCTCACGAAAAATACAAGAAAACATACATAAATATCTATACTATATATAGCAATGGCTCTCATTCTGGAGGAAAAAAATATACAATCATTGTGTTGGTCTACTAATAATTCTGTAAATTTTCATATATTATAATTATCTTAGGTTTTGGTGAATTTTTCATTTATTAAATGAAATTCAAACCATTTAAAAGCTTCATTTAATATGACTTGCTATATTAGTTATAAATGTCAAAATATAAGTATTTTATTGACTGACAAAACAAACATATCAAAAAGTAATTGATGCAATAATATTATAAAATATTTTATAATATTAGCTTTATTAAAGACACTTATGAAAAGTTTTCTGGGACTCATATTCATCACAACAATTTTAATTAGGAAAGTTAAAGATTATATCTAAATATATAAAACCTTGCCTTGCAAATTAAATGAGGTTGACATATTATGTATGCTTTTTTTTTTCATGGCTTACCTAGGCTCCTTGAAAAGTGCATGAGATTATGTGAGATTAAGTCTATAATAGGAATTCATAAATTATGGAACATTTAAAACTCAAAACTATTATTATTATAGATTTAATTTCCTTACATCTTGGTGATTGTTATCATAGTGTTGTGTCAGCATTTTATGGACTTTTTCCTCCCTTTCTAATGAGGTACATGCCAATTTTTGTGCTCTATGAATAACTAAATAATGAAAATATATAACAACAGAGTCTCTACTAGGCTGAATAATAATATATTATAGCTGCAAGCTTCCCTTAGAATGAAAGGACAATTGAGGAGACCCAGAGAATGCATCATGTAGTCAAACTCTTCAACATCCAAAGAGGAGTAAGAAACTAAGTGAACAAACCCTTGCAGTTAGAACGTGAGTGTCTTATTCAAATATTATTGTAGTTGATGGGCAATGTTCATGACAGAGTTAGTGTGAATGAGTAGAGAGAGAGGATTTATGAGTCTATAAGTGAAAGTGAAAAGGGCAAAGTTAACTTGAGAGGGGGAGAGAAAGAAAGAAAGAGAAATGCACCCCTTAGTATATATCCTCAATATAACAGTTTATAGGTGACTACATTGCACATGTAATGAGGTAGCTTTAGAAAGTTAATTCATACAAGGAAAAACCAATGGTCAGTAGTCAAGTACCTTGTTTAACTGTCAACTTCCCCACTAGGGCCCTGCTGACAGCCATTGGCTCCCAACTCCTGTTTCAATTAAAAATAAAATATTGGGTAGAGAAAATACTTCAATTTCTAATTGAAGTTAAAATAGTTATTGAGCAAAATTTTTTGTACATAATGCTGTTGAAAAACTTCACATGATAATAATATTTGTATTTTATGGTCTCTTACTGAAAATTTCAGCTTCCAAAGTGAGATGTTCTTCTATTTAATTTTCTTAAGAGCTTTGAATTGCCTGTTCAGTCAAAACAGAGGTTTTAAGTGATGGACTTTTTTGTCAGGCTTTTTATTTAATTTCTAGTAATGGATGTAGAGACATTGAATGAAAATTCCCCGTTTGAAATAGTTTTATGGAAAAGAAATCCATATCACTTATAAATCACAGTGTTCATTCTCATTTTATGGTGATTGTACATGACTGTCCCTGTCATTACTGCCAGCTAGTATTTTTTTACGTCTGTTACAGGAAATTATTATTTCTGCTATATCATTAGAGTTTGAACCCTAAGAAAACCTCCAGAACTTTGCTAGGGGGAAAATACACAATGCTCTCTCGGATTATTAAATTTGAAAGTAAAATGGGGGATGGGGCCAAGATAACTGGAAAACAGCAGAGTTCCTAAGCTGCCATCAAAACAAACAAACAAACAAACAAAAACATAATAAGCATGTGAATCCTTCACCGGCAATGAAAGTGTCCAGGTTCTCTCGTCAGAACTGACTAGGAGGCTGACATGACCTATGGAGAGAAGGAAGAACAGTGTGGTGTGGTGGCCCACCTGAGAGCCACACAGGGCAGGGGAGCCCCCTCCCCCAAGCCAAGGGAGGTGGTGAGTGAGCCTGCTACCCAGACAGGGAAACAGTGCTTTTTCCACAGAACTATGCAACCCACAGTTCAGAAGATCCCACTCACGAACCCATGCTACTGGGGCCTAGGGTCCCAACCCCTGGAACATGCAGACTCTTAACAGCCTCTCAGATGGAATCTGCTTAAACCTACGAAACTCCCATGGGGGACAGGGGGTGGGGGCAAGCAGCACCACTGTCGCTGCCTGCTGTCTAAGCCATTTGAGCTGCTTGAGGGAGGAGCAACAGTCAGCACTGGGTCTCAAAACTTCCTAACATGCTAAGCTCCCTGCGCAGGGGGAGGGCAACACCCATCTCTGTAGCTCCAGGCTGTGCTTTTCCCCTGCTGGAGCCAGGGAGACTAGATAGCTTGGTCCCAAGACTTGCCCCTACAGACCAACACACTGACTGTGGCAGTTTGTAGCCAGAGGACCTCTTCAGGCCTGACCCTGATCCATCCTTCCTCATTGGGCAGGGATTCCCTGCAGGAATTCCAATAACTCCAGCCAGAGGCTCAGGGACAGAACCTGGATCTCCCTGGGCCTGAACCCCTAGGGGGAGGGGTGGCCACAGTCTCTGTGGCCCAGCAGATTTAGCCTTTCCTCCTGGTAGTTTTGAGGAATCCAGTCAGCCCAGATGAGTGGGTTTCCCCCCAGCAAGGTACACCTCCTCCACTAAGGAACAAAGTGCTTCATTAAACAGGTCCTGTTCCCCCTTGACACCCAACTGAGTGAGACCCTCCAACAGGGGTTGTCGACACTCTATACAGGAGCGATTCTACTGCCATCAGCTTGCTGTCCCTCAAGATCAGAGATCCCAGAAGAAGAAGCAGGCTTCCATCTGTGCTGTTCTCCAGTGTGCTTGAGTGACCTCTCCAGCCATGGGAGTGACAGATGAATAAGGACTGAAGTTAACCCCCAGCACACTGCAGCAGCTCTGCAGAAGAGGAACTTGACCATGGAAAGAAAAACAAACAAGCAGAAAGCAACAACAACAGCATCAACAACAACAAAAAAGCCCCCACAAAAACCCCATCCAAGTGTCAGCAGCCTCAAAGACCAAAACTAGACAAACTCACAAAAAAAGAACCAACAACAACAACAACAAAAAAGGGGAAAACCCAAAAGACCAGAGTGCCTTTACTCCTCAAAATGATTGCAACATCTCCCCATCAACGGCACAGAAGTGGACGGAAGATCAGATGGACAAATTGACAGAAGTAGGATTCAGATGATAGGTAATAAAAAAACTACACTGAGCTAAAGAAGCATGTTCTAACCCAAGGCAAAGAAGCTAAGAACCTTGATAAAAGGTTAGAGGAATTGCTAACTAGACTAACCAGTTTAGAATGGAACATAAATGACCTGATGGAGCTGAAAAACACAGCACAAGAACTTTGTGAAGCATACACAAGTACCAATAGCCGAATCGATCAAGGGGAAGAAAGGATATCAGAGTTTGAAGACCACCTTGCTGAAATAAGGCCTGCAGACAAGACTAGAAAAATAAGAATGAAAAAGAATGAAAAAAGCCTACAAGAAATATGAGACTTCATAAAAGACCGAAATCTATGAATGACTGGAGTACCACAAGGAGCCAGGGAGGATGGAAACAAGCTGGAAAACACACTTCAGGATATCATCCAGGAGAACTTCCCCAACCTAGAAAGACAGGCCAACATGCAAATTCAGGAAATACAGAGAACACCATTAGGATACTCCATGAGAAATCAATCCCAAGACACGTAGTCATCAGATTCTCCAAGGTTGAAATGAAGGAAAAGCTGTTAAGGGCAGCCAGAGAGAAAGGCCAGTTCACCTACAAAGGGAAGCTCATCAGACTAACAGCAGAACTCTCAGCGGAAACTCTACAAGCCAGAAGAGATTGGGGGTCAATATTCAACATTCATTAAAAAAAAGAATTTCCAACCCAGAATTTCATATCCAGCCAAACTAAGTTTCATAAGCGAAGGCAAAATAAAATCTTTTCCAGACAAGCAAATCCTGAGAGATTTTGTTACCACCAGGCCTTCCCTTCAAGAGCTCCTGAAAGAAGCATTAAATATGGAAAGAAAGAAATGGTATTCAAACAGAAAGAAAGGAAGTCAAATGTCTCTGTTTGCAGATGACATGATTTTGTATCTAGAACACCCCATCATCTCAGCCCAAAACCTACTTAAACTGATAAGCAACTTCAGCAAATTCTCAGGATACAAAATCAATGTGCAAAGCTCACAAGCATTCCTTTATACCAACAAGATACAAACAGAGAGCCAAATCATGAATGAACTCCCATTCAGAATTGCTACAAAGGGATTAAAATACCTAGGAATACAACTAACAATGGATATGAAGGACCGCTGCTCAAGGAAATAAGAGAGGACAAAAACAAATGGAAAAATATTCCATGCTTATGGATAGAAAGAATAAATATCATGAATATGGCCATAGTGCTGAAAGCAATTTATAGATTCAATGCTCTTCTCATCAAACCACCATTGACATTCTTCACAGAATTAAAAAAATCCATTTTAAATTTCATACGGTATAAAAAAGACCCCATATAGCCAAGACAATCCTAAGCAAAAAGAACAAAGCTGGAGGCATCACTCTACCCGACTTCAAACTATACTACAAGGCTACAGTAACCAAAACAGCATGGTACTGGTACCAATATAGACATATAGACCAGTGGAGCAGAACAGAGACCTCAGAAATAACAGCACAAATCTACAGCCATCTGATCTTTGCCAAACCTGGCAAAAACAAGCAATGGAAAAAGGATCTCCTATTCAGTAGATGGTGCTGGGAAAACTGGCTAGCCATATGCGGAAAACTGAAATTAGACCCCTTCCTTATACCTTATACAAAAATAACTCAGGATGGATTAAAGACTTAAATGTAAAACCCAAAACCATAAAAACCTTAGAAGAAAACCTAGGCAATACCATTTAGGAAATAGGGATGGGCAAAGACTTCATGACAAAATACCAAAAACAATTGCAACAAGAGCCAAAATTGATAAATGGGATCTAATTAAACTAAATGGCTTCTGCTCAGCAAAAGAAACTATCATCAGAGTGAACAGGCAACCTACAGAATGGGAGAAAATTTTTGAAATCTACCAATCTGACAACGGTTTTATATCCACACTTCACAAAGAACTTAAATTTACAAGAAAAAAACAAACATCCCTATCAAAAACTGGGCAAAGGATACGAACAGACATTTCTCAAAAGAAGACATTTATGCAGCCAACGAACATATTAAAAAAAAGCTCAACATCACTATCATCAGATAAATGCAAATCAAAACCATGCCAGTCAGAATGGCGATTATTTAAAAGTCAGAAAACAATAGATGCTGGTGAGGCTGTGGAGAAATAGGAATGCTTTTACATTGTTGGTGGGAATGTAAGTTAGTTCAACCATTGTGGAAAAAAGTATGTTTGATTCCTCAAGGATCTAGAATCAGAAATATCATTTGACCCAGCAATCCCATAACTGGGTATATACACAAAGGAATATAAATCATTCTACTATAAAGACACTTGCACACTTATGTTTATTGCAGCATTATTTACAATAGCAAAGACATGGAACCGACCCAAATGCCCATCAATGATAGACTGGCTAAAGAAAATGTGGTACATATATACCATGAATACTACGCAGCTATTAAAACGAATGAGATCATGTTCTTTGCAGGGACATGGATGAAGCTGGAAGCCATCATCTTCAGCAAGCTAACAGAGGAACAGAAAACCAAATACTGCATTTTCTCACTCATAGTTGGAAGTTGAACAATGAGAACACATGAACAACAAACACCAGGGCCTGTAGGGGGGTGGAGGGTTAGGGAAGGGAACTTAGAGGATGGGTCAATAGGTGCAGGAAACCACCATGGCACCCATATACTTATGTAACAAATCTGCACATTCTGCACATGGATCCCATTTCTTTTAAAAGAAATTTAAAAAAGAAAGTATAATGGACATATATTAAGAAATATTATTTATTATATATTCAATTTAAATAAATCCTAGAACTTTCACTTGAAACTGCCATGTTCCACAGAGTTGAAAATAAGAGTTAAAGTGATCATGAATTTATACATACTCCAGGAAACAGAGCAACAGGATTGCACAATATAACCTAAATGAATATAGTAGTTTTTCTGTGGTGGGATCCAGTGATTCTGACAAAGCAATTGAGTAAATTTCTCTTTCTCTATTATGGAGAGATAACACATAGAGTGTAACAGAAAATGCCACCAAGCAAGACTTTCAGATATGATATTTTAAAATGATTTAGAAAACCTCTATTATTTGGAATCATTTCTATTTATTTAAAATTTTTAACATAAATATTTTATTCTAAGCAAACCATAAATAGTGCAATTTTAGGAGTCAATGTTCACAAAACAGCAACTCTATCTCTCAGTCTACTCTATACTGCACTGCTGGCAGCAGAATGTGGCTAGAAAAAACACTACTTTGCTGCCAATGCTTGTTCATTCATGCCTCTTACTCTCAAGTGAAACCTTAATGAGCAGTTATATTATCTCATTTCTGTTCATTCTCTAATAATTCTTTATGATAATTTCACCACCAATAATCATCTTCTAAAATTCCGGTACCCCTTCCTCTCTCCTTTCAATTGATGAACTCACTTCTTATGTTACAAAGAGCATTTAAAGAATTAGAGGAGATCATTTGCAAGTATCTACCAGCACATCTAACTCTCTGCCTACACTCATATATTTTTACATTTTCTTGGAGTTTTTCACAGGAGGAACTGCCTATGCTCCCAATAAATGCAGACACTATCACTCCTGGGTCAGCTTCATGCCTCTACTTGTTCAAGGAACTGTCTCCTGCATTTCCCCTTTATCCCTCCTGCAGCTTCAGTTTTTCTAATTCTGGAAGAAAAAAAAAAGATTTTTTTTCCTTAAAACAAACAAAGAAGCAATAACAACAAAAACGTTTTCTTGACCTTACTTTCCCCTCTAGTTTTCTTTTACAGCAAAACTTCTTGAGAGAGTTGTGTATACTTGCTGTCTCCAATTTCCCTCCTACCAATCTCTCTTAAATCCACTTGCCTCTGACATTTTCCCCATCATTCCATAAAAACTGCTTGACAAGGCCAACACTCAGATTTATTTACTAAATCCAATCTTGAGTTACCAGTCTCCACTTTTCTTCATGAACCAGCAACATTTGGCACAGCTTATCATTAAGTCCTCACTGAAACATTTTTTTTTGTATTGGTTTTCAGCACTCCATACTTTCCTTCATTTCATCCTACCCAGTAGCTATTCCTTCTGAGTCTCCTTTGATAATTTATTTTTATCTACACAAGTGACCACCTTATTTAAGAACAACCCATGGACCTTCTCTGCTGATGCTCAGTCTAGGGGGAGATCTCACCCAATCTCAGGACTTTACATGCCATTCACAAACTATTGCCCCTGAAGCTGTATGTCTGGCCCAGAAATCTCCCCTCAACTCCAGATTTTATACACAATTTTCTATTTAATATTTCTACCTGTACTTTAGTCAGTATTTTAACCTTAGAATGTACAAAATTAAGTTTTGGGTATTAACTCCTCTGTGTCTGTTTTTTCAGGGTTCTCTAAAGGGAGAGAGCTAATAGGATAGATGTATATATGAAGGGGAGTTTATTAGGAGAATTGACTAACACAATCACAAGGTGATGTCCCACAATAGGCCGTCTGCAAGCCGAGGAGCAAGGAAGCCAGTTCCAGTCCCAAAATCTCAAAAGTAGGGAAGCCAACAGTGCAGCCTTTGGTCTGTCGCCAAAGGCCTGAGAGCTCCTGGCAAATCACTGGTGTAAGTCCAAGAGTCCAATAGCTGAAAAACTTGGAGTCCAATGTTTGAGGGCAGGAAGCATCTACCACGGGAGAAAGATGACCAGAAGACTCAGCCAGAATGCTCTTTTCAACTTCTGCCTGCTTTATTCAGGTCACCCTGGCAGCTGATTAGATGGTGCCCACTCAGATTGAGGGTAGGTCTGCCTCTCCCAATCCACTGACCCAAATGGTAATCTCCTTTGGCAACACCTTCACAGACACACCCAGGAATAATACTTTGCATCCTTCAATCCAACCAAGTTGACAGAGTATTAACCCTCACAGCATCCAAAGAGATCTCTCTGCCTTTCCCCTTGCCCCTCAACTGAGTAACCAGATCACCATCCTTCAAAAATTTGAATCAGACCATGTCACACTTCTGCTCAATATCTTCCAGGGCTTTTCATCTCATTCAAAGTAAAGCTGGAATTCAAAGCCTGATGCCCCTAATATCCTTTCCACCTAACTCCATCTTCCAGCGTTTTTTGTTCTGTTTTCTCTGCTCTAGCCCCACTGGCCACCTGGCTGTTCATTGACTGCTTCACATACATTTCAACCTCAGAGCCTTTATACTTGTAGACCCTTTGTCTGAAATGCTCTTTCCATTGATATCCACCTGACTCCCTATGTTATAACACTTGTGTCTTTGCTTATTTCCTTTGTGAGGATTTCTCTAAGGCCTCTATTGAAAATTGCAATTCTAATATAGCCTGCCACACTTTTTATAATTAAACATTACTTTTCTCCATGACATCTTACACCATTTAAATGATATATTTATTTAATTTATTGCCTATCTCTGTCCTCCATAGTGGTATTTCCACTAGGGCATGGATTGTTGTTTATTTGTTTTTCCCACTGTATCAAATATACCTAAAAACAGAACTTGGAGTATAGTTGGAGCTTAATACAATTTTATTAATTGATTTACAAGTAAATGCATGTGTGAATGAAAACATTCCCAAAGATTGATGCCAAATATTAGGGTTTCAACTTTTACAAAGAGACAGAGAAACTGAATTTTGAGTTTTGCAAAGTAAACTTCATTACAGTGTCTGAGTATTCTATGGATATGTTTCAGGTTCAATGTTAATCAAATGTAAGTAGAATACAAGCAGTAGAAATATTTACAGTAAAAAGTTAAAAACATCAGCTTTGAAATTAGGGAAAAATGGACTCAGAACCAGTCATTAAATAGTCTTGTTTTTGTTTTCTGGGAGGGAAACAGTTTAGTCTGTCTAAGCCTTTATTTCATTTTCTCAGAATTGAAGATTAAAATATAAATTCTCTTTGAAATGAGGATTAGTTGGGACAATGTACATAAAACCTTTAATATACAGTAAGCTCTCAATAAGAATACCACATTGAAAAGGAAAAAAAAATCTGAATTTAGGTTTACTGTTAAATATGTCATTATTGTATCATTTTTGGTGTGTATGGATTTCTCTGTTAAAAACCTTTAGGTAAATACTGGTTATGAGATTCTGGGGGGTTAGAATAGCATTCTTTGGATTTTATGATGTGGACATTACTTTTCTACGACATTTTATAGTTTTGTATATAATTTTATATACTAGAATCTTTAGACCCATATTAGCTATTTTTTACATCTTTATTCCTTTTCATTGCCTAATATACATAGACTATTAACGTACTTGTTCAGACATAAATATAAAGAATTTCTGACACTTTTAGCAATTACACTTTATAAACTGGTGATAAAAACCATGCACATTTATGATAATATACAAGGGAAATTCAGATTTCTCCAACCTCTGAAATAATGTTCTTTAAACCACAACTATAATATGGCCCATGGTAAAATTAAATTCATATTTTGTTCCATTCATACATTTATGCGGTCTGTAACTTTTTTTTTTCATTTTTTAAAATGCCTTAAGCCAGTGAGAATAAGTGAATAGCTTCTTGTGAAAAAATTTATTTTAATTTAAAAACTTATTTTTAGGTAGAAATCTTTTACATTTTAAATTAATAAACTTACATTACGAATAATCTTTCAGGTTTAAATAAAAATGTCCAACACTAGTAACTTGCAAAATTAAATTAGTTTCTGCAAGTCATTTTTCTTACTATGCATCTTATTAATATGGAAAATTGCCTCTTTTCATTATAAAAATTTCTGTGTAGGACTATATCCCAGCTGCTACAAAGTTGTATTAGCATATGTGAATACAATGAAATAAGTTAATGCAGTTCTTCACCATGGAAAGCAAGTCTGCAGAAAAATATCATGGGAGATGACAGCTGAGCTTAACCTATCCCATAGGCTTTTGTCACTGTTCATCCTTGAAGGTCTTTTCAAAATTGTGTGCCATGTAATGTATCATTATTAAAGGTGAACTGACTTTTACAGCCTTTTTCTGAAAGGTCATTCCAGGGTAGGCACAAGATCTTGGCTTCTACTTTGCCTGAGTTTTTCACATAATGTTGCTGCATATTCTCTTTAGTGCTTTCTTACCGCACCTCCCCACCACTGGCTTCTCCTCTTTACCATTTTCACATTTCTGTCATTGGCAAAGTAAGATGATGGGAACAGCACTCACCTGGGACACTTCACAACTCTGTTCTAGAAGTAGACAGAAGTGGAAAGAAATAATAAAATCATACTCCTGTTGGGCACATCAAAAGAGGTAATATTTAAGTGCTCATGCCAGGTAGGTCCATGTTTTCAAAGGTCCATTTACTATGAAGTCAGGTTCTTATTGATCATTACAGTCAATGGTAAGTTGACTATCATGACATTCATTCAATTTTCAAGATTTCTATAGAGATTTATCATGATAATGGGGAAGAAATGTGATTGTGAGAAAAGGATAAAAGAAGAGCATAAAACAGAAAAATATGAAATATTGGAACACAGGCATTAATGTGATTTTATGTCTACTGGTAGAGGATCCTCTTAAAATTACCCAGTCATTTTAAATAAGTTCAATCACTCATAAAGCCATTTCTAAATGTAGAAACTGTAATTGTGCCTTAGGATAATTCTCAATGCAAATACTGTAATTAGTAGTTATTGTGTACAATATGTATACATTTCTTTTTCTGATTAGTCAGATAAAATCCTCCCTCCTTTATGAGAATCGAATTCTTTCTCATTCCAACCATGTGATCCTGTTGAGGCTTATCAGTTACTCCCTGGCTTAGGAAATGGGCAGCTGGCCACATTTAAAACAATTGTAATACTCCACTCACATGTAGCAATTGATCTAGAGATAATGAGCTGGGACATTAGAATTGTTTCTAGATGTTACTCTAGTTAGATTTATAGACAACTGCCAACTCTCATTTAGAAGTTGTAAGGAGGTAAGCCAGGAGTAACTAGTTTCTTTCAGACAGCCAGTTTTCGTGAATGAAGGTGATATTCAGAAAGAGCATAGATGAAAAAAAAAAAAAGGAGAAAGTGATTTTTACCAGCGTCTGGGAACATGGGTTTTAACCATCCCTAAGGATAAATCTATCCATGGTTTCACATACATAATATATTCAGGTGAGCGAATGGGTTAGTGTTACGTTTGTTGTTTTTAATATAATATTATATGTAGTTTGGATCTTGTTTTGATAAACCAAAAAAGTCCTAACACAAAGTTGTTATTATCCTCTTTTTTCTAGGTATAACAATTTCAATACATAAAGAGCATATAAGTTGATAATGTATAATTTTAGGTCAGCTTATCTCTATGGGTCAATATATTCACATGAAAAGAAAAGTTTCAATCTGGTGAATGTCTCTAAAGAACACTGTATCAAATGAATTAATTTGCATAAAATAACCATTTTTAAATTTAAATGAAAGTTCTAATACATCTCAATTCAACTTTACAACAGAAAAATGAGTGTTGTGGTAATTTGATTTGAAAAAGCAAATTATCAAATCAAAATACAGGCTTTCTGGTTCTCTGAAGTTTTTAATTATTTTATAGAAACTGTAACAAAATACCTCCAAGCGTAATACAAAGAAGAACAAAATTCATGTTAATATATAACTGAATATAACTCAATTTGTAAAAGCAAATAACAGTCTAATTATTTTCCAGTTTTCCTGGAAATGACATTTTGTCACTTTGTAAAATACATTTTGTATTTTACCAAAGTAATTATTTATACAGCACTTCACTGAAAAATAAATTCTAGCTGTCATTAACCTGTCTTCAGGCTCAAAAACAACTTCATTTTGTGTTAGTAGTAATTGATAGCTTACTTGAGCATATATTAATAGTTCACTTTATTAGATAGTTGGTAAAATATCTAGGGATGTCAATAACATGACATGGCACAGAATTCTATTTCAAGAAAAAGAAATTCTTCAAAATAAAGGCAAAATATTTAGACTACCCCTCTTGCTCACATAAGTAAATGGAAAACAGATAATTTGTTTGCAGAAACCTTGTGTTAATGTCAGTGCTGAAGGATTGAAGAGCATGCCTCTGAAAAGAATGATCTTAGGTAGACGCACTGAAAGGTTGTAAGAAAGTCATAGCAATGTACAGATATGTTCATGAATATTCACAGAGCCAATGTGGAAAAAAAAACAATTATCCATTAACCATATAATGGATAAATAATATCTTACATGTTTATACAACAAAATACTATACAGTAGTAAAAATGTACAAACTTAACACTGTGCGACCAGCTTGATGAATCTCACTGACATAATGCTGAATAAAGAAGCCAACTGCACTAAAAATGCACAGTGTATAATTTTATTCACATAACTATGTAACTTATTTCACTTCTAAAATTCCTTAAGTTTGAATATAAAGAAACTGAAAACATTTCGATTACCTGTAGAAATGTTAGATTGCTAGAAACTGGGAGGAAGCGGGGGAGAGAACTATGTGGTACTGGGAATATTTTATTTCTTGACTGTTGGTTACACAGCTATGCTGTTTGTTATAATCCATGAATTGCTTATGGTTTGTATACATTTTCATGCAGAATATTTTTTAGTAATTTCTTTTCTTTTAGAATCTCCATTTTCTGTAGATTGAATAATTTGTAACAGACCAATGCTGCAGATGAGACAACTAGACATCAGATGGATGTGGAAGCCACAGAAAAGAAAGAGAAGACCTTTCTTTTAGAACTAAGCTCTCTGGAACAACTACCTCCCCAAAACCCACCACCAAGAGTTTGCCTGTTTGAGCCATATGCTATGGACAGCTTTGGGTAAGGGTTGATGGTAAAGGAAAGAGACACAGCAGAGCTTTTACCTGTCATGTAGGGGTAAATTTAAAAAAAAAAATGGAAACTCGAGAGTCTTTAATACACAGTCAGTTTCCTCTGACTTTTTACAGACATCTGAGAAGGGGGTTGTCTGTGGTAATGGACTTTGGCTATCAATGGGAAATGAGTTTGCTGTTATACAAAGAAAGGTAGTATCTGGAGACTCCTGGAGTACATCCCTAGATTGTTGTTTTCAGAGGTAAATAAAATTTAACTACATAACATTTTGGACTGTGTAATGCCTCTTGAATCTTATGAGTTACCACAGGAGGGAAAGTCTTCAGATGAAACAGGAAGCTATTCTAATAATGGGCAACATTGAATTGGAAATCATGCATTCTAAATGAAAAAAGAACATGACTTTAGTCTGGACCTGAATCTGGATTCCAAACATATCTATTACGTGGATAATTAACTCGCGCTTAAACTTTTGTTTAAGTATCTGCTCCCGAAATGTAGTAATAGTCTTCATATTCTCTCTTTTACTCCCCATCTCCTCTCTACTACTTTAATAAAATAAAATAAAATCTTTTTCGTAGGTAACAAAAGGCAAGTGGAGCTATTGAAGGAAAGCTCATCAGGTAGAGATGATTGAGGTCTCTAAGACCAAACAGCCAACATTAAAATGACATATTTTAAAATGTCCAATGAGTATACAAAAGTTGCACATGGTTTTGTGCTGAAAGCAACAAATACTGAAGTAGGAAAAGGAGTACTAGAAAATGTTTCATGAATACCAGCTTCTAATGATTCTGGACTCTCTCTGCTTGTACAAAGTTCTCTTAGATTCAGTGATGAGCGTATACTCATGATGAATCCCATTCACTTGAATGGTTTTATCTCTTTTGCAACAAAATTCTTCCTAATAAAAATATTCACCACTTCTATAAGAATTTATCTCTGATTTGAAACGCCAATATTTATTTTTATCTTCTTGAATTTAAATTGGTCTCATTTTTTAAAGTAACTACATTAAGCATTTTTTTTTCTGGGATCTACAGTTTTTCCCATATAAAGTTTTAGATCAAGGTTTTTGTAAGAGTAATTGCTATTTCACATTTTTATTAAAAATTAAATAAAATATCCTACATTTCCATTTGGGGAAAAATGTGGAAAAGAGCTATCATATCGTTACTCCCCCAATGTATTTTATACTTTTGAAAAATTTAACAAGATATATACCACTGAAAATTATATGCCTTCTTGAATCAATTAATATAGCAGATATCATGTATTCCTTTTAATAATATTTGTTCATAATCTTAGAAATAAATGTATGACTCAAGGTGCCCACGTAGATCAAAATCTATCATTTACTTGGCCCATACTTCCCTTTTATTTGTCTCTTCTTACCTTTTAAAATAAACTTTTTTTTTACTTTAAAGCAGTTTCAAATTGACAAAGTAATTTGGAGAGCAATAAAGAGAGTTCTCATGTTCTCTATACTCAGTTGCCCCCATTATTAACATATTTACACGAGACATTTAGTAAAATCAATATTAATATTGTTACCACATCAACAAATATAGACATATTATAATTAACTAAAGTTCATAGTTTATTCAGACTTTCTTAGTTTTTACTTACTATCCTTTTTATGTTCCAGGGTCCCCTCCAAGATATGACATTATATTTAGTCCTCATGTCTCTTTTGTCTCCTCTTGACTATGACAGTTTCCTTTATTCCCCTTGTGTTTGATGGCCTTGATAATTTTGAGTGGTATAGGCATTTTGTTGAATTCCCTTCAAGTGGGATTTGTATGATGTTTTTCTGATTATTTTACAGTAATTGTATTTTCTTGGGAAGACCACAGAGGTAAAGTGCCTTACACATCATATCAAGAGTACATACCATCACCATCACTTACTATTATGATATTAACCTTGATCATTTGGCTGAGGTTGGTTAGTCAACTTTATCCAATGAAAAGTTATTCTTTTTCACCCCCACCCTTTTCATAATTTAGCCTTTGGAAGAAAATTACTATGTTTAGTCAATACTTATGAGGGTGGAGTTGGTAAATCTACAACTTCTTGAGTGTGGATTACCTATATAAATTAGTTGGACTTCTTTATGGAAAATTTGTCTCTTCTAAAATTTTTTCTCATTTATTTATTTATTAAGTCATTTACGTATCAGTATGTACTCATGGATATTTTATACATTATAGTGTAATCTAATACTATGTTACTTATAATGTTGCTGAAATTTTTCAAGCTTTGAACATTAAACAAGCTCTTAGTTGGCTCCTGTGTCTCTGACATACTCCATCATTTTTTATTTTTTTCTTTCTCTCTCTTCTTTCTTTCTCTTTCTTTCTTTCTTCTTTCTTTCTTTTTCTTTCTCTCTCTCTCTCCTTCCTTCCTTTTCTTTCCTTTCTTTTCCTTCTTTCCTTCCTTCCTTTCCCTTCCCTTTCCCTCCCTCCCTCCCTTCCTTCCTTCAATCCATCCATCTTTTTCTCTTTCTTTTTCTCTCTCTCTCTCTCTCTCTTTCTCTCTTTCTCATTAAAAGATACTTCAGGCCAGTCACGGTGGCTCACGCCTGTAATCCCAGCACTTTGGAAGGCCGAGGCAGGCGGATCACAAGGTCAGGAGATCAAGACCATCCTGTGAATGGTGAAACCCCATCTCTACTAAAAATGCAAAAAAATAGCTGGGTGTGGTGGCAGGCGCCTGTAGTCCCAACTACTCAGGAGGCTGAGGCAGGAGAATGGAGTGAACTTGGGAGGTGGAGCTTGCATCAGCCTGGGCGACAGAGCGAGACTCCGTCTAAAAAAAAAAAAAAAAAAAGATACTTCAGCCTCAGCCTCAGCCTCAGCCTCATCCTGTAAATTTTCTGCCTAGTCCGAGGCAGTAAATACATTTCTCCAAAAAGCCATATTTTCTTTTATTGGATAATGGTATTAGACACCAAGAGCTGGGTGTTTAAGTATGCTCATTGTCACTAGAATGTCATTGCTTGTAGGCCTTCTCAGCTAAGAGAAAGAAAATATATGTGTATATACTAACTCATGTATATACAGATATCTATAATTATATTTATATGTGACCATTTAAACCATATTAAGTTAAATATATGTGTTCATACTGATGTCTCCAACTCTAATCCATTACTGCATGATGCTTTCCAGCCTCCTCCTCTTGCTTATCTGTAACCTCCCATTACCGACAGTGAGAAATCTGGCTTTCACCACCCACCATATATTTACTACACTGTTTAATTCCAGGTTATGGTATCACAATTGTTAACCCGTATCTTGTGAGAAATAACTTCATTAACTAGACTACATTGCTCGTGTACATTTTATTTTACCTTTAGTCTTAGAGATCCCACTCTTTTCCAACATTACTTAGAATATGAACCTTTCACTCGTGCCTTCATTAAAGTTGTTTCATGCATTTATAATATATTTAGATTCTTTTGTCATAATCTGTATTCTCAACTGTTATTCCCTGACCTTGTACATGATTTTTTAATTGCATAAGTTAAGGCTCACTCTTTCTGCTGTAACGTTCCATAGGCTTTGACAAATGTATAATTTTGTTTATCCACCATTATAGTACCAGTCAGAATAGCTTCACCACCATAACAATTCTATGCACTTTACATATTCAGACATTGCCTCCTTTTTCTAAACTCTAGAAAATTTCTTATCTTTTTTCAAATATCGTTTTTATAGTTTTTTCTTTTCCAAAATATTCTACAATTGAAATCTTGTAGTATATAGCCTTTTAAGATTGCCTTCTTTTGTTTTGAATATGTACTTAAGTTTGATTCATGTCCCTTTGTGGTGGCTTAATTGTGCATATATTTTTTCTATAAGTAATATTTCATTGGATGGATAAGCCATAGTTTAATTTGTTGAAGGACATCTACATTACTTTAGTTTGGGGTGATTCTGAATGAAGCTGCTGTAAACACTCGCATGCATGTTCCTGTGTGAATGTAAGTTTTCTAATCAGTTGGGTAAATCACAAGGAGCACGAGTATTAAATTGTATGAAATTACTGTGTTTTAAATTTGTAAGAAAATGCCTGTTTTTCAAAATGGCTTATACCATTTTGAATTCCACAGCAATAAAGAGGAATTCTTTCTCACCTTTTATAATTTCTATTCTCTCATGAATGAGCATTAAATTCTTAATAAAAATCAAAAGTTTTATAATAGAATAAAAGCACATTATGTGAGAAGCAGTGAAAGTTTGGATTGAAAATTTAATATTTAAATTCAACTTATAGAGCACCTGGAAAAATACTAATATAGAATAACAAATTATTTTACAGAGAACCCTGTGGAATTAGCTTTAAAGAAAAGATAAAGCCAGTTCAATATCAGCATATCACCCCTTGGCATAAAATGGATATGGGTAAAATGCTTACAAATTTATTGCTTTCTAAAGTTTGATAGTCCACCTCATGACTACATTTGCACTTTGAATTTGACAGTAAATATTTTTATATATTAAATAAATTATAGTACATGCTGTTTAAAATTTTATGCATTATAAGTATTCTTGTTAAAATTAAAAATAGAGTAACCATTTTACATGCATCCCATTTTTACATAATGCAATTTTTCAGATTTGCACTCTTATGGAGTTTTTTTCTCAAATACAGCTGTTTAAATAAATAATGTACTTTTCCCTTGAATTTGAAATGTTAAGTTCTATCTTGTATAAGGTCTTTTTAAGAATAAAAGTTTAATGAAACAAAATCATAATCAAAATCCCAAGCAAACAAAATCTCTTGAGCTCTACCTTTACAGTATCTGTTAAATTTTCTACTACAACCATCGTAAGAGATCATTTAAAGTTTTTTAAAAAATTATTTATTAAAAACCTATGCCGCAAAATTGTAACTGGTTCTACTTTTCCTGAGGTATTTTTTTAAACCTTCATAATGACCTAATAATCCTCAAAACACCACTGAAAAGTAACTGAGGTTATGTTATGGTATTCTATAAAATTCACTTTTTTATATCCACAAATGGATTTTTGGTTTTGGCTTTGATCATTCTTTTCTGCTGACTTAGACAGGAACTATCAGAGGCCTATTCACAGATGGGACCTTTCTGCAATAGTGCTTCAAGAACACAGTGAAAGATGACTCTATTAAAAAATGGTTGTATCCAGAAATTATTGCTCAGGAATAAGGATTAGCCGTACTATTTGAAACAAAAATACAAAATAGTTCCAAATTCATGTACGACTTAAAAAATCATTATGACATTGCTAGCTAATATTTCAAGTCACAAATCAAATACTTTCTTTGGCTTTAACTTTTAGCAAAATGCACAGTGATGATGTATGCCATATGCCTATGTAAAATAAAAACATTAAATCGAACACAATCATACACAACCATGATAATAGGAAATACAGTTTGATAACTCAGCTTCTCTTGGATGCTGGCTATTACGGTAATTTACCACTCAAAAGTGATTGCCAACCTGTCTTATGATATCCACGGATCTGTGTTCTGCCGCTGTAGTTTTGCTTTCCTAGAAAGTCATACAAATCTAATCATTCTCATGTTGCCTTCTGAATTTTGCTTATAAAATTAGCATAAAGTATTCTACAATGACTCATATTATAAGTGTACCTAGAATTCATGTCTTTGTATTTCTGAATAGTATTCCATCTTTATGAATATGCAACAGTTTTTGTATTCATACACCCTTTGAATTACGTTGGGATTTTCTAGTATTTGGTGAATAGAAATGAAGTCATCATAAAGATTTGCAAAATATTTCATGTGAATATGTTTTATTTTATTTCATAATATGTAGAAGTGAAATTGTTGGGTCATCAAGTAATTGTATTATTACTTTTATATAAGACTCAGAAATCATTTGCTCAAATGGGTGTACCATTATAAATCCACATTAGTACTGTATTAGCTTTCTGGTTGCTCTTCATCCTCAACAGAACTTGATATTTGTTATTTTCTTTATCCTCCTTTATGATGGTGTGTAATGGCATCTCATTATGGATTTTATTTTCATTTTCTTAGTTAATGATGTCGAGTTTCTTTTTATGTTCTTCTTTAGTGCATTGTCAAAAGTTTTTCCATTTTGGGGGGATAGTGTATTAGAATTGAGATTTGAAATTTCTATGTTAATTCTGGATATCAGTTCTTTGTCAGTTATATATTTTGCAAATGTAGCCTGCCGTCTACATATTTCCCCTAATTTTCTTAAGAGTGTATTTTGAAGAACGTAATTCCTTAATGGTAATGAGGTTTTTCTTTCTACAAAATCATACTTTTAGTGTGGAATCTAAGAAATTTCACCCAACAATTAAAGGTCAAAGAGATTTTTATCTGTATTTTTCTATGGAAGTGTTATAGTTTAGGTTTTTACTTTAGGGTTATGATCTATTATGAGTTAGTTTTTCTGTATGATACTAAAGACAGATCATTATTCCTTTTCTGCGTATGAGTGTTGCAGGGAAAGACAGTCTGTGTGCATTCTCTGCCCCCCATTTGGGTGCATAGGAATGGATCTTGAGCCTAGAACCCTGTCTTACCAAGAGATAAGGAGCCCGTAAGACCTGTACTGGGTTTATCACATTATGAGGGATTATCTTTGCCTATTGCAAGCTCAATGTATCCTCAATGTATCTATGTAAGCATGTGCATGGCATGGCACGTGGCCAACCCCATTGCTCCTTTTGTCCTCCTCTGGAAAGTCACAGGATCAATCTGTGACAGGAAAGGGGTGTGGGTGGCCATTTGGCTTGCATCTGATGCAAGGATGAGCCCTCCTGGCCATGGGGAAACAATGCACACAGTTGACATTGATCTTGCTCTGTCACTTCTCTATGTAAATAAAGTGTTGTCCATCCAATGCTTGACTGTGCTGTTTCTCTTGGTGGATACCAACATGCAATGGCTAGAAGTGTATGGAGTCCTTCCCTGGGATTGATAACTAGCACATGGTGTTCTGCAGAACAGATCTCAAATATTTTCAGAACAATTGTACAAGTTAAGAAAAGTTCCTTTCCTTAAGAAGCTGACATCATGGAGGTAGAAGCAGTCAATAAACAATAAACACAATAATTAAGTATATTATACAGTATATAAGAAGATGGTAAGTCCTATAGTCAAAAGAAAAATTAGAATACCATAAGGGATTTCAGATATGAATGCATTAAGTAGAGGGATTTATGAAACATGGGACAGATATCTGACCTTCATGAGAGCTTTGTTACCTTCTGTGTTCTTTCCTGCTATTATAAAATATAAGAACATCTCTATATTACTTCAATGAAATGCCCAGACTTTCTTCAGAAAGGTAAAATAATTATAAATAATAAAATGTAACTAATTATCTCATTATTAATATTGAGTGAGGCCCAAGTAACAATTTTAGTTATGGATCAAACAATGACTCATTGAAAGGCATTTTATACTGGACTAGTTTGGTCTGACACTTACAGTTAAAATTCCTGAGAAAATATTGAGATTCTTAAATTCTTCAAATATCAGTTTTTTTATTCCAGAATATATTAAAGTTTTTAAAAGTAAAAGAATGACAAAAATGTAGGTGTATATAAATCTTTTTAAAACATAAGAGACTTGAAAGTAATTAAATCCACATGTTAACCATATAATCTATTCTAATGATCTTTAAGGAAACAAGCTATTGAGAGAAATATTCAAATTATGTTTAATATTGAAAGTGAAAAGTTGGCAAATGTCTGTTTTTACTTATCTAACGTGAATTAATAAGCAAAGATAAAGAGTATTGTTTCTGTTTATATACTATATAGGGATAATAACTATTAATTTCTGTAATGTATTTTATGGAAGAAAGTATTTGTTAAACTATCTTTGTAAAATTAAAGGCAATTATGGGAGGGTGAGTTAATATTTCACAATTAAAACACATTGATCTAGTTAATGAAAGAACATTTACTGGCTTCTAATTTTGACAGTAATGTATTTTGATGTTTCTTTGAATCAACAATAATTTTGTTCATAAAATCATGCAAATATTAGACTGAAATGGAATGATAATAAGTAAAGGAGCACCATGCCTCATTGAAAGAATTTTTAATTACAGATCATTTAATCAATTTTCACATCTATTCAGTATCTTCATTTCAATTTTATTGTTTAACAGGTGAAAAAACTTCCTTTGTTTTTCCTGTGAAAACATAATTTTGTGGATATTAAACAGATTATAATTGTAGTATTTATTTAAAGTATTTTTCTCTAAGAAGGGTTAATAGATTTGATATGCTGAGTGTCCAAATTAGCTAGCCTACATGTACCAATTGAAGCCATGTTTCATATGATAATGCTGAAAATGTATACCCAGGCCATGCAAACCAGGGGTGTCCAATCTTTTGACTTCCCTGGGTCACACTGGAAGAAGAAACATTGTCTTGGGACATGCATAAAATACACTAACACTAATGATAGCTGATGAGCTAAAAATTATTTTTAAATTGCATATCATTTTAAGGAAGTTTGAGAATTTGTGTTGGACTGCATTCAAAGCCATCCTGGGCCACATGTAGCATGTGGGTTGCAGATTGGACAAGCTTGATGTAAATAGTTCAGTTTTCTTAATTTTGTGAGACGTTGTAGGTTGACACTCTTTCTACTTTTTCGAATCAAATAGTTGTTTTTAAAAAAGTTGATATTAACATCCTTATTCTGTGTTAATGAAATATCTGCTGCAACACGATTAAAAAATATTCAGGCAAATTATCAGACAGAAATTAGTGTAAAGGTGCAATTAACAATATGAATACAGTGAAATAGTATTAAATAAATCAATGCATTTAAAATATTTATGTAATCAGCCTATAAACTTGAGACTTCTCTTTTCCTAGTGAGTTATTTTAATTGTTTCTCGATGTTGTCACTCAAAATAGTGTTTATTTTATGTGCCTTTTACTATAGCTCCCTTAAAAATACTGGTAAAAATAAAAACATAAAAGTATATAATCAGCAGAATTATCAAAATAATTTAACAGCAGCACATCTATTGAGTAAAATACATTCATGAATCAACCTCACTAACATATTTTATCTAGGCTCCCCCTCAGTTTACCTGTGTAAATGGTACAGTTAGGATGTATTAAAATTCCATGTTAGTAAAATAAACCTTGAAGCAGTATCTAAGAAAATTTCTGGAGTTGATCAAAGGTGTAAGTGAAGCAGCTCTGACTTCGATTATAAAAGTAGAAAGATCATAGATTCAGACCCATTCTTCAGATGTTAGCCATTGAGAGCATGATTACTCTTAATGATGCTGTCTCTTTTAATGCACAGACAACAGTGCAAGAACACAAGGATTACAAAGAATCAAGAAGTCATGACATCTCTAAAAGAAAGTAATAAATCTCCAATAATAGACCTTCAAGAAATGGAGAGCTGTAAAATGATTGACCAAAAATTGAGAAAAATTCTCTTTAAGAAAGTAAGTGTTCAGCACTATTCACAATAGCAAAGACATTGAATAAACCTAAATGTCCATCAATGGTAGACTGGATAAAGAAAATGTGGTACGTATTACACCATGGAATATTATGCAGCCATAAAAAAAGAATGAGATTATGTCCTTTGCAGGAGCATGGATGGAACTAGAGGTCATAATTGTGGGCAAACTAATACATGAAGAGAAAACCAAATATCACGTTTTTACTTGTAAATAGGAGCTAAATTATGAGAACACATAGACGCAAAGAGGGGAACTACAGACACTGAGGCCCACTGGAGGGTAGAGGGTGGGAGGAGGGAGAGGATCAGGAAAAATAACTAATTGATACTAGGTTAAACCCTGGGTGATGAAATAAACAAACCCCTGTGACACAAGTTTACCTATGTAACTAACAAAACTACACATGTAGCCCTAAACTTAAAATTAAAAAAGAAGCTCAGTGAACTACAAGAATATACACATATAAAAATTAAATAATTTTAAAAATACATAAACTAAATACGTTTGACAAAGAAATAGAAACAATAAAAAATAGAAATTTAAAATATAAAGAATGTAGTGACTGAACTGAAAAACTTAATAGAAAGCTTCAACAGCAGACTTGATCAGCGGAAGAAAAAATCAGTGAGCTTGAAGACAGTATGTTTGAAATTATCCAGTCAAAGGAGCAAAGAGACAAAGGAGTAAAATAGAATAAAGAAAGCCTATGAGAGTAGCAGGATACCATCAGGAGACCTAACATATTCATAATAAAACTTCAAGAAGGTGAAATGAAAAAGGTTTAGAAAATATATTTAAAGAAATAATGACAAAAATTCTCAAATCTAAAGGAAGTTGCCAACATCCAGGTACAGAAAGAGCAAGCGTGTCCAATCAAACTCAACCCCAATGAGGAGTTCTCCAATATTCATAATAATTAAGCTATAAAAATTGAAAGATAAAGAAAAAATTATGATAGCTGCAAAAGATTAGAAAAGCATTGGGTACAAAGGAGTTTCAGCACAACTACCAGTGGATTTCCTAGCAGAAATCCTGAAGACCAGGAGAGCGTGAGACACTGTATTCCAAGTGGTGAAGATAAAACCAAAACTGCCAACCAAGGATTACCATCAAAGCTGTCTTTCAGAAGTAAAGGAGAAATAAACACTTTTCCAGACAAATAAAAACTAAGGGAGTTCATCATCACTAATCCTGCTTATAGGAATGGCTAAAGGGAGCTCTTTAAGCTGAAAAAAAGAAAGACCTCTAATTAATAACGTAAAACATTTGAAAGTACAACACTCAATGATATAAATAATAAGAGTTGTTCAGAATATTTTGACTGTAATGATGGTTTGTAAAGTAATGTTATTTCTAGTATGAGGGTTAAAATTCAAATCTATTAACATCAACTATAGCTAAAATAAGTTGTCAAGGGATATATATTACAAAATAATGTAAATTTTGACATCAAATACAGGAAATGTTGGGGGAGGAGTAAAAGTGGAGACAAAAGAAAAATGTTAGTGATTATGTGGAGAAAGGACTCTTACACGCCATTGGTAACAATGCAAATTAGCACAACGATTATGCAGTGCTGTATGAAGTTTCCTCAAAAAACTGAAAATACAATTACCATATGATCCAACAGTTCCACTTTTGGATATTTATTCAAAATATCTGAAATCCTTACGAAGAGATGTCTATACTACATGCTCATTGCAGCATTATTTAAAGTAAGTTATAAAACCAATCAAAAAGTGTTCATTAAATGATAAATGGATAAACAATTTGTGGCATATATGTGTGTACACACAGACACACACACATACACACACACACACACACACAATAGAATACCAAGAATACTATTCAGCCTTAATAAAGAAAATTCTGTCATCCAATAACATGGATGAACATGGAGGACATTGCAGTAACAGTAAAGAATTAAGCCAGGGATAGAAAGACAAATGCCACACAATCTCACTTGTAAGTGGAATCTAAAGCAATTAAACTCATAGAAACAGAGAATAGAATGGTGGTTACCAGAGGCTAGGTAGTGGGGACTATAGGGGGATATTAGTCAAAGCATACAGGGGAATGAATATTTTTAAAGTATCTATTGCATGGTATAATGAATATAGTTAATAATAGTGTATTATACATTTCAAAATTTCTAAGAGTACGTTTTAAATGTTCTCACCACAAAAGAGATAAGTATTTGAGGTGGTGGATACATTAATTCACCTGATTTAATTATTCCACATTGTGCTTATAACATCACTTTGTATCCCATAAGTATATGAACGTATAATTTGTAAATTTACAATAAAATTTAAAAAAGAATTTATAATTTAGTGAATATTTTCTTTTCTTTTTTTTCATTTTACATCACAGCTTTGGAGTACACATAGAGTTAAATTAGAAAATTTGCTTTTGAGACAGTCTTTCACTCTGTGGCCCAGGCTGGAGTGTGGTGGCACAGTCTTAGCTCACTGCAGCCTCTACGTCCTAGGCTCAAGCGATACTCCCACTTCAGCCTCTTGAGTAGCTGAAAGTACAGGCATGTATCACCATACCTGGCTAACAGTTTTGATGTTTAGTAGAGATGAATTCTCACTACGTTGCCCAGGTTGGTCTTGAATTCCTGAGCTCAAGTGATCCTCCCACCTTGGCCTCTCAAAGTGCCTATATTATAGGTGTGAGCCACTGTGCATGGCCTATTTGCAATTTTATTATTTAAGTAGTATGGAACCTGGCATTGGCACACATACAAGGCCTTACAAAGAGGGGCCAACTGACTTGACTAGGAAGTTTCAAAATAGTCTTGTTGGATTCCAGGGAAGAACTCTAAAAAAAATAATTGAGATTATGTGATAATGACAACAGTAACAAAACCAGAATAAATTCATAGACAATTTTCAAATCAGTGACTCTTCCAAGATTATTTTAATGTTACGTCTAAAGTAAACATTGTAAACCATATATTAATGTACATGTTACAGAAAAAATGCAAGAAATTTAACAGTTTTACTTAAGGTATAGATAATAATATAAAAACTGCATCTTGATATTTAATTCAGACCTCAAAAGTACAAATTAGTAAAATTCTTAATATAAAGGTTTATGTTACACATGTAGAATATATTGATACTTTTTTAAAAAGCAGAATGTGGAACTGATGACTTTTTTCAGTTTTACTGAACTTTAATAAAAATTCGTATTTAAAATTTGTCTCTAGATTTTTTATTTTAAAAAGTGTTATTTCAGCCAAAACATTCCATAACTGTCTGAAGAATCCCTAAATGCTACAGAACAATTTGGCACTCAAAAAATTAAACTGAAGTAAACAAAGAAGAAAATGATTTATATACCATTTATAAGTTAATTAGACTTTTTATAAATCACAAGACCTATAATATAAATAGCACTCATAAATCAACAACAAAAACTAAGTAAATTCATTTTTCATTTTGTACCACAGTTTGGAAGTATACATAAAGTTAAATGAGAATATTTGCTGTTGATAAAATATAATGTGCCTATATGTATTTTAAATGTGTTATATTTACACATTCTCCCACCATCTCAATAGTTAGGTTTTATAAGATTCATTTTAGCACATTTGTTACCATACCCAGGCCATGAATCCCTGAAAAGTTGCAAAGTAACTAGAAGTGGCCCTTGAATGCACTCACATTCAGTTCTCTATATATGGAGAATATTAGTTTTCAGAAATATTGGCTATATAAAAGGAAGAGAGATTTAAAAGACATACTGAAGTCACTATAGAATTTTTTAAATATGTATTTTCTTCAATTAACAAATATTGAATGCATAATTAATTGCTACTAAGTTGATTTGCAAAATTTTAAAAGATTTTCTATACTCAAAAGAGCTGAAGACCAATGTTTTACAATTCAAAAAATTCACTAAATATTAGAAACATGTGACATGTGAAAAGTTAAAATAACAACAGTTTCATCTAAGAAAATTTTGGTACTGACTCTGAATATATTGAATTCTGGCAGACAAAGTGATATGGTTTGGCTGCGTCCCCACCCAAATCTCATCTTGAATTGTAGCTCCCATAATCCTCATGTGTCATGGGAGATATCTGGTACTAGGTAATTGTACCATGAGGGTAGGTTTTTCTCGTGTTGTTCTCATGATAGTGAATAAGTCTCAAGAAATTAGATGGTTTCTTCACATGCTCTCTTGCCTGCCACCGTGTAAGACATGCCTTTGCTCCTCCTTCACCTACCACCATGATTGTGAGGTCTCCACAGGCACGTGGAACTGTCAGTCCATTAAACTTTTTATTTATAAATTACCCAGTCTTGGATATTTCTTTATTAGCAGTATGAGAACAGACTAATACAAAAGGAAATTTGGAAAATATTTAAATTACTTCAAGATAAATATGCAAGATCCTATTTTCACTTTAAAAATGAGACCTCTACTTGTTTATTGATTCTGGATGAGAAAATAATTAGTGTGGACAATTTTAATTACCAGAATATTTTCTTCTGTGTTGTGTAATATAGAAATTGTGTAAGGGGAATTTGTTATGATTCCCATATAGTAATCTTCTTACTAAACTGATTATTAATTTGCTAGTTTTTAGTTTCTAATTTTCAATTAATATTGATATATCATATTAACAGAATGAAAGACAAAACCCACAATCACTTCAACAGATGCTAAAAAAGCATTTGCAAAAATTCAATATTCTTTTATGACAAAAACTCTCAAAATATTGAGTATAGAAGAAACATAACTCAACATGATAAAACCTGAGTATAGAAGGAACATACCTCCAGGTAATAAAAACTACACATATAAACCCACAACTAGTATCATATTGAATGGGAGAAAATGGAAAACCTTTTCTCTAATTCACTGTGTTTTTATAAATCATAAATATCCCCTCATTATTGTTACTAAGCATAGATATCACTGTCCTATAAAGTATTGCCTTTTGGTATGCTAAACTGAAGCCTAATGGCATGATAGAGTTTATGCATCTCCTCAAATCCTGAGCTCACTTTTTAGTGGTCATTTACTGGCCTATAGAACTTATTTCATAAACTTATTCTCGCTATACAAATTTCCATAACAAGAAAATGCAACATATACTTTATATATTACATTTTATCCTGCCCAGCAAACACGCAGTTCTTATGTATAAATGTTAGGGTTGAAAGGAATTTCTGTTTGCTTTGTCTTACCTGCTCTTGCCAGAGCTTCAGCCAAGACGGTTTTCAAAAGTATTTGCTTTATTCATTTTTGGGAGGTACAAGAAAGTTTAATGTGTTTGAATTATATTTCCTGGGTTAATAAAAGTTTGATTTTTTTCTTTTTATTTTTGTTTGAGTTGGTAAAAAAAAAAACATGTTGAAAGTTTGCACAACACTGAGCCATGTAAAAGGTTTTTCTTTTATATGAGTTTACTTCAAGATGGGAAAACCAAAGTTCCAGATTTTCCTGATATTAAGAAAAATGCATAGTAAGGACTGCAGGTGTCAGTGGGCCTTTGCGTTAAAACACTTGCTTCCTCCCAAAGGCTTTGTTAAAATTTCAAATGCCTCAGTAAAAAAGCCTATGTTTGCTTTCTATGAAAATACGTTTAAACATTACATAGGTCTTAATAAGTTAAATGTAACAGAGTAAAACCTAAAAATAGGCAGAATGTATTCAGACTGTAGTCAAAGAACAAATTGAAAATACATGACAATGTAAAGAAGCAATATGAAATTTAAGACCTGTAAATTTACATCTTATAATAAAGATGGACAAAGTAAAAGAGAAGCAGAATTCAATGATATTAGAGGAAGAGCTACTTTGATTAAAATCCATTTGATGCAATCATCTGTAGCTTTACACTGTTTCTCAATTTACTTTAGTCAACAAATTATTTTGATGAGTATGAAACCACATTCCCTCATTTAATCATATTTAACAATTGCAAATAAATAGTATACAGAAAAAATTAAAACTATAAAAGATTGAATATATGTTTTTTCAAATTTATTTACCCATGACCTATATCATTTATTTCACATACATGCAAAAGACCATAAATCAAATATAACAAAATAAATGTCAACAGAATGGAAATGAGATAAGTTAAAAGGAATAAGCATTTTAATTTGTTCCTTCTAAAATGCAATTTGTGCATGTATGAACTGTCAAAAGCCTTTGATCTTTTCTATTCGAGTCCTCTAGAATTACGTATATATCTGGACATGACCCACTTGAAAAAACCCATTAGGCAATAGGTCTAGACATAGCGAAGAACCTTCTTAAAGTAACATATCTAGGAATTGGTAGCTGTAGGGTTCACAAGAATTCCTTCCAGCTTTGTGCAGATTTGTAAATCTCAAGTTGTATGCTACAGAGCCTGAAAGGCAATTATCAAAGAAATGAGACTTTACTGAATGAACTTTGGCTTGCCTTCTAAGTGACATTTTATAATTAACAGTTTTTTTTAATAATGCCTACTGTAAGTACTGGTGATATATTGATATTTCCACAGACTCAACAGCCTATCACCCTCTGCTAGGTACAACCTAAATTAATGTAAAATTTTATTTTTCCTTGAAGTGATTACGCAATGGTATGTTGGCAAATCCTAAATAATCAGATCTCTCGGGTTTTACTTTTGCTTAAAAGCTCTGTTCTATAGCATTTCCTGATTTTCATGTTGTAAATATTCCCATAAGGGCTGATTTAGAGCTATCAATGTAACGTCACTAAATATGCAATGGGAAAGCCAGTGTGAACCAGCTTTACCACACCACTGTAACATAAGGTTTATCTTTCATCCTTCTGGTAATTATCATCTTGAAGCAACTTTACTTGTCAGTTATTAATATTTGGTTCTGGGGAAAGGTAAGTAGAGCTTCACCCAATAAGAATCATTAATACTAACCCAGAATATCTCATCTCGAAAACTGACATGCAGAGTATATCTGCAAAATATTTTAATAAGATGATGTGAATATTTCTAATAATTTTACAATTAGAATTGTTTGTTTTTGAAACTAATGCAAATACATAATCCAATGCAGAGTTTAGGGCCAGATATTGTGTATTAAATTATTCCAATAATTTTTTATAAAATATAAGAACAAATTATATTCATCACAACCACAGTCAAATACTATTGGAAATGTGATTTTCCTGAATCTAGTATTCCTGCTTTAAAAATCTCTTTGGTCCAGTGATAATCTCTGTTATGCACTGTAACTAATACTTAAAACATACTTTCACAATGATTTCAAATCCCTAAAATAGAAACAATAGATGTATTTGCCAATAAAGTAAATTGTTTCCAGTTTGTCAATATGATACTAATGTTTCAAATTTTTATATTATTCATACCTTATAAACTAGAATGGTTTAGAAAAAGAAAGTTTTGGTTCTAGTCGAAAAGCAACAGAAATTATTAAAGTAAGTAATATGAAGACACAATTTTAAGATTCTAGAGAAAAAAATGCAGGAAAAGTATCACCATAAAGCTTTATAAGTAATTCTGTATTTTCATCCATTTTAATTAAATTTATAAATCTCACATTTCCATGTTTCCTAGGTATCTGAAAATATGCTTACCAAGCTAGAATGTGTATCTAGGTCCTTTACAACTTACCACTACAGCTCTACTAATATAATCAAAACCTTTTAAAGATTGCCTAAATTTCAGTCAAACACAATTTATTTTTGCAAATGATAACACTAAAGTATATAGAAGTACATGTTAAAATTTATTTAATTAGAATTGAGGACTGTAGCTGGTTTTGTAATTTTGACATGAATAGCATGCAAAGAAAAAATTACTACTAGAAAAGTTTTCAATTGATTTTCCTTCTAGACATGCAGTTTTCTTGTACTGTTTTAAAATATATAGACTATGTCCAAAACAAAATTTAAAACTGAATAAGAATGCTTATGTTATGTGCTTCGTTAGTTGTAGCAATTACTTCAATAATATTTTCTTGAAATAACAATTTACAAAATTATGGGAGTTTTACTAACTTATTGCCTTGAATATCTTAATGTTCCCAAATGTCTACGACCTCACTCCCTTTAATTATGTTTTACACAGACATTCTCTAGCTCATTCTTTCACGCAGATTTTAGGCAACAAGAAGCAAATATGTGAACTTTTTTTAAAAAAATAAGACTTTTGTAATAATTCTATTCAAGACTTTTCAAGAGTTATAAATTGTAAAACCATGGGTCAAACAATCAAATGAAGGCATTTTTGTTCCACAACCTATTTAAATGAAGGCATTTTTGCTCCACAGCCTATTTCCAATTTCAGAGAAAAAAAAAAAATTCTAAAAATTACCTACTTTTTTCAAAGAAAAAAATGGATGCAACTAAAACTCAATAACCCTATAGGGCACCTGACCACTAATGTGAAGTTTGAATGAACAAAAGGTACCGGCTTCCAAAGTAAACCATTTATTGACATGATATTAGGGATAATAAACCCTCATAACACCTGCAGACCAAGACAGCTGCCCATGTCTCCACCAGAACATGATGCATGCACACTTATACACATACACCACACCTGTACACAATACACTTTGCCTCACTCAAATGTAACAATCCCAGAGGAATTCATACCTGACTGAGGCTCAAAAAATTTCTAAATTAGAAAAAAAGAAAAGAAAAGAGAGAGGCAGAGAACAGCGTAAGCAAAAATCAGATGAAGAACATATAATAAAGGTAATTAATCAATGAAATCATGACTATTTTAGAAAAAAATGTATTTTATTTTAGTATCAAAGAAAATTGCAGACACTATGACTTCTCCCTTAAGACCAAAAAAAGGAGGGGTACAAAAATGAAATACAATGGTTCAGGGAAGAGATTACAATATAGCAAATAGAGAAAATATGGTTGATTTCATTCAGGAAAGATGAAATAAAAGAAATTGCAGAGAATAAAATTACTTTATAAAAATGGCTAAAATTAGAAGCACAGAAGCTGAGCTTGTGAAAACCTGGGCAACAAAACAAAATTAGGAAAACAAATTGAATAAGTTGATAAAAGATGATAGATAAGACAGAGAAAAGAAGTTGAATATACGCATATACTGGTGTTCTATTTTAAAAAGAATATTGTATATATTTAAAGTGCACACGATATTTTAATAGACATACACATAGTGAAATGATTCATTACAGTCAAGCAAATTAAGATATCAATCATCTTCCACAGTTACTATGTGTGTGCGTGTGTGTGTGTGTGCGTGTGATGTATGGTGAGAGCACCCAAAATCTACTCTCTTGGTAAATTTTCAGTATACAATACAGTATTACTAACTATAGCCTGCATGCTCTACATTGGAGCTCCAGACTTCTTCATCTTGCATAACTACAAGTTTGTACTTTTTGACCTGTATATCCACATTTCCTCTCCCTCTTCTCCTCTGTAACAATTATTCTATTCTGTTTCTTTGTATTCTACTTTTCTTAGGTTCTACATATAAATGATATCATGCAGTGTTTTTATTTCAGTGTCTACTTTATATCACTTAATGAAACATCCTCCAAATTCATCCATGTTGTTGCAAATGGCTGTTTCTCCCTTTTTTAAAGCAGAATAATACTCCATTTGGTGTATGTGCATGTGTGTATGTATATATGTATATGTACACCTATGTGTATATATAGGTATATATTTATAAATATATGCATATAAATATACATTTATGCTAAAATGTATCCACTCAGGGCTGGTGTGGTGGCTCACAACTGTAATCCCAGCACTTTGGGAGGCCCAGGTGGGTGGATCACTTGAGCCCAGGAGTTTAAGACCAGCCTGGGCAACATCATAGGGAGACCCTGTCTTTACAAAAAATACAAAAAAAAAGAAATAGCTGGCTGTAGTGATGCATGCCTATAGTCCCAACTCCTTGGGGGGCTGAGATGCGAGGATAGCTTGAACCCCACAGCGGAGGTGGCTGTGAGCCGGAGATCGGCCACTGCACTCCAGCCTGGGTGACAGAGTGAGAGTGAGACCCTGTCTCAAAAAAAAAAAAAAAATCTATCAGTGGACACAGATTGTTTTCATATTTTGGCTATTATGATAATGCTGCAAAGAGCAGGGGAACACAAATATCTCCATGAGGTGCTAGTTTATTTTATTTTTTTCAGGGGATGGTTGGTCATTTGGCGGCTCAAATTTAATTTTGGAAGGAACCTCTATACTCTTTCCATAATGGCTTTACCAATTTACATTCCCCTCAACAGGGTACAGAGGTTCTCTTTTCTTCACACGTTGGCCAGTTTCTCAAAATGCAGCTCAAAAAGTTGGAATGTTAGATGTGTGTTTCAGGGCCTTCTATCCTTGGGGTGAATCTGAGAGCTGGGGTTTATCTGACATTCATTCTGCACTAAGCCTGGGAGAGAATCTGTGGCAAATCCTTTCACTCTGGTGCAGACTGCACACTCTGAGCCTGGGGAGATGGCCGATGGAAATGCGCTTATTTAGAAACCACTTCTTTGTTGTCTGCATTCTGGGGAGATTCACGGAGGCAGAGCCCCATCATCAGAATAAGGTGACTTAGGAACTGGCTCTTGGATGGGAACTATTAAAGTTGAGGTGCCTGATGCATGCAAAAACTCTTTTCAAGAAGAATCTGCAATCCTGCTTTCATTCCTGTAGGAAGCTGGTGGGGAGAAAGCACCGAATGTACCCACATACTACCTACTCGGGCTCCTGGAGCTCACTGTATACCTGCCCTATCTGTTCCACTTCCAGATGCAGGCTCATTAGAAGCCCAGCCCTCAGGCAGCAGCTGGGAAAGTATGCTGACAAACCCATTTTAGGGAGAAACTGAGAGCTGGGTATTCTATCCCGTTCTCTCTGCACTGATCCTGGGGTAAAACAGCTGGAGGTGCACATGCACTCACTTAAAACCACCTCTTGTGGGTGATCTTTTCCACTCTCGGAGTTAGGTGATTAAGAGTCATACCCGCGGTGGAGGGGAACTGCAAAACTTGGGATGCTCTATCTATGGTGCAATCCCTTCATTGGTCGGGGAGAAGCTGGGACTTTGAGAATTCCTTCCCATTGTACTGAGCTGTGGTTGGGGTGGGGGTGTTGCCTCACTTTTCAAGCCCTTTTTGGCGTGGATAGTTTCTCAGTTGCCCAGTGTGTGGAAGTCTCTCAACTAGATTCCAGCTTTCTCTCCGAGGTATCTGATATATGTGTAGATGTTTATTTTCTGTGTTTCTGGGAGGAAAAGTCAGGAGCCTCCTGTTTTGTCATCTTACTGATGCCACTATCTGCTGGCGTTTCCAAAAAAGAGACTTAAACAAAAGAAACCATAGGCAAATAAGCTATGCTAAGATAAATGCAGACATTTTCCTGAAATAAAGAAAAAAATGTAAACCTGTAAATTAACACTGTGTAGTATTTGGAAAAAAATTGATTTAAAAAATAACACCAAAGCTTATCCTCATGACATTACTAAACTTTTTGGCTAAAGAATGTTCTTAGAACAGTCATATATAAAAACCAAATAATCTATGAAGGTTGGATACAAACTTCTTTAGAGCAACCTACAATAACAAGCTGTATGGAGTAATGCCTATGGGGGTACATAAAACATAAAACATGGTGGTTGGAGATGTTTTTCAGTATGAAGGTAATAGACTAACGTTTTCAAACATACATGCAGTCAGGGAGTATAAATCACATGCAACTTCCTAGACCAAACTATTTGATGGTGAAAGTCAGAGACAACTATGATTTGAATCAAGCTATAGTTCCCCGAAATACAAAAGTTAAATGATGAACACTAAATTAATTTCTATATACAACTAAGTTACACTGACGGGGGATGTATAGTAGCATAAGAGAATATAACATTCATAAAACTCGACATGGTAAAGTTTATAATCTAACAAAATACAGGAGATGTGGGGAAAATGAAGTGGGAGCATGTATAGTTGTGTTTTTGTTTATTGCTTTAAAAAATCAGGAGTCAGAACCTAAAATTGAAACATAAACTTAACAAGAAACACAACCTGCAACCACTTTTAACCCCACCACCATGTACATGTATGCTCCTGTGCACGCACACACACAAAAGCACATGTACAAACACACACATTCTGATTTTATGGAGTTATATCTCTTTTCCACTGCTTTACTGAGGCATAATTGACAAAAATGTATATATTCAAAGTATACAACATGATTATATATATATTTGTGTGTGTATATATGTATGTGTGTGTATATATACACACATATTGTGAAATGATTACCAAAATCCAGTAAATTAACACACCATTATCTCATAGAGTTACCATTTTGTGTGTGTGTACGCAGCGAGAACACTTAAGATCTACTCTCTCAGCAAATTTTATGTATGCAATGCAGTGTTATTAACTATAGTCACCATCCTGTGGCAGATTAGATTCACAGTACTTATTCATTTTATGGCTGAAAGTTTATACCCCTTAACCAACATATCCCCGTTTCCCCCAACCCCAGTCCCTGGTAATCACTGTTCAACTCTGTATTTCTGAGTTTGACTTTTTTAGATTCCATATATGAGTGAGTTCATACTGCATTTTTCATTCTGTTTCTGGCTTATTTTACTTAGTACAATGTCTTCCAGGTTTATTCCTATTGTCACAAACAGCAGGATTTCGTTCTGAATTAAGGCTAAATAATATTTTGTTTTATTATTATATGTATGCAACATGTTGTAATCTATACATTTGTTGACAGATACTTAGATTGTTTCCATATCTTGGTTATTGTGAAAAATGCAACAGTGAATATGGAGATACAGATATCTCTGGGAGAAACCAATTTCAATCCCTTTGCATGTATCCCCAGAAGTGGAATTGCTAGATCATTTGGTAGTTCTATTTTTAATTTTAAAATAAACCTCCATGCCATTTTCCGTGATGTCTGTACCATTGTGATCAACAGTGGGCAAGAGTTGCATTTTTCCACATCATCATTAACTTATCTCTTGTCTTTTTGAGAAGAACTAACCTAGCAGACATGAGGTAATAACTTTTTCGAGTTTTGATTTCCATTTTCCTGATGATTCGTGATGTTGGGTATCTTTTGATTTACCAGTTGACCGTTATAGTTCTTCTTTGGAAAAATTGCTATTCAAGTCGTTTGCCTATTTTTAAAGTCAGATGATTTATTTTATTGTTATTTAGTTATATGACTTTCTTATATATTTTTGATATTAACCCCTTATCAAATACATAACTTGCAAATATTTTCTCTAATTTCATAGATTGTCTCTTCACTCTGCTTATTGTTTTGTTGTTGTTTGTTTGTTTTTGCTGTGCAGAAATTTTTAGTTTGATGTACTACTTGTTTGTCTTTGCTTTTGTTACTTGTAATTTTCAGGTCATATTTTAAAAATAATTGTCAAAACCAGTGTCAAGGAGTTTTTTCCTTACGGTTTTGTTTAGGAATTTTATACTTTCAGGTCTCACATATAAGTTTATTTTTAGTTAATTTTTGTATATGGTGTATGATAAGATTCAGTTTTATTCACTGGGATGTGGATAACCATTATTGCCAACACTATCAATTGACAATACTATACTTTTCCCCATTATGTTCTCTTTATGCCATTGTCAAAGATTAGTCGACTATACACTTATGGGTTTCTCTTTTCTTTATTCTCTTATATTTTTCTATGTGTTTTTTTTAATGCTAGTAGCATACTGTTTTTAGTAGTATAGCTTTGTAATATAGCTTGAAAGCAGGAAATGTGATGTCTGCAGCTGTGATCTTCTTTCTCAAGATTGCTTTAGCTATTTGAAATCTTTTGTAATACTGTATAAATTTTAGGATTATTTTTCTTTTTCTGTGAAAAATGTCATTGGGATTTTGATAGTGATTGCACTGAACTGTTAGATCATTTTGGGTAGTATGGACATTTAAACAATAGTAATTCTTCCAATCCAAGAACATAAGACATCTTTCCATTTATTTCTATCTCCTTCAATTTCTTTGATAGATTTTAATGTAAAAATCTTTCTGCTCTTTGGTTAAATTCATTCATAAGTATTTCATTTTTATTTGTGGTAGTTTAAGTAGGATTCTTTTTCTTTTTTAAATTTATTTCAATTGGTTTTGGGGGAACAGGTGGTGTTTGGTTACATGAATATGTTCTTTAGTGGTGATTTCTGAGATTTTGGTGCACCCATCTCCTGAGCAGTGTACACTGTACCCAGTGTATAAACTTTAATCCCTCACCTGCCTCCCACCCTTTCCCTGAGTCCCCAAAGTCCATTGTATTATTCTTATGACATTGCATTCTCATAACTTAACTCTCACTTATGAGTGAGAATATAGGTGTTTGGTTTTCCATTTCTGAGTTAATACACTTAGAATAATGGTCTTCAATTCCATCCAGGTTGCTGCAGATGCCATTATTTTGTTCCTTTTTATGGCTTATCAGTATTCTATGGTATATATATATATATATATATATATATATATATATATACACACACACACATTATATATATATTCAGGTAATATACATATTATATATATATATATCACATTTTCTTTATCCACTCATTGATTGATGGTTCTATATTTTTTCTACTCATTGATTGATGGTTCTATATTGGGCTGATTATATATATTTGCAATAGTGAATTGTGCTGCTATAAACATGCATGTGCAAGTATCTTTTTTGTATAATGACTTATTTTCCTCTGGATAGATACTCAGTAGTGGGACTGCTGGATCAAATGGTAGATTTACTTTTAGTACTTTAAGGAATCTCCACACTGTTTTTTATAGTGGTAGTTGTACTAGTTTACATTTCCACCAACAGTGTAAAAGTGTTCCATTTTTACCACTTCAACCAACATCTATTTTTTTTATTTTTTTTATATGACCATTCTTGCAGGAGTGAGATGCTATCACATTGTGATTTCAATTTGTATTTCCCTTATAATTAGTGATGTTGAGCATTTTTTCATATGTTTGTTGGCCATTTGTATATCTTCTTTTGAGAATTGTCTATTCATGTCCTTAGCCCACTTCTTAATGGGATTGTTTGTTTTGTTCTTGCTGATTTGCTTAAGTTCCTTGTAGCTTTTGGATATTAGTCCTTGTTGGATGTATAGATTGTGAAAATTTTCTCCCACTGTGTGGGTTGTCTGTTTACTTTGCTGATTATTTCTTTTGTTGTGCTGAAGGTTTTTAGTTTAATTAAGTCCCATCTATTTATCTTTGTTTTTTGTTGTGTTTGCTTTTGGGATCTTGGTCATGAAGTCTTTGCCTAAGCTAATGTCTAGAAGGGTTTTTCCAATGTTACCTTCTAAAATTTTTATGGTTTCATGTCTTAGATTTAAGTCTTTGATTCACTTTGAGTTGTATGGGGTGAGAGGTAGAAGATTGAGTTTCATTCTTCTACATGTGGCTTGCACATTATCCTGGGACAATTTGTTTAATAGAGTGTCCCTTCCCCACTTTACGTTTTTGTTTGCTTTGTGAAAGATCAGTTGACTGTAAGTATTTGGCTTTATTTCTGGGTTCTCTATTCTTTTCCATTGGTCTTTACACCAATTTTTGTGCCAGTACCATGCTGTTCTGCTGACTATGCCCTTATATTATAGTTGGAAGTTGGGTAGTGTGGTGCCTCAAGATTGGTTCTTTTTGCTTAGTCTTGATTTTCTTTTCTTTTCTTTTCTTTTTTTTTTTTTGAGATAGAGTCTTGCACTGTCACCTAAGCTGGAGTACAATGGTGCAATCTTGGCTCACTGCAACCTCCGCCTCCCAGGGTCATGTGATTCTCCTGCCTCAGCCTCCTGAGTAGCTGGGGTTACAGGTGCACACCACCACATCTGGCTAATTTTTTGTATTTTTGGTAGAGAAGGGGTTTCACTATGTTGGCCAGACTGGGCTCAAACTCCTGACCTTATGATCAGCCTGCCTCAGGCTCCCAAAGTGCTGGGATTACAGGTGTGAGCCACCATGCCTATCTTGTTTTAGCCATACAAATAATCATTCAAGGCTACTATGAACATCTTTATACACACAAACTAGAAAACCTGGAGGAGATGGATAAATTCCTTAAAATATACAACACTCATAGATTAAACCAGGAAGAAATAGAAACTCTGAGCAGACCAATAATAAGTAGTGATATCGAAATGGTAATTTAAAAGTTATCAACAGGCCAGACCTGGTGGGCTTGCACCTGTAATCCCTGTACTTTGGGAGGCTGAGGTGGGCAGATCATGAGTTCAGGAGTTCAAGACCAGCCTGACCAATATGGCAAAACCCCATCTCTACTAAAAATAAAAAAATTAGCTGGTCTTGGTGGTATGCACCTGTAGTCCTAGCCTGAGGCTTCCCGCTTAAACCCAGGAAGTGGAGGTTTCAGTGAGCCAAGATCATGCCACTGTACTCCAGCCTGGGTGACAGAGTGAGACTCCATGTGGGAAAAAAAAAAAAAAGTTAATAACAAAAAAAACCTCCAGGACCAAAATGATTCACAGCTGAATTTTACTAGACTTTCAAATTAGAATTTTTACTTTTTCTATTGACAGTATTGCAAAAGATACAAAAAGAGGGAATCCTCCCTAAATCACTTTATGAAGTGGGTATCACCAAAATACCAAAATCAGGAAAGGACATAACAAAAATATAAAACTGCAGGCCAACATCCCTGACAAACATAGATGCAAAACTCCTCAACAAAATAATAGCTAACTGAATCCAATAGCATATCAAAATGATAATACACAATGACCGTGGGCTTCACGTAAGAGAGGCAGGGTTGGTTTTATATCCACAAGTCAATAAATGTGATACACTGCATAAACAGAATTAAAAACAAAAATCACATGGTCATCTTGATAGACTCAGAAAAAGCATTTGACAAAATCCAGCATCCCTTCATGATTAAAACCCTCAGCAAAATCTACATAAAAGGGACACACCTTAAGGTAATAAAAGCCATCTATGACAAACTCACAGATAACATTATACTGAATGGGGAAAAGTTGAAAGCATCCCCCCTGAGAACTGGAACAAGACAAGAATGTCCACTTTTGCCACTTCTATTCAACATAGTACTGGAAGTCCTAGCCAGAGAAATCAGACACGAGAAATAAATAAAGGGCATCCTAAGCAGTAAAGAGGAAGTCAAACTGTTGCTGTTTGCTGATGACATGATCATACACCTAGAAAAACCCAAAGTCTCATCCAAAAAGCTCCTAGAACTGGGAAATTAATTCAGCAAAGTTTCTGGATATAAAATTAGTGTTACCAAATCAGTAGCCCTGCTATAAACCAACATCTCCATTTATTGGGTAGAATGTTCTGTAAATATCTGTTAAGTCCACTTGTTCTAGGGTATAGTTCAAGTTCATTGTTTCTTTATTGGCTGTCTGTCTTGATGACCTGTCTAGTGCTATCAGTGGAGTATTGAAGCACTCCACTCTTACTGAGTTGCTCTATCTCATTTCTTAGGTCTAGCAGCAATTGTTTTATAAATTTGGGAGCTCCACTGTTAGGTACGTATATATTTAGGGTTGTGATATTTTCCAGTCGGATAGACCTTCTATTATTTATTTATTTATTTGAGACAGAGTCTTACTCTGTCATGCAAGCTGGAGTGCAGTGGCACTATCTCAGCTCACTGAAACCTCCACCTCCCAGGTTTAAGAGATTATCCTGCTTCAGCCTCCCTATTAGCTGGGAGTACAGGCGTCTGCCACCATGCCCAGCTAATTTTTGTATTTTTAGTAGAGATAAGGTTTCACCATGTTGGCCACGCTGGTCTTGAACTCCTGACCTCAGGTGATCCACCTGCTTCAGTCTCCCAAAGTGCTGGGATTACAGGCATGGCCACCACACCTGGCCTAGACCTTTTATTATTATACAGTGTCCCTCTTTGCCTTTTAAAACTGTTGTTGGTTTAAAGTTTGTTTTGTGTGGTGTAAGAATAGCTAATCCTGCTCAGTTTTGGTGTCCATTTGCCTAGAATATCTTTTTCCACTCTTTTACTGTAAGTTTATGTGGGATTTTATGTGTCAGGTGAGTCTCTTGAAGACAGCAGATACTTGGTTGGTGAATTTTCATCCATTCTGCCATTCTGTGTCTTTTAAGTGGAGCATTTTGGTCATTTACATTCAACACTAGTATTGAGATATGAGGTGCTATTCTATTCATCTTGCTATTTGTTGCCTGAATAGCTTGTTTTTTTTTTCTTTCATTGTGTTGTTGTTTTATAGGTCCTGTGAGATTTATGCTTTAATGAGATTCCATTTTGGTATATTTTGAGGATTTGTTTCAAGATTTAGAGCTCCTTTTAGCCATTCTTGTAATGCTGGCTTGGTAGTGGTGAATTCTCTCAGCATTTGTTTGTCTGAAAAAGACTGTCTTTCCTTCTAACCTTCATATGCAGGTTAGTTTTGCTAGATACACAATTCTTGATTGATAACTGTTTTGTTTAAGGAGGCTAAAGATAGGGCCCCTATCCCTTCTAGCTTGTAGGGTTTCTGCTGAGAAATCTACTGTTAATCTGATAGGTTTTCCTTCATAGGTTACTCGATGCCTCTGCCTCACAGCTCTTAAGATTCTTTCCTTCATCTTGACTTTAGATAACCTGATGACTACGTGCTTAGGTAATGATCTTTTTGTGATGAATTTCCCAGGTGTTCTTTGAGTTTCTTGTATTTGGATGTCTAGATCTCTAGCAAGGCCAGGGAAGTTTTCCTCAAATAATCCCTCAAATATGATTTTCAAACTTTTAAATTTCTTTTCTTCCTCAGGAACACCAATAATTTTTAGGTTTGGTCATTTAACATAATCCCAAATTTCTTGGAGGCTTTGTTCATTTTTCCAAATTTGTTTTTGTCTTTGTGGGTTTGGACTAATTCAAAACCTTGACTTCAAGCTCTGAAGTTCTTCTACTTGTTCAATTCTATTGCTGAGACTTTCAGTGCATTTTGCAATTCTCTAAGTGTGTTGCGTATTCCCAGACATTGTGATTGTTTTTTATTTATGCTTTCAATTTCACTAGAGATTTTCCTATTTATACCTTGTATAATTGTTTTGATTTATTTAAGTTGGACTTCACCTTTCTCTGGTTCCCCTTTGATTGGCTTAATAGTTGACCTTCCAAATTATTTTTCTGGGAATTCAGAGATTTTGTCTTGGTTTGGATCCATTGCTTGTAAGCTAGTGTGATCTTCTGGGGGTGTTTCAGAACCTTGTTTTGTCATATTACCAAACTTGTTTTTCTGGTTCCTTCTCATTTGGTAGACTGTGTCAGAAGGAAGGTCTGGGACTCAAGGACTGCTGTTCAGATTCTTTTGTTACATGGGGTACTCCCTTGATGTGGTGCTCTACCCTTTCTCCTAGGGATAGGGCTTCCTGAGATCTGAACTGCAGTGATTGTTATTTCTCTTCTGGATCTAGCCACCCAGCAGAGCTACTGGGCTCCAGGCTGGTAATGGGTAGTGTCTGCAAAGAGACCTGTGATGTGATCTGTCTTCAGGTCTCTCAGCCATGGATACCAGCAGCTGCTTCTGTGGAGGTAACAGGGGAAGTTAAGCGGACTTTATGACGGTCCTTGGTTGTATTTTTGTTAGGCACACTGGTTTTCTGTTGGTTGGCCTCCAGCCAGGAGGTGGCGCTTTCAAGATTACATCAGCTGCTGTTGTATAGGGAGGATACAAGCTTGCCCTAGGGTAAGGTGGGGCCACAGAGCTTCCAAGGGATTATGCCCTTCGTCTTTGGCTACCAGGTTGGGTAAAGAAAGACCATCAGGTGGCCGGGTGCAGTGGCTCATGCCTGTAATCCCAGCACTTTGAGAAGCCAAGGCTGACGGATCACGAGGTCAGGAGATTGAGACCATCCTGGCTAACACAGTGAAACCCCATCTCTACTAAAAAAATACAGAAAAAAAAATTAGCCAGGCTCGGTGGCGGGCTCCTGTAGTCCCAGCTACTCGGGAGGCTGAGGCAGGAGAATGGCATGAACCTGGGAGGCAGAGCTTGCAGTGAGCGGAGATCGCGCCACTGCACTCCAGCCTGGGCTATGGAGCAAGACTCCGTCTCAAAAAAAAAAAAAAAAAAAGACCATCAGGTGATGGCAGAGTTAGGCGTGTCTGAGCTCAGATTCTCCTTTGGTGGGGCTTGAGGTGTCTTCTGTAGGGAATGGGGGTGTGGTTTTCATGCCAATGGATTTATGTTCCTGGGGGTATTGGCTGCCTTTGCTGCATCACACAGGTTGCCAGGGAAGTGGGGGAAAGCGGCCAGTCACAGAACTCTCCCAGCTCCCACGCAGCCCGCGGCCTGAAAGGCTGGTCTCACTCCCACTGTGTGGCTTGCATATGATCTTATATATACTCTCACTCTCACTCCTGGCTTGTATATGATCTTATACAAGTTAGAAAAGCAAGCTGACTCACAGTTTCTTGGCTCTCCCACAGAGCCTGCAGTGGCTATCCACCTCCTTCAAAGGGTCTGTGGATTCTCTTGGCTTTCCTGGTATGTTCCTGCGATAGTTCTTGGAGCAAAAGTTCACACTGTGGGTCTCCAGAGGCTGCTCTGTTTATCCGAATGGGAGCTGAAAGTTAGTGCTGTTTCCTATCTGCTATTTTCCTGGTATTCTTTTTAAATTTCTTTTTTTAGATAGTTTCGTGTTAGTGTATAAGAATGCAACTCATTTTTTGTATGTTGACTTTTATCCTGCAAGTTTATTGAATTAGTTTATTAGTTCTAACAGTTTTTTTGATGAAGTCTTTTGAGGTTTCTATATATAAGATCATGTCATCTGCAAATATCAACAAGTTCATTTTTTTTCTAATTTGGATGCCTTTTTCTTCCCTTTTGCATAATTTCTCTGAAAGGACTTCCAGTACTATGCTGAGTAAGAGTGATGAAGGTGACCACCCTTGTCTTATTTCTGATTTTAAAGAAAAAATTTTCAGCTTTTAATTGTTGAGTTTATAACACTGACTCCGAACTTATGAAATTGACATGCATAACTTTTGTTATGTTGAAGTGTTTCTTCTATTCCTAATTTGTTGAGTTTTACTCACAAAAGGATGTTGAATTTTGTCCAAGACTTTTCTGTGTCTATTGGGATGACCTTTTTATACTTCATTCTGTTAATGTGATGTATCTTGTTTATTGATTGAACCATCCTAGCATCCTAAGGATAAATTCCATGCGATCATGGTGTATGATCCTCCTAATGGGCTTTTGAATTTAGTTTGCTAGTATGTTGTTGAGGTTTTGCATGTGTGTTTATTAGGCCTATAATTTTTTTTTTCTGTAGTCTCCTTATTTAGCTTTGGTATAATTGGCTTTATCAAATAAGTTTAAATTTTTTGGAAGAGTTGGAGAAGAATTGGCTTTAAATGCTTGATAGAATTAATTAGTGAAGCCATCTAGTCCCGAGCTTTTCTTTGCTGGAAAAGTTTTGATTACAGATTTAATATCTTTGTACTTTATTGGCCTGTTCAGACTTTTTATTTTTACATCATTCAATTTTGGAAGATTGTATGTTTATAGGAATTTATCCATTTCTTCTGGGCTATCTAATATGTTGGAGTATAATTGTTCATAATAGTATTATTTTATGATCCTTTGTATTTCTGTAGTATCCGTTTTAATGTGTCCTCAATTATGGTTTTATTGATTTGACTTGTTTCTCATTTTTTCTTGATTAGCATAGCTAAAAATGTGTCAAATTTGTTTTTCTTTTCTCAAAATCAACTCTCAGTTTTGTTGGTCTTCTCTATTGTCTTTCCAGTCTCTATTTCATTTATTTCTGATTGAAGTTTTCTTATTTCTTCCTCCTGCTACCTTTGGGCTTACTTTGTTCTTCTTTTTCTAGTTCCTTGAGGTGCAACATTAGGGTTTTTATTTGACTTTTTTTTTTTAATGCAGGTTTTATTGCTGCAGTTTTACTGCTTTTGCTGTATCCAATAAGCTTTCACATTTTTTAAAAATTTTCATTTGTTTCAAGATACATTTTTCTTCAGTTTTAATTTCTTCTTTGACCTATTGATTATTCAGGAATATGTTGTTTAATTTGGACATATTTGAAAATCTTCCTCTGTGTATTTATTCCTGATTTCATACCATTGTGGCTGGAAAGGATATGATGATTTTAATGTTCTACAGTCTTTTAAGACTTGGTTTTTGGCCCAGCAGTTATATTGTAGTAGTTATATTTTTGTTGTAGAAAAATGCTTGTATAAAAATTAGGAATTCCTTCATCTTAAAATTTTTAAGTTAAATTCAAGTTAATTTTTAAAGTTATATTCAAGAGTCATGTTTGGAATAGTATTCACCAGATATTACATTATTATTGAGAGAGGCAATGTTTTCAATCTTTAATATCTAATTTTTTGATTTTACTTTTTATGAATCATTTTTAATATGAATCATTTTTACTCAGAATGAAAAAATAAGTAATGTTTATTCCTTAAAACCATCTAGCTCAGGTGATTTTGCAAATATAAACTACATTTCTTGCTCTCAAGGGTATACAGAGACAGGGTCAAATAATCAAATAATAAAAATTACACAGAAATATATCTTGTTGTTTTTCTTTAGCTACAAAGAAAGTTATTTTTGAAGACTTTTATTATGGTAAAATAAAGTGTACATCATATTTACCATCTGAATAATTTTTAAGTGTAAAGTTCAGTGGCATTAAGTAATATTCACATTGTTGCTCACCATCACTATTTTTTATGCCTAGAACTTTTTTATCATCTTAAACTTAAGCTTTGTCTTCATGAAGCAGTAACTCCTCATTTATTTATTTCCTCCTCTTCGCCCCTTGTAACCTCTATTCTACTTTCCGTCTCCATAAATTTGACTTTTCTAGGTACCTCATATAAGTGAAATACGTCTTGCTTATTTCACCTAGTGCACTGTCCACAAGGTTCATTCAAGTTGTAGCATATATCTAAATTTCATTCCTTTATAAGGTTTATTTATATTCAATTGTGTGCATATATCACTTTTGTTTATCTATTGATGCAGATATCTGTTTTGGTCCTTGCTTTCAATTCTTTTATGGTAAACAATCATCCCTCTGTATCTGTGGGCTCTGCAACTGCGTATTCAACCAACTGCAGATCCAAAATATTTTTTTAAAAATAAAAATAATAAAAATAAACAATACACCAATAAATAATACAAATTTTTTAAAATACAGTATAATGATGATTTATATAGCATTTACATTGTATTAGGTAAAAGTAATCTAGAGATGATTTAAGGTATACGGGAGGATGTATATAAATTATATGCACATGTTATGCCATTTCACATAAGGGACTTGAGTATCCACAGATGTTGCTATCCTCGGGGGTTTCTGGAACAAATTCTCTGAGGATATTGAGGGACAACTCTATTTTCAGAAGCAGAATTGCTCCATCCATCATATGGTAATATTATTTAATTTTTTAGGAACTGCCATACAGTTTTCCACAGTAGCTGCACCATTTTACATTTCCCACAGCAATGTACAAGGGGTCCAATTTCTTTACATTTTCAACATTTGTTATTTTCAGTTTTTGGTTTTTTTTTGAATAATAATAGCCATTTTAATGGGTGTGAATTGATAGCTCATCTTACTGTAGTTTTGATTTGCATTTTCTTTTTTTTTTTTGAGACGGAGTCTTGCTCTCTCACCCAGGCTGGAGTGAGTGCAGTAGCTCGATCTCAGCTCACTGCAAGCTCCGCCTCCCGGGTTCACGCCATTCTCCTGCCTCAGCCTCCCGAGTAGCTGGGACTACAGGTGCCCGCCACCACACCTGGCTAATTTTTTGTATTTTTTTTAGTAGAGACGGGGTTTTACCATGTTAGCCAGGATGGTCTTGATCTCCTGACCTCATGATCTGCCCACCTTGGCCTCCCAAAGTGCTGGGATTACAGGCGTGAGCCACCACACCGGGCTTGATTTGCATTTTCTTAATGATTAGTGATGCTATCTTTTCCTGTGCCTATTTGGGCATTTGCATATGTTCTTTGAGGAAACGTGCATTCAAATCCTTTGCACATTTTAAAAACTGGATTGTTGGCCGGGCTTGGTGGCTCATGGTGGTAATACCAGCACTTTGGGAGGCCAAGACAGGCAGATCACGAGGTCAAGAGATCGAGACCATCCTGGCTAACACGGTGAGACCCCATGTCTACTAAAAATACAAAAAATTAGCCTGGCGTGGTGGCGGGCGCCTGTTGTCCCAGCTACTCGGGAGGATGAGGCAGGAGAATGGCCTCAACCTGGGACACGAAGCTTGCGGTGAGCAGAGATCAGGCCACTGCACTCTAGCCTGGGGGACAGAGTGAGACTCCATCTCAAAAAATAAAAAATAAAAATAAATAAAAATTGGATTGTTTTTTCTTGTTGATACTTTTGCTATATTAAAAAAAAATTTGTCCAAGAATCCCTTAAAAATCTTAAAATCTAGTTGTATTATTAACTATATGTTAATATCTAAAGCTAAGTAGAGTAAGAAATTTAAAAGTAGAAATTCACAGAATCCTGTAAGCAAAAAATATGTGATAACTTCTATTTTTTTCCTATGAATGAATTTCTTAATTACCCATTTCTTAGAAATAAGATTTTGTGGAAATGAGTAGGGGCTAAAATATGAATGATACTCTTACTGGAATCATTTAAAGCAACAAAATATATATAAATCTAGGCATAAATAAAAGTACATTTTATGGCTATCAATAGAATTGAAATTCTAACTACCAGTTATATTCGTTCACAAAGCTCTTAAGTTTTTAAATTTCAAGAGTGTTAATCTCTCTTGAAATTTTTCTGCAATTATGGAATTATTTTTAAGTTACTTATTTTGGATTTATGTGAAATAATTTAACAATAATCTATTCTTCCTGCTTTCAAATAAATTTATATTCTAATATCTAATTTTGTGAGCATATTAGCTGTAAATTCACATGTAAAAAATAAGCCATGTCAAACAATGCAATTTTTACTTATATTCATCTTTTTTATGAAGGACTTCAGTAACAAACTTATTTAGTTCCAATGTCAAATAAAAAAAGGAGATTTAGAGATTCTCCATTACTATCCTTGCTCTTCTATACTATTTCTTCCCACCATATATGTAACCACATTTTAAAGTATTCATCTTATCCATCTTGTTTCTTTTTCTTTCAGTGCTGTGTTCCTATGCCTTGCAATTTTTCTCCATATGTTGTTGGTCTTTATATTTTTATTCTGTATTTTTTATATTAAGAACATTAACACTTTTCTACAATATATGTTGCAATTATATTTAGATTGTTTACTTATCTTTTAAAATATTGCTTATAAAGTAATTTTACTATGGTTGGGATTAATGAGAGATGCTTGGATGCCTTTCTAGGGAACCTAGACTCTTTTCTTTTAAATAGAGGAGTAATTTTTTTGTCTACCCTTCAAAAAATTAAACCTGGCAAGTATGTCAAGGATATAATAGACAGTAGAAAGATTAAAGACAGTTCAATATAACTCAACTGAGAAAGAAATCTGTTGTGAGCCCGTTCATCACTGCCACATTTGAGAGGCAACATATTAAGGGATCTGTTTCAGTTTTGAAGATAGCCACTTTCGCACTGAACAAGCTTATGCTTTGGGACAAGTTTTTTTTTCTTTATATTATCAACACAAGTTATCTCACTGGAGGCACCTGACAAATTACCACGTTCCATGAGGAATTTTTCAAAGTAGATTGCTATCGCACATAATAAGTTTGGAATATAGCTAACAAATTCACTTTTAAAAATGTAATAATACCATGAAAATTTTCAAAGCCACTAAATACATTAAAAATGGTAAAATGAAGGAATGTTTAATAAAATGTTCACATTGTAATAAAAGTGCTGATTTTTTTAAAAGAAGGAATTTTAAAGTATTGTAGAGGAAGTCTAGAATAATTTCGCCATTCAAAAATGATGACTTTCTTCGGTTGTTGTTTGCCTCCTCCTCTTCCTCCTCCTCCTCCTCCTGCTCCTCCTCCTCCTCCTTCTGACTGAGTCTTGCTCTATTGCCCAGGCTGGAGTGCAGTGGTGCACTCCACTGCTCACTCCAATCTCTGCTCACTGCAACCTCCGCCTCCCGGGTTCGAGCAATTCTCGTGCCTCAGCCTCCCGAGTAGCTGGGAATACAGGCATCTGCCACCATGCCCAGCTATTTTTTGTATTTTTAGTAGAGACTGGGTTTCATTATGTTGGCCAGGCTAGTGGCAAACTCCTGACCTCAAGTGATCCACCCACCTCCCCCTCCAAAAGTGCTGGCATTATAGGCGTGAGCCACATGCCCGGCCATTTTTTCTTTCTTTATGTTTTCTATTCTTTTTACTTGTCATCAAAATTTAAAACTATTTTTTAAGTTTTAAGTTTTATTTTAAATACAAGGGGTAAATATGCAGGTTTCTTACATGGAAATATTGCATAATGCTAAGGTTTGGGGTATGAATCCCGTTACCCAGGCAGAGGGCATAGTACCTGATAGGTAATTCTTCAACCTGTGGCCACCTCACTCTCTCCCGCCTCTTGTAGTCTACAGTATCTGTTGTTCATATATATATATGCCCATATTTGCTCAATGTTAGCTGCCACTTATAAATGAAAACGTGGTATTTGAGTTTCTGTTCCTGTGTTAATTTGCTCAATTATGGCCACCAACTGCATCCATGTTGTTGTAAAATACATGATTTCATTCTTTTTACTGATGTGTAGTATTCCATGGTGTATTTGTACCACATTTTCTTTACCCAGTCTACCACAGATGGGCACCTGGGTTGATTCCATGTCTTTGTTATTGTGAATAGTGTAGCAATGAACATATAAGTTAATGTGTCTTTTTGGTAGAATGATTTGTTTTCCCTTGGGTATGCATCCACTAATGAGATTGCTGGGTCAAATGGCAACACTATCTTAAATTCTTTGAAAAATCTCCATACTGCTTTCCACGGTGGCTGAACTAATTTACATCCCCACTATGAGCGTATAAGGATTTCCTTTCCTCCACAGCCTCATCAGCATCTGTTGTTTTCTGAGTTTTTAATAATAGCCATTCTAACTGGTGTGAGATGGTATCCTCTTGAAGTTTGGATTTGCATTTCTCTAATGATCAATGATGCTGAGCATTATTTATATGTTTGTTGGCTGCTTGTATTGTCTTCTTTTGGAGAGTGTCTGTTCATGTTCTTTGCCTATTCTTTTAAATGAGGTTATTCTTTTTTTTTATTGTTGATTTGTTTAAGTTCCCTGTGGATTCTGGATATTGGACCTTTGTCAGATGCACAGTTTGTGAATATTTTCTCCCATTCTGTAGGTTGTCTGTTTACTTTGTTGATGGTTTATTTTGCTGTGTAGAAGCTCTTTTGTTTAATTAGGTCCCATTTGTCTGATTTTGTTTTCATTGTGTTGCTTTTGAGGACATAGGCAAAAATTCTTTGCCAAGGCCAGTGTTGAAAAGAGTATTTCCTAAGTTGTCTTCTAGAATTTTTATAGGTTGAAGTCTTACATTTAAATCGGATCCATTTTGAGTTAGTTTTTGTATATAGTGAAAGATAGGGTTCCAGCTTCAGTCTTCTGAATATGGCTAGCCTGTTATCCCAGAATCATTTATTGAATAGGTAGTCCTTTTCCATTGCTTGTTTTGGTCAGCCTTGACAAAAATCAGATAGTTGTAGGTGTGTGCCTTTATTTCTGAGTTTTCTAATCTGTATCATTGGTCCATGTCTCTGTTTTTGTACCAGTATCATGTTGTTTGGGTTACTGTAGCTTTATAGTGTAGTTTAAAGTAGGGTAGTGTGATACCTCTGGTTTTGATCATTTTGCTTAGGGTTGCTTTGGCTATTTGGGCTATTTTTTTGTTTCAATTGACTTTTAGAATAGTTTTGCCTAATTCTGTGAAAAATTACATTGGTAGATTGATAGGAATAGTGTTGAATCTTCAGATTGCTCTGGGCAGTATGGCCATTTTTACAATATTGATTCTTCCACTCCATGAGCATAAAATATTTTTCCATTTATTTGTGTGGTCTCTAATTTCTTTTAGCAGTATTTTCTAGTTCTTCTTGTACAGATCTTTCACCTCCTTGATTAGCTGTACTCCTAGGTATTTCATTTTCCTTGTGGCTATTGTAAGTGGGATTTTTTCACTCTCCTGAACATTGTTGTTGTAAAGAAATGCTACTGAATTTTGTACATTGATTTTGTATTTGGAAACTTTACTAAAGTCAGTTATTAGTTCTAGTTCTAGAAGACTTCTGGCAGGGTCTTTAGGATTTTCTAGGTATTGAAACAAATCAGTGAAGAGAGATTAATTTATTCTTTTCCTATTTGGATTTTTAAAAATTTATTTCTCTTGCCTGATTGCTCTGACTAGGTATTCCAGTACTATTAATAGGAGTGGTGTGAGTGGGCATGCATGTCTTGTTTCAGTTCTCAAAGGGAGTGGTTAGAGCTTTTGCCCATTCCGTAGATGTTGGCTGTGGGTTTGTCATAGATGGTTCTTATTATTTGAGGTATGTTCCTTCAGTGCCTAGTCTGATGAGAGCCTTTATCATGAAGGAAATTTATTTTTATTGAAATCGTTTTCTGCATCTATTGAGATAATCGTATGGTTTTTACTTGTAATTCTGTTTATGTGATGTACCACATTTACTGATTTGTCTATGATGAAATAGGCTTGCATACCAGGAATAAAGCCTACTTGATTGTGGCGAATTCACTTTTTGATGTGCTGCTGAACTTGGTTTGCTAGTATTTTATTGAAGATTTTCGTGTCTATTGTGTATGTATTTATCAAAGATACGGGCCTGAAATTTTCTTTGTTCATTGTGTCTCTGCCAGATTTTGGTACAGGCTGATGCTGGCTCATAGAATGATTTAGGGAGGAGCCCATCCTCCCCGATATTTTGGAAGAGTTTCAGTAGCATTGGTATCAATTATTTGTATGTCTGGTAGAATTCAGCTGTGAATTCATCTGGCCCAGAGCTCTTGTGGTTGTTAAGATCTTTATTACTGATTCAATTTTAGAACTTAATATTGTTCTAGTCTGGGTTTCATTCTCTTCATGATTCAATCTTGGGAGATTTTGTGCTTTCAGGAATTTCTCTAGACTTTCTAATTTGTATGAATAGAGTCATTCATAGTAGTCTCTGAGGTTCTTTTGTATTTCTATGTGGTTGGTTGTAATACCACCTTTGTCATTTCCTATTGCGTTTATTTGGGTCTTGTCTTTCTTTTTCTTTGTTAATCTCGCTGTGGGGGGGGGTCTATAAATTTTATTTAGTCTTTTGAAGAACAAACACTTGCTTTCATTGATCTTCTGTATGAATTTTTACATCTTAATTTTATTCAATCCTTCTCTAATTTTAGTTATTTCTTTTCTTCTGCCAGCTTTGAGGTTGTTTTTTTTTCTGGTTTCTTTAGGATAGAAACTAGAAAAAAGTTAGAATGTTAATTTGAGATCTATCTTAATTTCTTGATGAAGGTGTTTATCACTATGAACTTTCCTTTTAACACTGCTTTAGCTGTATCCCAGATATTTTGATAAGTTATGCCCCTATTTTTATTAATTTCAAAGATTTTTTTGATTTCTGCCTTAATTTCAAAGTTTATCCAAGAGTTATTCAGGATAAGTTGTTTAATTTCTATATATCTGTGTAGTTTTAAGAGATCTTCTTAATACTGATTTCCATTTTTATTGCACTATGGTCCAACATCTGCTTGGTATTATTTTGATTTTTTTGAATTATTGAAACTTGTTTATGATCTAGCATGTGGTCTTTCTTGGACTATGTTCTATATTTTATTGAGAAGAATGTATATTCTATGGTTATGGGGTGAAATATTTTGTAGATGTCTGTTGGGTCCATTGGTCAAGTGTTGAGTTAAATCCAGAGCTTCTTTGTAAGTTTTCTGCCACAATGATCTGTCTAACGCTGTCAGTGGATTTTTGAAGTTTCCCACCATTTTTGTGTGGTTGTCTGAGTCTTCATGTAGGTCAGGAAGAACTTGTTTTATGAATCCGGGTGCTCCAGTGCTGGGTGTGCAGACATTTAGGATAGTTAGTTCTTGTTGGATTATACCCTTTATCATTATGTCATGTCCTTCTTTATGCTTCTTAATTGTAAAAAGTTTAAAGTCTGTTTTATCTAATATAAAACATAGCAATTCCTGCTTTTTAAAATTTTCTGTTTGCAGGGCAGATATTTATTCAACTTTTTATTTTGAGCCTGCGGATGTCATTATGTGTGAGATGGGTCTCTTAAAGACAGTATACTATTGATTCTCATCTTTTTATCCAGATTGCCATTTCATATGTGTTTTAAGTGGGGCGTTTAGCTCATTTACATTAAGGGTTAGTGTTGATATGTGATATTTTTACCTTGTCGTCATGCTGTTATATGGTTGTTATGTAGACTTAATTGTGTAGTTGCTTTACAGTGTTTGTGGGATATGTGCTTAAGTGACTATTTGTGGTAGCAAGTGTCATTCTTTTGATTCCAAGTTTAGCACTCCCTTAAGGACCTCTCATAAGTGTGGTCTAGTTGAAATGAATTCCCTTAGCATTTGCTTGTCTGATAAGGATTTTATTTCCCTTCACTTTTGAAGCTTAGTTTAATGAGGTATTAAATTCTTAGTTGGCATGTGTTTTCTTTAAACATACTGACAATAGGCCCCAATCACTTCTAGCTTGTAAAGTTTCTGCTGAGAGATCTATTGGCAGCCTGATGGGGGTCCCTGTGTATGTGACCTGACCTTTGTCTTTAGGTGACCTTAAGATTTTTTCTTTTGTGTTGAACATGGTCAATCTGACAATTATGTGTCTTGGGGAGGGTCATCTTTTATAGTATATATCCGGGGTTCTCTATATTTGTTGAATTTGCAAGTCTACCTCTCTAGTGAGATTAGGGAAAATTTCATCAACTATAAACTCAGATATATTTTCCAAGTTGCTTATTCTCTCTCCTTTTCTCTCAGGGATGCACACGAGTCATAGATTTGGCCTCTTTAAATAATGACATGTTTCTTGGAGGTTTTGTTCATTTTATAAAATTCTTTTTCTTTATTTTTGTCTGAGTTAATTTGAAGAACCAGTTTTGAGCTCTGAAATTATTTCTTCAGCTTGATGCATTCTGCTCTTAATACTTCTGTTTGCATTATGAAATTCTTGTATTGACTTTTCCACTCAAGAAATTCAGTTTAGGCCTTTCTTAAAATTACTATTTTGTCTTTCAGCTCTTGAATCATTTTACTGGATTGCTCGGCTTCCTAGGATTTGGTTTCCACTTCCTCCCAAATCTTGATGAGCTTCCTTGCTATCCAGATTCTGAATTCCATATCTGTCATTTCAGCCATTTCAGATTGGTTAAGAACCATTGCTGAAGTCCTACTAAGCTTGTTTGGATGTAAGGGGACATTCTGGCTTTTTCAATTGCCAGAATTCTTACACCGATTATTTCTCATTTGGGAGGGTTGGTGTTGCTTTAACTGTAGGTAAATTGAGTATAGTCAGTTTATTTTACTTCTGAAAGTTTTTATAATGCTCTGTACAGGGTCTTTGTTGTTGAATTCTTGCCCTCGGCTTCCCAAGAGAGAGAAGCAGCTGCTTTTTGGTGTTGTAGTTTGGACTGTGATCCAGTAGATAGCGCTTGTGAGCAATGAGTAGTAGATAGGCTCTTACTCTGTTGCATGAGCCTTTTGTGCATCTTCTGGTTTGCAGCTGTGCTCTGTATTGTGAGCAGGAGAGATGTGACTTTCTCACCGGCTACACTCCTGGGTCACTTCCGATCACTGGCACTGTGTCTGACTTTTTGTTGTTGTTGTTGTTGTTGTTGTTAGGCGTTTCAGAGTGGGGGCTCCCTTAGGTAGAGGTTTTTCAGGGAGACAGGTCACACTCTTACTAGACCAGCCCTGTGGAGGGAGGCACAACCAGGTCCCACAACAGCCTGCAACCTGTGGAACTCACCTCTCTTAGTTTTATGGGGGTGTGGCCTCCTTCCTCCCTCAAGTGCTGGGCAGCGATCCCAACTTAGTATTCCTGAATCACGAGCCAGAGCTCTTAGGCACCAGGACCTGCTCTCAGCTCCCTGCTCCAGATACTTAGGGTTGAGTTCTGGATGTGCTGGAGGATCTGAAAGGCTCCTGGTCTGCTAGGTTGCACTCAGATGGAGCAAAGCATCAGTACCGGGTAGTGGGGGCTGCATTGTGTACATGTTCTTGCAGAGTGGCCAAGCAGGAGCCTGGGAGAGGCTGGCAGGTAAGTAGGCCTATAGGACAGAGGTACCCCAACCCTGCAGCGAAGCCAGCCCTGTTCTTTCCAGTTCATCTATTAGCTGGTGCCAAAGTCGCTCAGAGGAAGATGGGGAGCCCTGGGGGATGGCACTTATGGCTGGGTTCCATAGAAGCTGTCCTATGCACAAAGATCACTCCATACCTGCTGAAGCCTTATCTCCATCTAATCTCTGGAACCAGGATACCAGAGGTCTATGGAGAGAGTGGGCAGTCCCCCAGTTCCTTCACTCACCCCTTCTCCAGGACCCATTCAGGGCCAGTAGCCAGCCCTACCATTTCGGTACCCGACATGGGGTTCCCAGCTTCCTTCCTCTTCAGGCTCGGTGTGTGCATCCTTTCTCCATCCACATTCAGCATTTTCTCTCTGAAAATGTGTTAAAATTATGTTGGTTTAGTCAAAATTCTGGTCCCTCTCCGTGGGAGTGGCACTTCCTGGTTGCATCTAGTCATCCATCTTTCAGAAAACCCTCTTTCATTACTTTTATTTTTTTCTTTTATTTTCTTTCTCCTTTTCTCTCTTCTTTCTTTCTCTTTCCCTTATCTATCATCTATCTTTCTCTCTTTCTTCCTCCTTCCTTCCTTTCTTCCTCCTACCTTTTATTTTAGTTCCGTGAAACCTCACTCTTCCTTTATTTTTTTTTTAGGATTTTGAGTCATAGAAAAGTTTTTCAATCTTCTGTTCTACAGAGGAATTCACCAAAGTTTCCTTTTGATATTATATGGAGTCATTTTATTTTATTATATCAGATACATCTGAATTTTATACTTGGAAGATGTTTGGTGTAATCGAGTTGCCACTGAGTGGCTGTTTGTTTATTATAATGTCTTGGACCTTCATCGAACTCTTTGATCCATACAACTTAATAATTTTGGAATTTAGTAGAAACAGCTGCTTTAAAATATTTTGTGAAAAGAAGTACATGTTGCCACTGTGACTTTCCTACTCATGAGCCTATTGTGCAGTACTGGGGTTGCTGACGATAGAGGGTGACTTACCATCACTGGATAACTGTCTCCTCTGTAATGAATGATCTCAGGTGGAAATTGATGTAAGGTACAACATCTGAGCACTTTGAGCCAAAATACCTCTTCCCTCAAACTGCTTGTCTCGAATCTTTTAATCTATACCAGTGACCAATCAATCATTTACTATTTACCACTGACCAAGAGTCTATATCTTTATTTCAGACCATCCCTCTATATACAATGTAAATGCCCAAGTGCACTACTTATAAATCTGTGTACAGGAAGGATTTGTTCCTTCATTATTTTTCTTTACAGTCACCCCTAAGTGCCACTTAATGCAGCTCCAGTATTTTTTGGTCCCATTAACACATTAAGCTGAACCAGCTGCAAACCTGGTCCAAGTTTTCTTTTTCTTTCTTCAACTCATCATAAAGAAAGTTTATGAAGCTATTAGATGCTAAATTTAGAGAGAGGAGTCAGTGTTAAAGTGAGAAGTGGCATAGGATTCTAGCCGCCTATTTGCATAAATTAATTCTGTCCTCTGGACTTACTTGGTGTGATCCCAAAATGTTATTTTCATAGTGTGATAGATTGATGCTGTACCTGTCTCACCTTGGGATATGGTGTATCTGAGAGATCTGAGCTTATGAGAACAGGTGCAGTCACCTAACCTTGTGGTTTATGCTACAAAGAAGAGCCTTGTTCCAAAGCACTGGGGGTATGTATTGTGAATTGTATAAATGGGCTTGCCCTTTACACAGAGCTCTTATGCATCTCAAGACAACTTCATTACATATGATACATCCACTCCCTGAAATAACACTGTTTGCAACAAAGCTTTTCACCTTCTTGGTAAGAAACATCTTTAAAGAAGTATGCTTCTAGATAGACTAGAGAAGTTTTCCTGAATTATCCTATCCAGAATGTTTTCCAGATATTTTAATTTTTCTTCTTTTTCTCCCTCAGGAATGCCTGTTACTATGCATCTGACAAAGGACTAAAATCCAGAATCTACAAGGAACTAAACTCAACAAGAAAAAATAATCTCATTAACAAGTGGGGAAAAGATAGGAACAGACATTTCTCAAAAGAAGATATACAAGAGGACAAGAAACATAAAATAAAATGCTCAATATCACTAACCGTCAGTGAAATGCAAGTTAAAACCACAATGAGATGCCACATCACACCGGTCGGAATGGCCATTATTAAAAAGTCAAAAAACCACAGATGTCGACAAAGATGCAGAGAAAAGGGAGCACTTATACACCGTTGGTGCGAATATGAATTAGTACAACCTCTATGGACAACAGTATAGAGATTTCTCAAAGAAGTAAAAATAGAACCACCATTAGGCCCAGCAATCCCACTACTGGGTATCTACCCAAAGAAAGAGAAATTGTTATATATATATATCTGCACTCATATGTTTATCACTGCACTAGTCGCAGTAACAAAGTCATGGAATGAACCTAAGTTTCCATCAAAAGATGATTGGATAAAGAAAATGTGGAATACCATGAAATACTACACATCTATAGAAAAAAAAATTATGTCTTCTGCAGCAACATGGATGTAACTGGAGGTCAAAATACTCAGAAACACAACATCAAATACCACATGTTCTCACTTATAAATGGGAGACATGTACAAACAGAGAAAAATAATCAAGGCTGGGGACTTCAAAAGAGGGGCTTGGGAGGGACTTGAGAGTTGAAAAATTACCTACTGGATACAATGTTCATTATTCAGGTAATAGGAACATTAGAAGCCCAAATCTCAGCTTTCCACAATATATCCATGTGACAAATCTGCATATATACCCACTGAATCTATAAAAATAAAATGAATAAATTTTAAAAAGCATGTTTCAACACTCCATAGAAACTCTACAGTTTGGTTATTAACATAGAATCTTCTAGGTCTCATGGTCAAGTAGCAACAGAGCTAAATCTATTCCTAAGAGTTCTTTTTCTATGAACCTCAAAACTGACAGCCTTAAGAATTATCTAACTAATAGGCTAAAACAATATTCTTAAACATGATATATTCTTCCTCCAAAATCCAAGAAGTTCCACACAAGACTGTGCCTTTTTGTTGGAGGTAGTAGGTACAAAGAAAAATAACTTGACCTTGAGTTTAGAGTACATATTCTGATGTGGACTAGATCATTAAATCACTAAAGTAATAACCAATATGGCAGTGTAATTATGATTATAGGTTTTATCTCTGATTCTTGGCAGCCATGTTTGCTAGGAAATTATTTGCCATGGTCTGCTCACCAAATCCAATTTACACAATATTATTACAATAGAGGGCCACAATGATGCTCTGTTGAATGCCAAGATGAAAACGGTATCTTCTTCTAGAGAGGATGGAGGTAGTCTACCCCTGTGATACAATAGTGAGTGTTGTCTATATTTTCCTAGGTGAATTTGAACTACTACATTTACACTCTTTGTGCGATTAAAAAGGACGTATCTTCCAGATCAATAAAAGCTTACCAAAAGTTACAGTAGGTATTGATCTCTTCTGGTAATGATATTACATCCAGCACAGAGCTGCAATTGAGTTTTCACATGCTTAATTATGCCGTAGTTCTCTGTCGTCTGCCATGATCCATCTGTTTCCTTTTTAAGAACTATGTAAGTGAATTAAATTGAGAATACAATAAGGTGAAATATCACTGAATCATTTGTGTATTTGAGGCAGCATTAACCTCTGCTGTTTCACCCAGAGTATCATTTGGCTTCTGATTTACTATTTTTTCCCAGGAGAAAGATGTGTAGAGTTTTAGGGCTTATCAGTTACCCTAATTTTTTCATTAGGGAACTCACTTCAAAGATTAGAGAACAAATGTGAGGTTGTTCCAGCTGCAAGTTATATTTATCTAAATTATGTACTTTGGTGGTGGGGAAAAGAAATGAGGTGGTTCTACAGCTTTTTTAGATCCATCACTGTGAGAAGAACTTGGGCTAAAATTTTATCATGCCACCATTTACCCTCAGTCCTACAGTTAAGTTATGATGGCATTTTGGTTTCCCTAGAATTAATGGAGGTTCAGGTCCTGTATCTAATAACCTCAAAAAGATCTGATATCCCTCTTTCTAATAAACAGTCACACAGAACAATGGCTATAGAGATACTGGTGAAAGATGGAAAGATCAGCTTTTGTATATAATTGCAGTGGTGTTCAAGGTTCCTTCCATAGAGGAACTAACTTATAATAGTATTTGGGCATGAGTACTCTGGATATTGAAAAACAAATTATAGTTTTCCATTATGTTGGCTGATACTAGCTTTCTGCTCACCAGATATTTATTTTTTTGTTATAGCCTCACTGTCATTCTATCATTCTTATCTATTAGCCGTCATTACAGATTCCTGTGGGTCACAATCCCCTGGTAGACATTTAGTGGCCCACTGTGATAATTAATTATATCTACCTTATTCTGGATGGTTAGGTACTATTGGCTAATCTCTCCAATTTAATCACAATGTGATGATTAATTTTATGCATCAACTTCGCTAGGCCACAGTACCTTGATATCTCGTCAAATGTTATTCAAGAAGTTTCCATGAGGTATTTTTTTTATATAAGATTAACATTTAAATTAGTAGATTTTGAGTGCAGCAGAATACTTTCCATAATATGAGTAGGCCTCACCCAATTAGTTTAAGGCCTTAATGGAAAAGAATAAATAAATAGACTCACCTCCTCTGAAGAAAAGGCAGTTCTGCCAAAAAACCTCCCTGGATCTCCAGACTGCTAGACCCCCTGAAGATTTTAGATTCGCAAGTCTCCACTATCAGGGCCAATTCCTTCAAATAGATCTGTCTTTCTGTCTATGTCTTCCTCTTTCTCTCTTTCTCTCTCCATACGTATTTATATATTATTTGTTCTATTTCTGTGGAGAACCGTCACCAATAAAACATTCTTGTTTACAAGAATGGACTCAATTATATGAAAGTATCTCCTACCTTCAACCATAGTCTACAGCTGCAGCTGCCACTGACTATGGAATGATACACATGCAAAATATTTGTGCTTTGGTGAAGGGCATGCTTTATGGACTCTCGGGAAGAACATTAACATAGGGTGAGTTCTCTATTCTCACATGGTAAAATTTATTTTTACCATGCTCCAGCCTTTAAGCTTACTGACATCTTCCTATATATTTTGACAACACATTTCTAGCATTTCCAACTCATTTTCTATAGGCCATTGTCATGTCTGAATTTTAAGAAATGGTCCCTGAAGGGAATTATTATCAACTATAGGTATCATTTTTATTATATTAAAAACAAAATTATGAGAAAGTGTCCCTTTGTCCATAAACATATCCTCCAGGGCTTTATTCTGTCTCTGGTCAACACCTCTCACTTCTTTTCAACACCCTCAATATCTACTCTCATCATGTTCCCTCAATTCCTGCTGGTATGTAGTATTGAAGTCCTGCAACTATTTTAGTAAACAAGCTAATGCATCCTATAGCTGGGATTACTTTTCTCTACTCAAACTGTGCAAAAACCAGACAGCCAATGGCTTATATGCCATGGAGAGGTATGGTAGATCTTGAAAAGAATACACATGATCTTGGGAGTCATCTGACTTAGGTATGGCCTTAAGTGTTCTTCAGTGAATGGCAAGGACCTTTTCCTTTGGTAAAGTGTTTCCTTCTTCTTCCCGTCTCCAGGATTCTGGGATATCTTAGGGTATAAAAGTGCCAAGTGCATATACACAGATGTTCTTGTCCACATCTCTAGCTCCCACTCCTTCCTTTTCTTTTCCTGTCTATAGCTTAGAAGACCTGCCAGACTTTGTTTTAAGAACATGTCAGCCTCTTTTTCCATCAATGCTCTTATGATTAAATCCTGGGCCTTATCGTCAATATGATTTTCTGTCCAGCTTCAGAAGATGAGATTCTCTGCCAAGGAGGTCTTCTGGTTTCCACCCATGAGCTGAGAGCTGGCACACCTGAGCTCTGCAGTACTTCCCAGATGATTAAAAGCCAACTCTACAATCACTACAATTACTATTTTACCATATATTTAAAGTGCTAAAGTTAAGGCATAAACAGTCTTCCATTTTCACCAGTATCTCACTTTAATCTATTATAGATGAGAGTCTTACGAATTGTTATTCAACAGCATGCCAGGAGTAGCACAAGGTCTTTTACCATAAGCAAAATGGTTTTTATTGTCATCTGGCAAGTAAGTAGTCTGATACTGGGCTTGCACTATGATTTTTTTAAGAGCTACTTGTGCTATCTACAGATTTATTTGGGTTTATTCTAGAAGTATGAGATCATGAGACAAGGACTTGAGTGCAAATAAGTTATTTTGAATGTGATCTCAGGTAGTACATGTGAAAAAGTGAGAAGAGTGACACAGAGAAGGCCAGAAACCACCCCCTGCTCAACACACAATGTAGTGCTGGTTATTATGGAGGAAACTGGCAACCGATCCTGTGTGAAATCATACACCTCAAAATCTTGTTATTTGAGCATTGAGACATTTTCCTGCTATTATCCCCATTGTTATGGATGGAATTATGTCCTTCCAAAAAGTTGTTGAAGCTCTAGCCTCCAGCAACTGCTAATGTGACCTTATTTAGAAAGAGGCTCTTTGCAGATTACCAAATTAAGATGAAGGCATCAGAGTAGGCTCCAATCCAATTTGACTGTGTCTCTTGGAAGTTGAAACATAGGAACAGATACACAGAGAAGGAGAATATCATGTGAAGAGCACCCAGTTTGTGGTACTTTGTTGTAGCAGCCTAAGAAACTTATGCCACCATTGAATAAGTGTTGACCACAAGAAATTTAATGCTCACATTTTCCTAGTTGTATCTGCTTGAAGCTGAGAGAAAACGTTTCCTTAGTGTCAGCCAGAGATCACCTCAAACGGAGAAGAGAAATGCTGTGATTGAAGTGGTAGGTACCACGTGTGCTGCAAAAAGCCTGCTGTAGCTCCTGGTGATCTAAATTGAAGGATGAGACTTGGGAGAGCTCACCAACAGTATCAGTGACAACACTGCATACATTCTTAACGTATTCTCACTTGAAACTATTGTTTGTTTTTATTTTTTGGTTTTTTTTTTTGTGCTCCTGAGCACCTTGAAAGTAAGATTCTCATAGCAAAATCATAAAATCATAGTGATAAGATTTTGTTAAGTACCTATTGATGAACCTAAATCCTCAGAATTAGCAGTAGGACTCAGGAACTCTTAAAGATCAAGCATAGAATGCAAAATCTAAGAAAAAATTGTCCATGGGCAGAATTTATGAATGACCTCCAATGACCTTTATCTTTGTATAATCCCTTCCACTTTGAGTAGGAGAAAACCCATAGATATCTTCAGACTTCATTCCTATGACTATGTTATGTTATATAACACAATTGATCTTAAGATTGGGACACCACCTTGGTGGGCCTAATTCAGTCACCTGAGTTCTTTAAAAACAGAACACTTACTCCAGGTAGTGGCAGAGGAGGAAGACAGAGAAGAAAGCAGGAGAGAAAGTCAGATGAATTTGAAGCATTAGGGGAGGTTAATGTGCCATTGTTTCTTTGAAGGTGGAAGGACCATATGAGAAGAAATGCAGGCAAACTTCAGGGGTCAAGAGAGATGCCCAGCTGACAACCACCAAGAAACAGGGACCTCATTCTTGCAGTCTCAAGGCACAGAACATGGTAACAAAGCTGAATTAGGTTGGAAGTGGATTCTTTTCTAGAACATGTAGATAAGACCCCAGCCGTGCTATCACCTTGATTTTGGCCTTGTGAGACCCTAAGTAGGAATAAGCTGAGACTTGCCAGAATTCTGAAGTGGAGAACTGTGAGCCAATTTGTGTTTCTTTAAGCGTCTATGGTTCTGGTAATTTGATAACACAGAAATTGAAACTTAATACAAATAGTAAAGTGTGTAGTACATTTTTATGCTTTTAAAATATAATGGTGAGGGATGTATATGAACTATTTTAGTTAATGCACATATCTTGAACAACACTGATTTTACCCAGTGTTAAGTTCATAGTGCTAATTAGCAAAGCCTCTACTGTTGATACTAAAACAAGAACAACAATTATAAATAAGTAATTTAATAGTTTCTAGTGGTCTCATTGGAGAGGAATCTCATAAATTAAAAAAAAATAGCGGAATCCCATTCGTCTTGCGGTGTGGGTGGGTGGTAGAAAAAGTTGGAGGGGTGTTAAATTCTCTCAAATGGGTAAAGATGCCAGGGAGTGTGGTAGTTCTGTTCTGTTCACCAAATGTTTCCACTTTTATTCTATATCATGGCAACAATGCACTTTCTAGGCTTCATGTGGTTGAATGGAACCTTGTGACTTGGTTTGTCCAATGAACTTGAAGTAGAAATTACATTTTTCACTTCCAGGCTAGACAATTGTAAATGCAATATCCTTCCTTGCTCTCTTTTTTCCTCACCTGGTAATATTTGAAATATTCACTCAGGTTCTTCTCCCTGGAAACCTAAGTAACTACAATAATAAGCACGGTTGTAGGTGATAATACACTTTACAAGAAATAGATGCTTGTAAATTTAAACTATGAAGATTTGAGAATTACCTGCTACCGCAAAATTAAGTAGACTATTCTGAATGATGTAGAATGTACACACAAGTGAAGATTTAGAGGGAACTAGCAAAGATTATGTTTCCTGAATCCAGGTCTGGGACATCATTTCTATCTCAGAAGAGTATGGGACAGTTGTGTTCAGAAATGCAGGCAAAGTTGAAGGCCGTGAGAGAGTTTAGCCCCAACAGTGTGAAAGCATAAGGAAATGCCTACTGCTCTGGGACCAAAATGGGCCTTAGCATAAATACTCTCTTCAGGGAATGCTATAGCAGAGTAAAAGCAGCAAAAGCGAGAGTGGCTTAAAGACAAAGGAAAAGGGCATACTACTTTTAGATTGTTAAGAATTAATCCTGGCCGGGCATGGTGGCTCACGCCTGTAATCCCAGCACACTGGGAAGCCGAGGTGGGCGGATCACGAGGTCAGGAGTTCAAGACCAGCCTGGCCAACATGGTGAAACCCCATTTCTACTAAAACATACAAAAAAAATTGGCTGGGTATGGTGGTTTGTGCCTGTAATCCCAGCTACTCGGAAGGCTGAGGCAAGAGAATTGCTTGAACTGGGACCCAGGAGGTGGAGGTTGCAGTGAGCCAAGATCGCACCACTGCACTCCAGCCTGGACTACAGAGCAAGACACCATCTCAAAATAAAAAAAAAAAAGAATTAATCCTGGCCGTGCGCAGTGGCTCATACCTGTAATACCAGCACTTTGGGAGGCTGAGGCGGGTGGATTACTTGAGGTCAGGAGTTTGAAACCAGCCTGGCCAACATGGTGAAACTCCATCTCTACTGAAAATACAAAAATTAGCTGGGCATGGTGGCTCTCGCCTGTATTCCCAGCTACTCAGGAGGCTGAGGCAGGAGGATAGCTTGAACCCGGAAAGCGGAGATTGCATTGAGCAGAGATCATGCCACTGCACTACAGCCTGGGTGGCAGAGTGAGACTCCATCTCAAAAACAAAACAAAACAAAAGAATTAATCCAATGTCTTTGAAATCCTGTATTTGTTTATACTTAATTTAGGCCCATCCTTTAAATTTAATGGTGATTCTTTGTTTAAACTCAGATTTAGACACCACAAAATTATTTGAGTCAAGATTAATTTATTACATTGTATGCATCACTTAAAAATACTATAAAGATGTTTTAAATTAAACAAATGAAAATATTCAACGTTTTGAGCGTGTTTTTTCTTTCTTTTTATTGCTAAACGTCTCTCATTACAGACCTTTCTTGGCATTTATTTCTTGACTGTAGACTTCATTCCTTTACTGAAGAATTATAATTTATGTCACACATATAAACTCTACCTCTAAAACTTTTATTGTAAGCAAAGCTACTGATAAATTATAGAGATTCATGGGAACATGAAAGGTCTATGTAATTTCTATTCCTAAAGATTGTGCTAACATAAATGAAAACAAAGGATTATTTAAAATTCATGTTTCAATTAAAAATGAAAATAAAATTGTTTTACTACTATATTTTATAAACTTACTCTGATTTGCTGCTTCAGAAATATTTCAATGAAATATGTTGTTTTTTTCTTTCAAAGTATTGTTTCCCCTTTACATATATCTAACAATGAGGTTATTTTTAAACTCAAAAGACATACAATCCCCTGACAGAATACTAGATTTAGAGAACAGTGATAGTGTATCAATCCATGTGTTTGAAATAAACTCCACATAAGCAGTAAAAATGGTCTGCATGAAATTGCTAATGAAATCTACAATTCTAAATATATGCTTTTGTCCTTAACTTTCAATGATTTAGTAAGCTATTTATGAAATAAAATTGTTACATGAATTGTTTAGTTTCCTAGAATGAATTATATCAGGATGACAATTAAATTTATGTCCTTTTATTTGATATACTATCATTTTATTTATATTGGAAAGATATAGATAAAATACTGTGTGAAAGAGTTTAATGATTCTGAAAATTTCCCATCTTCTACTCATCAGCTTTTCAATATTCTTTTTCCCTTTGTAAGTTTTCTGACTATCAGTTTTCTATCATAAGTAAATGAATAACAATTTTATAAATCATCAAGGTCATTTTAGCTGATGAAGCAAAAATAGATCACTTGCGTTGCTACTTTAAAGTCAAGTGAGTGTTTCACTGAGATAAAATACGAATCATTTCCCATTTTATAGTCTATCTTGTGTTAAATATTTGAAATATATTTGAAGAGTATATTTCATAGCCATAAGAAAGTTGTTCATTATGTTATAAATTTTTAAAACATATCTTGTGCTAAATTTTTGAAATATATTTGAAAAATATAATTTTATAAACATCAGGAAATCATTAATTATATCAAAAAGTGTTAAAAATATAAGGAAGCAATATAATAACTTCAGGTTGGTATCCAACCTTTTCAAGGGTACTGCACGATTTGATTCAATATACTTACAGTCCAACTTTTACGGAGAAAAATATTACAATTATTTGCACATGAAGGCGATCCAATGATTATGCTATTTCTAGGTTACCTAAGGCAAATAGGTGCCATTTGGGGACCATGAAGGAAGTTGTATCTTAATCAGTGTTAGCAACACCTTAGAGTGCACAGGAATTACTTAGTTAAAATTGTGGAATCCTGACCAAACCTATAGTAATTCTGATTTGGTAGACCTGAGCTATAGTCATGAAAGTTCTGATAAATGTATCATATGTGATTTTGATGGTAAAATCCCATAAATCCAGTTTCAAAAACCTCTTTTATAATGGAATTTTAGCCAAAGTCACCTAATGCTGTTGTTTTCAGTGTGTGGTACACCCATGAGACCGTGCTACCAAGTTGGAAAGAATTTCCTTTTGTATATTTTTTTCTTTTTAAAATTATATTTATTTTAAATTCAAAGGATACATATGTTTGTTTGTTGTATGGGTATATTTTGTGTTGATGGGGATTGGACTTTGGTGTATCCATCACTCAAATATTGAACATTATCCCCAGTAGTTAATTTTTCAAACTTCGCTCCTGCCTACCCTTTCCTTTTTTGGAGTCCCTAGTGTCTATTATTGTCGTATTTATGTCCATATGTATCCATTCTTTAGTTCCCAGTTATAATTGATAACACGTGGTATTTGACTTTCTGTTTGAGTTGTTTCACCAGGATAATTGCCTCCAGCTCCATCTATGTTGCTGCAAAGGACACCATTTTATTTTTTATGGCTACATCACATTCTACGGTGTTTACACCACATTTTCTTACCCAGTCAACAGTCTGTGTACACTTAGGTTGATTCTTTGACTTTGCTATTGTGAATACTGCTGTGATAAACATACAAGTGCAGTTGTCTTTTTTATATAAAAATTTATTTTCTTTTGGGTAGATACTTAGTAGTGTGATTGCTGGGTTGAATGGTAGTTCTACTTGTAGTTCTTTGAGAAATCACCGTACTAGTCTCCATATAAGTTATACTAGTTCTCATTCCCACTAATTGTGTATAAGCATTCCCTTCTCTCAGCACTCATCCATGTCTGTTTTTTGACTTTTTAACATTCTAAGTAGTGTAAGATGAGATCTCAGTTTGGTTTTAATTTGCATTTCTCTAATGATTAGTGACGTGGAACATTTTTTAATGTTTTTGTTCGATGCTTGCATGTCTTTCTTTGAGAAATGTTTGTTCGTTTTCTCTGCCCAGTTTTTAAATTAGGCTGTTTTCTTCATATTGAGCAGTTTGAGTTTCTTGTAGATTCCGGGTATTAGTTCTTTGTCAGAGGCATCATCTGTAAATGTTTCCTCCAACTCTGTAGGTTGTCTGTATATTCTGTTGATTCTATCTTTTTCTGTACAGAAGTTTTATGGTTTAATTCCCATTTGTCTATTTTTTGTTTTGTTGCATTTGCTTTTAGGGTCTTCTTCATGAATTATTTACCTAGGCTGATATCCAGAATTTTTCCTAGGTTTTCTTCTAGAATTTTTATAGTTTCAGGTCTTAAATTTAGGTCTTTAATTCATCTGGAGTTGAATTTTGTATATGGTGAGAGTTAGGGATCCAGTTTTGTTCTTCTGCATATGGTTAGCCAGTTTTCTCAGCACTATTTATTAAATATGGTGTCCTTTCCCCATTGTTTATTTTTGTTGACTTTATTGAAGATCAGTTAGTTGTAGGGATGAGGCTTTATTTCTGGGTGCTCTATTCTGTTCCATTGATTTGTGTGTCTACTTTTGTATCAGTACCATGCTGTTTTAGTTATTATAGCCTTATAGTATAAATTGAAGTCAGGCAATGTAATGTCTCTTAGAATTTATTTGGCTATTTGGGCTCTTTTTTGGTTCCACATGAATTTTAATATTGTTCTTTCTAATTCCGTGAAAAATGAAATGAATTTGATAGAAATTTCATTGAATATATAAGTGTCTTTGGGCAATATAATCATTTTAATGATATTGGTTCTTCCAATCTATGAGCATAAGATGTTTTTCTATTTGCTGGTGTCTTTTTCAATTTCTTTCATCAGTGTTTTGTGGTTCTTGTAGAGATCTTTCACTGCTTTGATTAAGTATATTCTTAGGTTTTCTTAGTGTGTGTGTGGCTACTGTAATGGAATTGAGTTATTAATTTGATTCTCAGCTTGATCATTATTGGTGTATAGAAATGGTACTAATTTTTTTACATTGATTGGATCTGGGAACTTTACTGAAGTCATTTATCAAGTCTAGGAGTATTCTGTAGGAGTCTTTAAGGTTTTGTAGGTGTAGGATGATGTCAACAGTGAAAAAAAATTTGACTATCGCTTCTTTAATTTGGATGCCTTTTATTTTTTTTTCTCTTGCCTGATTACACTGGCTAGGAATTCCACTACTATGTTTAATAGGAATGATAAGAGTAGACATCTTTGCCTTGTTTCAGTTCTTAGGAAAAATGCTTTCAATGTTTCCCCATTCAGTATGATGATGATTATTGGTTTGTCATATATGGCTCTTATTATTTTGAGGTAAGTTCCTTTGATTTCTAATTTGTTGAGGACTTTTATCATAAAAGGATGTTGGATTTTTATACAATTATTTTTGTATCTATAGAGATGACCACATGGTTTTTCTTTTAAATTCTGTTTATATGGTGAATCACATTTATTGATTTGCATATGTTGAACCATCTTTGCATATCTGAAATAGAGCCCATTTGATTGTAATGAATTATCTTCTTGGTGTCCTGTTGGGTTTGGTTTCCTAGTACTTAGTTGAGAATTTTTTGCATCTATATCCATCAGGGATATTGGTCCATTGGTTTTTTTGTTTGTTTATTTTGGAGTTATTTTGTATTTGACTGATTTTGGTATCAGGGTGATACTGTATTTGTAAAATGAGTTATAGATAAATTTTTTGTCAGTTATTTTGATACGATTTTTCAATAAGATTGGTTATCTGCCATTCTTTGTATGTCTGGCAAAATTCAGCTGTGAAACTGTCTGATCCTGGGCTTCTTTCGTTGGAATTTTTTTTATTACTAATTGAATTTCATCACTTGTTATTGGTCTGTTCAGGGTTTCTATTTCTTCCTGGTTCAATCTTGGGAGTTTGTATGTTTCCAGGTATTTATCCATTTTCTCTAGATTTTCTAATTTGTGCATATATCTTCATTGTATTTGTTTGTGTAATGGAAACCCATTCTTGTCAAATTGTTCAAAATCTTCATTACACTGTATAGACACTATTTAATCAAGGATATGTAATTTATAGGCTTAAACACCTCACTGACTAACTTTATACTTTCAAATGGGAAGAGTTATCCACTGCAAATGGCAATTATTATAAACTTTCAATTCTCAGAAGTGTTTTGAAAATTAATGTTAACAAAACAGTGTCAATGAATGACAAAACCAAGATGTTACAATATTGTATAAATATAAATAGAGAAAATTGCATAAGAAATAAAATTCAACAACATTTTTTCTGATAGAATTAATTGCAAAAGGAATTACAAACTCAATTACTATCTAGAGATCTTAGTTCATTTGATAACATATACATAAACAAAGGTATGGAATACTTTGGCTGGTTTCCAGAGGACTGAATAGAAAAGCACCTGATCACAAGAAAGAAAACAGATTTATCTAATTTTTTACTTATAGTTACAATTGAATTCACAAATAAGATTTAATTTACATTACTGTAGGCCCTAGGCTTAATTAATCAAAGATGCTAACAGTGTCAGAATTTTTTGACTCCTCTTAAAATCTTCGTAATGACCAAATGAGACAAACCAGGGGCAGAGAAAACACATAATTCTTATGTGTCAGGCTTGTGGGTTGTGCCTTCCACATTAATTCACATGTTTAAATAATTTATATTTTATGTAATTACCAATATACTTGATATTAAGTCTTCCAATTTGCTTTTTATTTTCTGTGCCTCCCATCTGTTCTATGTGCAGTTTTCTTTTTATTTCTTGCCTTTCATGGTTTGATTATTTTTTAATAATTTCATTTGATCACTAGTATTAGCATTTTAGCTATATGTCTGTATTTTATTAGTTAATTGTTGTTCTAGGATTTCAAGGCACATCTTTTACTTATTGCCTTCTACTATCAAATAACATTATATTACATCAATAATAATGTAAAAATCTTAAAATATGACCAGTATTTGCTCCCTCTGATTCTTTGTGCTATTGTTGCCATATATTTTTCTTCATATGGTATAAAAATAACATTATTATTATTTGTTTAACAGTTATAAAGAAAAATAATATAAAATATTGTATATTCACTTTCAAAAGTATCATTACTAGCCATCTTTATTCTTTCATGTAGATACATACATAAATCAGGTAGGATTTTTCTGTTGAGTAATAAACATCCTTAACATTTCTTGTAGTGCAGGTCAGGTAGGGATTCATTTTCTCTGCTCTTACGGATCTAAAACATTTTTATTTAGTGGAGAATAGAATTTTAAGGTGAGCATTTTTATTGTTTTGTCTTTTGTAGTCAGTATTGTTTAAAATATAAATTAATTAAAATATAAATGCATTGTCATCTGGTATGTACAGGTTTTAGTAAGAAGTCAGCTGCTATTCTATTCTTTGTGCTTCTGTAAGTGCAGGCTTTGTTTTTTAATTTGTAGTTTTAAATTCCACAGTTTCATTTACCATTAGTATAATACAATAACATATTTTCAGAAAGAGAGAGACAACATTCACATAACTTTCATTACACTGTTGTTATAATTGTTCTATCTTATTATTAGTTACTGTTTTAATCTTTTATGGTGCCTAATTTATATACAAATTAAACTTTATCATAGGTATGTAGGTACAGGAAAAAATATAGTATATATAGGGTTTAGTACAGTCTGTGCTTTCATGCACTCACCAGGGCTTTTGGAATGTATTTTCCCTGTAGAAGGGGGACTACTCTAATGTGTTCTTTGTCTTTGTTTTTGTTGTTCTGTGTGTCATGTGGTTTCAGAGAAGAATAAATTGGGAACTGAGACTTCCGTATTCCCCTCATAATAGCAAGCCCAATTCCCCCCAGCAGTATCACTGGAGACCATGTTGGAGCTTGGATTTCCACCCTCACCCAGCAATAAGGAGGTACTCCTCCCCTTTCTTGCGAGAGGATGTCTCACAAGCTTAGTGGAACCCATAAATATTAACACCACCCCAAAGTAACAAAGGTATTAGTGGAGGCCACGTGGAAGCAATAATGAGGTGTACCCTTACTCTCAGCCAAGATATGTAAGTGGAGGTCTACTGGGGAGTCTGAACTCCCATCCTTTATCCAGCAGTAAGAAAGCAGTCCCTAGGGTGTAAACAATGGCCAGATGAAAAACTTGGATTCTACTCCCACCTGACAACAGCAGGTGGGGTATTCTCTTTTCTCCTACTGGCAGGCATTATAGAAAGTCAGCTAAGAGAGATCTAAACATTACTCAAAGTCTTACAATATAATAATCACAAATGTCTAGGATACAAGGGAAAACTCTTATCATATCAGGAAATAAAATAATCACAACTTGAACAAGAAAAGATAATAAATGCCAACACCAAGAATAACACAGATAAAGAGATTTTCCGAAAAGGATCTTTAAGCAGTAACAATAAAAATCACTAAACACTTACAAACCTGTTTGAAACAACTAAAAAGAAAATCCTAGCAGAATAATAGAGACATAAAAAGAACCAAACGTAAAACTTAGATTTGAAAAATACAATACATGCAATAAAAGATGCAAAAGAAGGGCTTTACAGTGGAATGGAGAGGACAAAGAAAACAGCCAGTGAGCTTGAGGATAATTAAAAATGACCCAGTTGGAATAACAGAGAACATAGACTGAAAAATAATTGTTGGAGACTCAGGAATTTGTAGGACTATAACAAAATATCTAATATTTGTAAAATGGAAGTATCAAAATGGGAGGAGAAAAAAGGGAGGGCTGAAAAAGAATTTTAAAAAATAATTGCTGAAATTCCCACAAATTTGGTCCAAAAAGTACCTTAAAATAAAAATGTGTGAAACTGAGTGAACCTTTGTATCAGATAATCCAAAGAAATTCCAAGAAACATTATAATCAACTTTTGAAACTAAAAAGAAACAAACAAGCAAATTAAAAGCATCCAGAAAGAAGCAATACATTATTTATAAGGGAAAACCAATCTGAATAAAAGTGGATTTTTCATGAAAAATGATGACATCCTAAAAGAAAAAGTACTATCAAACCAGGATTCTAAATCCAGTGAAAATATTCCTTGAAAATAAAAGAAAACATCATGACATTTTCAAATGAAAGGAAGCTGAGAGTATTTGTCACCAGAAAAGTTACCCTTAGTGAAATAGCCAAAGGAAGTTCTTGAAACAAAATAGAAATTATTTAAAAAGAAACCCTGGAACATCAGGAAGTAAGCAAAAAAAAAAAAAAAATTGCAAACTTTAAAATATGGGTAAACAGAATAGACTTGACAGTTTCTTGAGTTTTAAAAATTATATTTGACAGTTGAAACAAATGTTAAAACATTGATGTCATTCTCAATGTATGTAATGAAAATATTTAGGACAATTCTATAGCAAGAGTACAATAGGAAAACTTAAAGGTAGATGTTTTCTACTTTTTTTTTTGAGATGGAGTCTTGCTTTGTCACGTAGGCTGGAATGTAATGGTACGATCTCGGCTCACTGCAACCTCTGCCTCCCGGGGTTAAAAAAATCCTCTCATCTCAGCCTCCCAAGTAGCTGGGACTACAAGCGCCTGCAACCACACCTGGACTAATTTTTACATTTTTAGTAGAGACAGGTTTCACCCTGTTGGCCAGGCTTGTCTCAAACTCCTGACCTCAACTGATCCACCCCTTGGCCTCAAGTTTTCTACACTTCATACAAACTAGTAAAATGTTGACATCTGTAGATTGTGATAAATTTTATATGTCTAATGTAATACCTAGAGTGATTAGTAAAATATTTATACAAAAGAGGTACATACACATGGTTAGTGTTGACCACGGGTTACATGGGCTTGGAGAGAGGAACATGATTGAGACTATCAAAGGGTTCCATGACAGATAGCTTTGTGATCACTGAGTATTTTTAAATTTCGTTTGTGTCAGTGCTTACACATACCTTCACATGTGTGAAAATGGCGTGGAACAATGCACACAATGCATTAAAACACTCCCTGTTTTTATATTGAGAAATTAATAGTGAGCAGAATTATAATTAGCACATATTTAGAAATAAATGCATGTAATCTCTTTTCACAGTAAGGGAAAATGCCTCTAATAAGGTACAGCAACTAAATTTGTGAAACTTACTCTAAAACAAAAATGTGGGGTCCCATTTTCAAAAAAAGTTATTAAGAAAGTGCTATTAAAGTTACTAAAATATAAAGGTTTTTTGCATTCTTGATCAATATTATATGTTTTACTTGCTATTTGTTTAATATTATCTAATTTTTTAATATTTATTTTTTATCTTTTTAAAGACAAGGTCTTGCTATGTTGCTAAGGCTGACCTTGGTCATAAGTGGGTTCTCTCTCAGTTCACCTGAGATCTGGTTGTTTAAAAACAGGGCACCTCTCCCACCTCATTCTCTTGCTCTCTCTCTCACCAGGTGATGTGTCTACTCATGTTTGCCTTCCACCATGATTAAAAGCTTTCTACAGGCTGGGCAGTGTCTCACACCTATAATCCCAGCACTTTCAGAGGTCAAGTTGAGTGAATGACTTGAGGTCAGGCATTTGAGACCAGCCTAGCCTACATGGTGAAATGCCATCTCTACTAAAAAAAATATATGAAAATTATCCAGGCATGATGGCACATGCCTGTAGTCCCAGCTACTCTGGAGACTGAGGCATGAGAATTGCTTGAATCCAGGAGGCAGAGGTTGCAGTGAGGCAAGATCATGCCACTGGGTGACAGAACAAAACTCCATCTCAAAAAAAAAAAAAAAAAAAGCTTTCTACAGCTCTCACCAGAAGCCAAGAAGATGCTGGCATCATGCTTCCTGTACAGCTTGCAGAACGACCAGCCAGTCAATCTTCTTCATAAATTACACAGCCTCAGGTATTTCTTTATAGCAATGCAAGAATGGCCTAATACAGCAAATTGGTATGGAGGAGTGTGTGTTGCTATAAAGATACCTGAAAATGTGGAACCAACTTTGGAACTAGTTAACAGTCAGAAGTTGGAAGAGCTTGAGGGTCTCAGAAGAAGACAAGAAGGTAAAGGAAAGTTTGAAACTTCTTAGAGACTAGTTAAATGGTTGTGACCAAAATACTGATAGAAATATGGACAGTGAAGTCCAGGCTGACAAGGTCTTACGGAAATAAAGAGGTGATTGGGAACTGGAGTAAAGGCCATCTGTGTTATGCCCTAACAAGAAACTTGGCTACTTTATGTTCATGTGCTAGGGATCTGTGTAAGTTTGAAGATGAGAGTGATGACTTGGGGTATCTGGTGGAAGAAATTTCTAAGCAGTAAGCATTCAAGGCCTGGCTGCTTCTAACAGCCTATAATCAGATAGGGGAGAAAAGGAATGACTTAAACTTGGAACTTACATTCAAAAGGAAAGCAGAACATAAGAGTTTGGAAAATTTGCAGCCTAGCCATGTAGCAGAGAAAAAAAAAAAATCCAAGTAGGATGTGGAGCAACCACTTACTTGCAGAATGAGAAATTAACATGACTAAAAAGGAGCCAAGTGCTAATATTCAAGATAATGAGAAAAAAAAACCCTCAAAGGCATGTCAGAGATCTTGAAGACAGACTCTCACATTGCAGGCCCAGAGGCCTGGGAGCAAAGAATGGTTTCAGGGCCTAAGTCCAGGACACTGCAGGCCTGCACAGCTTTGAGATACTGCCCCCTGCATCAAGGTTGCTCCAGCTCCAGCTCAAAGGGTCCCAGGTACAACTTGGACCACTGCTCCAGAGGGCACCAACTGTAAGCCTTGGTGCCCTCTGGAGGAGGTGGTAAGTCTGCAGGTACACAGAATGCAAGAGTGAAGGAGGCTTGGTGGCCTCCACCTAGGTTTCTGAGAATGTATGGGAAAGCCTGGGTGCCCAGGCAGGAGCTTGCTGAAAGGACAGAGCACTCACAGAGAATTTCTACTAAGGCAATGCCAAGGAGGGTATCACCTTGTTCTAGATCCCAGAATGGTAGATCCATTAGCAGCTTGAATCCTGCTCCTGAAAAAGCTGCAGACACTCAACTCCAGCCTGTGAGAGCAACTTCAGGGGCTGCATCCTGCAAAGCCACAGAAGCAGAGCTACCCAAGGCCTTGGAAGTCCACCCCTTGTCCCAGTATGCTCTGTATATTAGTCAATTCTTGTATTGCTATAAAGAAATATCTGAGGCTGTATAGTTTATGAGATTTTTCAATTGGGTCATAGTTCCGTGGACTGCACAGGAAGCCTAGTGGTATCTGCTTCTGAGGAGGCCTCAGGAGGCTTACAAACATGACAGAAGGCAAAGCAGGAGCTAGCACATCACATGGAAAAAGCAGGAACAAGGAGTGGGGGGATGCCACACACTTTTAAAGAACACCTTGTGTGAACTCAGAGCAAGAACTCACTTATCCCCAAGGGGATAGCCCAAGCCACACATGAGAAAACTGCTCCAACAATCCAAACACCTCACACAAGACCCCAACTCCAACACTGAGGACTACATCGCAGCATGATTTGGAGGGGATACGCAATCTATTATCACTCTGGATGCAGGACATGGAGTCAGGGATAATTCTGGAGTTTAAAGATTTAATGACTGCCCTGCTGGGTTTCAGACTTCTGTCGAGCTTATTATCCTTTTCTTTTGGCTAATTTCTTCCTCTTGAAATTGTCATGTTTAGTCAATGCCTGTACTACCATCGTATCTTGGATGTTAACAATTTGTTTTGATTTTACAGGCTCATCAGTGGAAGGAGATAAGTCTCCGGTGAGACTTAGGACTTTGGACTTGAGGTTGGAACAAGTTTAAGACTTTTGGAGACTACTGGCAGTAGATGATTGTATTTTGCAATGTCAGAAGGATGTAAGATTTGAAGACGGGGGAAGAATGATGTCCTTTGAGTGTTTGTCCCCTCAAATCTCATGTTGAAATGTAATCCTCGATGTTGGAGGTAGGGCCTGAGGAGGGGTGATGGGATCATGGGAGTGGATCCCTCATGAATGGTTTAACATCATTTCCTTGGTTATAAGTGACTTCGCCCTTAAGTGGTTCACATGAACTCTGGTTATTTAAAAGTCTGGGACCTCCCTATCCCTCATTATCTTGCTCCCACTCATACCATGTAGTGTGCTTGCTCCCCTTTGCCTTCCGCCACGATTGAAAGCTTTCTGGGGCCTTCATGAGAAGAAGAGCACATGCTGGCACTGTGCTTCCTGCACAGCCTGCAGAACGCTGAGCCAATTAAGCCCCTTTTCTTCATAAACTACTCAGCCTCAGGTATTTCTTTATAGCGATGCAAGAACGGCCTAGTACACCCTATTATTTCATATTTATACCACACACGCCTACCTGGGGTCACTAGGAAATGTTTCTATTATACTATTTTGAAATTTTTCATACAGTTTGTTAGAATTTTGTGGTTTAAAAAAAACTGGAAAAAGTCTATTATAAGCAATCACTTATGTAATAAAATAAATCAAATAAATAAATCTTTCATTATTTTGTACAACTATATTTTATTGGAAACTGCTGTGAGATATTTCTACTGGTACAAGGATATAAAAGTGTATATTTTAAACTTCTTTGTGATTAAAGGGAATTGAGAGTCTACAATCCTGCTAATGTTGATTTATTCCACTTCTCTAAAAGGAATAAATATGATTTTTTCCTCCATTATACACTTGATTTGGAACTGTTCTGATTTCAAATACATTACAAAAATGTTTCAAAATAAACTCATCATGATATCTAGAGAAATTTGAGTAAATTTCAGTTCACTCTCATTTGTCTAATGCTTTCTTTCAAATAATTCAGAAAGCTCATTTTGTAAAGGTCATGGTGAAATATTCTGGAAAAAATATCAAAAAGAATATTTTCGGTGTTTTAAAAAGGAAACAAATGCAATGAATACATGGCAGTAGAGAAGATAAAGAATACAAAGGCGGACATAATTCTTATAGAAAGTAAGTTTCTCAAAAGCCCACAAGTGAGTAAAATATAAATCTAGCACATGAACATTATCTGCTAGCTTCCAACTTACTATCGAACTATAAAACTGTCATTCACCATCTGTCAGTATCCATGTATGGACATTTGTCTTTGTGGTGTCACTGCAGGGAGCTGTAAGTATCACCATTACTATTCTTAATGAAGACCCTGTCTATGGGCATCCCTCCTGACAGCTTCTGTCCATATCATTCATTATTGTCAGCCTACAACCAAGTGAATAGAGGCTGTATCTTATGCAGTCATTTCTTAAGAATATGTTCCAAAATGCTAACTTCTAATCAATAAGTATATAACAAGTTGATTCTTCCTTTAGGCTTCCTCCAATGAATATTTTGCATAGGTTTAAAAATATCCCTGAAAATTCACACACTTCTGAACATTGATGCCCCAGATTTTATTCAAACTCCTAGAATGGTGTTTACGCACAAAATAATTGAAATATCCTACAGTATGAGACTGGTTCAAATGAATTAGATGCCTCTTTGACATCGAATATCCTTTTCCTATGCATAGATAAGCATGTAAGACCTCCCATAATTCAAGTATGTTATAGATGTCAAATTCTTACATACGCTTTAGTATTCACACATAATGAATGTTACACTAATAAATAAACATCATTTCTTTTTAGTCCCTGTTATTGGACTAAAACCTTGCAATTTTTGATATAAGATATTCACATCTCCACTAGAACATTCTTTCAGAACTGTTGACAAATTTTAATTTAAGGAAACAGAGAGGCAAAGGGCAAATTTCTTTAACAGCACACAGAGCTCTAAAAGTTTTCTAGGAGATTGAAGGACATATACACCCCAATAATTCACTGGCTCTAACAGAATGCTGTATCAAAGGCATAAACAGGCCTATACACTGAACAATAGTTTTACTACATCAGTTTCCCAGTTTCTTAGTTGCTATGAAATCTGAAATCAAAACAATGTTTTATGCTTTTGCTCCAAGACATAAAATCAAGGAAACCTAGAAAAAACTCTGATGGGAGCAAGAATGCACTGTCATAGTAAGAGTAGATTTTAGAAAAGAGCCTTCAGTGTGTCAAAGACCTTTGTGAGTATGCATATGTGTAAGTACATATAACAATCCAAAAAATCATTGGCAAAACTAGAAATTATGCTAGGAGGGTTTACTGAAGCAAACGTTTACAAAACAGAGCAAACTACCCCTATGCACTTAAAGATTGTACTACATCTATCTGCTTATCTATCTATCCATTTATCTATAACTTATCTTTCTAATTTGTCTATCATATATATACTTATATATTGTATAAAAATGAATAAGAAATGGCATTGAAAAAGAGATACCTGTGTCTCTGTCAAATTTGCTGCTTCAACCCAATCATTCTGTAGAAAATCAAAGAGCACATTTAATCTCTTTCGCCTCTTTAAAAAAATGGAGACTGTATATCAGAATTTGTCTTTTCTGTGTACTTAAGAACATGGCAATTTTAGATATAGCAATATCCAAAGTGTATTCTTCAATTTTATACTTTCCCTTTGCATATTTATTCTATCATTTTTCAAACTTTTAGGGAAAAATACTTATCATATTTTCCCAGACTAGTAAGCTTGCAAATACTATCAACATATCTTCCTGTGGTCTAGCTGTGTCTACATGGACGAAGAAAGGGAGAAAGGAAGGAAGGAAAGAAGTATTCAAATGAGAAGATGTAATCTTTTAATTTATCTATTCCAAAAGCTAATAAAATATTAGTCCCTTAACTCTGTCCTCCAATGAAAACATAAAATGTTTTCTTACTTCTAGAGTTCAAGCAAAAAAAAACCACACATTTTTAAAGGCCATAGTAATTGAGTAGCAGAAACATTTATTAACAGTAAGGCTGCTTAATGCAGACTGAATTTATTTATTCACTCTTGAGGGGCCATTAGATTGTACAATTCTGTAAAGTCCTTAGTATGAGAATGGCATCAGCTTCAGAAACCTAAGAAATAGTTGAACTGGGGAGACAAGTAAATAAATACAAAGAGAAAAACTTACTGGGAGCACAGAAATATGTGCGCTAACTCTTTTTGAGAGAACCGTAAAAGATTTTTTTTGGAAAATATTAATTTTGTTCTGTAATGTAACACATGAAAAAGTATTGTTAGAGAAAATTATATGTTAGAGTACTTTTTGTTTACACTGGAAACAAAACATTTCTGCACAATGGTCTGTTGCTTAAGATTCCTGGAGAATCATTTCTGTGTTTAGATAGTTTTTTAATAATTAAAAAATTAACATTTATAAAATTAGAAATAGTTGTATTATTTTATTTAATATTTCTTTATGTTGAATATTTAATGTCCATGAATTAATCTTTAAATTAATATTAAGTAACCATTAAATATTTAAAAATATTGAATTTCCAGGAAAACTCAGTTAAAGACTCCATCAACTTTAGGACATCCCAAATTAATTAAAAGAATTGGGCTTTGATTTTAAGGAATATAGAAAGGATATAGACAAATACATACCATAAAGTGACTAAAAGAAGAGAACAAAGTTGTCTTTTGAAAGAGTGGAATTCAGACACACTATCTAAACAGCTATATTATACATGAGTTCTTTGTTTGGACAGTATTAACATTTATTGTTCAGAAAGCACAATTATTTAAATACATATAATAAAGAAATTAAATCTTTGAAAATCTCTTTTGGACAGAAAAAGCCAGTAGGTGGACCTAAAGAGGTATCAAATTAGTATCTATCAAACTTGAAAACTAAATCTATTGAATAATAAAAATGACAATCTTATAAGATAATGGTTAACTAAAGGTTCTAAGTAATATGAAAATCCTTAGGTTTTAAAAAACTTCAGAGATTAAATAAAAACAACAAAAACATCATAATTAAGATACATACTAAAATGCCAATTAATGGTAAGAGTTACATTAACTTACCAGGTTTAAACTCATGCTAAATCGGTTTTAGAGGATTGATTTCATTATTATCCTAAAATCTGTTGGTGTAACAGAATGACTGATATGTGTCTGAGTATATATATATGTATGTGTGTGTGTGTCTCTGTATATATGTGTCTGTATATATATACACATATATGTACACATATATACACACATATATCTATATGTGTGTATATACATATGTGTGTATATATACACATGTATACGTATATACACACATATATACACACATATATACGTATATACGTATATATACACACATATATACGTATATACATATATAAACACGTATATACGTATATATACACACGTACATACGTGTATATACGTATAGATACACACACATATATACGTATATATGTATATACATATATGTGTATATATACATATGCATATGTGTATAGATATATACATATTATCCAATTCTAGAGCACATTTGCAGAACTGCTGAGTGCCCAGTTAACCCAGATTCCAGACTCATCGGCAAGATATATATATATATATATATATATACACACACTATACATTATATACTATATATGTGTGTGTGTGTGTATATATATATTGCTCATGAGTCTGGAATCTGGGTTAACTGGGCACTCAGCAGTTCTGCAACATGCTCTAGGATTGGGTAATTTCAGCTTAGCTCCTTCATGCATCTGTAGTCAGATGGCAGTTGGCTGGAGACTGGCTCCTGTAGGATAGTCTCACTCACATGTCTGGTGATTGGCTCTCTGTCTGTTGGGACAGTAGGATTCTCAATTGTCTCTCATCATCCAACAGGTTAGTTAGCCTGGACTTATTCTCATAGTGTCTGAGCAGCATTCCAAGATGATGAACAAAAGACCTCTTGAGACATATGCCTCTTTCACTGCATTCTATTTGTCAAAAGAATTCAAAAGACAATCCTGATTCAAGTGAGCCACAAAAGCAGACAGATTATATTTCTAGAGGAAAAAACATGAGAAGTCACATTGCAAGTATGAGTGATTACATGGAAGGAAAGCATTCCAGCTACTTTTTCAAGCAATCTACATTTCTATGCCATTAAATATTTACATCATCTTTTGACATTTTGTGAAATATGTTGATGTAAGCAGGGTATAGATTATAGTAAATTTTGAAATCTGAAAATTACTCCTCTAAATAATCAAATGTAGGAATTATATGGTCTAAAAAAACTAATATATCCTGGTATTGTGTAAATTTATTTTTGAAATGATAGATTAAAGCTTAAAATGTGAGAAAACGCATTGAGCAGAGTCTGGGAGTGACTACAAAAAATGCTCTTAAAGACAAAGCGAAGCTGCAAAAAGAATTTGGTAGCTGCAACTGTGGAAGGGAAAACTATACATCTGTAAATGTGTAACAATTTTAAGAAGAACTAAGATAATTTTGTATCTGCAACTAGCAACTTGTAAATTTCAAAAAGGCATTAGTACTAGAAATACATATCCTTGCATAATCTTATAGCATTTTCCAACCCAATTTAGATAAAATTAAGCTTTACCAAAGCAGAAAGTGCAGCTATTCTACAAGTTATAATCATGACAAGGAATGACGTGCTAAACAGTGAGTATGTGTTTGAAAGTGAGGAAGAGGCCGGGCGCGGTGGCTCACGTCTATAATCCCAACACTCTGGGAGGCTGAGGCAGGCGGATGGCTTGAGTTCAGGAGTTTGACACTACCCTGGGCAGCACACCGAAACTCCATCTCTATTAAAATTACAAAAATTAGCCAGGCGAGGTGGCATGCACCTGTAGTTCCAACCACATGGGAGGCTGAAGTGGGAGGATTTCTTGAGCCTGGGAGGTGGAGGTTGCAGAGAGCCAAGGAAGAAAGAGGAAGAAGTTGTGACTTTCTCCTTAGGGATTTTCTCATTGAGATGCACAAAGAAATTGTATTGTAGGCAAATACTTAGACCTATACTACTTATTTTATATATTAAATACTATTACAATTTTCATACATGACTTGTGAATATAATTCTACTAAAAATAGCAATTACTTTGTGCCAGACACTGTGCAATTTTTTATGGTGTTCACAATATCATCTAAAGGATGAGAAATGTTTTCATCTACATTTTATACAGGAGTAAATAAAGCCTCGGAGAAGTGCACTTTATTTATTTTTCAACAATTACATAGTAATTTACGTGGTTTCAAACTCGAGCAATCTGACCCTTGAAATTGTATTCTGAAATCTGCAAGTTTTATCAGTACTTCAGGAAACTAAATATTACTGAGGTGAACTAATAAATTATTTTATTTTTTTGTTGAGGTTTTCTTATATCCAAATTTGGCTAAAATAAGAGATGAAAATAAATGATAAAAATCAAACACGTATACAATTAATATCTACATGGCCAGTGGGTGTGTAAATCACCTTCTGAAGGCAATTTGGCTTTCTCTTTGTACTCTTTTGTTTTTCCTACTAAGATAATGTTTTCTCCTTTACGTTCCTCCTTTTCACCTTTTCTGTCTTCTCCTTTATGCTAACGTGTGCATATATGCCATATTTGGCATATGTTTTCCTGATCTACCTTCTAGTTTATTGCTCATATGTTGTGTCTAATGTGCCTTGCAGACTTTAAAAAATATGGATGTATTTCATTTTGTTCTTACTGGAAGCCTTATACACTTTAACTAAAATTTTAATTTAATTAAAAAACTTTTTTACCTATTTTTTTTTCAAATCTGTGTCTTTTATATATATTTTTAAGTTTATCCTCTATGTTTTTAAATAGCCTGAATGTTACTTCATATACAGAGTTCATGAAAAAAAAGTAATACATATGAAATAAAAGTATTTCATAGTATTTCATATATATTAAGGCCAATACCTATGCATACTGTATGTGTGTATATATAATTAATATTATATAATTATATACACATTTGTATATATAATTTTATATATATTAAATATACACACATATATATGCACACATATAGTGTGTGTATACTATACATATGTATATATTCTAGTATATATATGTAATATAATATGTATACACATACACATAGTGTGTGCATAATTGCTTATAGTATGGATAAGTATTGGATATGACATAGATATTGTTATTTATTTATATACACATACACGCACCTAGGACATATACATATACAAATATAAGTCTTTTTCTGTTGTATGTTGTTTCTGTTGGTTCTTTATCATATGGTGTAGTTTCTTTGTCTGTCTGATTATCTTCGACTCTTTACGGAATATTGCATGTCAAAAACTATTTGCAGGAATAATTTAAGACATAAAATGAATATGTATTCCTCCAGAGAGAATTTACACTTGTTTTTACAAAGTTTCTGGAGACATTACCAACATAAGGACATGTTACATAAAATTCAAACTTAATATTAGAAATTCAATCCAATACTATATTATTATGTGGGCTTTTTCACTTATTCATTCTTGCATTAAGGGTTTAGTTCATAGCTGTCCAGGCTTATCATGGAGAGGTTATACTGCTAGACCACTTACAAAAGTCCTAGGATATTATTTCAATTACCTTTGTTCGCTGAGGCCATAAAACTAAACGTTTTACTTTCCCTTAATCTGAGAATGCCTTTGTAGCAAAAAGTGGTAGTGATATTTGTGCTTGTTTCTAGTGTTCTCTTAACTTTTTACTTGGTAAATTATTACTGTCTTGTCACTACTTTTGACTTTTGTCAGAGGCATGCGAACCAGAGCAACATCATCTTGAATAGGAGCTGGGTAAAATGAGACTGAGACCTACTGGGCCGCATTCCCAGATCTTGAAGGCATTCTAACTTAACAGGATGAGATCGGAGGTCAGCACAAGACACAGGCCATAAAGATCTTGCTAATACAACAGTTTGCAGTAAAGATGCTGGCCAAAACCCACCAAAACTAAGATGGCGATGACAGTGACCTCTGATCGTCCTCACTGCTACACTCCCACCAGCGCCATGACAGTTTACAAACGTCACGGCAACATCAGGAACTTAACGACTATATGGTCTAAAAAGGGAAGGCATGAATAATCCAACCCTTGTTTAGCGTATAATCAAAAAATAACCATAAAAAGGGACAACCAGCAGCCCTCAAGGCTACTATGCCTATGGAGTAACCCTCATTTATTCCTTTACTTTCTTAATAAACCTGCTTTCACTTTGTGGACTCACCCTGAATTCTTTCTTGCGTGAGATCCAAGAACCCTCTCTTGGAGTCTGGATCAGAACCACTTTCCAGTAACACTTTCATGATTTAAGATTTTAAAAATTAGTTTATCAAGGATTTGCTTGTTTATGTGATTTTCAGCGATTTTTTATTTGGAAAAATATCTTGAATGACCTATCTACTATCTCTGTAAACAGGAAATTTCTGAATGCATATAGTGATTAGGAGACTTTTGAAAGGAAGAAAGGATTAAAAGTCTGAAATACCTGAAAGCAAAGAATGGGACTTCTATGAAAGAGAGGAAAATGGTACAGTAAAGCAAGACCAGAGACTCCAGTCATTTAAAATGGTAATTTTCGCAGTTAACTTTATCTATGCTTTAGAATAAATTCTCTTTAGATTTAAATTTTTATAGAGCTATAATCTTTTCTTGAAAATATGAATGTTAAATGTTACCCTACATTTACATGGTGAAGGTAATTAATTATGCCTACATCAATTGAATGTCTTAGAAGGCTATTCGCAATCAATTGAGAGAATATGTATGCATTGTCAATATGTCCTTGGAAACTGCAACTTTAAGGAAAATGATTTTTAACAAAACCATTTTTTTCTCATTAACATTATAGAGAAAGGACATTAAAGGAAATGATATTATTCAAGGACCTGCTGTGAGTCATTTAGCATAACGTTAGAGTTTCCAAGAACCTACCAATGACATGAAGTGAGAACTTACTGTTCTTTATTGGTATGTCAACAACAAAATCTTTTTTATTTGTAATATGCATCGGTTTAAATTGGGCAAATTTTCAGACCTTTTTTCTTCTTAGAACTGAGAGCAGTAAATATGACTTTGTCCAGAATGAAGAACAGGGTGAAGAAAAGGTGTATGAGCCAACTGAGCAGCTTTTAAAAAAACATCATTTACTCCTTGTTTTAATTTATGCATATTTTTCAGAAGTCATACAAAAATAATATAGAACATTATAATATTAAATATATAAATATGAAATAGATTTAAAGAAAATTCTCCTTTTAAAACTTTTCTTTTTTTGTTTACAGAGGTTAAAAATGACCTTTCCAGGGACATGGATGGAGCTGGAAGCCGTTATCCTCAGTAAACTAACGCAGGAACAGAAAGCCAAACACTGGATTGTCTTACATATAAGTGGGGGCTGAACAATGAGAAAATGTGGACATATTGTGGGGAACAACACACACTGGGGCCTGTTTGTGGGGTGCTGTGGGGAGGGAGAGCATTGGGAAGAACAGCTAATGGATGCTGGGCTTAATACCTAGGCAAAGGGTTGATCTGTGCAGCAAACCACCATGGCACACGTTTACCTGCACATTTTAAAAATTTACAAATTTTACACAAACCTGCACATTTTACACATGTACCCCAGAACTTAAAATAAAAAATTAAAGAAAAAAGTTTTCTAAAAAAAACTCGATTTCATTTTTTTTAAAGGCTAAAACAATGAGATTTTTTTTAATTTAAATACTCTAGATAGGGTTACAGGGGGAAATAAAAAGTTCTGATTTATCAAATAGTCTTACAGTCTTAAAATATAATTTAAAAGAGACTAATGCATGCAGCAAACCTAAGAAACAATAACCTCAGCAAAATAGCAGCATTAACATTTGAAATCAAAGCAATGAGGCCCTGACTGCTGGAGCAGCACATTGAAAAACATTCTAACATTAACAAAACAAAACAACCACAAGACAAACGCCCTGATTGAAACAGAACTCAGTGGGATGGTGGTTTGTTGTTGTCATTGTTGTTGTTGCTTTTGTTTCTGGAATATTTCACTTCTCCAGAAAAACTTGACTGCTAATATATGCTGGTTACATTTGATTTAACATGGCTGTTAATCATGTTACTATCAGAAGTTCAGAATCGATTGAATATGCCCTTGGTTAGCTATATAATGAACATTGAAAGCACCTGTCACCACCATTGTTGATTGTATGGAGTCCTTTGTGTGCACTGCAAGAGAGGACAGCCACATGGGCTCTTTGGAGACATTTCTAGAACAGACTTAGAGGCAATTCTTTGATAGGATTCTAAAGTCTTTCCCTCTTTGATCTTATTTCCTTGATATCAAACAATAATGCACACAGGCTTTACAGTCTAGAAAAGCAGCTCAGTCTTAGGTTTTAATGAAGGCACAAGGGAGGGAGGTCAAAAATGTGATGGGTTAATATTGGGCAGAATTCTCTGAAACAAGGACCCAGCCTAGACAAGCTATGAAAGTCTCCTTGGCAGACAGTGTTGAGGCTCATGCCTGTAATCCCAGCACTTTGGGAGGCCGAGGTGGGCGGATCACGAGGTCAGGAGTTCGAGACCAGCCTGGCCAACATGGTGAAACCCCGTGCCTACTAAGAATACAAAAATTAGCTGGGTGTGGTGGTGGGTGCCTGTAATCCCAGCTACTCGAGAGGCTGAGGCAGGAGAATCGTTTGAATCTGGAAGGTGGGGGTTCCAGTGAGCCGAGATGGTGCCATTGCACTCCAGCCTGGGCAACAGGGTGAGACTCCATCTCAAAAGAAAAAAAAAAGGAAAAGAAAGTCTCCTTGACACTACAGGGAAGCATATATGGGATTCAGTGTTGCACATTTGTGAAGAATGCTGAATCTGGAGCCAGCCTGCCAGGGTTAGAGTCCTGGCGTCGCATTACCTAGCTATTTGACCATGGGCAAGTAGTTAACCTGTTTTCAGTTTCTTCTTTTGTATAATAAAAATAATACCTAATCTGTATTTTTGTTGTTGTCATTGTTTGTGGGTTTGTTTAGAGAAATGTATGGAATATAGCACATGCTCAATAAATGGGAAGTATACATAAGAAGAATTCCGTAAGTACAAAATGATTATCCTCACACATCAATCTTTGAGGGCCATGAACAATGCAATTTCCTTTGGCTCACTTTTTCTTAATTAAATTCTGTTCAGGTATATTTCTATTAAAGTTATGAGCTTTATTTCTATATTGCTGACCAAAATTTTAACACTGTTATTGGGGCATGGCCCTAGAATCTGCTTTTTTCAGATGGATTCTAATGTTTCAATTATTTTGTCTTTTTAAATTCTTCTATTCCAAAATCTATGATATATATGAACTTCTCTAATTAAAACAATTTAGGTTGCAATCAGTCTACAATTAAATACACCAAAACGTCTTGAAAACATACAAACTTTCCTAATTTAAGCAATTAGAAGTAAATTTGTTTGAGTTGTGGACAGTTTTCTGCTTTCAAGGACTGGTGTGAGTTTAAAACCTCACTGTTTTAAAGTTTTATGGAGGGATCAGCATTTTATATAAAAACATTTTTTCACCATAAATTATTTTTTCTTGTGCTTCATTCTTTTAAAAAATTAAACACTCTCTGACTCTGAAAAATGTTTCTCAAAAATAGTAATAAATGGGAATAATAAAACAAATTTATATTGGGAAAAATAGCTCTTATTCATAGTTCTTTCTTTCCCTTACCTTGAAAACTTCTGGCTCTGTGAATGAGTAGGTGTTTACATTGATTCATCTGTTATCCTAAAAGGACTTTTTCCACCCATGTGTTCTTTTTGCTTATAAGACTTTTTTCTACCCAACTAGAATAAGAGCAGTTTTTTTGCGTGTGTGAACTACAGCTTATTTGGCACTCCAGTTACATGAATGGAAAGTAAAAACATAGTGAGAGAGAAACAGACCTAGGGGACTCAATCACAGAGATGGCATGAAGATGTTCTGCTTAAGGGAACCACATGAGAGGTAAATGATGTCTCCGGAAATTTGGAGATATTCTCTTGGGAGACCTCCACCAGTCACTTCTAGGAAGCGTGCCCCTGTCCTGACAAACTGCCGAGCTCTCAGTTTGTGTATTCCACAACGAACCACGGGCACTTGTGACCAACACCTTACAGAAACAGTGCTCTGAAAGTTGGTAAAAATGAAAGTAGAGGTGGTGCTTGAGGATAATGAAACTCCAAGAACACATACTTGGGTGAAACTTGGCTTGGAATTTCACTAAATTTGACTCTAAATTACATTGGAATAATAAAAAGAACAAAAGCTGAGAAAGAATATTTTGACTTGAATATCTGTTTCATAGACTAAGTATATTAGTTTGCTTGAGCTGCCATAACAGAATACCAAACTAGATGGCTTAAAGCACAGAAATTTATTTCCTTACAGTTATGGAGGCTAGAAGTGCAAGATCAAGGTGCTGGAAGGGTTAGTTTCTGGTAAGGCCTTTCCCCTTGGCTTTTAGATGGCTTCCTTCTCAGCTCCCATCTTGTGTGGTTACACGATCTTTTCTCTATGTACACACCCTCCTGGTGCCTTCTTGTCTTCTTATGAGGACATCGGTCCTATTGGATGAGGATTCCACTCATATGACCTTATTTAACCTTAATTATTTCCTTAAAGGCCTCTCTCTCAAATACAGTCATATTGGGGGTTAAAGCATTAACATACTAATTTTTAGGAACCCACAATGCAATCTATACATCTAGAAAACTAAGTCTTTATTTAAAAAAATCTGACATGCATTTGAATGATGATTAATGTGCTAATGCATTTTCATTTATATTAATTATGTATGGTCAGATTTTGTGTATGTATTTACTGAAGAAAATCTCAATGAAAATGTTTCCAAAGAGGTTACTTCTGCAAATAAAAAGACCATTTTACATCAGCTGGCTAGTAGCAGACAGCTGTCACAGGACTTCCTACCACAAACTGATCTTGGAGAAAAATTAGAAGCAATATATGAGTTTTTCCTTTCCACGCTTGAATGACAGTTTTATTATGTGACTCAGCTTCAGTCAATAAGCTGTGGTTCACTGCGATATCACTGACTTGCTTGTCTCTTTTTTTCTTGGCTTTATAATTTCAGAGTATGACAACTACTGCTCATATTCTCAGTGCAATCAAACTTGGCATTTTACAAAGGCCAAGGAGTTTAAAAAATATCATGCTTTAATGTAGAATTTGGAAGGTAATATTGAAAATGAAAAAATCAGAATGCTATTCCAATGCTATATATAAGATGGTTCTATGAAAAATATAATTATAAATCCCATAAAGTTTTTGATAAATTATGATTGCATGGAAAGAAAGTAAAATAATGTAAAATAAAATACATAAAATATTATCCATTTTTAATTTTACTTTATGTCTGATAACTTAATCTTCATTACAAAATGACTTTCATTATTTAACAAATACTTATTGAGTACCCATTATGTGCCAGATTCATTCTAGATACCGGATCTAACAAAAATAGTAACGAAAACAAAGGATTGGACTTCATGAAACTCACATTTTGTCTTTTTAATAGTGATTGACTAAATTATGATTTGTAACATAGAAAGATACAATTAAATTGTAGGACCTGTGATTTTACACAAATCACTTTAAGTGATTTTACACAAATCACTTTAAGTGATTTTACACAGATAAATTATGACATAGAAGCAGACAAACAGAAATGACTTGACAACTGTTTAGCCACTGTATAATCAAGTGCATCTCTGCTAATTATTAATATAATTTTGTGTTTCTATAAGCATATATGTTATGTATATTATACATGCTATACATATATACAAATTAACTTTAAACTCAGAATTTAGAATTGAATGAATCCATAATGATAACTTACTTCAACTTTTATGAAGTACAAATTGTTTGTCATTCCTAGAAATAGGTCATTCCTAGAAATAGGTCATTCACTATTCCTAAAATAGTCTTTGACACACAATTAATTCATAATCTTTCGGGGAAAAATGTTTAAAAGTTTATTTTAAAACATTATCAACAGATTTTTCATTATAAAATAAAATAATGCCCAAAATTTAAAAGCTTATATAAAAAAATTTTGTGAGCTAATGAATTTTATAAGTAAAAATGTTATCTATATTCCTTCCAGAGAAAATTAAGATTCTTTTTGTATATGATAATAGATTTTGCATGTAGATACACATACATAAATTATATTTTTGTAAAAATTTATGCTCATGTATTTTAGACTTTTTCCATTACAAATAATTATGAAATTTGATCCATCAAATGTATAACTAGATAAATATTTTGAATGACTTACGATTTAATTTTTCTAACATATTAATTAACCAAGGTCCTTTAAAAAGAAGTTTCATATAATAATCAATGTTTATATGGTCACTCTTTGTGCATACCTTTTTATACTTTGGCTAATAATTTCTTTCATTAGTTCTTGGAAGAGAAAATATTAAAACTAAAATATTATCAAGATATTTTTAGAAATATAGTAGTTTTAAAACTATAGGTATTGTATTAGAATATATTTTTTCATACCCTGAAGTATACAGAAATTTCACAATTTTAATTGATAATTAGATACAAATACTTCATTGAGATTTGCAATTTTCTCTTTAATAGAAATTAAAATGATCTTTGATTTTTTTCTTTTTAACCTGACACATCACTTATTTGATATATCACATATCTTATATTCTCGTGATTAATCCGACTTTCCTTTTGCACTAGAAACCACTTTTGATTACTTTGTGTTGCTTTACAAAACATTTTAAAATATGGTAGGGCAAATTTCTATTACATTTTCAGTATAACTACTTTACCTATTTCTCCTTTGAAAGTTACTTTACAAATATTGAAATTCTAGGAAATTATTTTTGAGATTATAATAAATTTATATATTTGCAGAGAATTGCCATCTGCATAAAACTAACTCTTACTGAAAACTCTATATGCATCTCAAGTACTTTATTTATCAAAGGCATATTGAAGGAAAAATGAGAATAGAATTAATCTGTTGTGGTCCTTTGGCAAGGAGATAATAATTTGGGGGCAAGGTTTTTGGTACAAAAGACTTACTTTGACAGAGAAGATTAAAGAACATGATAATGTCAGCAGAGATTGTAAATACACAAGGCTCTTCCTTGTGCTATTTAACAAATCTCTTTTTTGTGTATGTTCAAGGAAATAGGTAATGCAATTAAACATATTTCAGGATTACTCTCTTAATGGCATGGCTTCATACAGACTTGGCAACTAAGGTAGGAATTCCCAAATGTATAGTTACAACAAGTACATTTAACTGAAAATCTAAAATGATATTCCAGATTTTAACCTGTAATTCAAAGTTCTCAAATATCAGAACATGGGCCTGCATGTCTAGAAACAATTCATTTTAAGAAATCAGAGAGTAAACCAAATTTACCCAAAGGAAAACAGCCCAAGGTGAAAATAGGCAACAATTTCAACAGTAACATTATACATATCCAAACTGCCATTCATTAGTCATTAAAGAAATGTAAATTTATTTATTTGCATATGTTGAATTACGTGATCCATCACATAAATAGAACCAATGACAAAAACTACATGATTATCTCAATAGATGCAGAAAAGCCTTCGACAAAATTCAACAGCCCTTCATGCTAAAAACTCTCAATAAACTAGGTATTGATGGAACGTATCTCAAAATAATAAGAGCTATTTATAACAAACCCACAGCCAATATCATACTGAATGGGCAAAAACAGGAAGCATTCCCTCTGAAAACTAGCACAAGACAAGGATGCCCTCTCTCACTACTCCTATTCAACATAGTGTTGGAAGTTCTGGCTAGGGCAATCAAGCAAGAGAAAGAAATAAAGGGTATTCAATTAGGAAAAGAGGAAATAAAATTGTCTCTGTTTGCAGATGACATGATTGTATATTTAGAAAATCCCATCATCTGAGCCCAAAATCTCAAGTTAATAAGCAACTTCAGCAAAGTCTCAGGATACAAATTAATGTGCAAAAATCACAAGCATTCCTATACACCAATAATAGACAACCAGAGCCAAATCATGAGTGAACTCACATTCACAATTAATACAAAGGGAATAAAATACCTAGGAATCCAACTTACAAGGGATGTGAAGGACCTCCTCAAGGAGAATTACAAAGCACTGCTCAATGAAACAAAAAAGTACACAAATGGAAGAACATTCCATGCTCATGGATAGGAAGAATCATGAAAAAGGTCATATTGCCCAAGGTAATTTATAGATTAAATGCTATCTCCATCAAGATACCACTGACTTTCTTCACAGAATTGGAAAAAACTACTTTAAACTTCATTTGGAACCAAAAAAGAACCTGCGTAGCCAAGACAATTCTAAGCAAAAAGAACAAAGCTGGAGGCATCACGCTACCTGACTTTAAACTATACTACCAGACTACAGTTACCAAAACAGCATGGTACTGGTACCAAAACAGATATATAGACCAATGGAACAGAACAGAGGCCTCAGAAATAACACCACACATCTACAACCATCTGATCTTTGACAAACCTGACAAAAGCAAGCAATGGGGAAAGGATTCCCTATTTAATAAGTGGTGCTAGGAAAACTGGCTAGCCATACATAGAAAGCTGAAACTGGATCCCTTCCTTACACTGTATACAAAAATTAATTCAAGATGGATTAAAGACTTAAATGTAAAACCTAACACCATAAAAACCCTAGAAGAAAACCTAGGCAATACCATTCAGGACATAGGCATGGGCAAAGTCTTCATGACTAAAACAACAAAAGCAATGGCAACAAAAGCCAAAATAGACAAATGGGATCTAATTAAACTAAAGAGCTTCTGCACAGCAAAAGAAACTATCATCAGAATGAACAGGCAACCTACAGAATGGGAGAAAATTTTTGCAATCTACCCATCTGACAAATGACTAATATCCAGAATCTACAAAGAACTTAAACAAATTTACAATTTTAAAAAAACCATCAAAAAGTGGGCAAAGGATATGAACAGACACTTCTGAAAAGAAGATATTTATGCAGCCAACAGACACATGAAAAAATGCTCATCATCACTGGTCATCAGAGAAATGCAAATCAAAACCACAGTGAGATACCATCTCATGCCAGTAAGAATGGCGATCATTAAAAAGTCACGAAATTTTTTACACTGTTGGTTGGAGTGTAAATTAGTTCAACCATTGTGGAAGACAGTGTGGCAATTCCTCAAGGATCTAGAACTAGAAATACCATTTGACTCAGTGATCCCATTACTGGGTATATACCCAAAGGACTGTAAATCATGCTACTATAAAGACACATGCACACGTATATTTATTGTGGGGCACTATTCACAATAGCGAAGACTTGGAACCAAACCAAATGTCCATAAATGATAGACTGGATTAAGAAAATGTGGCATATATACACCAAGGAATACTATGCAGCCATAAAAAGGATGAGTTCATGTCCTTTGCAGGGACATGGATGAAGCTGGAAACCATCATTCTAAGCAAACTATCACAAGGACAGAAAAGCGAACACCTAATGTTCTCACTCATAGGTGGGAGTTGAACAGCAAGAACACATGTACACAGGGCGGGGAACATCACACACCTGGGCCTGTCAGGAGGCGGGGGGCTGGGGGAGGGATAGCATTAGGAGAAATACCTAATGTAAATGACAAGTTGATGGCTGCAGCAAACCAACATAGCACATGTATACCTATGTAGCAAACCTGCACATTGTGCACATTTACCCTAGAACTTAAAGTATAATAATAAAAAAGAGAAATGTAAATTAAATTAAAAACACAGGTTCCAGGCCGGGTGTGGTGGCTCATGCCTGTAATCCTAGCACTTTGGGAGGCCGAGGCAGGCAGATCACGAGGTCAGGAGATGGAGACCATCCTGGCTAGCATGGTGAAACCCCGTCTCTTCTAAAAATATAAAAAATTAGCCTGGCATGGTGGCGGTGGGTGCCTGTAGTCCCAGCTACTTGGGAGGCTGAGACCACCTAGGAAAAAGCATGGGGGATGTAAAAGCTTTGGGAATGATTTGTCTGTCCCAGTGACACTTCATGAAATGAATCTTACTGTTTCATCATATCTCCTTTGCCATTTATGAGATGAAGAAATATAAGAATATAACACATTAATTTCTACTATATATTCCCATAAAAAAGCTCAAAAGCAGGACATTGAATTGGCCCAAAGAGCTCTACCCATAACATGAGCTCACATTAACTTCCCTACCTCAGTATGGACCTTCAGCAAACCCTAACAGTTGAATCCAAATGAAACCAGTCCCCATAAGGGTGGATACGATAGTGTCCTGCATTTCTGTAACCAGTGGAGTAATAAAAGTTTGTCTCTGCCCTCCTTCAAGTTCCCAGCATATTTAGACAGATGCCTATGTTCCTCAGTTCCCTTTGACACAGGCAGACCTCAGCTCCACTGCTAATGGCCTTTCCCCTTAAAGCAGCTGGATACAAAGCAGAAACACTGAAAACAACCAGGGACCATCTTAGGAGAGAGGGACTTCATGCCAATAAGCAAGGTGCAAAGGTGCAATTACTTTCAGTTTTGAGAGGAAAGGCTCAAGAAAAATAACTTCCTTTTTTTTTTTTTGGTCTACACTTTGTGCTATATTCTCATTGCTGAAACCATTAATTTATATTTCTGTTTCTTGAATTGGTTGATAATTGCTTTGTAAAAATTTATCAAATGTATTATTTTATTGTTTGTTGAACATCTCTATTAGCCAGAAAAGTTTACACACACACAAAAACCTGTTGATATTTATTAAGCTGTACATCTTCCATTTGCCTCATTCTTCTGTGTGCTGTCTTCCTCTGTGTCCCAGAAGGCTGAACTGTAAAGGCTGAATCAGTGTATTCTGATTCTCTAGCTTCTAGCTAAATTCAGTCAGAGATAAGCAGTGCTAGAAGATCCATAGAGAAGAAGAGAAATAAGAGAGTAAGATCAGTATGTTTAATACATAGCTCCCTCCGTGTAAGGTGGGCTGTGTCCATCACTGAAGATCAAATCTTCTGTTATGTGAGCCTTTCAATCTAATCCCTTTATCTTGTGGGTTTTAGCCCTGGATTACTTCCCTACATCATGTGGTTTTCCTAAACTCTAGACAATTCTTTCTCAAGAGTTCTTTATAAAATCTCTCTTCAAACTATCCAATTTGGGAGTGTTATATAGTTCCCGCTATGACACAAAAATGCTTATACTCTTCCTATGGGCAAGGCATATTTTATTCATCTATATGCATGATTTTTAATAGCCACTGTAAAACTTTGAAGGAAGTATGTTGCATATTGGAGAAATTTCGGCCTAGAGAGGTTAAGTAATTTCTCCAAGGTGGAAGAGCTGGAACTCAATGTTAGAATTAACTCCATAGCCTGTTTTTTCTACCTAATAAGTGATAATAACAATGAAATTTTGTCCCTATCAGTAACAAAAACTATGTCATTACCATTATATTTTGACTTTTTAATTTTATAATTACTCCGAAATACATTAATGATAAACTATAAAAAATAATTAAGAAATATTCCAAATAAAACATAAAAAAATTGTTAAGCTTTACAAACCCTAGACTATACTTGAGATCTTTGCCTTTTATACTCAGAAAACCCATAAAATTATATTCATTCTTAGATCAGAATAGTTTATCATCTGAAAAAAAGAACTTTAAATTTCATTTTCCTTATTTGCTGAAGCATCCAGCTGATTTAGTATGATTTGAAACTTTAAGAGGCAAGTAGCATCATGGCAGAACTATGAAGTGTGGAAAATGGAATGCAAATGCTAAAATATTTAGCTTTAGATTAAATCACTTTGTATATAGCTGATCATACTGTTTTTGCTAAGCCTGTTTAAATATCATGTTTATATCCACGTATTTTTATTTTAAGCATGCATACTTTCCGCAAGCAATAGTGTTTATACTGCTATCTAGTTTCTGGTTATTATAGTTGTTTTGAATTCTGACACAAAATACCGACCTCTGAAGCTCTTTTTTATTAAAGATGCCTTGAAACTTGTTTCTTCCTATTATATTAAATTAAGATTTTCCTTCTTCAAATATCACACTACTGTGTATGCCTGGCAGTAAAGATTTTATTCTATGCTCAAAGGATTCACAACTTCAAAAAAAACAAAACCAAACAAACAAAACTGAGCATCAAATATGTGAAGCATAAGAAAGGAGAATTTAGTTCAGTTATTTAATGACTTTTTCCTGCCAACATAGGAAGCACTGAGGATCTCATAGGATTTGATTGTTCCATTTGTTCATTCAATAATTTAATTTGCCTTCCTAAACTAGGATGGGGAAAACCGAGCAGCTAAACAATAATGATTTTTCTAGATACCAAGTCACACATACAAATAAATTGTTTCAAAATACAAATTTGATCATGTTACCTTAATTTTAAAAATGGGTTGCCTATGCCCTCAAGATAAAAATAAAAAATAATATGATATAGTTTGGATATGTGATCTCTAAATCTCAAGTTGAATTGTAATCCCCTGTGCTGGAGGTCCGCCTGGTGGGAGATGATTGCATCATGAAGGTGGATTTCTCGTGAATGATTTCGCACTATTCCGTTGGTGCTGTCTCCAGATAGTGAGTTCCTGTGAGAGCTGGTTGACTGAAAGCATGTAACACTTCCACCCTCAATCTCTCTCTAACTCTTTCTTTTGCCATGTAACGTGCCTGCTTCCACTTTGCCTTCCACCATGAGTAAAAGTACTTGAGATCTCTCCAGAATTAGATGGTGCCATGCTTCCTGAATAGCTTGCAAAACTGAGCCAGTTAAACCTCTTCTCTTATAAATTACTCAGTCTCAGGTATTTCTTTATAGTAATGCAAGAATGGCCTAATACACAGTTTTTCCAAAACAGATAATGACTGCGTCCTGGCTCCCCATTGTGTTCTTTCAGCTGCACTGTTTTGCAGTAATTCTTCCTGATTCAGGGTCTTTGCATGTATTTTTTCCTGCATTGGAATACTTTCTACCTGTTCTTCAATTAAATTTTATGTTTTTCTGATTTCAACTTAAGCTTTCCCTTCCAATAACAGTTTAGATTACAATCTTTTGTTCTAAGTTCCCATGAAACTATGTTTTATATTTTTACAACACACATCTCAGCTTGTATTTATAGATTCATTGGTATAATTTTTGGTTTAATGTTCATTTCCCTATCTAGCATGTAAGCTCCTTGGGAAGGGGTACTATGTCCATTTTTCCCTAGCCTTTTAATCTCCGTATACACTAGACTGATCTTGCAAATACCCTAAATGAGCTATGTTGACGGTTCACAGTTCAAACTGAGAGAATTGGCTGATACCACATTCTTCACCTCAAACTCAGGTCTAAAACTCCCACTACCCTGAACCCTGACCTTGCTAATCAATTTTTTTTTTTTTAAATAGAGAGGGTGATAGGAGAAGCTGCTCATAAGATAAATTAAAACCTTGATGTGCATTATTATCTCCTTACTCTGGGGTGTTATGAGAAATGCTCTAAAACAATATTTTTATACTTTTAAAATGCCAATATGCTCTGGGAATGATTCAGAGAGCAAACACTTGAAGGGTAAGTAAAGAAGCATCCGCTATTTCTTAGTTGCAGGTTAAATACATGGAGTTCACAAGAGACTTCTGGGTCCAATATGAAAGAACAATTCCATAAGAAATCTGATTTTCATTTTTATCTGTGCACCAAACACTACAACACTTACTGGGTGTAGGAAAGCAAATCAGAAAGACATGTTATATTACATAACATGTTATGTTACAGCAGGAACAGGAGAATACAGATGCAGTAGTTGATTTCTTATGAAAATGTATGGGGTCAGGAAAAGCTTTACAGGTGGTATTGATATTTTGCGGATGATTGGGAGACAGCCATGGGGATGGGGGTGGGGCCAATAGAAGTGTCAGTAAATGTATTCCAGGTAAAGCGATTAGTATATGTCTCATTTAAATATGAGCCTGACAGATTAAAAGGCCTGGAAAAAGTCAAGTATGTCAGGAGCAAAAAGTGCAAGATAGAATGGCCTGAGCTGAAGCTAGGAGAATTAGTAATGAAAGTCTCTTATAAGGGGTTCTCTTAAGTTATGGTATGAGCTTGTACTATATTCCAAGGCCTATGAAAAAGCACTGATTTATTTTAAGCAAGAATGTAACATGATCAGTTCTTATTAAATATTTCACTCCAGCTGCTTTGTGAAGAATGGGTTAGAATGATCAAGATTGTTGTTGCTTCAGTACCTGTGAAAGATGCTTATGTACTTCACAGAGATGGTGGCGATGAGGCCAGATGGGGATGCGCATGTGCAGCACGTATTTTGGGAGTAGAAAAGACAAAACTCAGGGGCTTATTGGATGTTGATGAGTCTTTCTTAAACTTTTTTATAGCACAAACTGAGAAAGTTTAATTTCTGTACAGCAGCTATCCAAATATGGCTGGTGAGTAGTCAAAGGTATACAGTATCATGCTACTGAATACCCTTCTTGGATGGTACTGGCAGGGGTAAGTTGTTGAAGAGAAAACGACTTTGTGGAAGAAGTATAGTTCTCTTTCCCTGCTTCAAGAAAAAGAGAGGTTTGGGAAAGTTATGTGATATAGTTTGGATGTATATCCCCGCCCAAATCTCATATTAAAATGTAATCTCCAATGTTGGAGGTGGGGTCTGGTGGGAGATGATTGGATCAGGGTGGCAGATTTCTTATCAATGGTTTGGCATTCCTAAGAAATGAATGCCAGATGAAGGCATCCCCTGTGGTGCCGTCCCCATGCGAGTCATTGAGTTCCCATGATATCTGGTTGTTTACAAGCATATGTAACACCTCCTCCCTCACTCTCTTGCTCTTACTTTTACCATGTGATGTACTTGTTCCCCTTTTGCTTTCTGCCATGATTGGAAGCTTCCTTAGGCCTCCCTAGAAGCAGAAGCTGCTATGCTTCCTGTACAGCCTGCAGAACCGTGACTCTATTAAACCTCTTTTCTTACAAATTACTCATTTCAGGTATTTTTTAAAGCAATGTGAGAATGGACTAATACATTTTGAATCATTATGAAAGTTTGTAGAACATCTAGACATAGCAAAAAATTATATGTACTTATTGTTATTGAGTCAGATAGTTACTATTTGAAAAACCGGTGAAAAAGGTAAACTTTCTTAGCCAAATTGACTCTTTGCTATTGAACTTCTTTCTCTCTAGTACTCTTTCTACTCTTGGTGACATTTGTGGTCGGTGATGTTATTTATTCTCTGAAATATTCATTGTGTTCAGCCAAAGCTGCTGCTTTTTGCCTTTGTTTGGGTTTTATCTTTGCACACTGTGTGCCCTATTTTCATTTTATTTATTGAAGATAAAGAAAAAAACTTATATAACTTTATCTTTCTTAATCTATCTGATGGTCAGTTTCTTTATATCTGGCTTTGAGATTGTTAACAAAATTATTTAAAATAATGTACTTCTGTCAAATTCTTGACTGATAGACTAATTCTTGACAGCAAAGACTGCTGTTATTCACAAACAAAACACATGAATTCCAATGTAATATATAAGGTAAAATAATCAATGAAATAGTTTGAAGCTGGTGGAGGCGGCTTTGGTCCATAAGAATACACAGTGTCATTATTGCTTTTATATTTTACTCAAACTTTATAAGAATAATATACTATTTTCATCATTCTATAGTTGAAAAATCCAAGTCATGGAATATTAAGTAAATTGTCCACTGTCGGCCGGGCTTAGTGGCTCACACCTTAATCCCAGCAGTTTGGGAGGCCGAGGTTGGCGGATCACCTGACGTCGGGAGTTCGAGGCCAGCCTGACCAACTGGAGAAACCCTGTCTCTACTAAAAATACAAAAAATTAGCCAGGCATGATGGCGGGCACCTGTAATCCCAGCTACTCGGAAGACTGAGGCAGGAGAATGGCTTCAACCCATGAGGCGGAGGTTGCGGTGAGCAGAGATGACGCCATTGCACTCTAACCAGCCTGGGCAACAAGAGTGAAACTCTGTCTCAAAATAAATAAATAAATAAATAAATAATAAAATAAAATAAAATTGCCCACTGTCAAAATGCTAGTAAGTATAACATCACATAAACTCAGTCTGTCTGATTCCAGAGACTAAGTGGGCAATCACTGAACTAATTTATGTTTACTATATATTGCAGTGTGTCAAAACACATTGCAAACATTCTTTTTTTTTTTTTTTTTTTTTTCCTGAGATAGAGTCTCACTCTGTCACCCAGGCTGGAGTGCAGTGGTGTGATCCCAACTCGCTGAAACTTCCGCCTCCCGGGTTCAAACAATTCTCCTGCCTCAGCCTCCTGAGTAGCTAGGATTACAGGCATGCACCACCACACCCAGCTAATTTTTGTATTTTTAGTAGAGAGGGGGTTTCACCATGTTGGCCAGGATGTTCTGGATCCCTTGACCTCGTGATCCACCCACCTTGGCCTCCCAAAGTGCTGGGATTACAGACGTGAGCCACTGCTCCAGGCCGCAAACATTCTTAAATACGAATGTGTAACCTGCTGAATTCAAGTCAATCACTGGGCAACTGCCACAGAGAACCCCCGCTAATTGAAGATATTTGGTAGTATAACATGAACTGTGTGGCAAGAAGTATGTCAACCAATCATGTTTCCAAAATACCTTAGTTTATTTTTGTCATTGTATTACACTTAAGCGCTACCTCTGATATCCATAGACAAGGTAACTCAGAAAATTAGTTATGTGGAAAATAATTAGAAACTTGGTTTAAAATAGTAAGAAGATGTAATTTGAGACATCAGAGAGCTACAAAAAAGCAATGTAAACTTACGAGGCAAGGACCAAAAGACAGAAAAAAGCATAAGTGGATTCATCGTATATTTGGAGTCACTTGTATCATATGACCAAATGCATCTTCCTTACAGATGTGCCTAACTAATTTGAGAAGTTGAGCAGAACCATTAGAAAGTTCATAGAACTAGGAAGGCAATTTGAAGTTCAGGACCACCTACAAAAAGCGTTTGGTAACCACCTTCTCCCACCACCTGCAATCCTGTAATCTGTGGCCCAGAAAGGCTAGACAATAGCAGTAAGAATGGGCTAGACAATAGCAGTAAGAATGAACTAGAAATTAATTGGCCTTTGCAAAGACTGAAGCCCTAATCGGATTAAAGTAATCTGGACTGTTACTGAGTCTAGCTTTCTACAAAAGCAAAGTTAATCCTTTGAATATTAAGTAACAAATAACACTAGTCTTGTATTTGCTATGCCCTATTCTCCACCTATTGTATTAATTTCTGAACGTTTTAGTTCTGGAGTTTCCATTTGTTGTGTTTTTATATATTCTACTTATTTGTCAATGTTGTCAGGTTTGTTTTATATATCCATGAACACTTTAAATTTACAAAATATCTCAATTTTCTAGATTAACTTTGGGCCTGTTTCACTTCTCATTTGTCTCTTTTGTTTTGTGATTATATTTTCATGTTTCCTCGTATGCTCTTTTTAATCCAACTCTGAAGAGTTTGGTAATATTTCATCCAAAATGTCTTGTATAATTAATCAGCAAAACTATCTTTGCCTATAGGATTCTTTGTGGGAAGATTTTAAACTATAAGCTATTATTTGTTGAATGAGATTTGGTTACATGTGACTTTTAAGCAATGTGTTCATTTTATCTAAGATGCTGAATTTATTTGCATATATTATTCATAATGTTATTTTACTTTCCTTTTAACATCTATAAAATCTGCAGCGCTGTTAACTCTTTCATTACTGACATTGGTGATTTTTGTCTTTCTTTTGTCTTGATGAATCTGGTTTGCAGTTTATCAAATGTATTGATCTTTTAAAATAATCAGCTTTTGATTTCATTGATTTTATCTTCTTATTGTGCTTTCTATTTTATTTTACTCACATTTATTTCTTTCTGCCGCTTGCGTTTCATTTTAAACTTATTCTAAAAATCCAAGGTGAAAATTTAAGCCACTGTTTTTTGTTTCCCACTTAATCCTTAAGTGCTATAATTTCCCATCTAAGTACTAATTTAACTTCATTCCTTCACTATAAGAAATGCAATGACTTTATTTAAATAATAGGTCTTAAGAATCAAACTGGGAGGAAAATCTGTTGCCCACAGTTTTGTTTACACAGGCATTAAGGTAATAGCCCAACTCCTCTTGCTTTTCCAAATGTTGCCCTTGTCATAATTACCTTGCTGGTTTTCCTTGACTTAATTATGATTTTCTAATTCACTTGATCTTGAAATTTTTCAGTACTTTCTTGAGAAACACACACACATTCACACACATACATAACACACAACTTATAGCTTGGACTCAGTTGGCGGTCATCACTTTGGGATAAGATCTGTTTTATCTACCCTTTTGCAGATATTAAAGGCAGGTTTGACCATGTGGAAATCTTGTCCTTGGAAGAGCAGAGATCTCTATCACTTCATGGTCGGTCTACTTGGAAGACATACAAGTCAGGCTCTGGTGATTCTTCCCAAATTTATCATTCAGTTAAAGAGCTCCAACACTTTTTTGGTAGAACGAGTAAAAGGGTAAAGAGACGCCAGCAGTTGCATATTATTGGGCTTGTTTAAACATCAAAAAGAAGCATCAAGAATGGTGAAAAATATTTTTTCAAGATTTCCCAGTTTTTTTCTTTTTCATTTTCTTAATTTACCTGTTGAGATTGAACATTACGCCTATGATTAGCCAGAGTTTTGGCTCTCTGTGGCATAGGAGGCAATTTGTTCTGCTCTCACATTCCTTAATCCACACTGCCAAAACCAATAAGTTCTCTTTCTGTATTTTAGTGGGATTCTGTCAATTCAATTAGAATTTGCCTGGAAAAAAACTCTCAAGTGCATCTGAATAGAATATTTATTCTATTAATCAAAAAGTATTTCATTTCAAACCTGAAACATCATTTTCTTTTGTATTTTTCAACTCATGTTCTGCCACATAATGCAATCTGCTTATTGAAGGTTAAACAATAATATTAAATGATATTATAACTTTTTTAACATCATATAATTGTTAAACAAAAAAATCTAGGAAAATTGCATAATGACACATTAGTAATATAATAACAACAGCTAAAAGATGCCACAAAATCCTAAGGTGAAATCAAAGCTTCAGAAGCAAATCTTTGCAAGTTAAAATCTCAATATCAAAGAAAGTAAATTATTAAATCAAAACTTCTCCTTTATGAGTTACAAACATTGATCTCTCTTGCTCCTATCTCCTTATTCCTCAGTTTCATTTGTAAAAGTTCTGAGTTTCAATCCCAATTTGAGCCGGGATTGCAATGAACTAGGACTTCTACGGGTGTCACTGTTCTTTCCAGATAGCTAGCTTTGGATGAATTAAATGTCAAATTTCGAATGGGTGGATCTCTACTCTAAAGGCTCCAAATAAACATCAAAACATATGCAATATCAAAGCACTGAAAACCCTCAATAGCCAACTTTAAAAAATAGGTACATCTCAACCCTTAGAATTTCTATCCAGTAAAGTTCTATTTCAAGAACATCATAATGTTACCAAAGACTATTACAAAAACTCAAAGGTTACTAAGTGCTAATAGAAAATCTTCTGTGCTTAGCTTCACTGGAGTGTCAACACTTAATACTAGTTATGTAGAATTACAACTTTATGTTTATTACAGTAAATATACAGGCATGTAAGGAAAAATTCTAGAACAGCTTTTCTTAGTATGTTAAAAATTTTAATCACCATTTCACCTTTGAAGATCATTCTCTCTTGCACAGAGCACTAAATTCAGTACGAGATCTGCTATGATGTTTCTCTCTTATATGTAAGTACCTAATAGAAACATCATGCACGGGAGAGGGAAGTGGTGGGTGGGTGGTTACTCGAGTCATGTTGACAAACCACATGGATTCAAGGTTGTGTTATTCCCTCCACTATTCCCCAGTATGCTCTGATGGCTACTCAAATCAACATTTCAAAAAAAAGCACATAATTAGGGACCCTAATAATACTACAATGTGGAGTGCCACCCCATATTTCAAGTTAGTACCTTATACCTCACATATTTGTGCTCTGTAGTAGTTATGATAGTTAGATATATGATTTATCTACTTAAAGACTTTTCTGGCAGACCTAGCTGAGAAGAACAGCGATAGTAACAAATATTCACCCTGATAAAGTCCAAAACTTCCGGACACAATAAGTCTCTCTGTTTCCTCTATTTGAATCTTGTCCTTGATACCCCTCCTTACTGCGAACTTTTAACCTACGTATTTGTCAAGGGATGAAGCCTTGAAAGTTAAACATCAATCGGCATTACCCCATACAATTTGCGTCACCCGATATGTGGCAAAGGACTAAAAAATTTAAAGTCTTTACTCTCTGCAAGATTTTTTTTAACCCAGGCTCTATTGATTTCCCCAGTTTTTACTATTTGTTTATTTCTCATAGTTTGAAGGCTAATCATCTAGATGTTGGGGATTTTGATGTTAATCCCAATAAAAACTACAGCCTTCCTACTTTGCTCTAAGGGTCAGAGCATGCTGCTGTAAAATTTACTGCTTGGAGGAGAGCAGTGGAGATTCCACGCCTTTTCCTGATCAGCCTGCTTCCAAAGGAGGGAGAAAGTGCTGGCCCTTCAGGGAATCTGGCCCACGGTTGGCCAACCACAGTTGGGAAAGCCTACCTCTGAAGGAGGAATGTTTTATGAAGAAAAGAAATAGAGGAATCTGAACCCACTAAGGCTTTTTCCGCCGTAAGTTTACTTATCAGAGAAGTCAATTTCCTCTGTGTTGAGAAAGTGAAGATGCCATGAGATGCTAGAAATACTATACCTGCTGAGCTTCCATAACATGTAAGGTCAACCAGGCAGAGATAAAATGTGTTCCCTCTAATAGCAGCAATGTTCTTTCAGTTGAAAGCTTTGGAAGCCAAGAACTACATCAGAAATCTTAAGTTACAGAAAAATAACTTACATAGATCTTCTCCTGAAATATTAAAACTTGCAGAAACATTTAGTGGAAATAAGTGCCTGTACATGAACTTTAGTGCAAGTTATTGGAATATCTTGGTCTACAACCCAATAGGCATCTCTTCTCATTTAAAATTATTTCCACTTCATCATGCTGACTTGTTTTATTTCAACAGAAGTTAGCTACTAGTGAGATTACAAAATGTCTAATTTGGTGGAGTGTTTTATTCTAAAGCGTGGTGTAGTCAAAGTGAACAGCATCCCCCAAATTATCCAACCCATTGTAAACTTTCAAATTGAGCCGATTTATACAATAAAAAACTACCTTCAAGTATTTTGACAAATGAGTTAAACTAAACATCAACCAATTACCAAATGATGGAAATAAATAACATGTAAGAAATATCAAACATAGCTTTAATAAAGAACTGGGAGGGAAGCTAGAGAAATTGAGCTATCACATTTTAATCTCTTATTTTAGTTGATCTATATTACCACAGAAAGATGTAGAATGTAAATATATTAAGATATAAATATTAAAAGGTTCAAGTTTTTAAATGTATATTTACATAAGTATTTTGTATAATTATGAGATTTTCTTTTTTCATCGAAATAAGATGGCATTTTATGAAAATGATAAGCATTTTCAGGAAACTTCAAAATTGTCAGGAGGATTTTAAATAAGAACTTCATAAAAATTGTGGGGAAATCAGAAAAAAAATAAATGGGGAAAGACCCGCAAGCATAGTTTAGCAAATTATAAAATAAACAAAGATTTGAAACAGTCGGTTTGATATTGTCAGCCTGGTTAATTTGCCTCTTTCCTATATGCCTTTACCGAGCAACAGAATGAGGGACTGTGTGTTCCCTTCGAATCATTCTTCCAGAACAAAGCTGTACAGATTTCTGTCCTGCTAGCTGCCTTCCTCAACTTCCATTCTTTGAGGAAAGTAGCCCATGGTTTTAAAGTACCTTATGAAACTGAGAGGTGACAGTGTGCTGGCAGCCCTTGTAGCCCTCGCTCGCTGGCTCTTGGCGCCTCCTCGGCCTCGGCGTCCGCTCTGGCCATGCTCGGGGAGCCCTTTAGCCCGCCACTGCGCTGTGGGGGCCCCCTCTCTGGGCTGGTTGAGGCCGGAGCTGGCTCCCTCAGCTTGCTGGGAAGTGTGGAGGGAGAGGCGCGGGCGGGAACCGGGGCTGCGCGCGGAACCGGGGCTGCGCGCGGAACCGGGGCTGCGCGCGGAACCGGGGCTGCGCGCGGAACCGGGGCTGCGCGCGGAACCGGGGCTGCGCGCGGAACCGGGGCTGCGCGCGGAACCGGGGCTGCGCGCGGTGCTGTCGGCCCAGCTAGAGTTCCGAGTGGGCGTGGGCTTGGCCGCCCCGCACTCGCAGCGCCGGCTGGCCCCGAGCAGTGAGGGGCTTACCACCCGGGCCAGCAGCTGCGGAGGGTGCACCGGGTCCCCCAGCAATGCCAGCCGACCGGCGCTGTGCTAGAATTCTCGCCGGGCCTCAGCTGCCTCCCTGCGGGGGCTGGACTCGGGACCCTCAGCCAGCCATGCCTGACCCTCCCCCGCCACCCAGGGCTCCTGCGCAGCCCGAGCCTCCCGGACGAGCGCCGCCCCCTGCTCCATGGCGCTTGGTCCCATCGACTGCCCAAGGGCTGAGGAGTGCCGGTGCACGGCGGGGGCCTGGCAGGCAGCTCCACTTGAGGCCCCGGGTGCGTTCGGGATCCACTGGGTGAAGCCAGCTGGGCTCCTGAGTGTAGTGGGGATTTGGAGAATCTTTATGTCTAGCTAAGGGATTGTGAATGCACCAATCGGCACTCTGTATGTAGCTCAAGGTTTGTAAATGCACCAATCAGCACTCTCTCTACCTCAGGGTTTGTAGATATACCAATTGACACTCTTTATCTAGCTGATCTAATGGGGACTTGGAGAACTTTTGTGTCTAGCTCAGGGATTGTAAATGCAGCAATCAGCACCCTGTCAAAACAGGCCAATCAGCTCTCTGTAAAACAGACCAATCGGCTCTCTGTAAAATGGACGAATCAGCAGGATGGGGTGGGGCCAGATAAGAGAATAAAAGCAGGCGGACTGAGCTAGCAGTAGCAACGGACTGGTGTCCCAGTGTTGTTTGTTTGTTCTTTGCAATAAATCTTGCTGCTGCTCACACTTTGGGCTCACATTGCTTTTATGAGCTGTAACACTCACTGCCAAGGTTTGCAGCTTCACTCTTGAGCCAGGGAGACCGGGAACCCACCAGAAAGAAGAAACTCCACATACATCCAAACAGCAGAAAGAACAAACTCCAAACAGACTGCCTTTAAGAACTGTAACACTCACTGTGAGGGTCTGTGGCTTCATTCTTGAAGTCAGTGAGACCAAGCACCCACCAATTCCGGACACGAAAGGAACGGATGGTTTTAAGCAGTGCACATGGCAGGCAAGAATAAAAACGAAATGTTTAAAGCTCGTGTGAAGCTGGGTTTGCAATATGACTAAGTTGTATTCAAACGGGAATGTGTAAGTGTCCCATGCCGCTTTTAGGAAGTGTCTTTAAAGAGAGAAAATATAAAAGGGATTGTGGAAAGTTTATATTTGAGGCATAGCTTTTGAATGTGTTGAAATGCAAGTGTAAAAGCAGAAAAACAAATTAGATAACAAAAATATGTATCCAATAAAATAAAAAAATTATGAGGTAAAGTTTCCTCAAACAGGAAGTCATGATCACGAACCACCCATACTTACAAGACTTTTACGGTGCCAGTTACCTCAGGATTTCAAGGCATAGCATTTGTGCAGGAAGACTCTGAAGTAAGGAATATGGAGTCTGTCCAGTTTGAGAACTCAGAAAAGCTAACAAGGGTTCAATCAAAAACTCAGCAAGAAAAATTGAGGATAGCAGCTGAAACAGGCAATTATTCTGCAGTAGGCGATGTCAATAAATAATAATAGTAATATCTAAAGAGGTTAAAACTCTTGACCAATCTAAAACTAAATCTGTAGTTTTATGACTAAAAGAATTCTTAAAATCAACAAAAGCTCAATTCCAGAATAATCCTCGTGATGAAAACAACTTCTGGGAGTAGAATTTAACCTAAGCAGGATGAGGGCAAGAGAGACAAAGAAATAAAAGGTGCAGATACAACTGGGAGAAAGAAACAGAGCCACGGACTATCGGAGAATGAGATGTCGTATTTTGTTTCCCTTCATTTTGAACGATAATTTAACTGGGGATATAAAATTCTAGGTTGATAGTTTGTTTTCCCAACACTTCACGTATTTAATTTCCCTTTCTTCTTGTTTGCACAGTTTCTGACTGAAGTTTTCTGTAATTATCTTTGTTCCACTCTAGGTAAGGTGCTTCCTCTATCTCTCTCTACTCAGTTTCAAGATTTTCTTTTTCTCTTTGTGTTTTTATATTTTGAATATGTTTAGATTTTTGTTTTGTTTGTTTTTGGCTTTTGGTATTACTTGGTGTTCTCTGAGTGCTGTTAATCTGTATTTTTTGTCTTTTTGGTGTTTCAATTGCACTTATGTTATACCTTATGTCCTGTTCTTGCTTTCCTTTTATTATTATTTTTATTTTTGCATTTAAATTTGGAAAGTTTCTGTTGACCCATCTTCAAGCTCACTGAGTATTTGTGCCCATTGTGTCAAATTTTCTGATGTGCCTTTCAATGGCATTATTTATTGCCTTTACTGTTTTGATTTCTAGTATTTTCTTTTGGTTCTTTCTTTGATTTTAAACTGTCTGCTTACATTACCCATTTGTTCTTGTGTGTATCTACTTATTCCGTTAGAGTCCCTAGGATTAATCACAGTTATTTTACATTCTGTATTAGATAATTTCAGTATCTGTTTCATATCTGAGTCTACTTCTGATGCTTGCTTTTCTCTTCAGATTGTTTTTTTCTTACCTGCGGTCATACCTTGACATTTTTTGTTGAATGCCAGATATGCTTTATTGGGTAAAAGAAACTGTGGTAAACAGACCTTTAGTCTGAGGATTTTTGTTAATCTGGGAGTTGGACTGTGCTTAATGTATGTTGTAGCTACATTTAGGTGCTAGAGGCTTTAAATTCCTGTAGTGTTCTTGGTTTTGTCTCCCCTCTTGACTTTGGGCTTCCCTTCTTACTCCTCCTTAGAGAGAGGTACCGTGTAGCCTGGTTGTTGTGGTAGTAAATTGTGAGAGAAGAGGAGAATTCTGTAATCTTTCCATTAAATCTCAGTTGTATAGTGGAGCCTGTGTCTCAGGGATGTTACCTTGACAAGTATTTCTCCAGTGGTATAGCTGGTTCTTTGTTGTTGTTGTTGATGATTTGTTTTTTTTTCTTACCCTCTACTATCTATGCTGGTTGAAACAGCCTTTCTCTATGTTTTGAAGCTTTGACACCCGATAACTATTTTGTTATTTTTGTTGGTAATTTTTCTTTCAGATGAGTCAGGAAGGCTGAAGAGAGCTGGGATGAGGAGGATTTCCCCTATCAACAGATAAGGCTCTGGCAAAGTCCTTTATCCTCCAGCATAGGATATTTTTATAGAGGATTATATAGAGGCTCGTCACGATGGTGTCTCTTTCTCTCCCTAAACCAGAGGCAGGAGAGTATGTTTCTTGGCTCCTCATCATAAGAACTGAGGTGTTTCTGGGAGAGAAGACTCATGAAAAGTTGCCCCCACACCCATAGCTCCTAGGAGTTTCTGCAGCTCCCAGGAGCTTCTCACTCTCATGCTAGTTCTCAGTCATCTTGGATCCATTCATCAAAAAATTGGTATTCAAATCTTATTTAAATCTTCTTGTATTTTTATGGCTGTAGTGGCTTCTGCCCTGGGTAAGCAGATTTTAGGAGGTACCTGTCTCTCCAGATTTTAGATTGGCAGTTTACCTTGTGAACTCAATTCTCTGATGGGTCTAAGAAAAGTCACAGATTTTTAGTTTGTTCAAATTTTTCTTGTAACAAAATCTGGAGTGTATGGAGGAATGGAGTCCAAGCAATTTTCATATTAAACATGTAAGCAGAAGTCACCACCATATTTTTGAACTTTACAAAAACAGCAGAAGCCCTTCAGTTTCCAACAAAACAAAACAAAAACTAACCTAATGCAGCCCTCATGCAGAAAAGCTTTGCTGTTCAAAAACAGCAAAGAAACAAAAATATCAAGTTCAAGTCTTGTATAAAGTTCTCCAAGAGAAAATCATATTATAATAATAGCAATTCTATAGACAAAATAATCTTTCCGGAAAGATATAACCATAAACAGATAAAAATCATGATCTAATATTTCAAAATAAAGTTTAACATGTTAAGAAAATATCACAAAATGAGCACAAAAGAAACAATTAAAATGTGGTATTGAATAACAGGAAACAGAAAGGAAAGAAAAATATTTCAGAGCTAAAGATAAAACTTAAAGGAACATATGAACAAAACAAAACAAAACAAAACACTATAAAAAATCCAGGATTAAAAAAGGAAGAAAATAAATTCATCGTCTATTTTAATACATAAATTAATTTATCCATCATTTTGTTGTAATTGTTAAACTTTTATATAGCAGATTCAAAAGTGACAAAGAGATGACGGAGAAATTTCTATATATGTGTATAGTTATACACACATATATATAAGGTAATCAAAGGTAAGGATTTAAAACAGTCTCACTGACTTTCAAGTATAATGACTAAAGTATAAAATTTCATCGCTATGCAGGCAATAAGGAAATATTGTGTCTGGTAACTTGTCTTTAGTAATCTAAATGTTTTCATATTGGACATCAGATAATCAAAATAACTGGAAAGACATTAACATAAAGACTGTTAGTAAACGTCGAATGTATAAATTTACACATACAACTAACATTGAATGAGATGTATAAGGAAGAATGTGTAGTTTGTAATAGTTAGCTGCTCTGTCAATATAGGTAAAGTGCAATGTGAAAAACTGAAGTGAGACTAGCAAGAGCTTTTGTCAGCAATCAAATTATTGGTGTTGAAGGTATTGTTATCTGATAATGTTTCCATGTAGTATAAATTAAAATATATGATTATTTATGTTGTACTCTAATTCTCTTCACAATGTTCTTAAAAAACAACACTCTGTTTGGTATAAAAAAGATTCAGATTCAAGATTGTAGAAATTGAAGAAACACTCTGTAGCAATGAATTTTAAAGAGGCACAAAGTTTGAACTAAGATTTGACACTAAATGCTTAGAAATTATAACAATTCAATAGAAATTGATCAAATGAAGCCTGATACTGATTTGAAATCCCACTTTCTACTAAAGAGAATCAGGGTTTCTTGAGAAAATGGCTGATTATAGGAAAGATCAAGGAATGTATAAGATTGCTTGAGTTATTTTGGGATTGTACATAGAAAGGTAGCTCTCATGTAACACTCGGTGAAAGTCATCCAAATTTTGGAATCAACTATGAGTTTCACACTGGCCAAAGAACATAAAATATAAACATCAAAATCTAATACCTAAATTAGATACAAAAATGTCAAATAAGCTTTAATTCATTTGTTAATATTGGTTCTCACGCACCCCCAGAAGTTATACTGACTTGGTCACGTTATATTATGCTAGTAGCCCTTTTTTTAACTAGTAAATAAAATAAGACTATTTAGCATTTCTCTTGCGTTTCCTGTTCAAATTTACGTCTGGATAACCAGATAGTAGATAAGATACAGTTTCTCTTTACAGAAGTATTCCAGAAAATAAATTAAGCAAAAATAGTGAAATTATATCATCATTTTACAATTTCTATTAAATTAATGGAGCTACACATCAAGCATCAACAGCTGTTAATGTCACAAACATAGACAACAAACCCTGGTGTGCTTCCTAAAGAACGCATCCTCACCTTGTCAACCTTGGCAAATCATCATTCTTGAATGAGACTTAGTCTCTAGATTCAACTAAAAATTTACATATAACTCAGAGGACAAATGAACGTGTTAAACTATACAAGGAAATTAAGTCAGTAAGACTATGACTGTGAAAAACTCACAAGACACCATCTAGGTTCTTCAATACGTACATTGCAAGCCAAGAAAATAAAAATGAGAAAGAGAGAGGGATTTTATAGATTAAAAGAAACTGATATTACATGTAACAGGTAAAAGTAAATTACAAGGAGTTTAGCAGTATGCATTTAAGTGAAAAACCTATAAGGAAAAATAAAGATGTTTTACAATAGAAGTCAGTTGTGATCACCCTTGGAAAGGAAGAAAAGGATTGTGATTTTGAGGTGGTAAATGGAGGGCTTTTGTGGTATGTGGCAAAATTATATCTTTAAATGGGTAATATTTTAAATGCCTTGTGGCATTTCATTACTGGTTTACATATTTCATGCAACTTTCTATATTTGCATCATCTTAATTAAAAACATGTTAAAAAGGAGATAATTTTCTTCATCTATCTTCCTTCATGTTGGCTGTCTGTAAAGAGATGTGTCTGTGACTTAAATAGCTATATGAAACCACCAGGTGTTATACTAAGCTTAGAAAAATAGCAAGATATCTGCATCCCTTATCTGCCTATGTTATGACTCCTTGAGGACAGACAGAATTACATTTATACCTTGTTAAACCACTGTTGTTATTCTATATTTTTCTAATCCTTGAAAGCAAATATAATTCTGACTAATACAAACTCTCTCGGCTGAAATTAAATAATTGAGGAAAGATTCTGGTAGTTTTTAAAATAATTTAAGTGGGAAGAGTTTAAAGTCCCTTACTGTCTTCCTGTAATGCACACATATGGGTAAGTTAAGAAATAAAGGTGACAATTGAACATGATAGATCTCTCATCAGTGTTTTAGTAAAAAGGGCATTAGAAATACATAAAGAAAGTATACATTGTGATCAGTAGAATAGGAGGATAGGAAGAATAACACTATATATCAGCTGAAAATACATTATTCAAAATGCATGTCCTTGAGAAGAGAAACATGGTAAAGGGCCTTTTGCTCTAGAGATAAGAAAAGATACGCAGCAATGATTATGTTCTGGACATGTACTAACATTCAGAAAATTTACATGATCAGAGATTACTAAATAAACAAATAAATATAACAATTTAGTAGAGCTAGGAAGATCTCAAAATATGTTCAATCCTAAAGTCAATGCAATCCTAATTGGTCCCAATGAGAAGAGGAAATCAATATAGTTACTGCATCAAGTTCTCCAATAAGCTTTTTTTCTAAGTGTTTACAGGAGATTAAAAAGAATCTCACCACCATGAACAAACAAACAAGAATTGAGCAGCCATGCAAAAAGAGGGCCAGGCAGCTAAAATAAGTATATAGTTTACTGAGGCTTACAAAATATCATGCACGGAAATATTTTTAAGAATAATAATAGCAAGCAGAGAGGCTGAGAGGAACCTTTAAGAGGTGATGGATATGTGTATGGTATTGATTGTGTTGATTTCATGGGTGTATACTTATGTCTGAATTCATCAGGTTGTTATATCAAATATGTGCAGCTTTTTTATGTCAGTCACATCTCAATAAGGTGTTTTTTAAAAAAGAAGTTCACAAGTTAATAAGAAAAAGTATTCTCCACTAGGAGAAAAATATATAGTAAGAGAGGAATCAGCAAGTAATCTAATCAAGTCATATATTACATAATGTATAATAATATAATAAAATATTAAGCATTTATTATATTTTTTCTCTATGAAAGACAATGATTTTTAAACCAGGAATTATGTGCAATCATTACTATAAAAACACTGAATCCAAAGGGCAGTAACGTGACAAAGTATACTAAATATATATGTCTTTTCTGGAGCCAACAATATTTCATTTTATGGCAACCAAAGTACTTGTATGGTGTTCCCCTGTCTCTAATATGGGCTTACCTCAGAAGACTAATTATAGGCAAAGGGAAAGCAGGGGATAAAAATAAAAGAGCTGAGGACGACATCAACAAAATGTAGAGATTAGTAAGAGAGCACTAAAGAAAACTGAGAAGTAAAATTATCCCTCTTCAGCATATGGGACACAGAATCAATTCCAATGAGTTGGGGGTCAGCATCTGAGAAAGGACAGTAGCAAGAAATTAGAGACAGGGAAGTAAATTTTCATGAAGAAGGTGGTAATTCACACTGTCAAATTCTCAAGAGTGCTCAAATAGAATAAGAGCTAAAATAAGTATTTGATTCTGTAATGAGATGTTTTATATAAAATAAAGCACCAAACAGTAGAGGCCAAATCCAGTCTATGGTAGATTGTTTTAATAACCAAAGAGAGATTAATGTGGTTTTCAATCTCAAATAATTTTCTCAGTAAATGGAAAGAGCGATGTGTGTAAACATGAAAGAAGTTCTAATCGTTTGTGTCTGTCTGTGTGTAAAGATGTGACCATCTTTGGAGATCGAGGGTTTCAGCAAAAGGGCAGATTTACATTTACACAGCCTTGAAGAAAATATGGTCTCAATGTTTTTATATGACAAATCTATTCTCTGTTTATTGGTTTATTGTTTTAATAAGCACTTCAGATAGCTTTTTATATTTTGGTTATTACTTTAGGTGCTCAGGATATAACAAAAGAGGATAGCAGCCTGCAATTTCAATGTGGAATGGGATACTTTTGTTTCTAGGTAATATGGAAAAGCAGGTACCATATTTATTTATCCTCCAGCTTATAAAAAAGAACTGGACAAAATTTATGAAACAACAGTCTGCCAAAACTTAGAAAACAATGCAGGACAAGATATGATATCTCTAAACTAATTTATCTACATGCTCAATTGGAAGAAAGAGACTCCACGAACTACAAAAACCTAAAGAAAATGGTGCATGTGAAAAATTTACAAACTCAACTCATTTTTCTTGTGTCCCTGCCTCTCCTTCCCTGTCTCTTCCTCCTCCTCCCATCTTTGCTCTGGTCCTGTGGTGTTTCTATCTTTCTGGGGAGCCAAGATTCAGTGTGGGAATAAAGTTTATGATTTTAAAAATCTGGATTTAAGAGGTTTTGCTCATATGAACTTAAAGTTTAGCTCTCACTTATAAGTGAGAACATGCAGTATTTGGTTTTCTGCTCATGCATTAGTTTGTTTAACATAGTGGCCTCCAGCTCCATCTATGTTGCTGCAAAGGAGATGATTTCATTCTTTTTATTGGCTGCATAGTATTCCATTGTGTTTATGTACCACAGTTTTTCAAATCCAGTCTACCATTGAGGGGCATTTAGATTGATTCCAAGTCTTTGCTATTGTGGATACTACTACCATGAACATATATGTGCATGTGTCTTTATGGTAGAAGGTATATAATCCTTTGATTATATACCCAATAATGGGATTGCTGGGTTGAATGGTAATTCTGTTCTGAGTTATTTGAGAAATCACCAGACTGCTTTGTGCAATGGCTGAACTAATTTACATTCCCACCAGCAGTGTATGTGTGTTACCTTTTCTCCATAATGTCACCAGCATCTGTTATTTTTTGACTTTTTAATAATAGCCATTCTGGAAATGAACAATAGAAAAAGGGGCTTACTTGAGAGTGGAGGGTGGGAGGAAGGTGAGGATCAAAAAATCTACCTATTGGGTACTATGTTTATTACCTAGGTGGTAAAATAATCTATACACAAAATCCCTGGGACATGCAATTTACCTGTATAACAAATGTGCATGTGTACCCTCTGAACCTAAAATAAAGGTTAAAATAAAAGCTAACAAAAATAAGAGGTTCTGCTGCTTTACTGTACCTGCTTTGCTGAGCTCTTTTACAGTGAGAAAAAAATTATCTAAAACTAAAACAACAGGGAACCAGACAATCAAACTTTGGTCCGCACTCTGGCAAGCATCTCCCTAGATGGGAGGGCTTTACTAAAGGGGACAACATAGAAATGACCAGAATGGGAATTTCAAACATTAAGGCAGTCCAGGTTTGCTGGGACTCCAACTGGCTAATTATTATGCCCTGTTCTAGGGCGCATTTTAAACCGTATGGCCAAATTACATTAAGGAAAATTCAGAGCCCAAATAGTTATTATGAAAAAAGGAAAGAAGGAAAGAAAGAAAAAGAAAGAAAGAAAGAAAGAAAAAGAAAGACCCTACAACAAAAGAGTCTCAATTATTTCACATATCTATATTTTTTCTTCCCATTTTGAATCTGCTGACTTTTCTACTGGTGTTGAGATAAAACTGACTTTTTATGATATTAGTAATTCTAAGATGCTTGGCAAAAGGAAAAAAAAAGGTAAAAATTCTTTTAAAATCAAGCTGCTATACAAACTGCTTTACCCATTGGGTAAATAAAGTTTAGACATGTGAAAAAGTTTCAATTTTGTCAGGAAAGTAAGCAGGATTCAACCATCTTTTTTATATATACACATGTATTATGTTGCATGTTGCATCTTCATGGTGCCAAATTAGCTTATAAATAAAGGAGTACTCATAAATTAAGCAAATTAGCCCAGATGCTTTTCAGGTTCATGTGACTTCAGTATTCTCCCGTGTATCAGTCTATTCTCATGCTGCTGTGAAGAAATACCCGCGACTGGGTAATTTATAAAGGAAAGAGGTTTAATTGACTCACGGTTCTGCAGGGCTGGGGAGGCCTCAGGAAATTTACAATCATGGCAGAAGGGGAAGCAAACACATCCTTCTTCACATAACAGCAGCAAGGAGAGGTACAAGGTGAAGGGGATGCGGGAAGCCCCTTATAAAACCATCAGATCTCATGAGAACTCACTCACTATCATGAAAAAGCATGGAGGTAGCTGCCCCCATCATCAAATTACCTCCCAATGGGTTCCTCCCATGACAAATGGGTATTTTGGAAACTACAATTCAAGATGAGATTTGGGTGGGGACACAGCCAAACCATATCATCTGGTAAGTAAAAATAATTTTAAAATTATTGATAAAAATATAAATATTTTCAGAATTGTCTGGTCTGCATTCGTGTTTGTCTGTGTTTACTGGTTTTATATTTACATTTGTTAGACATTTTAAGATGTCAGAATTTGGCATGAAAGTAATAAAGCTATAAACCTGGTGAAAACATAATGATTTTTATTTATTTTTTTTTATAAACAAGAGTGATTTAATATTACTGATTTAAAAAAACTAATAAAATATTCTGTGCTATTGGCAAAATGTCCATGTAATTTAAAGTTCTTGCTTAGGTGAACACCTAATATTTACAGGCTATAAAATGGTTAACAAGGAAATAACTTAAAATATAACAAGCTTTGTCTAATATTTTAGTTTTCATAATCTATATGAATTATTAAAAATAAACTAAATAAATATAAATAAAATAAATGTTATTAAATAAAATTTTAATGTATTTTTGAAATCTTAGAGTTATGTCAAATTAAATAAGAGATATACTTTAAATATCTGCATCATTCCAAATTAAGAAGATTTATGTTATAGGGAAAGATGTTCCTAAAATTATAAAGTGGTTCTCATGTGTAAAATACTGTAAAATATGACAGACAATTCAAGATTTCTTGCTTCCTAGATTTTTCACTAAAATAAAGATTACTAAGCGTTAATACAGTGATTGATATATGTAACTAAACCTACTGAATAAAAGAAACAATTACATATTTGCAATGTATAAGGAAAATAGAAATATGATTTTTGCTTAAGAAAATTTGATTTTTGTCTAGTTTAGAGGTGTTTAAGGGTTATTTTAAATTAAAGAAAATTTTTTAAATGACAGATAAACCTAAATGTATATAAAAAGTTGAGGAAAATAAAAAAACTAAGTTATGAAAGGTTTATGGAAATTTTATCCTGAGGTCAAAACTGATTGCAATTGGATAGATTTGTATATAAGGTTTTTAAAATTAGCTGTATCATTAAAAGTGCCCTAATACAAAACTAAAAATTTTGGTTAAAATAACAAGGTTTTATCAAAATGTTGATTTGTTCTCAGTGATATTGCAAGAAATATTGACTTTTAATTCTGAAATCTGTGTCTTTATAAAGCTTCTCAGATTTCTGCCACAGAAGTTCAACTTTTCTGGTATTTTGTTACCTATGATTTGCAGATCACATCATTGCCTTCTGTTCCTTTTCCCTTGAAAAGTACGTCTTTTTGCTTGGCTGGAATGATAACTCTCTCTTTCAACATTTTCAGTCAGTTCCTGTAATATTTTCCCCTGGTTCTAATTCTGTTTTTATTACATAATGCTAAAAAGCTTATTTTGAAAGCCTAAAAAAAGCAATGCTTTCCTCAAATGTAGCATTATTTTGTAATATATTTTTGATATGTCTAAATACTTTCAGGTAACCAAGAAATTTCCCATGCTGTCACTAAGAATCAGGTATTCCTCCTGCTTTCTGCTAAAGGTACTAGTTTTAATGCTAAAATTTCTCTATAACCTTAGATACATTCTTCTTATGTCTACTTAAATTCAGGTACACTTTTCATCAGTTTTAACTCTGGGTTATTTAAATGGGCCTTCCATAAGGGGAAGCAATCGTACCGCAAGAGGTTTTTCTTTACCTTTTTGATGACTGGCCTAAAACAAAGATTTTATGCTTTATTATGGCAATTTATACATTGTCTTCATTGGTTATTTTTATTACTTGAGAAAACTGAGCTTTAAAAGGGTTAAGGTTTTCACAACCTTGTAACTTTCTGTATTGCTTTTGAGGTCTTCTGATTATCATGCTAGTTAAATTAGTAACCATTACATAAAAATGACCTGTGATTCTGTTTTGATTAAATGTTTTGAACCTTTTGATATCTTTGGTAGGACCTAAAATTATATTGGAAATATCATCAAAGGATAAATAATACTGGATCTTCTTTTGGTTACATTTATAGGTATGTTATTCATATAAATTCTATAAAAATTATATACATTTATAAAAATATAATATCCTATCAGTCATAATTTTGACTATATTAAACCTTTTCTAAAGTTATATTTATATGGATATTAACATAAATATTTTAAAGATTATGTCAAATGTATGGAAGTCTGGTGGTTCTGATGTGATGATTCTGGTTTTTATCTTACTATGCTACATATAATAGAAATAGCTAAATTTTATTGCCAATTGAAAATTTTCAACCAATTTTAACCATGGTTATTACAAGTTTCTGTCACCCACAATTCCTGGAGGGTAGGAGCTGCCACTCAGTGGCCATGTCCAGGGCACATTGGCCCTCAGCCCCAGCCAATCTCCCATGGCCAGCGCACAAGGCCACCACAGCCTGGTCCTGACGTGATACCCAAGACCGGTGGGTAGGAGGGGCATCTGGTGAGTTATTGCTTAAACTTCTTCTCTAAAAGCATTTACAATAAACTGTGATCTAAATTACTTTCCATGGAAAGGACTCTGACAAGTACTCTTAAACACAAGATTACTTTGGACATCATACCATCAGAGTAGAAAAAACTTTCAAGACTCTAAGTAAAAAGCTAAAATAAGAACTGCTAATCTAACATCAAGCAGAACAAGAGTTAATTACACAGGATTGAACTGATAGAAGAATACGAAGATTTTATTCATGACATTTTCATTTGAAATGGCTGATTCTCTTTATATTTTGTTTTCCAGAGTCAAGATAACCTTTTCTCTTTATTTTTAATTGACAATACATTAGATAGAGTATATTTTTGTGGACAAAAATTTGAGGTATTTATATTTCTCTCTACCTGATTTCTCCAGAATTTGGAAGCCATTTGTGAGTATTCTTAATTGATGGCAATACAATTATTTGCATACATTCAATAAGAATCTGTTTCCTTTTGTAACAGGATACAATTGGAGACACTGGTTATTTTACCAAAGCTTTGATTAGAATGGCATATTTTCAGATATGATCAGGCTGCTTTGAGAAATTGGTGCTGACTTCATAGAGCCAATGAAAAACTTAGAAAGACTGGATTGGTACCTTGTCTACAATGTTCCCTTACAGGGTTTCTGTCCTTCTGATAATTAAAGAATATCACTTTCTGACAGGCCTGGGAACCTCAAGATATTTTGGAACCTTGAGAAGAGAGAAATACACTCATTCACACAGGTTTTACAGCCACAATCTGATGGATTAACCATGGCTTTACTAGACTCAAGGCTTTTAAAAATCCAAAATTTCTTATAAATAGGTTCCAACAAAGCTAATTTTAAAAAAGAAGCTTATAAGGCCAATTATTGCTGCACTTTATGCAAATAATCATGCCAGGTAGATATAAGACTAAAACTTATTTTGCAAACAAGTCAGTCCTATGATTTGTCTCTGATAAAAATGAGAAGCTTGAGAAAGATAAATTATATTTCAACAGCAAACTATAACACACCTGTTATTGGATTCCAACACTGACCATTGTTTTTAAGTTTTTATCATTTGTTATAATCAAGACTGAATCCTGAATTTTTCCTTGCTTCAATAAGTATCCCTAATGAACCTGCATATAATATATTTTAAAAACTTCTTTTTATGATTTCCATCAGGCATAGGATCTATTTTTGAAGTACTACTTAAACTAGGAATTATAATTCAATATATGTTGGGGTTTCTCTTCCATCTTGTTAAGTTCGGTACCTACTATTTGTTTCTTATTTTTAAAATCAAACTGATTACATCCTACCCAATACCAATGACATGTTCTTTAACCTGTCTTTGTTATAAGTAAACCAAAGACTTTTCCGTGTTTATCAGGGACACTATGTGCACCTCCTGAATATGCATTTATTTGTCAACATATTGACCACCCCTGGTTTTATGCATGTGTTGACAGGTGGTGCATAAGAGTTAATTGTTTATTAGGTTATCTGACTATTCTTCTTTCTATTTATAGCTTCACTGCTTCTCAATATTGGACCAGTTTCTTAAAACTATTTTCCAGGAGTAAACAAACCCTACCTGCAAACCAAGAAGACAGATTTTGGCCTATGTTTAGCAATATTCTCTTGCCATGATGGAGAGTATCCTCTCATGAACAACGATTATAAATCTGTCAATCACTCTATGTAACTTCTCAAGTGAAGCAGCTAAAGCCATAGCTGCCCAACAAAAATCTTTAAACTCTTTAGCCACAGTAGTAATGGATAACAGAATACCCCTAGACTAAGTATTGGTGGAACAGGAAAGAGTTTCTATGGTAGCTAACATATCATGTTGTGTTTACATCAATACATTTTCTGAAGTTGAAACACACATGAAATTAGAAGACAACAAGCTAATTAATCACAACAAATTCCCAGGGAAGAACCAGGTGCCAACTGGTTCTCAGATATATTTTTCTGAATCCCACATAGAATTCAATGTATGCCCCCAAGCCATACGAAAATTAAGACTTTACCTATTACTAATGCTCATTTTTGGACATTTGGTTAGCAAATGCTGCCTCTGATGTTAAACTTTTAAACTGTTAAAAGAGAAACCAATGTATTAATAATGCTAAATGTTAATATTGTACCAGATATTAGAGAATATCTTCAACTTAATGCAAAATGATTTCATCCTTTAGGCCCAAACCTGCACCCCTAGTCAGTAGGAAAAAGCTAGAATGGACGTTGCCCCTAATCCCTCATGACTGAAGAATGCACATAGAACAGGGGGGATTGAAACCATGACCCAAAGATTTAGTTAAAGAAACCAATGGCTAAAAGAAGTTATTGAGTTTGCAGGTTGGCAGATTAAAAAAAGAAGAAGAGGAAACAACAACAACAACGACAGAACAACAACAACAAAAAAAACTTGCTGAAACACTGAAACTCCCTTTGCTTATTAACTAAAGAACACTGACTGAAATTGATTGGACTCAATATGGCCAACTAGAGTCTGCACAGAAAGAGCTTGCTGACATTGCAACCTGAATTTTCAGTGCATGTTTCATAACAGCTCCCTCCAACTTTGTACATGTGACCCATGCGATAGTATGAAGTTAACTGTATGCCCAGGGACTTTCTAGACCTTCTCTTTCCTTCCACCAATTATTTGATCATCTCAGAATCCACCTCCTGAAACTTTTTGTATACAAATACTGCTTTGAAGCCAGCATGGGGAGAAAAACTTGAGTTTGACATGCCTGTCTTCTTGTGAGTCAACTTGCAAAATAAAGCTTTCCTTTTCTCAAAAACCTGATGTCATAGTATTGTCTTCTAGCGCATGGGGCAGTGAGCCCCATTGGCTTGATAACACTTCTATCACCTAGAATGGAAACACAGGTAGTTCGAGGGGCATAGAGAAGAGAAAACACAGAATCATTGACTAAGTAATGGTACCAAAAGTATTTTCAGATTGAGGACTGTTGTGGCCCACGTAGTAAATATGAAAGCACTAATTAGTAGCTGAGGACAATAAAACAGTTATTATAACTGTTTTTATCATGTTCATGAAGCTAGAGGATATAGTTTGCACAAAAGTCGAAGAATATTTTTCTAAAAAGCCAAATCAAATTTTCAGACCTGAAAACTACAATGCTGAGAAAATATACCAGATGAGATTCATGGCAGATAATGCCTAGGTTATAAAGGCATCCAAAATCCTAAGAAATGGAAGTAGAAACTACCCAAAATGAAACAAAATATGAAATAACAAAATAAAAAATAAAGCATAAGTGAGAAGTGAGACAGCCTCAAGGGGCCTAAAATATAAATAATTGGAGTCCCCAAAGCAAAAAAGAGAAATAGGTACATTAAAATAAATTTTGAAAATTTATTGCTAAAAATATATCACATTTGATGACAGCTATAGCCTCACAGACACAAGAATTTCAATGAAACCGAAAACAATATACAGAAGAAAATGATACAAAGGCGCAGCATAGTAGGTTGCTCAGAAATCAGTGACAAATCATAAACGAGGTCATAGAAAAATGCACATTAAGTATAGGGAACAAAGAAAATTAAAACTGCTGACTTCATATCAAGGCAAATGACAGTAGAGAAACTTCTCTAAAGTAATAAAATAAAAACTGTCAACCTAAAATTCCATACCATTAAAAAATCCTTTCAAATATGAAGGCAAAATTATTTCAGACACAACCTCTTTTTGTGGTACTCTGTTATGGCAGCCCTCACAATATAATAGAATTTTCTATTTAAAAATGTGCATTAGAAATAAACAAACCAGCTGGGTAATTACTGCTCAGTGTCTGGCAGTCGTTCATTATAAGCTCCTCTGTGAAAGAAACAGGACCCAAAATTTTTCTGAGATGGCAGGGAAGACTGCAAGGAAAAATAAAGGCAGCAATATTGTTGGATGAACCTGATTTAAATAATTTACAGCTAAAACATGAAAGCACAGTTTTTGAGACTCTAGGGTATTGCTGGATATGTGCTTTGTGTTAGGCTATGCTATTTGATTTTTAATTAAGCCTTCAAAGGGGCCGTATCAGTTCTCAAAAATGGTGGGACGTTGGATATTTATCCAACGTAATAATACCTGGAGAGTAATAATACCTGGATTTTATCTCAGTTTTATTGCTTGGTTGAACTATTTAACTCACAGAACCTGGTAACTCTTCAAAAATTATTGAAAGCTATGAAAAGAAAATACTTCTGCTTCTACAAGGGATTTTAATTTAATTTAATTAATTTATTTATTACTGTCATTTATTTATTTCCTTGGGCTATTAGTAGCTTTTTTTTTCCTATGTCAGATCAGTGTTGTCTGTATCTATGCTTGAAAACAAGAAGATTGGGATGGGGCTTATTATAGATTTCCTTTTAAAATAAAAATTAATTCCTACAATCAACATGAACTACCTTTTTGCTGTTATATACTATAAAATTGTTAGTACTTTTTTTCATAGTAATACATTAATATACTTTGAAACAAATCCAGGTATTTCACTTCATGGAGAAGTTGACTATGAGCTCTTGGACAACATAATAATCTCACTTTCAACTGCATAAATTTTCCAAAACTCAATTCATCTGTCTCATGCTTTTCTTGACTGTTTTAAAATTACTTCTATGTCACAAAATATGCTTTATGTCTATGTTTCTGCCAACTTATGTTTGTAAAATATTTTTACATAGAAAGAATAAAAGCATACACCTGGGTTGTGATTACTTCTCCAACTGCCTATTAATTATTTTTAATAATAAATATTTAGGTTATACATGGAAAGTTACAATTTCATTCAACATAACACCATAAAACAGAAGGAATTGTAGCTTACTTAGAGAGAAAACTACAATGTAAATATTACTGGCAAAACTTCCTGAAACTGCAGGGTTTTGAAAGAATTTGAAGAAAAAAAGCACATGTCAAATTAGGAGTACATCTCTCCTCGATGAATAATGATTACGCTAGTAAGCTTAAGGAGAAAACTGCAAATGCGTTGTTTCAAGGTTTAGTTCTACTGTATAGATCTATTAAGCCTAGTTATATAAGACCTATGTTTCAGAGGAAATTCTAATTCCAAAGCTTAGTTTTTTATTTCCTTCAATGTGAATATGAAAAGTCAAGGAAAAAAAATGCTTACCTCTTTCAGGAAATGGTCGGTATTACTATGTTCTGTTAATATCACTGAAGAATGACCTTTCCCAGATAATTAGGTTTTCCTGTTAACTGAAGTCTAACATTTTACTGCAATAAAGGTTATTAAATATAGCAAATTCTGAAGTTTCTTCTCTTAATAAAATACAAGGAAAATCAACTTAAAATACAATCCACAAGATCATGATTTTGAAAATCAGATTATTGTGCTCATGATAAGATAGATAAGATAGTGGATGTTGATGCTATAGGGCATAGTGGTGAATGTTATCTAGTCTAAGGAGTTAATCTGAAATGTGACTTCTTTGAATAAGAAAATTATTTGTAAGAAATTAGAATTTTGCTTATTGTTATCTTCTTCACATTTGCATAATAATATAGCTCTCTGCAAAATATTTAATATATGGCGCTGAATTCGAGACAAAATTGCTTTTGCTAATGGCAAATTTCTGCTAGGCCCTAATATTTAGTGATAGTATCACATGTCTTTCTAGAATGTAGTAATAACTTCTACAGCTATTGAGGCCATATAGAGAACTCCCGGATGACAGGGATCTAAGAATATTCAAATGATTAAATATTTTTGTTTATTATTATTGTATAGTTTAGGTTGTCTTCTTAAATGTCCCAGCAGAAAGCAGAATGAATGGCCCATCTGCCACTAATGTACTATTAGGACTGTTCTGTAAAGAATTTGGGATGGGATGGATGGAGAGTGGAGAATTGTTAGCTTCTCAGTACTGTGGAGACATTTATCTTCTTTAGCCTGGCTTTGACCCTTTCTGTTTTCTTCCCTCATGGTTCTTGTTGATAACTGATGTCTCAGAACTATTTTTCTATGATTTTGGACTCATTTCTTTTGTGCTCCTGTGGTTTGTTGCTTTCCTTCGCTTTTTATTTGTCCATTTTCCTGACATTTTTATCACTAATATACATCAGTCCTTTGAACTCAGAATGCAGAAGACTGTCAGGCTTCAGGTACTTTAGGTCTTCCTATACTTAGGTCTATTGGGGATTCCTAGATTATAGCCCTTGGCTTTAGTTAAATGAGCTGGTAAATCTTTATAGAGCTATCTTACTGTGTGCTAACACCAGGTTACTAACATAATACAGTTAAAGGGTTTCCCTGTATGCTAACAACCAGACATCATAATGAATCTTAAAGATAGTGCATACAGACATATCAATATATTTGTTAATGCATTTTTCATGGCTGCCATTGCAGGAAGCTGGACCGGCCCTGACTGAGTGCATTCAATGTCATTAAAGCATAATAGAATTAATGAATAAGCAGCAAATGAAAGTCTAAAGCCCAACATAACAAAATTGGATAATATAAACACCATAATATATTTATAAAAGTTATCTATGTGGGAACCACCCCACATAGAAAATCAATTTCTCTCTCTCTCTCCCTCGGGCTCCTCTTCAGACTTCCTTGGCTACCCAAGGATCACCTGAGTTTCATTATTATGTATGTGACTTTGTTTCTGGGCATGGACTTTTGTACAGGTAAATAAATTGTGAAGCAAATTCACAGAAACCACAGGGAAGGGAAAACCTATGCAGTACAATTATCAAAATATAGACGTAGCAAGCTATGAATAAAATCTGCCTTTCCAGAAATATTAATGTATTGGGAACATCAGCTTATTAAAGTCTAATATTAATACTGTAGAACACTTTTACTGCCGTCATTGCAAATTATAAAGATTAAAATATTCTAAAATCGCTTCTTGATAATTTTTTTATATAAAATTTATTTTATAATTTTCTCCAAAATCACTAGATGATGGAAGCCTTTTAATCATTCAACAATTTTACTATGCTACATGCTGGTGATACAAATAACTGTACTTCAGTGTTTTTACTAAGTTTACAGGCTAGACAGGAGGACTAGTAATTGCATTTTTTAAACTAATACTAATCATAAATCAATACAAATGTTATTCATAATGATGTTTATGAATGGTACTATTTACTTTTTATATAATGCCGGTGTATGAGATGTATAGCTGTAACACTAAGAAATCAAATTCACCATCATTATAATTTTAGAAATTAGAGAATTGATCAGTAATCACAGTTGGGTAGTTAATAACAAAATCATAAACAAACTATTTACATTTTAAGATCATTTTCCAGGTTTAAAATAAACCTGGTTTGAAATTAATTGTATAAGCAAAGTGATACAAAGTGGTATTTTTTACATCTTTAAGACATTTATTTGCTCTTGGTCATATTGAATTCTGCTCTAGAATTCAAGAAAACCACAATAAATTTTGAAAAGACAAAGACATATAAAAAAGTTTTAAAACATTGGATTATAGTATTTATAGAAGGAAATTTAAAAAATGATTGCACTTGGGAAGAAATTTATGGATTAATTAACCCTACCTAGTATTCTACAAATGAAAGAACTAAGATCCTTAGGAACTTTTTCTATTATATTTCTTAAGGTAATGCTGATCACAAACAAGCATATTTTGCATCTTTCTTTCTGGTTTGTATGACTTTTATTTCTTTTTCTTGACCAATTTCTCTGGTTAGGACTTCTAGTACTATATTAAATAGAAGTGGTGAAAGACAGAAACTTCGACTTGTTCCTGGTCTTAGATGGAAAGCTTTTATTTTCAACACTGAATATGACATTAGCTAAGGGGGCTTTTCAATTTCAGTCTTTATATCATATTGAGGTAATTATCTTCTATTTCTGGTTTCTTAAGAGTTTTATGAACACAGGATGCTGAACTTTATCAAACACTTTTTATGTATCTATTGAGAAGATCATGAAATTTTACCTCTTATTCAGTTAATGTAGTTTATCACATTATTTTTATATTTTGAACCATCATCACATCCTAGGGATAGACACCAATTGATTATGGTGTAGGATAATTTTAATGTGCTGTTAAGTTCACCTTATATATTGAAAACCTTAAAAACTTCATTTTTTTAAAAGCTGTTAGAACTAATACGAAAACTCAATGAAGTTGCAGGGTACAAAACTTCACATAGGAAAATCAATTGTATTTCTATACACTAACAACAAACTATGTGAAAAAGAAATTAAGAAAATACCATTACCAATAGCACCAAAAATAATAAAATACTTAGAAATAAGCTAAAGAGATAAAAGATTTATACACTGAAAACTACAAAATATTAATGAAAGAAGAAATAAACAAATGGAAAGACAGCCTATGCTCAGGATTCAAAGGCTTAACAGAATAGAGAGCCCAGAAATAAACCCTTGCATATATGTTCAAACTAATCTTCAAAAAGGGTGCCAAGAATACACAGTGAGGTAAAGCAATCTCTTGAACAAATAGTGGGAAAACTGGGTATCCACATGCAAAAATTAGAATTTGACCCTTATTCTACATCACAGAAAAAAGTTAACTAAATAAATGAAAAGACTTTAATGTAAGACCTGAAACTGTAAAACTTCTAGAAGAAACACACAGGGAAAAAGCTTCATGACATAGGACAGAGCTATGATTTTGTGGCTATGACATCAAAAGCACAGAAAACAAAAGCAAAAATGGAGAAATGAGACTACCTCAAACTAAAAAGCTTTTGTACAAAGAAAACAACAGAGTAAACAGTCAACTACAGAATGGGGGAAAATATTTGCAAAACATATATCTGATAAGGGGTTAATTCTAAAACAGATAAGGAACTCCTACAAGCCAGGAGAAAAAAATCAAACAAACAAAAACGAATAGCCTGATTAAAAATTGGGCTAAATACTTGATACTTTTCAAAGAAGTCATACAAATGACCAAAAGGTGTATGAAAAGATGCTCAATGTTATTTATTAATTATCAGGGAAATGCAAATCAAAACCACAATGGGGTATCACCTCACATCTGTTAGGATTGCTATTACAAAAAAATAGACAAAATAGTAATAACAAGTGTTGGGGAGGATGTAGAGAAATTGGAAACTTTGTACACTGTTGATGGGAATGGAAAATGGTACAGCTGCAACAATTACAAAAATAGAATTTGCATATCAACCAGTAGTCCCACTTCTGATATTTGTCCAAATAACTGGAATCAGGGTCTCAAGGCGATATTTGTACCTCCATGCTCATTACAGCATTAGTCACAGTAGTCAAGATGTGGAAATAGCCTAAAGATTCATTGACAGATGAGTAGATGAAGGAAATGCAGTATGTACCTGCAACAGAGTATCATTCAGCCTTAGAAAAGAAGGAAATCCTGCCATATGTGACAACGTGGATGATCCCGGAGGACATTATGCTAAGTGAAATAAACCAGTCACAGAAGGACAATTACTGCATTGTTCCACTTATATGAGGTGTCTAAAATAGTCAAACCCACAGAATCATATAGTGGAATGGTTGTTGCCAGGGACTGGTGGGAAGGAGAAATGGGCAGTTCCTAATCAACAGGCATAAAATTTCAGTTAATTAAAATGAATAAATTCTAGAGATCTTCAGTATAATGTTGTGCCTATAGTTAAAAACACTCTATAGTGTACTTAAAAATTTATTAATAGAAAAGTCTCATATCATTTTCTTACCACAATAAAATAAAAACTTAAATATATATATTATATATATATTATATATTTAATATATATTAAATAAATTTATATTTTTATATATAATATATAATATATTCAATATATATTCAATATATATTTAATATATTTATATATAAGTTATATATATTTATACATGTTATATATATTTATATATGTTATATATTTATATATATAAGTTATATATATTTATATATAAGTTATATATATTTATATATGTTATATATATTTATATATAAGTTATATATATTTATATATAAGTTATATATGTTTATATATGTTATATATATTTATATATAAGTTATATATGTTTATATGTTATATATATTTATATATAAGTTATATATATTTATATATGTTATATATATTTATATACAAGTTATATACATTTATATATACAAGTTATATATATTTATATATATAAGTTATATATATATTTATATAACTACTCAGCCATTAAAAGGAACAAAATAATATCTTTTGCAGCAACTTGGATGGAGCTGGAGGCCATTATTCTAAGTGAAGTAACACAGGAGTGGAAAACCAAAAACTGCATGTTTTCACTTATAAGTGGCAGCTAAGCTATGAGTACACAAAGGCATACAGAGTAATATAATGGACTTTAAAGACTCAGAAGGGAAGGGTGAGAGAGGTGCTAGGGATAAAAAAAATTACACATTAGGTTCAATGTACACTAAAATCTCAGAATTCACCACTATATAATTCATCCATGTAACAAAAAAACACTTGTACCCCAAAAGATACTGAAATAAGGAAAAATATACATACATACATAGAGACACAGATAGATAATGTGTCACAGATAGATAATAATAGATATTATTATGAATGAAGCCAAAAATTTCAATAGCTTAACAAAATAAATGTGTATTTACTTTTAATAGAAAAATCTAATGAGAGATTCGGATTGCAGACATATCTTCTCTAAGAAACATTTTGTAGATCCAGACTCCTCTTTTCATCTTGTAGAATTGTTGTTTCCAAGATATGGTGCTCAAGTTTGCTAAGCTCACCTATACAAAGTCAGCTGTGGGATAAAGCACAAGGAGGCTTTTACATGGAAGAATTTGATTGGCCAAACCTGGGACTAGGACGAACATCCCAACTAAGTCACATGTCAAATCTAATGGAAAGGAAGGCAGGGAATATCCGTCTAGTTTTGTGTGTAGAAAATAGAGAAAGAGAAAACCAATCTGCCACAAATCATTCTTGGCACAATGAAAATTCGATGCAGATTTTCAAATAATTGCTTTTGTAAAATTCAATGTAATATAAGACATAAATATTGTCTAAATATAAGGTAATTCTTCATGGTCATCTAAGTCCATATAATAATATTTTATAATTCATTAACTTTTAACTCAGAATGAAATCAGAGCAATAATTAGATTATTTGTAATTGTTGGTAACTGATGTAGTATCCATCTTGAAGATATTTTAGAGAAATTGTATGAAGAACTGATATTTTTCAATAACACTGATGCTCCATGGTGAGCAGATATATTCAAACCTACCCTCAAAGTCTGAGGGAGCTGAAAGGCTGAAGAAAGAGGCTGACAGATCCAGTTTATCAGAAGGAAAGATTTAATAGAGATGTAAGAACAGAAGCAATGTCTTGAAAGGCCACAAGATGGTGTATCTCCACACTCACTCTCCAGAAAATGTCCTTCATTTAGCAAGCATTTAGGGTAAAGACATATGTGGTTGGTCACATCTCAGACTTTTTTGCTGAAACTCATGACCACTGGGTGAAACCACACTTGCAAAAGTATAACATTGAGAGAAAGCTGACATAACTGACCTCATCTTACTTGTAATCTCATAAGCCTCTGCTTATTCCTGCATGTAGGCCGAGCTAACTGTGGGAGGAATTTATAGTTGAACTTTAAAGCAAGAATGATGATTGTTCCTTCCTAAAACTAACACCTTCCTTGTTCAGGGAGGAAAACCACTTCTGTAAAACTAATGAAAGGCCACAAGGTTAGAATTATACTAGAGACTTGAATTCTGCCAAGACTTAGACATAGTTAAATAACAACTAGTCATTGTTTTCTAACTTGCCTTTTTGTAAATGCTTATAACTTAGAAGTCTGGTATGATTTGGACATATGTCCCTGCCCAAATCTCATGTTCAATTGTTATCCCCAATGTTGGAGGTGGGGCCTGGTAGCAGGTGATTAGACCATGAGGGCAGTTTTTCATGAATGATTTAGCATCATCCTCTTGATGCTGTTCTTGTGTTAGTAAGTGAATTCTCATAAGATCTGACTGTTTAAAAGTGTGTAGCTCTTCCCCCAACCCTCTCTTTTGCACCTACTCTGGGATGTGAAGTGCAAGATCCCCCTTCACCTTCAGCCACGATTGTAAGTTTCCTGAGGCTTTCCCAGGAGCCAAGCAGATTCCAGCATCATGCTTCCTGAACAGCCTGTAGAACCATGAGCCAATTAAAAAACCTCTTTTCTTTATAAATTATCCAATCTCACATATTTCTTTATAGCAATATTAGAATGGACTAACACATAGTCACTACCTGGTGGTCATAAAATTTGTAACTTTCCTAATTGACCCTATAGATAACATGACTACTGTAAAACCTAAGACTGGAGTTTGAGATATTTTTCTGAGTTTGCATTCTGGTGGACCAACTGATGCCGGCTGGACCAGTGACCTCACCCAGAAACTGACTCAGCACACCAAGAGAGTTTCGGCATTTCAAAACCGTGATTTCATTTCTAACACAGTCAATCAGTAGAACCAATTCTGTAGGCCCTGCCCACCAAATCATCCTTAAAAATCCAAGTCTGCAAAGTCTCAAGGAGATGGATTTGAGAAATAGCTTGTGTCCTTCTTGCCTGGCTGCCTTTTGATTATTAAGCTCATTCTCTGCTGCAACACCCACTGTCATAGTGCATTGAGATTTGCCTGTCATAGTGTATTGAGATTTGCCTGTCATAGTGTATTGAGATTTGCTGTGCAGCAGGCAAGAAGCACCCATTGAACTGTTACATTGGGAGATTAGATAAGAATCTATACAAGGAGTTATATAGGCATTGCTTTAAGACCATGCTATGGAACATGTTGGTAGGCAGGACTCAAACATCAGTCATCATGGAGGCTTTGCAGAAAGGTGGCATCACTTTTACCATGCAGCAGGCTGTTTTTCAACAACTGATATTTTGATTAAAAAATAGGAACATTAAATTGATTATACTGTCATAGGTCTTTTATTCAATAAATAAATATTTTCTTCTGTTTTTCAAATTCTTCTTGCTCTTATTTTGATTTGATTCCTATATTAGTTAGTTCTTACATTACTATAAAGAACTACCTAAGACTGGGTAATTTATAAAGAAAGGAGGTTTAATTGTCTCATAGTTACACAGGCTGCACAGTAAGCATGGCTTGGAGGCCTCAGGAAATTTACAATCATGGCAGAAGAGTAAAAGGGAAGCAAGCATGTCTTCACATGGCAGCAAGAGAGTGAGAGAGCAAGGAGAGAAGTGCTACACATTTTTAACAACCATATCTCATGAGAACTCACTATCACAAGAACAGCAAAGGGAAAATCTGCCCCCATGATCCCCACTCCCCACCAGGTCCCTTCCCCAAAATTAGGAATTAAAATTCAACATGAGATTTGGGTGGGGACACAGAGCCAAACTATATTATTCTGCCCTAGGCTGCTCCCAAATCTCATGTCCTTCTCACACTGCAAAACACAATCATGTCTTCCCTCAAATTCCCCAAAGTCTTAACTAATTTCATCATTAACTCAAAAGATCAAGTATAAAGTCTCATGTGAGACAAGGAAAGTCTTCTGCCTATGAGCTTATAAAAGCAAAAACAAGTTAGTTACTTCCAACATACAGTGGATGTACAGGCATTGGGTAAATGATCCCATTTCAAATGGGAGAAATTGGCAAAACAACAACAACATCAAAAACGGGGCTACAAGCACCAAGAATGTGTGAAGCCCAGCAAGGCAATCATTAAATCTTAAAGCACCAAAATAAGCTCCTTTGACTCCATGTCTCACATCAAGGCAACACTGATGCAAAGGGTGGGCTCCTAAGGCTTGAGCAGCTCCACCCCTGTGGCTCTGCAGGGAACAGCCTCTGCAGTTGCTTTCATAGGGTGATATTGAGTGCCTTTTGGCTTTTCAAGGTTCACAGTGCAACCTATCAATGAATCTACCATTTTGAGGTCTGGAGGATAATGGTCCTCTTCTCACAGCTCCACTAGGGCTGTGTTCCAGTGGGGACTCTGTGTAGGTGCTGGCTCCAAACCCACTTTTCTCCTCTGCCCTGCCCCAGTAGAGAAGCTCTTTATGAGTGTTCTGCCCCTGCAGCAGACTTCTGCCTGGAAATCCAGGCATTTCTATTAATCCTCTGAAACCTAAGGAGAGGCTTCCAAGCCTCAATTCTTGCATTCTGCATATCCACAGGCCCAATACCACATAGACTCTGCCAAAGTTTGGGGCTTACACCCTCTGAAGCAATGGCCCATTTGTACATTGGCCCCTTTTAGCTACAGCTGGAGCTGGGAAGGCTGGTACACAGGATGTCTTGTCCCAAGACTGCACAGAGCAGTGGAGCCCTGAGTCTGTGTCACAAAATCAGTTTTCCATCTTGGGTATCCAGTCCTGTGATGGGAGGGGCTGCTGCAAAGGTCTCTGACATGCCCTGTAGACATCTTCCTCATTTTCTTGGGTATTAACATTAAGCTGTTTTTACTTGTGCAAATTTTTCCAGTTGGCTTAAATTTATCCACAAAAAACGGGTTTTTCTTTTCTACCACATGGTCAGCCTGCACATTTTCAAAACTTTAATGCTCTTCTTCCCTTTTAAATATAAGTTTTGGTTTCAGATCATCTCTTTGTGAACATACATAGCTGTATGCTCTTAGGAGCAGCCAGGTCACTTCTTGAATGCTTTGCTGCTTAGAAATTTCTTCTGCCAGATACCTTAAGTTGTCTCTCTCAAGTTCAAAGTTCCTCAGATTTCTAGAGCAGAGGCACAATGCCACCAGTCTCTTTGTTAAAGCATATGAAGAGTGACGTTTAATCCAGTTCCCAATAAGTTCCTCATCTCCATCTGAGAGCTCAGCATGGCCATCTCTGTCCCTATCACTACCAGAATGTTGGTAAAAGCCATTCAACAAGTCTCTATGAAATTCCAAACTTTCCATCATCTTTCTATTTTCTTCTGAGCCCTCCAAATGCTTCCAACTTCTCCGTATTACCCAGTTCCAAAGTTGTTTCCACATATCTTCACAGCAGTACCCCACTCCAGGTACCAATTTTCTTTATTGGTCTGTTTCTACACTGCTATAAAGAACTAGCTGAGACTGGGTAATTTATTTAACAAGACATTTAAATGATTTACAGTTCCACAGGCTCAATAGGAAGCATGACTGGGAGGCCTCAGGAAACTTACAACCATGGCAGAAGGGGAAGGTGAAGCAAGAACCTTCTTCACATGGTGGCAGGAGAGAGAGACAGTGAAGGTGGAAGCAGCACACACTTTTAAACCATCAGATGTTATGAGAACACACTCACTATCATGAGAACAGCAAGGGGAAAATCTGCCCCCATGATCCAATCACCTCCAAGAAGGCCCCTCCTCAAATTTGACATGAGATTTGGGTGGCAACACAAATCCAAACCATATCAATCAATAAGGAGAAAAACAAAAAATATTTAAAGATACCTGTTTTGTTAAACTATGGATAGAATGAATAAGATCTAATATTTAGTAGCTCAACAGGATGACTCTAGTCAATAATAATTTAATTGTACATCTAAAAACAACTAAAAGGGCATAATTTGATTGTAACACAAAGCCTAAATGCTTGAGGTGATGCATACCTAGTTCTCCATGATGTAATTATTAGGCATTGAATGACTGTGTCAAAAAATCTCATGTACTCTATAAATATATATACCTACTATTGATACAGGAGTTAAGAATAAATTACTTAGGCAGATAGTGAGGGTATGAAAGTCCTCAGTAAGGTTTTTCTTTTTAATGGAAAGCATCCACCAATCATTTTCTGACATAGAGCAACCCGTGAAGTTGAGCTGCAGACATAGACAAGCAAGCTGGGAGCTTGCATGAGTGAATGCTGACAGGAAAGAAATACCTGGGACTAGACATGTTCAAAATGGTAGCTTCATCTTCCCTTCTCTGCCAGCCATGAGTACAGTAAAGAGCAGACAAGATGGAACTGGCCAATAATAATAATCTTATTATTTGCATAATAAGATTATGGTGCGGTGACCAACCTTTCCCACATGCTATGTAAACGTCACACCTGATCAAACCAATCTGTAAGCCCTATGTAAATCAAACACCACCTCCTCAAGTTGGACTATAAAATCCAGTGCAACTGCCACCAGCCGGCCTTTTCCTCTCAGAAGTCCCCTCTCTCTCACTGGAGAAAGAGCTGTTTTTCTTTCTCTTTCTTTTGCCTCTTAAGCCTCCACTCCTAAACTCCTCTTGTGTATCTGTGTCCTAAATTTTCTTGGCATGAGATGATGAACCCTGGGTATTTACCCCAGACAATTTAGCCACTTCATTGTGTAGCCACAAAAATTAGAAATTAATTTTTTTTTAAATAAGGAGAACTATAAAAGAAAGAATACTTGAAACTATATTAACAAGATTATCTTGGGTACTATAACTTAACTGACATTTTATCTTAAAATCTTGATGCTTGATATTTATTAGAAGTTTAGAACGCCTAGTGACATAATTTAGTGAAACTGTAAATTCATTAGTAATTATAAAGTTAATTTTTCAACATGGTTTATTTATGTGTCTGGAATTGGTTCCTTCTGGTGGGTTCTTGGTGTTGCTGACTTCAAGAATGAAGCCACAGACCCTTGTGGTGAGTGTTACAGTTCTTAAAGATGGTGTGTTCAGAGTTTGTTTCTTCAGATGTTCACATGTGTCCGGAGTTTTTTCCTTCTGGTGGGTTCTTGGTCTCGCTGACTTCAGGAATGAAGCCGCAGACCTTTGCAGTGAGTGTTACAGTTCTTAAAGATGGTGTGTCCGGAGTTTCTTCCTTCAGATGTTCAGACGTGTCCAGGGTTTCTTCTTTCTGGTGGGTTCGTGGTTTTACTGACTTCAGGAGTGAAGCCGCAGACCTTCACAGTGAGTGTTACAGCTCTTAAAGGTGGCGCATCTGGAGTTGTTTGTTCCTCCCGGTGGGTTTGTGGCCTTGCTGACTTCAGGAGTGAAGCTGCAGACCCTCGCAGTGAGAGTTACAGCTCATAAAGGTAGTGCTGACCCAAAGAGTGAGCAGCAGCAAGATTTATTGTGAGAAGCGAACGAACAAAGCTTCCATAGCGTGGAACGGGGACCCAAGCAGGTTGCCCCTGCTGGCTTGGATGGCCAGCTTTTATTCCCTTATTTGGCCCTGCCCACATCCTGCTGATTGGTCCATTTTACAGAGCACTGATTGGTCCGATTTTACAGAGTGCTGATTGGTGCATTTACAAACCTTTAGCTAGCACAGAGCGCTGATTGGTGCATTTTAACAGAGTGCTGATTGGTGCATTTATAAACCTTTAGCTAGACACAGAGTGCTGATTGGTGCATTTACAGTCCTTTAGCTAGGCAGAAAAGTTCTCCAAGTCCCCACCCAACCCAGAGCCCAGCTGGCTTCACCTCTCATTTAAACTCATTTTTAGTTTAAAATATTTTCAAAAACTAAAGAAAACACATTTATAATTTTTAAGGTTTTATCTTAAAATTTGCCTCTTTTTGTGAGCCTTATCCACCAATCAATATAGCCTAGAATTGATCATTTTCCATTTTATTCATCAACATTTAAATTCATTTCATTATCAAGAAATTTCACCTTGTTTTACCTGTCATACTACTCCTTAATACATTTTTTCTGTTGATCTCAGTAACATTTATATATAAGGCCTAGGGCAGCACCATCTATAAAATACAGTGTACTGACCAAAAGAATAGTTTTTGCAAAGTAGAATTTGCTTGGGTATTCCTAGGCCTAGAAAGACAAAGATGTGCAGAGGCCTCTTTCTAAGACCTCTATTTTAGTGATTGATAATTTCCCAAATAACAGCACCAGGGAAGAGTGTAAAAATCCCCAATTGTATCAAATAGGATACTATGTTTAGCCAGTGTTTCAAAAGTGCCTTTCTTATTGCTCATTATAAAAGGGAATGAAATTATTTGGGACATTTAGAAAATGACATAAAAGGTGTTTTTTAAATACTGGAATGTGGATGTCAAATGGTTCCTTCACTGGCTGTTATCAAATTCAAATGCATAGCTCAAAAAAGTAAACTGTTCATAATGATTTCCTGACTCTACCACTCCTTCCTATTTAGAATACACTCTCCCCTTGCATGCCATATGTATCAGTCTGTCCTCACACTGCTATAAAGATACTACCTGAGACTTGGTAATTTATAAAGAAAGGAGATTCAATAGATTAACAGTTCCACATGGCTGAGGAGGCCTCAGGAACCTTACAATCATGGCATACAGTGAAGTGGAAGCAGGCATGTCTTCCATAGCAGCAGGAGAGCAAGAGTGAAGGAGGAAGTGCCACTTTTAAAACCATCATATCTTGTGAGAACTCAATCACTATCACGAGAACAGAATAGAGGAAACTGCCTTCATGATCCAGTCATCTCCTACAAGGTCCCTCCCTCAACATATAAGGATTAAAATTCAAGATGAAATTTGGGTGGGGACAGAGAGCCAAACTATATCACTATAATGCCATAATTCCATATTTTCCTTTTACCTCTCCACTCGGCTCACTGCAAGCTCTGCCTCCCTGGTTCAAGTGATTCTCCTGCCTCAGCATCCCGAGTAGCTGGGATTACAGGTGCACGCCACCACACCTGGCTAATTTTTGTATTTTTACTAGAGACGGTGTTTCATCATGTTGGTCATGCTGGTCTTGAACTCCTGACCTCGTGATCTGCCCGCCTTGGCCTCCCAAAGTGCTGGGATTGCAGGCATGAGCCAATGCGCCCGGCCTCCTTCTTGATCTTTTAACTTTGAAGATTCTCAGGAATTTGTCTCTCTTATAAAATGTCTTCTACTTTTGATAGGGCATCCATTTCTAGACATTCAAAGGCGCTGTCTTAAATGTATCTAGACTGCTGCAGGTCTTCTGATCTCTAAGGTAACATATCCAATTGCCTAAACAACACCTCTCTTTGAATTTCTCACATGTATTTATATACAAACTTAACTCATGATACTTCCAAACCTTCACTTTCTCCATTAATCAGACTGATGCCCCATCAGTCGCATGCAGCATCCAGGACTTCTCAGATAAAACTTGGATCTCTTTCTTTCTTTGTATGCAATCAAATCATCTGCTCCTGCCAGTTCTAGCAACTATATCTCAAACTTGTTAACTGCTACCATTGTGGTTCAAGCTACCATAGGTGCTTAGTTGCTTTAAACTATGCAACTGAATAAAAATTAACTCAGAATAAACATAGCTCTGCAACCTGATTCTTCCTATCTCTCCTGCCTAATTACAGGTTTCTCTCCTTTCTAACTGTTGCCGGTTATACTTGTTTCAACTCAATCTTAAAGACATTTTCTTCTTCTTGCCTCTGGGCCATCAATAAAGTACTTTATATGTATAACACAAAAACTTATTCTTCAAATCCTTATATGTCTCTTAAGAAAGTCTACCTTGACCCTCTGATTTAGGCTATTTAACCTCAATATAGATTCTCTTGTCAACCTGCCCTTCTTCATTTATAGCTTTTATTATCATTGTTTAATGATGCTTTTTCTACCCTGATTTAAATTCGTACCCCCAATATTTACTATAGCATCTGCTACATAGTAGATGCTCAATAAATAATTGTGGGATGAATTAAATTGATGAGCAAATAAGCACATTTTCCAAGGTGCACATCAAACCTTCATGCTTGTTAAAAAGGTTCATTTCCTTTTGTCCCTTTTGCAGATGTAACATGGAGCAATGCTGTCACTGGGTGCTGAGAGATTTCGATTGAGATATTTTCTCATGCTGGTAGTTTCTGAATGGTGAAGCGATTACAACAGAGATAGAGCTCGGATGAGAAAAATATCACTAAATTCTCCAGGGAGAGTTCAAAGAAAAGTTTATTCTAAGCATGATAGCCTCTGCAGCATACCTGAGTAAAGGTTCTTAAATCTGGCTGCACATTAGAATCACCTGGGGAGTTTTGAAAAAATACCAGAGCTCATGCTTCACTCCAGACCAGTTAATTCAGAATACTTAAGGGTAGGTTTGGACATCAGCTTCTATTTGTTTGTTGTTTTAATGCTTCCAGGTGATAATACTCTACAGCTTATTTCGAGAAGTATAACATTGGCTCCCTAACATGACATCATTAGAATATTTTGTAGAAATTTAAATAAAATAGAATCAGACTTAGACCTGGGGTAACTTCTTTAGTTGGACTGGAATTAAGCTCGATAATATGTATTTTAAAAGGTCTACTTGTGATTCTGCTATTCAAACATTTAGGAAACACTGATTCATAATAATGGACTCAGTATTAAATATATAAATTTCTGTGGATCCATTATCTGAAAAGCAAAAACTTTAACGTTATAGCATAAAGAGTGATAGCTTTGCTAAAAGAAATACGTTTTTTAACAAAGGAATGTCTTCTACATACCATCTTATAAGCTCAAAGTGCAATTTTCTAAAATGAAATGCAGGTGAAAAACCTAATATAGAGGAGAGTTGTCAGAATTTTTTTCTCAAAAATATACTCACTGATGGTATCAGTAGGTAACTTTGGGCAAATATAGCAGATATACTAGCAATATCTTATATAGAAATGAGAAAATTTAAAATGATAGTCACAAAAATCCCACCACTTAATTTGACATTTTCTAAAATTGATATATGATTTAAATTTTAGACCTAAGTGAACAAAATATTTTACTCAAGGGTCAAGTGCTGTAAGAGACATAAATCTACTCAAAGTAACTTAATTTTAATGTGGAGTGGGAGGCAGTAATGATTACAAAAAACAAATAGGCAAATCAGACATAAAGGGTTGGTATTCAAAAACAGGTCAAACTTAAGTGTGATTATAAACGGAAAGGCAAGAATCAAGGTTAATATTTCTGTCTTCTGGTGTCTCCTAGCTTCTCTTTTCTTTGCTTCTCTTTGCATACCAGATTCTCTCTCTCTTTTTCTACTTTCCTTCTTTTCTGGTTTTTGCTTTTCCCTTTATTATTTTTTTGAACATGGCCTACCTCTAACTTACCAAATAATTTTGGGTCAAATTATTGAGAGAAAATAAATCGGTTTCTAGATTACCAAAGGACTGGTTGATCTTGGTCTTGATTTTAGTAAGATATGACCTAAAGGGCAAGAATTATAACCTCCAGTATTTTCAGGAGTATCAATTCTCTGTTTATGTACAAGAGAAAAGCAGCTGTCTCTCCAAACCTCTCTTGAGAGAAGGGTGAAATAAATTCTGCTCCTTTGATATAAGTTAGAAAGAATCCTGGGTTCTCACCTAATCTTTTGAAATGTAAATATGCCTTTCTAAGTCCCAAATAAACTCTAGGTGTCTTCTGCTTCTATGAACCAGAGATGTCTCCACATCTGGGCTTCATCTCTTAAAATATAAATAGTGAGGGAGATAGCATTTCATGCTTTCTACTACCTTGGTAGCTTAAACCAGTGTAAAAAAAAAAAACAATTGCATCAGACGCTTGTTAAAAATGGCAAGACAGATTTTAGGTAAGCTATCACAATTGGTGTATGCAATTTCTGTATAGAACTGAGCTCATCTCCAAATACAGCAAAGACAGCTGAGGATATCTATAGCCAGCAAGCAGAGTGAGGGGGTCAGTGGAGGGAAAATTACTAAGAGGAACTTGATTAGATATTGATTAGTTATCAATGGTGGGGAGATCTTGCTGAACTAAATTAGCAGGATTCTAATATGATTGCCTCAGATCTAATTATTACATTTTCATATATGGTGAAGAGAGGCGAATCTTTCACTGGGCTTTCCTTTTCACTAATTTATCTCCTTTTGGCTAACTTAGTCACACACTCCAAAACTGGCAGAAGATAATTAAATTGCATTTACCAGCTTAGAACAGTCATGCCTCCTCACCTTGACCTGGGCACACTGGGATACTATAAATTAACAAAAAATGAAAGAATATCTTGAAAAATAAGATAAATGATAGTGTCTGCTCTGCCAGTGTAACTTATGGTGATGAAAAATACATACTCTTGCCTACTGTTAGTTGGCAGGAGTGTAAATTCTCAGAAGACAATTTGCTAGTATTTCTAAGAATTAAAAATGCATCAAATGTCATTATGAGAAAGAAAATTAATTGTGATTAACAGCAAATAGGAGATAATAAAATTAGGCATTCCACTTTATGTGTTACTATCCAGATATTAAAATGAATTGACATTGACTGGTGATTTACTTACACCTGATACAGAGTTTAGCCTTGAGGACGTGGCCTGAAGCTACTGAGTAAAGAGCAGAAGAGTAGAGGGTCCTGAAAGTCAATGGATCCAAGACACATCACCTCTGCCCCAAGAATATTGGCAAGGGGCTATCTTGGAATTGGCTTGGGAGTTTGACCTGGAAAGGGAAGGCGGCCTCAGCTAAAAGAGACCAGAGTTTTACAGGCAGATAGCCATGGACTGTTGGCAATTAGCTAGAGAAATGCCTGCATCTGCCATGAGAAAAACTCAGGCAAGAAAAGTCTAGTGATGAGGAGGCCTTGTGGAACAAAAACACTCATCTGAGAAGCTCAGAGAACAGGTATGCTAGTTTATGAGCATTTCAGTGTAGTAAGATCTTTCCAGCCTCCTAAGGTTTTCCACCTGCCTATACTGTTTTGACCCTGTGGAATTCGGAAATCACACATAATAAGCTGGCAGAAAAGGGAGAAGGAGAAAGTGTAAAACAAAAGACAACGAGAATGACAACCTTCTCTCCTCCACCCAGGCCCAGTGGGGTTTCCACCACTAACCACCCGCCTGGAGCAAGCCCAAACTGGGGAAAAGAGAAGTTTTAAAGTAGAATAAAATGACACTGCAGTGAAAATGTTTTGAGGACTGGAAGTTACTAGAAGACTTTTTGTTATTCAAAAGTGACTGGAAAATTCATGCCCTTTGCCCAACATTCCGGTGAAAGGAAGGGAATCATTAGTTCTACAGGTAATGCTTGGAAGAACATTTGAGGAAAAGTACCAAAGAGACTTACTGATTGTTCCTAGGCGTCTGGTTAGCTCTTTACTTAATGTAGTATAAATAAGAGACATTCATCTGTACATACTCAAAAACATATAAACAGGTATGTGAAGTAATCCTAAAAAACTGTTACTTTGATGGAGTAGGGAGTAGTTTTGCTTAATTTTGCAGCTTATGATAATGTATAGTTATGCATGCTGTATTTGCATTACATATACAGTTTTAAACATACATATGCATATAATTTTTGTACATGTACATATGTGTGTATATATATACATAGTGCATATGTGTGTATGCATATATAAGAGTGTATAAATGCAAGTTTTTTAAGAGTTAAGAAGATGAGGTGTTTATAACCAATTTGGGAAATATTTTCTTATCATACATTCTGATTTAAAGGAAAACAAAAAACAAAAAAACAAGACTGGGTGCAGTGGCTCATGTCTATAATCCCAGCACTTTAGGAGACTGAGGTGGGAGGATTGCTTGAGACCGGGAGTTTGAGATCAGCCTGGGCAACATAGCAAGATGCTATCTCTAAAAAAAAATTAAACATTAGCCAGATTATGGTAGCACGTGCCTGCAATCCCAGCTACTTGGGAGGCTGAGGCAGGACAATCACTTGAGCCCAGGAGCTAGAAGCTGCAGTGGACAACTAAGCGAGGTCCTGTTTCTTAAAACAAACAAACAAACGAACAAAACAGAAAAAAAAAACCCTCTAACAAATAATGTCTTCAAAAAATGAAGAAGGACAGGGCATAGAAGATATTCTACCTGGGCATATTGAAATTCAATACAATAGAAAGGAATTGTATAATTCTTCTTCATGCATGGAGTAAAAGTTACATATATTTAAAGTAAACATGCAAAATGTTCAACATTTTTGTGAAAGTTAATGCTTAATTCTATGTATTCTACGTGGTTCAAATTCCAAGTAAAATTATAGATTTTCCAGCATCAGATCCTGAGGGTAATTGAGAAATATCACAATGTAAATATCAGATGCTTTAATTTTCAATATTAAAATAAACATTATTTTGCTTATATACCACAGAATTGAGTTGTTCAATGCTTTGCTAGATGACCAGTTTAAGAAAGGCGTATTAAGAATATTCTATCATTTATGTGAAAAAATGCAAATTAAAATCATAAAGAAAACATAACGTCTGTTCCTGGCATTTGTATGATATCTGTTTAAAAAACAGAAGGATAATTTTATACATATTTTATAACATATGTGGTTTTAAACCTCCAAGCCGGATACATTACCAAGCTGTCTGCAAACACATTTTTTAATCTTGAAAAAGAAATGTGTTAAAGATTTTAAATTACACATAAGTGGATACATGAAAGTGAAAGGCAGGCAGTTCTGGCATTTTGTTTTTCCTTTACTTCTAATTTTTACTTAAACAAATGGGCATCCAATTCAATTGTCCTATATATTTCCTGGATCAATATCATGTTAGTAGTCTGTTATATTTATGTCATGATTACCTCATATATTGTAATACGCAACACTTAAATGAAATAGCATCTTCTATGTTATCCAGCCAGACTTAGTCATTGACAGAAGGAAATATAAAACCAAGAGAAATTAAGTGATTGCACTAAAGTCTCACAATCATATAAAGGCATAGCTGTAGCCCTCAACCAGGTTTATATCTATTCATATCCATATCTATCTATACACACACACTCTATATATAAATAGCTATACACACATAAACACACATCAATGTCTCTGTTAATAAGCATTTTTTACATGTCACGTTCCAGTATTCTGGTTTTCTTTTTTTCTTTTCTTTTTTAATATAAGTTTGTTACAGTTTAACATGTAACAAATCATAAATATATTTATCAAAACATTTTCTCAAGGTGAATATACCTACTTAGCACCCATATCGAGAAATTAAACATTAATAGCATCTGAGAAGACCCATTTTGCTCTCAGTCACTAAACCACCACAGGAAATCGCTATCTTCGGTATTAACAACCTAGGTTATTTTCTCTGTTTTTTTTTTTTAACTTTATGTAAATGGTAAATTTAGTATGCACTTTTTTACATTTGGCTTCTTTAATGCAACATAATTTCTGTGAGATTCATACATATTTTTGTGTATAACTATAGAAATTCATTTTCTTGCCATACAGTATTTTATTAAAATATCACATTTTAGTTATTCACTCTACTCTTGACACTGTTTAGTAGTGCACTTGCAACGTATTTTTTTGTTTTGATTTTTAGCCATTATGGAAGCTAATTGTTCAGCTAATGTGAGGAGTGCTAGATTTCCAATTATAATTGAGAATTCTTACTTTTAAATTTCCAATTCTTTCAGTTTTTGGTTTGTGTATTTTGAAGTGCTGATAGTGGCTGCATACAGAATTGTCTTCTTGATAAAAGTGACTCTTTTTTTCACTTTGAAATAAGCTTCTATTTTCTAACAATATTTCTTGTTTTTAAGTCTACTTTTTCCCAGTTAATATTTATTGTGATAAGAATGTTCATAGCACAGTATATCAGCCAGTGTATCTCTATATTTAATTATGTTTCTTGTAGACAACATATAATTGGATCCTGGTTTTTTATCCCATTTGAAAATCTCCTTGTTTTAATAAAATTATTTTATCATATACATTTACCACAACTCTTTAAGTTTTATTTGTCATGTTGACATTTATTCTCTGTTTTTTAAAATGGTTTATTTATTCCTTTCCTCCCCATTTCCTGCCTTATTTTGGATTAGTGTATGCATTTAGATTCTCTTGCACCTTTACTATTTTTAGGTGCAATTATTTTATTGTTTTAGTGGCTGCTTGAGTTTTAAATATGCATCTTTAAATTATCACAGTCACATTTCAAATAAGAGTATATAACTTTAGGTATAATATAAGAATTTTATAATAATATACCATTTCCCCATGACCCAATATTTTGCTGTATTTGACAGATATTGTACTTCTACACAGGTTACAAAAGCAAAAATAAATCATCGTTGATATGGTTTGAATCTATTTCCTCACCCGAATCTCATGTTAAATTGTCATCCCCAATGTTGAAGATGGGGCCTGGTGGGAGGTCATTGGATCATGGAGGTGGATCCTTCATAAATGGTTTAGCAGTATCCCTTTGGTGCTGTTCTTGTGATAAATTTCTCACAAGATCTGGTTGTTTAAAAGTGTGTGGCACCTTCTCTCTCTCTCCCTTGCTCCTTCTCTGGCCATGTAAGATATGTCTGCGTCCCCTTCACCTTCCAGCATAATGCTAAGTTTCCTGAGGCCTCCCAAGAAGCAAAAGCCACTATGCTTCCTGTACAGCTTGTGGAACTGTGAACCAATTAAACCTCTTTTCTTTATAAATTACCCAACTTCATGTATTTCTTTATAGCAATGCAAGAACAGACTACTTCAGTTATTAATTTTGTTTCCAAAAGTTGAAAGGAATGAGTTAAAGTAGCTGGATGGTGATCCATTGTCTCCTTTTACCTGAGAAAAGTTTCTAGGAGGAAGAAGGGACAGTAAATACCCAGAGAAGCATCTTTGCCAACTAGACATCAGATAGATTAAATACATTGTTAAGAAGAATTTTGATCGCTGAGATAGCCTTAGTTGAATGTTCCATCGTAAATATTAGGTTGGTGCAAACGTAATTGCAGTTTTTGCCTTTAAAAGTAATGACAAAACCCACAATTACTTTTGCACCAACCTATAGAACCTAGTGTATATCAGAAATAATCCCTGCAAATGTCACATAGTTTATACAACCCTCTGGGCTGTTTCATTATATAAATATCCCCACTTTGTGAGGAGCCTCATGAGCCTTAGCTAGAGATCTCTTCTATTCTAGGACAAAGGGGCATATCTTGGATGGAGGAAGGGTTCCCTAATGTCCCAGATCTCTCTTTTTATCTGAACCATTTTTGTTGTTGTTGTTGGTTTTATGTTTAAAATAATTTAGTAAAACATGATACTTGGTAAGATCTCTGGTTCTGTGAGTTTGTTTTGACATTCTCATCCTATGTGGATCTCAAAAATCAATTATTTTTCATAGAGATATAAAAATGATAAAACTCTTCTTTGTAGATACCCTCATATTTACCATTTGGCACAATCTTAATTCTTTTGTGTAGCCCCACATTTCCATGTTGTAATGTAGGTCTCCTGTTGACAAATTATCTCAACTTCTGTTTGTATGTATTTTTTAAACATATTTTTACTCTGTTCAGAATTCTGGGTTTTAAGGGTTCTTTTATAAATGCTTTTTATTCAGCATTTTAAAAATAACTTTTCATTATTTCCTGGTCTGACTAGTTTCTGATGAGGTTGGCTGTCATTCCTGTAGTTTTCCCTCTAAACTTACTTGATGTATCTTTGTCTCCAGTGGCTGTTACGATTTTCTCTTTAACACTAATTTTAATCAATTAGATTATACCGCTATTCGGTGTAGTTTTCTTGGAGTTTATGTCACTTGCACTTACTTGAGCTTTTTGGATGTGCACATTTAGAGTTTTCGTCACAGTTAGATAATTTTCAGCCCTTATTTCTTTATAGATTTTTGTTCTGCTTCTCCCTTTTCTCTTCTCCTTCTTAGACTTCAATTATACCTATGTTAGACCACTTGACATTAATCCAAACATTATAGTCTCTAATAACTTCCTGAGACAGACTTCTTTCTATATTTTCTGTCTCTTTCTCCTTTAATTTCTTGCTGTTTCTGTTGATTTCTATGTATTCCAGTTCATTTATCTTTTTCGCTGTCTAATTTACCATTAATTCTACTCAGAGAATTTTTCATTTTAGCCATTGTATTTCTCCTAGTACATTTTCCTTAATTTGCTTTTTTTAAATTTTTGATTTCCATCTCTTTACATTGATGTTTAACTACTTGAAAATACTTTAAATAGGTACTTTAATAACTGTATTCTATATCTATCATCTCTTTTATTTTATGTATGATTATAGTAACTGAATATTTTCCTAGTTATTGGTCATATTTTCTGGCTGCTTCAAATACCTAACAATTTTTTAAAATTATTTATTGCTGGCTACTATGATATTTACCTTAAGTACTGATATTATTATGTATGGTTAATGATTTATTTTTTCTTATGTGGATATATAAATTAGCCAGTAACATTTATTAAAAATTGTCATCTATCTCCAATGCATTACCAATGTCAACTTTGCTGTAAATGAAACATTTGTAAATGTGACACTATGTTTTTGACATTTCTCTTGTTGCTTTGAACTACTTACAATTTTTAAATAAATACTCCGACTTTCTATTTCTTCTTTTGACAATTTTGATAACTTGCTTGTTTCAAGAAACTTGTTACTGTTATGTAGTACTTAAAATTACTGGCAGACATTTGCAGGTGATATAATCTCCTATCTTCATAATATCCATAACATCTTTTTAAATTTTAGTTATGTCTCTTTTATTTCATATAATGGTCATTTATACTCTTTTTTAAATCCATAATAAGTTGTTACTGTAACTCCAAGGATTTGGACTAGGTTCCATTGCTCACTGCACAGAAAGCCAATCAGTGAGACAATGAGTATTGACAGAGAAGAAGGCTTTTTATTCAGGTGATGTCAGCTAAAGAGATGGAAACCAAACCTCAAATCCATCTCTCCCAACTGAATAAAATTGTTGGTTTATAGAACAGGGAAGAAATATAGCTACCTGTGGGAAGGAATGCAGCAGGAAGACAGGAATTAGGAAGGGATAACAAAGCAGTCATGATGGATGAGAGGTCTGGGGTCTGAATGTCTGGATGTGGTGATCTACTGTGTTTCAGGTCCTTGCCTGAGGTTTGGTTTCCTGAAAAAGAAACTCAGATAAGAAAAACATAAGTTTCAGTTTTAAGTCCAGGTAGAGTAAATTTCTATGTTTATTCAAAAAAATCATAAATATTAGTTTTATGGGACAATTTGGCTGGTTTCAAAGTATTGCTGGAGATCTATTAATAATATTCAACTTGATAAAATCAAAATTTGGCTTTATTTATGATTTTTCTATTGTATAAATTTATAAAATATATTTTTCCTCATTTATATTATTTCTTTATCTATATTTTTCTATATTTCTATCAAGAAATATAATATTTCTATATTTAAATTTTATCATAAATAAAAATTAACTTCAAATTGATTTTGTTGGCAAAACACAAGGTTTCAAAATACTTGTTCAAATTTTAAAACATTTTTTCCTTCATAATTCTGAAACATGTATAAAGATTACATAAGCTCAGTCATCATATAATTAAAGAAAAAACATGACCCCAAAGGGACCAATGTTTAAAAGAAGAAGATAGCAATGTGGCATTTTCTAAAGTGAGAGATTTGTGGAAGAAGTGTAGACTTGGGTTTTACAGATAATTGGAGGAACTGCTAGCCACAATGACTTATTTGCTTTAGAATCCTGGAACTGGGAATGTGTGTGTGTGTCAAGAAGTTGGGGGAGTTGGTGATTAGAATGATTTCCATTTTATATGACATGAAGGGTGTTTCCATCAAGAACTTTTAAAATGAAACAGCAATAAATTATCTTTGAGGTTCTAGAAATTTCAATGCAACTACCTCTACTGGTAATTTTATATTTTAAAAACAAAATGCCAGTTATGTTTTTAGAAAGTCCTCTCTCTTTCAAATCATGAAAAACAATTTTTATTATTTAAGGGCAATATATAAACATTATAGCTGAAACTCAAGAACAGTAGTATTTAAATATCTCTTGCTTCTGGGAAATGTTCATTCTCATATCATACAGGATACAAGAAAATCCTTCACATGGTTGGGCACAGTGGTTGAGGCCTGTAATCTCAGCACTTTGGGAGGCCGAGGTGGCAGATCATCTGAGGTCAGGAGTACAAGACCAGCCTGGCCAACATGGCGAAATCCCATCTCTACTAAAAAATATAAAAATTAGCTGGGCATGGTGGCAGGCGCCTGTAATCCCAGCTACTCGGGAGGCTGAGGGAAGGAGAATTGCTTGAACCCAGGAGGCGGAGGTTGCAGTGAGCCTGAGATCATGCTGCACTCCAGCCTGGGTGACAGAGAGTGACACCGTCTCAAAAAAAAAAAAAAAAAGATAAGAAAATCCTTCACATGCCACTCTCATAATTTCTACAGATTCTTCTCCACTTTGTACTAAAGTAAGAGACAAGCATTCTCTCACCACAGTATTTAATAGTGAAGATGTTTGTTAGCAACAGTGCTTTTTACCAAAGGGACCTGGCAATCATTTACAGTTTCTAACAACATCAGCAACAACTCACCTTTATTAAAGAGTTGCTATGTAACAGGCATTTTTCTAAGTTATCGTCCATATATTTGGGGTTGTTTTTGAGTGTAGTGGCACAATCATGGCTCACTACAGCCTCAACTTCCTGGGCTCCAGTGATTGTACCACCTCAGCCTCCTGAGTAGCTGAGACCACAGATATGAACAACTACACCTGGCTAATTTTTAAATGTCCTTTTTTGTAGAGATGGGGTCTCACGATGTTTCCCAGGCTGGTCTCAAACTTCTGACATCAAGTAACCCTCCCACCTCAGCCTCCTAAAATGCTGGGATTACAGATGTGAGCCACTGGCACCTCGCCATATTCACTTCTTGAATCACCATGATAACCCTATAACATAGGGCTATTTCTTACCTATTTTAAAAAGAGAACTATTGGAGGCAAACAGTTAAATAATTTGCCCAAATATTGTGTATATATGTAACTTGTTTATCTATACTATTTATTATCGTCTAAAGGAATAGTCTAATTTTTTTCAGAACCATGTTAGTGGCCCATGCCCGCAATCTCAGCTACTTGGGAGACTGAGAAGAAGGATTGTTTGAAGACAGGAGTTCAAGACCAGCCTGGATAACATAGTGAGACCCTATCTCTAAAAAAATTTAAAAACTTATCCAGGCATGGTGATGCATACCTGTAATCCCAGCTACTGGAGAAGCTGAGGCAGGAGAATCACTTGAGCTAAGGAGGTGGAGCATGGAGTAAGTGATCCATAATCGCACCACTGCACTGCAGGCTGAGAGACAGAGGGAGACCTTGACTCTAAAAAGTAAATAAATAAATAAATAAATAAATAAAAAGAAAAAAATTCAGTTGAACAACAGACATTTGATTGTATGTCCTGTACAATAATTCATCTTCTTTGGCTTATTCCTATTTCAGCTAAGGCATTAGCATACTTACCATACATTCTGTTATTTAACATTTTTCTACCAGGTAAATATCGCTAATATACCTTAGAATAAAGAAAGTAGTTTAATGTTTTCTAGGTCAACTTCTGACAATATAAGGCATGTAGTTATATAGAGAGGTGTATCTTTCTCTAGCATTGATAATTGTTTTACAGTCTTAATGTGTATGATTTTATAACTATTGCATCTCTGTAATCCATAATATTTTACCTATATTTCTAAATTGATATTATACCACTTTTTTCTTGGTTAACAAAGATCAGTTTTATAACTGCCAAGATGATCCTTACTTCTCTCACCAAATCAATGTAAATATATTGTAATATGGACCTCTCCTACTTTTCTCTAAAGATTTTCCTGAAAAATGGATTATAAACAGACTTGAGAAGGCATGTAACAATCACTAAAATAAAAGATGTCACACATCTCCTGCAGCTAATTTATTTGGGGTTCTCTGCTTGTTCCTTCCAGGGTTTCTTTAAGCATAAGGTGGTAATGGCTCCTCAGTTGTTAGCTCCAAGGAGTTTACCTCATCCTGTTTGGATTTTTCTACTCCTACCCATATCTCTCTTTATGGAGTCTCTCCATTGACTCCATAACAAACTGTTAGGCCCTCCATAAGTTTATCCTTGGTAAATCTCCTCTACTCAGCGATACAGAATCTGAGAATTACTCATAGAGGATAATTTATAGAGATTATTAAGTAGAAAGATAATTATTAAAAAGACTTTGGCATCTGGTTTTCTCTATAACTCTAAAGTTTTTTTCTCTTATTTTTAGAGCTACTCTATACAGGTATGATAAATCAATTTGAAAGAATAAAACATACTGTAATAGCATTAATAATAACATTGGATAGAGCCAATCAGCAATAAAAAGGCACAAACTACTGACACATGAATTTCAGACATGATGCTGTGTGAGAGATCAAACACAAAATAAGCACCAACTCTTCTAAGCCATTTATATGAAGCCATACCATGACCAAACTAATTTATAGTAATAGAAACCAGAACAGACAATACTTGGGGGGGCAGACTGATAAAAAGAGGAATGAGGCAATTCTCTGGGGTGGTCAACTGTTGTATGTTTTCATAGAAATGCTTGCATTTGTCAAAATTAATTAAACTTATACAATGTATGTACATCATACCTAAAGACATAACCTATAAAAATTGAATAAGCAACATGAGAGTTAAGTGCTTTGTTGCTGACAGCCTCTGATTCAGGAAGTTAGCCATCTGGAATTGGGGATGCTGAGGAAAAGCCCTACCTGTACCAGTTCTGCATTAACTGCCATGGACATCTGTTCATCATTTATTCCTGTCTGGCCAAGATTGTCCCCATTTATGTATATTTTTCCCAATGGATTAGTTAATTTCACCTCCAATCACTCCCAAAATTGTCCCAGTTTGAAAGATAAATAATATGGTCATATTAGAATTAATTAGCCACAAGAGAAAGCAAAACCCCAGTTGGACTGACAGAATTAGTTAGCTTGATAGGCTCCTCAGCAAACTTAGTGAAATTTGCATAAGCATCTTGTTCCCATTTACAAACTCCTAATCTCTAGTGCTCAATATCAGAAAACACCTCTTGAGACATTCTCTCTTACTTACACTTTTCCCCAGTCAACTCTCTATTTGCATCTTCTAATCAGTACTTTCAAATCTTTATTCAATTGAAAAAAAAGTCCTTGAAAATCTGAACTTGACAAATAATTACAGAAGGCTAATCCTCAAGTTGTTTAAACTCAATCAATATAAAACACTATTCAACATCTTGCTTCAGAAACCAGCTTCTCCCATAATATCTAATATTGTATCTAGTTGATAGCATAGTAAAGTATCTTAAAAAATGGACCCAAAATGTAATAAAAATAAACTTATATTTCTTTCTTGTTTCTTCGGGAAGAAGATGAGGAAAGTACCACTACTCTCCATCATTTAACCCAGGCTGACAGCAGCTCCATCATCTTCATTATATAACTTCCAATGTCCCCTTGGGCATTACCCTCCCAGGTAGCCAGAGAGGAGGAACAATCATGGAGTAAAATAAGTAATGGGAGAGACGGACCGTGGATGTAATAGATTCGGTATTCACAGGACACACAATACTTCTCCCTTTTTATTACCTGGAACACAATCAGATGACCAGATCCAACTGCAAGGAAATATGGATAATGAAGTGTACATGTACACCAGGAGAAGGGAAGAAGATGGATATTGATAAAGAGCAATCTCTGCCACATGTGCTGATAATCTCCCTATTGGTCTTCCTAATTCTCCTTTTTCCTATAATACATTATTTATATCACAGACAGCGAAGAATTATAGTAAAATATATCACATTATGTACTTTGCTGATACAACTTCTTTACTTCCCTATTAGATTTATGATATAATCCAAATTATGATGGACAGACTCTAAGGTTCTAGATATAATAGGTCCTGACTCACATCTTACCCACTGGGCTCCAATTACACAGCCTTGAACTTGCCTAATTTGTTCCTGGTGTGAGGTCTCCGTATTAACTGCTACTTTATCTATTTTCTTTATAGCTACTTTATGCTATTTTCCCCATACCTCAATTATACTTGTTATAATTATGTTCAACAATGAAAAACCAAAAATTCTACCATGGTGGTATTTACAAAACAGATTTATTTGTCTTGCACAACAAAAATTTAAGGGTAGAGTGTCTAGAAATTTTCTGGTAGCTCAATCGTAATGTAAATGAATCAGGATCCTTCTAACTTTCTGCACAACCATGTTTTGTGTAGGTCTTTTGTCCTCATGAAAGAAAGCCATGTGGTCTACCTTCAGGCATCACATCCATGCAAAGGGAGGAATAAGAAGGAAGTCCTCAGTCTTCTTCCTACAAGAATTTGTTTATATATTCTGTTAGGAAAGCCCTATTTTCATATTTATTTCTTCATCACATAGACCAGAAATATGCCATGTTGACATTTCTACATGAAAAGAAGGTTAGACGTTTTAGCTTTTATAATAGTAAAAGCAAGAATGAGAAGTACTGTATGTAGTTTTTGGATTACCAATTACAGCAACTTCCAAATCCCAGATCTTCAAAAGCACATTTGCTGATAGTCATTCAGTTTTAGATTAAATGTCACCGCTTTGAAGAGGCCTTCTATGTTGATAATTTCCTATGTGCCACCCTATATTATTCTTTACTTTGCTATGTCCCTAAGACGCTAACTTTTGTGGAGGGCTTCAATTGAATCCTTCACCTCTGACCCGTAGTCAGTGAGATTCTGGAGAGTGGAAAAGGCTGATTGTGGGTTACTCCTCTCCCAGCCCCCTCCTGCTTATCCTAAAGTTGTCTCTCCTGCAACGTCCTGCAGCTCCTCTCAGTCACACACCTCCTATAGCTAATTTATTTGGGGTCCTCTGCCTGTTCCTTCCAGGGTTTCTTTAGGCTTAAAGATGGTAATGGCTCCTCAGTTGGTAGTTCCAAGGAATTTACCCCATCTTGTTGGTTTTTTTCTAGTCCTGCCTACATCTCTCTTTATGAATAGTCTCTCCATTGAACTTTTTTTAATCCCCCTATTTGAGAGGACCATTTATGTCTTGCCAGCAACAAACCTTTTAAATTACCAAGTGTAAGGTACGTCACCAATAGCCCTATTCTCATCACTCTGTTTTTTTTTTCAACACTCTATTTTAAACCTGCGAAGGATTTACCATTATCTGAAATGATTTAATTATGTATACAATGTTCACCTCCCCCTAGTGCAAGCTCCTTAAGAATAGGCATTATATCTGTTTTGTTACTGTTTTATTTCTAGTGCCTAGGATACAGACTGCTGTATAATTTTTGTTCAAGATTTGTTGAATAAATACTGTGAATAAATTTTTGTTCAAGATTTGTTGAATAAAGTGCAACAGGGCGCGGTGGCTCACGCCTGTAATCCCAGCACTTTGGGAGGCCAAGGGGGGCGGATCACGGGGTCAGGAGATCGAGACCATCCTGGCTAACATGGTGAAACCCCGTCTCTACTAAAAATACAAGAAAATTAGCCGGGTGTGGTGGTGGTTGCCTGTAGTCCCAGCTACTCGGGAGGCTGAGGCAGGAGAATGGCATGAACCTGGGAGGCGGAGCTTGCAGTGAGTGAGCCGAGATTGCGCCACTGCACTCCAGCCTGGGCCGACAGAGCGAGACTCCGTCTCAAAAAAAAAAAAAAAAAAAAAAAATTAGGGCTAAAGTCATACTTGTTGATTGAATGCTGCCTGGACGGCCTCCTCCTGCAATAACCTGAGCTCCCACATACCTTTAGCTCAACACCATGCCCCATATAGATTCACCCAGAACACCTCTCTATACCAAATGTATGTGCAGTTGAATTCTACCCCTTTTCTGGATTTCCAAGCTCCTGCTTATCACAAAGGTTTACGGTGGCTTCAGATTTCTACATAAATCCTTCTTTCTTTTTCAGTGAAGATTTCTAAGTTAATTTTTTTTTCTATACTGTGGTCATAATTATCTTTGGCCATGTAAACTTTCACTAAGCAGTGAAGTCTATTTCAAAATTTAAGGAAAAATTACATGATTGCTGATGATAAAGGACACAAAGGACACTTGTACTTTGGTTTCTTAGTTGTGGACAAACCGACATGTTTTTTTCATTCTCAGAATATTTATGCTAATGTGGCTTTATATATGTCATAGTTCTAAATTTCGTGTCAATGACTGTTTTCCGACATTGGTTCCAAAATAGGTTAAATAGTCTATCACACTTTTATAAGTATTAATGGTTTCATTTTCTGCTCAGGGCAGTTTCTTAATAACTGTCTTTCATTGAAATACTTTCATACTCAGAAATTAAGGCTGCAGAGAGATTAAGCTGTGCTCCGAAGCATAAACATTCAAAACACAACAGGCAATAGGCACATTTCAGAGTTTCTAATTGAGAGATTGTATATCGGTTGGAAAAGGCATAAACAAGATGTAATCTGACATAGTTATAACATTTGGGTTAATCACAGCCTTGTTTAAGTCGGATGATTCATCTACCTGTGTTGTGTTGTTATTGTTATATATATTACATCATTTGGGGATGAAATGGAGTCTTTTAGTTCCCATTAATAAAGTATTAACATGGAATATCTTAAAAGTGGATACACACACACACACACACACGAAAATTATTCAGAAAATGTGTCAGAAACAATATTATGAAAAACAAAGAAGGAGGTCAAGATTAGAGAGATCAGACTCAGCTTGAGCTTACTGAAAAAAATAGGCAAGTAAGAAATGTTAAAAGACTTCATGTTTGAAGTCATAAGGTGATAAACATTAAAAGAGTGCTAAAAAGCCCTTATGTTTATGTTTAAAATAATAGGTAGCTTCGGAGGAAAGCCAACATAGAAGGATGAAAATAAATGTAATTTTTCAATAAAATATTGAAAGGGCTTGGCCCATCTGTGATCAGCATGTCATGGCTCGATATGCTTCATTAACTTAACTCTTCTCTTCTCCAAAATTCTATGTTGCCTTTCAAGGAAGGTATCATTATTTACACAAAGGTGGGCAGGCATCACGTGCTGTCCTGCTCACCTGCTGCCACAGTGCAACTTTCAGCGAATTACTCTCTGGCTCCTGTCCTCATATAATTTCAAAACCAGCAATCCAAAATAAAATTAAGGAAAAGAATTGCAAAGGGATTTAAAGAAGCAGAAAGAGAAATTCAGCAAAAGCATGATGTTGGTAAACACATTTTTAAATCGGGGCCTCCCCAGTATGTTTAAAACTTAAAATGATAATATATTTTGAAATAAATGGTTACTTTCAAAATGATAGAACTATTTCATTCAACTTAAAATTGTAAAATGGGTCTATTATTGTAAAATTTACCCCACCTCTCTTTACTTTATCACTGTTTTCTTCTTGTGTCTTTGCTTTGCCATAAGTCTAAAAATTAAATGCATATGTAATTCCATGGTTCACTGAGTATTATGCCACACAACTTTGCAGCATGTCACTAACAGTGTTATTGACCAATTAAAGGATAGCATTTAAATTTTATTGTTTTTGAAGGTGGGGTAGCTCATCATATTTTCATTTCTCTTTTAATTCACTTCAAATCAAGACTTTGAGATTCGTAAATCGTAACACAGGTGTGTTCGAAAGAGAAGGCATTTACCTAGCCAGCTGCATGTTACTCATAACACGTACCATATTTCATAGTGTGCAAACTTCAGGAGGGGGAAAAAAAAGGTTACAACCCTTATATGTGAATGGGGCCATTATATACTTCAAATTAAGCCAATGAAGAAATGAGAAACAAAAGATTACAGAATTGTATAGTCTTCAGTAAGCAGGCAAATGACTCCATACAGAAGAGCCAGTGAGCCAAACAGAAAGCATAGTAGAATGTTTCTTCCAAATTTCTCATAACATGGACATTTCTATTTTATTCATTTTAAATAATGGAGCACCTTAAAGGCTGTGAGAAAACAATTTCCTCCACATATGCTTTTGAAAAGTTTTGCTGGACATGTAGACTATTAGAACACTATAGTAATAGAAAAATAGAATTTTTTTATTTAGAAATAGAATATTTTTCTATTCTGTGTAATAGAAAAAATTACACAGAATTATATATGATATATATTACATAGTGTGCATGTATTAAATATATACTTTTAAAACTAATTTTTATTACAAAGCAATATGTGAGAAGTTAGAAACAACCAAATAAAAATAGTCCATTACAATTACAAATTTTTTGTTTTTGTAAAATTTCTGATTGGTCCCTTCAAACAGAGATTTTCCAATTCTTTCAAAAATTATATTAATAGCATTACAAAATAAGATTATCAGCAGATGTATCATTTAGAATAAATGTAATAATATATACTATAGTTATTGTTAGTATAACACTTAAAAGAGGTTCTCAGAATTTGTAATAGCATATAAAGATAGTAATATAATGATTATTATTTAATATTAATACTAATAGAATGAGTAATAGTAAGAGAATGATAGTATTTAAATTAACAGTAATAGAATTTAATAGCACTTAAATTGATATATTTATTTAAGAGCTCCATTCTTCCAATTTAAATTTAATTAAAATTAAAATTAATTTTCAATCAAAATTTCCTACAAATACTATCTTTATATTAAATTTTAATTTGTCAGTTCAATTGATTGCAGTAATAAAAATAGTGATAATAACTTAATCTAGAAGAAAAATTCATACCTAGAGACTTATAGTAAATACTTAAATTCAAAAAATAACTTAAAAATTGTATTAAATAAAAAATTTATGTTGTATATGTGAATGTGCACTTGTCGGTTAACAAGATAATTTAAGAATAAAATATATTACTATAATGTAAACTTCTGTGAAAAAAAGAAAATTCAAATTCATTATGATAAAAAGGAAACTGTCAACTTTCTATTAATATATGGGCTTAATTGTATTCCTGATTTAATATGATTAAAAGACTAATGTAACATGTATTTTAATTGTCGATATTTGTACTAGACTGGAAATTGTTTATTTCAAGCATTTAAACATATGTTAAAATATTTTGATATAAACTTGGAAATGTATGAGGGTATACAATGTTTTCCAAAATTATTTTATGGGATGCACAGAACTATCTTTTGAAGACCGCTGATAAAACATGTTACCAAAGTGATTGGACTTAAACAGGAGATAAAATTATTTCATGGGAACAAAAGGAAAGAAAGGAAGACTAGTTGCAAATGGAGCTGTGGTGGATGATGAGGGAGGACATTTTAAAAAAAATTGTCTTTTAGCTATAATGTTTTCAATGAAATCAGAAGCTGGGATGCAGGGAGAGCTTTTATTTTAGTAAAATAAGTCACAGTTTGGTTTAGATGGTTAAGAGAAAATAAAAGAAAAGTGTCAGCATTGGGAAGATTTAAGGACTACTAGGGACTATTAAAAGATTGATAACCAATATGGTGAAAACTTTTGTGTACTGAAAATACAAAAACTAGCTGGGCACGGTCATGCGTGCCTGTAATCCCTGCTACTCAGGAGGCTAAGGCAGGAGAATCACTTGAACCCGGGAGGCGGAGGTTGCCGTGAGCCGAGATTGCGCCATTGCACTCCATCCTGGGCGACAAAGTGAGACCCTGGGCCCCGACACCAAAAAAAAAAAAAAAAAGAAAAGAAAAGAAAAAGAAAAAGAAAAAGAAAAAGAAAGAGATTGTTAAGGCGAAATGCAATGAAACAGCAATAACACTAATGCATGTTTTATACAATGTCTATCGTTTTCAGGAGCAGTTCTGAGAAACTTAAGTTTAACCCGTGTAACCCTTAGCACACAGCCTGCTACCAGAGACACCTACAGCAGAATGTAAAGACGGCTGAAATGATTCAGATACAGGTAGAATTTTGTGGTGTGTGTTTTGTGTAATATAGGACAAATTGTACCTGATTCTCTTCCAAAGATTTCATTAACAAAGATGTAAATACTTGGGCTGTGAAGTAATGTACAGCAAACTCGTGCAACTGTCATTTTTTGAGAACCCACAAAAGAGAGACTTCAGCAGCATGGTGGAGTTCAAGTCAGTGAAATGAGAGAAACTGAAAAAGGGAAAGTCATCATAGCTGAGCACCTACTATGTACCAAACAAGACGCAAAGTGTTTAATGTTCATTATATTATTTAATTCAAAAGTAACCTTATGAAGTGGGTATTATAATTGTCTGCACTTTGAAAGTGAGAAAACTGACTCTCGAAATGTTTTAGTAAATTATACAGTATCACCAAAGTATTATGAAATAGTACTATGTCTCAACCTAAGACTTCTGATATCATAAGCAAAGAGAAACAAATAAACACATTAAAAAAATCAGAATAAGCTCTTTTTAAGACAGGTGAAATACAGAAGTAGGGAAAATTGAGATATATATTAATTATGTATTAGTTAATCCTCTGGAAGCTGGTTTCAGAACAGGCAGCTGTTAACTATTAATAGTTCAATTGATGAGGGTGCCTTTAAAGATTTTTCCTCTTAAGTGTTTAGAATTCAAAATTACTACTGCAGAGTTACAGAGAAAAAGGAACATTTTCTCCTTCCTTGATGATAAGAAATGCATTGCATTATTTTAGTGGCTGTCAATTAAACACAAATTAAAACATAAGTAGTATTAAATCTGCAAAATCACATTCTTAATTGGGATACTAGCTTACTTATTTAATTCTCATCTCTGAAAAACGTTAATTGAGATGTGTAAAAATGTATCTGTGGTACACAGGGAAGTGAGCTCTTAATTGTGAAATGAAATATCTCTCTCGTTGAGTTTCTCTCTCTTGTTAACAGACTTGATGACAAGTAGAGTACTTTATTAACTTCATGGATGTGTATGAATAAAACCAATAATTAAAATGCTCATTCTTAGAACTGACTTATTTACATGCAGTTCTGGCTGTCAAGCTTAACAATTATTAAATTGAGAACAGTGCATATGAGGACTGCAGTAGGATTCACAACATGATTCAAAAATTACCATGGATTATACAGTCATATTAAGAGGCTTTTGGATAAAATTGAGAGAGGAAGATTATTCTGGTGATATATTTTATAGCTTAATCATGTCTGAAGAGAAGTATAATCACATAATAATTTACCCAGCAGCAGATATATTTTGGAGGCTATTTTAGAGTAAGAGCAATGTATTTTCTGAAGTAATGGTATTTAAATGTGTTTTAGTATTGGTATGTCCTTAGAAGAGAGACTGAATAATTGTTCTATTGAAATGTACTGTTGTTGTACAAGTGTATACAAAGACAAATTTTTACAAATTATAGAAAAAGAGAGATGTGTGTTTATTAATATAATATTTGATAATTTGCACTCTGTATGCTAAAGTATGTTCGTCCTTGTTTTCTTCACAATTATTCTGTCTAGATCACGTGGTCCTGAAGCAACCAGATTTCAGTTCATTATTCTAAGATAACTAAAGAAGCATTTGTTAATTTCCCCATGATAAAATATATGTAATTTGATTATCTAGTGCAAGTTACAGATTTAATTAATAGAATAACAAATAAATGGTTTTAGAACATATTGCAGATAGCTTCCCCTTGTCTTTGGGGCAATCAGCTATAGCCTGACTTTCCACTGGAATTCTAAGTTTTAAAACTGGGTTATATTGCTTAGATGTTGTTATGCATTTATTTTTTATTTACTCCATTATTGTTCAATATTCTTGTAGCCAGGAAGCTGCCAGTACCAACTTTTGGCCAGATGATTTAATAAATGGACAAAAAGAGTGAAGCTCTACTTATCCTATCACATTTTTGAATAAAACAATATTTTGAAATGAAACTTAACATACATATATTTGCCAAAAACCACTAATGGCAAAGATTACCTTTTGTATTTTTAAAGCTATTATTAAGATCTTTTTAAAACTAATAAATTTTATAACATGAAAACAATTACTAATTCTTGCTTTTGAAAGATATAACTCCAGCTGAAAGGAAGTTTTTCACAGATGTTCTGAGAAACTCTTTTGATCATGTGATTACTTTGCAAATATTCCTGGTAGGAAACAATAGAGAATGATTTCTGTCACCTCTATGTGATTTCCATAATGTAAAGTCTTTTCTGTACTTTAAGAATATCTCAAAAAAAAGAATAAGCAATTTTTAGCTATTTAGGAAAATTAACTTTTAGTTTGAATGATGTTTGTTTTAATCACTGGTGAGTTTTCCAAGAAAATTCATTTATTTTGTAGTGTTCTCAGTACTTGTAAAGGTATTACTCATGATTTTTAAAGAGCATGTACAATTAGCAACAGAAGATAAAGTATGTGGTATCTAAAAAAAGTACAAGCATGATCTAGAAAGCAAATGAGACAACAAAACATGCACAAGAAAGAATATTATTTAACCAGATAGATTTTATATCTCATTGCTTGAAGAGAAATAATTGATCTAAACAGGGGTTCTCAAACTTTTGAGTCTAGAAATCCTTAAATTCTTAACACTTATTGAGGTCACCGTAGAGTGTTTATTTATATGGATTATGTCTATTGATATTTTCTACTTTTATAATTAGAAATAATAATAATTTAAAAGTTTATTAATGTATTTAAAATTACACTAATAAATCCATTAAAGTTTAACATAAATAAAATATTTTTATGGAATAGAAGAATATTTTATAAAATCAAACAAAAATTAATTAGAAGAGAGACAATGTTTCACATTTTATAAATCTCTTCACTCTCTAGTTTAATATCATACAGCTGAATTCTTATCTCTGCTTTTTATCTTTTCAAAAATTTATTAAATACTTTAGACAAGAATCCATTTTTATTTGTTTTCTTTTGAGTTAGGAATAAAATGGATACTTAATATGTATTTTATGAATGAATGAATCAATGAAACCATGTATTCAGGTATATTACTTTTGTTTTTTGAAAATTTGACAGTATGGTTTAATGCATCTTTTCAATTTCTTTCTCCTTAATTACACTCTCCTAATTTGATATCAGATACTAATGTAACAAAAGCAAAATAGTACCTCATTGTGCTTAGTTTTATAAAATACTTTTACTCTCTGTCAGATTTTAACCTGCCTGTGGAAAGAGCTAAGTGAGCTGAGCAGGCACAAAATAATTATCTGTAGATTGGTATTCATTTAGCATGAAAAATTTCTTGTGTTAAAAAAAGATTTTACATCTTAATCACATTCCCAAATACCAGGTATCACTCTTGGTATAGTGATAAGAATCGTCTTACTGTTTAGCCTTTGAGAACAACAGTTAATTATAGAGAAAATTATTATATATTTAAATATATCGTCAAACATATGTATCATATAACACTTATGTAATTAGGCATCTTATTCATTTTATTCTTAATTTTTTTGAAACTGGGAATATACCAAAAGATCATATAGTCCAAACTCTTCATTTTTCTTTAGAAAATTAAATCTTAATAGAAGATGACATTTTCTACATACATTTAATCAAGATAAGAGAATACTTCAAGACAAAAGTCAATTTTGGTGTTTTTAAAATTTTGAACATAACTTTTTCACGTAAAAAATTTATTCAGGGATTATATCTATTTGGTTTTTTATGTCACTCAGCCAAGGAAGATAAACTTATGGCTGATTAGTGATTTTTTATTTCTATTAGAAATGCAATTAATATCTAGTAAGCTTAGTACAATTGTATTTAAAACTAAATTTAAATTTTTGTGGCATGAATATACTGCTTATTAAATTACAATTGCACTCAAGCCAGAAAGTAATTCTCCTGAAACTCCAGCTCTCAGTGCACATACAGACTAAAACTAGACTTGATGTTTTCTAAATTGATGTTGGAGGATTTATTACTCCACCTTACACCTGCACATGTGCAGACTACAGAGGCAGAAAGCTTAGAGAGCAAACAAGCAAAGGTAAATCTGCTTCCTTGTTACTTTTATCTTTCCATTTGACAGTGAAAATTTGAACTGAGGGCAATTTACAACACCATTGTAACTTCATTTGCTTATGAAGTATCCTTACCAAATATACCCAAAGAAAGATGTAGGGTAGCTTATTTTTAACATAACATGGAAGGTTTTTCATATGATAAATTCATTTCTATTACAAATATTTTCATTGAAATATCTCACTTTATTTTAAAACACATAGTGAAGTTGTTAAACTAATCTAATGTTTTTTAAAAGGTTGTCATCTTAGGTTACTATTGCCCATTAACATGTACCACAAAATACATATTAATATAATACATAAAACATTATGTGTATCTGTATGTCTTCTAATAGGCCAAGAGATTAGATAATAATTACTCACTATTATATAGATATTTCTAAAGATGATTTATCTGAATTCACTAACATTTATTTAATCCTTCTTTCCTATAGAAATACAAGAATGTTTAATCATTTGCAACTTAGACAAGATTACATTTTATTATTCCGAGATATTTGGCAAATTCTTATAGATAAAAATAGTCATTCAAAGTAATATACTATTAACTTATGTAGGCAATACAGTTTGTGTTTCTATGTGGGCTTATTATACATAATATTTATATTAGAAGAATGCCCAGTCACTTTAACTTTTCAAGATGTGTTTTCTCCAATGGATTTTCAGAGCATAGAAAAATACTTAAAATAGGCATATTATGAGGATTCTGGAAAGATGGTAGAGTAGCAAACACTAGGAATCTGTCTTTCTACCTAGTCAACAATTCCACTGGCAAAAATCTGTCTCACGTAACTATTTTGAAACTCTAGCATCTAATAAAGGCTTGCAATTTCCAGGAGAAATACTTGAAAGATAAATGGTAATTGATTTTGGTCAATTTCAGCTCTGAGCATAGTAGCAGCTACACTTACCCAACCCTAAACCCCTGGCAGGCAGCTGCGCACATGTTCCTGGAAGAGCTTGCACACAGCCTGCAGATGCCAGGGCAAAAAGACTCTGTCCTGCAAATACCAGGGATCTGTGCCCTGACTGCTGATTGCTATTTTCAATCATAGAAGTGTTTACAAAGAGATGGGTAGCCATTGTTTTTGAACCATCTCCCACAGTTGCAAACCTCTCCCCATCTGGCTGAAATAACTTTTCAGGGATTTAAAGGGTCAGCTCATAATTTTTATCCAACCTTTATTTTTCATTTTTTCCCCTTTTGGGAAACAGGCATTTAGGGCTAGGATGCTCAAAAGCATCTGCATATGTGGAGAAAATTAGAAAGTGACCATGCCTGCCCACAGAAAGGGAAAAAACCAAGAAAAGATGTAAAAAGACCTTGAGTTTACACCTCAGGCTGATCCTTAACATAGAGATAGGGAACAACTGTCAAAAAAGCAAAAACAATAAATAAACACAATAGCAAAACAAAACAAAAATCCAGCATGCACTACTGAAGGGAAAACTACTGATTTCAATAGTTACCACATAATTAAATTCATTCAATTTTTAACAAAAAAATCACAAGACATGCAAATAAACAAAAAAGTATACCCCATTCAAATAAAAAGTTAACAAAAAAGCTGTTCTCAAGAAGACCTGATGGCAGACCTAATTGACAAATATCTTGAAACAACTATCTTAAAGATACTCAAAGAACTAAAGGAAGACATGGAGAAAAACAAGAAAATCATGTACAAACAAAATGGAAAGGTCACTAAAGAGAATGAAAATTTTAAAAGAAACTAAAAATATTCCAGAGCTGAAAAATATAATAACTAAAATGAAAAATTTACTAGAATAATTCAAAGGCAGCTTTGAGCAGACATAAGAAAGAATTAGGTAACTTGAAGATAAGACAATGGAAAATATTAAGTCTAAGAAATTGGAAAAAATCATTGATAAAAAGTTAACAGAGTCTAAGGGACATGTGTGACACCATCAAGTGTAGAAACATACACATACTGGGTGTCTCAGGAGGAGAGAGAGAAAAAAAGGAGATGGGAATAATTGGAAAAATAATGTCTGGAAACTTACATAAGCATCCAAGAAGTCCATTAAACTCCAAATAAGATTAATTCAAAGAAACTAGCACTCAAGACACATTGTATTCATACTTTCTAAAAGCAAAAACAAGGAAAAAGTCTTAAAGGCAATGACAGAGAAAAAACTCATCACACACAAGGAATTCTCAAAAGATTATCAGCTGATTTTTCATCCAAAACTATGGACATCAGAAGGCAGTGGGCCAATATATTTAAAAATGTAAACAACAACAACAAAAGAGAAAAAAGAAACATTGTGAACCAAATTCCTATATCTGGCAAAACTGTCCTTCAAAAGTAAGGAAGAAATTAATAAATTCCCAGATAAACAAAGCTGAGGGAGTTTGTTGCCACCATACCTGCCCTGCAAGAAATGATCAGAGTCCTGCAAGAAATGCTCAAGAAAGTCTTCAGGGTAAAAAACTATACAGTAAGTAAAAGCCTCAAGAATAAATAAAGTTTTTAATAAAGGTAAATACATGGTAAATTATGAAAGCCAATATTGTAAAATTAGCTTGTAAACTTTTATACTTAATTTAAGAGAATAGTGCCTTTAAAATAATTATTAATAAATGTTTTGAGGCACAAACATGCAAAAATCTAATTTTATACATGAACAACCAAAAGGACTTGGGATAGAGTGGTAAAAAAGCAGATTTCTGTTGTTGTTGTTATTAAAGTTAAGCTGAAATTATTCAAATTAGACTAATATATATGTTTAGAATTTTAAATGTAATCTCCAAGATAATCAGAAATATAATAGCTATAGAAAATACACAAATTTAATGAGAAAGGAATTTAAACATTGTACTATAAAAATCAACTAACCACAAAAGAAGACAATAATACAGGAAGTGAGGGACAAGAAAACTACAAGACAAACAGAAAACAAATAGCAAAAGGTTAGGATTAAGTTTTTTATTAGTAATTACCTTCAATATAAATAAACTCTCCAATCAAAAGACAGATTGGAAGAACAGATAAAAGGACAGAATTCAACTATATGCTGTCAGCAAGAGACACCCTTTAGATTCAAGGACAACAGACTGAATGCGAGAGGATGGAAAAATTTATTATATGCCAGAAGTAATCAAAAGACAGCAGAGACGACTAAGCTATATCAAACAAAATGGACTTTAAATTTAAAAAGTTATAAGAGACAAAGAAGAACAGTCTATATTGTTGTAAGTTCTAATACAGCAAGAAGCCATAATAATTATATATTTAAACAGCTAATATCAAACCATCAAAATATATTAGCAAAACTAACAGTATTGAAGAGATAAATAGTCCTGCTGTCATAATTGGAGACATCAATACCCCATTCTCAATAATGGATAGTACATCCAGAGAGGAGATAAAGAAGAAAATACAGGACTTAACCAAACAATGCAATAAATTAACTAGATCTAACACATATAAAAACACTCCACTGAACAACACCTCCATACACATTCCTTCCCAGTGTGAATGGGACCTTTTATGGAATAGAAATTATGTTAGTTTTCAGATAGAGATATCATATATATTTTCTTATGCGGCTATGACAGGATGAAGTTAGGAATTAATAAAAGAAGTAAAACTGGGAAATTCACAAATTGGTGAAAATTAAATAACACATTCATAAAGAATAAGTGGATCAAATAAGAAATCACAGCTGACATTTAAAATACTTAAAGACAAATAAAAGTATTATCATAAAAACTTGTAGGACATAGTAAGATGAGTGATAAGAGGAAAATTTATAGCTATACATGCTTACATTATAACACATTGTAAAATACACGTTTACATTCTGTCACAGTGTAACACAATGTAAAAACAAAAAAGATGTCAAATTAACAATCTATATTTATTACTTAAGAATTAGAAAGGAAGAACAAACTAAAACCAAAACTAGCAAACAAACAAACCAAAAAAAAAAAAGGAGCAGAGCTAAATAAAAACAAAAACAATAGACAAAACAATAAAACCAAGTTAGTTCTTTGAAAAGTTCAAAAACATTGACAGAACTTTAGCTGGATGAGATTGAAAAAAAAAAAAGAAGCGATTGCAAAGAGAAAGTTCTTGAAGGAAATTAAAAGTGCCTTTTTTTTTTTTTTTTTGAGGTGGATTCTCACGGAGTCTCACTCTGCTGCCCAGGCTGGAGAGCAGTGGCTCGATCTGGGCTCACTGAAAGCTCCGCCTCCCAGGTTCACACCATTCTCCTGCCTCAGCCTCCCAAGTAGCTGGGAGTACAGGTGCCCACCACCACACCCGGCTAATTTTTTGTATTTTTAGTAGGGATGGGGTTTCACTCTGTTAGCCAGGATGGTCTCGATCTCCTGACCTCGTGAGCTACCCGCGTCGGCCTCCGAAAGTGCTGGGAGCCACCGTGCTGGGCCCTCTAAAAGTGCTTCTTTAGTGAACACGTGAATAATAAGAAAATACAATAGCCTTATTGCTGATATGAAGAAAGTTTCAGTGATCAACCCAGCCACAACATTCTCTTCAATGAAAGCCTAATTGAGAGCAAATCTCTTGCTCTTCCATTCTGTTAAAGCTAAATAATAGAGGTGAGGAAGGTGTAAAAGAAAAGTGGGAAGCTAGTAGAGGTTTATTCATGTGGTTTAAGGAAAGAAGCCTTTTCCATAACTTAATAGTGTAGAGTGAAGCAGCAAATGCTGAAGGAGAAGCTGGAGCAAGTTATCTTGAGATCTAGATAAGATAACTAATGAAGGTGGTACACTGAAAAACAGGTTTTCAATGTAAATGAAACAGCCTTATATTGGAAGAAAACAGCCATATATATGAAGAAAATGCCTTCTATGATTTTCATAGCTGGAGAGAAGTAACTGCTTGGGTTCAGAGCTTCAAATGACAGGTTGACTTTTTTGTTAGGTGATAAAGCAGCTAGTGACATTAAGTTGAAGCCAGCGCTCATTTACAATTCTGAAAATTCTGGAGCCCTGAAGAATTATGCTTAATCTACTCTGCCTGTGCTATAAATGGAACAGCAAAGTTTGTATGACAGCATATTGGTTATAGCATGGTTTAGTAAATATTTCAAATCCGTTGTTGAGACTTACTGCTCAGACAACAAGATTCCTTTCAAAATATTACTGCTCATTGACAATGCCCCCGATCACCCAAGAGCTCTGATGGAGATGCTAAAGGAGATTAATCTTTTTATCCCTGCTAACACAACATTCATTAGACAGCCCATGGATCAAAGAGTAACTTTGAATTTCAAGTCTCATTATTTGAGACATGCATTTCATAAGGCTCTGTATCTTTCATAGATAGTGATTCCTCTGATGGATATGGATAAAGTAAATTGAAAAGCTTGTGGAAAAAATTCACCATCCTAAATTCCATTTAGAACATTTATGATTTATAGGAATCTCTCATGAAAGGAAGAGTCAACCAATGTAGCAAATTTTGTTGTCTTATTTTAGTAAATTGACACGGCCTGCTATAGTTTGGCTGTGTCTTCACCCAAATCTCATCTGGAATTGTAATCCTCGTGATTCCTACGAGTCCAGGGAGGGACGTAGTGGGAGGTGATTGAATTATGGGGGCAGTTTCCCCCATGCTGTTCTTACGATAGTGAGTTCTCATGTGATCTGATGGTTTTATAAGTGTTTGACAGTTCCTCCTTCACATGCTTATACTCTCTCCAGCTGCCTTGTGAAGAAGGTGCCTGCTTCCGCTTCTGCCATGATTGTAGGTTTCCTGAGGCCTCCCCAGCCATGCGAAAATGTGAGTCAGTAAAACCTCTTTCCTTTATTATAAATTGCCCAGTCCCGGGTATTTCTTTACAGCAGTTTGAAAATGGACTAACACACAGCCACCTTAACTTTCAGAAACCACCACTGTGCTCAGTCAGCAGGCATGAATTTCAAGACCCTTACTAGTAAAAAGATAGTGACTCACTGAAGTTTTTCTTTCCATGTTATAGCAATAAAGTATTTTTAAATTAAAGTATATATCATGTTTCTTTACACGTAATGCTTTTGTACACTACAGTATAGTGTAAACATAGTTTTTTTGTTTTGCTTTGTTTTGTTTTGTTTTTTTTGAGACAGAGTCTCGCTCTGTTGCCAGGCTAGAGTGCAGTGGCGCGATCTTGGCTCACTGCAACTTCTGACTACCTGGTTCATGCAATTCTCCTGCCTCAGCCTCTTGAGTAGCTGTGATTACAAGCACGTGCCACCACACCCAGCTAATTTTTGTATTTTTAGTAAAGACGGGGTTTCACCATGTTGGCCAGGATGGTCTCAATCTCCTGACATCATGATCTGCCTGCCTCAGCCTCCCAAACTGCTGGGATTACAGGTGTGAGCCACCATACCTGGCCAACATAGGTTTTATATGTGGTGGGAAAACAAAAAAATTATATAACTTTCTTCATTGAAATATTTGTTGTATTCTGGTAGTCTGGAACCAAACCCTCAATATCACCAAGGTATGCCTGTGCTTTCTAACTCATTATATGAGGCCTGCCATACCCTGATATCAAAGCTAGACAAAAGCACTACCAGAAAACTATAGATCAATATGCCTTATTAACAGTGATGTAAAAATTTTCCACAAATTACTAGCAAACCAAATTCAGCAGCATATTAAAAGATTATACATCAGAAACAAGTAGGATTTATTCCTGAAATGCAAGCATGGTCCAACCTACAAAAATCAATGTAATATTCCACGTTAATATAATGAAGGAAGAAAACAAACAAACACAATCATCTCATTTAATGCTGCAAAATTATTTGACAAAATCAAGACACTTTTATGATAAGAATGATCAACAAATTAAGAATAGAAAGATGGTACTTTCACAGAATAAAACCCACATATAAAAAACCCATTACTGAAAAATATCCTATAAGAACAGTGAAAAGACAAGGATGTTCACTTTTGTCAATTTTATGCATCATAGTAGTGGGAAGAGTAGCTAAAGAAATTAAGCAAAAAATAAAAATAGAAGGCATTCAAATTGGAAAGGAAGAAGTAAAATTATCTCTGTTCATACATGACATAAGCTTACATGTAGAAACCCCTAAGGATACCACAAAGAAATGCCTGTTAGAACTAAAAATTTAAATAATTGAATTAACAGGAGATAAAGTCAACTTGAAAAATTAATTTTAATTGTATATACCAAGAGTGAACAATTGGAAAACAAAATTAAAAAACAATTCAATTTATGATAGCATCATAAATAATAAAATACTTAGAAATTAACTTAACCAAGAAAGTGAGTCTTATACAATTAAAATTACAAACATTACTGAAAGAAATTAAAGACAACATAAATAAATGGAAACACATTCCACGTTTATAAATTGGAAGACTAGTATTTTTACAATGTTAATACTACCCAAAGCAATCTACAGATTCAGCACAATCCATATCAAAATCCCAATAAGATTTCGTAGAAATAAGAAAACCTATTTTAAGATTTATAAGGAATCTCAAGAAATTTCAAATAGCCACAACAATCTTGAAAATGAAAGGCAAACCTGGAGGACTGACACTTCCTGATTTAAAAACTTATCACAAAGGTATAGTAATCAAAACACTGTGGTACTCGCATAAAGACAGACATATAGAACAATGAAATAAAAAAGAAAGCTCACAAATACGCCCTTGTGTATTTGGTCAAATGACTTTTAACAAGGTTGTCCAGCCCATTCAATGTGGAAATGACAGATTTTTTTTACCAATGGTGCTGGGATAAATATTCACAGGCAAAAGAATGATGTTAGACCATCATTCAGCACCACATTCAAAAATTAACTCAAAATAAATCAAATGCTTAAATGTAACACCTAAAATATAAAACTCAGGAAAAATACATAGGACAAAATCAACATGACGCTGGATTTGGTGTTGATTTCTTGGCTATAACAACAAAGACAAAGGCAACAAAAGAAAAACTAGACAAATTGGATTGTATGATTATTTTAAAGATTCTAACAAAGGACACTATTGGCCTGGCTCTGTGGCTCACACCTGTAATCCCAGCACTTTGGGAGGCTGAGGTGGGCAGATCACGAGGTCAGGAGTTCAAGACAAGCCTGGCCAAAATGGTGAAACCCCGTCTCTACTAAAAATACAAAAGTTAGCTGGGTATGGTGGCTCATGCCTGTAATTCCAGCTACTCAGGAGGCTGAGGCAGAAGAATTGCTTGAATCGGGACCTGGGCATTGAAGGTTGCAGTAAGCCATGATGGCACCACTGCACTCCAACCTGGGCTATAGAGTGAGGCTCCATCTCAAAAAAAAAAAAAAAAAAAAAAAAAAAAAAAAGACACTATCAAAAGAATAAAAAGAAAACCCACAGAACAAGAGAAAATAATTTAAAATCATGTATCTAATAAATATTAGTATTCAGAATACAAACAGAACTCCTAAAATGCTAGAATAAAAAATAATCAATTATAAAATTGGAAAGGGACTTGAACTGACATTTCTCCGAAGATATACAGGTGATCACTAAGTGCATGAAAAGATGTTGAACATCACCAAGTTACTAAGGAAATCCAAATCAAAACTACATTGTGATAGCACTTCACACCTATTAGAATTGCTATGATAAAACTAAAAATAAAATCAAAACAGAAAATATAACATATTGGCAAGAACGTGGAGATAATGAAACCCTTTTGTACTGTTGGTGGGAATGTAAAATTGTATGGCCACAGAATTTTGAGGAATTGTATGGCAATTCCTCAAAAAATTAAAAATAGAATTACTATATGATCCAGCAATTCCACGTCCAGGTATAAACCCAAAGCAATTGATAACAGGGTCTGAAAAAGATATTTGTACACCTGTGTTTATTGCAGTGCTATTAACAATAGCTGAAACAAGGAAGCAATCCAAGTGTCCATCAAAGGAAGAATGGATAAGCAGAATAAATTGCACACTGAAAAATAGTTAAGATGATAAATTTTGTTATAGGCTTTTAACCAAAATAAAAATTTTAAAAATAATATTATGCTTCAGGTATCTTATTTGTATCTAAAATCTTTTTGAACTCGTTTTATGAATTGAATCTCAAAGCAAATTTATGAGTATGAGAATATTTGCCTCATAGTGTTTATCTCTTGATTTATGCTATCTTAAAACTAAATTTAATTAACTAAAATTAGATTAATCCGGCATGATTCAACAATATTCTGGTTGTTTTGAAAAATCAAGTCAAACCTCAAAGCCAAAAGTTTTCCACCACTGATTTTTTTAAAATATGATTTACAAACATGGTGCCTTAAAAGTTCTAAAATGTATTGAGAATTGATCACATATATTGACTTTTATAAAACTACTCTCAAGAGTACAAATGGGTTTGGCTACCTATTTGGTTTGGCATAAGGATTTTAACATGATATTCAACTAAACAAAAGCAAAATCTATATTGAAAACTTTAATCACAATTTCAGGAATATAGTAAGTGCTTTGTCATCTTTCTTGCTTCCAGAGTAACTACAAAAAAAAAAAAAAAAAAAAAAGGACTGCTAAGAGAAAAAGAGAAGCATGAGAAAAATGTGTATCTGCGATTCCTTAATTCTTCTCTCACTTTACCTGGCTATGAGATGGGAAAAGGTACAAAGACACTCCAGGGAGAAAAAGGCGCCATTAAATTATGTTTAAACTTTTCAGGCCATAGCCTCTAGTACATATGATCCTCGTGGGTGTTAGGTAATCACAAGGGTCCCTATAAGAGGGAAGCAGGACACAAGAGACCATAGCAGATATGATGATGGAAGCAAGAGGTTGCAGTTATCATTAGTCAAGAAATGCAAGTGTCTTCTAGAAGCTAAAAAAAGCAAAAAAATAGATTCTCCCTTCAGGGTCTCCAGAAGGAAGCATCCCTGATGATACATTGATTTTAGCCCTGTTCAACTCAGTTTAGACATTTTCTTTATCAAGACTGCAGGGGAGTAAACTTGTGCTAGTTTTAGCCACTGAATTTGTGGAAATTTGCTACAGCAGCAACAAGAAAACTAGTACACTGACACTTCATTGATATTTCCTGACTGCTCATGTAGACTATGATGCCCAGGATGAGAAAACATTCAGGGAGTTTGATTTAAACCCTCAAATTATATAATGCCTATGGAAACTGTTTTTTGTTTTTTGTTTTTTTTTTTCAGAAAAATACTCGAATTTGGCCTTAAAAAATATACACACTCAATTAAATGTCCCCATGATCACATATAAAAATTTCAAAGCATTATGAGTTATTTATTTTTTTAAAAAAGTAATTATTCTGGTGAACAATTATCAAAAGACCTGTGAGGTTATTTTGGTGTAAATTATTAGAGAAAATATTAAAAACTGATTAAGGAAAAACATGTCATGAGAAGATATTGATCGAGTCCAGAAAAGGAATATGAAGAAAGTTGTTAAGCAGCATGTATGCAATTCATTTTCTCCTTTTACTGTGGAATGAACAAAGAAACAACCTAGTTTCTTTGGCAAACAAAGAAACAACCTAGTTTATTTCAAATAGAGTGTGAATTCTTTCAAATATTTGTGCCCAACAATAGATGGAAGAGAAAGAAATGTGTGACAGGTCTCTGGTTGAAAATACATCATACATGTCTGTAAAATTAACGTGTTGAAATAAGAAAATAAGAAACACACACACGTAGCTTCAACAGTCACGCTGTGAACTCCTTCTGGTTCCATAAAAGTTTCAGATAAAGTATTTTTATACCTTAATGCATACCTAATACTATTACAGGGAACTCTATTCAACCATGCAGTACAAAGCAGAAATAAGATTAATTTTATGAAAAAAAACAAAACACTAATTTTAGTTCTATCAGTAGCACTACCCCTAATGGTAATACAAGGGTTAAGAAATTTCACCTCTCTAAATTAATTTTCTATATTACCTTCTATTGATCTTTTCTAATGCAAATATATTGCTGACAAAATACACTGGAGATTTGCTTGACCTCTTTATTGTTGTAGGATATGGCAATTAATTTTTTTATTGAGATTCCAATTAGCTTTCTGCTCTTACAATGTTTTACCTAAATCCTTCTTTAAAATTTCCCTAAGGTTACCGGAAAAACATCATCTAAGCATGACTGTATTAAAAGGTAGAAGTAAGGAATGCATTACTTATGTTGTGTACAAAATTGAGGTTACTCTAGGTTAAATGAATCTGATTCCTTGAAGAGATAAAGATGCTTTAAATCATGAAGAACTAATCAGAAAATTCTAATTGAAAAACAGGACCACAGTAGTCTATTCTAAAAGGGGAGAAAGTGTCAAATTAGCACAACAGAGCAGGGAAATCTGAAAGAAATTTTGCAGACTGTTGCCATCATGACCCTTGTAAAAGTGTTGTTAAAGAGAGAAAAACAAAGGAAAAAGCCCTAAGGAGGCAGACTTCATGATTAGGACCACCCAAGGAGAGTCTCTAACAAAAGAAAATTGAGTTCCATAATTGGAGGTGGTCTGCATGTGAAATTTTCAGATGTGCCTGCAGACACTAAGTGCAGAGTCTGAGTAATCACCAAAGGGAAACTGAGAGAAAGGTTAGAGGATGATATTACAAACACCAGAACAGTGAGCTGATAGACAAGAGCTTTCATGTGTAGCTCCATGACCATCCTAGCTAGTACCAACCATTCAGGTTAAAAATTTAAAACTACATGAAAAAGCTATCCTCTTTCTACTACTGATCTACCTAGCATTTACTGACCCTGAGTAAGAGAAGGATGAGAGAGTGGCTAGAAAGTAAGATAAAGGTAGAACAATCAGAAAATGTCCCTGGTATGAACAAATAAAACCCTACTACATTCAGTGAAACGGAATATTGCAACCCACTGAGGTCGTTAGGCTGGATATGGGAAGAGTCTCAGTTTTTCAAACACCTCAATCTCTTAGCTCACAGGGTTTCAAAGACAGAAGGGAGAGAAGAGGTGTGGACTATGAAAGACCAAGGGGACTCCTTTTTCACACCTAAATCTCTACCCTGGTGTTCCAAATAATACAAAGTGAGAGACGGAAATTGGATTAAATTGTAACTTTGAATTCAGATTTCATTCATTTTATATTTCTAAATATACAAATACTAGGCAAGTGTTGTTTGTAGTGAAAGGCATTAAAGTTTATTATTTAAACATTTACTTTTGAAGAGGAAAAAATATGATAAAATTTAGTTTCTGTGTTGCCAACAGCTCTTTAATGATTCCTTTACATCTCTTCTTCTCATACAACGTATACAGAGGTTGTGGCTATACAAAAATTGTGTACTTTGAACCAGACTGCATATTAATCTTAGATATGATTCAAACATCAAAGAGTATCTTACAAAAACATTAGTATCTCACAGCAGTCAGGTATTTGCCACCATTGTCACTGAGGAATTAGGTAACACCATATTTCTATATGTGATCAATACATTTAGCTGATTTTTTGCATATTTCTAATTCATGCCAGTTTTATTTTAATCTTGAAAATTTTCTGAAGTGCTCAGATTCTTTCTTTTCTAAGTACGAGTAAACACTTAATTTAATTTAGCATAGTTTCAGGATGCCATATAACTCATGTAATATTTGTAGCTCTCTCAAACTGTTAAGCTGAGCTTAGTAATAAAAACATTCATCAGGAAAAAAGGATCTCACGCAATATTAGTAGTTTATGTGTCCCTGGAAAAGAGAAGTTTTAATTTATGTATCTTTTCATTAGACAATATTTGAAGAGGAATTTAAATAGAAAATGTCATGACCTAGAAGATGACCTAGCTCTTCTTTTTTTCATCATATTTTTGGAAACCATTCCCATAATTCTCATTTCACTTTGGGTAGATAGAATACAGCGCAGTGAGAGTTGTCTTATGAATTTGTTAAGTCATGGCTTTAGAAATAAATCGTAAGTTCCCTGTACTTAGAGTTTGTAACAAGATCTCCTTAAAAACTTAAGCATAATACATAGTACTAGAACTTGTGAAGACATCTTCATTTATTCTCATGGGAGCTTTCCGTTGACACCCATGGGAGGATAGGGAAACTCAACATGTAGTATAAAAAGGTTCACCTGTATTGATGCCAGAGTCCTAAGAAAACGGAAAGAGAACTTGGTGCAATTTTATATGGTAAAGGTCTAAATCCAAAAAAAAAAAAGAAAAAAAGAAAAAAAGAGCTGATTGAACAGTCTCTGGTGGGTTACATTATTGATTATTGATTCAAAAGTAAATAAACTCAACCTAGTGTAATGCAAAGTGTTGTATGAGTAAGAAATTAAGTTGTTAACATTCTTGATAAAAGAGGAAATTAGTGATTGATAAATACTTATTTTCCTCAGTCCTCATTCTCATAGTAATTACTGTGGAATGAGATAGTGTGTCTCTCAACTTGAGAACCTCGCAATCCTGTAACCCAATCCAGAAGTAAGACTATGTACAAACACAAAATACACACAAATGAAAACAAACTTATACATGAATTACTCTGCAGATTTAAGTATAATGCAATTTAGGCCACAAAAATAATTGGGCAGAAATATTTCAAGTAATTTTTTGTCCAGGAATGTACCTGGAATGGTTACATGTAGGAAATGGCATATAACATTTTTTAAAAAGGCAAAGAAATGATTTGAAGCAAAATGTTACACTTAGGAAAAATATTACTGATGATGTTTAGATTACAATAAAGGACAAAGATAATTTATTGCTTAAAACCCAATACTGAAGGATATTGAACCGTAAGGGTGACAACATAGCTGACTAGGAAGAAGCATTAAAATCATGAATTAAGAATTTTTTGGAGGCAACTGGGAGTCACTCCAGAATTCCAAAAGAAGAATGACAGTTGATATATAAGCACTTACATGCACAAGCCAAGAAGGTGCTATCACATTTTTTCCCTAGGCCACCCTGCAGGAGCGGTTTATAAGTCTTGGGTTAGAGTATCCTAGAATTTTGAGGCTCCCTCCCAATAAAAATTGAGCTCTCTGTGCAGCCAAGGGACCTGGGGTCCATCAGTAAGAGGACCATGTCTTAGGACTAAATAGAAAGCCAAAGGAAGGCATGAAGGAGGAAGGTCTACATGTAGTGCCATTCAATAAACCTTCACAAGAGATTAGAAAGAATATCACAAAGACACTACTGACCTAAAGGTGTTTGATTTCACAGAGTAAAATCTTTTCGAGAAGATCGCTATTATTAAGTGGCTCAGGTGAACACAGATCTGACTGCATGCCTGCAAAAAAACTGTCACAGAGATGTCTCTATACTGAATGCCAGAGTGGGTTAGAGAACACGCCTCTGGCTATGTCAACAGAGATTATTCACCTTTCCCACAACGGTAGTACAATCCAGTCAGTCGATCTCATCTTCATGAGACTCTGGATCTACAGCCATCATTTCTAAAACAAATGCAAACGAAGGTATATTTTGGAGTGAGCAAAGGAGCTTTCTCTGTGTGGGGTATCATGCCTGGGAAACCTGACGTTGTTTGTGTAGAAGGCTCATAAAGTACCTGTAAAGAATTCTGATCAAGACTCTGAAAATTTAACTGGAAGAGAATCTTAATTCGCCATCAAGAAGACATTCCTTTTTATGGTTCAAATGATGAAATGGACACTAAGGAAATTTTCCATTTTTGCAGAAAAAGTATTCTGTGTTAATGGAGCCGGAGGAAATCACATGGCTTTGGTCAGCTGCATCAGTTCTTCAATGCCAGAGAATGTGCAGATGTTTTCCAAATGTTCTTTAATATGGAAGGACAATGAGCAGAAAAGTAGTTGAACGTATCTTGTCATTGTTGACCTTTTGATTTTGTTTTCCCACTCTTTCTTGAAAGAGTGAGCAATTTTATTTTATTTTATTTTCATTCTAGAATGTCGGGGAAGGGGCAGGCAAGAAAAGTAGTATAACTGAAATGCACCTGTTACAAATATATCATGATTGAAAGCAGAACTGAATTTCAAATTATAACCCTAAAATTGTTGTTAGACATTTCTCGACATATGAACTATGCATTTTGAAAGAGAATTAATTATTTATGAAGGTAATGTTGGTGGTCTAATTTGCCAGCCATTCCCACTCTGCTTCTCCCTTCCCTGCCTCCACTAAAGAACCTAGAAAAGCTAACTGCTCCCTTTGCAGCCTCTGTTGCAACTATGAATGGCTTTGGGAACACAGCTTTGGCTTCAGGATTTCTGGGAAAACTTTTGCTTCCTCATTAAAGTTGTATATGCAGCTAGGTCATCTCTTCTTCCTCTGTCTGCCATAAACACCGAAGCAATGTCTGAAGCTAGAGTAGTCCTTTTAACCAAAGGGAAGGAAGGGCTAGAGAATCACAAAGATGTCAGTTCCCCCATTGTTGAGCTGCTGATGGAACACCAGACCCTGCCTATCTCTGGACATCTTATTAAATCAACAAGTTTTATTTAATTTCTAGGCTTTTAAATAGAAGTTGAAAGCTAGTTATCAGAGTTTTACAAAGCTTTAGTATTCTATTTACCCCAGCCATCTGATATACAAACAAGTGAAGTTTTCCTTTTTTTTTTTTTGAGATGGAGTCTTGCTCTGTTGCCTAGGCTGGAGTACAGTGGCGTGATCTCGGCTCACTGCAAGCTCCACCTCCCGGGTTCACGCCATTCTCCTGACTCAGCCTCCCGAGTAGCTGGGACTACAGGCACGCGCCACCACGCCCAGCTATTTTTGTATTTTTAGTAGAGACAGGGTTTCACTGTGTTAGCCCGGATGGTCTCGATCTCCTGACCTCGTGATCCACCCGCCTCGGCCTCCCGAAGTTTTTCTTAAATAGAGTTTGCAGTTTGTCTCTGTTTCTGTGTACTTCTGCCTCTGCCCTTGCTCCTAGGCTTGCCTTGCCCATGCTGAGGCAAGTAGAGCTTGAACATTTTTAACAGGACTCCACAATTCGTCACATTAGTAATTTAGAAAATGTGTTTTTGAGGAATTGTATTTTGATACTTTTTTCATTCTGGAAATAGCTTTTTGTGCATTTATTTTTGCAGAAAGATCTAGCATCAAAAAAAGTCACTATCTGGTTTTTGGGGCCCTCCATAAATCAGTTCCAAAAGCATTTATCAACTATTTACCAACTGCCAGAAAAAACAAACAACCACTTATACCTGATAATTCTTATTACTGTATGTTGATGCTTTAGGAAATAAATAATAAAGATGCCATCTATAACTAAAAGTTTTAAGAGTACAAAAGGAAATAGTTTGAGACTGTATGACAAGAGAAGACTAAATATGAAGTTCCCTAACTGCTGGTTCAAACTTTTAATTGGATAGATAAATTACATATCTAAAAGATATATACATATGTATATATCCCATCTAAAGTATGTAATAAAACATTGAATATAAAATATAAAAGAAAAGCTAAAAAATAAGTTTTATACTTTAGATAAAAATTAAAACAGAATTATAATGTGAAGATAAATTTGAGAAAGTATTCAGAATCTCCTCAGTTATTACAAATAATGACTATAAATGCTGATATCTCAACATACATTTTTGGTGGTGTGGGATCGTCAAAACAGTGAGATAACTATAGTAGGGCAGATATTATGAGGATTCCCAGGAGCACTAAATATTGTAACTCCATTTTGTATTTAGTCGCAAGCATTTATATTAAAACTTAAGGGCCTCTAATTAGAATACAATAAGAAAATAACTATAATGTAAGAGAAAATCTTTGTACAAGATGGTTGTTGAGAAATCTCACTGTAACAAACATAATAAGGCTGTAAAAGTAGTCAAAATATGTATTTTTAAATTTGAAAGTATGCAGTTTGCAATTCTTCTGTAATAATCATAAAAGTATCTAGTATTATTGTTTTGTAATATTATAAAGTAAAAATTCCTTTGGGGAACTAGACACTTTATTTCATGGAATATACTAAAAATATTGTTTTGAAATTTCAATAAATGTTTTAACCGATGGACATGTAATTGGCTTGGGATTAAAACTAAGAAATAATATACTTTTTTTTATGCCTTCATCTATAACTTGTTACAGACTTTTCAAATGTTTGACTACATTATACAATAAGTGAGAAGAGTTGCAATTATAAAAAGAAAATGCATTCTTTAAGAATGTTCTCTGTAATTAATAGGTGTATTATCTCTCAAATTTATGGTTTTAACATTTATGTTGAAAATTAATTTAAATATCTTTATCTTAAAAGTGTAATTTTTAAGACAGTATAAAAAATTACCTTCTAAGGAAGTTGTATATGAATCACATGTGTTACTTCTTTCAAAGTACATTCTAAAATTATATAGTAATTCTCTGAGTGGGAATGGAATAAAGAAATAACTATATGTTGGTATTGGGTGACTTTTTGTTTTGGTTTGGTGATTTAAGTTGTTTTATTAAGTATATAAATTTCATATACCTTAAGTTTGGATAGCCATATCTTAGGTCAAGAACTTCACATAATTTATTAGATATCAAAGCATGGGGAAAATTATAAAACTATAAAAACTAAGATTTAAAACTATTTAAGAAGGAAAGAAAGTGGAAAACCCAGAACAAAACTTATTTGTGCTTTCCTCTTTTAATGTTTTGACATATGTATTGAATCTGTTATCTGAAAAGAATAAACCCTTATTTTCTATTTTATCAACACATAATAGGAGAGAACCCTCCTTGAGACTATCTTGGATCAGAAGATTATATTTTGAGATCTAGAGTAAGTAATCAACACAGGACAGGCCATATGATTCATGACAAACAAAAGGTAATACAAGGAAGCACCAAAAATGCAAGTATGGCATAAGGCTAGAGACATGGTATTGACATCATACTAACAACTAGGCAAGACTGATGATTAAGCCAATTAAAATGTACATGTCCTCATTTCTTTTTCTTGACAAATGTTTATTGAGCATTTGCAACAGCTAGACATCTATGTGGATGTTACACATGCATTAGTAAGTACTTTACTTAATTTATGTGTATCTTGATCAAACCAATGAGCTTCCATAAGCTTATTTTAGGGGTATAGGTTAAATAATTTTGGAGCTTAACAAATCCATGTGACCAGCATAATGTAAAGATTGTAAAGGAAATAATCCATGCACTTGAGTACTGTTCTTGTCTTAATTAACCATATGAACTCTGAACCTTATCAGAGCTTAGTTATGACAAGGACATAACTTGCTTACCAATATTCTCATCTGGTAAGCAAGAGGGAGAAATGAAGGCTGTTTAGTGGCACTTGGCTGGAAAGACAGATGTGACATGGCTGTTACCAGTCTACAAAGAGGGGTTTCCAGGGCTTTGCCTTCTCTGTCTCTGCCTCTATCTAGGGTCTTCTGATACTCCGCACTAGATATCTTGATCACATTGCTTCCTATTTCCTGAGACTTCCAGTCCCTCATGATAAAATAAAATCATCCAAGTCCTAGTTACTACAGGAAAATACAAAATGAGTCATGTAATTGTAATGCTTCTGCTGATTATAAAGTTCTGCAGTTTATTGAACAAACCACAACTCAAAAATCAAACCACACCAAAGAAACACAAACAGGAAAAATAGTAAAGTATTTTAGGAAGCAACTTAAGTTGTTTATGAGTTTTCAAGACACTAGTCACAGTATATGTTAGTATTCGATTTCAAGAAAAAAAGGAGACATCAGAAAACTGCTGTAAAAGAGTAATCATTTCTATACGTTCTGGAGGATAATTAATCTGTCTTGGAGCTTTTATCCTCAATATTTTATTGTGAAAATTTTTATACATGGAGAAAAGTTGAAAAGATTTATGCAATAAAAACTCCATATACTCACCAGCCAGATTTTACCATGCTTTCTTATTATGTATCCACTTATTCTTATTATGTATCCACTACCCATCACCCTAGCCATTCATTACTCCTTCTTATTTTTTGTTACATTTCAAATTTCAGACATCAATAGATTTCCTCCTAAATACTTCAGTACACATACCGTCACATAGTTTAGTATTTGTTTGTAGTTTTTCTTTTGATATAAGGTTTATACACAATGAAATGGACAAATATTAACTGCTTATTCACTAAGTTAACAAATGCACCCACGTGTCTTAAAGTTGTAATACACAACTGAAGGAGGTAAATTTTACATTGTTAGTATTAGGAAAGAGACTAATACTAGTAAAAAAAAAAAAAAAGCTTAAGAAACAGCACCCCAAGATTCAAATTCTACCCAAGAAATAACTGTAAAGGAATTTTCTTATATTTCTCTGTAACTATTTAATTAACATGACATAAAAGGAAAGTTATTGGGGAATAGGAGAATGGAATATTTGTGCTTATTGACCTGATTACCAAAATGGCAGCAGTAATGAGGAGAGACATTGAAATACATGAGCTTCTCAAATTAAGAACAAAATGTTTTTCAACTTGCAAAATAAAATAACCTTTTGGAAGAAATCCTCCAGATAACACAGAATCATTCCTGAACTTCAAAACAGTTCAACTTTGCCAGAATTAGAAACTAAGTTACCAATGTGTGATATGTGTCTAAGGAGGATGATAAAAATCATTGAATTCTTTTAACTTTATAGTATAACTTGGAAGCAATTCAGAGTTTTCCATTAAGAAAATGAATTAAGTGATGCTATTACAGTCTGAATTACCTTTATTTCATTATTTTATATTAGATATCAGCAATTTTAATGTTTTTAAGAAATGTTTGAAGAACTATGAAGAAAAAAATAAATTAATTATTCAACACATACACTATATGCTGTGATGAGACAGGAGCTAGTTAAAATCAGTAAATAATCCTATTCCAACAGGGAAGTTTGGAAGGCACATATTCATTTCTGGTCCATAGCAATTCTGAAATCTAACCAGAAGCATGTTGTCAGGTTCTTCTACTAAAGGGGCAGGGGATGTTTCTTTCTGATTGCTGGAAGTGCTTCCCTAAGTAGTTTTTCCTTTATGGCCCTTGCCTCAACTTTTTGGACTTATTGGGCTTCCCTCTGAGATTGCATTTCTTTTCTGTTCAGAAATTACATATATTTGCAAATGAGCCACTTTCTCAGACTACGTCCTGCCCAATGAAACTCTTCCTTTTGAGACTTCAGAGACCACTTCATTTTGAACAATTGCTGCTTCTTTCAGTCTATGCTGGAAGTTCTTGGCAGTACAACTCTGTTTAAAATTTTTAGTTTCCTGTAGTTCTTATGGTAGTTCAATTTATGACCCAAATATCATATTCTTAATTCATTTTGAAACAAATATCTCTAATTTGAGTGTGTTTAGAGACCCTTTTGTACAACTAGTAGGGTCTCAGAGACTTCCCAAAATCATTCTGAGGTCTTTAATAAAGAGATTTTATGGTCACACAATTGATTTGCCATGAGGTTATTATTTATTTATTAATTTTTGAGAATTTTTTCCTTGCTAAAAGTACTAGAGATGCTAGCAACTCCTAACTCCTCTACTTTTTCTCTAATTATTTCCTTAATTATAATCCCCAGTTGTAAACACTAATTTCTGTATTAATTGTATGTGTTTGCCTAAAGGCCACAGAGAAAAATCGAATTAGGAAGGAACTCACAGAAATCAGAAAGTAACATCCCTGCCCCTTGAGAAGAACCTGACAACATGCTCCTTGTTGGATTTCAGAATTGCTATGGACCAGAAACCGATGTGTGCCTTCCAATCCTTTCCCTTTGAATAGCTAATGTATTTGCTCGTATATTTTCATACATGACTAAAAGAAGTTGATTGAGCCTTTTAATATTATCCCTAGAAGGCAAGGTCCACATGTTCATTAGGTATGTTTTACAGCTTCCCAGTTACTGCAAATGATGTTTTGATAATTTCTTTTAAACTATATGAGACACCATTTTTCCAGTGTCTAACAGCAGTTTACTCATAGGTTTTGCAAGAACCATTATCCATTGTTTATTTTTCTTATCTTCACCAACAATTTTTTGTTTTTTCTCAGTGTCCATCGCCTTCCCAATTCCACAGACTATGCCGTATATCTTAGATTTTTGTTATAGTTCCCAATTCTCGCCATTAATTTCTTTTTTTAAATCTGTTCTGATGATCTTTGTCTTTTAATTGGTGTGTTTAGACCATTGATATTTAAAGTGGTTACACATACAGTTGGATTAATATCAACCATATTTGTTACTGTTTTCTATCTGTTGCTCTTATTTTTTGTTACTATTTTTGTCTTTCACTCTTTTTCTGCCTTTTGTAGTTTTAATTGAGCATTTTGTATGATTTCATTTTCTTACTCAACTAATGTAAGTCCACTTCCAAACAACATTATACTGTTTCACAGTTAGTGTGAGTCTCCTATAATAACAAAAAATCCTAATTCCTCCCTCCTGTCCCTTGTGTCATTGCTGTCATTAATTTTTCTTACACATAAATCTACATCAGTGTATATATATATATATATGCACAAGCAGTAGAGATAGGGTTTCACCACGTTGGCCAGACTGGTCTTGAACTCCTGACCTCAGGTGATCTGCCCACTTTGGCTTCTAAGTGCTGGGATTACAGGTGTGAGCCACTGCAACCAGCCAAACTTTTAGTTTTCTTACTTTTAGTTGACCTAATAGACAACAGTTTGTCTAAAATAATAATAGCAATAACAGATTTTATTTCGCCATTAATTTCTGTAGTGATTATATGTTTCTACCTTGAAAACTATTTCCAAACACAGAGACCTAAAACCACCACTTACTTAATTATAATTCTGAGGCTTCGCACTTTGATGGGGGTTCACATGAGATGCCTCGTTCTCCCAGGGTGTTGATTGGGCTCTTCATGTGTTTGGTTTTCTAACAGAACGATGATATAGTTGGAAGCACCAGAGCACTTCATCAGATGCCATCATCTTCATCTTCCAGGAGCCTATTTTTCACATAATAACGGAAGAATTTTCAGAAACAAGAGAGCAAGCACTTAAACTGTAAATACAAGGATTTTCAATTATTTGCTTGTCATACATGCTAATATCCCAGTGGCCAAGAAAAATCTCATGACCAAGCCCAGAGTCAACATGGAAAGGAACACAAGAACATGGATATAGGAGATGGGATTCATTGAGAACTATTAGTGTAACAAATTGCCACAGATAGCATTCAAACATGGCATAGGCCAAAGGCAGCAATTAATCATAAGATGCAAGTATATTATATTTATTTTAATAGGCAATAGATATACATGATTACCATGGTGTCTCAGGTTAAGTACAAATTTATAACTCTTTGATAATTTACTTCTTATTAAATTAGACCATCTCACAATCATCATGTTCCACAGTATTGATGACAACTTGCTTAGAAGCTTCAGTGGTCAAGGAAGAAGGAGGTATTCTCCATACATTGGTAAGAAATATACATTCCAGAAAGTAGAAAATAAACATTAGAAATATTCAGAGTTTCATTATCTCATTGAATTTTGTGGAGGTACAATGTCAACCCATTCTGTTAAAAGTTAAAGATGAGTTTCTGCCAGTTATGCTGGCTGCTACTAAGAAATAGTTACATCATTTTTTTTTTCTGAGATAGAATTTCACTCTTGTTCCCTATGCTGGAGTGCAATGATGCGATCTTGGCTCACTGCAACCTCCGCCTCCCAGGTTCAAGCAATTCTCCTGCCTCAGCCTACCAAGTAGCTGGGATTAGAGACATGCACCATCACACCCAGCTAATTTTTTTATTTTTAGTAGAGACGGGGTTTCTCCATATTGGTCAGGCTGGTCTTGAACTCCCAACCTCAGGTGATCTGCCGTCTTGGCCTCCCAAAGTGCTGGGATTATAGGCATGAGCCACTGTGCCCAGCCTGCTGGGACTTTTTAGATTTTTGATTTGACATTTACCATATTGATCATGTTGCTCCTCTACATCTACTGAGGAACCTGTCTGGCTGCCTGCTTCAAGTGGTTTCCAGAATAGAAGAATTCTGGCTTTTTCATATTGCAGGAGAAGCTGAACTCTCACCTGAAATTTAGATTCAGTTCTCAGCAAATACTGTCTCAGATCATACTATCAGTGCAAGGGTTGTAAGCATAATAGTGCCTGTCCTATGTCCCCATAGAAGAAACAGAATAGAGTGTTTTGCTGAAATGTAACATTCTCTTTGGCAAAAAAAAAAAAAAAAAAATTATTCAAGCTTTGAAAAAACAGTTCTTTGCTGAGCCATATAAGAAAGTAAGAAAGATCTGACTATAGTACACAGAGTGAAAATTTGAGCTCACCAGCCAAAAATGATGTAAATAATATCTTGTCTTTCAAGTCATACAGCTGTGTGTATCCTGTAGAATTCTATCACTACGTATAAGTGGCATGATAAAGTTACAGGAGATCCTGACAGTAGAGTAACAGCACAAGAACACTGCATTTGCTGCTCATATTTGCATTATACCAATTTCTTCTTATAGCCTCAAAGAGTGGTTTATATGATGTTTGTCCAAAAAGAAGATATTCATGTCTCATGTAAGGACAGATATGCAAAAAAATTCTGCTATTAGTCAGAAGTAGAAGAGAATATCATTATCTAGGAGAAGCACTAAAGACAATTAGGGGAGGAAAATTATCCTGGCAGGCAGAACTGAATGCCTATCAAGTTGTTTACCATGCTTGGAAAGATATATGAACATAGATATATTTCTAGCTTTTTTATACTCAGTCACCAACAAACATCAGATTGCAGGATGTCGAGGAACTTGGAAGAAACAAGATTGGAAGATTGGTCACAAGGAGCCCTTAAATGGAGGTGTGTACAAGGCCCTCTCAGAATGCACCCAGACTTTGGCACTATTTCTAAGTTATGTGAATGCTTAACAAGAGATCCATCAAGAAGAAATGACTGCTCCAGTAAATAAAAAGATTTAGTTATTTATCATGCTAACGAATATACTTGGTTGCTCTATGCCAGAGCATGATGTTATCATGGATTCAGTATTTGTTTCTTCTGTTGGAAAATTAAGCACTATGCAGGAATACAGGCCAGATCTGGCTTTTTTTGTGTGTGAAGAGGAACCCATGTTGTTGAGCTTATACATCATATCCATATCTACCAGTGTGGCCACTTCATTCATGAGCTCTTTGAGTGAATACTGTTATGGTTTCAACAAATGGCTCATGCAAATCCTTAGCACAATTTACATTTTCTATTTTATTTTTAAATTGTTTCGCTAGGGGAGCACTTTGAACATAGACTAGACATTAGATTATATTGAGAAATTATTTTTTAAATTTGAATAGATAATAATGAAATTCTGGCTATACTAAAAAGAAAAAATATCTTAATTGTTAGAGATACGTACTGAATTATTTAAGTATAAAATAGTTTTCTTGAATTTGCCCAAAAATTCTCCAGCATAAAATAGACAAAAACAGAATTGGTTAAATTGCATTAATTGTTGCAACTTAGAAATAAATACAAAGGGGAATAAATACTATTCTCTCTAGTTGTGGCAATGTATGAAAAAATATAAAATATATTTTTAAAAGGCTGGGTGTGGTAGCTCATGCCTGTAATCCCAACCCTTTAGGAGGCCAAGGGAGGAGCATTGCTTGAGGCCAGGAGCTTGAGACAAGCCTGAGCAATGTAGTGAGACCTCATCTCTGTACAAATGCTTAAAAAATTAGCTGAACATGGTGGTTCATGCATATAGTCAAAGCTACTTGGAAGGCTGAGGCAGGAGAATCACTTGAGCCCAGAAGTTTGGTATTGCAGTGAGCAATGATATGCTACTGGCACTCCAGGTTGGGTAAGATTGAGACCTTATCTATAAAAAAAATTAAAAGAAAAGTACTCCATAAAATAGTATAGTATGAGGATGTAAAACAACCATTTTATTTTATCATTTTTTATTATAAATGGACAATTTATAATTGTATATACTTATGTGGTAGAAAATGATATTATGATTTATGAATATAACCTGGAATAATTAAATTGAGCTAATTAGCATATTCATCACCTCAAATACTTATATTTTTTGTGATGAGAACATTTGAAATTTACTGTCATAGTAGTACCTATGCAACCATTCTGTTTTTCACTTTCAGCCAAGTATTCAGTAAGTTATGGGACGTATTCAACACTTTATTATAAAATAGGCTTTCTGTTACATGGTTTTGTCCAATTGTAGGCTAATGTAATTGTTCTGAGAACATTTAATGTAGGCTAGACTGAGCCATGCTGCTAAGTAGGTTAGGTGTATTAAATGCATGTTTAACTTACAATATCTTTAACTTATGATGGGTTTATCGGGGGCATCCATAATACTGTCTTTGATGTTTGAGGCACCTCCATACAATTTTCTAATGACTAAACTAATTTAAGTTCCCACCAACAGTGTAAAAGAGTTGTCTTTTCTCCACATCCTTGCCAGAACATATTTTTCATCTTTCTTATAATAGCCATTCTGCAGGTAAGAGACGGTATGTCATTGTGATTTTAATTTGCATTTTCCTAATGATTAGCAATGTTGGGCATTTTGCCATGTCTGTTGACTATATGTCTTCTTTTTAGAAATGCTTTTTATTATTTCCTTGCTATTGAATTGTTTTAGTTCCTTGTATATTTTGGGGATTAACTTCTTGCCAGATGTATGGCTTGCAAATATTTTCTCCCAATTCCTAATTTGTCTTTTCACACTATTAATTGTTTTATTTGCCATGCAGAAGCTTTTCAGTTCAATGTAATCATTTGTTGATTCTTGACTTGATTTCCTATACTTTTGGGGTCAAACCCCCCAAAATATTGCCCAAACTAATGTCATGTAGTTTTTTTCGTTATGTTTTCTTCTAGTGGTTCTACAGTTTCTGGACTTATGTTTAAGTCTTTAATCCATTGTGAGTTGATTTTTGTATATGGTGTGAGATAAGGGTCCAGTTTTATTCTTCTGCATGTGGGTATCCAGTTTTCCCAACACCATTTATTGAAGAGATATCCTTTTTGTACTGTGCATCTTGGATTTTTTGTCAAAAATTAATGGACTATACATATGTTCTTTATTCATTTCCAGGTTTTCTATTCTGTTCCATAGTTTATGTGTCTTCAGTTATTTTTTTTTCTGCCAGTACTATGCTGATATAATTACTATAGTTTAAAATTAGATCATGTGATTTCTTAGCTTTGTTATTGGTTGTACATAATTGCCTCGGTTATTTGGGTTTCATTGTGGTTTCATATACATTTTAGAATCTTTTTATTTCGATGAAAAATCACATTGCAATTTTGATAGAACTTTCACTGAATCTGAAGAGGACTTTGTGTAGTATGAACATTAGAATATTAAATCTTCCAGTCCATAAACATGGGGTATCTTTTCATGTATTAGTGTCTTCAGTTTCTTTCACCAGTTTTTTACAGTTTTTACTGTAGAGTTATTTTACTTCCCAAGTTAAGTTTATTCCTAAGTATTTCACATTTTGTAGCTACTGTAAATGGAATTGTTCTCTTGATTTCATTTGCAGACAGTTTCTTGTTAGTGTATAGAAACTACTGATTTTGGTGAGTATTTTTGTATTTTTCAACTTACCTCTATAGTGAGGTAAATTATGTACTAGTTTTAATAGTTTTTATGTGGGGTCTTTAGGGTTTTCTGTATGTAAGAAGTGACGTTTTGGCCAGATGCAGTGGCTCACACCTGTAATTGCAGCACTTTGGGAGGCTGGAGGCAGACATATGGCTTGAGCCCAGGAATATGAGACCAGCCTAGGCAACATGGCAAAACCCTGTCTACCAAAAAATACAAAAATTATCTGGGCGTCATGGAGCACACCTTTAGTCTCAGCTACTAGGGAGCTGAGGCAGGAGGATAACCTGAGCCTGGGAGGTTGCAGTTGCAGTGAGTCCTGATGGTGCAACTGCACTCCAGCCTGGATGACACAGTGAGACCCTGTCTCAAAAAAAAAAAAAAAAAAAAGTGAAGGTTCTTGTTTTCCCGTTTAAATGTCTTTTGTTTTCTTAATCTTTATTAATTGGTCTGGCAAGAATGTCCCATACCATGTTGAATAAAACTGTCAAGAGATGGCATTCCTGTATTTTTCCAGATCTTTGAGGAAAGGCTTTCAAATTTTTACCACTGAATATACTGTTAACTGTGGCCTTCTCATACATGGTCTTTATTATGTGTAGGTAAAGAGGTTTTTTAAAAATTATTACGATGAAAGGATGTTCAATTTTTTAAGTGCCTTTCTGCATCTAATGAAATAATCATATGATTTTTGTCTTTCATTCTGGCAATGTGATATATCAGATTTACTGATTTGCACATGGTGAATCATCCTTGCATCTCAGGGAAAAATCTCACTTGATCATGGTAGATGATACTTTTAATGTGTCATTGAATTTGGTTTGCTAGTGTTTTGTTGAGGATTTGTGCACCTATGCTCACCAAGGTTATTGGCCTGTATTTTTTTTTTTTCTTGTAGTGTCCTTGTCTGGCTTTTCTATCAGGGAAATGCTAGATTTGTAAAATGAGTTTGGAAGTATTCCTTCTTCATTTTTTTGGGAAGATTTTGAGATGCATTGGTATTAGTAATTCTTTCAATATTTGGTAGAATTCAGCAGTGCAACCATCAAGCCATCAGATTCTCTTTTATTTAAAATTTTTTTTCATGGGAGACTTTCTGTTACTGGTTAATTCTTCTTACTATTTTTTGTCCTGTTAAGATTTTCTACTTTTTTATGATTAAGTCTTGTTGGGTAGTATGTGTCTAAAAATTTATCCATTTCTTCTAGGTTATCCAATTTGTTGGCATAATAGTATTTTATGATCCTTTATATTTCTATAAAATCAATTGTAATGCCTCCTTTTTCATTTCCAATTTTATTTATTTGATTCTTATCAATTTTTCTTCTTTAGTTTAGCTAAACGGCTGCCAATTTTGTTGACCATTTCAAATGACCAAATTTGGTTCCATTGATTTTCTCTATTGTTTTTCTGCTCTTCTCTATTTTATCTGTTGTGCTCTATGTTCTATTACGTTCTGCGTTCTGCTAACTTCATACTTAGTTTGTTCTTTCTCTAGTTTTTTGAGGAGTAACATTATTTATTTAAAATTTTTCTTATTTTTTGATGTAGGTGTTTATTGCTATAAACTTTTATCTTAAAATTGCTTTGTGCTATATCACATAAGTGTTTGTATGTTTTTTTCCTGTTTTTGTTTTTCTTGAGATGTTTTTAAATTTCCCTTTTAATTTCTACACTGCTCCATTGGTTTTTCAGGAGCATGTTGTTCAATTTTATGTATTTGTGAATTTATCAAAATTTCCCATTATTGATATCTAGTTTCATACCATTACAGTCATAAAATATATTGATATGATTCCAATGCTATTAAATTTGTGAAGATTTGTTCTGTGTCCCAACATGTGACCTGGCCTGGAGAATGTTTCATGTGCACTTGATGTTGCTGTATTCTGTTGCTGTTGAATGGAATGTCCTGTATATGTCTGTTAGGTTAATGTGGTTTAAAGTGTTCAAATTTAATGCTTCCTTATTAATTTGTATGGATGATTTGTCCAATATTGAAAGCAGGGTATTGAATCTCCTCCTATTATTGTATTGCAATATATATCTCTCATCAGATATTTTAATATTTATTTTATAAACAATCATTTTCAAAATCAAACTGAGTGAGCAGGTGATTTTACAAATGCCTATTTGAATTATAATTCAATAAAATAGTATTTATTATAGAAACATTAAATACTGTATTTTTTCATACATATCAAGGAGGAAAAAGTGAGCCCAGACTGAAAAGAAATGTATTATCAAATACAAAAGGTCTATATTTTACACTGGGACAATATGACGCTTGTGTTGAATTGCAGTGTTTTTCTGTTCTCTTACTCATATCTCAAATGGCCAGATCAGTTTTTCCCCTTGAACTTGGATTAGCATATACTGTCATATTAATGAGCCATACATTTCATGTACACTTATATTTTAATTATATATTACTAAAAGAAAAAACTTCACTCAACATTATTTTCTCCTGCCAACAATGGTAATGTGCAGGTACATTTTGATAATAATTATTTTTCTCATAGTTATCTCTTTTATATTTATCTTGCTTTACAGGTAATATTTTGTAAGTGAAATTCAATAATGTGATTACTTTAATTAATATACAAGTCTTATCATGAAACTTTTGCTTAGCCTTGAAAGATTTAGATATAATATTTAGCAAATGTGAATATTTTATATAGAAATGACAAAAATAATTTGGTCATTTTTTCTTAGATTTTTTAAGATCATTGTTGACATCGTGTGTGTATATTCTGCATTTTAGAGAAGTTCATAATTTCATAAAGAGAAACAATAAAATTAAATCCGGCTTTTTGAAATTTAAGAAAACAAAGAACAATGACATTATTTTCTTTATAAGCCCAAGTGAGCTATTATGGTGGGAGTGGAGAATTGGTCGAGGTAATCAGGAACTTACTTTCGCATAGCTACAAAAATTTTATAGTAACTTTTGTTTCTCTTATTTCTTCCTTGAATAAACTGTTAACAACCAGAATCACTTCCACAACCAAAGAATGGAAATGAACATGAATTATTAATTCTATCTGAAAAGATTTAGATGCCTTTTAACAATCTGTTAATTTTACAGTCAAGATTCAATCTTTCAATAATTCTAATGTCATCAGAGAGAAAGAAAACCTTTCTGGGAAAACTTCAAAGTAAGTTTCATCACTTGGAAGTACAATACAAGGAAAAAATACCAAAGTATTAATAAAATATTGCCCGGGCACGGTGGCTCACGCCTGTAATCTCAGCACATTGGGAGGCCACGGGGGACGGATTACCTGAGGTCAAGAGTTTGAGACCAGCCTGGCCAACATGGTGAAACCTTGTCTCTACTAAAAATACAAAAATTAGCCGAGCATGGTGGTGGGTGCCTGGAATCCCAGCTACTTGGGAGGCTGAAGCAGGAGAATCACTCGAACCTGGGAGGCGGAGGTTTTAGTAAACCGAGATTGCGCCACTGCACTCCAGTCTGGGTGACAGAGTGAGATTCCATCTCCAAAATAAAAAATAAAAATAAAAATAAAAAAGTATTAATACTTATGATTAAACTTTTAAAAATGTTAGGACTGGTAGAGAACTATGAGGTATATATTATTATATGAGTATATTCTCATATAATGTCATGTTTAGAGTATCTTTAAAACTCAATTCTGTCATTTAAGAAAAATAGTAATAATAGAAACAGTTCTAGAAATATTTCTTATATTTGAAGCACTTGCATCAATTAATCAATTTCTTAAACTTAAAATGATTTAATAACGATGTGTTGCTTAGCATTACATTTCACTTTACTTTCTATTTTTCTTTGATTTATGTCATTATGATTCCTTATAAGAGTCCACATCTTGCCTTTCCTGCTTCTCTTTTCATTAACGTCATTTTAATACTACCCAGATGGAAAACTCAACATCATTCAGTCCCTCCAGCTTCTGTCACTTCCAGCCAGTATTCACCAGTCACAAGGCTTGTTCTTTTGTTCTGCAACATATTTCTTCAATTTTCCTGTGCTTTTAAAACCTCCTTGGCTAGAAGCCTTGTTCATTCCCTACTGAGATAAGAGCTGATGCTGAATGTAACTTAAATCTGGGTTTTTTAAGTCTCTAACAATTCCATTTGCATTTATCCTCTCTTGACAACACTCAAACCATTCTGTCTCCTTGTCCTTGTCAGAAACGTTCCCAGTGCCTATGCCTGCCTCAGATGGCTTTCTTGTGACTACTTACATGACTACCGTCCCTTCCCAGAATGTTTGTCTAACTGAACATCCGAGCAGTTCCATGTGACTGACCTAGAAAGTTATTCAATAACAAGCATAGCTCCTGAAACTGAATATTTGGCAACTAAATACTTTCTTTGCCACCTAAACCACAGAAGGTTTTTGTTTGTTTTTTATGGTCCTTTCTCAAGGTTTCTGTTACCTTGGGTCACATTTACTCTTTATTTTTATTTTAATGTGCATGCCATTTTTTTCTGTGCTACCAATGCCTCTTTCAGTGGATCTAAGCCTTTGTCATTCTCATGCTAGTTTTAGTCAATTTTCTCTAAAGCACCATACTGTAATACTAAAATATGTTCCATCAGTTTGGGTTTCTGAATAACTATTTAAAGAATTCTTAATTGAAAACTAGGTGAATTAAATAAGATATGTGTTTATTTTACAATGAAAGGGAAAATTTGTTTTTACTCCCTGAATAGATAGTATTGAATAGAGTAAAAAGTTCATGTACACATATGCATAATGTTGGATTTTCATTGTTATAGCACAGGCAGAGAAGTTCACATATTATTTTTCTAATATCACTGTGATATTTGAGTAAATGCAATTGTCCACAGAAAAATGTACATGTTCTTGAATTTAGTTTTGCATGTTTTTTCTATGTTCTTTGCATCCTCTAATTTATACACCAAAAACAATCATCATGCTCTTTAGTATCCTTATATCTGCTACCTTCGCTAGTATAAAATACTTGAAGTTAGAAAAAAAAATTTGCTTTTTTTTTTGTTATTTGTCTGCTTCACCTTTTCATTCTAATGTAGTAGAATATTTAGCATGTGGAAAATGTCTATATATATTTGTCACATGAATGAATGCATGTGTGAATAAAGATTAGTCTAGTTTTTCCTCTGCTGAGACTAGATATAATTTCTGGATTATATGATTGCAGTTTGAAATTACAGAAACCAGAAAACCAAATTGTATTATGAGTTGTCATAGGGGGCATTTAATTGTCACTTTAATCTCACATGTTTTTGTTTCTTTATTTATGTTTTTAATCAAGGAAGGATATTACATAGCTTAGAAAATTCTAGAATGAACATTTCTCTCCCAATTTTATTACCTTGAATGCCCTTTTCCAGAGCCAGCTATTTTACCAGATTTATTTATTTTAGTCTTTACCTCCATATCTTTGACTACTATGCGTGTACTTCTAGATATTGATTTATACACTTTCAATCTTATTTATTATTTTCTGTTTTGATAGGTGAGATTTACCACATTTACAAAACCTGGTATATTTAGTCTCTCCTTTTCCTCAAAATAGCTATGATTGTTTCAGCTCTTCCATTGGTCATCACTAAAACTTCAAATCAGATATTATTATTTCTGCTCTTGCTCAATCTGCTATGGACTAAAATATACCATATTCCTGTGATTTTCTGAGCCATCAATTTTGCTTTCTATTTTACTGAGTCCCTTATATAATATTGAAGCCTTTGTAAAATTTGTCACTTATGTTCCAAACGGTGATGCTTGATCTCTCATCCCGTCACCCAGCTGAGATCTGAGGTCTACCTTCTCTCTTTTTGTAGACCCATATTTCTGGAATTTCATATGTAATCCTTGGTTTATGCAGTTTTTTGAGAATACCCTGAAATAATTCTCTGAAAATGTAATGTAGAGAAGACAAGATAAATTTTATCTTCTTACACCTCTGAAAATGTTTTTATTCTGTTCTTACACTTGATTATTAAAATACAATTCTAGGCTTAAAGCAAATCTCTATGTCAATTGTGAACACCTTATACATTTTCTAGCATTCACTGTTACTGATGAGATTTTGACACCTGTCTTATTCTCATTATTTTGCAATACACATTTTTTCCCTGTAAATATCTTGAGAATGTTTCTTTAGCTTAATATAATATTTCACAATAATTTTTACTAGGGACGAGGTGTTTAGGCATTAAATAAAATAGATTCATTTAATTAAGGGCTCTAACAATATTTGGCTTGGAAAAACAAGGTATGATATACAGTGATTGTATAAATTTTAATCCAAGTTGAAATATTTTAAGAGTAAAAAGAAATACTATTAATAAATATGCTAGGATAACCAAGTCAACCAGGGCTGTCCCAAGCAAAGCAGAATATATGTTTTCCCTAATTACAAGATACATGAATGTTACCTATTCATATTTGAAGATTTATTATAAAAGCAAAATGAATAAATAGCAGTAATTTAAGATTTAAGATGCTACTTGTTTGAATTTTTTTCTCTCTCTCTTTTTTTTTTACTTCTCTTCCAGGGGTCTTTAGTTAGGTGCTTATATCTTGGATTGCTTTCTATCATTTATTTTCTTACATTTTCTGTCTCCAGGGTTTTGTACATAATTTAGTGAACAATGAGGAAGAACTGATGGGTTTGAAGCAGGTAGTGAATTTTTTACTGGTGTGTTTGGGTATTATTATAATTTACATAATAATGATGTATATAAGATGGATTGGAGCAGGTAGCAAATATGCATCACTCAAACAAATATGATAAAGTTATAAATTTAGGTAGAAGCAGCAGGATTAAAGAGACAATTCAAATGAGTCATCTTGGGATATAGCAGATAATACTCAGAAAAAAAGTTTCAAGGGGCTACCAAACATTGTTACAGAAAGAACATTCACCTTGCAATCAGGAAGATCAGAGTTTAATTTTTTATACTATCAATATCTAGCTTCACATTTTCATATAAATGAAATAAAAACATTCAGAAAAAAATTATAGTTCTTTATGGGTTTCTCTTCATTTTAATTTCCCTCTTTCCCTTTTCTATGACAAGCACTTTCAATATTTCATTTTATTCTTTTTAGTCAATTAATTTTCATAACTATTGATTCTACATATAAAAAACATAAAAATTCTGTGCATTTTTATTTATGCAAATGACACATGTATGTGTTATTCTGTGTGTTGCTTTTAGTATTCAATTTCAGACCTTTGGGAACCATCCACATTGATATCTACAGATCTACTCTTATTCATTTTAGTGTTGGATATTATTGCCTATTGCTCTATATCATTTATCCATCTCCCATTGATGTGCATTCATGTTGTTTCCAGACTTCAAATTCACAAAAAATGCTTCCCCAAGTTTCCCTTCTTGCAAGAGTAAGGCACTTATTCCTAGTCTCCTGAGAGGACTATTGGCCAACTACCTCCACATAGGTCCCTCTCTTAGATTTGCCAACAGGTGAAGAGAGATTTCTCACCCAAGAATATGTTCCATTCTCATGACTGGTCAGTGCAGGACCAACTCATTGCAGACTATTCTAAAAAGCCGTCCCATTTCTAGATCACAGTAAAACCTTTCTCTCTGCATAATTCAACTTGCTTTCTTTACCTACTGATGTTGATACTGATATCACTCCCCAACAAATGCTGCACACAAATCTTCCTCAGAGTTATTTTCAGGGAATATAAATAAACTCCATCAGTTAGCACCAGAAATGGTTAGAGAAACCACACTCAAAAAAAGGTTTTTGTGCTAGATCATCTATTATCTTCCTGGTAACAAAGCCCTCATCACTTGTGGTAGATGGAGAACATGTAGCCTTCAGGATGTGCAGCAGATTCAATTGTTAAAATTTTAGTGTGGCAATTTATTAGGCATTTTATTAGGCAATTTATTAGGCATTTGAGGAATACTGGAAAAAAATAAGGACTGTAGAATCCAGTAGCTCTAACTTAAGACTGTTAATGATGAATTAGAAAAAAAAATAAAAGGAAGAGGGTGATCAATCACCCTTTACAGCAAAAAAGTGAACACCAGAAGGTTTCCTTGATAACACACAAAGGGAATTTCAACTTCTGCTATCAGAGGTCAGAAAAAAGCTTCAGATTAAATTCGGGACCTGCTTGTAAGGCTAGTTTTGCTCCAGAGAAAGTTGAAGTCTCAATACTGACAATCCTGTTACATCAAAGTGAGAACTTTGATTAGGAAAAGATGGAATTATTAGGCATGGGATAGAAATGCTGGGTCCTTGAAATAAAAAATTCTAGGATTTCCTGTCCATTAGAGGCTAGTGATCCTACCTTCCTTGAGGATGACGAAGATTTCTCTATCTTTCAAGACAATGGTGTTTTTCTCCTAGCATTTCATATAATTCTTCTTGTCTACCATATCAATGACAAACATTAGGTCATAATATAACACATTCTGGTAAACTCTGGGTTTGCCAAGAGAAAAAAAGTCTATATCCTGATAAATCTGTGTGATCTTGCCAAAATACTTCACCAGGAGGCAGAAAAGTGTATATGGGACTGGAGAGAAATCACATAAAGTTTGGCAAAGGAGAGTTTATGAATATAAAAGCCTTCTGTAATATAGAATTTAACATCCAACCTAGCAAGAAAATCTAGAAGACTGCACTTAAAAATATGTTAGAATGACTATTATAAGCTTGGAGAATTTTACAGCCCATAGTATATGATGCAGAAATACCAAATTTATCAGGAGAGATGTTAAAGGATGAAATATTAAGTTGATGCAAAAGTAATTGTGGTTTTTGCCATTAAAAGCAATGCAGTTTTCACCATATAGTTAGATGCTTATATCCTGGATTGCTTTTTGTCATCTATTTTTTTATATACATGCACACCAACCTAATGGGAAGTCTGAAAGTGGATATGCTAAAGTAGATATACTACATATGATAAGAAAACTCACCAGATAAATATGATGCATGAGTGGCCCACAAAGACACCTTATTTATTAAGGCAATAATAAATGTGCTGGTAATCTGAACTCTAAAGAGATCAGTGGAAAATATGTTCTATAGTTCACAGCTGACAGTAAGATGTATCATTATAGCACATCTGATGGCAATGGAATTGGCAAGATCTTGAAGTAATAAAATCCAAATTGTCTTAACTCAGAAGTAGAAAGAAGGCAAAATTATTATGATAAGCTTGCAAAGTTCAGAGTTTCAAACAGGGCATCACTACCTGTAAAGAACAGAAGCTATTGTTAATAGAATAGCATCCCTAAGAGCAAAATAGATGAGGAGCTGACAAGAATATGGTTCAAAGGAACTAAAGAATGAATAATCAGGAGGCAATCTCTTCAAATCAACACTTATTCTTTTGCCAATTTCTGCATGTGAGCTAGTTTTCAGACCTGGAACCTATTGAATGTAAGAAACTTGGTCCCAAAATACAGGGATCACATAACATCATGTAAGGATATTTGACAACAAGTTCTCAATCTTTTCCAAAGATGTGTATGACTTTTTATTTTGGTAGTCATTTCCTAAAAGAGAGAAATACCTAATCTTTGAAGGAATATTGACACAGGTTCCAAATTAACTTTGACACCAGACGATTCATGACATTTTATGAATTTTTGTGAATGGATGCGTACGGGAAGTAGGTAATAAGCAGAGTCTGTGATCAGGTTTGGTTCATAGTGTGCAATGGGTCTACGGAACCCCTGATGGTAATTTCTCTGATTGCCAAACGTATAATTGAAGTGAATATACTCAATAAATGGTCAACACATCCCATTGGTTTTTGGTCTCTAAGATATGAGCTGTCATAGGTGAAGATAAATGGAAGTCTCTGAAACTACCTCCCTTCCATTCACAAAGAGACTAAATCAAAACCATACCATTCCATATCCTGAGGAAATAGTGATGATTAATGCCCAACTTAAAGACCAATAAGTGTCATTAAATCCACAAACATAACCCATCAAAAAACCACATAAATCCTAACAGATGATCACGAGTTACTGCAAACTCAATCTGCAGCCCCTATTGCAGTTGGTATGGTAGAGGTGATACCTTTGCTACAGCAGATTAATACAGCATAAGACACTTGATATGTAGCTAGTGATCTGATAGATGTATTTATTTTCATTACTATTAGAAAGAAAATCCAGAAATAATTTTCTGTTACTTGACACAGACTACAGTCTGTCCTTATTTAGTTTCATGGTCTTGTCCCAAGAATATGTTAACTTTCCTGTCCTCTGTCACAATATAATTCGAAGAGATCTAAAACAGCTGAACATCTGCAAGAGCAGCACATTGGTATGCTCCAAAATTAACATCATGTTAATTGAGTTAATATGCAAGAAGTGGGAAGTTTATTGGAGACTTTGGTAAGGCACATAAACTCCAGAAACTGCAAGATAGACCAAGAATAGGGTATTGTCACAACAGTGTAGATCTGAGGTATTCCAGAACATCCCCTGAACATAAGGGCTATATTATTGTGTTTTGCATTTCCCACCACTAAAAGGTAAGCCAACTATCCAGTAGGACTTTCAGATTTTAAAAGAAGCATAGCACACACACAATTAAAATATTATTCTGACTTTATGTCCAGTGACACAAAATGCATCTAGTTTCAAGTAGAGTTTAGAGAAGGATAGGGCTCTACAACAGTTCTAGGCTAAGATATAAGTGGTTCTGTCCCATGGGAAACATAACCTAGCAGATAAAATTGTATCATAGATGTCTGTTGAAGAAAAATATACTATGTAGTGGTTGTTAAAGGTAAGATTCAATAGAAGAATCATAAGCTAGACTTGTACAGGGATAAGTCAAAATATATCACCTGCAGTATACTTTTATGTACTTCTTGAGAAATAGATCTTGTAATATTACTGAACCCTGGAATATTAAGTAAACTTGTAGCCATAACTGCCCTTTGTAAGCTAGGTTTAGTCCTATTCACCATATCATAAGATCGGATGGCACTAGCAGCAATTCATTATAAGATGTAAGTGATGTAATTTGCAACAGGCATAAATAAGACCAAAGGACAGAAGTTAGTTGCACAAGCAGGTGGCCCAGACTTCTGTGTAACTAACCTATTACCCTGGCACCTCTCCATCAACTCAATATATGAATGCAAAATAAAAACTTATTCTGGCTATATCTTAGCCTCAGTCAGGGGTGGCCTTGAAAAATAGTGCAGAGGTTAATTTTCCAATGATCACTCAGTACTACCCTTGAGTCTGAAAAGAAATAATGGCCACATGTTAGAATATATATATGTACTCATAAACAGTAGTAATCAGTTTGACTGGTTGATTAGGAGCCTAAAAATATAAACATTGGATGATTGGGAACAAGACAATCAGGACAAATGACATACGCATGAACTTATAGGAGTAGACACAAAGTGTCAAAATCTTTGTGCGTCATCTCAATGCCAACCAGAAAGGATTCACAACAGAAGAGCTACTAAATACCTAAGTAGACAGAATAACTCAGCTATAAGAACAGAAACAGAAGCTAATCATGAGCTTAACAGCATAAACTCCCGCTCACTAAAGCTGACATAGTTACTGACTCCAGCCTGCTGGCAACAGAGACCAATGCCTATCTCTTAATATGGCACCTTCACTGAAAGAGACCAACCAGCCACTTGATGGTAAGTTGACTCTTTTTAGCCACCCACTCTGGAAAGGGCAGAAATTCATACTGACTAGAGTCTACATCGATTCTGGGCACAAGTTTGCCTTTTCTATCTCCAGGGCCTTGACTGTTGCAGAATTCAAGGGCTTAAAAGTTTGAATACATCCAGCATGAGATTCTACATAAACATCACATTAAACTATAAAATCTACTCTTCAGGAAAGAAGGTATGGCAGTGGGCACATGATATGCAATCTACTGTTTTCATAATATACCATATGGTCTAAAAGCTGGTGGCTTACTATAGTAAAGAATGGCTTTGTCACCAATAGGTAGAAGGGTGAAAGCAGGAGTGGACCTCTTATCATTAATCCCAGTAACTCTCTTATTTTTCTTTCTCATCACTGTAACTCTAACCCCCATAGGCTTAGAGGTACTGTTTCCTAGATCCAAGATGCTTCTGAGGGCAGAGCAAGAGTTTCATTAAACGTTAGGTAAGATACTGTCCAGTCATTCTAGACTCCTGATGCCAGAACACCAGCAGACTTGAAAAAAAGTCAGAAATCTCAGTGGAAATAATTAGTTCTGATCATTGAGAATAAGTAGAATTCTTCATACAATGAAAACAGGGAAGAAGGACTTTCATAACTAGCAGATCTTTTGAGATGTCCCCTGATACTTATTTGTCCTATCTTGATTATAAATGGACAAGTCCAATAGCCACAGCTTGAGAAAGGCGTGGCATATAGGGACTCAGATTTCTTAGGGGTTAGTGTTATTTCACCCAGTCAGGTAAGCCAGGTGTCATCCAGTGGTGTTATCTCAGGTGCTAACAGGTGTTATCCAGGGGTAAGGGGAAGAAAAAAATGGGTAAAGAAGGAGAGGGATAATAAATACCAGTTTAAACCTCCCCAAATCTGCTACAGAAGCAAGAGGTAACACTGCGATATAAAGAGATATATATATTGGTTTTTGGTCCCAGGTTCCTGGCCAGAATTCCTAAAACCATGGTAAATTCCCATGTCATAAGAGCAATCGGAGCATCTTTTGTTAAATATTTGGCTCTTGTTCCCAGTTCCTGAAATAGTTCTGGAGCTATAAAGGAGAAAGGGGCATCTTTTGTCATTCATAACAATCCCCTTTCAATCATACCTGAGTTTATGTTAACAAAGTAACTTTCAAAACTCCCCAAGGATGGAGAAGCTGATTGTCAGGGAAACCAAACATGTCATTAGAGGGTCCAAACTTCAGCCCCACTCCAGACACATTTCCAAGAAAGGGAGAGGGGATAGTGGTTGAGTTTAATTACCAATGGCCAATGACTTAACAATCATGTCTTTGTGCTGAAACCTTCATAAAATCCTTAAGCAAAAAAGTTTGGAAAGCTCCTGGGTTAATGAATACCTGGAGATGTTGAGAGGGGGATGCACTTCTCCCTCACACCTTGCCCTGTGTGTCTCTTTCATCTGGCTGTTCCTGAGTTTTAACTTTGTCAAAAGACAGAATTACAATAAATTTAGTCTGTCATCTGAAAGACCACCAGGATGGCTAAACAGTAGAAAAGAGAGTTAGGCTGGTAATACTGGTTTGCACTCTGGTAAGAGAAAGTCTCCAGTATGGACCCAAGTTTCTCTCTCTTCAAAGAGGGGAAGGACAGGTTGGATTTTATGCCTCAAAGGATCTATATCACAGACATTTAGCAGGTTTTGGGCAAAAGCTATACACATTTTGGAGGGGAATCAAGTGCATGCAGATTGGGTAAACAAGTACAATATAGAACATGCATCTCAGGTCTACTTTGGAGTTGGATTTTATCATTAAAATGAGGTGAAATTTGGCTCTTTACATCAAAATGTCACAGCCCAATGGGTTCTTCTTGCCCAGTGCCCAGAAAAACCAATGCACTGGGAAAAGCAGGCATTGCAGCAAAGAAAGATATTAATAATCACAGGAGCAGTCAGAGGAAAGAAAAGGAGATATTTCTCAAATCTGCCTCCCTAAAAATTTTGAGGCTAGGGTTTTCTAAGGGAACTTTGGTCAATAAGGATCTAGGGAACTGAAACAATTGATTGGCTGGGGATGAAATCACATGGGTGTCTTCACTGTCTTCCTGCAACTGAGTCAATTCCTGGGAGACGATCTCAGAATCAGGTGATGTCTCTTGGTCTGCTGAAATGCCATATGTGAAATATATCTCAAAGACCAGTTCTTTAAGTTTGGAAATAGTGATGTTATCTACAGCAGTAGTTAAGGAAGTTATAACTTGTGCCCCCTTTGTTATGTGACTCTGGAGCAGTAAGCAACTTATAGAAAAGCAAGCTCAGCCATGGCAGGTATTTGCTTAGCAAAGTTCAAGCCCTTACCAAGATTCTAACCCTGTGACCTTTTGTTAGTCTTTACAAATACAGTTTTATTTTTTTTATATAAAGGAGGGGATCGGCTTAAGGAGGAACTATTATGGCCTCCACACAAGAAGGAGCAAAAGCAATTCACCCTGGTAGAAGCAAGATGGAGTCAGTTATGTCAGATTTCCCTTACCACTACGATATTTGCAAAGGTGGTTTCCAAAAAGTAAACTATAGGACAAAAAGATTATCTATGCATAGTCTCTATAAGCTGGTTGAAACTGGCCTAAGTTCTGCAGTAGCTTATCAGAAAAGAATTTGTAAGGCCACCCCCTCTCTAATCAGAGAGCGACTACTGTTAGGGTGTTTAGCCCCAGAAATTTAGAAATTTGCTTTGTCAGCCAGGCCTGGACTCTCAACAGATAACTTTGTTGCCTTAACATTTGTGTCCATCTAAGTTTAAACAGGGGCATCCAGTTTGTTGTCTCAGATCACAAGTTTAAAGATCTCAATTGCCTCTATTGTGACTCTAGAATCGGGCAGCACTTTATTGCATGAAATTGACTAAGTATTCCAACAAGTTGAGCAGAGAGGATTGGTTTTGTAGACAGAAAGCACTGAAGAGAGACGAAACAAAAAAACAAAAAGCAGACTGATCATTTCAAAGTTACCTTCCTTGTAAGACAGGAGCAGGGAGAGAGAACCCTAGAAAAATAACTAATTAGTTAGCATCAGGTGGCTGTAGGCTACCTTTGTCATGTAAAGATTAAAGTACAAGGGACTTCATTATTACACCAATTGAAGATTGAATCTGGCCTGTTTAGGAAATTGGTTGTTATGTTTCCTGATTTCTCAAAAGGTTAGATAACAACTTAGCTTTAGTTTGGTGATGTGGGACTTTAGCATAGGTGACTCCATTTTGGTTTTTAGTCTGGCCTATGGAGGCCGAGTACAGGAGCTTAGTCCAAAACAATGGCTTCCTATAACTTTTATTAAACATTCTTTTATCATTAACCAGTAATCTAGTAAGTTACTGTTTTTCTTATTTCTGGCAGCCAAGCTAGCAAATTATCAAACCCTGGGGGGAGTTGTGGAAACCTCAGATGTATGGCCAGTGGATCAGAAGTTGGAAAGGAGACCTAGACTTGTGATTGGCATCTGAAATGAGGGTGGTTTTGTGAGACTGAGCTGGTAACTTGTATCTCATGCTAACACCAGGTAGGTAGTATCAGAATTAAATTAAATTGTAGGCCAATCAGATGGGATCTGCAGAGAATTAGAGAATTGCTTGGTATAAAAAAAGTCCACACGGCCAGGCACGGTGGCTCACGCCTGTAATCCCAGCACTTTGGGAGGCCAAGGCGGGTGGGTTACGAGGTCAGGAGATCAAGACCATCCTGGCTAACACGGTGAAACCCCGTCTCCACTAAAAACTACAAAGAATTAGGTGAGCGTGGTGGCGGGCGCCTGTAGTCCCAGCTACTCGGGAGGCTGAGGCAGGAGAATGGCATGAACCCAGGAGGTGGAGCTTGTAGTGAGCCGAGATCACGCCACTGCACTCCAGCCTGGACAACAGAGCGAGACTCCGTCTCAAAAAAAACAAAAACTAAAACAAAAAAAGTCCACACATTTTTGTGTCATAAGTGTCGTGTGAGAGAGTGGAGTAGAAAACAGCTTTTATTTTTTTTTTTCCTTTTACAGAGGTTGCAATGGATTCTATTAATCTTCCTCTTTCAACTTGACCCCACTCCAAAATAAGTTTATTATCTTAAAGGAATAAATCCTGACTTCCAGAACAAAAGCATTTATTCCCCCAGCTGACAGCTCTCCAATGAGTTTCTCTCTTAGGACTAGCCCTTGGCCAAAAATAACTTCCTCATCCAAATCTTACCCTAGGTACTAATTTTAATAGAGTACTTCCTAATCACATTCCTGTATGTAAAGTTCCTCTCAAAGTTTGCTTCCTTGAGAAACCCAACCTGTAAACATGAACAAAGCACACTTTGCCAACTCAATGACATAATTTTCTATATAAACACATGTTTGAAAGTGTCAAAATATTTCCACGCAATCCCCTCAAGTACATATACAAACACAAGCATGTATGCATGTACACATACACACAACATATTCAAATTAACTGTTCTTGTTATAAATAATTTTTCCTTTCAAATTTCCTTTTTTTCTATAGGGAATTCAATAAGCACTGATTCAAAAGTATTTGAATATCTTAATGAATAATAACTTAATGAAAGGTAAGCTTATTTTTCATTGTTATTAGAGATGGTGTACTATCTATATTGTTATTTTTTTAGGGAGATCTAGTTGCATGAATAACATTCCATGGAGGAGGACTAAACTCGCCAGATAACTAAAATAGACCAGAAAACAAGTTCAAAGAAGTCGAGTGAACATGATTACACAATAAATAGGAGAATTTATATTTAGAAATAAGTAAAAACATTAGGCTCGGATTTACCCAAAGATAAGCTTGTTTGTTTTGGCACAAGGTATTCTATTTTAGAAAGTCTAAATAGAAAGTCTAAGAATAGTTTTGTATCTCATTTGGAAGCAAAATGTATCTGACCTGATCTCATTTAGTTTCAAATCTTGACCTGAAGAAATAAAGGTTTATTGTGGTATGTATGTATTTTACTTGGTTGGAATATTTAAACATTTTCTTGTAGAAATATTAAGGATTTTTATTACAAGCTGCAGTACCTAACACACTGGACTTGTTACAAAGTGTACAGTATATACTGTGTATTCATCATGTCCTCTTTCTAGACTTTGAAAATTTCTGAATGCCAAAACATATCTTAGATATGTAATTTCAATACTAACTTTATTCAAAATGCTATAAAATATAAAATGTAATATACATGCATGTTTAAAATGGCAGCAAAACCTGAGATCTCTTAGGGACATTATTTAATGTAAAGAACTTATTAATCTCTTCTCTAAAACAAGTATATTACTCTAGAAGTTCTTTGAAGCAATGCTAGAATAATTTAGCCATTATATACTTTATTTTAATACATATAAATTAGGTTAATATATAATGATTTAGAAGGGCAGAAGAAAGAAAAGACACCAGGAATGAAATTGCTAAGGATTTATGGTGCTCCAAAGCCTACAGCCTATAAACAAAGCTATCATAACTAGCTTTATATATATAATCAACCATAGAGGGTAAAATTATTGTTTTAGGATGTTACTTTGTTGTTTTACCCAAGCATTGCCTTGATCTTTATTATTAATGCCTGCTCCTTGCCTTCTTTCTTGTTATTTTTCTCTTCTCTCTAAATCTCTCTTCTCACAAATCAATATTTTTGAAATTCCAATTTAATTATTCACCTAGTAAATAATTGTTCTGTCCAGTAGTTGTGTTTTTATATAATGAATGGCTCTGTTGGGAGAGTGAACTATTACCCACCTTCCCACCTCCTTCAGGCTAATGCTTTATTTAGGTAGAGTAAAGCACGTTGTGAAATAATGAGGAGTGTCTGGATGGAGCGATCTTTCCGAATGCAACAATAATTTCGTGAAATGCATATACAGAAATGCCATAATAAAAACCTCTGAATTTCTTAGAATGCACTAAACTTTGCAAATTAAACTCTCTGTATAACCTCAATTTTTGCCTTTGAAAGTGGATATAATGTTAATATTAAACCCTTCTTATTGATCCCACCATTTATCACATAGTCCACTGTTCATTTAGTATCAATCCATGATTATCATTTTTACAGGTTTAAGTCTATTTCAGATTACTTCCATTTATTGGAGAACAATAATGTCATTTTATTAAGGGCATTGTTCATAAGTCTAAATGCAACCTACCTGTAATGTGTACTATTGCAGTGACAAGTAAATGACTATTTGTAAATTAGCAACCTGACAAAAACAAAAAAGTAGTTAAAATTATATTTCAATTAAAATATTTAAAGAAGAGCCTTTTATATCTGGATCATGGTACATGAACACCTGCAATCTTATTTTCTCTGTATTTTAATATTTCATATTAAATATGTTAAGGTTTCTCAACACAACAAAGACACTCTCAAATTAATTTGACCGATGCTATTTCATATAGAAATTAGTCTTAGGAAGCTTTTAAATTCCGTCTGATCTCGTATTTTATAGTAGTTCTTCTAACACTTTGTTCATTTGTGGTTTTATTTGTTGTCATTTGTGGTTTCATCTATGAGACCACAGCATTGAACTTTGTAGGGAATATTCTAAGTGGATATTTTTGTTAAATTAACTTTACGGTATTTGAATAGCAATATTAGAGAGTTACTATATGAAAACAGGTAATATATTGTTTATATACTGTTGTATTCCACCTGGTCTTACAGATTCTGTTTCTGTTTTATTAGCTGAGTGAGATCTGAAGTGTTATGTTTTTCCTCTTTATTGCTAATGTTTGCACCTATATTCCAAAAATATTTTTTTCTAGTAGGAAAGTATTATTATACAGTTTATTTGGTGTCTTCCAGCCTTTCCCTGTGGCCAGAAACATGCTGAAATCTCATACATTATAAAATTCTAGTCAAAAGAAAATCAATAATGAAAAAACGAGTCATGTTCTGAAAGTCATGCTATATATATAAATCAATTACAGGTGGATAAGAAATTTAAATATTGGTATAAAATAAGTATTGTAGAAGAAACCAAAACATTATCTATAAGTAAATAATTTTAACAAGTACAATGTGGACAAATTAAACTACACTAATATTAAGAACTTTGTTCAGCAAAAACACCATTGAGAGAGAATAGAGACAGAGGAAAAGGATAAAATAAAATATTTTTAAAACATAATATTAACCAAGGATTTTTCCAGAATACGTAAACACACTTGGCTGTTGAACAACACAGGTTTGAAATGTGTGGGTCTACTTACAGGCAGCCTTTTGACAACAGTTGCACTGAGTGTGCCTGCCTCTCCTGCCTCCCCTTCCACCTCCTACACCTCTTCAAACTCTGCCACTACGGAGAAAACAAGACCACCTCCTCCTCCTTCTCTTCCCCCTCTTTCTTAGCCTACTCAAACTGAAGATGACAAGGATGAAAACATTTGTGTTTCATCAAACAAAGGAATGATGATTCATTTCCACTTAATACATAGTAAATATATTTTCTCTTTTCATGATTTTCTTAATAACATTTTCTTTTCTCTGGCATACTTTATTATAAGAATACAGTATATAACATTTATAACATACAAAATAGGTGTTAATCAACTGTTAATGTTATTGATAAGCTATTAGTAGTTAAGGTTTTGGAGAGTCAAAAGTTATACACAGATTTTCAACCTCATGGTGCCCATAACCCTGCATTATTTAAGGGTTAACTGTTAATTTAAAATTGTCCAGTGACATAAACATGCCCTTCAAATAAAATATTCAAATGGCTAATAAACTTCAGAAACAATGCTCAACCTCAATAGTTATCAGAAAAAAACATGCATGCTCAATAATAATATAAAGTTTAAAATATTGACCATACTCAGTGCCAGTAAGGATGCAGAACAACTAAGACCATCTCAAACTACTGAGTAAACAGATAAAGCTATTTTGGAAAAATATTATGGTGCAATAATATTAATCATGGGAATGAACCATATATACATATATATATATATCTATGTATGCATCAAAAGAGTTATAAGAATGTTTCTAGCAGCATTATAAGCAACAGTCAAAAATAAGAAATAAACCAAATATTCTTCAACAGAAGAGTGGATATATATATTTTGAAAATATAATAATAAAACATCATTGCATGGAAGACAACTAGTACATACAAGCCACACACATGAAACACTCAACAAAATACTCAGTAAAAGAAGCCAGAAGCTGATGAGTAAATAATGTGCCATTCTATTTATATAAAGCTTTAAAAATAGCAACTAAACTATGATATTAGGAGTCAGGACAGTGGTCACTTTTGCGTGGGGAGAGAGAAGATAATCTTCAGGGTGATGACTTGCCAGATCATTAAAGTTATATGCTTTAACCTCCCCTTCTTGCAGAGACTAATGCTGGGTAATTTGCCTTCTCACCCCCTAAGTTAAGTAGAATGAAAAGTCTCTGAGTAACTGGTAAATATTATAAGTGCCCAGACACCCAATGAGAGGGAACTCTGGCCTCTTTTTCTTCAAAACATATATCTGCTCATATGCACTTTGCTTTGTAATAAAATTATTTACAACAGCTAAATATAATAAAAACATGCTACCAGAAATATTTCCATGATATACCATGGAGGAAAAATAAATAAATTCTTAATTTTTTTGTTTTTTTAGACAGTCTTTTTTTATACATTCGAGAAACCTTTGACTTTTTGCTTTGTGCATTTATGAATTTTATTTTACCATGAGCATATATCACTTCTATGATTTTAAGAAGTTCTGAATAAGCATAATGATGCCTTGGAAACTTTAAAGACTATATCAGAGAAACAAATAAGTAGGGAAGTATGACCTATATGGCAGAGAAAAATCAACCAATAGAAGCAGGTGCAAAACTGAAGCATATGGTAAGATTTATTGACAAGGGCATTAACAGGATTATTATAAGTATATTCCATGTGTTTAAAAAATAGATCTTCCCATAAACATGTTTAAAAATGTATAGAAGACATAAAAGACACAAATTGAGCTTCTAGAGATAAAAAAATCTAAAATAAAATGTGATTAAAAGAAGTTTAAATGTTGTAGAAGAAATGATCACCAATGAACTTGTATACAGACTACTATAAACTATCCAACCTGAAAGATAGTGAGAATAAAGATGGAAAACAAATAACAGACCAACAGTGATCTCTGGGAAAATATCAAGAAGATGAATGCAAGTGTAAGTATAACCACCAAAGAAGGGGGACAGAAAAATCATTTAGAAAATAAGATATATATTATTTTTCATATTTGCTGAAAACTAACCCCACAGATACAAGAATTTCAAAAATACCTAAGCATAAGAGATATAATGATAACACAGCAATGTGCATAATAATTGGATTGTATGATATAATAATAAAGAGTAAAATCTTAAAATGATTCAGAAAGAAAATGACACATTATACATAGAGTATAATATAACAATAGCAGCTGACTTAAATTTTTTTAGTGAGAAGAGAGTGGAGTATTATTTCAAAATACTGGGAAAAATTTAAAAAACCCCTGTAACCTAGAATTCTGTATCCAGTGAAAATGTCTTTAAAAATGAATGCAAAATAAATATTATTTAAGTTATAAAAAATATAAAATAATTCATCAGCAGCAGACCTATCCTACAAGAAATGTTTATAAAGAATTTCTTTTAGCAGTAGTATGACAAGGTGGCTCATACCTGTAACCCCAGCTACCCAGGAGGCTGAGATCAGAAGCTTGCTTGAGCCCAGTAGTTTGAGATCAGCCTGAGCAACATAGCAAGACCCCATATCTAATTTTTTTTTAAGTAGTCAGGAAGTGGCACATACCTGTAGAGCAGCTACTTGGGAGTCTGAGGTGGGAGGATCCTTGATCCCAGGAGTTTGAGGTTATAGTGAGCCATGATCGTGCCACTGAATGTCAGATGGAGTGACAAAGCAAGACTCTGATCTCCCAAAAAAAATAAAATAAAATTTAAAAAGTTCTTCAGCAGAAGAAAATGACACCAGATGGAAATCTGGATTCACAGAACGGAATGCAAAGCACCATGAATGCCAAATATACCTATAAACATAAAATACTTCTCCTAGTTTAAAAATATCTTTAAATTATAATAAGTTATTTAAAAACAAAATAATAATGTATTATGCGATTTGTAACATAAATTTAAAGAAGTGAAATATGTGATAACCATAGCAGAAGACCAGGTGAAGGAAAATGGAATTACAGTATTAGAAGGTTTTTATATTATACACTGAGTGATATAATATTGTTTTAAGTAAGGCTTCAATAAGTTTTTAAGCTATCACCTAATGCAACAATGAAAAAGGGCAAACAAAATATCTTTATAAATATTCCCATAAAAGCAATGAAAGGGAATGACTTAAAAATATTCGAAAAGAAGGCAGAAAAGAGAGGAAAAGGGGAAAAATTGCAGATGAAACAAATAGAGAAAGAAAATACAAAGATGGTAGTTTCAATCTATGTCAATACTCATTTTATATATATGCTCTAAGTACTTAAATAAAAATAATCAATGGTCATATCGGATTAAAAAGACCCAATTATATGCTTTCTCCAAGCAGCCCACTCTAAATATAAAGACAAAAATATATTATAAATAAAATAATGAATATAGACATAGTAATGAAGAGAAATCTGGTCAAAGTAGATTTCAAGCAAGTATTGTTACCTAGGATAAAAAGGGATATTTTCATAATGTTGTGTCAATTATTAAAAGGACCAAAAATCCTAAATGCTTATTCACCTAGTAACAGAACTTCAAAATACATGAGGGGCAAAGTCTAGGAAAACTCAAGACAAAATTACAACTGTTTTCTGAGAAGCAAATAGCAAAACAATATTAAACATGTAAGAATCATATTTGGAAAAACTTCTATAAAAGAAATGTGTGTGAGGCCAGGTTAGACTGAAAGAAGCATCAGACCTCGACTTGTGTTTGACCCTGAGTGTGGAGAATGGGATAAAGTTTGTGTGAAAGGATCTTGGAATATCTTGTAGCCTAGGGAAGATTCAGACAGGCCATCAGATAAGTCCAATATTTTCCAAAAATCTTAACGCTTACTATTTCTGCCATACTGCATTGGCTAGCCCATGGGGAGGTACAATAATACATCGTGTAGTTCAGCACTTGGGGCCCTTGGTTAATTAAGCTCCCTAAAATCGGAGGTCTATAAGGTACATTCACACTGGTTACACACTGGTCAACCCAGTTCAACCACGTTGCCACACAGATCTACTTATCCAAAAAGGATTTGTGGCAGCAACACTGTGGTCCTGTGCATTTTTCATCAGGTAAAATTTGAAAGAAGAAACTTAGTGGAATAAACTACACTTTCATCAATACAATTGATATTGAGGCTTCTCTCTCTCCTTTCTCCACTAGCTAATCTAAAGTTCCACTCTAAATTTCCTCTTATCATCAGCTACTACTTTGGCATGTTTTGGTGGCCTATCTCAGCTTCATTGAGGAAGCTGTAATCTTTTATTATCATACACTCCTCAGTGTGTAGTACCTGCCCATGCTCATTTACACTTACAATGAAGCATGGGATTGGTAAGCAGGATCTCCTGGGTTTCACAAGTGCTCTTCCCTCTTCCCACTCTTTAAAAATGCCCTTCCTCCTCCTTGCCAGTATGGTGATTCCTCTTCTCCCCGGTGGTACACAGAATTCAAAGTGCTCTGGCAGACATAGTGGGCCCATTATTGGGCCACCTAGCAAGAATGAATCACTGTTGAGCAGGACCTCCAGTTCTGCAGAACCCATAAAGAAGATGGGGAAAAAATATTCCCTGGTGAGTCACTGGGGCTTCTTCCAATGGAGTAGGTGGTAAGGGAGTCACTACTTTTTCCAACCCTTTGTTCCCAGTTTCATGCATTTGTCCTTCCTATGGGAGACTCAGTACCACATAGTAATCTCCTCCTGATGAAATATAGTGTGCCCCAAAGAACAGCACTTCATCATGTCAGAGTTTTCTCTGAGCTGATGCTTTATGTGCACCTTTAGAAAGCCATTCTGGTGTTCTATATGGTTGACTTCTTTGGGATGGTACAGTACTAATATGACCTGTGGGTACTATGGGTCATACGCCTACCCCTCATGTCTTCTTCAGTGTTAAACAGGTCCCGTAGTCAGATGTCATATTTCTCAGGATTGTCTGTGCATCAGGTCTTCTTAAAGCCCTAGGATAGTAGGGCTCTTACAGATAGTCTATGTGTAGAAAAAGCAAATCCCACCTGAAATCTTCCCCCTTTAAGGACAAGCCAAGTGACCTACTATAGAAAGGGAATGAGGTATCTACTTACCACCAAGTAAGTAGTTGAGATCTTTGAGAAATAATGCTACGTTAAGAGCTCAATGTAGGTCTGTTGCTGGGAAGTTTGTTATTCAGAAATAGTAGTAGCTACATCAGCCTTGGTAAGTCTGTGATGTCAGACCCATAAATAGCCTCCCTTTCTGACAGCATGACCATTCCATTCATATACCTGTTGTACCAATTCTGCAGTGACTGATGATGAAGATCAGCTTAGGTGTATTCACTGAGTCATTTTGTCTACTTGGTTGTTAAGTGACTTGTTCACAGTGGATGTTTTCTTGTATGAGTTAACATGTGACATAAAAAACTTTATCCTCTGCCATAGGTATATTAACAGGATCTAACCTAGATGCCCTTATCTTTAACTTTCTAGTTCTTTCCTGTCCACAGGTCTGTATATAAGCTCAACATGGGCCATTTCTTCTGACATATACAAGGATGAACAGGTGCAAAACTTACAGTTCGACTCATTAGAAATATTTTTCTTTTCCACTCTCTTTCAAGTCTGCTCCCAAATGTAGCTGTAATGCAGTTGTTGTCCCTCTTCATGATGCACCCATGTTCTGAGCTAACTTGCCTATAAACCCTACTTAGACTGTTCCTCATCTTTCAGGTGGTTATATAGGCCTTCCTATACAACATATGCCCAGGCAGTAGTATGCATGCAATGGTGATAAGTGACATAGGGGTCTGAGAAACCTGCTAATGCAGCTCACTCATACTTTCTGGTCTTGCTTAGATTTGAGGCTGCACGTAACATTGCTAGCTTACTATGGACTGCTACTGGGTTCATATGACTTTAGGAGTTGATAGGCCTGAAAGAATCTAGCTCACAGTGAGAAGTTCCAGACATAGTTACTTGGAATCCTATGGACAAATATCGGGCCTCAGTAACATGCCAAAAGCTGTTTCTTAAAAGGTGTATAATTGTTGCAGATGGCATAAACCTGCTCCAGAATTTTAAAGACATGCACTCATATTCTTTCACGAGCTTGTCAATAACCCCATCATTCCCTCTTTTATCCTTACTGTCACCTCTACTGTGACATGGTCTGCTGGATTGTATGGTCCAGACAGCAGAAATGGAAACACAATGACCTGGGACTTCTGCAAAAAAAAATCCCTTCCTACTAGAAGGCACACTCAAAATTGTCAGCTTTCCATGTAATTCCAGTATATAAGTTGAAGTGGTGACCTTATGTGGGAAATATGATACCTCTAATCCAGTGGGTAAGAGGTTCCGTGTTTCTTTCCTTGTGGTAGGGAATGTAATTTGCAATAATTTTTATTTCTCACTGCATGAGGTATTCTAGCATTGTCTTGACTCCTAAAAACATCACTAAAGTGGCTAGTCCCTGAGTCTTCGTAGAGTTTATCTCTTATCTTCTGAGGTGCATGTATTTCACCAAGACTTTTAACATACTAACCATCTCTTGTTTGTCTTATGTAAAAAGCTCATGCTATTGATGTAATGAATCAGTGTTATGTTCTGTGAAATGTTCAGGTTGTCCAGTTCTGCTTGATTATATTATGACAGAGGGTAGAACACTTAACATAGTTTTGAGGCAAAACTATAAATAAATACTGTTGTCCCTTCCATGTTAAATACAAATGACTTCTGGCCCTCTTATATTTGAAATGGAAAACAGTACATTCATCAACTCAAAGTCTGTATGCTATAAATATTCATTAAGAAATGACACAATGTCTTGCATAGCCTGTGTAGTCCGAACTCCTGCCCTGTTAGGTCTTCTATAGGCTATAGTCATTCTTAAGACTCCATTTGGCTTACAGTAGCTAAACTGACATATTAAACGGAGATAAATTATAGACAACCACACCTGTATCCTTTATTTCTTTAACATTGGCACTTATATCCTCCACTCCCTTCCCCAACAAGAATACGATACTGCTTTTGATTTACTATCTTGGTTGTGGGGTGGAAAGAGGAGGCAGTTTTATAGGCTTCTTTTAATCTTCCCCATCATTATAGCCTTTCCACCACAGATCAGAGATCCAATATGGCAGTTACTCCAGTTACCAAACATATCATTTCCAAACACGTAGACAGAAACTGGGAACAGGATCACTGGGTGGATACTCAGACCCATTGTGAGACTGACTTTTGCCAGGACTCTATTATTACCTAGTCCCAGTGAGCCCCAATGCAACACAGGGCTGAGATAATAATATGAGTCCTGGGGTATCAATATCCTTTTGTAATGTGTCTAAGAGTCCTTGAAATGTCTGTGTATTCTCTTTGTCTCAGTGTACCATCAGCCAAGTAAATGGTTATAAGTCCTTTTGGAAAAGAAATTGAGACTTGTCACAATATATTCTTGCATTGGTGTTACAGAGCCCTGTGTTCCAGAGACTCATTCCTACTTTTGATAAGTGGGTTCAGGTTCTAAATATCATCTCAGGTCTGTGATCTGAACAGAGTCGTGGCTTTTTAGTTAGGCAATTACCTTCAGATTCCTGATTCTCTAATCCTTTTGTCATTGTTGTTATAGATGTTAAGTAGCACATTTGTTGCCTGTTCAACTATTTTGCCTCTAGGGACAATGATATTGGTCAAATTCATTTGGCCCCATTTCTAACCTTGGCAGTCATCATGGAAATTCCAGTCTCTTGGATGCCAGCAGTAAGGGCCACCACGGGCCTTTATTATTAATGGGCATGAAGGGATCCACTTCAACGTAATAGATATAAATGAACCTGGCTCTGTTACAGCCTCGTTTTCTATCATCCATGGTCTTCAGGGTTGACATCAAATAATTTAGTGATACTGTCACTGCCCACCCTCACTTCTGATGGTCTTTGTGAATTAAGTATCCTCTGAGACTTTCCATGGAAACTAATCTTCTGGTGGCACTTTGGGACTTACATAATACATCCAATCCTGCATGCCCATCTCTCTCAGCCTCCTCACTTCTTTCTCCACCATCTGCCATGGCAACTGAGGCATTCCCACTTGGGAGAGATTTAGATATTTTAAAATCACATTTCCAATAATTACACTTAGCAGCAAGTTTGTCATATTCTCCGGAATTCTTACTAGATGTTAAATTATATATCCCAAGGAAACACTCTCAAGTCAATACATTCTCTCTTATCTAGTCTTACATTCCAGTTCCCCTTTATCAGGCACCCTCAAAAACCAATAAATCCCAAGATTAATATCCCAGTGACTTAGTATCAGCCAGCTAATTATGACAATTATTTAATTACAGAGTCTCTTTCCTCCTTTATGAAGCCCAACACATGGCTAGTTTGGTTATGCTGGGATTTCATCCTAAGTATCAAGCTGACAATCTGGACGTAGGTGGGGTCAACCTCTGAAGGGTTTCATATTGCCTTGCCAGAAAAAGATTTATGCAGCATCTTCCAGCCCAGTGGAAGATCCAGTATTTAGCTGTGAAAAACCATCCATAGCCACAATAAGTGTCTCCTTCCCTTTTCTGATCATTTTGCGTTAGCTAGTTATACCACATTGACTTTTGCATATAAATTATTTCACCTAATATTGCATGAAAATCTAGTGTTTCATTAAGTCTCGGTTGGAATAATTGGACCAATTATTATGTTTTGTAAAATAAGCTGCCCGTTACAATTATTTATAAAAATACGATACATGCTCCTGTTGCAACTTTCAAAAACATAGACAATCTCATTTATATTCAGTAGTAATATCTGAATGAACATAACCAGTTGAATTTAGTCTCAATGCTCCAAAAACTTTCTTGTGTCTCTTTAAAAATAAAGTCTGATTACTGTTTTGTGAGTTTTTTTCTAATCATATTTACTTCCTTTACCTGATCAAAATTAATCTTCATTTAACCAAGGACAATTATTAACCATATGATTTAGAACTTCATCTTGCAGATCATCACACCAATCAACTCTTACTATGAGGACAAGTACCTCTGATTTATAATAACTATAAATTAATCAGTATTTACAATGAATAATTCATTCCTGGTAGAGCCCTTGGATTGGGATTCTTTCATTTCTCTCAGTTCAATGCTCTGAGAACCACCGGAAAGGGACTTCACATGACCTAGCACACCTTTGTCTCCGTGAAGGAGTCAAGGTGGTCTCTCATCAGCAAAATAGCCTCAGATTGACTTGTTCTCATTTTGATCTCCTGAATATTTATGGAAACTAAAGCCTTTGCAGTATCTCCTGTGTATGATCTACTGGCCTCCTTTGATTTAATACACGTTTAATTCATTTTCATATATCAAATATAGAGAATTTATATTAAATATCAACATCAGTTAAGGAGGTATAACAGGATAAAAAGGAGAGAAAACTCTTCTTCCAATATTACAATGTAATAATTAATATTTATGTTTTCTTCCTGAGAGACTTCTCCACTGACCATTACTGATACAGCTGACAGGGGTAACTGAGAACATAAATCTTGACTGCTATGTTCAAACCATGACTGCTATGGTTTGAATTTTTGTCTCCTCTAAAACTCGTATTGAAATTTAATCTTCAACATGGCAGTATTGAGAGGCCAGAGCATTTAAGAAGTGACTGGGGATGGGTGCAGTGCCTCACGCCTGTAATCCCAGCACTTTGGGAGGCCAAAGCGGGTGGATCACAAGGTCAGGAGTTCAAGACCAGCCTGGCCAAGATGGTGAAACCCCATCTCTACTAAAAATACAAAAATTAGCCAGGAGCAGTGGCAGGTGCCAGTAATCCCAGCTACTCAGGAGGCTGAGGCAGGAGAATCACTTGAACCCTGGGGTCGGGGGGCACAGGTTGCAGTGAGCTGAGATTGTGCCACTGCACTCCAGCCTGGGGGACAGAGTGAGACTCCATCTCAAAAAATAAAAATAAAATAAAATAGAAGTGATGAGGTTATGTGAGCTCTGTCCTCATGAATGTATTATTTCGTTCCTGTATTAATGGATTAATGGGTTATCAGAAGAGTGAGAATGATGGATTTCCAAGAAGAGGAAGACAGACCTGAGCTAGCATGCTCAACTCTATACATGATGCCCTGCACCAGCTCAGAACTCTGCAGAGAGTGTCTGTCAGCAAGGAGGTTCTCACCAAATGTGGTCACTCAACCTTGGACTTCTCAGCCTCCATTACTGTAAGAAATAAATTCCTTTCCTTTATAAATTTTCCAGTTTAAGGTATGTTATAAACAACAGAAAACAAACTAGGACAGTGACCAATACAAATTATAAAGTGTGCTCAGAGTGCACAAAATTTATAAATGCACCAGGAATAAGTGCCTATACATTGGAAATAGAAATAAAATCACATGTGGGTGTTTCAAGCTAGAGCAGAAAAAGAGCCAGGAGCTATATAGCTATATAGTAATAATAAGTATTCAGAATAACAAGGGACCTAGATATGAAATTCTGTATACCTGATGATCAGGAGATGATCAGAACAGCCAGTGAGCAGGCCAGGAGAGCAGATGTATGAGGCAGGTTTGAAGGGGAATTTAAACACAAAAGGACACCCTCCCCCAAAATATTGTACTTACCACTAAGTGAACACTTACTTAAATTTCAGTTAAGCAATTTGGTGTGTTAGTCCATTTTCCCACCGCTATAAGAATTGACCAAGAATGGGTAATTTACAAAGGAAAGAGGTTTAATTGACTTACAGTTCCATATGGCTGGTGAGGCCTCAGGAAACTTACAATCATGGCTGGAGGTGAGGCGGAGGCAGACGCTATCTTCACAAGAAAATGCATGAAGAGAGAATGAACGAAGGAAGAACTTGCCAAACACTTAAAAAACCATCAGATGTTGTGAGAACTCACTCACTATCACAGGAACAGCATGGGAGAAACTACCCCCATGATCGAATCACTTCCCACCGGGACCCTCCCATGACACGTGCGGATTATGGGGATTAAAATTCAAGATAAGATTTGGGTGAGGACACAGCCAAAACATTTCTCTTGTTAACTTCATTAAACTAGAAAGTGGAAACGCCTTCCCCAGCTTTTAGTTTTTGCTGTTTTTAGTATGCTACACTACACACACTCTGAACATATTTTAAAATATTTAATGGAATGTATTTCCTGGATGTTGCAAATAGAAGATAAGTGATAAAATATGAGTTTAAGGGAAAAGTAATAGCGATTTTTGACAGTTTTTTATTAACACGTCTAATAATTATATTTCGTGAGAAGATATCCTCAAGAATAATAATGCTAGTGAATAAATTGAAGATTTTACTGTCTCTGTCAACAACAGATTTGATAATATAGGTGTTATATGTCTAAATATCTGCAATAATATCTAATTACATTTTTATTGTGAATGAGGGATTGACTATTCTATACATTCTAGAGTTAAAAATGTTTGTCTTGGTTAGAAAAAGCAGCAAATTCCAATACATGACTGAAAACCTAGGCCTAGTTTTGTATATGGAAAGAGTTAAATCAAAGGCTCAAATGACAATCAGAACACGCCCAACTTATAATAAAGTGTAGTTGATTAATAGTAGTGAATGACTATGAAGTATGAGGAAGTCAGCTTTAGAGAGGAGAGGTACGGAAGTTAACTGAAAGACGGAGCTGGAAATCATGTAAAATCCTTGCATTAAGGCCTAACAGCAATAAAAAATATCAGATGTACACAATTACAAAATGGTAGTTGAAGTTAAAAAACCTCAGTCAATATATCAAGTACAACTTAAATTTTAATTGCACAAATTATCTTTTAAAAATAGTATCTCAAACTAAAAACAAGGTGAATCAAAATGTGTCAATACTATAAAATAAAAATATTATAAATTTCTGGATTTTAATGTTTTTTAAAAAATTAAATAATAGGTGAATATTTAAAAAGAATCAGCAAGTCTTCCAACAATCAACTGAAAATTAACTAGAACCATTCAATGTCTCACTTTCTAGTACAGGCCTTTGACAACATTTGCAGAATATCACCACAATTAATGCTCCATATATATGCAGATAGAAGGATTGTTACAATGACAGAAAGGTGGAGAGGTAGAAAGTTAGACAGAAACCATTGTTCTTAAATGGAATATTTCTCAATATTCCCATTGCAACTGAAATATGAAAAATAAGGTGGGGCATGTTGGGTCACCCCTGTAATCCCAGAACTTTGGTAGGCTAAGGCAGGAAGATTGACTGAGCAAAGTAGTTCGAGGCCAGCTTGGGAAACATAACGACACTCTGTCTCTGCAAAAAAATTAAAAAACTAACTGGGCACGGTGGTGCACACCTGTGGTCCCAGCTACTCAGGTGGCTGAGGTGGGAGGATGGCTTGAACCTCAGAGGTGAAGGCTGTGGTGAGCTGTGATTGAACCACTGCACTCCATCCTGGGCAACAGAGCAAGACCCTGTCTCAAATAAATAAATAAATAAATAAATAAATAAATATATATATATAGTGATACCTTACCTTGTTTTAATATGAATAGACGCTCCCTTAGCTGAGAAAGCCCGACGGACTCCATTTGGCTCCTTCATTTGCAAGACGTCAAGGGCTCCTTACCCACCCCCTTCCTCAAGGACTTAACTTGTGCAAGCTGACTCCCAGCATATCAAAGAGTGCAATTAACTGATAAGGTACTGTGGCAAGCTGTGTCTGCAGTTCCCAGGAATTCACCTGGGTGATAGTACCTTAAAGCCCCCACGTTTGTGTCCGGCAGATAGCAGCACCCAGAGCCCCCGCACCTATCACCTTGTGATGAATTTAAAGCCCCTGCACCTGGAACTGTTTGTTTTCCTGTAATCATTTGTCTTTCTAACTTTTTTTTGCCTGTTTTACTTCTGTAAGATTGCTACAGCTAGGCTCCCCCTCACCTCTCTAAACCAAAGTATAAAAGAAAATCTAGCCCCTTCTTCGGAGCCGAGAGAATTTTGAGTGCTAGCCGTCTTTTGGTTGCTGGCTAATAAAGGACTCCTGAATTAGTCTCAAAGTGTGGCGTTTCTCTATAACTCGCTTGGTTACAACTATATATATGTAACTACTATACTACATATATATATGTATAGAATGTCAGAAACAACAAAAATAGAAGTAAAGCTGAAGCAATTATTAAATTGTAGACACACGTTTCTTCAAAAACAAAAATATTACTTTTGAAAAGATACCTCTAACATAACATTTTGAATATAATAAGTTGTTATCGTAAGTGATTTTTTTTCTGTGACAAATTTTAGTTTCAGGCATTGGTATTAACTCCTACTCTGCAATATGAGGTTGTATGCACTGCTGCTCAGCTTACCCAAACTATAAATACTGATTTTTTATTAGAAAACAGATTTCATTTGCCTACTTTCTGCAACTACAATGTTTAGAATTTTCTCACCTTTAATCCATATTTTAAAAGTCAGTGTTCGAAACCAGTGTTTTCCCCATAGTTTTTCTATTCTTGAGTTTTTGCTTTTGTTCATCTCTTGATTGGCTAAGTTTATTTTTATTTTTTGCATGCTGATAATTTTTATATTATTTTATTTTAAGTTTCATGGTACGTGTGTGGGATGTGGAGGTTTATTACATAGATAAAGGTGTGTCATGGTGGTTTGCTGCACCTATCAACCCATCACCTAAATACTAAACCCAGCATCCATTAATTATTTTTCTTGATGTTCTCCCCCAGCCCGCACCTCCCACCACAGGCCCCAGTGTGTGTTGCTTCCCTCCTTGTGTCCACGCATTCTCATTGTTCAGCTCCCACTTATGAATGAGAACATGCGGTGTCTGGTTTTCTGTTCCCGCATTAATGTGCTGAGGATAACAGCTAAATGAGGATAACAGTTGATTATCAAAAAAAGGTTGGTTTGTTTTTTAATCAAGGCAAGCTTAAATATGCATTATTTCTTGGAGTATTAAAAGTCTATCTGTTATCAATCCTTCCACTTGAAAGAAATTTTTGGGTCATATTCTCTTTTATCTAGAACTTTGTGTATACTTTTAAATAATGTTCTTTCATAAAATCTTATTAAGGGAAAATCTAGGCCAGCCTAAGTTTTTTCTCAGTTTTATTTTACTTTAGTAGTTATTTTTCTGCTTGGATTTCCATATTTTTTATTCCTTATTATATTTCAGCAAATTCATCTCTGTATATTTAGATGCCAATCATTTTGCATCTTTTTGTCCTCATAGAGTGGATATTCTTTTGATCCACAGTTTTAAATATTTGTTTCAGGAAATTTGAGGTAAGCTTTCTTCTGTAGTATTATTGAATACATTTTGTGGTGTTCTATTCCTCTAAACATAATTTTTGTGAATGTCAGATCTTTCAAATCTGTCTTTCATATTTATCATATTTTGTCATATACTTTTCTGTTTTGTTTATGTATACATTAAGGTATTTCTCCATCTACCTGAATGTTTCTTTGTTCAATATTTTAAAAATTATTTTTAACATTTTGCTCCAAAAATTTCCAGTGATATACAAGGTAGAGAGGCCAGTATCATGACCCAGCCTGTCCTTGAAATTTACTAATTATCAATTTGTGACATATTTTCCACTTATACAGTCATGAACCCCACTTGGAGTATTTAGAATTAAATATATAAGTCCAGGCCAGCTTCATGAGGGTATGACCTGTGCAGTCACAAGTCTAGGTCTTTATGCTTTGAAAGATCTCACACTTGGTTGAATGCTCTGATATCACTGTCTTGAAATTTGTAATAGTTTTCAAAGGACAAACTCTGGAGCCAGTCTTGATCCCCATTCACTTTGATCTCAGATTCCTTGACCCTTTTAGAGCATACAAGTAACCCCAAAGTTAAAGTTAGTCCTATAAGATATACTGATAATTGTATTAACAAGGAATTAGAAAATGACTATTAAGGTTTTCACATTTCATATATTTACACACACTATCTTTAATTTTCACTTGCACCCTATAAGAAAATATAAGATTAAATACATTTGAAAATTTAGGGGGGAAGATAATACAGTTTAAATTACATTACATTAGGGTCAGAGACTCTAGGTTACATTGACTTTGTCATTTACCCATGAATCTCAGCAATCATTTCCCCCTGTTTGATATTCTCTATTGAAAAGAGGGCAGCATAATTCCTGTTACATAAAATTATTAGAACACATTGTATAAAGTATCTTGAAAAGTGCCTCAGGTGTGGTCAATGTATGACTTTGCTTATCTCATTTTCTTGTGTTTAATAACAGGAAATGTTATTTGGCTTGAGTATTCTGGAGAATGAAAAGAGTAGAACTCTTTAGTAGTGTTGATCTTAAAATAGATTTTTGGATGCTGCAAACTATGTGCTGTGTTAGTGATAGCAAATCTTTGGAACTGGAGAAAAATGGAATGTGTGAGAGAAATGGTCCTAGTTATTTACCTGATCTTTCCATCTCCTCCTATTCTCTAACGAAACACTGAAACAACAAGCCAGAATAAGAAACAATTTTAGGAAGTACAATAGAAAGATTGAAGTAAATGATTATAAGTAAGATTTTTTGGTTACAGGAAAAAAAATTAATTTAGTTAACTTAAGCAGAAAAAGGAATCATTATTGGAAAGACATTTGGGGGCTTATAAAATTCCTTTGGAGGCTAACAAGTTAGTCTGAGAAAACAGGCAGAAATGAAGAAAGGCTTGCCAATGGGTAAGCCAAGACCACGTTTAAGAAGAATTTGCTGAGGATGCCATTTCTAGCACATGTTGTCAATGCTAATGTTAGGTTCTGTCAAGAAGCATTCAAAACCACAACCATGAACTTTGTACAGTCATTACCAAAAATAATTATCTTTTAATAAAATAGATTTAAAAAGTTCATATCTGTTAATCTACTTGTGTGTAAGGCTGTATATATTTGTGAAGAAATACATGATAGAGCATGTATCAAAATATAAATAGATTTTATCTCAAAGTGTTAGAATTTAATCTTCATTATGCTTATCTGTACATTATTTATAAGAAGGTAATATTTATATAATTAGAGTATTAATCAAATTCACTCTCTTGTAAAGAAAAAAATTTCTGGCTTTAAAATTAGCCATTTATTACGAGGACTAAATATCATAAACATATGATTATATTTTGACATGGATAGTTATAACATTCTATTACATAACTCTCTAGATAGTGGCAGTCAACAAATAGAGTATAATCTTACTGTATGGATATGCTAGAATTACTTATAAATCAAGAACAAAGATAGAAATGGCCTTTCCCACTGTTCCCTGTGTAAGAAAATTAAATTAATCTGCTGGAGTGATAAAGAAAATTGAGGACTCCAAAGGTAGGTAAAACTCTTTTCTTTGTAATTTTTAGAGATAGGATCTTGCTCTGTTGCCCAGCCTGGAATGTAGTGGCACCACGAGCTCATGGCAGCCTTGAACTCCTGGGCTCAAGTGATCTTTTAGCCTCAAACTCCCATGTAGCTGGGACTACAAACCCATGACACCACACTTGGCTAATTTCTAAAATATTTTGTAGAGACAGAGTCTTGTTATGTTGTCCAGGCTGGTCTGGAACTCTTGGGCTCAAGCAATCTTCCCACCTTCTAAAGCTCTGGGATTTTAAGTATGAACCACTGCACCTTGCCAGGTGAAACTTTTAAGAGGATATTTTAATTTAGTTTTGTTGAGCTGACCCCAGAACATCTCTTCTGATTATTATCACCTACAAATGGAAGCAACAAATGGAGGCAACAAAAGGGAAGATTTAAGCATTACCAGGTGTCAGTTATTCTTGAAGGAATTCACTGTTAAAAAGTATGGACTGAGCATTGCATTACTCCAATTGAAGAAAAGTTTTGAGAGCAGATTATGGCCACATGGGTCCAGTGGGGAGTGAAAGAGCTTTAGAAATAATCTTAGCTTAAGGATTTATTTGACCCGTATGAATGTAAAGGCCAATCCCAAAGTATAACTAGTGCCCACTGCCTTGAGCAGCTTAGGGCAGATTCCTGAAAGATTTAGACCCATAAGCTTATTCAAAGTCATAAACTTTATGGGATACTCTGCATTACCTCCCTGACATTAAACACTGATGGCCAAGGTCTAGAAGAAATACGGGTCATATCTAATAACCTCACTAGTAAAGAATGAGTATTTCTGATGTGGGGTCATGAGTCATGTGCCATTTCTCAGGCACTTTGAAAATGATAATTTTATTATTAATTCAGAATTCACAGAAACTTCTGCCACAGTATGAATTTCAGGCCTCTAAAGTAAAGAAATTCGACACTATCCCAGCCATCTCCAAACGAAAACACTGCAAAGGACCTGGGAGTTTAATTAAATGCTGCTGAATATGCTGTAGAAACTACACTGAAAACAAGATGCAGAATTACCATTGTGTGCCTCTGATGGCACTAGGAATGCAGTTATTGATTTTCCTTCTTGTTTCATGATGTTTGGTCGGGAGTCTAGGCTACATATTGATCACCACTTTGAGCTGGGTGAAGGAAGTCAGGCATTGAGAAATGTTTACTCAATATGCAGCTAACCAGAGGGGCAAGCTGCAAGAAAATTCTGGTTAGTTACTCTGGCTAGATAATGTAAAAGGAAAAACAAACAACAAACAACAAAGCAAAAACAAAAAACAATGGAATGATGTCTAACTGATATTCAAAGGAGAGAAGAAAGTGTATTATTTGCGACGGTCTCTACATTATACTTTGGTAATCAATCAGCTCAACATCTCAGCAGCTCAGAGCAACACTTATTCCCAACTCATGATACATGTCCATTGTGCCACCTGCTGATTTTGCTCTGCTCTATCTTCTCCTGTCATTCAGGCTGAGGAAATGGCCACAGTGGAGTATACTGTCCACCTTCACTTTAGTGGGAAAGAGAGCACCAGACCTAGAAGCATTTTACACAACTTTAGTCCACATCTCATTGGCCAAATAAAGTAACAAAGCTGTAACTAATGTCAAAGAGTCATGTTAAGTACAATCCTGCCATATGTCTAAAAGCAGAATTGGAATATTTGAAAGAGTCTTTATGACTATCATTTCTATTACAATTGTAATTTCAATTACAATGCTGTAGACTTTCAAGTAAAAGAAAGATCTGAACATCTACGCTCTTTCTTATATTACTTGTATACAAAATTATAGAGAAGATTGAGACTGGCTAGTTTGCTGTCTGTAGAAAAATCGATTTCCCACATATGAATTCCAAGAGTAATATTCTCTTTGTAGTCATGTATTCCATCCTTTTCAGAGAAGATGTGCCCAAGAGCAGGGACAGTTGCTCAGTGAGAAAGTATATGTTTTATCTCTTAATCTCCAGGAATGAAGAAAGGATTGAACAATGAGTTACTTTCATAAAAATGGGTGTGATTTTCTGCTAAGTTAGGGAGAATGCTCATTTACGCCACGTGGTACATAGAAGCTACTGCTCTGAAGAAATATATATTAGGTTAAAAAAAGTCTTGTTTATCTTAAGCATGGTGGCGAGAAAACAGTAGGTATGACAGAAAGCTTAGTGAGAATATTACTGCTCTAAAAGTTATAAAGTATAACAAAAATAATACTTCAATATTGTTTAAGGAGGAAGCATAGTAAATCATAACATTTAAGATTTTCCAAAAAAGAATCGACATTGATATATCAGAAATTCAAAGAGAAAATAACTTCTTTTTCAACCAAAATATATTAATAGTTGACATAACAAAAACGTACAGATATCGAATTATCCATTCAATGAGTTTTGGTCATTGTTTACACCTATATAACCATTATCCCAAACAAGATATAGAATATTTCCTTCCACCTGGATTGTTTCCTCATACCTTTTTCTAGTAAATCTCCTCCTCCGTACCAAAAGGAACAACTTACTGACTTCTATTACCACTGATTAGTATGTTTTCATATTTTTGCACCTCATCTGCATGTATTATTTGTCTTTGGCTTCTTGAGTCAATAACATTTATTCATGTTGTTGAATGTATCAGTAGTTTGTTACTTTTATCCCTGAGTAGATTTTCATTTTACCATTATGTCACAGGTGTATATAGATTCACTTGTAGATGGACATTTGGGTTGTCTCCATTTTGGGGACACTATGAATTAGCTGCAATGGTCATTCTCATACAAAACATTTTGTGTACTTATCTTTTAACTTATCATGGAAATATACTTAGAATGAAATTGCTAGATCATTGCACAGCTGCATATTTAACTCTATAAGATACTTTTATATTTCTTATCTTCTAAAACAGGCTCACAAATTCCGCATCAATGAATATATTTTGTTTTCGTAAAGAGTTTGTTAAAAGAAAAAAGAGCAGTCCCAGCTATTCGGGAGGCTGAGGCAGGAGAATCATTTAAACCTGAGAGGCAGAGGTTGCAGTGAGCCGAGATCACGCCACAGCACTCCAGCCTGGGCAACAAAATGAGACTTCATCTCAAAAAAAAAAAAAAAAAAAAGCTAAAGGTTTATACTATCTGAAGATAAACCAGAGTACAGAAAACCAAACAGTGTGTGTTCTCACTCATAAGTGGGAGCTGAACAATGAGAACACATGGACACAGGGAGGGGAACAAGACACACCATGACCTGTTGTGGGGGTGGTGGGCAAGGGGTGGGAGAGCATTAGGACAAATACCTAATGCATGCAGGGCTTAAAACCTAGATGACAGGTTGGTAGATGCAGCAAACCACCATGGCACATGTATACATATGTAATAAACCTGCACATTCTGCACATGTATCCCAGAACTTAAAGTAAAATTTAAAAAGAAAAGAGTAATGAATATTAAAGGAACTCATCCCCCCAAAAGGCAGGTTATTGAGTTACTACCTTAATAATGAACTGGAAGGACACTAGAGGAACAGTCCATGTAGCCCATTTCTCGGGACAATAGATGAGAGTCATCTGGTCTGAAAAGGGGGAAGCCACTTAATGGGATTTGTCTTTAGTGGAAGTTATTAGGGCTGGAGACAGAAGAGTTTGTGCTTTTCAGGAGTGGATCTCATGGGAAGAAACACAGTGAGGGCCAAAAATTAGCTACACAAAATCAAACCAATGCCTGTTGACTGTTGCAAATTTGCTCAATCTGTGGCCTGCAGGCCACATTGTGGCCAAGGATGGCTTTTAATGTGGCCCAACACAAATTCATAAACTTTCTTAAAACATTATGAGGTTTTTTTTGGCAGTTTTTTAAAAGCTCATCAGTTATTGTTAGTGTTAGTGTATTTGATGTGTGGTCCAAGACAATTCTTCTTCCAGTGTGGCCCAGGGAAGCCAAAAGATAGGACACCCTTGGTCTATAGATTTTGTCAGCCTAGTGAATTACACCTGTCACCTAAGGTGATTACTAGGTTTTTTTCCTACTCTTTAGTGAAGGAATACACTGTCAGCAGCTTCCAGTTGGCACAGTTCCCCTAAGTCATTCAGCAGAAATGATTGTCACTTGTGCACTGAAATTTTCAGATCACTATCTCTACTTTCCTATCTGGAACTTCTGTCTTTCAATGGCTTGGAGACTTTTATCTTTATAAACTTCAACATAGAAAAAGAGGTTGTGGACATTGAGAGAAGCAGTGGTGGTTTGAAAAATAAAGTTCTCATGACTTGTACTTAACTGGGACTTCACTGTGGCACTGTGGGTAGAATGCAAACCCATTATACGGAGCTTTCATATTTGCTTAGTATTTCTGGGTCCTGGAAGTAAATGCACTAGCCTTTGAATAACTCTCATAATGTAGCTTGTCTTAAACATTGAGTCTTCCCAGTTGCAATGCAGAGATGTATTTTTTGCTTTGTGGAATGTAGCCACTTCTGATTTCCTTCTTTCTGATTGTATAGAAGGACTCAAAAAGTATGTGTCAGCTGAAATATAAACATTTTTTATAGCCAATTGCAAGGCTTTTGTTCAAAAAAATCTAACTACCAACTAGTTTCTCAATGTCAATTTGATAATACAGTATAGGTTACTTTTAAATTTAAAATAGTAATTGATCTAATCAACAACTGTTTTTGTTTTTGGAGAAAGATTCCATTTAAACTAAAAAGTTTTGGTCTATGTAATACAACGTTCCTGATGTTGTAAGTTAAGGCAACATTTCTTAGCTACACCTGAGAAATTAGGTATATTCATGCCACCAGTTGGTTTTTGTCAAAAGAATAAAATTCAATGAGGCATCATTATTCACTTAGAAGGCAAGGATATTTAACACTAACAAGATCATTTAACAAGAAGCCACTCTAGCAGTTTAATCTGGCATATATGAATGGAGCTGAATGAAAACCGAAAATATCTACTATACGTAGAAGACTGCAGTAATGGTTGGATTTTTATAATCATAAATAATTTTAATCCTCCTGAAATGAATTGAGTCTTATCACATCATAAATGGCTTTCACACTGAAAATGTAATGGTTGTATCTCATTATATTATTCAATTTCTTAGCAGCCAAATTTGTTTCAGTAGACCACTTCTTCCTAAAATCACATTTCTCCATTGGTCTCTTTGACCTCACATTCTTGTCTTTTTCAGATTACTTTATTGTGTCCCAAGTCTTGGCCCAAGTTCCTCTAGAAACAGAACCTGAAGCAAAGATTATTTGCTAATGTTTTATTAGGAAATGACTTCCCAGAAAGTTAGAATAAAGGAAATTATTATTTTATAATAAACAAGGAAAAAGAGAAAAGCAAATAAAAGATTAATTTCTAAGTTGAACACAGTTTCTCAAGAAATACTTTCTTTCCATTCCCTCTACCCCCGGCAAAATAGCACAAAACAGAAGAATTTCATCTGAGTTCAGTACGTTGTGAAAAAAAAAAAGGAGAAAGAAAAATTTATCTATCAGTTTTATCCAGTATCCTGCCTCTTATTGCTCTAAGGGAAATTATCCTCCCCTGCACTTCCGGAATGTGTTAGCCAGCCTTTATGGGCAGCTGTTGGAGAACATAGAGCTTCTATGGTTACAGTCAAGTCTGAATAGACACTGGTGTTTCTGTGGTCCCAAGCTTATCACGTACAGCAGAAGTCATGCTGAACCCAGCACTTGACTATAAGAAAGGCCAAAACACTCTGAAGTAATATTATGATAAAAGTGGCCAGAGTTTTTACCCTTAGGCCCAGAAGCATGGCAAGCAGTTAAGAACAGGTAGGTAGGCTCAGGCAGTGAGGATGAAGTGAATCATTGCTTTAGTATTCTGTTGTGTTCCCTTTTTGGCTTTCTAACTACCACTCTGATTCATTTTTTTTTTCAGTAGTAGTTGATCTAGGGTGTGAAATATTCATTTTTTACCTAATACACTCCATGTTGGTAATGCAGGCCCATAGAACTTGGCAAAGATTAAGGGTGGAGAAACTCATTTGCACCCTGGATGAGTAAAAGGCAGTGACTGGCTGCTGGAAGAGAGACATGAAGCCCATCACACCACAGACTCAGGTTGGTACACAGCAGGTGTCTGTCACTGAAGGAAAAGCAAGAAGCTTGATCACAGGGAAGATTAGAAAAGACCTCCTCCAGAAATACTGGATAAATTGATAGAAATTGCTCTTTCTCTCTTTTTACTATTTTCTTGACAGTGTACTGCACTCAGATAAAATTCTCATGCTGTTTTGCAGGGGATAGAGAGGCAGGATCAAAAGTTGTTTTTCTTGAGAAACTGTGTTCAGCTTAGAAACTAACATCTCTGTGAGCAAGAAAATGACCCTGATCTGACTGGAAAGTTTTCTACCACAAAGAGAAGTGTAGAAATCCATGCCTCCCCCACCAATTCCTTTAGTTTTAGTCAAAACTATTACAACGACATTGGCAAAAGTCATCAGCTGCTGGAAGATAGGTAGCAAACTAACTTATGACAAGATATTTTTCAAATGAAAAAGAGAGGTCTTCTATCACTGCAGGAGGGGCGGAAGTCCTGTCTGTGTGCTAGACTCTGTATTGAGTAGGAAGAAGAGATTTTCTGTTAAGAAGGAATGGCAAAAACACTGAAAAATTCTCATCTCTGAAGGTCAAACATTGAGGGATTACTTAATATTAAGCCTGGAACAAAATAAAGAGGATAATGAAAATTCCCCTGTTCTCCACAAGCCATGCATGGAGAAACAAGAGTAGACTGCCATTGAAAGAAACATCAGAATGTAGAGAGAAAGCCCTTCCATGACAAAGGTTTGCAAGATCTACTGAAAGCTAAAAGTAAGCAGAAAAGTTGCACTAAAAACCAACATTGCATGAACAACACTAAGAACAAGGCAGCATCAATCAACAGTGGAAGGAATTTGAAGATGGTAATACTGAAAGAAACCATGACAACAAATACTCAAACCCAGCTCAACTCAGTTTCCCAGCTAACAGACATACAAAAAAAGAGGCACAACAACATTCAGTCAAAAATTTTACTTACCTCTATCTCTATTGTTCTTTTACAGACAATTTCCAGAATTTAAACATAAGTTACTAGACATATGTAAAGCAAGAAAAAAGGTTGTCCATTGTTACATTATGAACCAGTCGACAGAAATAGACGCAAACATGGCCTACGTGTTGAGACTAACAAACAGATATTAAAATAACTATCAATGATATATGAAATATATTGTGAAAAATATGGACAACGTTCAAATGGGTGGAAAAATTGTGCCTGCAAAGTCTTACCCCTTGTGGCTGGCACCATCCCACACATGTCCCCACTCAAAACAGGAATATACTGTCCACACACTGCTCACCAGTGAAAGGCTTGTCTTTCTCTAGAATTCTGTTTATTAAGACTTTCTTTACCCTGGCTCTTTACTTATTTATTTATTTATTTATTTATTTATTTATTTATTTATGTTAATCTATTTTATCTAACCAAGAAATGAACCCCTGGCTCTCTGATAGCACTCTAGAAAACTTGGATTTTTATTGTATCTGGTTTTAGCTTGTTGAGAATATGAAAGCAAACATCTTTTGTATCTTTTTTTTTCCCCCTGGGGTAGGGGGCTTGTCGATCGTTGAGTTTGGGCATGACACCAATGAAGAAGACCATGCTAATGAAGATGAAGCAGGGATGGCCCAAAGCACCCACATGACGGACTTCTGCATGTGCTGCTCCAGCTGCTCTCACTCTGTCTTGAGCTTCTACAGGTTCTGTTCAGCCATAGTAAGTGAGTGTGATGGTCTGATTGTCCTTCTTGATGATGCTCTGTATAGCCAGTGTCTTGAGACTCTAGGCCAAGCCTAGAATCTCCTGCACCAGTTTTTCCTGGAGATTCTGATGTCACAGCAGGAGAAGGTCTAGTTCACCCCCAAGTGCTTCTCCTCCGCTGGCTTCTGTCCTGCCACTCCAGCCCTCTTTCTCACTTTCTGCACAGGCTTTGCTGCAGAGCCAGTGCTGGCAGTTCACTCCACATCTCACTGGTGTACCCCACGGTGACCACACATGCACTGTCCTTGCAGCAGGCACTCTCTCTGTGATGTGGGCTGCATGTGGCAGGGACCAGACACTTGTTGGCTGGTGCCTTCATGGAGAAGGAGGTCGGTTTCTGTGCCTGCAGCATCTCCTCTGGAAAATACACCATACAGAGATATTAATGAATCACCTCGGAGACTCTTTTGGGCCTTCAAGACCGGCACTATGTCCTCCAGGGAACTTATGTACTTTTGCAGATGACATTTGTACAATCGCTGTCCTCTCTCAATGCACAGCAGCTACACCAGGCTCAGCTCCAGCCTTGACCCCACCATCACCTCAGGGTGGTACTCCATACCTTGTATCATTTTTTATAAACAAAACTTGAAATCTTGAATTAATTGAATCAGGAGGAATACATATGAGGAATGTGGTATGATCTGCTTCTCAATTATCTTTTGGAGCTACTTTTACATTATCTAGCTAGGTAACCTCATAGAGTCAGGGGGCTTTTAATTTCATCTATATGTTTATGATTCCTAAATATGCATCTTTTGTCCTGATTTTGCTCTTGTATTCCGGTCTTGTATACCTAATTGTTTATTAAGAACCCTCACTTAATCTTCTAAGATGCATGAAAATTAACAAATTTAATGTAGATTATAATTTTTCTTAAATAGCCCCTTAACCTGTTATTTTCCCCAAACTTTCTTACTTCAATAAATAGCACCACTTTCTATTTATCCGTGAAACTCAAAAAGAAAGGACTCATTCCTGATGCTGTTTTTATGCTATTTTTAATTTCATTCATCAGAATATCCTTTATATTTCAACTCAGATCATATTACAAATTCATTTTTCTCCATTTGCCCTGCAAGTTTCACCTGGAGAGATGCAGTAATGAAATTTGCTTTCTTGTCTCTATTTTTGCCTCATTCATCCATTCTCCAAATACCTGCGAGAGTGATTTATAAAATATATGAGTCAAATTATGTCGATCTCTTGCTTAAAATCCATTCTTTGCTACCTCCTAAAATTAGGAGGAAAATGTCCATATCCAGTATCCAGATTTACAGTGCAGATTTCAAGCACACCTAAGATCCTAACCATGTGAACTTTCTTGCTGTCTCCAATCCAGCCACAAAGGCTGGCTAGTTTCCTAAAACTACCAAGTGATTTCTGGGTTACAGTCACTCAAGAGCTCTTTACCAACAAAGATGTTCTCTCTGTTTCCTTGTTTCACTTTTTTTTGTTTGCTTTTGTGTTTGCTTGTTTGTTTTTGTGGTTAGCTCGTTTGTTTTTGTGGTTAGCTCCTGGCCTATTGGTTGAAGCTGCTGAAAAACCTTTTCTAGCCACCAAAGTAAAGCTGTTCTTTAATCACCACTTATCTTACATATATAACCACATCATTAATACTTTGCTTTTTTGCTTGTTAAATCTATTTTGCAGGTTTTAAAGCATATTTATTTAATTGTTTATTGTGTGTTACCCTGCTTTGTGGGTACATTTTCACAAATATCAAGACCTCCTATGGTATTTTTACGCCTGTGGCTTTTACAAGTAAGAACAGTCCCTGATGTATAGTTGTTCTCGATAAATGTTTAGTCATTGAGTTTTAGTTATTTGAGAATCATACAATGTACTGGAATCTTTGAAATAATTGTCACTTCATAAAGTTATTGTACATTGCTGTATTCACTTCCTAAATATTCCTCCAAAATACCTTTGGATTTTAAAAATATAACAAATTTTCAAGTCTTTGGAGGACACTCTGGGAATAAGTTATTTTCTCAAGTGGACAATAACCTCCTTTAACATACAAATTATGCATCTCTGGGAGAGATAGAATGAAAAAATATATAAGCCATGAGTATTTAGAAACTTACTTATTAAGCATTGTGGAACATTTATTGACATCAGTAAAAATACTTTGTTGTTAGTCTTTGACCTCACATAGAAGTGACTGATTCAGTGTGTTTCTATCCCAACAGCTAAAATCAAATATCCAAGCACAGACTAACATTACTGGCAAAAAATAAATTATACTAATGACAAATTTTTTATAAACACTGAGAATTAACTTCATGTATTTGCAATGTTAAATCACATTAATTTTCCTCAGTAAAATAGGCTCTTCAATTAGAGTAACTCTGGTCTTATTTCAGCTAGAGATATAATTATTGCATTTTAATTATTATATTAGGATTCCAATTTATTACTAGAACCTAAATACTAATTTAAGTCTGTGTTTACTTATGTGTGTTAAAGAATTAATGGGAGAAATCACTACATACCAAATAACTTTCAATAAATCCAAAAGTATACATGTTCCAAGAAAGGGATTTTATGAAATAGACATAGCATTGAAATGGGTTATGGAAGCTTAACTTTATTTTCCCTTTATTGTGATATCATTGACAAAAATTATATATATTCGAGGTATACAATATAATGTTTTATATAGGTTACATTGTGAAATGATTAACACAAACAAGCTTATTAATATAATCATCATCTCACACAGGTACCTTAAGTAAAATGCTTAATATCTACTCTTCACACATTTCTAGTATACAATACGTTATTTTAAGTATAGGTACCATGCTGGACATTAGGTCTCTGGAATATTTCATCTTATAACTGTACCCATAACTCCTGGTAACCACCATTCTACTTTTTGTTACCGTGAAGTTAACATTTCTAGATTCCACATACAAATAAGATTACTCAGTAGGTGTGTTTCTGTTCCTGACATGTTTCACCTAGCATAATACCCTCCATGTTCATCCATGTTTTTGCTATGGTAGGATTTTTTTCTTTTTTTAAGGTCGAATTATATTTCAATATTTATATACACCACAGTTTCTTTATCCATTCATCATCAATGGGCACTTAGATTGTTTCCATACCTTCACTATTGTGAATAATGATGCAATGAACATCGCAGTGCAAATATCACTTCGTGGTAGTGATTTTGTTTTCTTTGGATGTATATCCATAAGTGGATTGCTGGGTCATACAATAGTTTTATTTTTAGTTTTTAAGGAAATTCCATACTGTATTTCATAATGTCTATAGCCATTTACATTCCCACTCACAAAGTATAAGAGTCTCTTTCTCCACATCCTTGCCAACACTTCTTATCATTTGACTTTTTGATAATAGACATTCTAACAGGTGTGAGGTGATATCTCCTTATGGTTTCTATTTGCATTTGCCTGATAATTAGTCAAGTTCAGCACCTTTTCATATACCCGTTGACCATGTCTTCTTTGAAAGAGTCTGTTCAGGTCGTCTGCCCTCTCTTTGAGCAAGTTGTTTGTATTTTTATTATTAACTTGTGGACGTTCCTTATATATTTTGGATATTCACTCCCTATCATATATAGTTTGCAAATATTTTCTCCCATTGTTCAGGTTCCTTTTATTTTATTAATTGTTTTATTTGCTGTGCAGAAACTTTTTAGTTTTATATAGTCTGATGTGTTTTATTTTTGCTTTTGTTGCCTGCGAATTTGCTCTTAGACCTGAAAAATCATTGCAAAGACCGATGTCATGGAGCTTTCCCCTGTGTTTCTGTTTTCTAGTTTTATGGTTTTCAGTCTTAGATTAAAAATTTTAATCCATGTTGAATTGATGTTTGTGCATGGTGTAGAATAAGGATTCAATGTAGATAACCAGTTTTCCCAAGACCATTTATTGACCAAACTATCCTTTCCTAAATGTTCCTGGCACTTTCGTCAAAAATTAGTTGATTTTATATGCATGGACTTATTTCTGGGTTTTCAGCTCTTTCTGTTGGTCTCTGTGTCTGTTTTAATGGCAGTATCATTCCGTTTTGATTACTATGGTTTTGTAATAGAATTTGAAATTAGAAAGTTTGTTGACTCCAGCTTTGTTCTTCTTGCTCAAAAGTGCCTTGGCTATTCACATTCTTCTGTGGCTCCACAATAATTCCATGCTTTGTTTTCTATTTCTGTGAAAAATGCCATTGAAATTTGGAAAATGATTGCATTGACTCTGCAGAATACTTTGCATAGCATGGACAGTTTAATGAAATTGATTCTCTTGACCCATCATTTTTTGTGTCTTCTTCAATTTCTTTCATCTATGTTACATAGTTTCCAGTATACAGATATTTTACCTCTTTGGTTAAATTTATTCCTAAGTGCTTTGTTTCTTTTGATGCTATTATAAATGGGATTTTTTTCTTCATTTTTTTTCAGTTAGTTTATTGTTAGAGTATAGAAACATGAATGATTTTTGTACATCGATTTTGTATCTTGTGACCTTACTGAACATGTTTATTAGTTCTAACAGTTTTTTTTTTTTGCAGAGTCTTTAGGGTTTAGTAGTTTTCAAAATATAAGATTTTGCCATCTGCAAATAGAGACAGTTTTACTTTTTCTCTTTTCTTATTTGGATACCTTCTATTTCTTTCTCTTGCCTAATTGTTCTGGCTAGGGCTTCCATTACAATGTTGAATAGAAGTGGCAAGATTGAGCATCCCAGTCCTGTTCCTCACCTTGGAGTAAAAGCTTTCAACTTTTCACAATTGATTATGATGTTAGCTGTGTGCTTGTGGCCTATGGCTTTTATTTGAAAGTTTAATATTAAGCAGGGGAGATTGCAGTTTTTCATAAGAATGGTCTACCTTCCAATATACATATAAAAATCATTGTATAAAAAGGAAACATATCTTTGATGTCTCTAGAACCTTGAGAAGACACATCTTAGTGCACTGCATGCAATAAATATTTAAGTGTCAGTAATATTGCTATAGTAGCTCATAAAATTTTTCTTTGTTCTCTAATCATTTTAAATATTGAAAAAGATTTGTATACATTTAAAATATACTCAATCTACATTTACTTATATTATCAAGAGTTTAGCTAAACTATATATGTAATTTTAGTTCAGAAATTACTATGCATATAATTGTAGATTTCAAATAAATTAAATTTAAAAGTTACATTTTATTTTTTCAAAATAATATCAAAATGATAAATATCTGAGGATGTCTTGTCCTCTGAATACTCAGAGGACTGCTAGTGCATTTATGCAGTCTGCTGAGATAATAAATATCAAACAATGGGCAAGTAAAGAATGAATCTGCTAACTTTATGTAAGCATTGTAATTTTTTGGCTTAGCCTCAAATTTTAGGTGTTCTTTTCAAATCTTGATTATTTCCTATTCTCTAACAATATTTAATTTGTTGTTTTCCTGTTTAATGCTAGCACTCATCTTCTTAGCGATGAAGACCATGGCTTATACATAGCCTTTATTTTGTTCAGGAAAGGGAAAGCAATTTTAATATTGCTGCCAATGATAGACTACCAAGAAAGGGAAATTTGCATAAGAAGGCTTTTATCCTTTTCTTAAGTCAAGGGTCTTTGGAAAGGGACTTTGGAGCCTTTTAAAAATAAGAACACACAAAATAGATTTCCTATAATTGGTCTTAAAATTTTATAACTATTCTAATTAGAATGAAATTTAAGGAAGGAACAATAATCTCTCCATATAAATATTGTAATAAAGGTAGTAGAAAATTGGTGCTCTGCTAACAATTTGGCTATTTTTGAAGTTAAGTAGAAAGTATAATGCACAGTAACTTTAGGTTATCCTAGCAGTAGCTTATGAAGCCCTTGACCCTAAGAGTTTCTTTGGCTATTTCTATAAACCACTTTCCACCCCAGCATCATGTTGTTCTCTACATCATGAAACTCTGAGTCCTTGCTCTATTTTACTACATGAGAAATTATTCAGATAAGATAATAGGCAGAGATTGGTACTCTCCACACAGAATGGTGTGACTTTATTTAGTCACTGATGCATCTGAATGTCATGTTCTATTTTAGTAGAGTATCCCAGGGAGGAGAACATTATATTGTCCAACCCATTTACCTGTATTTTAAGGGAAAGTTTTGGAAGAGATGGAAAGCCAAAGGAGAAGAAACATTAGGGAAGAGAAGTGAAGTGCGAAGGAGCTAAATTTATATCTCATTTGATGCTTTTGGGCCTTCCAAAAAAGCCCTTCTCTTTTACATATAATACCAACATAATTTTTGATTAAAAAACAGTAATCTTTAACTACAGAAGAATTTTATACAAGGAATAATAGTGATTATTTCAATAGTTAATCCCACAGTTTCTTATTACAAAGTCAACTCTATGGTATGGATTTCATGCTTTTTACAAATTGGTTCTATTTAAAAGCCTACAAAGGCTTAAAGTGGCATTAATATGCCACTGTTATTGGAATTATTTAAGTTCATTTAACATCACTTAAATTGTCCATACATAAATTATATACCCAAGATATGAAACTGCATATAAAAAGGTGTAAGTGCAGTGTGTATCCAGCAGTGCCTCTGAAGCTCTCACATCTGCAGGACATGGGGAATGTTGATAACACAAAACATTTTCTATCATTTTAAAACAGTTTTATTTCTGGAAATTGCATTGCTTCCTTATGTTTTATTCTTTATACATAATTTTAGCATAACATTTATACCCTTCTCTGTCTCTTTGTCTCTCTGTTTTTCTTTCCCTTTCTTTTTTTCTTCCTTTCTTCTTTAATTCAGAAATAGTAATTGTGTATATTTATGGGGTATCCTGTGATGTTTTCATTCATGTATATATTGTAAAAAGATGTAATTAAGCTCATTAACATATCCATCAACCTACCGACTTTTTGTAGTGAGAATGTTAAAATTCTATTCTTTTAGCAATTTTAAAATACAACACATTATTTTTAACATTGCTCACCATGCAATACAACAGATTACTAAAACTTATCCCTCTAGTCTAGCTCACTAGAAGACATTATGCTAAGTGAAACAAGCCAGGCACAGAAAGACACATACTGTATGGTCTAACTTACATGTAGCAACTAAGAAACATAGATCTCATAGAAACAGAGAGTAGAAGAGTGGTTGCTAGAAGCTGGAGAGGGTGGGTGGGTGAGGAGAAGCAATGAGGAAAGCAGAGATGTTGATTATAGGATACCCTTCTCTTTTTTAATGCATGAAAGAGTTTCAAATGTTCTTTGGAATAGAACTAATATCAAAACCCCCTTCCTAAGGCCTTACACCTGGTTATGTCCTTTTTGTTTGTTTGTTTTGAAGCCCACTAATTCCTTTCTTTCCAGGTAGGTTCATTCTTATTCTGTCTCTATGCCCACTTCAGACCCTATGTTGTTCTCACTAATTTGATGTTACAGAATATCCACCTACCTTTTGAAATTCAGCTCAAACAATTGTTTCTTCCACTAAGCAAAAGTGATCACTGTATCTTATTTGGTGAATAAATGCATGAAGTTATTGGTGACTCATTTATCCCAAGAATTATATAGATTTATTTTTAAATATTTCACTGAATTAAAATAGGCTTGATATTTCCTTGCATATATGAATGTATAATTAATTGATTTTCACTAGACTGTAATTTAAATGAATATAAAGGAATATATTGTCAATAAGTAGGTATACACAGCTTATAAACATATAGAATAGAATTTATAAAATGATGGTGAGAGGGAGGACTTTAAAATGCCTGTAAAATTTAGAATTATATGTAAATATTTGAGTGAAAAGTTTCCAATCAAATTTTATCTTTCCTTTGATAAGTCATATGTGCTGACCATATTTTTATACACATGTGTGCATATATGTCTGTGATTGTGTGTCTTAATATTCAAAGACCATTTTAAATATAAAATGTATTTCCATTACTTCTCCATTTTGGAGATGATTTAAAAGTTTGTGACCTCTGATTTAAACAATAGTAGAAGGGTTTTTACATAGAGTAGTTAGGAATAGTATTCTATAGTTGATATTGATGATATCTTAATAAATAAAAGTCCTATAAATAAAAGTAGAATAAATTTTCATCACTTCATCTACCTAATTTATTTTTAACTGTAAATTATCTTAGTTTCTTACCAGAACTGAAATTAATCCTCTTTTTATGAGGATAAGTTTGTATTGGCTTATTAGAAAAATCTAATCATCTGCTTATTTTTTTCTAGCTTTCAAATGAATAGAACAATTTATATTTCGATAATTCTATTTTATTATGAAATGTCCAATAAGATATCATAGTATCCAGTATTTTCATATTGTGAATATCTGCTATTTCTTTGAGATGTGAGGAAATTCTATTCTGCATAACTTCTTTAGGTAGCAATCACCTCTCTACTCCGTTTCTATGAAGTTTTATCTCAGCCCCAGCTGTAGGTTTAGTGTATACTTCAGGGTTTTCCAATAAGAATTCCTAATCCTCTGGCCATCATATTTATTTTAAGTGTATTTGATTTGAGCTAGGCAAATATCTCTTATCTAGAGCCTTTTTATCTGTGGCTATTAGGAAGGATACCTTCACTCTTTCTTTGGGTTGCTAGCTATATGGCTAACATTAGCCGAGAAAGTCTGGTAACCATTTTCTTGAAAATAAAGCTACTACAAAGAAAGACAGAACTTACTACTTGATCATTATTCCCACTGTACCTGAATCCAACTGAAACCTGGATATTCCACGTACATGGCTGCATTAATTTCCTAAGGCTGCATTATCAAAGTGACTATCAACTGACCGTCTTAAAACAACAGAAATTCACTGTCTCAGTTTTGGGGGTTAGAAATTTACAATCGTGTTGGTGGAATCGGCTCCTTCAAGATACTCTACAGGAGAATCTTTTCCACATCTCTCTCTTAGCTTCTGGGGGTTGCTGTCAATCTTTGGCATTCTTTGGCTCGTAGATAACTCACTCCAATCTCTGCCTCCATCTACGTATGCATGACATTCTCCCTGTGTGTGACTTTGTGTATATCTTTCCTCATGTTTTTATATGGATATTGGATTTAGAACCCATTCTAATCTAGTATGACCTCATCTTAATTTAACTAATTACCTCTGCAAAGACTCTATCTCCAAACAAGGTCATATCCATAGGTTCTACGTGGACATGAAGCTTTGTAGGTACTATTCGACCCAGCACAGGAGCAATTGTATTTCATTCTACTTCTTCTTTTCATGTAGTTTAATTTGACGTTCTAAAATTTAAATCAGAGATTGAATCAACCTACATTCACAACTGAATCTTGTATTTTAAGAAATAGCTATATTGCACATATTTTCTCTTATCTACCTATACATTGTACATAAAGTTAATGCCACTTTTGATCATTCTTTGAAGTTTGCTGTTTTATATATCTTTATGCTTTATATTTATTATACATCATTAAAGCACTGTTATATACCCCACAAATTATATTACTTTGTTTAATAATTATTCTTGGATCCATATTAAATAAAATTCAGCTCAATCTGTAAGAGTTAGGTGAATTTATCACAAATACTAATCTTTCAGTGTAATACATGACTCATTCATATTTTTAAAATAGATCTTTCAGTGCAAGCTGAGATACAATGTCAAAGCAAAAAACAAAGAAGGGAAAATATTTGTAATGTTATTTCTGTTAAACTATGTAGCTGGAGAATTTTATTCTCATTAGTGTCAATCTTAATTTGTGTTTAATTTATATGCCCAAAATAAAATTATTACAAACATTTAAAACATATTTGAAGTGAGTCTCATTTTTCCCAACTGCTCTTAGATCTTAATTAATTGATTCTGAGGCTATTTTTAATTTTAATTTGTATTTAGTAAAGAAAAATGATCCAAAAGTGTACTTTTAAAAATTTTATTTTTGTTTCAAAATCTGTATCTTGATTCGTGGTGAATGTTAATACAAATAAAAAATTTTTAGTCACCTGAATTTGATGTAGATATTATAACAAATTCTACTTTTTACTGCTACCTCATATAATAGAAATACAGTAATACATATTAACAATAGAAGAAACGGAGATACAAAAACTAGCTATATTCAAGAAAGCAGTAGTTGATTACAGTGAGAGCTTTCTTATTGATATAATTTATTTATTTACTTAATATACCTGTTACATAAAAATTTTGATTTTTATCATTTTTTAAAAAATCAGGTGTTCAGAAAATTCATTTATATTGTCACCATAAAACATGGTCATAAGAAGGAAGCAAACGCCAGTCTTTTACTTATTTTAGTTTTTGCAACATAGACAGGGAGAAGAAATTAAAACATTAACATATAAGGTATTTTTTAAAGGAAAAATAGCATTGTGGGAAAAATCAAGACTGATAATGTTTATTTTTGTCCTAGAAAATATAAATAGTATATTTGATGAAGTTTGTATGTGTGAGGTTATGAAAATAAATTACATATTGGGGGAAGAAAGCAGGTGGACATTTGTCTATGCCATAGAAAGACACTGTGGAATTAATATCAAGGACAAAACACCTCTATTAGACTAGTAACAATTAATTTAATCACTCCTAGACATCACAAATTACCTGTTTAATTTACATTTTAAAACTCTTATTATGTAGTTTTTCTCTTGATGCTATTAGATAATCACCATTGGATATCAGCGAGATACTTTTCACCTGTCCCTTGCATGGTACACACAAACTATCAATAGGTTCTCCATCACTGAAGAATGAACAGGCACAATTAACAAGTTTTGGGAGATCACATGAAAAAACCTCTTCCAGCTGGATTGAATGGAAGCAGAAATCATACACTTTGTACTTATTATGAAATTTTATTCAATTTAAGAGGAAAATAGAGATTTGTATTTTCTAAAAAAAATTTAATATCGAGGACATTGAAAATCACAGGCAGAGGTTTCTGCTTCTTTTTGAATTGTAACAATCTATTTATAGATGCTTGTTTACCAGTGCCAGAAGTATTTTAGTATTTTAATAACTTGGATAATATTCGTAATGAAATATGCTATTTCAAGTGTATTAAGTGGAGTAAAACTGTTTTCAAAGAAAATAGGTAGCCATTTATCCTAATCACATACATTGTTAATTAATTCCTGATAAGATTTGCTTCCAGCTATATTATGTTTATGAACAAACAGTCTTTCAGGCATGTCTCATTAACATTTAATTAGTTTATAAAACACTTTGCTTTCCTGTCATAGTTATTGTGAAATTAAAGAGGATTTTAATTGATGACAGAATTTTTTTAAAGTTTAGTTAAAAAAAATACAGAAATACCAAAAAGAAAAGCAGATGACAATAAACTAAATTAGGTGCTAATAAGTAGCTTTGATTTTCCTAAGCAAAGGTCCTCAATTTCCATTATTTGTACTGGAAGTGTACCTGATAAGGAAATCAGAAGGTAGGTAATTTTGTGTATACTCTGAACTTTAATGTTTGGCATTACTAAGATACAGAATAAATATTTAAGTTTGAAATCTGAGAGGCATATTTTTAAAGCACATAAATTTAAATACTTTTTTCTTGTTGGTGGGGCTTTTAAAGTTATTGTTGAAATTACAAAAAACACAAAATATAATATTATGTTAAGGCTCAGCATGGGGTATTATGTCATAATTATTTGGATCTTTATGTTGTACTTCCATGTGAGGCTTTTTGTGTAGTTGAGAAGTCTTACAGTCAATAATGAATTCTTTGTTTAACAATCTGCAAACTTGGAAAAATTACTTAAATTTATTAAGCCACAGTGTCATGATCTGCAATATGAGAATTATAACTACCTCACTCCACAGAATTGTGGAAAATATTGTTAACTGAAATAATGACGTAATGCAAATAAAGTAGTGCCTGGCATATATTATGCTGTGGTCTAACCTGTTTACACTATAAAGTTGTCACTCCTTCCCACCATGCTCCTCACCACACTTCTTATTCAATAGGAACCCAATGCAGAGAGAATTTTTAGGAATAAGATCAGAAAGTTAAGATAAGCTAAGTCATGAGCATGATATTTGTACAACTTTTCCATTGACTCAACCTTATATAAAGCAAAAGACACAATTGGGAGTATGAGAGTCTGAGATGAGGGGACAAAAATTTACTTTTAGAAACTGCAGAAAGTTAAAAGGCTTAGTAAACAACCGAGGGTTCTGATTGGGACACTGGGGAACAACATCTTTGTAGTAATTAGACTTTTAAATAAGGGAAATAAGAGAAGTTCAAATAATTTAATTTCTTGATTCAATTAAAGTGACCTTCTCTGGGCTTGCTCCTGCCAAAAGTAAAAGAAAACTACATCCAGAGCTTCAAATTATCCCTATTCCTTTTATGTATAATGTCAACACTCAATTACATGTAATCAATCACATGAGAATATAACACTTAATTGAAAACCAAGAGAAAAAAATAGACAAGAAAAACAGACCCACAGGATATACAGATATTGAATTTATCAGATTTAAATTTTATATTAAATTAAGTAATATGCTGAAGGAGTCAAATAACAATATTCAAAATTTCAGCAGAAAACTAGATACAATTAAAAAGAGGAAACATCATTTCTAAAATAAAATTACAATAAATGAAATTAAATAATCAGTGGATATAGTTAACAGTGAATTAAGCATAGCTGAAAACTTAATGATATGTCAGATGATGTCTCTAAACTTTAGTATAGGGAAGGAAAAAAAGGATGCAAAAAGAAAAAAAAAGAAAAGCAGAAAAGAGTGTAAGAAACACCTAGTGGCTAAGAATTTTCTTAAACTGATCTTTAAAAATCCATAGATTTGGTCGGGCGCGGTGGCTCACGCCTCTAATCTCAGCACTTTGGGAGGCTGAGGCGGGTGGATCACGAGGTCAGAAGACAGAGACCATCTTGGGTAACATGGTGGAACCCAGTTTCTACTAAAAATATAAAAAATTAGCCAGGCATGGTGGCGGGCGCCTGTAGTCCCAGTTACTAGGGAGGCTGAGGAAGGAGAATGGCGTGAATCCAGGATGAGGAGCTTGCAGTGAGCCGAGATGGCGCCACTGCACTCCAGCCTGGGTGACAGAGCAAGAGTCTGTCTCAAAAAAAAAAAAAAAAAAAAAATCCACAGATTGAAGAAGTGCTACCGAGCTAAGAAAGAGATATGAAGATATGACTGTAAAATCAGAGATTCATAGAATCCAATATGTTATCCATTATTCAAATTTTAGAACTAATTCGAAAATGCAGGCAATGGACATGCTTCTGTGAAGCAGAAAGTGATCTGAGACATGAAATGCAGGCTTCAGTTTCATCATCCCCACAGCGGAAATTACTTTTTGAAACCTAGACTAGATGAGGTTTGTAAGAAGGTAAGTGGGATGTCACTTCCCCTCACTTAGTGGATAATGATTAGCTTATCAATATCCCAATTTTATACTGAAGCTTGTGGGAGTTGAACCCACTAAGCTATAGATTCTAGGTTTATTTACTTCCTAAAATCATTAGTCAGAAATACTCTGTTTAGAACCTTCCATAGATAAGGACCCTGGTCACAAATTTCATAAGTCCACTAGCCCTTAGGTTCACTTGAATTTATGTTGTCAAAGGAGTAGAATGAACCATCTTGTTTCTTTTGTTTCCTGTGGGTGCTTCCTTCCAGTAAGAGTAGCAAATATATGACACAGGCCATTAAGACCTAAGTGATCACTAGAATTTGTTTTACAAAGGGGAGGAGAAATTTCCCCTACAAAACATGTAAATTGTTATTTATAATCCTTCATGGGTATACTGATATTCTTTTGTAAGTTGAGTTACAATTTATCATCTGTTATACATAATTATTGAAACTTTCATATGTTGGAGGCATTCTATTGAGTATGTAATCTTCATAAGGCCAAACTCACTTCAGTTGGTTTCTACAGACATTATAGCAATTCAAGACTTAATCTTAGCGTCCAAAATATTTTCTCATCCTGAGGTTATGGTATGCACAACTCAGATTTTCAGGCGAAATAACTTAAAACTCTGTTACCAGGTTTCTATGACAAATAGATTAGTATTTTTCACACTATATGTCAGTTAAGATTACAGCAATATATTTCATCATTTCCCAACAGAAGCAAATTTTTCCATATTAGCAACGACGGGAGTGTGAACAGAGACTTTTTTTCAGCTAATCCTATATTCTATCTGGTTTGTGGACATATCTATATTCCAGATAGCATTGTATAGGTTTTTCATGGACACCAGCTTCTGTGTCATCATAATTATGTAACGCTGTCCATCTATCCCCCAAGAAATTACACTGAGTGGTTCCCTTTTCCCTCATTTCTATCCTCTTGCACAACAAGTTCCAGGATATAGGTAATAGCATAAAATAAAAAGAAGATGGAAATCATTCCAACTTGAGGTGTTTGAGTCATTGGAAAACAATGAAAGCCATAGTATTCGTGATGACTTACCAAAACCTAAGGTTACCAAAGTTTCCCCGTAGGTATATGTCTTTGACTTGGCTCTGTAAGGCCCTTTACCAGAGCTTTCCAAAAAAAATCAAATTTCATTGTGATTTGAATATCTAATAGTTATCCCTGGGGGAGGTTAGGACTACTCCCAGAATAGTTCAGAAGTGAAAATACAATCATTATTGATCATTCTATTCTATTAAAATGGTGTTATCTTTCTATTGTGAGAGCCGCTTCTAATTCCCTTTAGTTTAAAAAGTTTTCTCTTCAAAAAGCCTCTAGTAATATTTTTTAGCCTCATTTAGTATAGCATGACTAACTCCTAACGTCTTCACTAAACTCTTGCTATCTCCTGGGCAGCTGCTGAACAAGTTACCTCATATTCTGTTTCATTGTACATTTAAACAGCCGTACAATTAAGGAAAATGATCTGAACATCCAAACATTGGATATCTAACAACTGTCAATGGTTTTTTCTCTACTTCCAAATATAGCTTCAGCTGGGTATACTAAAAGGCTTCCCATAAAAGTTTTTTTTTTTTTTTTTGTCTGCTTCTGGAGGGAAAATATCTATCCTGTCAGATCTCACAATCACACCCATGCCTAACACCTTTGAAGTTATTCAGGTTCCGTTTCGATTTTATTTAGATGAAATCCATGAAATTCACTTTTAACTTAATCAAACGATCGTACAAATTGGGACATACTCAACAGGCAGCCACAGTTTGCTTTATATCACACCCAGGCAGCTGTTTGAATCATATATTATCTTGATTTATGAACTCAAGGATAACAGAAGATCAACTCCACAGCATCTTTCACTTTATCCCATTGACTTGACCTTGAGTCATCAGGGTGTGCTACATACCATCTTTTCCTCAGATTCACCAGGTAGAATTTCTACTGAAGATCAGTAGAAATCCAATCTCCTTTCTCCAGAGGTAACCAGTTTAGGATTTCTCTCAGCACTGGCTATTACTCAGTACCAGATCTAAGAAAGAGCACTGAGTTTATTCTCTTGCTCTGCAAGGCTAATATGGGGAATTATGTAACTACATCCTTCCTTGGGATTAGATTAACTTGTGACTGTCTTTGCCATCTGTATGTCTTCTCCCCTTTTTCCACATTTATTACCTGTTTTGACCCAGACTTTTTCCCCATAATTGGAGTTTCTATTTCAGCATAGGTGCTACATATCTGGTAAAATAACAAAAACAAACAACAACAACAACAACAAAGAAATAACAAAACAGGCAGTGTTATTTGGCAATGGAGCTGCCTTGATGCTTCAAGGCAGTAAAGATACTGCTCACCTACAAAATGCCTTTAGGAATACGAACAAGCGACTTCGATGTAATCAATATTGTGTCTTGAGTATTGATTTCAGCTTTTCTGATAAAGGTAAGTTTAACCTTGAGCATAGAACACTGTATCAAACAAAAAATTGTTATATGTGTAGGATGCACAGTTTAGGAATTAGATCTCCATTTGTCACTTTCTGTTCAAAACACGCTTCCATTGTGAAACAAATATTTTAATTATTCATTCTAATTTTCAATGAGGCTTCTGCTCTGAGATTGTTAAGTAAAATTTGTGTAATATTGTTTCCCTGTTTTTTTTCTATTTTCTACTTTCAAAACAGTGAAATGCATACTGTACCGTGATTCAGAGAAAAATATCCAGATGGGCTAAATTGATAGCTAATTCTTTATTTGAAATATTTACTTGTTTTCATGGTGTTGCTCCAGACAACATGAGTGAACTCTACAGGAAAATAGAGTTCGATCCCAATTAATACTCACATATCATATTTTCTGCCTACTGATAGAGGTCTATAGTCATCCATTAATACAATCTGGTTTGACCAACACCCAGTAAGACTCTAGCCATGTTTTACTTTTGGCTTTTAACAGCAGCTTCCTCAGGCATTTTTGGAGTAAAAATACTAAGAGGTATTCACTGAGCATCCCATTTCAATATATACCACAGATGCTGGTCTGCAATGTTGCAGTTGCAGATATTTCTAATGTCAACTAAACAATTGAATCATAAAGTCTTATGTAGACTGTGCCACTAATCTCCACCAATCTTTTAATGATTATTTTTCTTTAGGACCTCTCTTAAATTCAGATATTTTTTCTATTGATTTTGTGAACAGGGCTTGGAAGGATTCTTAAATAAAAAATATTATCTTTTCAAAACCTGGAAAAGGGGTAGTCTCTGAGCTTCATGTTGATTGGCAGAATCTGTGCAAGAGAACAATGTAATTCTCACAATTTGAAGAATACGTCTGGTTGATCCAGTCCACTTAATTCTGAGAAAATCCACAGACTGGATCGGGTCTTGGATTTTAGCTGGATTCATTGACTGGGCTATATTTGTCATATGGACAACTACAGTCCTTAACTCTTCCTGAGCTGAGCAGGCCCTGTCATAAATCGGTTTCTGTTCCACATGAATGAAAATTGTGCTTGACTGTCCTCCTGCATTAGAATGGAAGATAAGTTATTATCCAGGTTTTCAAGGGCATGCCAGTTCCCCTTCACCTATTGTTGCTTCATAGACTCTACTGCATCAAATACAACAGAAGCAATCAGAGGAACCGTATTGTTTAATCTTTAATAGTCTATCAAATCCCAGGAAACATGTTCCTTGTGCATTGGCCAGAAGGAGTTATTTATATGGGAAGTTAGTGAAACCCCTGTTTCACCCATTCCCTTTAACGGAGCAGTGATCTCTTGTTATTCTCTTGAAATTCTGTTGTGCTTAATATTTACTTCTTTAGAGGGCACTGGTAATTTTCACCTAACATGTCCAGTTAAAACTGGAAGACAAGTTTATGTAATCATCCCATGACATGAATTGGTCAATTGAATTTGAGTAAATTCTCTGCACACTACCCCAGAGCAGAGGTGCCTTCCCCTTTATGTCTGTTATGAGAATGGACATGTCTCATAAATAGAGCTTCTTTTCTCTGGTTCCCTGAATGTGAAGACCCAGAGCGCCACCTGGCATGGAGTCATAGCTCATCTACAGCCTACCTATAATTTGAGCAACACGTATAGCTTTCTTTTGAAAGCTACTGAGGTATTGGGGCCATTTGTTGCTATAATGGTATTGATTAATACACTATCTTATGATAAATCTCAACAAATAGAGATAACAAAGGCAAACATTTCCTGGAAACTAGTAGTTTCCCTGGATTATTCTAAATATATTGATTGCATTGATGAACCACATGTCTTATCTTCCTTGGTATGGTGATGTTAAGTTTTCTATTACTGCTATAACAGATTACCACAAATTTCGCGACTTAAGAAAACTCCGCAAATTTATTATTTCACAGTTCTGTAGATTGGAAGTCCAACAGAGATCTCACTGGGCTAAGATAAAGATAACAGCAGGTGGCATTACTTTCTGAAGACTAGGAAAAAATCTATTTCATTGTGTTTTTCCAGCTTCTAGAGGTGGTGATTTACTTGTCTCATGGCCTTGTTCCTCCATCTTCAAAATCAGCAAAGTGGGGCTCAATACTCATGCTGCTATCTCTCTGGTTCTTGGACTCTCTCTCCAGCTTTTATATTCTAATTTCAAGAGCTTTTATGATCACATTATACCTATAAGGATAAATCAGGATAATCTCAATGTTTTTTACTTAGTCACACCTGCAACACGCTTTTTCCATGTAAGCTAACACATTCACAGGTTCCAGAGAGTAGGAAGTGGACATATATGAAGGGTCACTATTCTACCTATTACAATACCATTGTCTCACGTTTTCTCCTTCATTGGAGCAAAATGGTTATTAATATATGGTCCCCGATTCATCTGGAGTATCAGTAATATGTGTGAATAGAAAGACCTTGAAATTTGACCTCCTATACAAAATGTTCTCCATCTTTGTCATAACTTCTAAAAGATCTAATGAGTTAATCTAGTTCATTCTCTGCTTGGCTGACCCATGATGACTCACCTTTGTTTGATTTTGCATTTTAAACATCTTTTAATAATGAATTTCCTTTAACTGTCCCAATCCAAATTTTAAAGCTTTAGGGATATAAAACTTCATTTTCTCATAAAAATCTCATTCTTTTCATGAGTCTACAATAAATATAAATATTACTTTTAGTGCTAACTAAACACTGATGTGTTAATGTTTTATGTAGCTATATATATTAGATATCCTTTCTAAATATCCATCATTCTCTGTTACTGAAGGACTTTGTATTGCTTCTGCGGCCTGAGCCTCAATGATAACAAACCCCAGTAGATTCTTCTGCATTTTACTGAGCCAGTGTCTTTGACATTGATGGCTTACTGGTCAGCACAGGGAAACGACTGACAGGCTTATACACTTGTGGAACGTGATGAATACAGCATATGCCACAAAAGTCAATGCTGTTAATAAAGTTGGCATTATGCAGTAACGCGCAAATCTATGTATCGCAACATAGGATTAAACATTTTCGATTGAGACAGAGGCTGCTGATACTGATGGAATCGGCTTGAGAAACTCGTCAAAATTAGAAGGATTAGATACTAATTACTGGAAGAAAATGAAAAAGATCCATCATAATCACTTGCTGGTACTCTTATTTTAACTATACTGTCTTTCTCCCTCAATTCTAATCCTTATTTATTTACAACATAAATGTATGCTTTTATGTACCCTAAGACTTATCTAATTACTTGTAAATAAAAGTCTGTCTTTTCCTCAATGCCCTTTTGGGAAACCAATTGGTGTATATTGCATTAGCTGACCTCTCACATATTGAATCTTAAATCAATTATAGTTATTATCATTACTGTCTCATCTTCTTCTATTTCTTCTAGGATATTATTATATTAATTTGACTGCTTATTTTCATGTTAATGCTATAATCATCTAAATGCTTTTCCTTCTCCCTAGAAATACCTTATGGTTTCTTTAATGAAAATGAGAACAACAACAACAACAACAACAAAAAACAAAAGAGAAAGAAAGACTTCTACTTCTGTCCGTTAAGTATTAGCTGTTAGGAAATTTGCCATTTTGCCACAAACAACTGGGAAAAACAAACAAAGACTCAAGCAAAAGTTTTCAGACATTGACCAACAGGCAGTGCAGGGCTATAAACCCTGACAAAAAGAAAGGGAGCCCTATTATCTTACCAGATTTCTTCCCAGCTTCATTTTCCAAGGGATAGCTCAGGACTGGAGAATCGCAACAGCTTGGGAATCAGAATTTGAGAGGCTGATGAAGAATTCCTGACAAAAGGTTTGGAAAGGAGGAAGCTACATAAAGAGAAAGAAAAAGAGCTACGGAGACTTACATTGAATCTTTGGATGGTGAAAGGTGCAAATGTGAGAGGACAGGAAAGAACTGGTGGAAACAAAGGCCAAATAATCCACATCAGGCTGGAAGTTCACTTCTCAGCAGCAAGGTTGGAGAGTTCTATGTTGCACAGAGATTGGGCATAAAGACTTGCTCTTGAGGTGAGGCCAAATAGTCCTAAAGATGGCTCTGGGCCTGCGATAAAAAAAGCCTGAAAGTGGGGCTCCAAAGAGGAAAATTGACCCTCAAATTGCATAACAGTGTGCCAGATCAAACTTCAAAAGTATTTTAATAAAATTCAAAAAAATGCAGGACTCAACAACCAAAATCCACAATATGAGATGTCCAGTCAAAAGTTATACCTTAATAAACTTGATAAAAAAAGTACTACCCTGTCAAATAGGTAGAAATATATAACCTATTTTATCAGTAGAGAACTCAGTCAATAGAATCAGATGAAAGACTAACAGATACTTTAATAAATAGATAATTTTCTTAAAATGGCTATTATAGGTTTTAAATGTCCAAGAAGGTAGAAGAATTCTTGGACATGGTGAACAGAAAAATGAATAACATATTAGTTTCCTGTGGCTCCTATGACAAATTACCACAAACTTGGTGGCTTAATACAACAGAAATGTACTCTCTCGCAGCTCCGGAGGGCAGAGTCTGAAGTCAGTTTTACTGAGCCAAATTCAAGGTGGGGCTACACTCCCATAAGAGGTTAGAGGATAATCTGTTCCTTGTCCTTTCCCATATCTGATGACTCCTGGCTTTTATTTTATTTTATTTTATTTTATTTTATTTTATTTTATTTTATTTTATTTTTGAGGTGGAGTCTCGCTCTGTCACCTAGGCTGGAGTGCAATGGTGCGATCTTGGCGCACTGCAACCTCCGCCTCCCTGGTTCAAGCAATTCTCCTGACCTAGCCTCCAGAGTAGCTGGGATTACAGGTGTGCACGGCCATGCCCAGCTAATTTTTGTATTTTTAGTAGAGATGGGTTTCACCATGTTGGCCAGCCTGATCTCGTACTCCTGACCTCTGAAGATCCTCCCACCTCGGCCTCCCAAGGTTCTGGGATTACAGGCGTGAGCCACCGCACCTGGCTAACTGCTGGCATTTCTTTCCTTATAGCCATATCACCTTTATCCTGCCTCTGCAGCACATTCCCTACTCCTTTTCTGTACAGATATCAAATTTCCATCTACCTCTCTCTTATGAGACACTTGTGATTTCCAGAATAATCCTGATAAACCAGAATACTCTCCCCATCTTAACATCTTTAACTTAATTAGATTGCCAAAATTCCTTCTGCTTTATAAGGCACTATTCATTCACAGGTTGCAGGAAATAGGACCTGGTTTCTTTGGAGGCCTTACTGAGTCTACCACAGATAATAAGAACCACAGGAAACTTCTAGAAATCAATAATTAAATGTATACAGTGAAAAATACACTGGAAATAAAAGCAGATTGTAACTAACTGAAGACAACTTTCACTTGAAGACAAACGATAAAACATTCAAAATGACAAATGGAAAGAAAAGAATGACAGAAGTAAACATTGGTAAACATTGACCAATATAACAGAGCCTAAAATATGTTATTGGAGTCTTAGATTGAAAGGTGGGTAGACAGAAAAAAAAGGTTGAAGAAATAATGCCCCCAAATTTACAAATTTAATCAAAATTGTAGACCTAGAAATCCAAAAAGTTCAATGAAATTTAAGCAGAACTAATATATTTTTAAAAAGATTGATCTTATATGAAATTTTTGAAAACCAGTTATAAAGAGAAAAGTTTTTAAATGCAGAAAAGTAGATATACAAATGAACAATAATAAAGATAGAAGAATCATTTTTGGGAGGCCAAGGCAGACAGATAGCTTGAGTGCAGGAGTTGGAGACCAGGCTGGGCAACATGACAAAATCAGGTCTCTACTAAAAATACAAAAAATTAGCCGTACGTGGTGGCATGCACCCCTGTAGTCCAAGCTACTTTGGAGGCTGAGGTGGGAGTATCAGTATGTTTTTGTTAAAAACAAGGACATTAACCTATAGAACCAAAAAACACCATAAAAATTAGCTAATTAACATAAATTTTATCTAAACCTGGGATGGATCTATATCTCAGTATGCCTTTTGGAGCCAAATATTCCAGCTGAGGACCCAAAGGTGCATTGTTTCCATGACATCTTAGTTTTACTCAGTCTGATAAGTTCCTCAGTCTTTTCTTGATTTTTATGATCCTGATATTTTGAAGACTACAGGCTACTTACTTGTAAAAGGTCCCTCAGTTCATAATGTCCAATGTTTTATTACAACTAGATCGAAGTCACGCATTTTAGGCAGGATTATCACAGAAATACCATTCCAAATGTTGCTGCGTGCTTATTGCATCCTATGGGTTGGCACAATATTTCACTTTGCTCTGTCACTGATAATGTTCACCTTGCTCACTTTATTCAGGTATTTCCTGTCTGCCAGACTTCTTCACTATAAAGTTATGCTTCTGTCCATAATTAATAAGGATTATCTGGGAGATACATTGTAGTTATATAATTCTCAATATCTCATTAAAACTTCAATTTACTCATTTATTTATGTCTGTATGAAGCTGTGATTTCCTATTTAATGAATTATATTTTATATTATCATCATTATTTATTTTGATGCTCAAATTGCCCCAGATTTGGTCAGAGAAGTTCCATTTAGACTAGCTTTTGTGTCCTTTTTCATATCCCTTTGATTTCATTACATATGCAAAATATTGCATGTTCTTTTGTATTTTCTTTGGCCCAGTTTAAGAATCAACTATTTCTCCAAGGTCCTTTATTTGTTTTTCATAAAAAATGTTAAGTTGAGGCGAATGTATAGTCACGAAATGTACTGGCTTTTATTCTAATTATGCCCATCTCAGTGAGCATAATTAGTCAGTGCATGTGAATTCCTACACACATATTCCTAAACATGCATGTGCATGTTAATATGTATATTTATTTTTTGACCTATCTTTCTATATTAAAAGTCATGCATTTATACTTTCATATCCCATTTCTATCCAAACTACAATATTTATTCTAGATTTTCCTCTTTCTGCACTTACCCTTCTCCCAAATGCAGACTTTCCTCCCTGCACCTAGGTTCCAGAGCTTCATCCCAGGATGACCTTCTCACCCTGCTTGGGCTCTGACATCCTACAACAGAATACCTCTCTATGTGAAAGCCCTCCTGAAATTTCTTGGGCTCTAACACTCCACCCCAGGCCACTCACAGGCACACATGACCCTCTCAGGGTGATCATTCTCTGGCAGCCCCCATTCACAGCTGCTCTCCTCATCCCAGTGTGACTCTTTGCCTCCTGTGTGAACCTTACTTCGCTTCACTCCACTTACTCTCTAGCATCCCTTGCTGAACCATCCTAGTGCATGGATGCCCCACTTATCTTTTTGGGGAGCTATGATTCTAAATGCCCACTTTACATGTAGTTACCCCCACTGAAGATAGACACGCTCCTCTCCTTGATCAGGTTCCAAGCACTCCTGTCAGCCTGCTTCTCTGTGTGCATGTCTTGTCTCCCTTCTTTGACTGTGCCTCCTATGCCTGGCCTTCTCTGCCCTCGTAGAAACCTGCCTCAGTCCACCTGGGCTCCTACACAGCTCAGCGCCAGTGTGCTCCCTACCCCCACTCCAAAATGGCTGCCTATCTTGCTTTCTCCCATCTAATAGTTTATATCTGACTTTTTCAGAAAAGGAAGGTAAGACAGCTAAGAAAAGAAAGGGAAAAATAAAAGAAAGATGTATTTTTGAATCTCAAATTAATTGTTCTTTGTGCTTCTATTTCTATAAATTAATACAATCTTCCCAATTTTTTAGGGTTCCAGTTATCCATTTGGTAAATATACCGAGTCTCTATTATTTGCACAGCATTTGAGATGTTTACTTAAAGATGGTGAATTTGTTCATTTGAACAAAGAAAACTACTTCCCTCAGATCAAAATTTAGGATTTAGGATCTCTTGTCAAGCTGCAAAATTCAGTAAATAATGTAGCCAGATTAGGACCTAACATTTCATTAATATCAAATCACCATGAATACTCATTCAATTATCATCTATTAATTTTATTTTCTGCTGGTTTACCTACCTGTATGAAATTGGTTGTTACAAATTTGGAGTAAATTGTGAGCTAGAACTTATTTGAAGTAATATGGATTCCCATATATTCTTTCATTGAATCACTATGTCTTTTAGTTTAAAATTAACTCTAGTATCATGAGTATCACGATACACACACACACACACACACACACACACACACACACATATATACCCTGTATGCCAGAAATGGTAACACAGTTTACAAATGAACTTTATTAGGTAGGTATTTTTATTATCACATTTAGCGTATGGAAAAACTGAATTGTGGAAGTGAAGTGATTTTTCTAAGCTCACAGACCTTGTAAGTGATGAGGTAAAAAAGTAAGCCTGAGCCAGTATAGTTACTTACTTGAGATTCTTAATCTTTATTTTTCATGTTCTGACTCCCCATCCAGATCTCATTAGAAGTTGTATTTCATCACTTTTCTTTATACGTTAAACATATCAAATTGTGTGTATTACATACAATTCATTTTTTAGTGTGGCTGTTCCCATTGTTTAGAACTTTCACATTGCAGATTTCCATCCTATAATTTTTGTCTGTAATTAACTCAGTCTTGTTCCTGAAGATGCAGGACAGGAATAATCAGTTCATTTTCAAAGGCAACATTGATCACTGATCTACTTTCAGATTTGAAGTTATACCACCTATACATTCAGATATGTATACATTCAGGCAACTACACAAAATTTATAAAATGAAGTTTTATACTTTTAGTGTATTTTTTATTAGTTATTGAGTGTTTTGTGAATTTCCTTCTGTAAATCTACAATATGACCCTTATTTTGGATGGGAATTGCCAATTCACCTTAGTTTCTTCTTGATTATGCCTATGGCAGTGCTTTAAAAAGAGAAAATGTTTATTTATTGTGTGGTAAATTAACAAACAAGTGGGCTTAATTTTTGGAAAGAGACAACCTATAAACCTATAGAGCAGAATGGTCATTCTGTAAAAATTCTTAGCAGTTTATACAAAATGTTTGCTCCACAATAAATATTGTTGATATACTTTAGATTATCTTTAACTACAATGAGTGAATGTGTTGCTTGTTTTGGCTCACATATTCTAAATATTCTTTATCTGAGGAACGTGATTACTTTCTCTAGACCAGTGGTTTAAAGTGAGGAAGTAAACCTGGGGGTAAATCAGTTTACGTGTACTGTCCAATACAAAATAATTTATTCTGTGTGATAAATTTTAATGCAAAGATGAGCAACTGATGAACACAAAAATGAGATCATTATACATTTGTGTCTGTTTTCACTCTAGAATAATCAACTTGCCCTTTGCTTGTGAACACAGCCTAAAATTCAGTGAGAGAGTACCAGTGTGCAGTTCATAAAGAATATTCCAAAATAACAGTGAATGGAGTTGGTGATCTAAGGCCTTTGTGATGAAGGAGAAAAGTCCCCATTTGATCATATGTGTCTGAAAATAATTATTAATATTGCTTTCATAACCTAGATTACACATTTTTTAACAAGTGCTGTAGAAACAGCAGGATATGTTTCTATACAGTTTTTCAAATATGTATAGAAAACATGACAATACGTTTGATAGAAATTTAATGCCTGGTACTTTTTATTCTATATGCATAGGATACCATAAATGGTAGTTAACGTAGTTGACGTTTTCGTTTTCTATATGTCACTGGATTTTCAATTTGAACACTACCTTTACTTTTGCTTCTCAGCTATTGTGTTTTCAAATTTACTTTTTTCCTTCTGAAGTAATAAATGTTGTTCGCTGATGCTTTGCCTTAAAATGGCAATGATATGTTAGCAAAACGAGGCCCTGTATGTGTAATTGCATACCATGTAGGTACTTTATTTATACTGCATACATAGAGACAGGACTTTTACATGCGTGCCATTGATTTTAGGGTTATGATAATCATATTTTTATATTTTAACATAAGCAATGTGTTAGCCACAATGGCTCTTGAAATAGAGCTGTCCAGCCTATACCTATGTACAGATGACTTATTAGAGTAAAAATAATATTTATAAGAATCTCTCTTGACAGATTATATAAAATATTTTATATCTATGCATTATATATATGCACCATGTTATAAAAAATAATCTAATTGCAGAAAGATATTTAGATTAGTAGTTCTCAAATTGTGACATTTGGACCAGCAGTTATTGCTGTAAGCGATGAGCTTATTAGAAATGCAAATTCTTGGACCATACTAATCCCAAAAGACTGAATTAGTACTTCTAGGAATAGAGCCTAGGAAACTGCATTAATAAGCTTTCCATGTGATTCTGATAAATGATAAAGTTTGAGAACCAGCAGTGAAAAATCTATATCTATTATATCTACCCATCTAATCTAATATTCATTAAACAATAGTAAAAATATGGATGCACATTTTAATATACAAATAATTTTTGTTTATAAAAAATTTCAACATTATATATAAATATAAACCTCCATAGAGCTCTAATTGCTGGGTCTTGTGTCTGCTCTAGATTGTATAAACATAGCTGAAACCTCTTGGGAAAGTAAGAGTGATAGCAGTGGATCATGTTGGAGAAAATATGGAAGGCATGCACCTCTCATGCCCAGGAGTGTGAAAGGAGACAGAGGCTTTAAAAAATTCAGGATCTTGCACTACTGGAGATGAGAATAAATGGATCACCTGTAAGAGTCACCCTATTTTACAAATTGATTCCTCTGTAATTATTCTCAAGAAGACTCAGCAAAGACTGACACACACACAAAGTCATGTACACACACACATACACACAGACCCATACATATACATATGTAATTTTAGTTGAGTTTAACAAAAGCTTCTAGAATAGTCACTTAAACTTTTAAAGGTTAATCTATATTTATAATACTTAGATATGTTTGAAGCATTCACAAAATTTTTAAAAACTTTTTTTAATTTTGGAAAAGATAGCATTTTCAAGAGAACTGGAAAAAAGTGAAAAATGTTCCCATGTGAACTTCACCCAGTTTCCCCAAATGTTAACATTTTGGGGAACATTTATCAAAACCAAGAAAATAACATTGGTACAATACTATTAAATAACTACACACATATTTGATGTCACAAGTTTTCTCACTAATAGCTTTCTTCTGATCAAGATCCAACCCAGGATATCACGTTGCATTTAGACTTCATGTCTCCTTAGTCTTCTCCAGTCTGTGGCAGTTTATTGTGTTTTCCTTGACTTTCATGACCTTGACATATTTAAAAATATTGGTCGGATATTTTATAGAACGCCCCACAATTTGGGTTCATCTGATGCTTCCTAGTGAATGTACTGGCATTGTGAAACTTGAAAGAGAATATCACAGGGCAAGATGCCCTTCTTATTGCATTATGTCAGGGGTACATGGCGTCAACATGTTTTATTGCTGATGCTGTTAACTTGATTATTTAGGTAAGTTTATGTCTGCTAGTTTGCTTTTATAAAATTATACCATCATTAGCTTCCCTTTCTATGTTTTATTTCTTAGAATAAGTCACTATATAAAGTCTACATTCAAGGAAAAAGAGAGTTAAGTTTCACACGCTGGTAGAAAAAAATTGATATTTGTGAAAACATATTAAATATACCACGGTAATCAATAAATATTATGGGCTATACAAATATCCTATTTTTCTTAAAGCTTTTCCAACTAATTTTAGCAGCCATCCATAGATCTTCATTATTAGGTTGGTGGAAAAGTAGTTGTGCTTTTTTTTTCATTGAAAGTAACAGTAAAACAGCAATTACTTTTGCACCAACCTAATATTATTACTCTAACCATGACTGTAGTGTTCAGATGACTTTTAAAAATTTCTTCAATATTAATTCATTGACATTCATTTGTAAAACAGATTTATTCTTTCTTCCTTATTTATTCAATCATTTTAATATCAGGGTGTGCTCACCTATGTTATTTAAAGTTATTACTTTGGTTTTAATGCAATACTATTATAATTTATTTTGCTGCTCACATGTTTTCATCTGTGGTTATTGGAAACTCCTTCAAGTTGAACCCGACCCTTTTTTTTAGCACTTTTTTGTTACTGCAACTACATGATGCTCCAGGTTTACCTTGCTTTTTTTCTTCCCCAACGCTAGAACCAACTGCTTTTTCAAAAAGCCGTGGTTTCTTTTATTGCAAAATGGTATTTAGAAACCAAATCTGGGTGGTATGTGTGTTCATTGCAACTGGGGTATACACCTCTCAGAGGACAGGGAAGGAAATATAGATATCTGTATTCATAATAATATGTTTATACTAACCCACATATACATGTTTCTATGTTTATTTCTGTATTTCTTAAAATAAAAATGAGTTCATGCTAATATTTTTTACTCTAATTCAGCACCACAGGGTATGATCAATATTTCCTCCATTGTTTGAGTATTTGTAACTTCTTTCTCTTGCAGTGAGAAAACTGGTTCCCGTTATTGATAATTTATGTAGTTATTTGTTCAACCCTAGTATAGGTATAAAGGGCTTCAAGAATGAGTAATCATATTCCTGTATAAAATACATTTACCAACTAGATTACAGTGTTTTAATGCAATTGTTTTTGCTTTTACCTTTACAATATCTCATCAAGATACTCCTTTCCAAATTTACTTAGTTCAGCTAATTTTTCCTTTATCTCTTTAAGTGTAGTATATAATTATAAATCAAATATAGTTAAATTTATTTGTTACTATTTTAGAATAATTATTATAAAGTTACTGTTGTTTATTGGTAAGACACAAGTATATGTATAAAAAGTTACTTTCCAAAGATAAAGTGGTGCTGTAAAATACATTTATTTACTTATATAGAATATTTCTACACTAATTACCAGATCATTTTACTTGGAAACGTAGGTCTGAAGAAGAAAATTAATCTATGTCACTGAAAAGAAAGCATTTCATTATGAGTGAGACTACATGCAGTTTCAAGAGCTGTAGCTAGTTGTTTCATATCCTGTGCACTTTAAATACAATGTCACGTCTGACATTTCGAAAAATTTTCTCACTTAGCAGCTGGTAAAAGCAACTTTACTTAATAGTAGGTTTAGAAGAAATCCACATAGTGAGAATAAGAAGAATCTGATTATTTCACTTACTAATTGTATAATTTTAGATAGATAATAAATTAACTTATCTGAGCCTCAGTTTGATTATCACTGTATTAGGAATAATCACATTACCCTTATAAGTATCTAGGTTATTATTTCTTAACTTTGGCGCCATTGACATTTCAGACAGAATAATCGTTTGTTGCAGGGTTGAGTGGGGGTAGAAACTTCCCGTTGAATCATGTGATATTTAATGCCATCTCTATCCTCTACCCACTATGTGCCAGTGGCACAAACCCCTTCTCCAAATTGTGGCAATGAAAACTCTCTCTAGACAATTGTTTTCCTGGGAAGAAAACTGCCTTTATTTGAGAATCACTGATCTAGTTTTATGGGCAAAACAAATAAGTATTTGAGTCTGATGAGAAAGGCAATGGTTGAAAATGAAACCAATACTCCTGAGATAATAAAATATCATTTCCATTAAACCTTTAAATAATAAAATTGTGCTTTCTAATTCTTCTGTAGCCATTACTAGGGATTACTATTTAGAAATTTTTTAAGATCTCAATCAAAAATTTTTAGAGGATTTTGAATACCAATGGGCTTATTAGAGAAGACTAGATATGGTACTCTCCATCCACCCTTCTCCTCATTTGGGAGAGACATTTTCAATACAGTGATTTTAATGTAAGTACCACAAAAAGTGGAGGTATCACATTACCTGACCTCAAATTATACTGCAAGTCTAAAGTTACCAAAACGGCATGGTACTGGTATAAAAATGGGCACATAGAACAATAGAACTGAATAGACAACCCAGAAATAAAGCCACATGTTTATAACCAATTGACCTTTATTTTTTCCAACCTTTATTTTAGGTTCAAGGGTACATGTGAAAGTTTGTTAGATAGGTAAACTCATTTAATGGGGGTTTGTTGAACAGATTATTTCATCACCAGGTATTAAGCTTAGTACCCAATAGTTATTTTTTTCTGCTCCTCTCCCTTCTCCCTCTCTCCACCCTCAAGTAGACCTCAGTATCTTTTGTTCCTTACTTTGTGTTCATGAGTTCCTCTCATTTAGCTCCCACTTGTAAGTGAGACCATGCAGTATTTGGTTTCCTGTTCCTGTGTTAGTTTGCTAATGATAATATCTTCCAATTCCATCCATGTTCCTGCAAAAGACATGATCTTCAACAAAGCGTATAAAAACATAAATTGGGGGAAAGACACCCTGTGTAATAAATGGTGCTGGGAAAACTTGGTAGCCACATGCAGAAGAATGAAACTGAATTCCTGTCTCTCACCTTATACAAAGATCAACTCAAGAGGGATTGAAGATTTAAATGTAATACATGAAAACATAGAAATTCTAGAAAAAACTTAGAAAAACCTTTTTCTGGACATTGGCCTAGGCAAATAATTTATGACTAAGATCTCAAAAGCAAATGCAGTAAAGAAAACCATAAATAAATGGAATATAATCAAACTAAAAACTTTTGCACAGCAAAAAATAATAATAATCAGCAGAGCAAACAGACAACCAACAGAATGGGAGAAAATATTTGAAAACTATGCATCTGACCAAGGACTAATATTCATAATCTACAAAGAACTTAACAAATCAGCAAGAGAAAAACAAATAATCCCATCAAAGAGTGGGCAAATGACATGATTATTTTCTATCTTCCGTAGAGAAGATATCTGTAGAGAGAAGATATTCTGTATCTTCTCAAAGCAAGATACAGAAATGACCAACAAGCACTAAAAAAAACCTCAACATCACTAATCATCAGGGAAATGAAAATTAAGACCACAATAAGACACCAACTTACCCCTGCAAGAATGACGATTATTAAAAAGTCAGAAAACAATAGATATCATAGATGTGGTGAAAGGGGAACGCTTATACATTGCTGGTGGATATGTAAATTAGTACAACCTCCAGGAAAACAGTGTAAAGATTTCTTAAGGAACTAAAAGTAGATTGTCATTTGATTTGGCAATCCACTGCTAGGTATCTAACCCCCCAAAATAAGTCATTGTATCAAAAAGACACCTGCAGATGTATGTTTATTACAGCACAATTCATAGTTGCAAAGATATGGAACCATGCTAACTGCCCATCGACCAATGAGTGAATAAAGAAAATGTGGCATATATATATATATATATACATACACATATATACAGTGATTTTAATGTAAGTACCATAAAAAGTGGAAGTATCACATTACCTGACCTCAAATTATACTACAAGTCTAAAGTTACCAAAATGTCATGGTACTGGTACAAAAATGGGCACATAGAATAATGGAACACAATAGACAACCCAGAAATAAAGCCACATATTTATATATACCCAGTTGTAACAAAGAATGAAATAATGTCTTTTGCCGCAACTTGGATGGAGCTTAAGGCCATTATTCTAAGTGAAATTACTCAAGAATGGAAAATCAAATATCATATGCTCTCACTTATAAGTGGGAGCTAAGCTTGGGGTATGCAAAGGCATACAGAGTGGTATAGTGGATATTAGAGACTCAGAAATGGGAAGTTGGGAGAGGGGTGAGGGATAAAGAACTACATATTGGGCACAATGTACACTACTCAGGTGATAGAGGCACTGAAATCTCAAACTTCACCAATCTGCAATTCATCCATGTAACCAGAAGACAGTTGTACGCTAAAATCCATTGAAATTTTTTTCAAAAATTGAAATTAATTAATTAATTTAAAAAATGCAAACCCCTCTGTAAAAGAGAACTGTATTGTGAGAATGAACTGAAACAATATATTTAAAGCATTATTCCTGGCACATAATAAAATCTCAGTAAATACTAACTTCTGCCAAAAATAACTGATAGTCATTTTGTTATTTATTAACATATATTTACTTATATGCAGTAAAAACCAATAACAAATATTTTTTAAGTATAGGAAAAATACTCATAAGAGAAAAAGATCACGACTGACACTATTATAAGCATAAAGACCTTAATATAGCAAAGTATAGGAAAATACTCATAAGAGAAAAAATCAGAACTGATGCTATTTATTATAAGCATAAGGACTTTAATATAGCAAAGGAGGATTTAATACAACATTTGCAAGAGCTGGTGGAGCAGAGGAGATGGAGCCTCTCACCCATAATATCAGTCATAAACATTTAAACAGGTGCTTCTCCAGAGTAACCTAGAACTCTCCCAAAACAGCAGTCTACTCTCTCACAAGTGTGCAGTTGCCTCCAGTTAACAGTAACCTCCCCAAAGTCTGCTGCCTCCAAGTCTTATCTGACTGTATCTTGTTAACAAACTGACTAGAAACTTTCTGGGGAAAAGGACACTGGGAATATGATTTTGAGTTTTCCTTATGAATAGCATAAAAAGCAGAGAAGGGGAATTACAATAAAGATGCTTCAAGAACAGAGAACCAAACCTTGCCTGATCATTTACTAAGTCAGTGTTCATTCATGCCACTTTGTTGTTGTTGTTGTTGTTGTTGTTGTTGGAGATGGAGTCTCACTCTGTCACCCAGGCTGGAGTGCAGTGGCATGATCTCGGCTCACTGCAACCTCCACCTTCCAGGTTCAAGTGATTCTCCTGCCTCAGCCTCCTGAGTAGCTCAGATTACAGGCACGCACCACTATGCCTGGGTAATTTTTGTATTTTTACTCAGACAGGGTTTCACCATATTGGTCAGGCTGGTCTTGAACTCCTGACCTCGTGATCTGCCTGCCTTGACCTCCCAAAGTGCTGGGTTTACAGGCGTGAGCCACTATGCCTGACCTCATTCATGCCACTTTTACCAATATTTAGTTTAGTAATGAAAGGATCAGAACCATGCTTCTGCCTAAAATTAAGTAGATTAACCTCATACTTAAAGACATTCTTAGTCTCTAGGCTGTCGCCACCCAGATCACACCAGGACTTGACCTTCAAAAGCTCTTCCACTCTTGTACTATTTATGCCAGTTCATTGGGGTAAGGAGACATTAGTAACATTAGTAAATTAATGGGCATGAGTCTAGTGCCTTACTCCATCACAATATAAGCTCCTTGGTCAGAAGTAATGCTATTTGGAAAACAATGGTGATAAATGAAATATACTTCAAGTACTGAATGGGCAGGAAGAAAAATTCGTATCTGTAGAAAGTTTGTAGTCCAGTGAGGATAAACTGCTGCACCGTATGTTACAAAACATTCCAATTAAATAAACTTGCCACTGTTGACTGCCATTTGCCCTAGGAGATGCTGCTTCAAGATTACCGAGAGCCTCCTCAGCAGGAATGCCATTTGAGAGCTTTCCTGTCATATCTCAGAGACCCCAGATTTTGGAGTACACACTGTAAAAAAGTACCGACATGTAACTGTGACAACTTGCGTTTCTGTTGTTTCAAACAGTCCCATGAAGAAATCGAGCTCCAGCAAAATGAAAACCCATTTGACCAGAGATGCCTGAGTTGGAGATGAAATTTGGTAATCTCTCCACATTATCATACTAAAAACTGTGCCCAGGGAGGAGCTTGTTGGCCATTTTCAATACATGTGATGTATGAAGAACCATGATCGAGAACTATGCCTATGTGGCCTTTGCCCAGCCTTTACATAGAATAACTCAGCTAACCAGTGCAATAAAAGCTCTGCTATGACCTTTGTCCAGAGAGGCACTGCCTTGGGAACTATCTCAGGTGTTCTCCCTACTTGTCAAATCCTCCTCGATTGCAGTCATTGGGCTGTCACCTGCCAAGTGACTAAACCCACCCATTGTGTATGTAACGCCCTGGACACAGATATCTTCGTACCCACTCTTAAAAGTCAAAGAAAATATCCTTTTCTCAGAAGTGTGGTTTTTTTTTTTTTTTTTTTTTTTTTTTACCAAATTTTTAAGTATGTCACCTTTGTGTCTCTTATTGTGACGGCTAATTTTATGTGTCAACTTAGCTGGGCCACAATGCCCAGATATTTAGTCAAATATTATTCTGGATATTTCTGTAAGGGAGATTTGTGGATGAGTTTAATATTTAAATAAGTGGACTTTGAGTAAAGCAGATCGTCTGTGATGATGTGAATGAGCCTCATCCAATCAGTTAAAGGTCTTAATGGAGCAAAGACTCATGGGCCCTGAGCAAGAAGGAATTCTGCCAGCATATGCCCTTCGGACTTGAACTGCAAAATTGGCTCTTCCTTTTGTCTCCAGGGTGCTGACTCATTCTGCAAATGTTGGAATTGTCAGTCTTCACAGTCATGTAACCTAATTCCTTAAAAATCTCTCTCTCCCCACACACCCTGTGTTGGTTTCATTTCTCTGGAGAACACTACTTACCATATAGACAGTATAGACAGTGAATCAGCATAGATCTGTATTCCATTATGCCTTAAAGGGCAAAATTAAACACCCAGGTATGTTTCTCAATGTTCTGCAAACTGAGAGGATTTCCCTTCATTATCCTTCAGGAGCAAACTGAGTGGGATTGTGATACTGCAACCCTTCCCTTTGTAGGGGTTCTACCATCTTGAGAAAACCGTATTTTAATAAGCCCTTGGTTAGATATGGTACACATGTCTTCTCCTTTTGTTTATTATCTTAATAATATCTACTAATGAACAAAAATTCTTAGACTTAAAATGGTCCAATGTATCTTTTTTTTCATTTATAGTTAGCATTGTTTCCTATTTAAGAAACATTTGCTACTTTGAGGCTATAATGATATTTTTCTATGTTCTGTTAAGTAGTTTGCAGGTCCTGGAAATGAAAGTGTGTGGAAGTAAAGCAAACTCCTTAAAAAAAGTAAGAAACTGCACACACTTATTTGAAAGAAGCATTTCAGTGCACTAGAAATCAACCAAAGATGAGAAGTTGAGAAGTGCTTACAAATGAAAACTGCTAGTGGAAAGTTTGTGGCTTGCTAGCCTGAATGCATTCCTATTTTGCTAACTCAGGCTTACCTCCACCTCAGGCTACAAAAATCTGCCCGTTTTTTCTGGATGAAGGGTAGAGATCCCTTTTGGGGTGAATGGTAGAGCCACTAAAAAATTATTTTGGAAGCAAGAGGTCCATAGATAGATTGAGTTGATAAGCTGTCTCTACATCTCTGGTTGACTGGTAAGTTACAAATGCATGCCAGAAACCCCAAATACCTAGAGAAAATTGGAAGCCTGAGGAAATTTGCAATTTTGCTGCACCTTCAACCCACAATCAGCTTAGGGGGCAGAGAGTGTAAATCTTATAAGATGGCATAAATTATCTTAACATATCACTGCTTAAGTGATTTTCCACTAACCTATTCAGACAAAATGCAGACACCTAGGGATGGCAGGCTTATGCAAAACAAAATAAAACAAAGCAACCAGTAGTTGTACATTGTGGGGAAAGAGATTTCATGTTGGGAATTCAGGCATGATTATTGCTTAACCAAAAGGAAAATAATTAATAAGTCAAAAAATAACAGATGCTGGTGACGTTGTAGAGAAGAAGCAATACTTATACACTGTTGGTGGGAGTGTAAATTAGTTTGGGTGGTGATTCCTCGGAGACCTAAAGACAGAAATACTGTTCAACCTGGCAATCCCATTACTGGGTATATATCCAAATAAATGTAACTAGTGGCCGGGCGCGGTGGCTTACGCCTGTAATCCCAGCACTCTGGGAGACCAAGGTGGGCGGATCACGAGGTCAGGAGATCGAGACCATCCTGGCTAACGCGGTGAAACACTGTCTCTACTAAAAATACAAAAAATTAGCCCCCAAGATTGTGCCACTGCACTCCAGCCTGGGCAACAGAGCAAGACTCGGTCTCAAAAAAAAAAAAAAAGAAAAGAAATATAACTAGTTATGTTAAAAGATACATGCACACATATGTTCATTGCAGCACTATTCATAATAGCTAAGACATGGAATCAACCTAAATACCCATCAATGATAGACTGCATAAAGAAAATGTGGTACATATACACCATGGAAAAAAAAGAACAAGATCATGTCATTTGCAGGAACACGGATAGAGCTGAAGGCCATTATCCTTAGCAAATTTATTAAGGAACAGAAAACCACACACAACATGTTCTCACTTATAAGTGGAAGATAAATGATAAGAACTCACGGACACATAGAGGGAACAACACACACTGCGGCCTTATGGAGGATGGAGTGTGGGAGCAGGGAGAGGATCAGGAAAAATAACTAATGAGTACTAGGCTTAATACCTGCATGATGAAATAATCTATACAACAAATCTCCATGACACATGCTTACCTATGTAACAAACGTGCACATATACCCCTGGAATTAAAATTAAAGTTGTTTTTTTTTTTTTTTTTTTCAAAAAGAAAATCAACAACACTTATCCTATGGTCTCAATGTGTGCCCCACCTCAAATTTACGTGTTGAACTTAATCATCAAAGTGGTACTATTTAGAGATGGGGCCTTTAGGAGGTGATTGAGTCAGGAGGGTGGGCCATAACAAATGAGATTAGTGACTTTATAAAAGAGCTGGAGGGAACTAGCTGGGCTCTGTGTACAATTCCATCTCTTTTCTCATGTAAGAACACATCATTCTTCCCTTCCAGAGTGCACAGAAACAAGCCGTCATTCTCAGAAGCAGGGCAGCTTCACCATTTTCCAAATCTGCTGGCACCTTGATCCTGGATTTACTAGCCTCCAGAACCGTTAGCAAATAAATGTCTATTGTTTATAAATTACCTACTCTGCTGTATTTTGTTGTAGCAGCAAGAACGAACTAAGACAATTTAGGAGAACAAAACAGAATCCAGAGCTGCCTCAAGATAAAGAGATCTACCTTTACCATTTCTAGTAAATGATTTATTACAAATTTTAGGTAGTGCAACGAAGCAAGAAAATCAAAGACATACAGATTAGAAAGGAAAATGCAAAATCTTTATTTGCAGGTGATGTAACTGTGAACATTGACACTTCTAAGCCATCTATAAAATAGCTAAAAGAATTTTATGTGATTTTAGCAAGGGAATATATACCTATTAAAGATAGAGATTGATATTTAAAATCAATTGAATTTCTCTCTACTACAATGTAAACGTTCCAAAACAATGTTTTAAATGTTCTGTTATGCAAAATATCTAGAAATACATTTGACTCAAGATAATCAAGACCTATAAATTATTGTTGAGAGACATTGTGCAAGAGAATACAATAAATAAATATTACAAACTAGTAGGGTTGATTACTACAGAGAGTTGGTGGGCACTGGGTAGAAATTGTGGGAAAAGGAATGGGGTAATAGGCATCTGAGAGGACAGACACTTCTTAGGACATTTCTTGGACTCTTATGTCTCTGCTAGTATGTTTGTTGGCTGCATAAATGTCTTTTTTTGAGAAGCGTCTGTTCATATACTTTGCCCACTTTGTGATGGGGTTGTTTTTTTCTTGTAAATATGTTCAAGTTCCTTGTAAATTATGGATATTAGACCTTTGGCAGATGGTAGATTGCAAAGATTTTCTCTCATTCTGTAGGTTGCCTGTTCTCTCTGATGATAGTTTCTTTTGCTGTGCAGAAGCTCTTTAGTTTAATTAGATCTAATTTGTCAATTTTGGCTTTTATTGCAATTGTTTTTGGCATTTTCATTATGAAGTCTTTGCCCATGTCTATGTCCTGAATGGTATTGCCTGGGTTTTCTTTTAGGTTTTTATGGTTTTGGGTTTTAAATTTAAGCCTTTAATCCATCTTGAGTTAATTTTTGTGTACAGTGTAAGGAAAAGGAACAGTTTCAGTTTTCTGAATATGGCTAGCCAGTTTTCCCAGCACTATTTATTGAATAGGAGATTCTTTCCCCATTGCTTGCTTTTTTCAGGTTTGTCAAAGATCAGATGGTTGTAGATGTGTGTTGTTATTTCTGAGGGCTCTGTTCTGTTCCATTGCTCTATATGTCTGTTTTAGTACCAGAACCATGCTATTTTGGTTACTGTAGCCTTGTAGTTTGGTTTGAAGTCAGGTAGTGTGATGCCTCCAGCTTTTTTCTTTTTGCTTAGGATTGTCTTGGCTATATGGGATCTTCTTTGATTCCATATAAAATTTAAAGTAGTTTTTTCTTTCCAATTCTTTGAAGAATGTCAATGGTAGTATGATGGGAATAGCACTGAATCTATAAATTACTTTGGGCAGTATGGTCATTTTCATGATACTGATTCTTCTTATCCATGAGGATGGAACGTTTTTCCATTTGTTTGTGTCCTCTCTTATTTCCTTGAGCAGTGGTTTGTAGTTTTCCTTGAAGAGGTCCTTCACATCGCTTGTTAGCTGTATTCCTAGGTATTTTGTTATCTTTGTAGCAGTTGTGAACATGAGTTCATTCATGATTTGGCTCTCTGCTTGTCTATTGGTGTATAAAAACGCTTGTGATTTTTGGACATTCATTTTGTATCCTGAGACTTTGCTGAAGTTGCAAATAAATTTCTTTTTATTTCTACCAGAAAGAGGGTTTATTAGAAAGAGTATGCTACTATATTATGTAACTCAGTGTGCAATGATGACTAAAACTGAGTTGAAGAAACAGTGTTTTTGTCTACCTAAAAGAGTGGCATCAATCTGATAGAGAAATGACTTTCTATTGGATACAGACCAAGCAGGAGGCTTTTCTTTTTGGACTTAAAAACTGGGTAGGCCACGAAATAGATATCAATAAATTTCTCAATTTTCCAACACAGCCCCACTGCACTTAGAATTATAATTACTGGAATGTTTTCCAAATTCTGAAAGGATATTTTATTAGAATTTTAGATTTTAATTATGTTGTGAGTTGTATCTTTTACATTTTTCTTCATATTTTTGTTGAAAAGGTGATGGAGCCTCCACCAACATAGTGTTTTAGTTTTCAGTTCAGAAATGTATGTGGTGCTCTAGTACAAGGCTGAGGTTCCAAACTTCTATTACAACCTGAATGATGGCTAGAAGTTAAAAGTAAGAGTATGTGCAAAGTATACATTAGGATAAGATAAAATACGTATAAAGACAAAAGATATTTTAAGTGAAAAATGTTGTCTTCTAATTAGTACCTCTTGCTGTATTTTGTGTATTTTGTATATCTCTTAAAATAACTCTATGAAAAATGATAAGCAAATAAAATAAAATTGTATATATAAATTGCATGTATTAAATGAAAGCAAAAATAATACATTTTTATTTTATTGGAATTTTGACATATATTTGTATATAAAATGTTAAATAGTGGTTTGTAGGTCAGATTATACTTTATCTATAAAATGTAAAAATGTAAAGTACTTAAAAGTAAACTATAAAAATAAAACAAGATGATACTATTGTCGATATACACAATATTTTGTTTTCTTATGGATTAAACATGGTTTTTTATACTCCTCTCAGGACTTAAACACTTTTAGCATGTTTTTAGAAAAAAAAAATACTAGCGACGGGCATGGTAGCTTACGTCTGTAATCCTAGCACTTTTGGAGGCTGAGGTGGGCGAATCACCTGAGGTCAGGAGTTCGAGACCAGACTGGCCAACATGGCGAAACCCTGTCTCTACTAAAAATACAAAAATTAGCTGTGCATGGTGGTGGGCACCTGTAATCCCAGCTACTCAGGAGGCTGAGTCAGGAGAATCCCTTGAACCCAGGAGGCAGAGGTTGCAGTGAGCTGATATCGTTCCATTGCACTCCTGCCTGGGTGACAGAGTGGAGACCCTGTCTCAAAAATAAATAAATAAATAAATAACACAAAGAAAAAAGATACTCTTTTTTTTAATTTTCTTTTTTTTTTCTTTTTTTAAAATCTACCAGTAAAGCATGTGAGAAGCACATTTCCCTGTGACAGACTCACTGGTATAAGGAAATAAGAAATACAAATGTCTTTGGTGTTGTCATGATGATTCCAAGATGGTGAGGAGAGGCTTTCTTTTCTTAGTAGTTTTTGTTTGTTTGTTTGTTTGTTTGTTTGTTTGTTTTTGAGACGGAGTCTCACTCTGTCGCCCAGACTGGAATGCAGTGGTGCGATCTTGGCTCACTGCAACCTCTGACTTCCGGGTTCAAGTATTCTCCTGCCTCAGCCTCCCTAGTAGCTGGGATTACACGCATATGCCACCATGCCTAGCTAATTTTTGTATTTTTTGTAGAGACGGGGTTTCACCATGTTGGCCAGGCTGGTCTCGAACTGCTGACCTCGTGACCCGTCTGCCTCAGTCTCCCAAATTGCTGGGATTACAGTTGTGAGCCACCATGCCCAGCCTTTTCTTAGTAGTTTTTAACCTAGGAAGGTACACTCATTAAGTTCATTGTGTGTTTTTCAGAAACCTCTATATATGTTGTATTAAGTTTATTACTTTGCTTTGTGTACTTGATTTTGTATCTTGTAACTCTACTGCATTTGTTTATTCGTTTTAATAATTTCTTGTTGGAGTCATTAGGGTTTTCTGTATATAAGATCATGTCATTGGCAAACAGGGACAATTTTGCTTTCCCTTTCCAGTGTGAATGTCTTTTATTTTTTTCTCTTTACTGATTCTCTGGGTAGTATTTTTAGTACTATCTTGAATAAAGTGATGAGAGTGGATATCTGTGCTTTGTTCCTGATCTTGGAAGCAGAGCTTTCAGTTTTTCATCTTCAATATGATGATAGCTGTGGGCTTTTTACATATGACCTTTATTAAGTTGAGGTAATTTTCTTCTATTCCTAGTTTATTGAGAATTTTTAACATGAAAAGGTGTTGAATTTTGTCAAATGCTTTTTCTGCATCTGTTGAGATGATTATGTGATTCTTATTTTTCATTCTGTTAATGTAGTATACCAAATTAGCATATATAAGAATACAACGGGATGCCTATTGGTCATGATCACATCTTAAGTGGTTATCTGTGTCTAGATATGAAGCCTAAATATTGAGCCTAAATCACTCTGCTGAGGCCCACATCTGCCTGATGGCATCCACCCGCAAGGGTGGCCAAATACTAAAAGGGTAATTGCTGCCTCATAGACTCTCCTTACTACCTATTTAACATTGCTAAAAGTCCTATGCAGTACATAGTGCTACCTTTTTCTGTTACAGGATGAGGAGAATATGAGGCAGGGAAGTTTACGACTAACCCTGGTGTCTATGGGACTAGATCCCTTTCAGTGAAATCCAGCATCTACTCCTCTAACCTCTGCACTGCATTTTCTGTATTAGCGTGATATGAAACTTCTCAAGGGCTTTCTCCTCTTTGTAATTCTCTATCAGGGAAAGCAAATATATATTTTACAAGGAGGTTATTTTCAATTCATATTCTAGTCTACTTTAGAGAATAACGAACTTTTATTGAAACTTTCCACATACAATTGATTGTTTAAGGCTTGACAAAACCTTACAGAATTCATAGAGATACATTATCTTTGTGGTGAGAAAGAGAGTTATTTAAACAAATATTGTTAAGTTCAAATACGAGTCCTAACATTTTGTACCTAGAGAATTTCAGGTTTAGAACATAAAATCTGAATGAAGTTTTACTTCATCTTTTTTTTTGGACTTTTAAAAAAATAATAGTTAAAATAGTGCTTTTAAAAACTGGAAGATTTTTTAGTTCCTTTTTCTTTTCTCAGTAATTAAAAAATATGATGCCAGTCTAGAAGTCTAATATCCTGGAATCTCTTGATAATTAGACCACAGATGGAAGGGAATATCTTTTGCTAGATGTCTTATTTAACAAAAATATTTTATTCCACTATTCTTGGTTTTTACAGCATCTGTTTTTTCAGAACGAGTAATAAGCTTCTTGGGATTATTTCTGCATGTTGAAATGAAATTAATTGGTGTCAGAAAATTTTAAATGAAATATATTTGACAGACAAATTTACTAATAATTACTTTCTCTGAGTCACACACACCTGATTTATTAGTGTCCTATTTGTATGCAGACAACTTTAGAGTGCCACTGATAATTACTCTAAATCTTTTTACATTGATCCCCATGAAGTTCCCTAAAGAATGATAATAAGTTGGAGGTTAAATAAAGGAAATGTCTTATTTACCACCTCCTATTATTTCTTTCTGATCTTCTCAGTGTATGACTGTTAGGTACAAAACTTTATGCTAGGCAAACAAACAAAAATCATGTTTGCTAATTAGTTACGTGTATTCAAAAGTAGGTTAACCACAAGGAAAAATGTGATAGATGCAAATAATGTTTAAAACATCACAAGAATTTAAAATGAAAATGATAGAAGTTCACAATTCAAGGAAGTTATTGCATGTGAAGCATGACTTCAATAAAAATATGATTTGTACCAATGGAATCCACTTAATTAAAAGAAAGTATTTATTGATGTCAGGTCTTTATCTAGGACTTGGGTGAACATCCTAAACAAGTCACAGTCTTTATCTAAAGAAATGGTCAACTGACTGAAAGACATGGAGACAGAAACAGAAAAATATGATCGAATGTATTAGTTTCTGGTTTAGAGATGTATGTGGAGCCCTAAACAAAGCTAAGTTACCAAGTCTAGAACCTGAAGGATGAAAGTTAAAGGTAAGAGTGAATGCAAAGGGTATACCAGGAAAAAATATGTACGAAAGCCAACATGTTTATGAGAACATAATATATTCAGCTAACCGAAATAAGGTTTATACTATTTCAAGACATTGAGTGCAAGACTTCATTGTGAAGAGATGAGGCTGGTGGGTAAAGTATAAATAATTATGCAAAAATGCCAAGAAGTGTGCACATTATTCTCAGAATACTTGATTTTGACAAATGAAAGATGTCCTGATTCAATAGGTAATTTAGCAAAATCGCCGGCTGAAGAGTCCAAAATAGAAAAACAGAGAGGAAAACAAAGTTTGTTTCAGTAAACAATAATCTTTCAGGTTAGTAAAGATAGAGATCAGGAATTAGATTGGCCTTAGATTTCTCAACAGAAATACTAGAAGATAAAAGAAAATAGAAGAATTTCATCAACATTCTGAGGGAAAATTATTTTCAACCCATTATGATATATTCAGCTAAATTTCAATTATGTATGTTAGGTAAGAACTTTTTTCCCAAAAGTGGGATGCCTCAAAAATCTACCCTTCATATATCAGAAAGTTACCACAAGATGTGTTCCAAAGATGATAAATTAAACAGGGAGGAAGGAATGATGGAAGAAAGGAAAAAAAGGGAGGGAAGAAGGGAAAACTTGGAAGGGAGGGAAGAAGAAAGACATAGGAACTAGGAAAGGGAAACTTGACAAAGGAGAGAAATAATGAAGTTCCCACTCTTAAGAGCCAAGAAAATGTCCCCAAATAGGAAAGGGGCAGCCCATACAATTAGAGTAAGAAGGTAAAGGGTTTCTCAAGATATTTATATAGGAAAAAAGGAATGCATCCATTACTTCATGTACCTGACCATATTCGGAGAAACCTTTTATATTCTCATATTCATTCATTATTGATGGGTAGCTACGTAACTCAAAGGAAAATAATTCTTTCTACTAAAAAGACACCTGCACTGATATGTTCATTTCAGCACCATTCACAATATCAAAGACATGGAATCAACCCAGGTGCCCAATGGCAGTGGATTCAATAAAGGAAATGTGGTGCATATACACCATTGAATACCATGCAGCCATAAAAAATAATACGATTATGTCCTCAGCAGAAACATGGATGCATCTGGTGGCCATTACCTTAAGTGAATTCATGCAAAAACAGAGAGCCAAATACTACATGTTATCACTTATAAGTGGGAGCTAAACATTGGGTATACCAGGCACAAAGACAGGATCCATAGACACTGTAAACTCCAAAAGAGGGTAGGGAAGGAGGGGGACAAAAGTTGAAAAACTACCCATTGGGTACTATGTTTGCTACTCGGGTGATGGAATCTTTAGAAGCCCAAACCTCAGCAGCATCCTGCAGTATAGCCATGTAACAGACCTGCACATGTATCCCCTGAATTTAAAAAAATATGAGGTAATTAGCAACATCAGAAAAAAATGATGGGCAAGAAGGAAATTTTAATTATCTTATCCAATATAGGTCTGCATTGAACATTACTTATTAGTAAAATAATGTTAATACTGAATAATAATTTTATGGTAAATTTTTACCTAACATTACAAGGAGAACAAAGGTACCATATGTTTTGGGGGAAAAGGGACACTAATATAAGAGAGATATATGTTTCTCTTTTGTATTTGGAAGATACTAGATATTGTCTAATATTAGAAAATCAAGTAATATTTACTATGTGGCATTAAGAAGTAAATAGGAGAAGTAAGTAGAGAAGGAAAAGTGGTTGACTAGAGATGGTAGAATTTGTTGGTGGAAAGTGTGGGGTAAGGCATTGATTATTTTTAAATCATAGGCTACAATAGTAAAAAGCAATTAAAGGTAAAGGACTTACAGACATAAATGATAACTTCCATTCTAAAAGTTTAGCAGCAAAGCAGTAGAAATGAAGAAAAATAGTGTGAAATAGCCTTAGATCCTAAAAATTATTATTTTTTAAAGATTTGAATATCTGAGCATATATGGAAATAGAGGGAAAGGAAACAACAGAGTTGAAACTGTTAAGACAGAAGAAAAAAATCCAGCTAATTGATTGAACAAGTGCCCTGGAAGGCAGAAAAGAATAGAACATGCTTATGCATCATTGTAATAACAGTTCTCTTTGGCTTCTGTTGACTATTGTTTAATAATAGTACAGAAAAATCTGCCACCTTCCTTTTTTTTCCAATCTACTTATGTCTGTGAATTAATAACTTTAAGCATGACATCAATTTCAGTGCAGTGCTAGATTTATATCTAGCAAAAGAAAAGTTACTGGTTGAAGTGACAACAGTTATGAGAACCAGTATCAGCATTTGATGTATGTAAAAAGACTTAGGAAGACATATCTAAATGCAGTGTGCAGGGTGAATATGAAAGAGAAAAATAGTTCAAAGAATTTATTCTGACTCCTGGGGAGAAGGCTCTCACTGAAATCATTGAGGAGGCGAGACTTGGAGAAACTAAGGGAAGCAGATAATGCCTGCATATTATTGGAGAAAGATAAAAGATTGTAGGAGAAAAAGGAACTTTTCCAAAAGAAAGTTTATGCTGTATTTTTCTCCTACATTCGTGAATCTTTAGTGTTCCTGAAAGGCTTCATATTTTGGTTATAAAAGAAGGAGTTCCCAAGAGGATCTGCTTTTCAGTTTTCCTGTGGAAGCTCTTGATTTTGTGAAACTCAGAAAGATAGAATGTTTTGCATATCCTCTTCTTTATCAACCTCCCTGACGAAAACCACCTCTTACCCTCTCTTTCCTCAGGGGTACTAACCAGGCTACTCCTTGCCTGTCTGGTGCTTTCTTTCTTTTAAACTGAAACTGAGCTACCCCAACACCATTCTCAGAAAACAAACCAAAAGGAAAAAAAAAGAGGAAAAAAAAACAATAAAAAATAAACAAACTTAAATGGATGTCAAAATAAACCTCACTTATCTTCTTTAGGAACTTCACTGCTAATTAATCTATTAGCTACTTTTTCAAATCCCACTATTTGGATATCTGGACAAAAAAATTATTACCTCCTGTTACCTATGTATTTAATCAGAAATAAAGAAATATAGTTTTGTTTGTTTTTTCCTGCCAGAAGATTTCTATTGAGTACATTAGAACAGATTCATCCTGCTTATGTATTTCTTTGGGTGTTGGTAATTGAGTTGCCAAATACAGGTTTGTGGACATGGACATGTCTGGTTTTCTTGGACTTTTCATTTATTAAATGTGGCCTCAGGGATATCATTTATTTTCTATGAGGATATATTATTACCTGTCCATAGAAGTATTTTGAAGACTGTGTTTTCCCTGATGTCTCATGTGGAGTTTGTCTTATTAATTTATATTTATTTGTTTTTTTCTGCGCCTAACACGACTTCATATCTATTAGGTAATTCAACACATGGCTCCTACCTTGAGCCGACTGATCATGACTGTGATGTGCAGAGCGTGATATCTGGCATGAGTTCGAGGTTCCATGAGAAATATGCCTTCCTCTCCCTCCAGAATCATCATCTACGAAAAGTCTACTGGCCAGTTTATTCAATTTTTTCTCTTTTAAAAATATATATCATCCCAGCTGGGCATGGTGGCTCACACCTGTAATCCCAGCACTTTGGGAGGCTGAGGCAGGCAGACCACCAGGTCAGGAGATCAAGACCATCCTGGCCAACATGGTGAAACCCCATCTCTACTAAAAATGTAAATATTAGCTGGGCATCGTGGCGCATGCCTGTAATCCCATCTACTCGGGAGGCTGAGGCAGGAGAAAAGCTTGAAACAGGGAGCCGGATGCAGTGAGCCTAGATCACGCCACTGCACTCCAGCCTGGAGACAGAGTGAGAATCCATCTCAAAAAATATATATATTTTATTTATATATATATATTTTATATATATATGTATGTATATATATATATATATATACATATATATATATATATAATCCCTTTTGGCCTGGCCTGACAAATTTCTTAGATGTATATTATTTCTGTTAAGAAGTAAAATAGATTTCAAAGTGTTGTCTTACATTTTTTCAAAAAGATATGACTCCATTTGTAAGCTGGAGACTCTCAATTATAAATAAGCAGAGAGATGTTCTTTTCTCTTGACGTTTTATATTATACACATATAAGAAAATCTTTGAAGAGAGATTTAAAGTTATATTTTCAAACATCTATAAAAGAAAATCAATCTTTCTTCCAAAGTCCAAGCTCATGCCAAGGCAAAAGAGGTGGACAACAAGAATGATGGAGAAGGTTTGTGCAAACTTGGAAAATCTCATCTTGTATTCCTGCAGTATAATATGCTAAGCTAGAAACAAACAAAGGCAAAAGGTCATGGAAGAGACTGTGGCAGATTTGTGAAGTTAAAATAGTGTGGTCTGAGAAGGGGAATAAGAAACAGATCATGAAAATGAGGAATATGGATAGAGTTTGTTTTTAAAATTCTTGAATACTTGCTCTGTGCCAGGCACTATGCTGGTTTACACAAAACAGGCAATCCTTGCTTCAGTGAGGTCACATCTAGTAAGGGGAGAGAGGAATAAGGACAATGCCTTATGATAAATGCCTTTGTAAAACATATAAAAAGAACTATATGAGAAAATCCTTAGTCTCAAAGAATTAGAGTCCCACTAAGTGACAAGAACAAACAGAATCCCTGAAGAAGAAATAACCCTTGCAGAAGATAAGCAAGAAATACAAGCAGTGTTTGGATGACAAAGTGAAATAGTTTGGATATTTGTCCACATCCAGATCTCATGTTGAATTGTAATCTCCAATGCAGGTGGTAGGGCCTGGTGGGAGGTGTTTTGGTCATGGGGGTGGATCCCTCATAGCTTGGTGCTGTCCTTGCAATAGTGAGTGAGTACTCATGAGATCTGAATGTGTAAATGTGTGTGGCACCTCTCCCCATCTTGTCCTTGTTCCCACCATGGGATGTGCCTGCTCCCCCTTTGCCTTCCATCATGATTGCAAGCTTCCTGAGGCCTCCCCAGAAACAGATGCCAGCACTATGCTTCCTGTACAGCCTGCAGATCTGTGAGCCAATTAAGCTTCTTTTCTTATAAATTACCCAGTCTCAGGTATTTCTTTATAGCAATGCAAGAAGGGCCTAACACAGAAAACAAGTGACTCCATATGCCATGGAAAATATTTAGAATTCTAACTTACTGAAAATGGAATCATAGATCAATTTATTATCTTCCTTTTAGAAATAACACTTTGAAAGAAATGCAGGCCGGGCATGGTTGCTCACACCTGTAATCCCAGCACTCTGGGAGGCCAAGGCAGGTGGATCATTTGAGGTCAGGAGTTTGAGACCAGCCTGGCCAACATGGTGAAACCCCATCTCTAGTAAACATACAAAAATTAGCCGAACATGGTGGTGTCTGCCTGCAGTCCCAGCTACTTGGGAGGCTGAGGCAGGAGAATTGCTGAACTCAGGAAGAGAAGGTTGCAGTGAGCTGAGATTGCACCACTGCACTCCAGCCTGGGTGACAGAGTGAGACTCTGTCTCAAAAAAAAAAAAAAAAAGAAATGTATTCAATGTATTGATTTGTGGGAGGTAAGATTAGAGCCATGGATATATATTACACACCTTTATTATTAATTAATTTCCTTTCATCAAAAATGTATTTAGTGCTTGCAATGTGTCAGGAACTAGGTTAGGTTAAGAAGATAATTTTTACAAAGGACTTTGATAAAACAAGTAAATCACAAGATTACCAGATATTTGAATGTATAATTAATAATACAGTGTTGTCATTTGTATGCAGGGTTTATAGGAGGAGGATCAGATTTTTAAAGATGTGAGATTGTCTAGTTAGGATAATGGTCCCGGGGAGATCCAGAACTGAGCATCTCAAATCTTAGGTTAATTCTGAGAAAGAGGAGTCTGGTCCTGTCTAAGCAAGACAGGATATATAGGTAAAGAATACAACCAAGAAATTCAGCCAGAAAAAAGAAATATATATATATATATATTTTTCTTTATATATATATATTTCTTTATATATATATTCCTTTATATATATTTCTTTATATATATATTTCTTTATATATTTATATATATTTCTTTATATATATATTTGTGTGTGTGTCTGTATATATATATATATATATATATACAGACACACACACAAATATATATATATATATATATATAGCACCGGTTTTCAGTCTGAGATCAGCCCTAATCGATCCAGATAGAGCTGAGTGTAATAAATAGAAGTGAAGTCTTACTATACAATAAGAGAAGCATCTCAACACTCAATCTAGGTAGGACAAGAGACCATTTAAAGATCAGAGCAGAGAGGTAATGAAGACTGAGCATCTCAGAATCCAGCTGCCACAAGATCATTTCAGAAGATCATAGAAAGCAACTCTCTTTTTGAGCATCTGTATTAGTTTAGTCTCACATTGCTATAATGAAATACCCAAAACTAGGTAATTTATAAAGAAAAAAACATTTAATTAGCTCATGGTGCTTTCAGACTATACAGGAAGCATGGCAGCATCTGCTCCACTTTTGGGAAGGCATCAGGAAACTTACAATCATGGAAGAAGGCAAAAGGGAAGAGAGGTGTCTCACATGATGGGGGCAGAGGAAGAGCAAGAGTGGGAGGTGCTATCCACTTTTAAACTACCAGATCTCATGAGAACTTACTCACTATCATGACCAAAGGGGATGATGCTAAACCATTTATGAGAAACTGCCCCCATGATCCAGTCATCTCTCACCAGGACCCACTTGCAACAGGGGATTACAACTGAACAGGAGCTGTAATCCAAAGGGAATTACAACTGAACAGGGAACACAGATCTACAATATCAGTATCCTCTCTTGAGGAGGTGATTGAGAACTGACTTGTGCGCAGTTGCTTGGGGTGTGTGTGTGTGTGTGCACGTACATGGGGATACATGTGTCAGCATGACAATTAGAGCACAAATACCTGAGCCAGCTAACATGTGCATGTTGTTCTTCTACTGTGTGTCCACAGTGGGACAGTGCACAGGATAATGCTCAGAAGAGAGGGGAAAACATCTGGCAAGGACATTCCTTTGATGTGCACAATAAGCCTTGGTCCCAGCTGTCAACTTTTCCATTAATCTCTGTCTTCAGTTCAAGGCTGGAATTCCTGACTTTTCCATTAATCTCTGTCTTCAGTTCGAGGCTGGAATTCCTGGGCATGACCATCTGTCTGAATGTCCATTGTGTGGAGAAATTGAAAAAAAAAAAAAACGTTGAGTCCAGAAGACCTTTTTGTATGACCTTCTTTGGTAAAAATATTGAAGGATTTTAAATTGTGTGGGAATGAGGTAGCCATAGATATAAATTACATCTGTGACCACTGAATATTTATTGGGTGATATTCATTTTCTCTCTCCTTTTGCCCCCACTCCCTGTCTTTCTGCCTGCCTAACTCATTCACTGGCCTCCTCCTTTCTTTCCTTTTTACAAGAAATATGTTTCTCTTCTGAGCTATCACGATATTAAGAATATCAGGCTAAATATGCCCCTAACTTCAGGAAGTTCTCAGACTCATGAAAAAAATGGCTATGTAAATAATGTGGAAGAATCAAAGAAAAGAAAAGACATATCACATGATAATTATCAGTGACATAAAGGATTTTCCTAAAGAAATAAGAGAGCACATCACTGAAAATTCTTTAGTAGTGTTTTTCACACTAAGGAAAGAGAGAAAAATATCTTAGCCAGTGGGTAGCATGAAACAGAAGTGTGAAAATATGCTTTTAAAATGAATTTGCTAGTTTATGGTGTTAGAACATAGAATGTTGGGTTATGATTTGAGAGGATGTTATAGGTTATTCTCCAGATTGTGACTGACCTCCATTTACCATGCGAGGTAGCTGATATTTCATAATAAGGAGCTTGCAGACTACTTTTACAGTGGGATAACATGATCTAATTCTGAGTATATAATTTTGTTTCATTTTGTTTCTGAACACTGGTATTTAGATTTGATGGAACCTCCAAACAGCATGCCCAGGGATTTACAAGATGATAAAAGGTGGAGGATATCTGGATAAGTATTTCTTAAGGAAAATGGCAAAGAATAGAACTGGCACAAGATGTGAGAAGGAAAAGTTTGAATATCTAGGTAGATTACTTACTTAATTTGCATGTTATTTCAGGAATTCTTAACTCACTGTCTACCAAGTTCCAGGAATTAAATAGGATACTGGAGATGAAGTGCTGTATAAGAAACAATACTATCCAATTAACCAAGCCAACATGAAAGCCTTGATAAAATATAATTTATGTTATAAATTATATAATTATATACACAACCAGTAAAGTCCGTTTCAAGTGCATGAATGCTTCTGGTGCTTTCACTCACATAATTTTGATCTCATCTAATTTTAGCAAAGATTGAAGGGGATGGTTTTTAAGCATCTCACTTCAAGCATATTCCACGTGTAATTTCACCTTTTCTTCTGAGGCATCTTGTATGGTGCAGAAACATGCACGAGTCTCATCAGACATGCGAGTGCAGACCGGAATTATGAAGATGTAAATAATCCCAGAGACAACCATCCCCAAATAGTGGTAACTCTTTCCTAGGCAATTATTTGAGGCATTTTATCAACTGCTCAGAAACTCCCAAGCAGGCTTATTTGCCCTCAGCAGTGTCCTTAATGGCACACCCAAGTCCCTTAGTGGTGCTTCATGTTAATATCTGCATAAAAAATCTGTGTTACATACTTTATTTTCAGATGGACCTTGTTCCTGTAGTGCACATACAATTGGTAAGTGTAATGGCCTGAGAAAAGGTATCCTTATGAGATGTTGAAACTGGATTACTCATTGGATAGCAGTAAGTGGAGTGTGGGTATGTATATTTCCCATACACCAGTTCCAACAGTGCTAAAAAAGCCAGAGGGTTTGTAAATTAGTTCAACCATTGTGGAAGACAGTGTGGTGATTCCTCAAGGATCTAGAATCAGAAATACCATTTGACCCAGCAGTCCCATTACTAGGTATATACCCAAAGGAATATAAATCGTTCTACTATAAAGACACATGCACATGTATGTTTATTGCAGCACTATTTACAATAGCAAAGACATGGAATCAATTCAAATGCCCATCAATGATAGACTGGATAAAGAAAATGTGGTACATGTACACCATGGAATACTATGCAGCCATAAAAAGAAATGAGATAATGTCCTTTGCAAGGACACGGATGAAGCTGGAAGCCTTCATTCTCAGCAAACCAACACAGGAACAGAAAACCAAACACCGCATGTTCTCACTCATAAGTTGGAGTCGAACAGTGAGAAGACATGGACAGAGAGTGGGAAACAACATACACCAGGGCCTGTAGGGGGGTGGGGTGTGAAGGGAGGGCACTTAGAGGACGGGTCAATAGGTGCAGCAAACCACCATGGCACACGTATACCTATGTAACAAACCTGCACGCTCTCCACATATATCCTTCTCTTTTTTTATGGAAGAAAGAAAGATAGAAAAAAAAAAAAGCCACAGGACCTCCAAAGCAGTGTTTAAATAGTTTCTTATTATTTTCATTGGTAGCACAAACCATGCTGAATAACAGGCCCAGGATTTAATTTTTAGACTGCAAAGAATTCTGAATGATTAGCCTGGAGAAGTATCCTTTGCCAATATGAGGATGTTGATAGGAGTATGTTGGGAGCTTGACACATTTGAGGGATATTTTGTTAAACAAGTCTAGGAATTTTGAACTTCAGATCCTCTGAATTCTCTGGGCTGAGACAGAACTCCCCTCTCCTTGCTGTAGGAGAGACAGTTCCTTTCTTCACAAGATCCTGAAAACGTCTTAGCTGAGGCAGATAGTTCATTGGCCAAAGCTTATCTTTCTCAAGATCCATTCCTGACCCCACAATACAATCACTAGGGTCACATCTCAGCATAACGCAGCAGGGAAATGCAGTCCTTTTGTTGGGGGAAAGACGACAACAACAACAAAAACACAGGCTGAAAGAGTTAAAGGTCCTGGCAATATATGCTGGTAGAAAACTTATGGGAGTGGAACTTGAGGACATTGAACCAGGGTTAAAGGTAAAATATAAGGCTTAATAAGAGATATTTGTTGATGTAGGATTAGTGCCTCATGATTTGAGGTTTAATATCTTAGCATCTTAAGTCATTCTCAATTTGTTGTTAAAAGGTTCTTTGAAACATGAACTTGCCAAAGACCCACAGTGAACAAGATACTGGTACTATCTGAGGAAGGCGTCAAAAGGATGATGAATTTGGGAATTTTATAATGGAGTTGCTTTGTGAGACTGGAAAACCCACCACTTCAACATATTCCCTGAAAAGACTCAGGTGACTTTTGCTTCACTAAGGCCATAAGAAATACATTGGTAAGGGAGTTACTGGCATCTGTAAGGCAGTCAGTGATAGATGACTGCTGCAGTCCAGGCTAACAGTAGGACATGTTGTTATGAAACTGTTTATATATACATATATTAAAGGGATGAATAAGATTCTGGAGTGGCAGAGGCTACAAGGTGACACTTAATTGTTAGAAGAAAGATAGTAAAGAATAATTTACGTGGTGCATATCAGCCAAACTGTCTCCTTTGCCAAGGGTGGAGACTATATATGTGTCCAAGAACACAGGCTCCATTGCATCTATAAACTGGCTGAATGCCCAGTTTTCTAATAGTAAAGTTAATTGGTGAGCTCTCAATGTGGAACCATCTTTTGTGAAAATAAGCTATCAGTTTGTGGAAGTTGATTACACAAACATTTTCACAATGGAGGGTGAAAGGCATTAATTCATTCTTACTGGAATTGGCACTTATGATGGATATGGTTTTACTCCCTTAGCCCATAGTTTCAGAGGGCTAACAGACATGGGATCATATAACCTTGCCTCAGCCCACATGACCTCTTTAAAGGCAAGGAGGTGAGATAATGGGCATCACAGGGTCCACTAATCCTACCTCCTACTCTATCATCTGGTAGTGGCTGCTATAATATAATAATGTGTTGGTTTATTAAAGGATCATTCAATGGCTAGCTCAGTTTTAAAGTTCTGTGTTCAGGACATTGTCCTACTTGGGGGGCAATATATGCACTGAACCATAGCCATGTATCCAAAAGCTAAAATGCTATAGTGTAATTCAAGTAGAGGAAGTAGTATTAACCATCTCATCATCATCTCTAGGGACGCAATTGAAATTTTTTCCTCCTGTCTTTGCAACCCTTGGTTCTGCTGGATTGGAAGTTCTTGTTCTTCCACCAAGTGATTTATTACGATTTCTATTTAACTTGAATGACAAATACTGCCCTTTCACTTTTTCTCTCTATGCCACTAGAAAAGATGATAAAGAAAGGAGTTACTATATGGCAATGGCCATTGGTACTGATTATCATGAAGGGGTGAAGCTGCTTCTATATTATAGGAAGAAGTAACAGTATTCCTTGAACTTGAGAAATTTATCTGAGTGTGTCCTGGTGCTTTTATACTTAGTAGTATATTAGTATACTTAATACTTAGTATACTAATAATATTAATAAGTGTAAGTATTATAGAAATATTAATACTTACACTTATTAGTATACTTAATAGTAACAATGGAGAAAAGTCTGTTGCAGCAACCATGACTTACAGGGCCTCAGTAACCTCAAATGTGAAGTTCTGGGTCACTCCCACCAAGCAAGCACCAAGATCAGCTGAAGTACTAACTGAGGGTGAGGAAAATCTAGAATGAGTGGTGGAAGGTGAGGATGATGAATATCAAAGATAACCTTGGGACCAGGAGCAGCAGAATTATCTCACTAACCTTCCAATACTAAATGTTTTATAAAGACGGTGGCCTGCCTCTTCCCTGCACTTTGGTTTTGTACCTGTGTGCTTGAGTTAACGCCACTAAGCGCACATCTCAACCGGAAAGAAGTAGATCCAGTGGATAGATGCTTCTCAAGGTCAATCCTGATTCTGATAAGCATTGTCTTTCCTCAGACTCTCCTGAGCAAGAAGGAACTCTAGTTGCTTTCAGCGTAGACTTCAGTAATAGCACTTCGAGTAGCATTTTTTTCTTCTTTTATTGTCTTTCTTCATTTATTTTCAGGTTCTGCTTTCAGATGAATTCCTTAAAATTGTCTGTTATAAAAAGCAGTATTTATATTGAACCCAAAAATGCTGCAAAGGCTACAGACAATGCCGAAAGGTGGGAATTTTATGAGGAATATCAAGGTAGCAGTGTCTGTAATTGTCAGTTGTTTTGGTTACCAGGGCCAGACTGCTCCCATGGGCTTATCTGTAAATACCTTTCAATTCAGAATATTTATATTTCCAGTTTCCTTCTTTTTCTCAATCGTATATCTTCAATAGTTTTTCCTACCAAAAAGAAATATTCGGTACAAACTATTTGACTTTCATTTGCAAGCCATTTTATGACTTTGTGTTATATAAATAACAAGATTTTTCATTAGACGAATGGAACTAGAAAAAGTGCCTTGTCAAAACTGCAACTTTTGACAGTTAGCCTTTCCCCACTATGAATTAATTACATGAAACAACTTCACAAAAATTTTTTCAGATGTGATTATTTCTTTAGAACTTTCTAAGAGATGTGAGAATCAAAAATGTATTCAGATTCAGATACATATTTCCTCGTATTTGGCCTCCTTCATAAGCTTCTACCATTTAATAGTGATGGCAAATTAAAGTATACTTTAGTAAAATTCATGGTGCAAATATGAGAGCAACTGAGCAACTCTTAAATTAGTTGGGCTATATTTGTTTTCTTACTTTTTCTTCCCTTAGAATACTTCAGAGATAACATAAAAAAGGGGAAGTTGACATGTTCACACATTTTCTGTTGTTGAATAAAATAATGGTATTACAGACCATCAGAATTTTTTTCATTCGGGTGATTCTTACGGTGATACTTGGTAATATCTGAGAGCTGAATTATATAACACAGTGAATTCCATGGAAAACGTGTTGAGTTGTAACACAGACTGTAAGTGGACCATATTTAGCAGGCAGGACAATCATCACAGTCACATTATTTTCATATTGCACATATTCCATCATGCTTTGAAAGCAACATTTAAAATGCAGAGCAGAAATGCGACATAATATTTATGTCTTCATAAATATTAAGCCTTCATACAATTCAGTCATTATATTTCTAGTCATATTAAAAGGGACATAACTATATTCTATAATAAAAATTATTACTTCCAGTATAACTTACAGCAGTCAAATCTATATCATTTGTTGAGTCAAAACTCTATCAATTTAAGTAGAATAAAAATCTAAGAAAGCACAAAATTATATATGGATTTGATTGGGCGTGAGAATATTAAGGTTTACCTAGATGTTGTTTCATAATCTTTTGTTTCCTCACATTTCTGTATAAAGCAGTTTTGTTAATAATCAGTTTTAATGTGTAACAAGAATATTTAGGTGAAAAATTAAGATATTATTCTATGTTGCACTGTGTTACATTGGAAACTATTAAAATCACAATATAGTTTAAAATACAAAAAGAACAATTTATTCCCTAACCAAATCTTTGGAGACATAATCAGTGTAACATTTTAGATTGCATTTGAAATATGTTCAGAACATCAAATATCACTGTGGAGAGTTTTATTCCAACATTAGAGAACAGGCAAGTTTCAAATTTGTATCTCCTACCCTGATTTTTTCAAGAACTCCAGATGAGTTTATTTGACTGCATGTTTGTCATCTCTGATTTGCTATACAACAGGCATCTCAAAATTAACATGGCCAACACTGCACTTAATTATCCCCTGACCTACCAGTCCCACAGTCTCCCCCAAGTTACCACTAACCAGTCTCTCAAATTTAAAACTATATAATTTAAAGTAGTTTTTTTCTAATTCTGTGAAGAAAGTCAATGGTAGTTTGATGGGAATAGCATTGAATCTATACATTACTTTGGGCAGTATGGCCATTTTCATGATATTAATTCTTCCTATCTATGAGCATGGAACATTTTCCATTTGTTTGTGTCCTCTCTTATTTCCTTGAGCAGTGGTTTGTAGTTCTCCTTGAAAAGGTCCTTCACGTCTCTTGTAAGCTGTATTCCTAGGTATTTTATTCTCTTTGCAGCAATTGTGAATGGGAGTTCATTCATGATTTGACTCTCTGCTTATCTATTGTTGGTGTATATGAATGCTTGTGATTTTATCCTGAGACTTTGCTGAAGTTGCTTATCAGCTTAAGGACTTTTTGGGAGGAGACAATGGGATTTTCTAGATACAGGATCCTGTGATCTGCAAACAGAAACAGTTTGACTTCCTCTGTTCCTATTTGAATACCCTTAAATTTCATATGGAACCAAAAAAGAGCCCATATAGCCAATACAATCCTAAGCAAAAAGAACAAAGCTGGAGGCATCACCCCAACGGAGTTAAGCTATATTACAAGGCCACAGTATCAAAAACAGCATGGTACTGGTACCAAAACAGACATATAGATCAATGGAAAAAGACAGAAACCTGAGAAATAACACCACACATCTACAACCATCTGATCTTTGACAAACCTGAGAAAAACAAGCAATGGGGAAAGGATTCCCTATTTAATAAACGGTGTTGGGAAAACTCGCTAGCCATATGCAGAAAACTGAAACTAAACCCCTTCCTTACACTTTATAAAAAAGAAAACTCAAAATAGATTAAAGACTTAACATGTAAAACCCAAAACCATAAAAACCCTAGAAGAAAACCTTGGCAAAAGCATTCAGGACATTGCCATGGGCAAAGACTTCCTGACAAAAATACCAAAAGCAATTGCAACAAAAGCTAAAATTGACAAATGAGATCTAATTAAACTAAAGAGCTTCTATACAGCAAAAGAAAGTAGCATCAGAGTGAACAGCCAACCTACAGAATAGGAGACAATTTTTGCAATCTACCCATCTGACAAAGGTCTCATTTCCAGAATCTACAAGGAACTTACACAAATTTACAATTAAAAAAACAAACAATCCCATCGAAAAGTGGGCAAACAATATGAACAGACACTTCTCAAAAGTAGACATTTATGTGGCCAACAGATACATGAAAAAAGCTCATAATTACTGATCCTTAGAGAAATACAAATCAAAACCACAATGAGATACCATCTCATGTCAGTCAGAATGGTGATTATTAAAAAGTCAGGAAACAATAGATGCTGGCAAGGCTGTGGAGAAATAGGAACACTATTACACTGTTGGTGGGAATGTAAATTAGTTCATCCATTGTGGAAGACAGTGTGGCGATTCCAAATACCTTTTGACCCAGCAATCACATTACTGTGTATATACCCAAAGGAATATAAATCATTCTACTATAAAGACACATGCACGCATATGTTTATTGCAGCACTATTTACAATAGCAAAGACATGGAACCAACCCAAATGACCATCAATGATAGATTGGATAAAGAAAATGCAGTACATATTCACCAAGAAATACTCTGCAGCCATAGAAAAGAATGAGATCATGTCCTTCTCAGGGACATGGATGAAGCTGGAATCCATCATCCTCAACAAACTTACACAGGAACAGAAAACTAAACACTGCATGTTCTCACTCATAAGCTGATTGCAGGATGGGGAGCAAGGGGAGGGAGAGCATTAGGATGAAAACCTAATGCATGCGGGACTTAAAACCTAGATGATGGGTGGATAGGTGCAGCAAACCACCATGGCGTATGTATACCTATGTAACAAACCTGCACATTTCACAAATGTAACTCAGAACTTAAAGTAATAATAATAATAAAAATAAAATTGAAATATATAATTTATCTCTGATTTACATATTCCAAAAAAGTATCCAATACATAATCTATTTGCAAATGCTGCAAACTCACAAGTATGTCTGAAATCACCTACTCCTCCATGCCCTTATAACAAGGCACCCTAGCTGATGTCTCTGGCTTGAACTACTGCAACACCCTTTTAATCATTTTTCTCTTTTCCTTTACTTAATCTGTTTGAATCTAGAAAAAGCTGATCCTTTTAAAAACATAAACCACATCATTACATACTTTTTCTTAAAATTATTCAATGTTTTTCATCAATATTGAAATTCAATGGAAACTTACAACTGCGGCAAATTAACTCCAATCGATCTATTCTTAGCATACCTGATCAACTTCCTTCCCTATATCATCATGCTTCACATCCACCAGTGTATAGAGTTACTTTCCTTTTATTTCTTTCAACTTCCTGTTCATTCCCAACTGATACTTTTCCATCTGTGGTTTCTTATTCCTAGACTATTATTACCCCTCATTTCTAATGTCTAGTTTCTCTTGGGTGCAATTTTCTTTTAACATTCATTGGGTAACAGTCAGATTCTTGCTAAGCAGACAAGTCACTTTAAAACACTTCATATTATTCTTTATTAAATAGGTGTATCCCAATTTTGCACTGTCCATTCTAGATAGCTAGCTAGGCATCATCTACCTGTCATTCATTTGTTAAGCAAGCAACCTGAGAAAGGATCTTAGCTTGTCTTGTAAAGCAATGTATCTCAGAACATAGTAAGTGTGTATAAGTATCTGTAGGTTGATTTCAGGATGCATTTCCTTCTAGCTCTTAACACTACTAAAGTGCTTTGTTATTGGAAAACAAAGCACTTCTATTAAGTCCCACAAAGTGGAAAATAGTTTATTAAGACGTATCAACTTTTTTGTATTTCTAATATCCCAGGTGATGCTCAGTATATTAAGGGACACAATAACGTATGTTTTTTAAGGTAACTACATTTGAAACCAATTAATCTATTTTAATGTAGGTGATCAACACACCATTAGGAAATCATTGCATTCATATGTTTATATACATGACAAATATTATAAAACTAGTGTTTTGAGATGCAAAAGGCAATATTCTCTTATAAGATTCATGAATCCATTAAGCTGGTACTAATTAAAATACATATCTATATCCATAAAAGTCAAATTCATAATTTATGTATTCAAGTTAAAAATCCTAATTCAGAATTCAAATGTATGTTTATATAGATTTATAAGGCATTTACCTAATGCTTTTTCATAATTTAGACTAAAACCTGATTCTAGGCCAGGAGCCGTGGCTCATGCCTGTAATCCCAACACCTTGGAAGGCCGAGGCGGGCGGATCACAAGGTCAGGAGATTGAGACCACCCTAGCTAATATGGTGAAACCCCGTCTCTACTGAAAATACAAAAAATTAGCCGGATATGGTGGCGGGCCCTGTAGTTCCAGCTACTCGGGTGGCCCAGGCAGGAGAATGATGTGAACCTAGGAGGCAGAGCTTGCAGTGAGCCAAGATGGCACCACTGCACTCCAGCCTGGGTGACACAGCGAGACTCCGTCTCAAAAAAAACCAAAAAAACAAACACACACACAAAAACCTGATTCTAATATTAGACATGACCGTAGACAATAGAAGACTAGATTGCCTATCAATAGAGCAAAGGTATCACTCGCCTGGTCTCTGCCTTCATCAGGAAGACTGTTAATATTCCTTCTCTACATTGCAGAAACTGAGAGTTCAGTATGTCAGGTTATATATGAAATTACCTAAAAATTCACAAAATGAATTAATTGTTGGAAAGACTAGCTTGAGGATTGAAGAAAATTAACATCTATTTTATAATTTTATATAAGATACTGCTATTTACATATCTTAAGACATACATTAAGAATTTCTGTTCTGTTCCTTATCACAGATATCTGTCCTAACCATAGCATTTTCCCCTCAAAGTTGGAAAGACTAGCTTGAGGATTGAAGAAAATTAACATCTATTTTATAATTTTATATAAGATACTGCTATTTACATATCTTAAGACATACATTAAGAATTTCTGTTCTGTTCCTTATCACAGATTTCTGTCCTAACCATAGCATTTTCCCCTCAAATTTATAACTTTGTTTACATAGAGAATGGGATGTGTTAATTCAGAATAAATTCTCCCATAACTGAAAAAAATTTTAACAATGTGTAAAATACAAACGAGGCAAGGAATAATAAGAAATTAAGACTATAACAGGATTATAAGACCTCTTACATTTTAATGTAATTTTTGAAATTAAATTTTTCTAGGAGTGTTTTTACAAGCAAATACTTAGTATGAAGTTTGAATTCCATAGAATGTTAATGTTATTTAATATCTAAATCAACTTGCTAAATAAGTCACATGCCATTTACTCATTATACAATAATGAATGCTTTTCAAGTAAAAAGCTTAAAACACCAAAATAAGAAAAAGTGACTTTAAATTTGAGGAATATGAGGAAGCTATGACAAAGGAACCATTCATGATTGTTTATACTTACCATGTTTTGTTTCCTTAAATAATTCAGGATTTCTAATTTCTAATGGAAGGCTTTCAATCCTATGGCATCACAGACATATTGTACGGATTCCTGTGACTTTGTAAGAAGCATTATATAGCATTATAAATTAAATGACAGTGAATATGCTATCATATCGGTAATAAAATCTGTAAAAATGGCCGGGCGTGGTGGATCACGCCTGTAATCCCAGCACTTTGGGAGGCCGAGGCTGGCAGATCACGAGGTCAGGAGATCCAGACCATCCTGGCTAACACGGTGAAACCCCGTCTCTACTAAAATACAAAAAAATTAGCCGAGGGTGGCAGCTCGTGCCTGTAGTCCCAACTACTCAGGAGGCTGAGGAAGGGGGACTCTCTTGAACCCGGGAGGTGGAGCTTGCAGTGAGCCGAGATCGCGCCACTGCACTCCAGCCGGGAGACAGAGCAAGACTCCATCTCAAAAAAAAAAAAAAGTGAAAATAAGATGTGTTTATATTTTCTTCCTCTGAATTTTTAATAAGCATATAAATGGGCAAAGTTCCTTCTAGTACTGCCTCATATGTGTTTAGTTATTTTGGACTTCTCTTATATCACAGATTTTAAACCCCTCAAGGTCTTAATTTTAAGCATTTTCCCCTCTCTGTTATTGAATTCCATGTTTAGTAATTGCAAATATATTTTGTTCAATCATTCCAATTAAAGACTCAACATATAAGAATTTTAAACAATGTAAATATATTATCGTTTTCATTAGTTACTTTGCCTAGGTACTGATGAATACGCAAAAAAAAAATCATGATTACAACTGTCTCCTAAGTAGCTATCATTCTGATCTTAATTGACATGAAAAATGTAAGCATCACACAAACCTATTTATTATATAACATTATTATTTACATCTTTTTAAATTAAAGTTGAATTAGTATGTTTATAAAGTGATATTTAGATTTATTTTCATTTAAATAACAAAATATCATCAATCTATTATTTAAGTAATAATCTGTTAAAAGCATTTAAAGTAAAATAAGACAACTGAAATATATAAATTACTAAAGAAAGAAAATAAGAAAAAGAATACATTAAAACTTAAAGAAGACCAAAAAAAATTCGGATGACAATTTATTATTTTCCACACATTGTATATTGATGCTATACTGTAGGTTTACTGTAGGAAGGGCATGTAAAATTAAAGATGTGAAATGACAGTTGATCAAATCTTCTGCTGTAAGACCTAATCTTTCATCAATCCTTTCAACAAAAATGAAAGCTAATATTAAGAAATATTGAGAGAGCATCCCTGAGAAATAATAATCTAAAGCGGATACCAAAATCTGTCAGCCACTAAACTATGATTAAATATATTAGGTCAAGCACTGTTTTATTAGCCATATTACAAGGGAGATGACATATTGAAAATCTTTAACACCAGTTTCGTGTCAGTAGTGAAAAATCTTATGTTAACCTGAAATCAACCTCTCCCTTCCAAGAGTTATTTATCACATAGAATAGATTGAAGTTGGTGACCAGATGCCCAGTAAGGTAGATTGATTTTGACAGAATACTGCCTGGATAAAAAGTGAGACAGACAAGAAAGTGGATTGGCACCTAGCTAGACTGGAGCCTGGTTTAAGAAACTGGGAATTTTTAGCCACTTAGGGAGAATGAAGTGTGAAATCCTTTGAGGGTTGCCATAAAATATCGTGCAGCTGCATTAGTGCACAAAGGCAGCCAGCTAGTGGGGTAAGAAGGAGTCTAAAGTGCTGAAATCCCTGAATTCATTCTAGGCACAAGCCCTTAGTACATAACTTCCACTGTAAATGGGGAGTGTGTGTATGTGTGTGTGTGTGTGTGTGTGTTTCTTTAGCCAAATATCCATGGATAAAAAATAAAGGCTCTGAGAGAAGAACAATTTCCTGCTTTAAATACCTTTTATAATACTGGTCCAGGGTGAATTAACAAATGTAAATCATATTTTTTGTTCTATTGTTCACTCACAATTATATCTATTATGGTCATCACTTATCAAAAATGCTAAAGAGAATTATTTGTTGAGTGGTTCTCTTTTATGAGTCTAGTTCATTTTAAAGTCCAGTTCTCAAGTGGTAAATGTATACTGTAAACTTTGAGCACTTTATTTTATCAGAACTCTTCCAGATTGCATTTTGATAACGTCGTATCTGATATGTATAATTAACTATTATGTATGTCTATATTTAGTTTTTGATATTTTTGAATAAACCTCTAAATACATAGAGAAGTCAGTGTAGAAGTTCTGTCAACATTCCTTTGCCAAATAAGTAAACATGAACCTAAAATTACAGAGACTTTAGAAGCTATATACTAAGGATGGTTTGCCTGATTATGACAATCACTGTGCAAAAGCTGGTGGTTTTGTATAGCTTCAGTTGTTAACAATCATATTGACCTTTTTAGTATTCTGATTTACAGCTTCACATAATCTGGAAATAGAATTTCTCACAGTTTTAGAGTTGGGAATGTCCAGTCAGGTTATTTGCATGATTGGGTCCTGGTAAAGGAAAACTTTCTGGCTTGAGCAAGGCTACCTTCTCACTGTGTCCTCACATAGTGGAGGGAGAGAGAAAGAAAAAGCTCTCTAGTGTCTCTTTTTATAAGGGCACAAATTCCATCCTGAGTGCCCCAGCCTCATGATGGCATCTAAATGTAGTTACTTCTCAAAGGCCTCCACCTCCTAACACCATCACCCTGGGTGGTAGGGCTTCAACATATGAATTTGGGTTGGAACACAATTCTGTCCTTATATATGTTTACATTTACATATATATGATTTGTTTTAATGTAGCCTACCTTCCTCTCTTTTCTAAACATCGCTAATTTAAAATTGAATTCATCTCTTCCAGCATATGGAACAAGACATGAATATTTTTAGACCGATTTCTTCAAAGTTTTAGGACAGATGTTTTCAGAACTCTGACTTTTAACAATTTTTTGGAACCTTCTGGGACTTAAGTCTGTGGGAGTGTAGCTTTGGGCCAAACAATCTGAGCTGCCTTTCTCAACTGAAGAAAAGGAAGATTTAGAAACTTGCTGTGTGTGGTTGCATGTAAACGGGTGTGTGTTGTAATTTTCTTTTGCTTCAAACTCATTTGAATTATGTCATTTTGTTTAAAATGACCTTTAGATTACTTCAAAACCAGAACCATTTTTCATGATTGCTAGGGTGATTGTAGGAACTGAGAAAGAAAAATCTGCCCCACACTGATTTTCCTTGGAATAAAGGGTGTTTTAGGTTGAAGGAGAAATTAAGAAAGCAGTTTCTCTGTGCAAGGATAGGATTAAGTTGACTTCCAAGCTGTAGTCCTCTGTTAACTGTTTCCAGAAATGTCATTTAAAAATTTAGTCATATAGATAAAGTCACTTCTCATGAATTATGTCTCTTATACCTAGGCGTTTGTTTTTCTTCTTTAAGTAGTTTATACTTTGTTCCTAATTTAGTTCAAAAATGAAAAGTAACTTAAAAGGCTCATCAGAGCACGTTGTAAGAATGTTCCTCATGGATTATCTGAAATGTGAATGATGAACTGCTATAATACACTGTTATGGCTTCATAAGCTTAATCAGAATCCCCTTTAACCTGGAATATGTTGGCTGTTTGAATCCTGCCTCTGCTAGAAGTTTTCTGGACAGGCTATCTCTCAGTGAAGTTAGACTCTTTTCTTCACAGTGTGGGTGACATGTATATCAGCAGAATTGTTAAAGCTCAAAGTAAGGTGACAGCTGCCAAACTTGCAAAGTTGAGATTTCATCTCCATTACCAGTAGATGAACTGTTCCCTGGGTCTCTTATTAAGGTCAGCCTGACTCAGTAGCCTGTAACCTCCTTGAAGCCAGTCTACTTTCTCTCTTTTTTTTCCTATCTTTTTAATTGCTATTGTCTGTTAACCAGATAAGTGCCATAAACTAATTTTGGTCTAGGGACAGATATCAGAATTGAATCCTATGTAATATGTCTATATATCTTAAAATTTAAATTTTGTTGCAAATAATCATTTCTTTTGATTTTCTGGAGTATAGTATCTGGGTCCTTTATAGACAAATGTTAATACTTCAAAGACATTAAATGAAATAGCAAGTGAATGTCTTCCAAATCTATTTTATTTCCTTTTACAATACATTATACCAGGTTTGACATCCTATGTGGAAATAACAAAATGTCCACAGGCCAGTGGCATTGAAAAGAATCTCTTCCACCTCAAATTTTCCTTTTTGAAGATCTAGAATTAATGAGAAGGGAAGCTCAGGATTTTGAAAGTCAGAAAGCAATAAGGTAGAATAGAATGGGAAATAGCAGAATACATGGAATTTAGAAAACTGCTTAATGCAGGAGTCTATTATGTTAATTTTCATTATGTAAATATGACATTCAAGTTTCTTTTGATTTCTATTTGGTTTCCTTTTCTTCCATGTCAGACAAGGAGAAGGCATTCAGCTCTTTAGAGAATGAAGAGATTTATAATCAGAGACAAATAGAGAGGAATTATTTGAAAAGACTGAAAGAACAAATAAAGAACATGTTTTATTTAGTTTTGTCACTTAAATTGAAGTATTTGCTAATTTTGTTGTACATTAAAAAATCTCTAGAAACAGTATCATGTATTCTTTTTCTCCCAGTCACCAGTCGTCTGACCACAATAAATACTTCAATAAATCACGTACATTAAAACTTCTTTTTAATTACTAAGACTTGCAGTTCCTCCTTGTTCTGAGTGACAAGAACTTTTTGTAGTCTTAGGAAATTTTCTACATGTTTGCTGAAGCAGTTCTTTTAGAACACATTTTTTGAAAGAGAATTATAAGTATGTAGAAAGGAAGGGATTATACTTTTCATGTAGAGAAGCAAGATGAATTTAGTAGTAAAGAGAACATGTTTTAGACAAAATCAAATTCAAATCTCTCATTAACTCATTATAGTCTTCAAAAGGCAAGTTACATAAAATACCTGACACTTAATTTTCTGGTACAGAAAATAAAAAAATAAAATTACCATGTAGTACTGAGTAAGAACTAAATTAGATAGTTTTACCAATATTCAATTTTAGCCATCACAGCCAATTATTGTCATGATTTTATAGTTCTCTCAAGCTTCTTATTCATTAGAAATATAACATTTTGTAGATGTGGCAGACTTACTAGTTAATGCAGGGAAAGAAGGTTAATATGAAAAGAGTTATTTAAATTGATGAACTTCTTGCATGATTTTCACTGAAAAAAATGTTATTTTGAGAGAATCATATATTTTGTTTTTCCAAAAAAATTATGAAAATAAATAGAAAAGCATGCACTTTAAATGTACTTTTAAATACTTTCCATATCTCTGCACTGCTGAACCCACATGGATTCCTTATATAGCTACTATAACTGCCCATCAGGTTCTCCTTGCCCACTGCCTAGACAGAGCCTATTTATCAAGAGGGGGATTGCAATAGAGAAATAGTTTAATTCACACAGAGATGACTGCATGGGAGACCGGAGTTTTATTTTTATTTGAATTGGTCTCCTCAAAAACTTGAGGATGGGGATTTTTAAGGATAATTTGGTGGTTAGGGTGTCTGAATGGAGGGAGTGCTGATTGGTCCGGGTGGACATGAAATTATAAAGAGTAGAAGCTGTTCTCTTGCACTGAGTCTGTTCCTGGGTGAGGGCCACAAGACCAGATGAACCAGTTTATCTATCTGAATGGTGCCAGCTTATCCGTTGAGTACAGCATCTGCAAAACATCTCAAGCACTGATCTTAGATTTTACAAAAGTGATGTTATCCCAAGGAGCATATTGGAGAGGCTCAGAATCTTGCAGCCTTCAGTTTTATGACTCCTAAACCATAATTTCTGATCTTGTGGCCAACTTATTAGTCCTGCAAAGACAGTCTAGTCCCCAGGCAGGAAGAGGGTTTGTTTTGGGAAAGGGCGGTTATTGTCTTTGTTTCAAAGTTAAACTATAAACTAAGTTCCTCCAAAAGTTAGTTCAGCCTAAGCCCAGGAATGAACAGACAGCTTGGAGGTTAGAAGCAAGATGGAGTCAGTTAGGTCAGTTCTTTTTCACTGTCATAATTTTCTGTTATAATTTTTGCAAAGGTGGTTTCACTACTCAGCTGAGGTCAATACAGATTTGTTATACTAGTCATATTCAGGAAAAGTTCTCTGAGAATAAGTGTCAGTATGTTAATTAAATTTTGAGAGTCCCATCTTTTTAAGCTGTTCAGAGGTAGTATTACGGTAGCATAAGTAGGTTATTTACAAATTATTAATGATGATTACTTATTGCAACCAGTAATGAAACACATGTTGTCATGTTTTCATTTTCTTAGGTTTCATTTCAGAAAGTGTCAATTTCTGTATCCAGTCTAAGCTAAAAGTTAATTTATTCAATAGTTTTATATTTAGTAAATACATCCTGAAATTAGTGAATTGTGATTGGGGGGGTTATTATTTTCCACTAATTATTTCTCTTTGAGAAGGCAGAGAAGTTCTCAGAAAAAGTTGAAAACACTTAAATTAAAATTGAAATATAACTTAGAGAGTAAAATTTAATAAACTGCTTGTATTAAGAAAACCTACAGCCAAAAGAAATCTCATTAGTCTAAAATTAACCAGTGAGTGTTAGAAAGAAATTTTAATGAAAGAAGAATAAAATTCTGTCACATTCGAAAAATGTTACCAGAGCAATGATGCTAAATGTTGAGTAGAGTTTGAGGTTACATTTTATTTCCCCTTTTCTCTGAAAGAAACCAATACTTACGCAATAATTTTTGTAAGAAATGAAAAAAGTAAATTTGTTTTGCAGAAGAATTTTTCCTTTGCCACTTATTGACTTAGAGTTTTAATCTATCTTTAGATTAATACAAGCAATAAAAAAGTTGTCAATATATGTAATAACAATATCATTAAAATTTTAAAAAAGTTAATAGCTCAAAGAAATTATTGAACAACAGAATCACTTATATAATAGAGAATATAAGAAAAAACAATGTTTTTTAGAACTGAAAAAATTATTTTTCAATTAAAATTAATTTATTCTAATTTTTAATTTTAAAAATGTTTTCTTCTGCCTTCTTTCTTAGTCTTCTGTCTGGCATCTGAAAATCCCACTGTGAATGGCTTATGAAGTCTAAGAAAGTCCAAGAAATCAATGTTAAAAAATGCTCAAATAAAAGCCCAGTGGTTATTTAAAATTTGCAAGATAATAAAACACAAATCTCTAAGTAAAGATAATATAAGAAATATATGTTTATATATATAATTTTAAGACAGCTGTTATAAAAAATGCTTCAAAAAGCAATTAAAAACACATTTAAAACAGAGAAAAAAGCTATCAAAAAAGAACTATAAATTCCCAGCATAGAAATGGAATACACAAAGAAGAACCAAATGTAAATTTTAGTTTTGAAAAACCAAACAATTTAAATAAAAAACCCAATGGATGGGATCCACAGCAGAATGGAGAAGACAAAGAAAAGAAATAGTGAACTGAAAGATATGGCAATAGAAATTACACAATCTGAACATAAGAGAAAATATATTGACAAAAATTGCACAGACCCTGAGAGACATGTAAGACAGTCATAAAAGGTCTGATATTCACATCATCAGTCTTAAAAGTGGGGCTTAAAAAGTGCTTGAAAAAATAATGGCTTAAAACCTCCCAAATTTGATAAAAGATATAAACCTACAGTCAAGAAGCTAGGTAAATCCCAAATAAATGAAACACCCAAAAAATATACCTCCAGACTCTAGTGATTTTACTGGAGAATTATAAGGGAGAAATCTCACTAAATCTAGGCAACTTTTCCTAGAAAATCTAAGAGAAGGGTATACTTTCCTATTTATTTTATGAAGCCAGTATTGCCCTGAAACCAAAACCAGACAAAGATTGTAAGAAAAAAGAAAACTCTAGAACAATATCTCCATGTTGAAAATGTATACATCAAAAAAACTAGGGTTTATTTCAGGGACTCAAAACAAGTTCAATATTCAAAAATCAATAATGTAATTCAGCATATTAAAAGGATAAAAAAGAAAAATCACATGTCATACCAATGCAAAAAAAACACATTTGACAAAATTCAATATTTCTTTATATTAAAACCTATCAGAAAAACTAGGAGTAGAAGAGACTTTCCTCAAATTGATAAAGAGCAAATGGGATTATATTGGTGGCTATATACCAAAGGCTTAAACCTCTGAAATTAGGAGTAGGGCAAGAATGTCCATTCTCCCTACTTTTATTAAACAAAGTGCTGAAAAATAATCATAGCTTCTACCATAAGGAAATAAAAGACACGCATATTAGAAACAAAAAGAAAGAAACATAAAGAAAGAAACAAAGCAGTTCCTATTTGTGGATAACATAACGGTCTACATAGAAAGTCCTAAATGAAATGTTTTATAAAAGTCATCCAGAACTACTAAGTGAATTCAACATGCTCACAGTTTACAAGATAAGCAATAAACAATAGTACATATTTCTATATACTAGCAACAAACAGTGTACACTGAAATTAAGAATACAACACTATTTGCAATCCTTCAAAAACAAAATACTTGAGGTAATATCTAACAAAAGGTGCATAGGACTCAAATCTAAAAATTACAAAAATTTGATGGACGAAATCAAAATACATCTTGGAAAACAGAGAGAGACTCCATATTTATAGATTGGAAGACTCAATATAGTAAAACACCCAAATCTCCCCAAGTTAATATAGGTAATGCAATTCCTATGAAAATTCCTGGAAGGTTTTTTTTTATAATAAAGACAAGATTGTTATAAAATGTAAAATTTTCATTTGAAAAGTGAGAAAACAGTCTGCCCAAATGCCAGGTTATTATATAGTTATAGTAGTCAAAACTGTGGGTTGATAGAGGGAGAAATAAATAGATCAATGGAACAGGACACAGAACCCAGAAATAAATTCACACATCATGTCCAACTGATTTGTGACAAGCAAGTCAATGGAAGAAACAACAACAACAACAGAAAACCTCAAGAAAAAACTAAAAATTAACTGAAAATGGACCACAGACTTATATGTAAAATTTGAAACTATCAAACTTTTAGGAAAAAAATGTAAGAGGAAATATTCGGAGGCTAAGGCAAAGAGTTCTTAAACATGACACTGAAATCATGGTCCATGCAAGAAAAAAGTTGTGGTAGATTTAACTTCATTAAAATTAAAATTTATATCGTATGAAAGACCAACCTCATTGAGGATGAAAAGACAAGCTACAGACTGGTGGGAACTACTTGCACAACACATATTGGACAAAATATTAGTATCTTGAATACACAAAAAACTACCAAAATGAAATTTTTAAGAATCAAATTAGAAATGGGCAAAACATAGAGACATTCTACTCAAGTGGATATACAGATGACAAGTAAGTACATACAGAAATTTAACATTCTTATTCATTAGGAAAATGCAAACTGAAACCACAATGGAATATCACGATACACCTATCAGAATCACTAAAAAAAAGTAGTTATAATACCAAATGCAAGTAAGAATGCAGAAAATCCTGATCACTCATACATTGCTGATGAAAATGTAAAGTTGCAAACCCACTGTGAAAAACTGTTTGGCATTTTAAAAAATGTAAACACATACAACTACCATACGTTTCAGGAATTGCATTCCTGGGCATCTTCCCCGTAGAAATGAAGACATATGTCTATGCAAAAACTTGCACACAATGTTTACGCAGTTTCCATTTGTAATAGCCAAAACTGAAGACAACCCAGATTGTGTTTCAGTGGGTGAATAGTTAAATAAACTGCAAGATATTCATACCATGAAATATTGCTTAGCAATGAAAAAGAACAAATTATTGCCTTACACAAAAGCCTGCATAAATTCAGTCAGTTATGTTGACTGAAAAATGCCAGTCACAACAGGATACATATCATATGATTCCATTTAAATAATGTTATTGAAATGACTAAATTACAGGAGTATAGCAGGGATTAGTGATGCCAGGGGTTCATCAGGAATTCAGGGCAGGAGGGTAGTGGGCAAGGATACATACATAAAAACAGGAACACTTTTGGTAATGGAAATGTTCTGCATTTTGATTGTGCCAAAGTCAATATACTGGTGTCATATTGTACTGTAGTTTTGCCAGATATCATCATTGGGGAAAACTTGGTTCATCTCTACACATCATTTCCTACAGTAAACAACATGTAAACCTACAATTCTCTCAAACTAAAAAGTTCACATAAAAATTACAATTAAACTCAGGCATGAAGTACATTTAATGCTCCCTTCTAAGACATTGCTGTGAATTTCTAGTTCCTAGCTCTATTTTGGGATGTGCTGGACTGATTGAAGTGAGGGAAAGTGATCGCAACTCTAAGGCAAGTTATCTCAGTGAGGTCACAGCTGACTAAACTGGTAGATATTTATAGCAGAACCATACTTATTGATTGTCCGTGTTTCTTTCATGAATTTTAATAACTTTGCCTGGCTTTGCTTTTAGCACTTCTTCAGTATTAAAAAGTGAATATCCTGAATACAAATTCTTAAACTTTCCATTAATCTTTAAGAAGCAATGTGCTCTACTTGGAACTCCTGAAGGTATCTTTGAAGGTATTATGGCACAAGAAAATAGAAAGTAACCCATCTGTAACCAGATGTCCTTGGTTAACAAGCTACTTCTAACATGACTTGGGATTTGGAAATCAATTCTACTTGATAATTGATGAACCCTGGAGGAGGAGGTAGTGAAGCTCTAGGGTAGTGGAGAAAGTGATATTTATTACGTTTGAACTTCCACTTTTGGCTCATCACTGAATCTAAAGTTTATATACTTTATCTCAAGACAATATTTGCAGGAAATGTATGTACTGAATATGAGAAATGAATATGTAGGTAAACTCATTTACCAAATAAAACCTAATGCTGGAACAACAGAAAACAAAAGGCTAATCTATTCATCAACATAATAATATGAAGTTTTGTTACAACACATTGCCATAGTGATCAGGCCATTTCCTCTTTTCCTTAAACAGCTCAAAACATGCAATAGATATCTTAGACATTAACATTTTACTAATGGGCTGTACTTCAAAAATATGTAATTTTGTTGTTAGACATTTTGAAAGCATTGGCCCATAGAGAAAAGGTTATAATTGTTTAGATTGGTTTTATGACTTACTGCCAAAATGAAATTAACCTTTAATATTGCTGAATTTTAATAATGTTACAAATCAAGCAGAGGTGCTTGGAGCAGAAGTTAATGGAAAAGTAGTTCAAAAAAACTCATCCTTTTTTATAGGTTTCACTTTGGCATACAATTTGAAAGATGTAAATTTTGTTGTTTCTGTTCATCCCTTCAATTTTTGTAATATTTCACATAAATTAGGAAATTAATTTATAAGTCATTAGCTGATCGTGATTCCCACTTTAAACCATCAATAACTCTTCCATGTCTAAAAGTATTCCGTTCTTACCATTAGAAAGGACTAGTTCCTACCACCACCTGTTCTCCTCCCCTCTATAAAATCCATGCTCACATGTAATGTAACAAATAATGGATTCACATTCAGACCTGTGGACTGAGAATTACTTGCTATGCATCACCAGAGGTATTTGATTTATTTTTATTGTAAGAATAAGTTGAGATGCCGTAAAATTCATAGATTTTAAATGAACAATTTGATGTGCTGTATAGTTGTAAGCAGCCATATAATCAATCAAATAAAACTATAAAATATTTCCATTACCCCAATAAGTTATCTCTTGTTCAACCTAGGTAATCCTTCTAACCCAAGCAATCTCCCCAGCCCCAAACCCAGAGGGAACCATTGTTACTATTTCTATCATGGTAGATTAAGATGTTTTGTTGGATTTTATATTAATATTACGCTACACATTAATGGAATCATCTTTTGTTCTTGTCTTCTTTTGCAGAAAATAGTGTTTTGGAAATCCACTCATGTTGTTATATGTATCTGTACTTCATTCTTTTAAATTGTTAAGCTATGTATGAATACATGACAATTTGTTTATTGTTTTTTATTTTTTATTTTTTTTGGAGACGGAGTCTCGCTCTGTTGCCCAGGCTGGAGTGCAGTGGCGTGATCTCGGCTCACTGCAAGCTCCGCCTCCTGGGTTCATGCCATTCTCCTGCCTCAGCCTCTCGAGTAGCTGGGACTACAGGCGCCCGCCACCATGCCCGGCTAACTTTTTGTATTTTTAGTGGAGATGGGGTTTCACTGTGTTAGCCAGAATGGTCTCGATCTCCTGACCTCATGATCCGCCCGCCTCAGCCTCCCAAAGTGCTGGGATTACAGGCGTGAGCCACCACACCCAGACTATCATTTTTTATGTAGATGAACATTCAGATCGTTTCCTGTTTTGAGCTATGATAAATAAAGGTGATATGAAAATTAATGTATTAAAGTATTTAAGAGGAAATGTGCCTTTATTTGTCTCTGATTAAATCTAAGGGCTATGGCTAGGTAAATGTAAGTCTAGCTTATAAGAAACTGCTGGTCCGGCGCAGTGGCTCATGCCTGTAATCCAGGACTTTGGGAGGCTATACATGAGTTTATACTGATACCTCTATTATCATATGCATCATTCTAAGCTACTTACCTTGGTAATTTATAAATTTGCACTACAACAGTGAAAACCCAGCTGCCACCAGCCATCACACATTAATTTTTGAATTCAGCATATGTATATATTTATATAGATATAGATAGATAGATAGATAGACAGACATATCAGAATTGCACACTCCCATGGGAAACAATCTTACCAGTTAGAGCAAAGTGATCCATATACTTCCTTGTACCTTCCTCTTACAGACTCCTCTCATGCATTCCAAAGCACCTTTTATCCCAACCTTTCCAGTGAGGTTGCTTTATACAGTATATTTATACAGTTAGATTATTTTTGCACATTTGTCATTGGATCAGAGCCTCTCCAAACCTGCTAAGTTTTGTTTCAAAATTTCATACATTAATGTTCACTTTTAGTGCTGTAAAGTTCTGAGAGTTTTGATAAGATATTTGCTATTAACATATTTAGAAAGCAGTTTTACTAGCCAAGAGAAAAAAAACTTTGTGCTTTATCATCTCTATAGTTTTGCTTTTAATAAGATATTATATAATTGGAATTACCCAGTGTTAAGCTTATCCGATTTTCATACTTCACTTAGCAATATGCGTTTAAGATTCAACGACACATATTCTTGAGGCTTAATATCTCATTTCCTTTTGTTTCTGGATAATATCTCATTGTATAGACATGCCACTATTTGTTTATTCACTCACGTATAAAATGATATCTTGGTTGCTTCCATATTTTACAATTATAAATAAAACTGCTATAAATATTCACCCATAGTATTTTGAGTGGATATAGGTTTTCAAATTTGTCAGGAAAATACTTAGCATGATTGCTGCTGGCAATCATGGCAGCAACATGGCAAAACTATGTTTAGCTTTGCAAGAAGGTGAGAAAATGCCTTTCAGAGTGGTCCTGCCATTTGAATTCCCAACTCTTTTATTGTTGATATCCAACAATGCTTTATTGTTGATATCCAACAATGCTTTATTATTGGATATGTATTTTCTACATATACAGTCATTTCATTTGCAAATAAACAGTGATTTCATTTTTTTCAACCCATATATATATATATATATATATATATATATATATATATATTTCTTTTCTTTTCTTATTACAGTAGCTAGGACTTCCCACATGACATTGAGTAGGAATGGTGAGAAAGGATTTCCTTGCCTTATTCTCAATTTTTGGAGGAAAGTATCTATTTTTTCACCTAAGTGATGATGCCAACTGTTACAATGTTAGAAGTTAGGTTTTTTGGTATATATTTTGTAACAAGTTGAGGAGGTTACCCTATAATCCTACATCTTAAGGAGTCTATTTTTATGAATGGATGTTCAATTTTTGTCAAATAAACTTTCTATATCAACTTATGATGTTATGATTTTTCTTCTGTTACCTGCAATTTGGTAGACTAAATTGGTAAATTCTTACGTTTAACTAGACTTGTATATCAGGATTAAATACCACTTTGCTATGGTTGATAATTGTTTTTTTTCGCATTGTGAATTTTATTTTCTAAATTTTGTTGAAAAATTTTTGCGTCTATGTTCATGAGATATATTGGTCTGTAGTTTTTGTTTATTGTAATGTGTTTATCAGAATCTGTTATTTTACTAATGCTAGCCTTATGGAAGAAATCAAGAAGATAGCCAGAAGCAGTGGTTCAGGCCTGTAATCCTAGCACTTTGGGAGGCTGAGGTAGGTGGATCACTTGAGGTCAGAAGTTCAAGATCAGCCTGGCCAATATGCTGAAACCCTGTCCCTACTAAAAACACAAAAATTAGCTGGGCGTGGTGGCGTGCACCTGTAATCTCAGCTACTCGGGAGGCTGAGGCAGGAGAATCACTTGAACTCAGAAGGCGGAGGGTACAGTGAGCCGAGATCGTGCCACTGCACTACAGCCTGGGCAACAGAGCAAGAAAAAAAAAAAGTGTATCCTCTGTTTCTATTCTCTGGAATATATGGAAGGATTGACATCATGTCTTTTATAAATGGGTGGTAGTGTTCACAAGTGGATCCGTCTGAAATTACTGCCTCTTTTATGAGAAGTTATTAATTATGTATTCAATTTAGTGAATAAATACAGGTCTATTTAGGTTTTATATTGCTAAATTTATAAGTTTTGGTAAGGTGTGTCTTTCAAGAAATTGATCAGTTTCATCTAGCTTAACAATTTGTGAGCACAAAATTATGCATAATGTTCCTTTTTTAATCCCTTAATGTCCATGAAATCAGTAGTGATGACTCCTCTTACATTTTTATTAGTAATTTGTGTTCTCACTTTTTTTTCTTAGTTTGTCTAGGACCTTATCAATTTTATTGATCTTTACAAAGAAACAGCTTTTGTTTCATTAATTTTCTGTACTGTCTTCTTGTTTTCAATTACATTGATTGCTTATCTAATTTTTATTCTTTCTTTCCTTCTGCTTGCTTGAGGTTTTAATTGCTCTTTTTTCTCTAGGTTTCTAAGGTGGAAATTTAGATTTTTTAATCTTTATTTTATTTATATATATTAATTATATATTTTATTTATATATATGATGTGTGTGTGTATATATATAATGCTATACATTTTCCTCTAAGCAGCTTTCAATGCATTCAACAAATTTTGATGTTATATATATTTTTTCATTTAGTTAACAATGTTTTAGTTAGTCTTGTGGCTTCTTTGAATCATTTGTTACTTAGATACGAGTAGTTTAATTTTTTAAATATTTGGGATTTACAGCTATCATTGTGTTATTAATTTTAATTATTTTGTTGTCTGGGAATGCAGTATGTGTTATTTTCAATCTTTTAAAAAATTTTTATTTTATTTTAAAATACATAAAATACATACATCCCAGAATACATGTACAAGAAGTGCAGGTTTGTTACACAGGTAAATGTGTGCCATGGTAGTTTGCTGCACCTATCAACCCATCACCTACAATACATGTACAAGAAGTGCAGGTTTGTTACATAGGTAAATGTGTGCCATGGTAGTTTGCTGCACCTATCAACCCATCACCTACGTGTTAAGCCCCACATGCATTAGTTATTTATCCTGATGCTTTCCCTCTCCGTGCCCCGCTGACAGGCCTGTGTGTGTTGTTCCCCTCCCTGTGTGCACGTGTTCTCATTGTTCAGCTTCCACTTATGAGTGAGAACATGCAGTGTTTGGTTTTCTGTTCCTGTGTTAGTTTGCTGAGGATAATGGCTAAGAACACTATGTTAAACTATTTTGATATCCTTGGAAGAAATACATGTAAATAATAACTATTGTTCAAAATAGAAATTATTTGCCTTGGGAATTTTGACTGTTGAATTATTTGTATACTGGCAGCAAGATAATTTGCATATGATTGGGGGAAATTATCTTTGAAATTCATGTTGCAACATCCAATTATTTTTTATGATCTTACCCTAGAAAATGCACTCTTAAAACTTACCTTGGATAAAGTACTATATATTATGTCACTGGTCTCATCACCCCAAATCAAACCCAGGCATAAATGAGACATTGCATAATTAATCTTTAACTTCTCCAACACGTAATTTCTCTTCAGTTTTTCTCTATGACAACCATTAAACACCTTATGAGTTATATGGAACTTTTATGATCACTTATGCTCCGAGTAAGCAACTGTATCAACACAATGATTTAACCTTTAAGGTAGATTCCCATGAATCATAGATTTTACCCAGCGCCAAAATTTATTAATAATCCAAAAGATACAAGGAAGAACAAAGAAAAACATTTTATTTCTTTCTTCAAGAGATTGAACCTATTACTTCCACTCAAATTATCACTTCCATTATGGTAGCAGATGCATTGTTACAATGTACAGAGAAGCACTGTTCTCAAAAAAAGCCATTTCCCCATTGATAATCTTCAGTTTTATATTTTGTTAGCTGCCCAGGAAGAAAAGGCCAATGTGACCACCTTCCATTCTCTATACTGTACAATGGATTCCTAAACACAATGTTTTTGTTGTTTTTTAAATTTTGTTTATATTTTTCAATAAGCAGTGAAGGCAGGCTGATTCTTTCTTTTTCCTAAAAAGCAATTTTAATGTAGTGACTCTCCATTATACTACTGTAGTAAAAATCATCTGCCTAATTACAAACACTTACTTCTTGAATGATATTACATGTATGTTGGATCACTCATCAAAACAGAAATGTGATTATATTCATTAAGAAGAAGAAAATCCCTTTGTTATTCACATTGGATCATTTTTATTATTCTGTCTAAATTCGCTGACAATTTTTATCTTTCTCTCTCCGTGCTATTAAGCCTATCCAATGAAATTTTCTATTTGAGCATTTACGAGTATGTCTAATATTGAATATAATGATTCTTTTAATTGCCAGTCCTATGCCAATTCCAAACATATTCAATTATTTTGACCATATTTTCACTGTCATTTATTATAATAGATGACACAAATTCTTGTCTTAAATATCTGAGTCATCTGTGATCTTGTTTCTATTGACTACCTTTAATTTTGAGCAATGGTTCTCATTTTTCCCTGTTGTCACATTTTTAAACACCTTTTTAATTTTGCTTATTGGTAATGATCCACTATAAAACCCTGGATTGCGTTATGTGTCTTTTAAAAAATTTTAACTTTAATAATTTTAAATAATTAATTTAAAATTTATAATAAATAATTTAAAATTTAAATAATTTAAATTTAAAATAATAATTTTAAAAATATTTTAACTTTCTCCTAGAAGAAACTTAAGTTATGAATTGGTCTTTTGAAACTTGTGGTGACTTCATTAAGATAAGTCTATTTCAGTTTAACTTAGTCCTTAATGAATCTCTAAATTCTGGGACACAGTCTTTCCCTTCTAAGCATGGTTCCCTTGCAATTTATTTTTACTTAATGTTTATTGTTCATTTTTTATTTCAATGGGTACGTGGGGAACCAATGATATTTGGTTACATGAATAAGGTCTTTAGTGGTGATTTCTGAGATTTTGGTGCACCCATCACCCAAGGAGTATACAATGTACCCAATGTGTAGTCTTTGATCCCTCACCCCCCACACCAACCCTTTCGCCTGAGTCATATAATTTTTATGCCTTTGCATCCTCATAGCTTAGCTCCCACTTATGAGTGAGAACACACAATGTTTGGTTTTCCATTCCTGAGTTACTTCACTTAGAATTATGCTCTCCAATTCCATACAGGTGGCTGTGAATGCCATTATTTCATTCCTTTTTATGGCTGAGTAGCATTCCATGGTGTGTGTGTGTGTGTGTGTGTGTGTGTGTGTGTGTATATATATATATATATATATATATATGTACACAACAATTTCTTTATCCACTGGTTGACTGATGGGCATTTGGCCTGGTTCCACATTTTTGCAATTGCAAATTATGCTGCTATAAACATGTATGTGCAAGTATCTTTTTTGGATAATTACTTCTTTTCCTCTTGGTAGATACACAGTAGTGGGATTGCTGGATCAAATGGTACTTCTACTTTTAGTTCTTTAAGGAATCTCCACACTGTTTTCCATAGTGATTGTACTAGTTTACATTCCAATCATCAATATAAAAGTGTTCCCTTTTCACCACATCCACGCCAACATCTATTTTTTTTTTTTATTGTATGACTACGGCCATTCTTGCAGGAGTAAGGTGGCATTACATTGTGGTTTTGATTTGCATCTCCCTGATTATTAGTGATGTTGAGCATTTTTTCATATGTTTGTTAGCCATTTGTATATCTTCTTTTGAGAATTGTCTATTCATGTCCTTAGCCCACTTTCTGATGGAATTGTCTTTTTCTTGCTGATTTGTTTAAGTTCCTTATAGATTATGGATATTAGTCCTTTGTCAGATACACAGATTGTGAAGATTTTCTCCTATTCTGTGAGTTTTCTGTTTTCTCTGCTGATTGTTTCGTTTGCTGTGCAGAAGCTTTTTAGTTTAATTAAATCCCATCTCTTTATTAATGTTTTGTTGCATTTGATTTTGGGTTCTTGGTCATGAAGTCTTTGCATAAGCTAATATCTAGAAGCGTTTTTCCGATGTTATCTTCCAAAATTCTTATGGTTTTATGACTTTTATTTAAGTCTTTGATCCATCTTGAGTTGATTTTTGTATAAGGTGAGAGATGAGGATCCAGTTTCATACTTCTACAGGTGGCTTGCCAATTGTCCCAGCACCCTTTGTTGAATAGAGTGTCTTTTCCCCAATCTTTTTTTGTTTGCTTTCTCAAATATCAGTTGGCTATAAGTATTTGGCTTCATTTCTGGGTTCTCTATTATTTTCCATTCATCTATATGCCTATTTTTATACCAGTACCATGTCGTTTTGTTGACTATGGCTTTATAGTAAGTATAGTTTGAAGTCAGGTCATGTAATGCCTCCAGATTTGTTCTTTTTGCATAGTATTGCTTTGGCTATGGGGGCTCATTGTTGGTTTTATATAAATTTTAGGATTCCTTTTTTTCTGGTTCTGTGAAGAATGATGGTGGTATTTTGATGGGAATGGCACTGAATTTATAGATTGCTTTAGGCAGTATGGTCCTTTTCACAATATTAATTCTACCCATCCAAGTGCATGGGATGTGTTTTTGTTTGTCTCTGTCATCTATGATTTCTTTCAGCAGCATTTTGTAGTTGTCCTTGTAGGGGTCTTTCACTTCCTTGGTTAAATATATTCCCAAGTTTTTTGTTTTTGTTTTAGTTTCTTGCAGCTATTGTAAAAGGATTTGAGTTCTTGATTTGATTCTCAGCTTGGTCACTGTTGGTGTATAGCAGAGCTACTGATTTGTGTACATTAATTGTGTATCCTGAAACTTTGCCGAATTCATTTATTAGCCCTAAGAGCTTTTTGGAGGAGTCTTTAGGGTTTTCTAGGTATACAATCATATCATCAGCAAACAGGAAGAGTTTGACTTCCTCTTTACCAAGTTGGATGCCCTTTATTTCTTTCTCTTGTCTGATTGCTCTGGCTAGAACTTCCAGTACTATGTTGAATAGAAGTTGTGAGAGCGGGCATCCTTTTCTTGTCCCAGTTATCAGGAGGAATGCTTTCAACTTTTCCTCATTCAGTATAATGTTGGCTGTGGGTTTGTCATGGATGACCTTTATTACCTTAAGATATGTCTCTTCTATGCTTATTTTGCTGAGGGTTTTAATTATAAAGCAATGCTGGATTTTGTCTAATGTTCATTCTGTTGCAATTGAGATGATCATGTGGTTTTTGTTTTTAATTATCTTATGTTGTGTATCACGTTTAATGACTTAAAGATGTTAAACCATTTCTGCATCCCTGATATGAAACCCATTTGATCATGGTGGATTATCTTCTTGATATGTTGTTAGATTCAGTTAGCTAGTATTTTGTTGAGGAGTTTTGCATATATGTTCATCAGGGATATTGGTCTATAGTTTTGTTGTTGTTGTTGTTGTTGTTGTTGTTGTTGTTGTTGTTATGTCCTTTCCTGCTTTTGTTATTTGGGTGATACTGGCTCCATAGAATGGCTTAGGGAGAACTACTTCTCTATCTTTTGGAATAATGTCACTAGAATGGGTTTCAATTCTTCTTTGAATCTCTGATAGAATTCAGCTGTGACTCTGTCTGGTCCTGGACTTTTTTTTTTTTTTTTTTTTTTGGTAACTTTTTAATTACCATTTCAATCTCACTGCTTGTTTTGGTCTGTTCAGAGTTTCTATTTGTCCCTGGTTTAATCTAGGAAGGTTGTATATTTTCAGGAATTCATCCATTTCCTCTAGGTTTTCTAATGGATGTTCATAAAGTTGTTCATAATAGCCTTAAATGATCTTTTATATTTCTGTGATATCAATTGTAATATCACCCATTTCTTTTCTAATTCAGTTTATTTGTATCCTCTGTCTTCTTTCCTTTGTTAATGTTGCTGATGGTCTATCAATTGTATTTATCTTCTCAAATAACTAGTTTTTGTTTCATTTGTCTTTTGTGGTTTGTTTGTTTCAGCTTCATTTAGTTCTGCTCTTATCTTCATTATTTTTATTTTATCTTAATTTATTTTATTTTTGCTAGGTTTGGGTTTGGTATGTTCTTGTTTCTCTAGTTACTTGATTTTCCTCAATTTTTTTCCTCGATTATTTCCTCAAATATGTTTTCCAAACTTTTAGATTTCTCTTTTTTCTCAGTTCAAACATTTTTTTAAATTTCCATTTTGATTTTGTTGTTGACCCAGTGGTCACTCAGAAGCGGGTTATTTAATTTTCATGTATTTGCATAGTTTTGAGGGTTCTTTTTGGAGTTGGTTTTCAATTTTATTCCATGGTGGTCTAAAAGAGTACTTGATATAATTTCATTTCCTTAGATTAGTTGAGACTTGTTTCGTGGCCTATCATATGATCTGTCTTGAAGAATGTTCCATGTGCTCATGAACAGAATGTATAGGATTTTCTGTAAATATCTGTTAAGTCCATTTGTTCTAGGGTACAGTTTAAATCTGTTATTTCTTTGTTGGCTTTCTGTCTTGATGACCTGCTTAGTGTTAGTGGAGTATTGAAGTCTTCCACTGTTATTGTGTTGCTGTCTATCTCTTTTCTTAGGTCTAGTATTAATTGTTCTATAAATTTGGGAGCTCCAGTGATAGGTGCATAAATATTTAGGATGGTGATATTTTCCTGTGGACAAGTGCTTTTGTCATCATATAATGTCCCTCTTTGTCTTTTTTAACTGCTGTTGCCTTAAAGTTTCTTTTGTCTGATACAAGAATAGCTATTCCTACTCTTTTTTGGTTTCTATTTGCATGGAACATCTTTTTCCACCCCTTTACCTTAAGTTTATGTGTGTTCTTATGTGTTAGGTGAGGCTCTTGAAGACAGCACATACTTCATTGGTGAATTCTTATCCATTCTGCCATTCTGTATCCTTTAAGTGGAGCATTTGGATCATTTACATTCAATGTTAGTATTGAGATGAGAGGTACTATTCTATTCATCTATTTATCAAGCTATTTTTTGCCTTAATATCTTATTTGTTTGTTTTTCATTGTGTTTTTGTTGTATAGGTCCTGTGAGATTTATGCTTTAAGGGGTTCTATTTTGGTGTATTTCAAGAATTTGTTTCAATATTTAGAGCTCCTTTTATCAGTTTTTCTAGTGCTGGCTTGAGAGTGGCAAATTCTCTCAGCATTTGCTTGTCTGAAAAAGACTGTATCTTCCCTTCAATTGAACAAATTGAATTGTATTTCTATGCAAAACACAGAATTATAAAAATGAACAATGTTATTTATAATTTCACAAAAAATCAATAAATGAAAGGAATCAATCTAACAAAAAGTCCTATAAGATTTCTGGGCTGTAAAAAAACTATTGAAATATATAATGATTAAATAAATGGAGGAATCTAATATTTTATGTTCATGGATTAAAAAACAATGTTAAAAAGATAAAATTATTCCTTAATTCTCAATTTATGGAATTAATCAATCAAAATTACAGTATATATTTGTAAACGTTGGCTGATTAATTCTAAAGGTATATAAACATTTTAGATAGCAAATGAAAGATACAATTTAAAAAATAACAAACCGTCAATTAAATTTAAAATATATTGACTTCTTATAAAGCTAGAATAATTAAGTTATTGTGGTATTCGTACAAAGGGGCTAATGTAACCTAAAGGCAAATCCAGAAGCAGACCTACATATATATGAATATCTGATTTACAACATACTTGGCATTACAGAAGTGTGGGAGGACAATAATTTCTTTTAAATAAATCGATCTGAATAAATTAATATATGTAAGGGGGAAATATAAACATGGCTCCTGTCTCATACCATACATAAATATTCTTGATGTAATGCCAATTTAAATATGACAGATAAAAAGATAAAATTTAAAAAATATAATACTGAAAAGAGCATTATTTGGAAGAGAACATTTTTTCATTAGTGCACTTTACATTTTTTGAGCACTGTAAGATTTACAGAAAAATTGAGCAGAATGTACAGTTCTCAAATATCTCAACAGCCTACTCAGTTTCCTCTATTATTAACGTCTTGCATTGATGTCCTATATCTGTTGCAATTGATAAGCCAATATTGATGCATTATAATTAATTCAATTCCATAGTTTACAGTAAAGTTCACTCTTTGTGTTGTACATTCTATGGATTTTGACACGTGTAATGACATTTATTCACCATTACCATGTCATACAGAATAGTTTCACTGTCCCCCCAAATCCTTTGTGCTTTACCTATTCATCCCTCCCTTTCTCCCCAAAACACCTAGAAGTCACTGATCCTTTTGCTGTCTTCATAGCTTTGCCTTTTCCAGAATGTTACATCATTTGAATTACAAATTATGTAGCCTTTTCAGACCGGCTTCTTTCACTGAGCAATGTACACTTAATTTTCCTCCTTGTCTTTTTATGGCTTGCTAGCTCATTTATTTATTTTTTTTCATCGAATGGTATTTCATTGTATAAATGTACCACAGTTCGTTTACCTATTTACCCATTGAAGGAAATCTTGGTGGTTTCCAAGTTTTGGCACTTACGAGTAAAGCTGCCACAAATGTGTATATGTGTGTGTCTGCGTGAGCATAAGCTTACAACTCATTTGTACAAATATTAAGAAGCAGGATTGTTAGATTATATGATAAGAATATGATTAGTATTTTAAGAAATGGCCAAACTGTCTGCCAAAGTGGTTGTACTATTTTGCACTCCCACCAGCAATAAGTGACAGTTCCTGTTACTCTGCATCCTTGCCAACCTCTGGTGTTTAACAGTGTTCTGTATCTTGATCATTCCAATAAGAGCACAGCTGTATCTCACTATTGCTTTAATCTGCAATTCCCTGATGACATATGATGTAGAGTGTCTATTCATATGCTTATTTTTCATCTGCATGTCTTCTTTGTTCAGGTATCTGTTCAGATCTTTTGCCCAATTTTTAACTGGGTTATTATTATTGAGTATTAAGAGTTCTTTGTATTTTTGGGGTACCAATCCTTTGTCAGATATGAGTTTCCTCCCAGTCTGGGGTGTGTCTTTTTATTTGTCTTTGGTGTAGTTCACAGAGCAGAAGTTTTTAATTTTAATGAAATCTAACTTACCAATTTTATGTTGCATGAATTATGCTCAAGGTATTGGAGATAAATAGTCATGGCCAAACCCATGATTACCTGATTTTTCACTCTATCACCTTCTAGGAGTTTTATGTTACAGTATTTAACTTTACATTTAGGTCTATGATTCATTTTGAATTAATTTTCATGAAACGTTTGAGGTCTGTTTCTACATTCATTTTTTTTTTGCACATTGATGTCCAGTTGTTCAAGCACCATTTGTTGAAAGGACAGTAATTTCTCCATTGAGTATTCTCTGCTCCTTTTCCAAAGATCAAATGACAATATTTGCATAAAAGGCAGTAATTTTGACAATATTTTTAAACCTTTAAACATAAATGAAATTATAAACTTGACTTTATTAAAACCCTAAACTTCCCATCATCAAAAGTTTACATCACATCATGTATACCTAATAAAGTGCTTGCATATAAAAGAAATAAACTACTCCTATAAATCATTAAGAAGTAAACTGGACACCCAAATCAATTTTTAAAAGTGGAAGAGAAACTTGAACAGTTATAACATGAAAAAAACTATTCATTGTCAATAAATATTTGAAAAGTTGTTCAGCCTGCATATTAAGCTGTGATTAGCTTCTACTAAATGCCTACAAAGTTTGTTAAAATTTAAGACAAAAATTGCCAAATGTGGGTGATGATATGGAGCTTTGGAAACTTGAACAATGCTAATGAGAGTTTAAACTTATTCCTTAACTTTAGAAAACTGGCAAAATTTGATAAATGTAAATTTATTAGATTCGTAAACATGCTCACTATAGTACAAGAGATTTTATTGTTCGGTAAAAGTGCAAAAGAAATGAGTGTAAATATCTACAAAAAGACATGCTGGAGAGTATTGATATCAGCATTATTTATAATCATTTCTATTAGAAATAATACAAGTTTCCATCAAAAGAAGATAGCAAACTATGCCATAATGCTAATGAAAAAAACATACAATTTGGAGTAACAAAGATTAATTTTGCAAATACAATAGGAGAAAAAATCTTTATGTATATAAAATTATATACTGTATAGAGAGCTAGCTTTATGGGTCTGCAACCTGTGCAGTTGCACAGGACCCAAACTTTGTTTAATCTTCTATTATCACCATCTCAAAATTAATGACCTTTGAATGACTGCCTCAGCATTTTAATTTTTCATGTGGCCCTCCCTCTTCAATTCTGTAGACAATTCTACTTCTATTTATATAAATGTAAAAAAAAAAAAAAGGCCAAACTTATACATGGATTATGTCAGGAAAATGATTACACAGAAGAAAGAGTGGGTGATTTCAGGGAAATATCTCTGGATACAAATATTAAAATATTATTTATCTAGCTCTAGTTGCTGTTACATGGGTAGGTTCAATTGTTGAAAATTCGCTGAGCACTTTTCTGTATATATGTTATATTTTAATTTAAAAATGTTTTAGGAAAGATTTACTTTTTGCTGATTTTTACATTAAAACTCAGGTATCTTGAAAGTATTTTTAATAACATTAGTTATGAGGTCCAGAACTTTGTTACCAATAAGCTTGTGATTTAATTGTCTGCCCTCAGCAGCAAATAAAATAAGTGGAAGCCTGACCATTACATTATCTGTATCTTTCACTAAACTATATTTTGTGGGCTGGTTATTTTTAATTACTCTAAGTTTAAAAGACAGGTATATTAACCACTCATCACATTGGCATGATGAAATATCTAAGAATTATGAAAGTAAATGAGAATTTTGTTTGATTCCTCTGCCATGATATTTTGCATGCCCCTTAAGTTACGTGAGGGATTCAAGTAAGCCAGTAACTTTCGAAATTCAGAGGAAACAAAATAGCATCTTACTCCAGCCAGGTAAACCAATTCTGCCTAATAGCCCTAAAAAAAGTGCTTTGATGTCTTGCAGTGGGGCTTGAGGTAGATACCGTTCTTGGTGCCCCTCTAGATGACAAGTTAGTGGGTGCAGTGCACCAGCATGGCACACGTATACATATGTAACGAACCTGCACAATGTGCAGATGTACCCTAAAACTTAAAGTATAATAATAAAAGAAAAAAAAAAACTTAAAAAAAAATTAGTGTGTCATCCCGGGAAATCTTAAATGACACAGTATTGCCATACAGACTTTTTACAGAAGAGGTTGTTTGATATAAGTGCCCCTTATTGTACACTTTGAAATTTGGTTTTGTAGCAAATCATGGGTTTATTTTTTAGAAATGGCTACAGTTGAGGAAGCATACTTCAACAGACAAATCAATAAAACTAGATAAAGTTCCATCAATGAAGAAATCCTGGTCATTTCAAACTCTGTCTGCCAATCATTATCAGATACATCAAAAGCCAACTGCTAAAAAGAGTTTTTTCTTCCTATTAAGCTTTTAAAAAAATTGTTATCCTGTTTTATGATTATACAAATCTCTGTATGAATTATATGCAGTTTATGTCGAGAATAGAATTGTAGCTTATTTTATGAATAATTTTACAGAAATATATTTATTTTTCTTAACTTGAGATGATCAGAAAGTGAACATAACTAAGGCGTGCATGTTGATTTTTGTTTGTTTACATTTTCAGTTCTGAACAAATAGTGGCCTTTGTGCATAGAAATAGCTGACACAATTATCAAATTATCTGTAAAGATTTTCCTTAGATTTGAATCTGTAGCCAGTGCTGGTAGAACCTGGCAGTCTTTGAAATCTTGCGTTTCTCCTTCGCAATCAGCCTGTGGCCGTACATCAAAAATATCCATTTTATCTCTGATTGCAGTAGCTGGTACTCTATCGTTAATGTTCTGGCTTCCCAGCAGGGCCACACTATTGGAAGTTCTGCTTCAGGGTGTCCTTATTATTATTTTTTTTCTACTCACGCACACTACTCATGACTGACCCACTTCAGTTTGCAGTATAAGAGCTGTTTCCCAGTCCTAAGCCAGATGGCTGGAGGATTGCATTTTTATGTTTAGATGATGGTGGCCATCCCAGCCCCACACACCCACCCCTGGAGCAAAGAAGTAGCTTTTGATCTCAGTAAAAGACATCAAGGATTTTGTGCTTTCTTTTCCTCAAAAGAAAGCTGTTCTACTTCCCTAAACGAAAGGAAATGGAAACAAAATGTAGATTTTTGAGCATTGCTTGCCACAGGGTGTGCCATACTAGGGAGATAGCTGCGATGTGAAGTAGAGTTGTCAGTTATCCCGCAGTGTACAGGAGATATTGTTTCTAGGACCCCAACCCCGTACCAAAATCCGTGCACACTCAAGTCTCTTGAGTAGGCCTTGTGGAGCCAGCCTGTAGGAAAAGTCAGCCCTTACTATCTATGAGTTTTGCATTTCCTGAATACTGTATTTTTCATCTGCACTTGGTTGAAAAAAAATCTACCCGTAACGCTGAAGCAGGAAGATCGCTTTAGCCCAGGAGTTCAAGGCTACAGTGAGCTATGATCACACCACTATATTTTAGCCTGGGTGACAGAGCAAGACACGAACTCTTAAAAAAAATTGCTTAAAAGTGGGTCCACTGTTTTGTGTTTGAACAACACAGTTAACAACTATGTTGTTCAAGGGACAATTTTAAAAATCATTTGCTTAAAACTAAGGGAGTTACTGCAACAAAACAATGACAGCAGGGGAGGCTTTGGGTCAAAGAGGAATGAACAGAGCAAAGGACAGAAGTCTCATTCATCAAAGCCAAGAACATGGACCAAAAATATGTATACATGAGGAAGGAACAGAGAAGAGAGAGAGATTCAAACACTATTAAAAAATGTACAGTAAGGTTTATATCCAAGAAATTCTTGATTGAGAGAACCAAGAATATCATTTAAGGAAGAGCTAATCTGTAAATCTGGCTATCTCGAGACTTTCAGAGGAGAAATGAAAACATATTGTTGGTACAAATACAAGAAAATAAGGATGCAGGAAAGAGAATGGCTCCCTGCTGTGTGCTTCCCAGGCAGAAGAATTCTCAAGGATATTTTTAAGAGCATGAGCCTCAGGGTTTTTTATTTCAGTTTCATTTGCAATCACGAAAGACCAGTGACATATTGGAATTCCTGCACATTCTTAATTCCACTATCAAATCCTCTGCTAAATTTTTGTGGTAGGCTAGGGAGGAATAAAAAACCAGAGAAAGAAAATCACTAGATTCGACTAATAAATATTTCTTTTCCAACTATTCTTTTATTCCCCGCTCTTAATTTCTAAATCAAATATTTTCTTCTATCTACAGAAAAAGTGAGATTAAATGAGTTAGGCAAGTCTAACTGTCAATACTGGATTTCCACGGATATGAAAGCTGACTACACCATCTCTTCTAAGATGCAACAATCATTAATCCTACCTACCATGAGCAGGACACTGTGATAGGACACAAGGCTGGAGTACACAGGGGACTGTGAATTTTGAAAACTTCTAATCTAGCTAAAGACTGAGCAAGGCAATTTTTGGGGCCTAATTTTTGCCTTTGTGGACATTCTACCCCAGAAAATCTACATGTCTACAGGTAAACCTTCAGATAGAGATATGCCACTGGCACATTAGTTCTTCTAGAGAAAAAGTACATTCTGCTTATATCTTACAAATATAAGATCTGAATGATCTGTATGATAAAAACCATTCTTTATTTTTAGCCTTCTGTAGTTAAACTAAACAACTTCTAAAATCCAAGTTGAGATTTTCTTAAAGTTCTGCCAAGTTTTGTGTCTGCCACTCCTTCTAGTTTGCTCCCACTGTGTGTATCTTGTGGACCACAGATAAGCTGAAAAGAAGTTCATTTAAAAGAAATCTTTTGTGTTTTACATGAATAGCCCATCTTACCTAGATGACAAATTTATGAAATTATATTCAGAACAAAAGTAACTTATTTCATACCTACTGAAGATGAAAAATATCACTGCAATGATTTGCAGAAACCACAGTAATACCGCAGCATGAAATATTGAAATAATTATAGTCAATCATTTAAAAGTGATGACTGTCTTAACGATTACTGTAATTGATTGAGGTGAGAGCATTTTCTTTGTACTCTCAGTAGCTTGGACATATACTGAAGCATTATACTAAGAAGTAGTCATGTAAGGAAACAATTTCTCACTGTAGAAAATAAGGCTGCATTATTAAAATCATATGAGATACTGAAAGAGCTTCTCTTCCAGTAATATGATTGTTAATCAATTTCTGGTAACAGGATGGATTAACATTAGTTGCTACCATTCTTTTTCTCACTTGTTTCTGGATGGTTTAAGGCACTTGAAATTCATTTTCCCTATTTTAAAATGCCATCTGAGTATTTTGGCTTAGCCTCTGGTTCAGAGATTGTGGGCTGCTTGTGCAATTCTCTGCCAAAGAAGTGCCAATATTGTTCTTTAAGATACTCCAGAGAACTGAGCTTTTCTTTATCTCAAGCCTCCTATTAAATTGTTATATGTGGTGTTATATTGTTAACAAAATTCTTAGATTGTATACATGAACCCCACTTCTAAGTGCTTTTTGACTGGGACTTATAGGAAAACTTATGAATAGGACCAGGGTGTAAAATTACAACCAAAGTTGTAAGATTTCAGCTCTCCCCATTCTGTGTACCATTTCTACACACACACACCTTGGAGGAAGCCCCTTCACCTTCAGCTGCCTGTGGTTTCATAATCTTTCTTCTCCACCATTCAAAAACATGTTCTTAAAGAAGTATTTAAAGTTCAAGTAGCATAATATAGTATCCATTACATTATAATAACAGGGATATATGAAATACATAACCTTTTTTCCAATTTTTTGTTATACTTTAAGTTCTGGGATACATGTGCAGAACGTGCAGGTTTGTTATGTAGGTATACACATGCCGTGGTGGTTTGCTGCACCCATCAACCTGCCACCTACATTAGGTATTTCTCTTAATGCTAGTCCTCCCCTAGCCTCCCAACCCCCAACAGGCCTCATGTGTGATGTTCCCCTCCCTGTTTCCATGTGTTCCCATTGTTCAACTCCCATTGTTCACTTATGAGTGAAAACATGAAGTGTTTGGTTTTCTACTCCTGTGTTAGTTTTCTGAGAATGATGGTTTCCAGGTTCATTCATGTCCCTGCAAACGACATGAAGTCATCCTTTTTTACGGCTGCATACTATTCCATGGTGTATATGTGCCACATTTTCTTTATCCAGTCTATCATTGATGGGCATTTGGATTGGTTCCAAGTCTTTGCTATTGTGAACAGTGCCACAATAAACATACGTGTGCATGTGTCTTTATAGTAGAATGATTTATAATCCTTTGGGTATAATCCTTTGAGTAATGAGATTGCTGGGCCAAATGGTATTTCTGGTTCTAGATCCTTGAGGAATCGCCACACTGACTTCAACAATGGTTGAACTAATTTACACTGTCACCAACAGTGTAAAAGCATTCCTATTTCTCCACATCCTCTCCAGCATCTGTTGTTTCCTGACTTTTTAATGATCACCATTGTAACTGGCATGAGATGGTATCTCATTGTGGTTCTGATTTGCATTTCTCTAATGACCAGTGATGATGAGCTTTTTTCATATGTTTGTTGGCTGCATAAATGTCTTATTTTGAGAGGTGTGTGTTCATATCCTTTGCCCAATTTTGATGGGGTTGTTTGATTTTTTCTTGTAAATTTGTTTAAGTTCCTTGTAGATTCTGGACATTAGCCCTTTCTCAGATGGATAGATTGCAAAAATTTTTTCCCCTTCTGTACGTTGCCTGTTTACTCTGACAATAGCTTCTCTTGCTGTGCAGAAGCTATTTAGTTTAATTAGATCCCATTTGTCAATTTTGGCTTTTGTTGCCATTGCTTTTGGCATTTTAGTAATGAAGTCTTTGCCCATGCCTATGTCCTGAATGGTATTGCCTAGGTTTCCTTATAGGGTTTTTAATGGTTTTAGGTCTTACATTTAAGTCTTTAATCCATTTGAGTTAATTTTTGTATAAGGTGTAAGGAAAGGGTCCAGTTTCAGTTTTCTTCATATGGCTAGCCAGTTTTCCCAACACCGTTTATTAAATAGGGAATCCTTTCTCTGTTGCTTGTTTTTGTCAGGTTTGTCCAAGATCACACTGTTGTAGATGTGTGACATTATTTCTGAGGCCTCTGTTCTGTTCCATTGGTCTATATATCTGCTTTGATACCAGTACCATGCTGTTTTGTTTACTGTACCCTTGTAGTATAGTTTGAAGTCAGGTAGCGTGATGCTTCCAGCTTTGTTCTTTTTGTTTAGGATTGTCTAGGCTATACAAGCTCTGTTTTGGTTCCATATGAAATTTAAAGTAGTTTTTTCTAATTCTGTGAAGAAAGTCAATGGTAGCTTGATGGGGATAGCATTGAATGTATAAATTACTGTGGGCAGTGTGACCATTTTCACAATATTGGTTCTTCCTATCCATGAGCATGGAATGTTTTTCCATTTGTTTGTGTCCTCTCTTATTTCCTTGAGCAGTGGTTTGTAGTTCTCCTTGAAGAAGTCCTTCACATCCCTTGTAAGTTGTATTCCTAAGTATTATATTCTCTTTGCAGCAATTGTGAATGGGAGTTCACTCATGATTTGGCTCCCTGTTTGTCTATTATTGGTGTATAGGAATGCTTGTGATTTTTGCACATTGATTTTGTATCCTGAGACTTTGCTGAAGTTGCTTATCAGTTTAAGCAGGTTTTAGGCTGAGATGATTTTTTTTTTAAACAGACAATTATGTCATCTGCAAACAGAGACAAATTGACTTCCTCTCTTCCTATTTGAATGCCCTTTATTTCTTTCTCCTTCTTGATTGCCCTGTCCAGAACTCCCAATACTATGTTGAATAGGAGTGGTGACAGAGGGCATCTTTGTCTTGTGCCAGTTTTCAAAGGGAATGCTTCTAGCCAAACTAAGCTTCATAAGGAGAAATAAAATCTTTTACAGACAACAAGTGTTGAGGGATTTTGTCCCCACCAGGTCTGCCTTAGAAGAGCTCATGAAGGAAGCACTAAATGTGAAAAGAAATAATCAGTACCAGCCACTGCAAAAACATACCAAATTGTAAAGACCATCGACACTGCATCAACTAATGGGCAAAATAACGAGCTAGCATCATAATAATAGGATCAAATTCACACATAACAATATTGAACTTAAGTGTAAACAGGCTAAATGTCCCAATTAAAAGACACAGACTGGCAAATTAGATAAAAAGTCAAGACCCATCGGTGTTCTGTATCTCAGTGATATGCAAAAAAAAAAAAAGCTTTTATTTTGCTCATACTTCTGAGTTTTCTGAGTCTTAGATGGAGGTCAGCAGATATACACTGAGTATAGGTAGGGGCACTTATATGGGGCAGCTTTGCTTTGTGTTTCTCTCTTCCATCCTCCGATACCATCAGCTTTCATTGAATCTGCAGATTGCTTTGGGTAATATCTTAACAATATTGTCTTTCTATCCATGAACATAGAATATCTTTTAATTTATTTATGTTTTATAGTTTTTATTGTACATGTCTTTTACCATTTTGGTTAGGAAAATTCCTGATTATACTTTTTATACTATTATATATGGCATTGTTTTGGTAGCTTTTAAGAATGTTTATTATTAGTATATAAAGATGCAACTGGCATTTGCATATTGACTTTGTATCCTGCTACTTTGCTGAATTTGTTTATTAGTGTTAATAGGAATTTGTGGAATCTTTAAGATTTTCAAAATCCAAGAGTGTACAAACAGAGATGATTTTACTTTTCCTTTCCAGTTTAGATGACTTTTTTCTTGCATAATTGCTCTGGCCATAACTTCTACTACTATGTTTAATATAAGTGCCTTGTTCCTGATCTTAGAGAAAAAGCTTTCAGTCTTTGAACAATATTTGCTACGACTTTTTACATATGATATATATGTTGAGGTAGTATTCTTCTACTCATATTTTTTTAAGTATTTTTTATTCTGAAAGGATTTTAAATCTACCAAATGTATTTTTTCAATCAATTGAGATAAATTTTTTCTTTTCATTCTGCCAATCTGTATATTACATTGTTTGATATTTGCATTTTGAAACATGCTTGCATTCCAGGAATACATCACACTTGGTCATGGTGTATAATTCAATTTATTTACATTTAAAGTAATTACTGAGGAAGGACTTACCTCTGCCATTTTGCTATTTGTTTTCTATATACCTTATAGCTTTTTTGTCTCTCATTTCCTATATTACTGTCTTTTGTTTTTAGTTGCTTTTTGTACCGAAATGTTTGACTTCCCTTCTCATTTCTTTTGTATATACAGACTATCCTTAACTTCTGTTTGGACTTACAATTTTTCAATATACAGTGAGTTTGTCAGAATGTATCCATATTATAAGTCAAGAAGCATCTGTATTCTAAAACTACTTTTTGTGGTTACCATGGAAATTACATTTAACAACATAAAGTTATAACACTCTAAGTTTATACCAGCTTAACTTCAATAAAATAAAAAACTCTACTAACTTACACTTGTTTCACACTTTTTTTAGTTACTGGTGTCACAAAATTATATCTTAGTACCTGTGTCCAAAAACAAAAATTAATATAATTTCATGCATTTGTTTTTTAAATTATGCAAAATAAAAATACAGATTTACAAAATTATAATACTACTAACTTTTTGACTAATGATTTTTTTAATTGTTAGTCTCTTAAATCATGTAGAAAACAAAAAAAATGGAGTTACAAACTAAAGTTTAAATAGTACTAGCTTTTATAATTGCCCAGTATATTTAACACCTTTACTGAGATGTTTATTTTTTCATATGACTTCATGATACGCTCTAGTGTCCTTTCATTACAATCTGCAGAATTCCCTTTACTGTTTCTTGCTGAGCAGCTCTAGTGGTAATGAGCTGCTTCAGTTTTTGTTTAACTTGAAATGTCTTAATTTCTCCCTCACTTTTGAAGAACGGTTTTGACAGATGTAGGACTCTTGGTTGACACATTACTTTATTTCATTTTATTTGTAGCCCTTTGAATACATTAGTTCAATGCTATCTGGCCTCCAAAGTTTCTGTTGATAAATCTGCCAATAATCTCACTGAGGATCCCTTTTATGTGACAAGTTGCTTGTCCCTTGTTACTTTTTAAATTCTTTTTTCTTTTGAGATTTTGAGTATAATGAGTTTTATTGTGAACCTTTTTAAGTTCATCCTACCATTATTTCTTCAAATATTCTCTCCCTCTGTTCTTTCTTCATCTTTTTTTTTTTTCCTTTTTTTTTTTTTTTGTCTGAGACTCTCACAATGCATTTTGGTCAGCTTGACTGTGTCCCTGTCCCACAGGTTTTTTTGACTCTTTTAACTTTGGTCTCATTCTTTCTGTTTCTCAAACTCAATAATTTCAACTGTTCTGTCTTCAACTTCACTGTTTCTTTCTTCTGCCTGTTCAAATCTGCCTTTGAAGTCCTGATAATTTTTTAATTATTATTTATAAAATTTATTGTATTTTTCAGTGCTAGAATTTTTTTTGATTTTGATATTTCCATTCTGTTTATATATAATTTTCTGGTCTTTTTCCACGTCTTCCTTTAGTTTTTTGAGTATCTTTAAGACTGTTGTTTTAAAATCTTTGTTTAATACATCATCACCTTTTTCAAGGATAGTTGTTGTTGTTGTTTTATTTCCTTTGAATTGGCCTTATTTCCCTGTTTCTTTTTATATCTTAGAATTTTGTTTTTGTTTTACACAGCAGACATTTGAAACTAGTATTGTAGCAATTCCAAAATTCTACTCCTTCCCCAGAGTTTGTTGTTTCTGTTTTGTTTTGTTTGTTGTGCTTTGGATTATCTTATGCTATCTGTCTACTAAAGATCAGCCTGAGGGGTAAAAACTTAATGTCATTTCAGATTTTTTTTTCAGTCTTTGACTTTCCCTAGTATGCATGATATCTTTCTAATTTCACCCTTATATGCACTTTTTGGAGTGTCCTAGTCTTTAATTTCTGGCTATCAATAATGGGAAAAGAGAAAAATGAATGTGGGAAGGAAGAAAGCACACTTGCCTTTTAAATCTCCTGGAAGTCTCTGAGGAGGTGGGGAGGTTGAAGCAATGAAGGATGTGCAACAATGACCGTTACCTTTGTGTTTATATCCCCTTGGTTAGAAGCAGCAATTAGTAATCCAAATATGGATCTCTGATATTTGTAGAACAGGATCTTTATTGCCTAGATGGCTCCAACAAGCTGTGCAAGCTCCTCTAGGAACATGTGCAGGCTGCCTACCACGGGTCTGGGGTAGAAGAATGGATAGCTGTCGCTGAGCTATGAGCTAAAATCCCCTGAAACTAACTGCAATTTGCCATCCAATTCTTGTGCTGGAAGTTTCAAGCTTTCAATAGACCTGAGTTTCATAATTGTCACATCAGAGAGATTCTGCTGTTGCATTGTTGTCCGGGTAGGGAGACAGGTTCCCGATGTTTTCTGCTCCACTATCATCCCAGAATCATCTCTTCAGGCTTAATTGGTTTTTGTTTTCTTTTGCTTGTTTTGATTCTGAAAAAAAATACTTTTCAAATCAAGAATTAATTCTCAATGTTTTCAAAGTTTATCACAATGATAATATAATTCGGAAAATAATGTTTGGTGATAATAGAGCAATTTTCCTAACATAAAAAGAAAAGCTAATATTCCTTGCTAGGCAGGGATGATGAGGTGGGATATTTGTAAAAAGAAAAGAGAGAATTGTGACAGGAATGAGAGCCTCTGATTATTGTTCCCCTTTTAATGATTGCAGTATGTAGTGGAGATGATAAATTACCTAGATAGGTAATATTGTGAATTTTAATACAGAGATTTTTTTCTCACTTATATGAAACTATTGAAGAAGGCAACCTAGGTGACTGTCCTTCCCTAAAATGGGGCAGTCAACCACAACAGAGTAAAAATAACTACCTCACAGGTCTGGGCAGATGTAGGGCCTATGTGGTCTTCACCATGGTTGCCCTCATATCAACAAAGGGATGAAGAGAGCCACAGATTTGCCTATATTTAAGGAGATTCCAAAGTTGTAAAGTTGTAAGCAAGGAAAACTCATACCAGAGGCTGCACTGTGAACAGATCAGCTTAGGGGCAGCTAGAGAAAACACCTGAGCCTCTGAGGATCACTGGTGCCAGTAAGATCTAATGCAGGGTGGATTCAGCGGGAGGAAACCACCAGCTCCCCTCAAGCACCCACTTTGCATTGTTTGTGATATGAAACTAGAAAATAAGAAAGACCACAAATATGAAAAAGCAGGGGGAAAAATCACCTTAGCACTGATTCCTTTCTCTCAATATAAGAAGGATATATGAGGTCCTGTGGAACTCGGATCATTTCTGGTAAGAGAAGAAAGAAATTGCAGGCAGAAAAATGCTTGGTGGAGGTGAGAGAGTGCTTAACTAGGAGTTAAACAAGAGATTGAGCTTAAAACTAGAAGTAACTTCAGTAGTAAGAATAAATTTTTGGCTACCATTTTAAGAAATGGAAAAATTAAGAAACTTTTATCTCTATATATTCAATTTTGATCCTATGTTGAAAAGTGGCCATTCTTCTTTCCTTTTCCTCTCCTTCCCTCACCTTTCCCTCCCCTTCCTCCTCCTCTTCTTCTCCTCCTTTTTTTCTTCTTCTTTCTCTTCTCTAGCTCTCCCTCCCCATTATCTGTTAAGTTATGTGTATATTATACATTCATATATATGCCCTCCCTCCCCCTTATCTATCACACTGTGTATATATTGTACATTCATATATATGCATGTACATAATCTATTTCAATATCTATGTATAATTATATATATAATGTATATTATATATAATTGTATAATGTATAAGTGATGATGTTATTAATAATCAGTTAAAGATTTGTTTACGTAGTAAGGTATACGTGTGTTTGTGTATATATACGTGTGTGTACATGTGTGTATATCTATTTATATTCTTAATACATATCTTTATATATGTTTATGTATTTTTTATATTTCTATGTTGTATGCATACATATATACTCCTAAAAACAGGGTTGATGTAATATTTCAATTTTTACACAAAATGAAACCAAGAGCTCTGAGATACCAATATATTTCAGCTTTGTCCTATTTTAGTGCATGTCTAAGTCTTTTACTTTGAAATCCTTTTCACCCTATCTGTGCTATGTGGTAAAAGCGGCACTAACTTCTGCCTCTTCTTTTGATAAAGTCCCATCTTTTAACTCATTTTCTATTTGTAACCCATTAAGTTTGGCTCTGAGAAGCTCTGTCGTGTAATCTTTACTCAGCACAAGGTGTGCCCATGGGTTTACTGCTGCCGGCCCTTTCCTCATCTCTTCTCATCCTCCTCCACTCTCAGGCCTGCCTTCAACCCTGTGACTCTTCCCACCTAACAATCTGCCGCTGTTATTGTATCTGTAGCCTTCTCCACTGATGCAAAAGAGGGTCACAGCCCACGAGAATATGCACTTCTGCACTTCAGGCACAAACAGCAGCTGTGCAAGGTGCACCAAGCAGGCTGTGGAAGGCTCACTTTATCATAGATTTGCCTATAATATGCCTTCCTATTTTAACCCCGAGGGATTCATTTTCATCATTTTCTTATGTCTTTTCAAGCAGTTTTACTAGAGAGAAAGTTAATTATGGATTTGTAATAATATTTTGTGAGAATGAGAAATAGCATTTCTATGAAGATTTTTCACTTCTAAACTACTGTAAGCTTTCTATTACCCCAACAGCTTTCCTTCAAGAAGCTACAGGGGTTTTCATTTTGAAGTTAATCTTATTTTAGCCTCAGATGCTCTCAATTAGCCGCTGTCTTTGTTTCATGAGAAATTGCTTTTGATTAGCAGATTTCTTTGTTTACATGGTTGCTCAGACCATATTGCCACAGAAGAGCTAATTTGCTACCCAACTGCTTCTCTTCTACATTAAAGATGGGTAGAGTATCACAGAGAATTTTGCCTATATTTAAGTTATTACATAGTAAAATATGCCTAAAGTTTTATCAGATAGAGATTATTCTCTTATAAATCATATCGTGTCCTTATTTAAGCTTAAATTCAGTCACCAATTCTTAAAATAGGGGGAAAAAGTGAGAAGAACTTTTTATAACATTACTTATAGCTATAACATTGAACATTAAAATACTGTATTTCTAAACAATATTTGTAAATTCTAAGTATCAACCTCCTACATTTAGGCTGTTGGAGAAATGGAGTCTCCATACGGAATCTTTTCTTCTCCAAAAGATGTTTATGATTCAGAAGCAATGGTCAAAATATAAATAAATAACATCACAAACAAGAGTTTGCCATATGACAAACAAAAAATGCCATTGGGGTAAGACAAAATAGATTATGATTAAACATTTATTATTCACCAATGTTTGAGCAAGTGCAAATATAAAAACAATAAAGCCTTCTTAAATTAAGAGTCCAATTGGTATATTTCTGAAATTATCACCTCTCTGCTCATTTATTTGCTTACTAATTAGTAATATACATATATTTCAAGTTTTAGGGTTATTTATTTTGTGTGTATGGTGCTCTAAATTTTTGCATTAATATTATTTTTAATTGATAAATCATAGTTGTATACGTTATGGGGTACAAGGTGGTGATTTGTCATATGTGAACAATGGAGAATGACTAAGCCAAGCTAATTAACACATATAACACCTCACTTACTTAATCTTTTTGTGGTGAAACATTCGAAATTTAGTATCTCAGTTATTTTAAAATATGCAGTACATTATTCTTGACCAGAGTCACTTTGCTTTGCAATATATATCAAGCTTTTAAGCTAGTTGAATTTATTAATGTTTCCCTCTGGATATTTATTTATTTTTCCCTATTTTTCATAAATTAGTTCATCTCTATTTCAATCTATTAGAAAATGTTAACCATTTACGTTAAAAATCTCATTAAATAGCATGGTATTTGAAGGGTCTTTCTTTCCTCCATGTTTTTTTCCTTTCCTTCCTTCCTTCCTTCCTTCCTTCCTTCCTTCCCTCCCTCCTTCCCTCCCTCCCTCCTTCCTTCCTTCCTACGTTTCTTCTCCTTCTCCTTCTGGTTCTCCTTCTCCTCATTCTCCTTGTCCTCCTCCTCCTCCTCCTACTTTCTTTCTTTTCTTTTTTTCTTTCTTTGTCTTCTCAAAATAGTAGGCAAGCAATCCTAATATTACATTTATTAATTTCTATTGTATACCTGTTACTGAAAATATAAAATTATATTCCAAAGAGAAATAGCTTCTAAAGAAATCAAACTGAGGTATGAGAACTGCTTAGGTATGTGTATTGAATTGGACGTGTAGCTGTTGCTACATAAATGAAAACTCTTCTGTTGTTGACTCTATTGTATTGTAGATTATCAAATATTCAACGATATGGGTCCACTTTAGCTCAGACATTCTAGTCAACTAGTTATATTTATTTTTCATAAATGAGATATTTTGGGACATTTATGCATTCCATTGCTTTTTCATATCCAAAATTTTCTGTCAAAAAAACCCTTCTCTGTCAATGTAGATGGCAATGGATGGCAATGTAGAGAAAACTAGTCTGAGCACAGTTATTGAAACTGAGTGGAAAAATCTGCATTGGAATTGTTGGAAAACTAAAATAAATAAAAATAAATAGTTCACTTCATGATAAATATTTCAATAGATCTTTTAATATGATGCCCCAATACAAGAAATACTTGATGATGTCTGTAATAGTGAATGTCCTTATAGATAATATAAATTGACTTTAATGGAATATATATATATATATACATTTTGCTAGGTATGAGGATTTGTGGTTTGAAAATCCATCTGTATTACAACCCTTCTTTGATTAGTATATGCAACTTATATTACAATGAGAAAATACCCTCTTTCATCCCACCATGTCTTCAACAAAGAAAAAGTTGATTATTCTGATATTTTCCTAGTGAATCACCTTTTAAATCATTGAGAATCGTAACTTTAAATTGAAACTTCCAATTGAAAAGCACTTTAAACTTTACTTAGGAATACAAATTATTCATTCTTATATTGAGTTGAAAATTTATCTGTATGGATGTCATGGGTTTTGTCATTGCAAAGTCTAAACAAAATTGAAAGAGCATGAAGTTTCTCCTTTCTTCTGTCGCCTTTCTATATTTCTTGCCTATTTCTTGAGACCCTAATTCCTGTATTTCCTTTATTGTATTCTACATTTTTAGTAGCATTACCCTCCCGATATTTAATGTGGAATTTTAGATGCTCAAAAGAACAAAAAGTCAATTATATAGTTTTAAGCACTAACAACCAATCTAGGTAAAGTACATTTTATATTTGAGTTGGGGTCTTTTGCCTTCAATAAGACTGCAAGGGCTGTTGGTAGTGTTCAATTATAAGGCTAAACCTAGTCTTTGATTTTAACCTTTATTATATGTCAATATATGTGGAATGAAGACAGAAAGAACAATACTTAACAATGAAATTAAAATAAAGAAAATAAAAATAGGATTTAATCTCTCTACATAGGAAAATTTGTTAAAAATTTGGTGTGTAAACTTATTTCTTTTTCCAGTAAGATACAAACACAGACTCAGACACATATTTATGGTAAAACTGCCTTCAAGGTTGTTGTCTGTATGTCTAACACTGCAAATTTAACAAGATAACATAAGTCACCTTTAGGCTAATAAATATTCATAAACTATATTTTACCTTGAAGGACTATGTTATTATTTGGAATCTAACAAAGTCCCTAGAACAGGACTTCTTATTTGTACAAAAATACTATATTCTATGCATTGCTACTAAGAATGTCTTTACAGCTTATTTGTGGTCCACTCCTTTCACATATTTACTTCAGAAAAATTTTCAAAGTAAAACAGTTGTAAATCAATATTAAACCTATCTTTTTAACCCTTTGTAAATAATTTTGGGGATGATTTGAAGATAACTGCACATTCTTATTATAAAGTCAGATTTTTTCCACTGAAATAATTCATTTTACCCTTTAAGTTTTGGTCATTTAGTACATGGTTACTTTAAAGAAGAGATTATGAAAGTAATTCCTGGATTTTGATGAAAGCATAATTCCCACACCAAGTTACAAAGTCCCATGCTTGAGTAAGAGTTTCTTCTTTCAATATACACTTTTCTATTCCAGAATACATGCTGTTAAACCCTTCTTTTTCATCAGTAGAAACAGAAATAGATCACATAGAAAAGAATTGCTGGATTTTATTTTGCCTCTTGTGAATCCATTCTTATGCTTAACCTCAATTATAAGGAAGTCATTTTTAAAAACATAATATCTTCCTATAAAATTTGAACCCAAATGTAAATAATTTTTATTTTATTTCACATAATATCTTTTGCTTATATCTAAACTAACATACAGGTTGAGCTGTATTGAACAAACCAACATTATTCAGATTAAAAAATAATTCAAATTAGAAGACAATCACTTGATTTTAAATAACTGAGCAATTCTCCTTGGTTGTGAACGTGTGTGTGAGAGTGTTCCTAGAGATAGAAGAGGAGGGTGTTCATGGGGAGAAAGAGACAAAAAGAAAGTAATACCATACATGAATTAAAAGTGTGTGCATGTGTGTGTGTATGTAAATTGTTGAGTATACTCAACATTTAGAAACATACATTTAAGTGAAAATTAAAAGTTTAAATATGTTTTAAGTGTAAATGTAACGATTAAGACACAAATAGAAGCTGATAAAAATTCAATTGGTGCATAATGGAAAGAAAAGCAACAAAATAAATTAGTTCACAAAGCTGCCTGTGCATTCCAAAGTCACATTAGATTCCACATGCAGCTTTCTTGAACGCTCATATTATCTCTGCACTCTCCATCTCCATCATGAAATTACATATGATGACCACTATTATCTCTGATTCCAGGAGAAGAAAGATTTTATTCCTTAATAAATTAAACTGATTCCAAAAATAATGAATAAAAATGAGTCTTACCTCCATGACAGAGCAATGAGTATAACAAGAGAGCTCTAAGGTAGCAACTGCCTTGATCTAAGTTGGGTGTTAGACCAAACGTTGGGCTGAGTGAGGGAAGAGAATTTTCCCTGAGACAAAATTGAAAAAATGTTGCCCTGAGAAACTGGAGTCAATATTGAAAAACCAAACAAAACAAATCTACAACACAAAATAAAGAAAATCAGTACAACCAAAAAAAAAGAAAGAAATTGTATGTAATTTTCTAGTAGAGTATATTTATTGAACAAATGGAAATGAGTGGCACATTCATTACACAGGAACTGTAGCTTCTTCTTGATAAATGTGGAACCAAACATAAACAAAAATATCACAATCCCAAAGCTGCAAACCACTACCAGGAGCCTGCACCTGGAATGCTTTGACTTTGAGGGACATATTAGCACAGAGCAACAAGAGAACTTTGCTGTTATAGAGGCTATGAGACTATTAGATATGTGAAATAAACATGGAACTATTTTCCTGGAGGTAAATGTACCTTTAGAAATGACAGAAATTAAAATAAGGAGTCTAAGGAAAAGTTCTATCATAGAAGAAAGACTGAACTCTTAGAGATCAAACCCACTATCAAGATTTAATACGAAAAGAGATGAATGCTTTGTTTTCATATCAAAGAGCATGATGAACAGTCCCAACAGGCTTAACAAAAGAGGTCAGCAAAAGGATTTGAGTACCTGTGGATTCATTAGCAAGATACTACCTTAACCCACATTGAGACTATAACTGAAATCTCCCAAAAGAGAAACTGTATTTATAAAATGGTTGAATTATACTCTGAAGGCTCCTGGGCTTAGAAAATTATTCTTGATGAGAAGAAGTTGAAACTAAACAAATACACTTAACAAGAAGACAAGAGAAAGGTAGGCAGATCTTACAGTAGAAGTATGGGAGATCTGCATGAAATAGATTCATCAATTGAGAAAAAGGAACGACATGGACTATGAAAAAGTAAAAATGCCTGGGAGATGGAGAATGTATAGGTTAAGACTGAAATGGTAAAAGAAGATATGGTTCAGAGAAGGGGAGCCAGGTAGGATTATATCAGAGTCCAAAGCTAATTTAGATGATGGAGTAACTATGAGAAGATATGTTCGGAAGGATCTATTCCATCATCAAAAGCAGACATCTACTTGTAAAAATATGACAATAGGTGAATTACTCCCCAAACCACACTGCCTTTTTCTCATATTTAAATCTATTAATTTTATTTCCTTTGGTCCCTATATTCCTGACACCATAATGTTGAGCCAGATGTGACCTCAGCCTTGAAGACCCTCTACTTTATTATGAACAATGATCCTTTCTTGATAACTACTTGAAAGAAATAATTTCTTGAAAGTGATAATTTCTTGAAAGATTACAATGTTTTTATAAATCTAAGTTACAATATATAACAGAGTCTCCACTGCTGCTGTGTCCTGCATAAGGGTTTCTCAAACCTTCGCTGAAGAGTGAAAACCCAACCATTTGTCTCTCTCTCTATTCTCTTTTTTTCCATTGGCAGAGATTGGTAGAACGCCTCCAGCTTGGACATGATCTTGCACATTTTCTCGTCTGTTCTTTTGTTCTTACTCTTATGTCTATCCAAGCAGTCTAAACGATTCTGAACTCAGATTTCAGCATAGGGGGAAGAGATGGTGAAAACAAAAAGGTCCCATGCACACGATTTTGTCAAGTTTAAGCATGTATTGCAAACGATGCCCTTCTTGGCCCAATCCCGTGTCTCAGAGCAGTCTGCAATGAGAATTTAGGCAGAATCCACACTTACCAATAAAATAACTTTTTCTATATTAACTTGGCAACTCTGTTGTGCTTGTATTTTCCCAAGGGTTTTCATAGAAAGGATGTCTGTGGCCTGAGGTAGGATTTGATGTTCTTTGCTCTTCTCACTATAGGAATATGGCTAATTTACTATAATCGCTTATTCATTTTTCTACATTTAACATCCTGATTTATTTCTTCTCGAAGAACCTTCAAAAATTACTGATATTTGATTAATTGTCTTAATCTAAATTTTCTTTGGAACCATAGGATTAAATTAATCCTAGTCAAGAAATTTGAGCCCTATTTGTAGGTACTCATTTTACTTGTCACTTTTAGATTTTCTTTCCCTAATATAAATGTTTATTTTGCCCAGTTCAGTTGTAAATTTTAAAAATTCCATGTATTTATCATAAAGTCCACTCTTAAAATGGCAAAGTAAATATAAAATAAGTATATTTGATGGTTAAATAAATCAGATTTCAAAAAAATGATAAATTTGAATGTAACAGCTCCAGTGAATTTAACGAAAAATAACTTATGTCTTTAGCAGAGCATTGAATTAAATTGTATTTAAATAACCAATTACTACTGTATGACAATCAAATGACTTTCAGTCACAAATAGCTTTTAAATTGAAAAATAAAACTAGAGAGCAAACATAAAAACATGCTAAACATTGCCAATAAACAAATATGTGAAAAGTTAAAGTTACCAACATGATGTGTGTAATCTTGGCAAGTTTTAGTATGGTTATTGCTATGTCAAAAACAAAATCTATAAATTGGATATTAAAAACTACAGCTGCAAAGGTGTACATTAAACTAGCAATGATTGTCCTATCTGGTGACAGAAATCTTGGTGATGTTTTTTCTTCTCCTTCTCTTTCTTTTTCTCTTTCTCCTTCTCCTTCTCCTCCACTTTCTCCTTTATTCCTCTTCTATTTTTAAACTGATGATAGTGTGAATTGTTTTAGTAATTAAAAAATATACATTTTAACATCAAGAAAAACAACAAAAAATAATTATCACATTACCTTTGTACAACAGAAAAAAATTGGGGATATTACCATTGTTTTGGGTTGCTTTTTCTAGATTTTGTAAAATTCTTAAAACTTGCATGCCTAGGCTTTCTTCCTCTTTAAGGTGTGAAGTGTTTTAATTGATCAAAGAATATAAATAAAGAAAAAATATCTCAGTGCATGGCTTTTAAAAATAAAATTAAAGTAATGATAGCACAATCTATGCATTTATTTATTTTTTTCTCAAATTTACTAATTGCATGTCAGGTGGTATACTAGGTTCCTGGAATTCAAAAAGGTATAGCTACATCCCTGCTGAAAGATCAGAACCAACCAGCCTCTTGGACGTCTTACTACTCAACAATGAACCGTTAGTTTCATCCGCAGTGTATTTGTCTTTATTAGTAAAAAGAGGCTTCTTTTTCTCTGCTATATTTATTTTTAGAAAATATACCGTTTTTAACATTTTATTTTTTATACTATAGATATTATATGTTCTTTAATTATGCTATTGAAAACTCTTCATGTCATTAAGCATAAAGTTGAGTTTAAACCATGTATCAGGATACAATTTTGAACATCAGCATACATCTTCTTCCCATCGTTTTTCTTCCTTTCCCCCTCCATCATTCAAGCAGATAATCATTGCCTAAATCAAGAATAATGTACACCAATCCCTCTCGGTTTTGGGTTCCAAAAGCATACACAATTAGGAGGATTCTAGAAAAGATGTATGGTTAAGTAAAGGAAGTTTCAAGGCCATGAAAATGTCTTGGCCAAATAGAGTAAAGAACGTAGCTTTATCTCTAAAGTGTGAGATTCCACAAAAATGGGACATGAATGAGGAGACAGGATTGGGCTGAGAGTAATGCTGGCAGGAGTTTAATACTGAAATTAATTTTATCATTTTAAATAGTCAGCCTCCAGTTCCCCTACCTTGTTTCCTTTCAGTAATTGATATCTCTAACTCTCAGTACACATACTGTGCATAGGAGGACACCAATCCAGCTCTAGAACTGGACACAGGATCAAAATCAGACTATTGTGCATTTGTAGTGCTGCTGATTGGCTCAGAAATGGTTTTTGGTTCAGAAATGGTTATGATCTCAGCCAGGTGAATAACAAACTACCAAGAACCTTTGTTAAAACAATTGTCAAAGAGAATTTCTCTCTCCACCAGGATAACTTTGGTGAACATAAAGAGAAAAGAATCTGCCCACAGATTCAGCCAAATGAGAGGAGAGCATATCTGAGATGGTGAAGGAAAGCGAATCAATCCTGTATTATTTTCTGATTCAGTCACGCCTATGGGAGAGAAACTGGTTTTATGCACTGGTAGCAGTGAGAAAACAGAAACCCAGGGAGAAGATAACTCTGTTCTGTCTGTATTCTGGCAGAGTCAGAAAGCGAAATAGGTAAGTAAACACACAGAGAACCATAGAGCCAAAAATGTAATGCCAACTATTAAAATGAGCATCTCAACAGACTCCTTCAAATCTAAAATGCCTGTGCAATAAATTCACAACTCTGGGAAAGTGTAATGACAACGATGGATGTGGGCTGGAAATGAAAAATAAGTTGTAGAAAAAATAGTTTACCATCCTTGTACACATGAGTTGACTAAGATTCATATACAATACTTATTGTATATGTGTAGCCTATCAGGTTGAATGAAATTCTGAAATACTTGGGAGGCATTTAGCATTTCACATAAATAGTTTCGATAAAGTTCTTTCTTGAGGCAAGAGATAGATTAAATGTTCTTTTGAGATTCTTTTCAGATTAATGGTTCAATAGTATTGCTTTTATGTTCAGTATAAAAGTTAGTGTTTATATTTCAAAATCAGTGGCCTTTATGATTTCTAATATTCTGTAACAGTATTATTATTTATACAGGAAAAAACTTGAGTCTCCTTAAGCACAGCATAATAAAAGTTATGTAGTATAAAAGAATTAAATTTTCTTTTTCATCTTTGGTCACTATTGTTTTAGATAGCATGGCATACTTGTTCATAGGTCATCCAAAGCAAAATTGTGTAGCAAGTGAAATCAGTAAGCTTTTGGTGACTCTCTTTGTTTAAATAACAACTAGGCATCTATAATCACTGTGGTGACTTTTGGCTCTCTTCATTCTGACAAGGGCATGTGATATATTACATCACAATTGAGAGTCTGAAAAGACACAAAAAGAAGGATCACAGTCCATTCCTCCAGTTGTTAGCTGTAAGACTGGGAAAACTATTAACTCTGAAATTCTATTTCTTCATAAGTAAATTTACATAAGGGTTATTTCATTAAATAGAGTAAAAATATGTAAAGTAGACACACATTTTAGACCCCCTTTAATTTCATATACTTCTTAATCAAACTTTGCTGAACCTAAACTAATTCATTGTATTCAATATTTGATTAGAATAAAATCTCAGACTGAATCTTTTTTAAATAAAACAACCTAATATATTTGGCCACCAAAATATTTCAAAACAATAACATAATGTTAAATGCTTTATTTAACATTATGGGACAAAGTAATCTCTAAAGCACCTTCTGGTTGAAGAATTTCATTCTATGAGACAATAACTAAGCATGTGAGTGATTCATTAATTATTTATTCTCGCTTGCTCTGTCATTATACTCTTCATTATTTAGAAGAAAAGTTGACTTTCCTTAAGTCTGTTGCTAAACCTGTCCTCTCTATAATAGGTTCTCAGCCAATTACATCTTTGTCTACAACACTCTCTTTTCTACACTTGCTCTTTCAGTTCTTTCACTGCTGACAACCACAAGAATCTGGGCATTAACATCCCACCTTCCCTGCAAGGTGCTGTTGGACATAATGACATCAGTGAAGGATGATATAGGAAGTGATGGGAAGTGAAGAGCTGGTAAGTTAAAGGGAAGTGCCATCTCTTCACTTCCCACCATATGAGCATCTGGTCTGCGCAAGAAAATTTACTGACTGTTACAGATATTAAGATGATTTGTACCACAGGGAGTGCTGTGAACTAACTTGGGTCAATTGTGAACAGACAAATTATTCACAAGTTTGTTTGAATAGAATTCAGTAGATTCGTAATTAAAGTTAGGTGAGTCCTATAGCTTCCTCCCTCCCCGATCTCCCTCACAATCTCTAAATCAAATGAAATTTTATAAAAGCAAATTATGCCACCATAAATAACATTTTTATCAAATAATCTGCAAGTATTCATATTGTTTTCTATAAAGGCCCGTTGAAACTTTAACTCCCTGGTTTTTGTTCGTTTGTTTGTTTTGGTGCTAACAATGACCTTACATGAAATGAGCTCTTGAAATAATGGTTATAATAGTTTACTGACTAATTCAGCTAACTTCTTATGATATTTGACAGCACAATCTTCCAAGGGTACCCCGTGGGCTGTGAATTGAAATTCAAATGGTATGGGTTGCAAGGTTCCCCAAATTCTAATACTCTTGCACATTCAAGCATCAAAGTATTAGTATGTTTCTAAGCAATCAATACATCTGGGAGCATTACTTATTCCTCAGTAAAAAGTAATTTCTCATTTTTTTTTAATTAACAGTTCCTTTGTGCATGTGAGGGCAATGTAGCTTTAGATATTTAGGGCCTTCTAAATAACCTAACCACCCCTGGAGTATGAACTGCTGATTAGAATACAGCATATGTTAGCAAATAACAAACATTGTTAGAGGCTTTGAAGTTTTATGTTTTGTCTATAGCTTGGGTCTCATCTAGTTGTCACAGGATTCCCTCACTAGCCTATTCTCTAATTAAGAGGAGTCACAGATAACTGTATCATCTCTCTTTACAGAGCACATTTCAAGATGAGAAGTAGGGACAGTTGTTCTTTTTCTTTAACTTTCATTTAATTTGTTTATGACATAATAAAGTAGATGAATACATGTAGATAAACTGTGAAAGACCTTTACATGAAGTCTATAATTAATACAACAGGGCTTTAGTGATGATAATGGAGCCAAACCATGGAAGACTGAGGCTGACAAGTCACAGATGTTGGGGAATCTAAGAGCTGTGAATTAAGAAAAATGTTGAAACAATCAGATAAAATTTAGATGTTGAAAATTACATTTATAAACAAGAATAACTTATTCAATATAGTTCTTTATGTGCTCTATGTAATTTATAAAAATACAACTTTGAAAGATTAAAATCATTTCTTAAATTATACTAAGTATTCTTCTAAGCCCACCAGCCAAAGCACACTGGAGACACAGCCTGAGTTAAATAAATTATTTTTATTTAGCCTCTTCAACAGTTTATTAACTAATTTATTCAATAGTTAAATCAATTATTTTATTTAGCATTTCAGAAAAGGTCTTAGAAATATCTCACAAAATGGAGTGAGGAGATACTTTTATTGGATTTAGTTTTGTAGTGAATGATTCTAAGGAAGGTAAAGTGAAGACCAACTGTGGATTGGATGCTGTCAAGCAAACAGAGCATTTAGCAATTGGATAGTTCAGCAACATTTATTTAGGAGATGAGATCAATGAAGTTAGACCAAAATGTCATTGGTTCAAAAAACAAAAGGAGCAATAACTCAAAAGGAGGGGTTGTTATTCATTTTACAGCCATGGAGGGTTCATTGGAGAAGCGTTGTTTATATAGCCTTGTTGAAGTCTCATGGTTAACATTGCTTTACGTCCTGGTAGGAATAGCACAGCCTGTTTATCAACAGGGGTGGCTTTCACTTTTGAATATTTATGCTTCTCTCTAAATGACTCAGGATGGCCAACCATTTACTCATTCTAACATTGTTTGCTAGAAACTTATTATATGTTAGGATCTGACTAAGATATAAATCCTGCCCTTCAAAGGATGTTTACTCTACAAGGGAGGAGAAAGGTATTGATGGCAATTATTGTAGTATATTGGCAGTGGGAGCATTCAACGAGAGCATTATTGCTGCAAACTGACCCAGGCCAATTTAGTGGTTCAGCAAGCCACAGTTGCCTTTGGTAAGATTGTTAGGCTAATAATGGATAGATATCTTTAAGAACCGCATATCCAAGTGGAATGCCTGAATAAAGGTAAGTCTAAGGCCAAATTTCTTCCAGCATACAAACATTACTAGGAATCTGGAAAAACAGTCATATACCTATTCTACATCTCTGAGAATTTCCATTTGCTGACCAAGGCACCATAATTTAAGCATTTTGCACAAGGATGACTTGGAAGTAGGTGAGAAAATACATAAACAGAAGACCAGCCAGAGTTGTAACTCTGTGAAGTGGCAGATCCTTTGTGAAAAGGAGGGAGGCAGAGCCAGTAGGACTCTGTACCTTGAAAAGTGCTCCAATAGCATTGGTTGGGCCAGATTCTACACATTTCCCATGCAGAGCTTGAGATACATGTATGATATTTTCTACCTGTTAAAACTCTGAACTTTCATTTCACCATAAAAATATTCTAACATCATTTCTACTAATGAATAAACTTAGGTGACAAATTTATTAATCAAGTTTAAACAATAGATTGCATTAATTACATTGATTCTGACTCCATTGATTCATGACTGGAGTAAGCATAACACTATAAAAGCATTGGTTTTTTTTTTGGTTACCTTAAATACTAACTAACCATGCCTAGGTTCTAGATTACAGGAAACATATACATATACATACACACACACACACTTATGTAAAGCACACACATATACACATATACTCACATGTACATGCACATATATACACATATACCAATGCACATATACACACACACATATATACATATTATTTCTCTCTTACATGTGAGAAAATTGAGGCATAGTAAATTTAAGTAACTTTGCTGAAGGCCACACATTTTGGAAGTAGCCAAAATAGAATCTAAACACAGGACTGAATAAGTCCAAAACAATAATTCTCAACTAAGTCCTTTGCGCTAGTTGTGTATATATGTGTGTATAAATAGATATATGTCTGTACATGTGTGTATATGTATATATGTGTTTTTATATATACAAATGTACACATATTTGTATATATGTATATATATATATTTATGTGTATGTGTGTGCATATATGTATAAAATATGTGTATACTATGTATGCACATGTAACATACATAAATATGTATACAGAGAAAAATATATATATACATGTATATACATAAGCTCTATAATTTAGATGTCTCTTCACAACTTACATAATCTTATCTAAGACTGTGTTAGATAGTCTTTTCTTAGATATCTTTGATACTTTTCCAAGTTTTCAAATAGATATTGACCCTAGTTTCAAAATCCCAGAAAAAGCCTCACCACAGGTAGGCTCCTTCTTCCAGTCTCTGAAATCTCTTATTCTATTTTCCATTGAATTTTCTCTTTCCTTCATTTGACCTTTCCTTTAACGAAGCTTAAGAGAGGACCAATGACCTTCAAAATCATCAAAACAGTACTCCAGGTAGTTGGTACCAATCAATGATTGTTAGGAATCAAGATGAAAATCATTTTTGATTATTGGTAGAGCTGATATGATCAAATGAGTATGTAATATTTCTAAAATGTTTGTAAAGTAATTCTTGGATATATTAAACTTTAATCCATTTGTGTAGCCTAAAATACGGTTTCAGTGTGCCAGTGTATTAAAGAGCTTTACAAAACACACACCCTGGGCTTCCTTTGTAAAAAGTAAGCCAAATGTGTTCCTCAATGAGGAGCGAGTTCTAAGAAATCTAAAACTTATCCCACATAACCTTTTAAGTAAAAACCTTTAAAGAATATTTTCCCCAAGTTCTTTTGGCTTTTTGTGAGTTTCTACTACCTTTTATGCTTGACACATTTTCACTATGTGTTTGCTAAGTTGTGCTTTAACATGTTATAGATTCTTCCATTCAGCTTCCAGTATGGGCTACCTTTAAAAACAGCTGTGCTTCATCATCCTTTCTTTTGTCCAGAGAATACTAAGTGGTAACCTGCTGTCATGCGGCTGCCAGAGCAAATTAGATGCTGTGATTCCTGTGTAGTGCCCCAATTACAAGTAAGGAGGGCACTTACCGTGCAGTACTTGTCTTGATGTAAGGGAGTCATAGATTTCAACTGAAAAATAGTTGTCCCTAAGAAGGACACTCGTATCTGCCTACACATATTAGATAACATTTTGAAATTAGAAAACAGAGGGTTTTTTTTTAATAAGTGCCTAGCTTTTTGTAAATATCAGTGCATATAAGTGATCAAAATACCAATTACAGGAAAGAACTTTGTATAATATTTTGAATTAATTTAACTATGACCTTGATAGAATATTTTACACTTGAATCTTTGCATAGTATTAGGCCACCTTTTTTTATCAAATGGAATGACCTGGTTAATTCTACTTAAAATACTTTAAAATATATATTTACTTGCATGACACATATTACAATGTTTATATACGTAGATATGTCATAAAATCATATATAATATATACTAATATGCATGCATCATTTTAGATTTTGGGCAGATACTTTTGTCTTGTTTCCTGTTCTCATGAGAACATCTAAATAATATGTTTCTACTCTTGCAGAAATCATCAATCAATTCAAATCCACTGTTTCCTTTTGACTGTTGGCTGTTTTGTTTTACAATGTTTTGTTTTTGTTGTTTTGTTTCATTTTGGCATGGCAGTAAATAAATAGCTAACGGTATACAATATGCACCAGGAACTATCATAAGGACCTTTATGTGCATTTTTAAAATTTTATTTTCCAGATAACTCTAAGATTGTGCTTATTTTTCTTTTACAGACAAAATTGGGGATGGGAAGGTTAGATAACTGGTACTGGTACAGGATGGAGTAAAATAAATCAGAATTCTAGAGCCATGATACATAGTCCTGTCTGTCTGCTTTCTGATGACATCTCCTTGTACAGCACCTAAAGAAATGGAGGAACAGGGACACTTTCTGATTCACCTTCGACCTGATGGTAGTTGATAGAGAAGGAACACTTGATACCTCCTACACGTCATCTAACTTTATGCCATGATCTATTCCATGCTGCACTCTCTTTCTGTACTTTTGTTCATGTTGTTGCTCTTTCCCTTCCCCCATCCCAGCTTCTTCACTTGATGCCCATTCTTTAATTATTTATTCCAAGGCCTCTTTTCTGAGTTAAAAGCCCCTTGATCATTCCAGACTACTTGGATCTCAAACTTTCCAAGCTCCTTTGCTCTTACTGACTGAAACATTCAGGCAGCAATTAGTAAAATGCCACTTGTCTTTTTAAAAACAAACCATTTCAATTTTTTATTCTAGATTAAGGGGTACATGTGCAGGTTTGTTACATGGATATATTGTGTAATACACAAGGTAGGAGGTATAAACGACCCCATTACCCAGGTAGTGAACATAGTACCCAATAGTTATTCAGCTGTCTATTAAAAGGTATAACTTAATTTAAGACTTCACTTTTTATGCTCTGTGGCTATGAAGTAACAAGCATATTTTCTCTAGCTATACTGTAGAATTGGTCTTCTGAGTCCTTATTCAGTATTTCTTATATGTGGATTTTTTGCCTCTCCTTCTAGACTGAATGATTTTTGTGAGTAAAGACTATATCCTCCAAATTTTTTAATGCCACAGAGTTTTAGTCCAACAAGAGCATAATAAAAAGTGTCCAAAAGTATTTGATGGATTGAACTGAATGCAGTACTCAGTAACCTTAGGGCCAGTCTGGTGCTCCAGACACTAGATTGCCCTACTTGTTATGCCACTAGGATTGACATTAAACTTTGCAAGCATGTACATGAGCAGTTCAAAATAATTCCCAATATAACTCAATTCTGATGACATTTGGCACTACTGCACTTTCCAGAAATTGATGGAAAATGTCAATTCTTCCCTGTGGTAGTTTTGCCAATTTCAACTAAAGTGAAAAGTAGACGTGTTGCTGGGCAAAAGACTAATTGCTTCCAGAGAAATGAATGGGCCAATGAAGAAGGTGGTTTGCTTCCAAAAAACATGCACCCTCAAAAGGATATAGTATAATACTGATATTAGACTGAGCATATGAACATTGAAATATTTTCATTAATTAATTACCAGGCTGAATTCAGTTACTTTGACCAATATAGAATTGCTATAACTTTGAGTGTAATGTAAAATTCGTTTTGGTAAATTTAGGGGAAAAAGTAAAAAAAAATTTATTCTGCAAACCAATAACCTTTGGATGTCTATTATGTGACAATCAATCCTTACGCTAGGCATGGAGGATTTAAATTTAATAAATAACTAGTACCTAAAATTAAGGAAATGATGATCCCATAGAGATAAATAAATAAGTACAGTTAATTGTGATCATTGGTAAAAAGAGAGAATTTGTGATCTGCACAAAGCTTGAAGCTCTCATATTGATCTTGGAGTTCAGGCAAAGAAGGCTACACAATTGTGAGCTAAGGTTTGAAGAATAAATACAGGTTGAGGAAGATTATTATTTCAGCTTTGATATCATTATCCCTATGCAAATAATATATCCTGTGGAAATATAGGTTATACAAAGTGGAAGTGGGAAGAAAATAGAGTTTGTAAGACTTGGTGTGGTAAGATGTGTAGTTTAAATACCTTAGATAAACATTTAAGAAATTTCTTCAGAAAAGTGAGAGATGTTCTTATATTTTAAACAGACCTTCCAACAGGATAACTGAGCAGGAATGGTGGTGGAGTGGAAATGTTGGGCAATACAATCAGGAAGAACAGTGAGAAGACATTCCTATCAGTGAGATACCACTGGCTGCAGATAATGAATATTAGATTAGATTGGTCAAGATTGAATGACCTCAAAGAATTTTACTGTTGCCCTCCCACTTTTAAAACTCCAGAACTTCAACATGTATGCTATATTTAAGAAATTAGATAATTAATACATGGCTAATGGAAAGAGATTAAGCTTGTAGCAGAATGTTCTCTCAGGACATTCCAGTAAGAAATACTTCCTAGGGAAGTTAAATCATGAGCAAATTTGACTTTTTAAAAATTGTGTTTGTAGAAGTGATTATACCCATATCTCCAGTCCTGCTCAAATCTCTAAGGGACTGATAAAGAGGTTCTGCATTCAACAAAGCCTGGAAAAACATTTTCCTGCATTTCCCACTTCTTTCCATTTATCAGTGGAGATGAGTCCTGTCAAGAATAACTTAATTCAATTCTGTATGCAGAGAGAATGAGAGCAGGACACTGATTTAATTTTTTTAGGCCAAACTGCCTTGCAGGCAGGTCCTCCAGCATTTTCTCTGGATTCAGTGTGAGTTGCAAAATGTTATTTGCAGTCCAGTTCTCCTGGTAGCCTCGCACCGACTCATTTCTCCCAGCTTTCTAATTTGTAGTTTTCAAGAATAACTGTAGGATGTGCTGGGAATGCAACATCCTGAGATAAAAGGAGATTGGAGAGAACAACCTGGGCTCTTTTCCAGTCCTCTCAGAAATAGGATAATCTTGAACACCTTAACCCAGTGTTTCACAGGACCCCAGGGTATAAAACCCATGCTGGGCTGTTTTTGGGGGTCCTTCAACTGCGGTGCAAGGGAAGCATGCACAGATGAGGCTGCATTGATCCCAGGAAGCTTTCCTGAGCCTTGAGGGTTCAGCTTGCAATGAATCACAGACTTCCGTTGCCCCTTGCTGTGTATCTGTAAGCGATAAATCCACTTATTTGTATGAATAAGTTCTGTCTTGCCAGATTCAGACAAGCTGGTAACCGGCGCACAGTGAACCTGTTTTACATCAATGAATTCCCAGTTCCCACTGATCTCAAATGACATAAAGATGATTCTTAAATATAAACAAACTTTAAAAATTGAATGCATGTGAATATCTACTTCAACGTTAACTTTTTGGTAGTTTGAGAAAATTTCAAGAGTAAATTTTACTCTATCAGTTTTCTATAACATTTTTCTATGTCTCTGACTCTATGTTCATGTAAAAATTTATATCCTGGTTGATTCAGGAGGGGTTCTTCTAATGACTAGCTTTGCTGTCACTTTTTTATGTGATTTTGATATCTATCCAAGTTTTTTATATTGGTCTATCTATATGCCTTGAGACTTTCTTCACATGAAATTCTTTTGTAATAATGTTATGTGAATGATGGTATTACCTCTGAAAACAAATCAGATATTCTAAGTTAAGTCTAGGCTCAACAGTATATTTGCTTTGAGATTGGGGGTACAAATATTTATACTTTCTTAATCTGAGTTTTCTCATGTATATTAGATTTCTATGCTGCTATTAAAATTTACCAAAAACTTAATGGCTTAAAACAACAACATGCATTTATTATTTTACAGTTCTGGAGATCAGAAGTCCTAAAATGAAGGTATCAGCAAGGCTATCTTCCTTCCAAAGATTCTTAGGGGGAATCAGTTTCCTGGCCTTTTTCAGCTTTTCCAGGCAGCCTACTGTCCTTAGCTTCTAAACCGTTCTCCCATCATTCCAACCTCCGCTTCCATCGTCACATCTCCTTCTGTGACTCTGGCCTTCCAAGCTTCCTATCACAGTGACACTTGTGATAACATTAGGCCCAACCAGATCATCTAAGACAAGCTTTCCATCTCAATATCTGTAACTTAAACAATCCATAAAGTCCTTTTTGTTATGCAAGGTAACAGACACAGGTTTCAGGAACTAGGACGTGGGTATCTTTATATGTTTATGTGTGGGTGCGGGGGGTGTCACATTTTTTTGTCCATAACAACAACTTCTACAATTGGAAAACTGATACCTTTCCTACTTATTTCTATGGCTTGCCATTACGCTCAAAGGAAATAATTTATGAGAAAGCTTTATGCAATTCGTGAAGGTGTAATTTACTATAGAAGAACTCGTTCTATTGATCCCACTTCATGTTTTTTCATTTACTACATAAAGTATTTTCCCTTTACATTTGGATCATTATATGAACCAATTCCAATTCTGTGATTCATACAACTTCTTGTAGTACAGTGTGTTTTACCATAAAATTGTGACTTCTTCTATTTCTGGAAAACCGTATTAAGAACATATTAATAAAGGATACATATAAAGTCACAATGTAAAATGCAGTATTGCTGCAGATTATTTTAACGCAGAAAATGTTGATGCAGCAACTGAAATTAGGAAAGAAGAAAAGGAAAAGATTGTCATTTTTGCCAGAGTTACTCTAGCCATCAGCCAGCTCCACAATATTATTTTCTTTATTTTTCCAAACTGCATAAGCAAACAATGCAATGAAAATATATGGACACCCTTTAGTATATATTAGCATTGTTACTTCTTTGTGTAGTAGCCTTATAATCAATTTATACTCATATATATATGTATATAAATCAATTATATACAAAAAAGTTTGAAATTACATACATAACTAATTTCAAGAGAAGAGATGTTTGCCTGTTTGATTCACAGGTACACTTATCTAATTGTCTGATAGATAATCAAGACCATCTGGTTACATAGCAATGTACCTCTTTCAAGTTGTTTGTGTTTGAGTTCAAAGAAACACAAAGGGAGTGTAATATTTTCATTGGTTGCCTTCACATTATAAAATTAATTACAATGTCTGCCAACTACCTGCATATGGATGATCATCTTTTGCTTGTCAGTAATTTAAAGCAAAATTAATGGTCCATAAAATAGGTGACTAGTTTAGCTCATAACTCATACAGAAATTTTTCATTTAGACAACCATTATATTATGAAATAAATAAAGTGAGCCTATTACTCTAAGAATAGCAACTGGCAGTATTTGGTGTCAATTATAAAATATAAGTTTATAAATGAAAAATTAAATTTTTAAAAATCTTATGCCTACCACCATGGGCTTCAACATTGCCCAGTTGTTACAGAATATTTGTATGCTATCGCTGGCGAAATTGATTAATGTGACCTTTGTAATTGCAAGTTTCAGCATATGTATTTGCAAAACTCAGGGAAACAAAGTTTTCCAAATAGTGGTTATATGATGCTATACAATTATGCATAAATTTTAAAAATCCACTCAAAATGAAAAATAGACCAATAAACTTTTCTATGTATATGCTTCAAAAAATTATCTATGGACATTGACACTTTGATTTCTCATATTTAGGTGTCACAAACATTACTTTTCTTTTTAAAGTTGCAAAGAGTACAGACAATTCCCACATACCCCACACCCAGATCCCTCTATTATTAACATCATAAATTATTTTGGTATGGTTGTTACAAGTAATAAACAAATATTGTACACCACTAGTAAAGTACAAACAACACTTCTACAGTTTTTAATGCCCTTTTCTGTTCAATATTCTCTCTAGAGTACCATATTAAATTTATTTGTCAAGTATTTGTAGACTCCTCTAGATTCTGATGACTTCTCAGACTGGTCTCAACAGGCTTTTAAGAACACCGACTAGCCATTTTATAGACTGCTCTTCAATTTTAGTATGCTGGATTTGTTTCTGAGGATTAGAAAATGATTATGGTTTTTTGGTTTTTTTTTATTTGTTTTTCAGGTGATGGGTAGAAAGAAGAAAACCACAGAGATAAATTGCCATTTTCATCAAATCATATGAAGGGTATATTTTATCGATATAACTTACCACTGTTGGTGTTAACTATAATCATC